>NC_046186.1:93119421-94559421 GCF_011004875.1 Balearica regulorum gibbericeps | reverse complement strand
TCCCCCTATTTCTTTTACAAACGCTTTTCACTCTGATGCTTAGAGTCAACCATCTCCCCAAAGCACTGTGATATTTAACAGCATCCGGAAAAAATGTGGTTAGAGAATTGGGACACTTAAAGGAGACACTGCTCTCGTAAGTGTGCATTCACATTTTTGAATAGATATTCAGAGGGTGGGAATGTAGATGAGGGAGAAGCTATGAAAGGGCTTATTACTAATTAACTGTATCTATTTTTCCCCCTTTTAAACTGCTTTTTGTTTATCATTTCAGCTGGTAGGGTAATACACTAAATTAAAGCTGCAGAACACAATTATAATTAAGATTCAAAAAGCCAATTGCCTGTTAGTAAACTACCAATTGATAATAACCTAAGGGATATTTATAGCTCTTTGCTAAGTATGCCACAGATTTGCATCAATAACATACTTGCTAATCTCCAAACATTCAGTAGCCTTTTATTTACTATTGAAGGTAAGATTACTCTCAAGCCATCCTTTCTAAAAGTATTTTGCTTTCATCTTGTTTCCAGAGTTCAGCAAACACAGATGCTTCAGTCCTTTCCTCTCCTATGAAATAGTAATAATGGTATATAATTACCAACATCACACCATACAGAAAACCTTGCTATAAAGAACATACTATACATAGTTCAGTACTCACAACATCTTGCATTTCTACAGCTCCTTCTTTCTGAGTCATCTCACATATTCTATAGAGGAGAAACCAAACTGCCTTACCCAGGAGAGGAATCGGCCACCTTTGGGTACAGCCCCAACCATAGGCCACTAGTTTTCGTTCCTTTCACAGGGAGGTGGAGCAAGACCTATTTAAAGAGTTAAGAAAAATTACTGAAGTGATGGATTTTGTTTTGTGTTTGGTGTGTGTTACTGTGGGATTAATAACTAACCTTTGTAATTTCTTTTAATTATTATAAGACATCTGCATAACTGTCATTTCAGCTGCGTGATGGAGTGTAAATAGTTGCGATGTGGCTTTTTTTGTGAAATGTGTTTCTTGCATCACGTGTTTGCCGAAGTTTGAGTGGCCTCATAGCACTAATTATTGGAGTCATGATGAGACCCTAGGCATTATCCCATCATGTGTACAGCAGTAAGAGAACCAGCTTAGGCACAAGTGACTGCCTGCCATCCACTACTTCGGCACCGGAGGGGCAATTGATGAAGCATGAAGGTGTCTCATCTCTTATTGTGCCATGACTTCTCTTGAAACACGAGTGCCGAAAACTGCTAAGCGTGTGAGCACCTAAGTGATTGAGAAGAGATATGGCGTATACCAAGCAGTGAAGACACTGATGCAAAGTTACATGGTGGAGTAATGTAGGTTAAATTGAGCCTGAATTGTGGCTGTAGCTACTGCCACAAGTGAGGGGCTTGGAGACTAGAGCACACCTTCTTGGCAAAAAAGCCTGAGAGATCCCTTACAAAAATATAACTCTTTGTCAACTATTCCCTCAGTGGGAGAATGAGAGTTAAAAATTAATGATCTGCCCATTCCTTAGCCCTCCTTGATAGCGGGGTCCGGGCAAGGGAGAGGCAGGTCAGCGAACCTGTGTGAGAAGATATTCCCAAACCTGAAGCAGGGCTGTGACTTCTCCCAGCCACAACTGGCCCTCTGGCAAAGACAAATGGGCAGGATGCAAGAGAGGGCTGTGGACACAGACGAGAACCCCGCTGTCACTACAACAGAAAGGATTGCAGCATGAGGGTGTCAGACAGCTTGCTAGGAGCCTAAGACAGCACAGGTTTCCCCTGCATCTCTTTTCTTTGGAGCTAGTCGATGTCATCCTTCCCATAGGTTGGCTGAGTGCAGGATGAATCCAGGTGACAATTATGCAAATGATTTCTGCTTCTTATGCTGCCTATCATGAATTTTATTATGGGTGGGCAAGGGAACTGACTCGCCCCAGGACTGGACAGATAATTACATGGTCATTACTAACCACATTACTGAAGGGTAAATATGGAGTTATTTTTATCTATAAAATCAGCTCTTTCAACCCTAAGACTAATTCCACATTATTATGCAGCAATATGTAATTACTATAAGACAGCTTCTACCCTCAAAGAAGCAGGCACTATTCCAAATGAAATCTTTCAGGGTTTTAAGTAAACCATGCAACCTGATGGCAGGATTTGTCCTCTACCAACTACCCAATAAAAATTATAGAACTGTAACTAGAAAATAGGTAGTCACAAAAGACCCTATTACCAGGCATAAGCACTAACATTTCATATGCCATTCAGATACGGAACCAAAACCAATTTCTTTTTTTTTTTTTTAAGAAAGAAATGTTTTATGTGGAGAAACATGTTGCTATAACACTTAACCTTACCATCTCAGAGTGCCGATCACTTTAGGTTTGACTAGTGAGAAAAGGCACTACAAAGTCCCTCTGGAGGTAGATATTAGGTAAAATATAAGAGGAAAAGTAGCTATACCATAACTGCTGATGTTCCTTGTAACTCTTTTCATTTCTTGCAGATACTGTCGCGTGATTTACCATGGAAAAATTGCTCTGCAGCATCCTGGTGTTTGGAATGGCTGTCATGGTCAATGCTTGTCCCAAATATTGTGTCTGCCAGAACCTGTCTGAGTCTCTGGGGACTTTGTGTCCTTCCAAGGGTCTCCTATTTGTACCACTAGACATAGATCGAAGGACTGTTGAACTCCGACTTGGAGGCAACTTTATTATTAATATCAGCCGACAGGATTTTGCCAATATGTCTGGACTTGTTGACCTTACTTTGTCGAGAAACACCATCAGTTACATACAGCCCTACTCTTTCACTGACTTGGAGAGCCTTCGGTCTTTACATCTGGACAGCAACAGGCTGCCTGACATTGGAGAGGATATTTTGAGAGGCTTAATTAACCTTCAGCATTTGATTTTAAACAACAACCAGCTAAGCAGCATCTCCGATGAAGCCTTTGAGGATTTTTTGCTGACATTGGAAGACTTAGACCTTTCCTACAACAACCTCCGAAGTATTCCCTGGGAATCTATAAGAAAGATGATAAACTTGCATCAGCTCAGTTTGGATCATAACCTGATAGATTATATTACAGAGGGGACGTTTGCAGATCTTCAGAAATTGGCCAGATTGGATTTAACATCCAACAGACTTCAGAAGCTTCCCCCTGACCCTATATTTGCCAGATCTCAAGTAATTCCATTAGCTGTTACCCCGTTTTCTCCACCTTTGTCTCTCAGCTTTGGGGGCAACCCACTGCATTGCAACTGTGAGCTACTGTGGTTAAGGCGACTTGACAGAGATGATGATATGGAAACTTGTGCTTCTCCTCCAGGTCTAAAGGGAAGGTACTTCTGGTATGTACGGGAGGAAGAATTTGTTTGTGAGCCTCCTCTTATTACACAACATACTCACAAGTTGCTGGTTTTAGAAGGGCAAACTGCCACACTGAAATGCAAAGCCATTGGGGATCCCACCCCCATCATTCATTGGGTGGCCCCCGATGACCGTCTCATTGGGAACTCTTCGAGGACAGCTGTCTATGACAATGGCACCTTAGATATCCTCATCACCACCTCCAAGGATTACGGGACATTCACATGCATAGCAGCCAATGCTGCTGGAGAGTCCACTGCGACGATTGAGCTCTCAATTGTTCAGCTCCCCCATCTCAGCAACGGCACAGGCCGAGCAGCCCCACCAAAATCCAGGCTCTCGGACATCACCAGCTCCAGCAAGTCTAATCGTGGAGAAACAAAAGGCCCACCAGAAAGGGCTGTCCTGGTGTCAGATGTGACCACTACCTCAGCTTTGGTCAAGTGGACGGTGAGCAAGTCGGCCCCTCGGGTAAAAATGTATCAGCTGCAGTATAATTGCTCGGATGATGAAGTCCTGATCTACAGGTAAATGCAATTGCTGTTTTGTCTTCTGATGATGGCAGGGGGAGGAAATCAGAATATGAAGTCTTTTACTCTTAGGTCATTGATTTGACTTTGAACAGAGGTAGCACTGCCGCTGCCACTGGTAGCATTAGCAGTGCCTGATAAATTTGTGTTGTGCCTGTCAATTTATCTGTTGGTCTGTTCATCACTTTTCTAAGAAGTCATACATTACAATCTCTATAGTATTCATTCTCCAACAACAGTTTTTTTCAGTAAAATTTGCAATTTAGGAAAAAATAGTACCGCAGTTGGTAGCTTCCTTACTAGGCTTAACAAAGAAAGAAAAACTTGACAGGCTAGAAGTCAGAAGTTTCCCTTTCCACCTCCTGTAGGTGGGATTGAAACATACTACTGAGAGAGGAAGAGATGTGGGAGGAAGTTTGTGCTGTCTACCCATAACACAGGCTCTAATTATTCTGCGATTCAAGATTCGGGGTTGTTAGCAAGAGATTTTTCACCTACATGAAAAAAGCTTGTTTCTTACTTCAATAACATCTGTTTTACACAACTGTAATGGCTGAAAACTTTGGAGTATTTAATGTTTTATATCACATTGAATGCAAGAACAGATAGAGATAATTTCAAAAGCAAGCCCTGAATGTTCGTTATGCTCCTCCAGTTCTACAACACCTCTGATTTTTAATGATGTGAAGAAAGACCCTCTCTTGCAGTGAACCTAACTGTGAAAAAGAAAGAAGCAATAAATGTTAGGGATTAAAAAATGGGTAGGGAACTTCTTAACAGTACAGGAAAACAGTGTTACTGCTTTTTGTTTCTGTCTTGGAAGAATGATTGATGTAGTATGTTCATGCTAATGATGAATCCCTAGAAACCCCTCCTTTCCTGCCTTTTTATTGCAGAGGCAGTAGTATCAGATGCATTGAGCTGAAGTCTTGTCTTTGGATACATGTGAGCTACGAGCAGAAGTCAGAATCTCGGGGCAAAGTAGAACCAAACACATAAACTCCTATAGCTTTACAAGTATCCTGAAGCCAGTGGAGAAAAAATGGATCTGGTAGAGGAATAATGGGATTTGCATTTTGAATCTAATTTGAGAACAAACTCTGGCCAAAACATAGTCAAAGCCATTGATTTCCTCGGTGGGCTTGGGGTTGTTATCCACTGGTCTGCAGACTACTGTGTCCTGCAGCAAGAGCTGAGGCACCAGTCAGGTCATGGTACTCAGCCCACAGATCCCAGAGCAGACCTTGCTGTTTTCTTCCTTATCATAGTGTAATTTTCATTAACCTGAGAAAGTCAAAATGAGTGGTAGCAAATACTCATGTGACTTTTTTCACTCATTATTCTCCTACAATGAAATCTAATTTTAAAGTTTTGGGTTTTTTTCAGAACTGAATATTTAGTCGACATGGACAAAATTTTGTGTCAGAAATATTTTTCTCTCAATCAGTTGTAGAACAGAAATAATAAAGTGATTTATTTAGCTACTCCAAACTTAGTCACTCTTTTCCAAAAGTTGGAATATTGACCAGCAAGTCCAAAGAACATTGTTATAAAAGGGTATTTATTCAAATACTGAAAAAATCTGAGGAAATTCAGTTCTGCTCACTTCCATTCCACAATTATTAAAATACTTTGAAATAATCAAATCAATTAGCAGGATCAAATTATTTGCCTTTCTCTGGCTAATGTACTGTGGAACTGGTGCGTTAGCTTTGGGACTTGCAACTATTCAGAGTTAAGTAGAATGAAAGGATAAGATAAAACTAAGTAATGATAGAGTAATAGGAATAGAATGAAAGAAAACATGCTAGTGTCAGTTTTTCCTGAGGCAAAGCTTTTGGCAAAAACTCAACAGTATTTAAGATCTTGACCCCAGCGGAAGGCTGAAAAAACACTCGGAAGGATGCGTGTAGTCATATGACACTGTATATTGAATTTGGCCCAGTGAACAGGAATATCCCTGCAACCAGAAAGAGATGTTAGCGGAGGTTGTCAGGTGTTGGAAGTGATTGGATCTTTTGATTTGCCAGAGAGGAGGATGGCCAGGGTAACTAAAACAATGTAGAAGCGAAGACATGCAATCTAGTAGCTGGAGGTGTGAGAATCGGGTGCTGTGGGCAGAAATAAGAGAAAGCTGCCATCTTGCCAGCCTGGTCTGGAGGAATAAGTGGCTGTCAAGATGTCAGGCAACCCTAAATTCTTTCACTGCCTTTCAATGAGGTTCTGGCCCTTTGTTGCTTTACTTGGTTGTGGCTCAGTTTTCCAGAAGCACAGTGAGGACCATGCTATTTCCATAAATCTCCCATCAGGCCTTTGTGAGTATTCATTGATGATGCATAGCTTTTTTCATTCACAGCTCTCAAAAACACTTCACCGAAGAAAACAAATTTTATTTTTCTACATTTTGCACTGGGGAAAAATGAAGCATAGAAAGATGAAGTGAATTGTCCAGCATCTGAGAGTTAATCAGTGGCACTCATAATATCAAAACCAGCTTTTATGACTTTCAGCCAGGGAACCACTCAGTCCCTTTGAGTTAATTAACTAAAGCTGTTTTGCTTTAATTGGTCAGATGCATGTCACTGCAATGAGCGTGTAGAAAAACCTAAGGGAAAAGGATTTCTACAGTGCTCTGCTCTATAAAATGCTGTGTATGTGCTAAATGGGATGTGATACTGCTTAGCTGCTGAAATGATGGGCACTTAATATACATTAAGATACGTCAGTACGTCAGGACTGAGGCACGCTGGCTGTGCTCAACTTGAAGGGATCCTGCCTCACTACTAAGAAATGTATGCACAAAAGGCAAAAGTTTGCTGCATTCTCTGCTAAGAATTTTTCATGAAGGTTGTATTCATAGCAAAAGAGTGAAAGTAGAAATTCTTCCTTCCCCATTGCCAGTAACATCTCTCCTGATCATTACCTAGGACACCATTCCCATTCCTGCTTCCATCCCAGCTGTGATCTTCCACTTGCAGGAGCTGCAGATGGTGCAAAGGGGACCCTGATGGGGTGCAATGGCCCCATGAAAATTCAAAGGTGCGAGAGAGAGTGGCAAGTGTTGTTGTTGGGCCTCTTGATTTCACTGAGCTGAAATGGTATCAGAGTCTGAAGTTTGGCTCTGGATACACCAGTGTCATCATGATGAGGATTAGCGGGACGAGCACTGTTTGTCTGCTTCCCCTATCTGACTTTCCCTTGTATTGCTGTCTCAAGGCCATTGCTGAAGCTACCAGCAGGTTTTTATCTCTTTCAGTGGATTCAGGATGCATATTTCTGATACTGATCTAATGAGCATGGTCCTGGATCAGCACTCTGTTCTACACGGCTTCCCAGAGTGAGAAGGAGAAGCTGAAGAGAAGGGAGTGATAGCTTGTGTAGATGTCTCAAAGAAGTAGTTTGGTCAATGTCAACTTGCAAAGACAAGGACTGCCCCTAACATTGGCACCAAATCAATAACCTGAGGCTGCTTAGAGGTGACTTGCTGTATTATCTCTTCCACATCATTGGCAAAAGGGAACGTTCTCTCTTTAGTGGGGCATGTGCTTAACTCTTAGTGGTATCTCAGAGCTTCCTTTTTGTGCCTTGACCTGTGCTCATATTGAAAAAAGATCCTGCAACAGGGGCCTGTGCTGGAGTTGTGTGTCACACACAGGTGAACACCATTGCTTTACTGATCTATGTGTGCTCCCAGTTAGCTCTTTCTCTCTCTGGCTTGTTCTTGCACTGTTTTTAGTAATCCTGCTGTCAAGATAATGACATTGTTTCACCTGGAACAGAACCAGGATTCCTGTCTTTCTAAGCAGAGAGAGAGGAAAGTTTGTTTTGCTTTTTGGTTGGTTTTTTTTTTTTTTTTACTTGCTTTTCTTGGGTTTTTCTCTTGTTTTGTATTTTTTCCCTTTTTCTGATTTATGTTGCTTATTCATTCTAACTTTTCTTTCCTCTTCACTGTCCTTAACTGTCCTATTCACCTTTGCGCCATTCAAACCCATGCTACCTTGGACGGAGAAAATGGAAATTGTTGGTAACGTTAGAAAGCCACATCATGGCCAGCAGGTGCCACAGAGAGAAGATAATAGATTGCTATCTATGTCTTCTGTTCATATACACAGGTTATGAGAGCAGGCCCTTTTAAAGTGGAAATTAAAATTTCAGTGAGAACTGCAAGTAATTTTTTTAAACTGCTGTCACATAATAAGGTCCTTGGCTGGCATATGTAGCCATGGTTCATGCTGCTCCAATCCAGCAAACTGAATATACATGGGCACTGATGGGATGCACCCACAAGTGATGAGGGATCTGGCTTGATGTCAGGGCGAGGCCATTAACTTTGAACAGTCATGGCAGTTGGGAAAGATACACGAGGACTAGAGGAAAGCAAATATCACTCCTATCTTCAAAACAGGCAAGAAGGAGGACCCTGGGAACTGCAGGCCAGTCAGCCTCACATCAATCCCTGGGAAGGTGATGGAGCAACTAATCCTGGGAACCATTTCCAGCAATGTGATGGACAAGAGACTATTGGGAGTCATCAGCATGGATTCATAAAGTCATGCGTGACAAACCTGATAACCTTTTATGATGAAATAACTAGGTTGATAGATGAGGTGAGAGCAGTAGATGTTTACTTTGACTTCACCAAGTCTTTCAACACTGTCTTATAAGATTCTTGTAGAGAAGCTGATGAAGTATGGGCTGGATGAACAGTGAGATGGATTTAAAACTAGCCAAATGGCTGAGCCAGGAGGGTTGTGATCAGTGGCATGAAGTCCAGTTGGAGACCAGTAACTAGTGGTATACCTGAAGAATCACTACTGGTCTACAACCTATTTAACATCTGTTCCTATTTAATATCTTCATTAATGACCTGTATGATGGTGCAGAGTGTACCCTCAGCAATTTTACTGATGACACAAAACTGTGAGGAGTGGCTGATAGACCAGTGTCATGCTGTTATCCAGAGAGACCTCAACAGGCTGGAGAAATGGGCTGAGAGAAACCCCTTGATATTCAACAAGAGGAAATCCTAAGTCCTGTCCCTGAGGAGGAATAACCTCATGCACCAGATGTGGTGGGCCCACCTGGCTAGAAAGCAGCTTTGCAGAAAAGGACCTGGGGCTTCTGGTGGACATGTGATTGAACATGAGCCAGCAATGTGCCCTTGCCATAGACAAGGCTAATGTGCTGCGTTAGGAGTATAGCCAGTAGGTTGGGGGAGCTGATCCTTCCCCTCTGCTCAGCACTGGTGAGGCCACACCTGAAGTATTGTGTCCAGCTCTGGCTCCTCAGTACAAGAGAGACGTGGGCATGCTGAATAGAGTCCAGCAAAGAGCCGCTAAGATGATTAAGGAACTGGAGCACCTCACATATAAGGAAAGGCTGAGACACCTGTGACTGTTAAGCCTGGAGAAGAGAAAGCTCAAGGGGGAACTCATCAGTGTGTACAAATATCTGAAGGGAGGTCTGTGTAAGAAGACACAGTCAGGCTTTTCTCAGTGGTCCCCAGTGCCAGGACAAGAGGCACCATCTGAAGGTGCACAGGAGGTTCCATCTGAACATCAGGAAACACTTTTTTACTGTGATGGTGACTGAGCAGTGGCACAGGTGGCCCAGAGAGGTGGTGGAGTCTCCATTCTTGGAGATATTCAAAAGCCATCTGGACATGGTCCTGAGCAACTGGGTCTAGATGGCCCTGCTTGAGCAGGGGGGTTGGACAAGATGACCTCCAGAGGTTCCTTATAACCTCAACCATTCTGTGATTCTATAATCCTGAATGCCGCTCAGGTGGGCACTTCCTTTGACACTGTAAGCTAAGCACTGAAGAAAAGATATTTGTAACTGTTCCTCTAGAAAAGTATAATACAATTTGCAAAGGTGAGAGCCAAGTGAATTTGGGTATGTTTAGATAGTTATGGGGGTTTTAATGCAACAGCTTTTCCATTCTTTCATCCTTTTCTGTAATATAAATCACCCTTAAATACACATCAATGACAGAAAATATGTATTGTACCCATTACTTTTAGCCAAGACCAGAAGTTTGTTACAAAACGCACAACTGAAAATCACTTCTTATTTGAAGGAAAAACATGCAGGAAGAGTAACCAATGTCCCACAGAGAAAGGGATGGAAGAAGACCAGAGGTTTGCAAAGCAATGTCTGTCTTTAGACTCAGGGTTAAAGGAGCAAACACTAGGAGACCTGCTCTATCGTAGAAATCCTTCCTGTTCCTGGAAAAGTTGAGTACATTTTTCTCAGTCTAGACTCTCCTTTCAAAAGTGTTTTAGACATTTAAGAGCATCAGGCTTATGATTAGGCACTGGCATACTTTATTCATTTTGAATAAGGGATTGAACTGAAATACAAAAATCTGGAAAATAGTATCTTTGGGCCTCAGTTTCCCATCTGTAACCTGGGGTGACAGCGCCGCCTTGCCTCATAGGGATAAACACATTAGAAAATATTGTGGAACCAGGAGCACACATATATGAATAGAGAGACTGTTGCTTTGAAGTCATTGTGTGATCTGCAGCAACAGGGATCGTCATGAATGATTAAGATGGAGCATTACATAACTGCAACACTTGAATTCAAGTTAGGCATCTGGGGACAGAGATTGTGTCTTTTTTATGTGTAGAGCACCCTACATGATGTGGGACCAAATCTCAGTTTTGGCCATCGGGCATTGGTGTAATATATAAATTCACCAGTCTTTCCAAAGATGAATAAATCTGCAAGTGTTTTTTAGAACTTCCCAGGTCATACTGAGCCTGCTGGCTGTGTTTTGAATTAAAGCAATGATGCAGCCACTTAAAAATGTGCATCTGAAGTGCGACGCTGCCATTAGATTTATGAGAGATTTAGATCTGTTTTATTTTGTGGTATTTCATACTAAAAGTGATAAAAACAACCGTACAAATTAAGAATTACTGTAGCACTATAATCTCCCTAGCTTATAAATTCAGCACTGGAAAAAAAAAGTATTTTATATATCTCTGAAAGCTTATTTTTTCGATATATATTTTATGTAGCAGGCGGTCTAAGCATTGAAATGTGAATAAAAAGCTCCACATCTCCAGTCTATTTAAACAATGGTACTATGGATTTGATTACTTCAACAATATAATAATGATTTATATTTACACAGCTCCTTTTACAGCAAGCGCTTTACAGACTGTCTGAACAGAGATCACTCCACCAACCACTGCTATCCTGTCACCTCTCTGTTAAATATTAGCTGCAGTTTGGTAGTCAGGTGAAAGAGCAGCTCCATTTTATGAGCAAAAAATACCTTTAGCATTTGCACTTCTGGATACTTTAACCTAGATAGGAAGTAATTAACTGAGTTTGAATTTCCCACAGCATAGCGGGATAAATATACCCATGCACTCTTCTAGTTAATTGCATGTCAGTAAGAAAATGCTTTATGATTAAGGTGGTGAAAACTTCAGAAATAGCTGAGTTACGTAAGGATATTCTCCCAAACAGCAGTGCCACACTGAACACGACGTCGTGCATCAGGGAGGATGCCACTATCTAGATTGCTAACGCTTGTTGCAGCGAAAGCCTGTTGTGCAGAGGTGTACTAGCTAAAGACTGAAACCAGGGGAAGCCCTGCCCTGTTGCTGTTAGGGCAAAAAATCTCAATATCCTGATGCTGTAGTAAAGTGTGGCTACATTACTTTCTTTCTGTGGAAAGTTAGAAATATATATTTCTGGTAATTTTAGAAAAGGCAGAGGATTAATTTATTCTGAAAGGCCCGAACATCTATCCTTACTCGTGATTTGGACAGTGGGTTCATACAGATGAAGACTTATGGGTAAATGACTGCCGCTCTTCTACCCTTTTTTCAGTTCCACCCTTGTCTCCAACCTGGCTAGGCACTGACCTTCCTCCATGGCTCACAGCTGGTGCAAAAATCCCTCCTCACCCTCAACACGTGAGCTGAGCTATTCCAGTTGGATTCTATCCAGGATAAAAACCTTGATTTGGTCAAAGCATTTATATATTTAAACACTGAATAAAACAACCACTGGGAGGAAGGATATCACATGAAGACATTAATCATCATGTATTCATCATTTTTATTTGACAGGTCGAGACAGCAAATGTATAAAAATAAAAACCTGAAGTCACAGTCCCAAAGAGAAGCAAAATTTATATAAGCAGAGCAGGAGAAAGTCTGACATGAACATTTGGTACTTCAGGTCGTCGGAGAGTGGTTTGCAGCAGCAGTGTGCATTGACTTCTCGAGGACCCTCGGCAAGTGCAGCCTTGCTGAAAGGCATCAGACTTAATGACGAAGATGCTTCACAGAGCACGTATTCTGGGACTATAGGGTTTTATTTGCTTCTGCTGAAAAAAATTTCATCTAGTCTTTTTATTTTGTCTTTCTTAATGCGAGAAGTACAGGGACAAAGGATATTTTAGGGTTGTTTTTTGTTTTGGGGGATTTTTACTTTTTTTTTTTTCCTTTGCAATATGAAAAATCTTTGAAAAAAATAAAAAGAAAATGCAGTGAAAATGACAAAAATTACATATATTGCCAGATAATGAAGTGGACAATAGTAATATAAATTAGGAAATAAAAAAATAATAGTATAAAAATAAGCAAGAATTAAAGAAAAGTAGACGTATATCTTAGTATTGTCACTAAAGTTGTCCTAGATTGTTGTGGCAAACTGTGATCCACCTGATGCTTGTACAGAAACTGAGGAGAAATCCATTGGTCAGAGCCAGTCTAGCTCCTCATGAGCAGAGGCAGACCATGCAAACACTACCCAGACCAATATTTCCTTGCTTGATAACCAGCACCTTTCGCTATCTTGGAGGCATTCCTATTTCCTTCAAAGTTTAACAACTGTCAAACAACATTTAGTGAGGTATGTGGAGAGGTTGCATGCTACAGCTCTACCTCCAAGCTCTGCCTCAGGAGCTGAATACAAAGGCAAAGAGCCTGATTCTCATCTCAGCCCCTGTTGTGCTGCTGGGAAGTAACCCCACCAAAGCCAGGGGTGTTGCATAGGGTGGAAAGGAAATCAGAATCGGTTTTCAGCATAAGACAGCAGTACTCCCGTTTTATCTCTGCTGCTAATTATTTATTTAGCTCATCAAAGACAGCATTTTTACTTGCAGGGAATTCAGGATGAGCTAATGCTTGCCCATAACATCTGCCACAGCCCCTCTCTTAGCTGCTCCGAACACAAATGCCGGGAGCTGTCCCAACCCGTCACTGGAATAATGAGCTACACATCTGATGCCAAAGTGAACTATTGAAATAAGATTTTGATTAAGCTTCAGGTGAGTCAACAATCTGATGTCTAAATGAAAAGTTTTAACATATTCAGTTTCATATCATTCCTGAATATTAAGAAGCTGGCGCACAGCTGCACAGTTACCACTATCTCTCACATTTCAAATCTAGGGCAGACTTACAGCAGTTCATGTGCTGCTCGGTGCAAAAAAAATTGTTGCCATTTGCTGACTGCTCAACAGTAACAACCTCCCATGTCATTCATAGTCATGCAAAGTAGTAATAGTTAGGTCTGATTTACAAATGTTAACTGGTCAAATGCTTGACTGAGGGCTTGACACAAAGCCCTCAGAAATGAGTAGCCACCATTGACTCTGATGGGCTTTCACTCAGCCTGAAAATATTGTGGTTTAGGGATTACCACTATTTTCTAGAGAGGCAGATGGAGGAAGGAGGTTAAATGGTTTGCTCAAGGTAATTCAGAAAGCCAGTGGAAGAAACAACATGCCTGCAGAATCACAGCTGGGACTAGTCCGCATTTAGCTCTCAATGTCTTCCTAATAAAGTCCTTCCTCACATTTCAAGTTCGATCATTTGAAATTTTCTCTCTGAGGAAAGCTAGAAATACATATTTCTGATAATTTTAGAATGATTTGGGGAGAAAACATAGCATTCTTGGTGTTGTTACTGTTGTTAAATAAAGGTTATAAATCTGTTTGACTTGGGAAAGGCATCTTCAATAGTATCAAACTCAGATCAGGACTTCACTGTAAGCATGTACCTATACAACAGAGGTGTGTCGTCTCCTTAAAGTAATAGTGAAAACAGTGAGGCTTGATTTCCTCCGTAGTTTGTATATGTAATGCACATTTAAGCACCCAAATGCTCCACTCTACGTCTGAATTTTCACTTCTTCAGGTGGTACCTGCAGCAGGTTCCCAACATTCCTTGTCTCTCCAGTGCTGATCTGTTGTGGTGTCAAGAGATCCACAGTAATCCCTTCCTCATTTTGGGTAACAGCTACTGACATCTGGGTCCTTTTAGGAGATGTGGAAAAATTATCAGTGACCACAGAGCGTGACAACTACTCCTAGTCTTTCTAAATCTGTATCTGAGGACTTCCTCCTTCCCTTCACCCTTCACTTTAACTGGGACACCAGCAATCCAGGTAATCTCCAGACTACTAAGAAATCTTTAAGAGTGGCAACCCCATAGTAAAAGTAGTGGCTCAAAAATACCTGCTTGAAGGAGAGGATGATTTATCTTTATCCACAGGTGTTTTGCAAGAGACTTATACATACAAAAGAAAAACTTAAAAGCATATTGTATTCCTAAAACATACTGAGTTCCTAAAATTTGCCTTGCCAGTCTGAGATCATTCTGCTTAACTTAGCTCCCACTTGCTCACGCGCAGGCTCCAGGCTGTGGGTAGGTGAGACAGGGTGCCTTGACAGCTCCTGCCTCCCCAGCCATCTGACACCCTCTGAAGTCACAGAAAGCCTTTTTACTCATGTCAAAGCTGTCTTTGTTTTGGATTTTTGGTAGGAAGGACTTGGAGGAAGGCACCTGCTCCTACTGCAGCAGGTTCCTGATACTCCTTGTATCTCCAGTGCTGACCAGCTGAATTCTGGGAGCAGGGATTATTTTGGGGTTCATGCAAGAAATTATGTTTCATTTTTTATGTAGGACTATTTTATCTATCAAATGCATGAGACAAGACAAGGAGGATGGCAGGAGCAAAATAAAGTTACAAACACAGTCAAAATCTAGTGCCTTATTTCACTGCCTTAGCTGCAGACTCACCAATTTAATTGATTGTTCTGCATTTCCTATTATACCCTCTCTCTTTCACACCAGGCTTTTTACTTGTATGCTCAGGTTGTTTTCAGAAAAACTGCATTTTTTTGTACAATGATTGCACTGGTTAACCCTAACATATGATAGCCATGATACAGCTTGTTTCCTTAGAGAAATGACTTAAGACTCATCATTTGAAAAATATAGAACAAAAAAAGACACAGCACTGGACAATAAAACAAAACCCAACAATATACAAGATTAAATAAATTATATAGTAAGCCTTCATTAGCATTAGGTCTTACAAGCCTGGTTATTTTTGGATTTGCCTATAATAGACAGATTTTTCTGAGGAAAATATATGCACTCAGAGTGAGGAAAAATAATTCTTTTCAGGTGATCCAGTTCAAGGTGAATGCAACATTTGTTTCTCATATAAACCTATTTTGAGACTTTAATCGAGATGTTGATTGTGAGTAGTCTTTATGTTAATGCTCTGGTTAGGGAAAGATGAAAGAGGAGGATTTCGGACAGGCTGAGGAACTTAAAACTTGAGGCAGAAATCAGATTCATATTCCATGCAATTTTTTGAGTGTTGTACTTGTAGGTTTTCAATGAAGGCTTGTACAACAAGAAAGTAATTTATCCTTTTTTTTTGTTTGTTTTTAAAAGGGCTTAGGAGAAATGTAGCTCAAAGTTTCAATGGTAAAAAAAAAGAAAATGCAAGGTAATGGAAGTCTTTGAAAACATGATATGGGTTATTTCATTGTCATATTACCCTTTTCCCCTACACACGTCTTGTTTTACAGTCTAATATGAGGGCAGTACAGACATGTACCCTGTAATCCATAATAATCTCCAACAAGCACAAAGGTAATCCAGTCATAGCTGAGGATAACAAACCAGTACTGCAAACTAACGAAACCTTGAAAATACAATGCAATTGAGAAATTTCTATGTCTAAACCAAAATGTTCTGATTTTCATATAGCAGAGAAAAAGCAGCCCAGCCATCAGGCTGATCTGCCCTATTGCCACAGCCCTCCCCATGTCTCATAGTCACAGGGGATCATACTGGGTCCCAGCGCATCTGACAAGAATCCCACAAAGTGGCGCTGCCTAGAGAGGAGAAGGGAATCGGCCTTCGGCAGAGGGCACGGTAGAGCGGAAGCAAAATCACCTGTGTGCCCCGGCACCAGAGAGGGCTGCACCGGTGCTGGGCAAGAGAGAGAGATCCCCAGCCTGGCGTGCTCAGATGGAAAAGGGCTCATCCACTAGAGCCTACAGCCATGCTTTCGGGTGGCTGAAAGACCCCTGTAGACAGCAAGGTAAGGCTATGCCGTAACCCCCTTCTGTTCAGCTGCTCCTGGTTTACAGATTCGTTTATTTGCAGAGATGAACAACTTGAGACAGCCAGCACTAGGTGTGAATTTGTGCTGAATTTGCCCATCTGTCCTCCCTCCCTTTCCCCTTGCCTCATTTTGAATTTGCCTAGGTTTAAATTTTGTAATATATTTATTACCTTATCATTTACTTCATTTTGAAAAAAACAAAAAACAAAACAAACAAAACCAAATAAAAGAGCTGCTTGCTCAACCCAAAACTTTTTTTTTTTTTTAATTTTTAAAAATTACCTGTTTGTTTATTTAATCAACTTGGATTGTGGAATTGATTCTTATGTAGATAATCCAAAGCATGCTCTGAATTCTTCTCAGAGTGGGGATTGCACAGGCAGTAGCTGCCCGATAGACATATGGGCAGCTGACAGCATCAAGGCACCCCACCAGCAGCTCTGTCGTCTGGCAGATTGCCTCAGAGTCAGGCTTGATGAATCAGTCCTTCTGCCAGCGCTGGGAGGGTGGGGGACGCCTGTGCCTCTTCTCCAGAAAGCTGCTGCAGAATGAGAAAGATACATGGCAGTGATCGCTGAGCATCCCCGCATGTCATACTGCAGAGCTGGGATGGCGGCATCTAAATGAACTTGAGTCTTGCTAATTTGAGTATGTAGAGGCAGTATTTCAGCTTGGTTACTCTGGGGCCACTAGCATGGTGCCCTCTTTTCTCTCTGCTGCGTGCAGAGGTTCATGGCCTGGGGGTGCCATGGGGAGGAATTTGACAGCGCTGTCAACGTTTAGCAATGAGAAAGGGGAGGAGGAATGAAGATAATTGGCTTGAAACTGTCCTGTCTCCCTTTGCCTCTTCCCTTTCATCCCTAAAAGGGACCCAGATGTTCACGTAAGCTGAGCCGGCAATAGAGCCAAGAGGACCCCTGCTTCTCTCCTCCGCCCCTTAATCCTTGAAGCCTCCCCTGGTTGCTGTTTGAGGCGACAATGTGGCAGCGCCTTGCTCGCTGAGCAGGCAGAAGGAGGAATGGCCACCATGAAAGGAGTCACCTTCAGATCCTGGCTCCTCCTGTCCAGGGCCTTGTACCACCCAGGGTGACTGCAGCCACAGGCTGCTGGCTGAGCAGAGGGCAGTGACAGCCCCATCTTCTCTGGGTAGTGTCAGACAAACCTCCTGCACCCTCAGTGGCACTAGTGAAGCTGCAATCTCTCTGCTGGAAAAACAGTGCAGAAGTTCCTCTGACAGACGCTTGGCACTTGTATGATTTGCTTAGGGAGATGAGCCACATTGAGGACAGAAGGCTACATGTATGGCTAGTAGTTTAAATTCTATTTTCTTTCTCTGGGAGCACTAACGTCTTATGAGGTGAAGGACTGTTTGCAAGGGGAAGGATGAAATAAACGCTGGGAGCAGGATTCTCGCCCATGAAGAGTGTTAACAAAAGCCTGAGGGACAGTAACAGCCCCATTTCAGGGCTCAGTACTGCACCTTTGTACAACACCAGGTTGGGATGGGATCTCCATTGGTAGCACAGGTGGTGAGACCTTGTTCTGTACAAACTCTGCCTATTAAAAGCATTCAAGGTTTTAGCTGTTTGGGATTTTTTCTCCCCACTAAAACATAATATTGTTGTTTGTTTCACCTTTTCTCTTTGTTTTCCCTATCCAGGCTCTCTCAGAGTAGATAATTATATTGGCTGTGGTTTAATTAGCTAATTATGCCAGAGCTGGAGTATTTTTCAGAGTAAATCCTTTTATTTATTTGTTCTTAAGCAGCTTCCATTTGGGTTTTCTCCTACAATTTTCTTTGTATTTCATTCTGTGGCAGCACAGGTGTTTACAACTGGTTTCCTTGAGGTTTATGAATATGTTGGTTGTCCAAGTGAAGTGAAAGGAATAGCACTCTGGAGGGCAGAGGTGGCATGCTTCTGGGAGTAGCACACTGACAGAAAACTTCCTGCAAAATTTAGTTGATATTTTGCCTTTTGTATAGAAAATAACAACAATAATACAGCTTTACTTAAAAAAAAAAAGTTATTTTAACCTTCATATTGACATCTTTGAAGGACACATTTTATCTAGCAAGTATAAGGCTTTTTGAATTTCGCCTTTGCATCTCCAAACAAAGTATTCCCTTTTCCTTAGCAAGGTTAGTTTGTTAGTATATAAATCTTGTTCCTGTCGCTGGCGGTACCGTAGGCAAAGATTTAGGTCCTCACTAAGGTGCTGAACTAAAGGTTACAGGTGAATGCAACCAAAGCCATGTTTAGATATCTAGTTTTTCTTGAAAAACCCAAAGAGAAGCAGGCAAGGAGAGCTGCTCTTTGGCCTGATTAGCACACATAGTGGTAAGATTTATTTTGCTGCAATGTGGAATAGTAACGTGTGTTTTTTCCAGTGGTGCCTAATTCTGGCAAAGTCCTACAACTTCCTGTCCAAATCCATATAACCTTGTAGTGGCGATGGCTGATCACACTTCTCCACTCCTTACTATTCCATAGCCGTCCATTTACTGTCATTAGATGTTCAACTATCGAAGGCAGTATTGAGCAAAGTCTCAGTAAGACTTTTTGCTGTCTCACTGCTTTCACTGTGCATATGTGGGATCGTGCTGTAGATAATTTTCTTCTTTCTTGACACCCCTTGGGTGAGGCTAGTTTTGATGAAACATTTGGGAACCCGCATTTACTATGAACTTAGTCAGGATCATGCTCTACCTCAGGGTGACCAAGTTGTGACCTTACAGCTGCATGGTGCTGAGAAGTTTCCAGCTTTGCTAGTCCTGGGAACCCACCTCCTGGCAGTTTGCTGGTCCCCAGATCTCCCCAGTTAAGATTGGAATTATCATGCTTACCGAGATTCATGTCCATCAGTTAGTGAAACTGTGTATGTCTGCACAAGGTTAAAACCTGTTTTCTACCCCTCTTTACGTGATTTCAGTCCAGAAGCTTTCCATGTTTTAGGGTAGCAAAGGGAGTCCAGAAAAAGCCATAGAAGCAGAGATGTTCTTCCTACTTAGAGAAAGTCCCCGAGGACATGATCCGTAAGTGTTTTCCTGGCTTCTGCCATTTTCCTCTCTTCTGCTTAACCCTGGTTAAGCTTGTTGATGACAGGGGGGCATATACTCAAAAGAGCTGCAGGTTGCTTTTCAAATCAGGTCAGTTCCCAAACAAGAGATGTTATCTTGGGGAAATTTTGAAGCTAGTGCCTCGATTTACCGAAAGCAAACCTTAATCTGCCATATAATGAGACAGAACCACAAAGTAATTGATTGCTCCTTACATTGAACAAGGAGCAGATTTAAAAACTAATTAAAACAAAATAATCCACACTAGTTGGTCTCACAGTCATTGCAGCAGCGTGCAACATCTGTCTAGCGCACCCTCTAACCACCTGCCTCTGCAATGGCTATGAAGAAGCAAACCATATATCAACTCAGTTTTATTTTCTAGCCCTGTTTAAAATGGAACAAACCCTGGAATATCTGTCTCATGGGAAGTTCCAATATTGCAACATCTGTTTCTGTCAAGAATCAGGCTGAAAATTCTCCATAACAGTTGCTTTGTTTGCTTATGGAAAGAAAACTTTAAAAGTATTTCATCTGGAAATGTGGAAATGTTGCTATTATTCTCTTTGTGGATGTTATGTCTATGGGAGTGACGGCCCCATCCCCACCATACATCATGCCCCTTGGTGAGTTATTTTTCACCTGGAAGCAAAGCTCCCTAAATTCATCACATTCTCTTTGCTCTCTCTCCCATCACCACAGAGGTCTTCCTTCCCCAGATGCTGTCCCTGCTTCCAGCTCCTGCTGGGGCGAAGGCATGGTCAGTGTGTACAAGGAGAAGGGGCGGCTGTCTGTAGGAAAGGAGCAGAAGATGTGGTGGGGGAGCAGAGCGAGGGCTGGAAGCAGAGCACTCCTCACAGATGCCAGGGAGAGGAAGAGCAGTGTGGCTCTCCACAGCTTTAGCTTTCATTTCAATTTTCCTGATGAGAGACAAAAAAAAAAAATAAAAATGGATCTAGCAGAACTCCCTATTTTAACACTACCAGTGTGTTTCACACGAGGTATCCGGCCAGCTCTGCTGTCACACCACCAAGGTTTTGCTAGATGCATCTAGTGTTAGGGCCTGTAAGAGCTTTGACCACGTGGTCCAAGACACATCCAACTAATGCAAAATTCTTGTGCACTTTACACAGAGTCCCTCGGGGAGGGGATGGTTTGGCCTGAGTAATGAATCCCTCTGCCAGACAGAATCCGAACAGCTCTGCCTCGTGCAGCCGCAGCTGCAGGAGCTGAAAACCTCCGGCTGTGGTTTGTGTCCTGGGAGCCATCACGTTTGTCAGTTGTTCTCCGACACTAGCAGTAGATAACCACATTTCTCCCATCCCAGCTGCACCCTCCCCGCTAAGGTTTGCACTTCAATGAAACAGTAAGCCCCTCTCACATTTTCAGATGTTTTGCTCAATTTTCAGCGCATGATGTTTTGTCTTTTTCCTTCGCAGTGACAGCATAACTTACCAGGTGACATGCTTTGCTGTTTATCTGCAGTGCTGTCTCTTACATGTTGTTTTAATGACAGTTCAAAAAGCCAGAGAGCTACACAACGTTTAGCTAAAGGCAGAGGAATGAAGATGGAAGATACAGTATGAAAAGGATGACATATGTGAACACATAAAAAGGTGCATGAAGGCAGAGGGATCAATTTTGGGAAAAAATTATTTATTTTCCCTCCCCTCTCCCTTCACAAATATGAATTAAATGTAACTTCACTTAACACAATCCCTGTTTCTTTTAATTTTGTTCCGCTATGGACTTTGTTACAAATCAAGAGCTGAGTAGAGCTAATATAGTAAGTCACAACAGACTACTTGTTGGGACTGGATACTGGATCCTCTTTTTCCACTTGTAATTTAACCCATGACCAGACTGAGATTTCTTCAGCTTTATTTTCTACTCAGAATTATCAAGCTGGCGGTTTTGTGAGACTTTTTGCTAATTGGTGTAATTATGAGAGCTATGGCTTTTGACCTTTCCGTGCAGAGATTTTTTTTTTTTTTTAATGTTTCTGTTAGATAAATCATTTGGGACTCTGTTTTATGATCTGACTGACTGCTTATCTTTGTGCTCTCTCTTCTCATCCCACTGTTTTGAGATGCCTTTTATGATAACCATTATTTTACTGAGCATAGGTAGATTAATTTATACTTAGGATGTGGTTTTGTCAGTCAACAAGGGATGTTCCTGGTACATGTATCTCTCATATACATAATGGCAGCTACGCTTGACATAATCAGAGGTGGAAGCAACTTACCATGAGGACTCAGAGATAAGAAATGCAGTGTTATTTCCAAAGATGGGTTAACACATAGAGTTCTCTAAATATTCACTATTTTCTCTACTCCAGCACAGGGATAACATGAGGTGCTTTCTTTTGCTGTAGAGGAGGCCAAGAATGGAAGCAGAACAGCCTTTTCTGTGGGTTCCAGTCCTATTTTTCATCCTCAGAAGTTATGGAAATTTCACTGCTGTTCAGTCAGGTTTGGATAAGCACCAAAACTTTGCAGAGACTGACTATTCAAATAAATATGCAAGCTTTTCTTAATTAGGCCATTGTTAATTCTAAATATCTATAGGTAGAACAGCTCAGAAAATTTTAAATCTTTTTCCGCCAGAATGAAAAGTGAAATTATACAAGAAAAATATGTAGGAAATTATATTCTATTCTATTAACATTTTAAAAGTTTTCATTGGAAAACAAGCAGTAAAAAAGAGCTTCCTAAGTTCTGCTTTTAAAAATGCTAAGTGAAAAGGATATTTTTTTTCCTGAACTTGTGAACACTCTTATTAAAAATAAAGATGCAAATAAAACTACTTCATTTTAATATTTTTACTTTTGTTTAAATAAACGGCAGCTTCTGAGAACTACAGGAGACTTTTCTGTTACAAGTGCAGAAAAGCTCTGTTAAACTTCAGAGCAGCACTTTACGGTGTGTAGCTGAGAGTTCCTGCAGTTAGCATTTTGGCAATCTCGTGTGCCTTCTGCTTTGTTTATGAAAAAGTTGAGTACAGTTGACAACCTACACAAATAGACTGCCCGGCTCCCCAGGAGAGGTTT
This sequence comes from Balearica regulorum gibbericeps, assembly GCF_011004875.1. Taxonomy (NCBI): domain Eukaryota; kingdom Metazoa; phylum Chordata; class Aves; order Gruiformes; family Gruidae; genus Balearica; species Balearica regulorum. The sequence continues at coordinate 94,537,010 of NC_046186.1, read as the reverse complement.
CTGTACCACCAAGCTCCAGTACCTAGTTTAGACAGTGATTGTGGAGGCAGCTCAAGGAGGGCTGTCCTTCCTCCTCTCGCCAGCTCCGGCGCCCAGTCAGAGCGTCGTGACAGCCGCTCTCCCTTTCCCTGGGCCTCATGTCGCAGACAGACCCGTGAGCTGGACTCACTGCAGCCCTGGACAGCAGGGCTGGCACCCCGTGTTGCCAGGATAGGGACAGAGTCTGTCTCTCCAAAGTGGTAGATTTTGAGCTCTGGCCATGCAGGATGGTGGAGCATTTAGTGACTGAGCCATTTGTAGACAATGCACTAGCCTAAAGATAGTCCAGCTCTCTCTGATACATGAATTTGTTCCACAGAGCTATCGGAAATAAAAATTTTTGATGGCTAAAATCTGCAGGTGTATCTCCGAATGATGTGACTGATGCACTACCCCCACAGGCAGTCCTTTTGAAGGCTGGTTCATGATGTTATTATACAGCTGCTTTTTGGGATAAGTCGTGTGCTTCAGAATGTGCTTCCCTGCACAACTGAAAATGAAATGACTGCCACAGATGCAGGTACTGTGGACAATAAGTGATGTCTGCCTTCTGCAAAGTGAACAACAGTGAAGAGCGCATAGAAAGTGAAAATAACCAGCCTTAAATTACTTATCTGATTTCTCCTATTGGTGATCTGGTTTTCCCCCTCTTGTGTTACATGCACGTACTAATCTGAAAACTATAGCCCGACTTGTGAAGAAACTCCTAGAGAGCTGGCAATTTTTTGTTGGCTTGGAAAAATTTATGGATTTATCTCTTCCAGGGATGTTCCATCATTCTCAAATGCTGAAGCTTTGAGTGAGTTATAGCCCTGAGGAGAGTGAAATGCAACTATTAATCATTGGCAGCAATGGGATATCCTCCATGGGCATCATGGGCCATTGTCAGTAGATCACAGAACTGCTGTTGACCTTGAATGAAGAAAAGTAAAGGATAAAGGTCATCTTTATTTCATCTACCCAACAAAAGTTTTGAAAATGGCTTGCCATGAAAGCATTAAAGATCTACTGCACAAAACACTTGGGCTGAATGATACTGGCTTCCGCCACAGAACTTTCTGATTATCAAAGTAATAGTAGAGGCTTAGAACTGAGTAGTACTACAGAAACTGTAACTAACATGCTAGGCTGAAAAGACATTGGTTTTACATTCTTCTGTGTTTGTGCGGTCCTGTGACCTTCAGAAAAAGCTTCTAAATGTTTGGGATTTTTTTCTATGTCTCTTTTAATAGTGATAATTACACACAGAAGTACCTCACAGTCACAGGCATGTTTCAAGTGGAAGTGGCTGGATACAAAACAGATGACCTATCTCTGGACACTGGGGCTACCTTCTTTTTCTTTTTACAGTCTTCCTTTTTCCATGGTGTCTTTGCATCCCCTTCAATTTCACCCAGTTGTCCTAGGAATTTTCCTATAAATAAACTCTCGATACTTGTCTTCATGGTTATCATGGCCTTGGGCACATTGTCTGTGGCCAGCTGGGCTTTCTCAAGCCTGTATCTCAGCCATTTTATGAGGAGGCATTAACTAATTCCCCAGTCATCTTGGCCAGTAACAGACTGTCCGTCATCCATGGCATTATTCTTTTTATTCCAAATCTCCGCAACCCCTGCCCTCCTCCCCCAAGTATAGAAGCTCATACCATCCTATGACTCTTCTAAAAGCAAAATTCACAACTTTAATAATTCACAATAGCTTTAGATAGGCTGACTTTGTCTCCATCCTGCCTCAAAATCTGTTGTTTGCTTATTTGTTTGGCTGTATATGCAGATGTGTAAACCATTCTTTATATTTCTCAGGCTGAAGTGATGACCTATACATTGAAATTGGAAATGAGCTGTGACATTTTAACCTTGTGGTATGAAGCAGTAGGAGGAGGTGGAGTCACCAGTTCGTCATCCCCTGAGAAATCCTTAAGATTGTCTGTCCAGTAAACCGCTGTGCTGGGGTTCAGTGGAAGAATCCCTGGATAAACTCCTCAGTCTATGCTGGACTTGGCTGTTCAGAAGGTCAGACTAGATGATCATGACTATCTGTACTGCTCTTAACATTTAGGAACCAGCCACGTACACTGGCAAGAATGTAAATGCAGTCAAACTGGCAATCAAAGTCTTCTGGTAAAGTCAGCAGATTCAATAAAACCGAACATCTCTGTGTACACGAATGGTACAATTGTATGCATTACGATTTCAATTGCCTTAACTTCTGTGAGTGTGAATACTTATTACTTTAACTGGCAGTCACGTCACAGCAGTTGTGTGCCGAATGGATCTTCTTAGGCTATATCAAATATAGGTATTACATGGCCTCACCTTCCTTGAGAACTAAGAGCCTTTTTAACTGACACGGCAGAAGGCTGCCAAGCTTTCAGTCAGTGCTTGTCTCCAAGTACCAGCCTCCCCTTACAGTCCTGAAAGTAAGGCTGATGGAAACAGTACTGATTATTTCAGAAACTCCTTGTCTAGAACTCTGGTAGGAAAGATCCTATCAAACCTTAAGCAATGTCCACAAGTGCAGAAAAAACATGGCAGGATCAAAGTCTCTATCATTGCTTGTTCCCTGGGTAAGCTATTAAGGTACAATCCATTAAGTCTCTCCTGTCCTGTTCCTCCAGAACCTTTTCAATGGATCTTATCTCAGCAAGATGTAGCTTGCAAAAAACATTTGTATTTGTGAGTAAACTGAGAAGAGGGTATTATGATACTTTGCAATGGGCTGCTACTGAGAAGGAAAAAATATTAAAATGTATACTTTTTTCTTGCTTGACTGTAGGGATGCTCTTTGCTAGCCAGTACCTTGCACGGTTGTGTCCAAGGTTCTTTTGAGCACTGCAGACACATCTCTCTGCCTTTCAGCCTGCCTTCTGTGCTGTTAGTCATTGTGGAAGAGGTTTGGTCTAGATCTGTCTTTTTAGGTGTATTGTTGTCTGGGATGGTTAGTAATCACCAGAGTAATTCGTCAGTGTCTTCCTCTTTGCTGCCTCTGCTGGTGTTATTGATATGCCTGTGTCAATGTCTCAAGAACTGCAGTGCCAGCAGGGCTGCAGCTGAGAGATTGCAGTGTCAGGTTTCTCTTAAGAAATAATCACAGACTCAGTCCAGTGGCACAGGTTTGGACAGGATTAGTGAGCACAAGCACAGCCCTAAAACACTACTGCTGATGCTCACCGAAGGAAGAGTTAAGGCATAGTGTGCTGGTGACTGGGTGAACAGTCTCAGTACCAAAAGGCTCCCTGGGGCCACTGTGCTCATCCCTATGACTCTACTCTGATTTAAACCAAGATGAAAACAGCTGATGTATTGGCATTTTTTCTGTATCATATTTTATGGCCATACTGTCCCATATACTTCCAATTCACCTTTCTCCCAGTCGTCCCGCATCCATGGTAAACTTTTCTTCCTTCCACCCTCGAAAGCGTGCACTCCTGACACCAGCCATCATCAAACTTGCAATTTCTGCTTAGGTAAGGGGTTGGTGTTTCAGTCAGGTTTCCAAGCTAGGTCCACCTTTGTCATGACTTAGTAAACTTTTGTGTGGGCAACTGCAGCAGCCATTGCTCTACCAAGCCTGAAATCTATTTTAACCAAAGCACAGAAACATCAGAGGAGCCAACTCTACCTGTATAGGATTGTCTTACAGCCAAGAACAGAGCCAGGTGTCCCTTTAACTCAGGGTAGCTGTCTTGTATTTTATAAAGGGTTTCTTTAAAGACTATTCTAGTTAGATACTTTTGGATATTTGTTAAAGCATTCTGAAGTCCTTGAAGTATTTGCCTAAAACTGTAGTGAATTCCTGTGAAATAATGACCCTTTGCTTTCATCGTGTGGATCTTAGGTTACAGGCACTTAAGGGACATGAACCTTGTAATCTGAGAAGATTGCTTTGGGATAAAATATCATGCTAACATCCTCTCAAACTGAGAGCAGCATAGAAATTTGTAACTTTGAAAATCTGGGTTTTTTCACATGATTACATGTTGCTCTCTTCAGAGGCAAAAAATTGTGGTATAATGTCACCAAATACTCCAGAATCTGAATTTCATTCTTATGGGGAGTGAGTCTAGACAAATCTGGGATGATAAACACAGAAAGAAGGATAACTTTTGTATATTTGCTTTTGCATCTTATGCAACCAGTCTGGCAGTAGAGTGGATCCAAGTTTGCTGAGTGATAGGTAAAAGGCCAGCTGTAATGGGAGTGGGCTTTTCTCTCTCGAGGAATCATGAACATGTTGGAAAGCAGTAGACAGAAAAATGCTGAACATGAGCAGTTTGAGAAAGAAAAAAAGAGATACTATCTCCTAAATTCTCCGCTGAGGAATGTGTGATAAGTGATCCATACAGATACACTCCTACAAGATAACCCTTTTTTTAGGCTGTACCATATGTTCAGGAGCAGCAATCACATTTGTCTTCGTGCTGGAGGGAGGGTGGGGTGATTCATTCCATAGCAAGGTAAAAATAAATAAAAAAATCCACAGAACAGTGGATTCAGAAATATGTCTGTGAAAGTTCTGGGACACTTCAGAGAATAGAGAGGCCAGTATCTGCAGACAAACCCACACTGCGCATGAGAAAAAAGATCTAGGTTAAAGCTGTGGGAGGCCACCATGTATTTACATTATGGAGCGAGAAACTGCACTGGTGGTTACAAAAACATTTCTGTCCATTCACCTTTTCTATGGCACTGCAAAAAGTTGCCAGCATGGTCATTAAAAATCAACTAATTTTCTGAAACATAGTTATGAAGTTTAGTCATGACAGAATGAATTCTTTTCTACTGCTGAGGTGTTAAAACCAATTAAGCATTCTTCAATATTTCACTGAAATTTAATCACCATGAGTCAAGAGTTATGCCTTCATTAGGTGCATAGCCACATGAATTTAGGACCAGACTCATCTTTGACTTGTCAGGCTAATGTGAAAGAGAGGAACACATGCGTTGTGGGGAATCATTTGGCTCTGTCTGTAGTTTCTGTTGGCTGGGATAAGTTAATTTTAATCTGCCTACAAGGCACATTAGATAGTAACTTCTCCAAGTTATGTAAAAGGCAGCAGCTCATAGAAGTTTTCTGCAGTGCCGCAGCTATCTCCACTTAATCCCTGAATGTATCACTTTGCAACCACCAAATAATGATATGTGGCACCATCATAGTAGAGCCAGTATTTCCCAAGTCAGGTCTAGGAAAAAGATCTGAAGGGGGGGGGGGGGGGGGGATGGTACAAATACACACCTGCAAAGACAGTGTGCACAGGGCCAGGAAAGGACTACACCCTAATGTCTCTTCTGAAAGCAATCCTGAATCTTAAAGTGGATAAAAAGCCCTTGAGGTGCTTGGACACGGGATTTTTCTTACCTTTATCATCTGCAGGGAAAGGCATAAGGAATGAAACAGGGCTGTGTTCTGCTTGAGATGTCTCCAGGGACTGGGGCAAGGCAGCTCCCAAGCAGACTTTAAGGACAAAAGACAAGTCTTGTTAAACCATTCCTGTTTTGCTTCTTTTGCTACCTCTTTTGGGTGAAATGTGGGCATTCCTCTTACAGACACCTGGGTACAGGCCATATCCTCCCCTCTTGTTTATTCAGAGTTGCTGTTCAGCAGGTTTGCAGCTTCATTTCTTCTGCTGGTGACTTTCCTTCCTTCTGTCATTTTGGTGTGACAGAGAAATAAGGAAGGAAGTTAAAAAAAAATAAATTAAAAATCCCTTCTCTCCAAAGCTGGGTGACTTCCCCAGCAAGAAAGCAGGAAAGGTCATCTCATCAGTCAAGATGCTCAAGTCTAGCCCTCATTCACTCCTCAAGCAGAAAGACAGACGCTGTGCCTTACTGAAGTCCTGCCACAGACTGATGGTAGTGCCTACCCAATTTCCACGTCAGGTAGACAGCACTGTCTTGGTGTGACCTAGAAAGGGAACTCCATCATCATTTAGAGACCTCGGAGCTCAGCAGCTGTGTTTCAAGTGGTGCAGAAGCAAGTTTCAGGCTCCTCCCAACCCATCCCACTGCAGAGAAGCCAAAATGTGCAGTTCTGCTAGTGGAGCACAGCTTGGCAGGACTTCATGAGGGAGTAAAGTTCTTGTCTACTTTATTCCCTTGCTCATACACTCTGAACTGCACTCCAATAATTCTGGGGTGATCATTTATTGAGAGAAAAAGGGAAAATGCTTGACTGATGGCAACAGATTTTGTTCTTTCTGGACTGCAGGTGTAAGGAACTCCCCTAGCCCATACAGTGGTTAAGGAGGGACATGCTTAAGGTACCTCTAAGGTTTACATTGGCTATTAGAAGTGTTGAGTCGAATGCCTTTATTGATAACACTCATGACAAACACGTCTGGGAAAACAGAGTCATGGAACTAACATATGCTAGAATGTAGTGCTGTCTGTGTTCTCCAAGAAGCCTGGAACCTTATATTTCTATGTAATGAATTTTTTAGAGTGTTTAGTTTACCCTCCTTTCTAGGAATGATAGAGTCTGGCTTTTTACTCCTTAGTCTTTTTGGGAGGTTTTGATGCTGCTTGATGTTATGAATCCATGTTCAGCTCATCTTTTTTGTTCCTAAACATCAATGAACATTTGGTAAATTTCTGGTACTGCTCATTTTGACAGGATGAGGACGGCATTCCCTTGTCTGATAGTAGAAGTGACAAATGATTCTGTATTCTTCAAGCAGGCAAAACTCATGGGTTTAGTATCATTGTGTATTTGATTTGCATTTTATTCCATACTCTCCTTTTTTAGCCCTCAGGGTCATTTTTGCATGTCCTACTTACTTATGCTATCTGGAGTTGCAGCAGGAAAGCTCAGAGAAGATTTTACAGAGTGAAGAGAGAGTCTTGCAGGCTTTACACTTGAACCTCTGCAGAGCAGAGCAATCTGCCAGTTTCTTCCTTCATTACTCACTGCTTTGAAAGTTTTTAAAGTGAAGATAAAGAAAAATCCATTCTTTCATCTCACTTTCAACAGTACAGGGCGCTCTTACATATATGATTCCACAGTATTTATAGAATTTTTCAATGAAATAATTCACAAGCTGTTTTCCGTTATCAGTAATGACCTTATATGGATTTCTGAAACATTTAGAAGCTTTCGTTCTACCAGTGGACCATGAAATATCCATGAGTGAAAAAACTTCAGGTATGATGAGTAATAAACGTGCTAAAGGAGTAACAAACCTAGCAGATCTGGATGTAGCTATATCAAGAGACTGATAGCATACCTAGCATTTGTTGTGGTTGGTTTTCATGTGAAAGTTTATTAACTTGCTGATCAGCTGCTCATTTTCTGAGTCTATTTGATCCTAAAACCATATTCAGAAAAACTGTGTAACTTAAGCCGTAAGTGGGTAAATCTCAGAAGCCAGGTAAAATTTTAATCAATTGGAGAAGTTGAAACATGAGAAGAAATTCTAGTCTCTTCTTAATGTCACACCATCAATCCTAAACAGATCAGTTGTGGTTCTCTGAAATAAAAGGGAGAAAACCAATTTGAGCATTCTTACATTTGTAAACTTATTTAATAGGTAACCTTGCTCAGAAGTAGGATTTAATTCCTTTCCAAGTACTTCCAAACCTGCTGTGTACTTTCCATGAGCAAGAAATAACATGAGGAGGGCCAAATACATATTTGCAAAGTATTTGGCTAGTACTTGGTAGAAAAAAATCCAATAAACGTGGCTCATGCTTTCCTCTTTGCAATGGGTTCACTATTGGGATGCACAGCCTGGTATTCTGGACTGCTTACATTCAGTTTTTGCGTCATGCCATTAGCCTATCAGATAACCCATGTCAGCTTCCTTCAGTTTTCTGGGTCTCATTCGTAACATGTAAGGTACTAGTAGACTACTTTTTAGTACACTTTGTTCATGTACTAGAACTCTATGGCACTTGCCTAAGGTTCTTTAGCAGAGAAACATATTTCTAGGTGATAACATCACGCTAATATTGGAATCTATCATTGACTTCTGCTTTTCTTCCTCATGAGGTCATTGTAAATTAAAACTTGTTTTCTTACTGGATGCATTTTACTTTCCTTTTCAGTAATGTATTTGTCACTCTTCACACAGTATGGTTTAGGTCCAGGCTCAGCTTTGAAAGAAGCAGGGCGTCTCTGGTTGCTGAGAAATGCTTTTATCTAATTTTGGTATCACAAACTGAAAGAATGTAACTGTGTTCTGGCCTTTTGTAGAGCTTTCTGAAATTCAACATCTCCTTGTCTTTCTAGCCTATCTAGTCCTTCTAGCCTTCCTTTTCCTTTATATGCAATACCCAGAAAGTGGCAAAATGTCAAACCTCTGCTTTAGGAAATGCCTTTATGCTTACATACCTGTGCTGCTTGCCTTTTTTTTTTTTTTCTTCTGCTTTTTCCCCCCCCAGGAGACAATGGTTTTGACTATTAGTGATTTTTTACACCCCGTGTTCTCATTCTGCGATTGAAAAAACCCCATTTTTTCCCCCAATGTTATTGCAAAGCCACCCTGAATCATCCTCTTTACCTTATGCATTGTCGTGCATGTTTCACAGAGATTTTTGTTGCAAAAGATATTCTCCCTCTTCTGAGTCAGAAATTAAAAGCTTGATGGTTAATACTAAAAGTTTGTTATACAAACTTTCCCTTATTGTTTTTCAATGAGTTTTATTAATTTACAAGAAGGAAGCAATTCTACCGTATCAATTTTACATAGTAAAAGGTATTTCCAATGTTTTCTGAGAGGCTAGAGGGTTGGGTCCTCAAATAAACACTTTTTCATGTTTCTAAATATTGGCTATGTTCTTCTCTGAATATAGGTATACTCTAGCTGTACCTTTAGTGACTTGATATTTCTTTAGCTCATTTTTGGAGAATTGGCAAATGCAGTTCTCCCTTCCTCTCCACTGGTAATTAAAGTCATTTTTTCAACTTCATAATGAAAGAGATGCTCTAGATTCTGGTAGCTAACGATTCCTGATCTCTTGAGACTATCCATGACAAATTCAATCACTGAGGTGGGAGAACACTTACAAGATATGTGATAAAACTTTTTAATAATGCATAAATTCTGTCTTAAACTGATGTTGAAACATATTTTTTTTTTATACAGACTGATATATCAGTGTATAAAGAGTTTCTATGTGTAGTGAGACAACCAATTCACTTGGTAAAGAGTCATAAGACTCTTTCTTTTGGTTGGACTAGTTAAAACAGTCCTGTCGGCTGTTAGCTGGCAACACACTTCTTCCACCTGGGGACAAAGATTTTTGTGACAGAAAAGCCTGAAACAGCGCACTGGAGTTTGCTTTGGCCAATCAATTACAAAACATGGGTGAACATAACTTCAAACAGTGCCAGCGCATTCTGTCGTTTCAGCACAACCTTCTGGAGATAACGTTAGCCTGTGTGGTAGGGAGCAGAGTTTCTGCAAGAGATAGGAGTTGCAACCTAGCATAAGTGCTCTGCATAGTAAGCATGAATGAAATTGCCAGTAAGTCACTGAAGATCCTCCTCTTCACCTCAGCTCACATGAGCTCTTACAGAAAAAGGGGATGGGCAACTGTCAGCCACTGTAGGATCCCAATCAGCTGCCTTTGATCTTGTCATTACAATTTGCACAGATTTCACTGCCTGGAAAGAAGTGGGAAGCCCCACTTGTACCTCTCAAGCAAGTATAGCTGAGTCTCACAGCTGTGCTCTGCCAGGAAAATAGCAGAATCCCTTTTGCAAATTAATTTCCTCTGAGCTCCTAAATATGCTCATTACTTCTAAAGTTGCTTCTCTTCTGGGAACCTCTGTTGATATGGTAGGATGACCTTTTCTGGTGTACCTGTCCAACTCTGCATAAAAGAGTTCAAAATTATTTGAGTCAGAGAGAATAAGCATGACACTTTAGCCAAGTGGATGGACCATTTGTCTATTAAAAACTGGGAAAAGAGTGTCCCAGGTCCCACACTCTGCTTGACAACTTCAGCACAACTTTCATGGATAACTTTTATCTCTTCCTATCTTTAGAAATCAGGTAGTTGTATTGTGTTGTTGCGACTACCAGTAGAATAACTTAACTGATTTTAGATATTTTTTTATTAATCTCAAATTTACTGACTGGCTTTTTGAAACATTGCTGTGAATTATGATAGCTTTCTAACTCTACATTAACAAGATACAGAGTGACTTTATTGGTATGGTTATGCATTGTTTCCATAAATACTGCAGCTTCACATTTACTAACAGAAATATTATGTGGACTTTCAATTACTCTGCTAATAAGCTTAAATATGTTTTAGTTGGATTTGAATTAGTGTTAAGATTTTTTTTCCTGATGCAGTTAGTATCTCAGATATATTGAGGTGAAAGGTGTTCTGTGTGCAGCTGAATAGCTTGGGTATGACTGGATTTATCTTTTGTGCTGTCAAATGTTTCTAGGGTATGTCTGCATTCCCTTTAAAGATAACATTTAATGATCAGGGCACTGAATGCCTGCTGCTGTCAGGTCCACATGAAAGAAATGATAGCATAGATCAGGGAGCTCGAAAGTCTAATTTTGTGTTGTCATACCAACATTAACCAAAATGAGGTTGTTCCAGTGCAGTAGCTTGCACCTGGCCAGCTGCACTGAGCACCTTTATTAACTCAGGGCATTACGGGATGGTTCTGGTGGTCTTCATTCATTCAGATGTGCCTCACCAGTTCTACCTGCCTGTGGCTCCCGGTCGTTTGCAAGAATCTGGTTGGCACTAATAGAGAGAGGAGCATTTCCTCTTAGAGCAATGGCTAATGGAGGGGAGCAGAATACCTTGTACCACGGTTCCCCTTTCTCAGCCTTGTGCAGCAATATGTCCCCTAGAAGCCTATGCTTTGTTCTTCATCTGCTAAATAACTTCAGTGCATCCCCAGGGGACTCTGTTCAGCAACCTATCAGATATCACCAGAGATTCATATTCTCTGAGCTAGTAGCTTAATATTTGGTGGGGGTTTTTTGTTTGTTTGTTTGTTTGTTTTTTCTGGTTTATTTTTTCTGTTGTTCCCCCCCCCCCCCCCTTTCCCCTGTAGCACAGAGGATATATTCATTACCAGTATCTCCCTGGTTCACCATCTTGTGACAGACATATCAATTGCTTTTGGCTCTGTCATCTCTTCCCCACCTCCCACCCCACTTTTCCAAATGAGCAGAAAAGAGCATAAGCAAATGAGGAAATAATAGTGAAGTGATATGTACTACGTGTTTCATTTGACAAGACAGATTCTCTGAAGGGCAGCTGGATGCATGAGTGATGAGGAGACAAGATTCAGAAAAGCAGGAAGGGATTTGTGTTTAATAATAAATGTTACATCTGAAGGCAAAATTATGATTGTATGTCATAAACCCCCCAAAAACTAATAAAATAAAAAATGCAGGAAATTATTCATGCTGAGTTGAGTTAGTGTTTACTGATCAAGTCTGGCTACCTCCTGGTATTATCTGACATTTCCTTATGTTGACATGACTGACAGAGGAATTACGCCTTGTTGCTAATACTAACAACTCTCTTTTTTCCCAGAACACCAGAAATACAACTGTCATTTTTTCAAGATGCAGGTCACAGTAGGTCTCTGTCTTTCTCAGATTCTTAGATTAAAAAATCTTGAATCAGGTACCAAAAAACTCTGAGATTTCACACAGTAATATACTTGGTACTTTGTATTTGTGTTTTTGATTCCTGAGGCTTTAGGCTGATCTGAAGATATATATTCAAGGGTTTTTTTGAAAATTGAAGGGTCAGAAATTAATCTCTATTGTTAGCTTACTTAATTTTTAATAACATTTTAGATTCTACTTTCATTCCACGACTGCAGAAACTGGGGTTTTCTGGGACAAAAACACAGCAAAAAGTAACAAGAGTATACACCATAAAACTTTCAAGGAAATTACAAAAGTTGGCAGCAGAGAAGAATGCCAATGGTGCAGTCCAAATTTGTCAATTACTTGTTCTTGCTCCCAGGCAATACATCACGTGTGGCATTTTCACTGCAATTTAGATCCTTCTAGTCTTCCTCTGATCTTTTTTTTGCCCTTTTCTCCAGCCTTCATAATATCTGCCCACCATCCGAACTCTTTCCACTGCCTTGATTCACTTCACTATCTTTCTAATTGTCTTGGTTTTTGCTGAAAGTTCTTCGCCTATGTTTGATTGCACTCAACCATATATTGAGCTGTTTTTGTGATCTTGGTCCCCATTCAGTGGCCACCTAAACTTCTTCCATCATTTTGATGATCGCCACGTGCCTGATAGTGCCCTGCCAATGGCTGCTTTCAACCTGTTTATCTTTCTATCATTTTCTGCTGCTCTGACACTGCCAGAGCGACCAGTGTTCATTATCCTCTTTTCTTCTTGCATTCTCTCTCACTTCAACCTTCTCTTCCTTCTTCTTTCCTTACCTGTCCTCAGTGAAATAACTTACTTTATGTGCGCCTTCTTCAGGCAATGAACTCATCCTCTGATTACTCACTCTTGTTACACGCTCTTTAGCCAAATTTTCTCCAGTATGCCACCACTGATACTTTCCCTCTTCCCTTTACCATCCTACTTTAATCTCACTGGGACTGAAGGTGAACGCTCCACCTGAAAAGTAGGACTCTATCAGACCCTTCTATAATACTTTAAAGGAAGATTAGCTAGAATCATCGTTTTTTCAGAATTACCTGTGAAACTGGAACAAAGGAAAAACCCCAAAGATTTTAAAATAGGGGAAAACTTATTGATGAAATAAATGAATATTTTTGGCTTGAGATTTTCACTGAAAAATGAAAATTGGTCAGATTCCAGTGTTAACCTTTTCTGGATCGATTTCTAGTTCTGAGAGCAATCAGGGTAATATTTTGCACTTATGTGGATTCAACTTTGTGTAAGATGGAAGTTTAAGAATAAGAATGTACAGTGAAATTGATATTTTTACACTAAGGCATTACTCTACAGGAAAGTTAGCGTGCTAACAAACTGGAAGACGATTTTACAGAACACTGTCTATTTCACCCTGGCACTCCTCTTCCTTTTCCCCTCTTCATTACAAGCTATAGTGCATAGTGACAAAATTTAGCACTACTGATTAACAGTTACTTCATAATTAATGTATAGGCTACAGCTGCGCTGGTAAATTAATGAGGGCCCAGAAACATCCCTATGCACCAGAACCCTATCATCTGTACTGTTAATGTCTTGGTACAGTTCTTTGCATACTTTTTCCAGCACGGTTCAGGAGTTAATATTCCAAGGGCTATTTTTGATATACAGTTTTCCGAAGTCACTCTGGAAGACAAGAGAATTTACCGGCAAAGACACGGACTGTTTGTTGTGAGGTGTTTGTAGTGGGACACAGCATGTAGACAGAATCTTACAGGAAGAGTTTGGGGTGAGCAGCTTAGGCACAACAAAGCAATTAGGCCTTTTTTTTTTTTTTTTTTTATCCCCAGATACAAGCATTTAATAAATTAGCATGACTTTCAATTTTAAACTCCTAGCGCTCACTTCAAAAGAAGAAATTGTATTGCAATATAGATAGTATATAGCCCTGGATAATACTAAAAAAGACCACAAGAAAAGCAACATAGTCTAGCAGGACAGTATAAAACTGAGTCTTGGGAGTTGCAAGTGCCTTCCCAAAGGAATTGCCTTGAGGGCTCCCTGCAAATTCTGTGATTAAAGCAGTTTCAGGCTAAAACTAGATGGTATCATACCCCTCTTTTGATGGAGAAAAGGAACAGAATTGCCTAGCCAATTAGCCTAATCTGTCTTTTCTCTAATTTGTCTGTTTTGCATAACCACAGTATTAACCAGCAGTTCACTCTTGCTAATCCCCAGTGCTACAAAGAAGAAAAGAACCCATTTGTATATTACAGTGTAATCATAACATCTACTAATTTCCTCCCATACACTACAGGCCTCTTTTGAAAGGAGATTGCTGGCATTATCCCCATTTTATAAATGAGGAGACTTACAGTACAGCAAAATGATTTCTCAGGAACTGAGAGTTACTGATAAAGTAGAGCCTGATATGAGTGTAGCTGATGAAGTAGAGAATAAAACTCAGGTCTCCTAAATTCTCAGCACAGTTCACTCCTTGCAAGCTTCAGTGCTCACTTGCATCTGGGATTATGAGCAAAGTCCACAGCAAATCTTTTTCTCCTGCATTTCTAAGTGATTTATTTTCTAATTTTCTTAATATCACCACACACTGAAGTGAGTAATTACAAAATTGCTTGCTTTCCAAATGTTGTGTCTACAAGGACATAACAAGGACTTTTTAGTGGTGGTGGTAGAAACTAAGATTGACTTCAAAGAAGGGTGCTGGCACTATCCTTCCTTTTTCTAAAATGGGCCTCATGGTGTCATTTTGATGCTTTCACAAAATATGACATAAATCTGTGTGGATTGAAGGGAATGTATTGTTTGCGAAAGTCCTGCAGACTTTCATCTCAGGTTCATGGCTCTTCATCACACATAAACTCTCACAGAAGCATCTGTCTACTGCCGTTCTATTTCAGACACTTATGCCATGCCCTAGTCCTGGCCATAGGACTACTCCTCTTCCAATAAGTGATGCTATTGTGCCAAAAGGTGAGAGAAGAGAGCTTTTTTGTAAATTAAGAAAGTCAGTTGTAAGACCCCCTATGCTCATTTCATTCCTTAGAGGCAAGATTTTCAGAGAGGTCAGAACCATGTTCTTATATGAATAGTTTTCCTTGAGGTATTTTGATCTTCAGATAGGAGTCAGAAACTAGCATAAGAATCAGGTAACAAAATCCTGGTACCAATGTAGAGGAGATTTGCCTGCTTCTCCTACCCCAGGGAAAATAAACCAGAGGAGAAAGATAGAAATTACTGTGTCTTATGTGTCTGGACAGTGAAATTTCCATAAGGAGATTTTAAAATTTCTTCTTGTCTTAGCTAGGACTACATTTACACTTACACTGTTAACGTATTTGAGTATTCGTTTGCTTTCCCATTCCTCACCGTTCCTGGGCTTCTTAAACTGTACACATCAAAACCTATCATAATCTATCATTAGTTCAAAAATAAGCAAGTGTTTTGCTAGTTGATCTCCTCTTGCAGTTAGTCAACTGTTATTCTCTTTTTTCCCTAAAAAACGGTGAGTATTAAATTTAGATCTCTGTTCCTCTTCTGTGATAAGAAGCATCTCTGCAAGATTGCACTGCCCTGAAGAGCAAGTGGACAATATCAGGCTCCTTGCGTCAAGATACTGCTGCAATTAAGTATGTTTGCTGTCTGAGGGCTAACAAGTGAGCATGAGGATCTTCTGTTTCAAAAGCTAACTTTTAAAAGCTGTTTTTGATCACCAATGAACCAGGCTATAGATTCTTGCTACCTGAAACCAACTTTCTGTGTTTAGCTGATGAGCTGACTGAACAAAGCCTTGCAGCTTTGAAACCTCTGCCTAGACATGGTTTTAATGACCCCTTTTAGTTCTGCAGCAGCTCCTAGCTATTGAGTCCCAATGGCAAGGCACGGTGGTCCGTGATTAATGGTGCTAGATGTACAGAGCAGCCATGAAAAGACTCCCCCTGTTAGGCAGCAAAGCAAAGATTGAAGTGGCATCTTGCAGCTACCTGTGTTGGGGACAATCAAAGAGTCATCAATATCCCAGAGTGAAAATGTGTCTGCATCGATTTTGGGTGTGCAGAACGTTAAGAGATGTCATCTATCATAGCTGACTGGCAGCATGTGTGGGGAGGGTGGGCTAAAGCATGGAAGAATGCCAAAATAATCTCACAATTTGGCAACTTCATGAAAACAAGATCGTCTTCCCTGTGAGCTAGAAAACTGAGTCTGAGATTAATTACTTGACTCGCAGAACTCTTGAACTTGGTGCTTATTCCTATGCTCAGCTGTTCTTTACAATAATATTAATTTGAATATTTTACAAGAACATTCAAAGTTTATTTATGGAAACATCCAAAATTCTTCATTTTAGATGTATATGGAGAGTTGATTGCTTTTTCCATAATTGGGATTGCAACTGTGATCTTTTATAAAGCTATTATTAGTCCCAATATTATCACAGCTGTAGCTTCCAGGACTGATTGAGTTTAGAAATGACTCAGTTTCTTTTAAAGGCTAAGATGAGCTTGTATGGCAAGTTTCAATAGAGTTAATCTGGCCAAGCTTTAGGACTGGTGGTGGCCTCACTGCTGTACATTTAAAAATGGACTGGCTTTACATTTCATGCCACAATCACTACCTGTCAGTCCTTGAAATATTCCAGGCAGTTACATTTCCTTGGAAGCTTTTGTGTAATCGTATTTGAAGAAAACAAGTTGTAAATGATTGAAGTTTTCAGTGTTCACTCTAGATAAATTGGCATAGTGTGTTGTGCTGAAAGACTGTACTTCTATGTGTGTAAGATATGTGCAAAGCTATATAATATGTAAACCTAGGTGTTTGCTGTTGGCTTGGAGAGAATACAGAGGTGTCTCTGTGTTTCAGAGAGTGCAAAGCAAAAGGAAACATTCTAAAACATGGTGCTACACCTCTGTTTTTCAAGAGTTATGACCCAAGTCCAAGACCTAATTTATAGGGCTGACTATTCTTTCTGCTAACAGTGCTACTTGCTTCTAATGAGATTTCACAGTGAAATAATTTCTGAAGGACTTATGCACTGCAGAATTTTTTAAGCACGTGACTGGGAGTGATGGTGGAAGTGGAGTATAGCACTGTATTCCACTAATGTGCTGCAATTTTCACCAGTTTGAAGTGGGGGTAGACCATGTTCATTCCCATCTGCTAATTTTGAATACTAGCAATGCTCTAATATTGCATGAGTTCAAATGACTGCTGAAGTTTTGTGGCAGCAAAGAGTAATATCTATAAATGACAAAACTTGGAGCAAAGCTTGGGCTTAGCTATTTAGTTTTCGAAAATGGATTTGTATTGAGTAGAATTTTTATATTTTAAATAAACCTTCCTGTTTGCATCCCTGCATTTTCCAGCCTCTCCTCACACTTCCACAGCCCATACTTCTAATGCCAGTATTTCTTTTTCACTCACACAGAGGAAGGTGGTTGCAGGGAGAAATTTCTGGCAAAGAAGATGATAGCTAGATTTCTAGGAGATATTTTCCACAGTAGGGAGTAGGAGGATGGGGAAAGTAGGTGGGTGAGTGAAGAAAGAGAGAGAAGTGGCAGCCTGCCTTGCATTCTCAGGGAATGAGAAAACTAAATGTAGCCCCTTGTCTTCACAAGGTAAGCAAGCTTCTGACGTTACACAGTAAATGGTCAGGCACTCATGAAGCAATGTGACAACTGCCAGGTTCAGACTTAGAAAGTGCAAGGGTCATTTGCACACTCAGAAAGAACTGCTCTCTGTAGGCACCTATTTTTATTCTGAGTTATTTGTTCAGGTTTGAATATATTTAAGACTAGGACAGAAGCAAGTGAGGAGAAAAAAACCCTGGACTAGTTTGGTCTGATTTTTCTTATTCCCTTTATTGCACATCTGAGAGATGGCCCTCAAAACTTGTGCATTACTGAATGCCGGGATGTTGGACTCACAGGAGCTGGGAAGCCTGAACGCTTGTTTGAATTTTATGGCTCTGACTACTCTCTGCCAGTACCAGCACAGTAAACATCACACTGTTCTTATGTCTGTTCTCTCTTTTCCATTAGTGTCAAGAGTAACCAATTTTTTTCTCTCTCTTTTTCTTCTTCTTTTTTTTTTTTAAAGGATGATTCCAGCTACAAACAAAGCCTTTGTTGTAAACAACCTTGTTTCTGGAACAGGCTATGACCTCTGTGTCCTGGCAATGTGGGATGACACGGCTACGACCCTTACTGCCACCAATATTGTGGGATGCGCCCAGTTCTTCACCAAAGAAGACTACCCTCAGTGTCAGTCGATGCACAGCCAGTTCCTGGGTGGGACCATGATTCTGATCATTGGAGGCATCATTGTGGCAACTCTGTTGGTATTCATTGTAATACTCATGGTCCGCTATAAGGTCTGCAACAATTCCCAGGGGAAGATGTCTAACGTCAGCAACGTCTACTCACAGACAAATGGAGCACAACCAGTTCAAAATGGAGTCTTGCCCCAGGTCAACCCCAAAGTGGTGGTGAGAAATGAACTTATGGAGTTTAACTGTCAATCTGCACGGAGCAGCATCTCCTCTTCCTCCAGCTCTGCGAATAGCCGTGACTGTGATGACTACAGCCTCCAAAGTGAACAGGGCACATTGTCCAGTAAGTGGAGGCCCCCTTCCAGGTCAAAACACAATATTGACCGGCTAATGGGAGCTTTTGCCTCCCTGGAACTGAAATGTCAGAAAAAGGAGGAGATGACAGACTCCAGAACTTCCACAGTGGCCCGCCACTCGGACAAAGAGCCACTGCTGGGCCAGCCGGAGTCCAAATTTCGCAGCCTCCTCATGTTGCCTCTGGAGGGCAAAACTAAACGTAGCCATTCTTTTGACATGGGGGACTTCGCCACATCTCAGTGTTGCACCTACCCAAAAAAGATAACAAACATTTGGACAAAGAGGAGCCTCTCGGTGAACGGCATGCTTTTGCAGTATGATGACAATGACCTAACAGGGGCAAAAGGGACTTTCGGGAGCTCAGAGTGGGTGATGGAAAGCACAGTGTAAATATCAGTGTCTCCCCCCCTCCTCTTCTCCCCTCATGTGTTATAAAGCGTGGTTTGCTGCAGAGCCATGCATTTGGAAAGAGAGGGGAGGAAATATTTTCAGTTGTACTGGCCAAAAAGATAGGTAAATAGATAAGTAACAGGGATACTAAAAGAGAAAGAAGGTCATGAAATGTGAATAGGCACGTATGGCACCATTCTTGTCTGGCCCCAACTAAACCATGCGTGAATGTTTCAAGGAATTTACTAGTTGTATTTAGCATTGCTTTCCAAAAGTTACTCAGACTCTTGGTGAACCATCACACAAGATTAAACAAGGAGGATGAAAAGAGGTTTAACAGCACAAATTTAATTTTACAGGGTTTCTTTTTTTTTACTGTTTTTTTCTTTTTTCTTTTTTCTTTAAAGGGCACCTCTTTCTTTTCTTTTAACCACAGAAATACACTTCTGTGGATCTAAGACTGGTGCTAGGATATATCTGGTTGTCATTGCAAGTGACTTTCTCAAAAGTACAGGCAGGGCATCCACAGGGACAGATCAGAGCAAATTGTTCAGCATAATCTCATGGTGTTAACTGTGACAACTGGGAAAACAACACTTGTTGTTGAGTGGGCTTTTGGTTGGGATTTAATGATTTCTGTTCTGTTTTGCCTTGTTACTGATTTTGAGTTGTTTTTTTTTCCCCACAGCAAAAAGTATGTTTCCATGCACTTTTTGGTTTTGTTTTCAGTCTCATCAAATCCCCCAGATGAAAGGAGGATATGTACAAAGGTCAAATTTTTGATGTACTGTATAACCCACCTCCAATGCCACCCCTTTATGTCCTAGGAAAAATTAAATCGAGGGGCTAATAAATTTTTTAAAAATCATCCTCTTTCTTCCATCTTCTTCATAGTCTCTGCTTGTCAATGCTCAAGGCAGATTGCAGCAGCCATTGATATCTGTAGGGGTGTTGCTATCAAAGATGGGAAAAATAGTAATCAAGATTTCCTATTAAAGGATAAATAAAGGGAAAACAAAAGTGGCGCCCGTGAACTCTCCACATTATGAATACCAATTGCTTCTGGCAAAGGTCACACTGTCACTCTGTTCAACTGTCAAAGAAAATACAGACTTTCACCCTATTGTGACAAAAGCTCTTTGTCTGTACAGTCGCCATGATAGGGCTTGACTGTATCAGTAGCATGTAAGTTTTTGTGTATTTCAGGGGATTGGGTATGTTCCCGATTAGCCACAGAAACCAAGTTAAATTTGGGTGTCTCAGAGCAGGGGGTCTCCCATGTGTCCCCTGCATTACAGATTGCCCTTCCCCAGTCCCCGGCGTACTCCTGCCCCCCCGCCAGTCTCTCACCCTCACTAAGGTACTTGCTAACTAAGAACAGGAGCTCTTCAGAGCTTGTAAACTGATTCTCAGATTTGTTTTTGGGGGGCATTGCTGTGGTTGTGGAAATGCACATGGCTCACACTGCTGACTTCATTGTCCTTGACGACTTTACTGTGATTTCCAGCATTCTGGTGGCTAGTGCAACTGTCCTTTTATTTGTTTATTGATTTGTTGGCTCCCAATGATCAGCTGCTGGGAACCATTCTGAAATTGCACATTGTTACTATGATTTTGTAAAACACATGTGGAGAAAGGGTGCAAGGCACAGTGAAAATAACACATGAAAAAACTCTATGTATATTTTTTTTAAAGGTGCAGAGATATATTGTGACATGGCTGTGTACTTGATCTTGTATTTGTCACGTTTCCTACTTGGAGTTTTAGAAAATGACATCCCTGTGATCAGAATATTTTTTTCCTTTATTTTCTTTTTTTTTTTTTTGCTACAAAATGTACAGTAAAAAACATTCCTGGGGAAAAGAAAAGTACCTGCCTTTCATTTATTTGCTGTTCTGTGGTCTGCTTTGAAACTTAAGTAAGGAGCAGTAATTACTTTGTAAATTATCTTGAAAATTTAGATGTTCGCTTTCCCGTTCCCTCAAGCTATCAGGATTTTAGGTATAAAGTAGGAATCAAGAAATACAGACCTTTTTGTAATGCATGAGAAAAGATCCTGTAAAAAGGCATTTCACTTCTTTTTCTGTGGTTACATTTATACAGATCTATATCACTAATGTATTTTAAACTCTGATCCAAATCTGCAGAAATAAGAGGAAGACTTTTTAGGCTTGGGACCTGACTTTGTAGATTTTTGCTCAGAGATTATTGCTCACCACTGATATTAATATGTTCAAAAGAAATCCAGTCAAACTTTGTTTGCAACTTCTTTCAAAGTCTCTGGTTTTCTCATGCTTTCCAAGAGAAATGACACCTCTAGTGCCAGAATCTACATCATCCAACTGTCCAGATGGCACCTTCATATTAACCATTAATGACATTTACATTTATGTTGCACTGAAGACTCTTAAAGATGTTCATGTAATTATTTCTTTTCCTTGTTACAGGGTGGTGCGGTTGGACTTCTTTATTATGTTGCTGCTTTGCTTTGAACATGACATCTGGGTTGTTTTTAATTTAGCTGTTGAGTTCATCATCAATATTAGTAGCATATGCACCCATGAATTTTCAAAAGCAATATCCTATACTATTTTCTTTGAAAAAGGAAAACATCTCTTTCATTTTCTCATGCAAGATTAGAGGAAGTAAGCTAACAGATGCTATTTTAAAATAAAGGATAGTTGCCAAAGAACCCAAGTAATAAAGTCCACAATCTAACAGCTGCATTTATTACTGTTAAGCATGATTTTAATTCATTTAGCTTTAGTGAATGACGCTCAATCCTCATTAGCCAATTTGCAAATACTGAGCAAAATGAGACAAGCACCCAGCAGTTCCCTGTGGTGCTCACAGCATTTGGGAGGACTCAGGGACTCGTAGGTGAGGCAGGGAGCCCCACGGCAAGCCAGCAAGTGGCCAGCCCCGAGAGAGGGATGGAGCCAGCCCTATGCCTGGGCACCTCTTGGGTTGTGATCATCCTTCAGGTGCCACCAGCCACTGCCCTGCTCACACAGCCGGCCAAGCAGACCTCTGCAATTACCCTGTGGCTTCCCCTTTACCACTTTGAGAGCTGCTGAAGACAGCTCTTGTCTTTCAGGTTACATCCTGAATCCGTGCCCTAATTGCTAATGCAGAAGTGTGACCCCAGGGTCCTCCACACGAAACCTGACCAACCTCTACCTTGCCTTTGTTTTGCCTCGATTTTCATGTGTGCACCTCACTCAGCATCTCCAGATTTGATTATTTTTCTGTAGTGCCGCTGCACGGTAGGGATTGTTTCTTGCTCTACTTCTACACGTCAGTGGCTGGTGAAATAATATATAGATATCTACTTACCTGGGTATAATAAATATTTTCATACATCATTGAGGAGTTCAGCTAGCTCCAATGGCCTAGTCCCCTGGTCTCACAACCCTTTGTTGATAAATTTTTACAGGCCTCAAGTAACAGTACTGTCTCATAAATTAACGTGTGGTAGTGTGACGTGCAGCTGCACCAACTGTGCTCTAGATGCAAGTGTCAGGTAGAGCAGATAGTAAGGAAGAAAACAGAGATCAACAAGAGCCTTCTGAAATAGAAGCCTGGGAAATTGAAGGTGCTACAGAATTTAAAGTGAAGCTTGTGGAAATAATTAAAGACAACTGCAAAAGCATATGTAACCCTTGTAAGTTAATTTTTTTACATGTTTTATAGTAGTCGAGTAAGCTTTTTGTGTAGAAATATATGCCATTTACTTGAAAAATCAGGATATGATTCCACTGTGAAATGCTGCACACAGTTAGTCCTTCTAAAAAAACCAATCCAAGTCCCCAAAATATCATCCTGGAGATGATTAAACAAGACGGTGAAATCAAAATGCTGAAATTAGTGATGATGTGGATCTCATTTGATGTCTGCTAGGAACCAAATGGTTGTACGAAATGAAAAAAAAAAAAAAAAGTGTGTGCATGTGTATGTCTGCGTAGCAAAGCAGACCAGACTATTTTCTTACAATTTATATCCTCCTCACAGATGTCATGATTCGGAATGTATTTCTGGTTTCAAATGTCTTTTCTGAGTTTGCCAGCTCTAATGGACAGCAAACAATTTGCTTTCCCCTCATCCTTAGAGGAAGATAACTTTTGTACGTCTCCAAACTACACCCAGTAGCTGGTTACAATTTGTATTAATTCACTTGCAAAGCAATGCATAAGAATAAAGCAATGAAAGGTACCTCTGCCCTGCACGATGCAAGACTGAAAAGGTGGTAGCTTTTCCTTTGCTAAGCCTGTTTATATCCCACACCATGGGATGGATTTGCTCTGGAAACAGAGGAAGATAACATTCCAAAAGACTCTGCTTGTTTCATTCTCACTGTTCACCCAGAAAAGGATTGCAAAGATGGATGACCAAAGAGAGTCCTTAGAGGTGTCTGAGCGAGTGCAATAAATGCAGCAATGATTTAAGCACTTTGTAACCTGGAGGCCAATGAATAATTCCACCTGATAACCAAGAAAACGTTTTAGTCTCTGAATAGCCTGAATGTCACATCTGTTTGCAATGCTTTGTACCCATTAACCCGTGGGTAATCCACAGCACACCATATGGTGCATGCCGCACCTCCTTCCACCCCTTGCAGCCTATTTCTCTGGAACCTTTTCCCAGTGACTCTCCCCTCTGCGTTCAGTATTTGTAATTCAATGCTTGGGCAATTCTGGATATGTAATACTATTCTGGATGTGGAATTAACAAGTGACATTATTAACATCTTACATGCTTCACCTTTAAATTCCCCTAAACATGATGAGGGGATCCCTCCAAAAACATTAAATTAGGTTTTGTTTTAGGCTGCAGGCCAGATGAAAACTAAATCAAAGAGTACCTTGTAACTCTTGCTTTTAATATAGGAATTTTATGTTCTGCAGTATGTTTTCCTTGTCCTAATTAATTACGCCTTAATCCCCAAAGGTACAGCATTCCCTAGCATCAGCTGTCAAAAGGCCCTACTATACGAAACAGTGCCAGATGCTTATTCCCGGTATTACACTCCCAACAGATGGCAAATGCCAGAGGTATAAATATATATCCAGATATAGATATATCAGCAAGTGCATGCATTTTTATTCATGCATACATGTTCAAGTGAACACATGCACACATGTACATGTTGTGCTCTTTAACTGTATGGTTTGTGATGTACAGATTTCCTAGTTTGGTAATAAAGGAACATTTTTAATGAAATATTAATGAAATATTAATAGGAGAAAGAGAGAGAGAACAGAGACCTCCTCTTTCTAGGAAGCAGATTACGTGATAATCTGCATCTCATTCCATCTGGGAGAGTTCAATGTTTCAAATGAACTTAACTGGAGGTGAGAGGATTCATTCGTTTCATATGACCACAGCGAAGGCTCAACTCCTACATTAGGGCATTTATTCACCTGACTCTCCCATCACATGCTGCAGATAGGTCTCCTGTCACTCAGGACTCATGTTTTGCAGGGAGGCAAGTAGCCATAGGAAGCTACTGTTCTGCATTCATTGCCCCTGTTTGTGCTCTTAAATGTGCTCACAGTATTGTGTTTTAGTTTCTTGTCAGTTTGGTTTTTGGGAGAGAGGGACATCACATGTTATCCTCAGCCATATGAGGAGCCTGACCATAGGGCTAGAGAAACTGGTGGGAAACAGAAACATTGAAAATCAATGGCCTGTACTAGGAGAAAGTAAATCCTGACTCTAAAATCCGTAAGTCTTAGTTTGGAAATAGGAGAGGAGAATGCTCCATTAGTTACCTGTACAGTTACAGAGGTGGACATCAACCTATTGTTAAAGTTGCTCAGCAATGGTTGCTCATAATATTTTTCATGCAATGAGAAATTGAACGGATGTCTTTTGTGACACTTTTCAAGTTCCTTCTGTGGGACTAGTTTATTTTAAAAGTATTAATACTCCTATCCTCTTCCTTGCAATGAACAATGCAGGAATATTTTAATACTGAGCAGTTAATTACCACCTGTACTATTTATGAGTCAAATCACAAGACGGGTGTCTGCACAGGAGAAAAGAGCCTCTGTAATTTCAGGGAAGTTGATCCTCTTTGCCAATGTTATTCTACATTGGTATGAAATGTAGGATCCGAGAAGGCATAGGCAGGGCTGCATGCAGTGAAATATCTACTTTTTACCCTGTGGTAATGAGGCTTAAATAGAAATCCAGAGAGGGGATGTGTTAATCTTCCTTCTTGTGAACATGACTCGGAGATGTGAAACTTCAAATAATTAGGCTCATAAATTTGGTGTAGCATAGACAGAAAAATGTCACTCGTCGGACTGATGTGATCCAAGTGTTACTGCAGCAGAGAGTTGTGTGCTGGTCACTGGTGGAACTGGTGTCACACACAAAGGCTGGGCCCAGCGAAGCAGGATCCCCAGGATGGGATCGCTGCACAAGTCCCAGCATGGACAGGAGGCATGGCAATGTATTGTTGCATGGCATGCAACGTGTTAGACCTGGCTGGTCCAATAGATCGTTCCTATCCTAGTATCCTGTGATAGTGTTCAACACTAGTTACTTCAGAGAAAGTACCTTCAGGAAAACTTCAGAGAGCTCTGTCCCAAAGCCTGATGGGCTGGGAGTCCTTATCCTATTCTCCATAAGGAAGCAAAGAATTACTTCCATAATTCACACTCCCAGAAATTAAAGCGCAACTTAGAACTAAAACTGGGACAAGAACAAGCTCTGAATGACTCCTCCTGTTTTGAAGTTTCTGCCTCTGAGCCTGTCAAGCCTGACTTAACAAAAAACACAGTCCTTGTCATCTGAGACTGGGTTGCCCGAGGAGCTTGGAAATGGACAGGTGAGTATTTATAGAGATGATGAGGATGTTCCTCATTTGCAAGAAGGCCAGAATGCTCCTCCTGTGTTTCTCACTGTCGTTAAACACAGAGCAATGTGTACAGCTACAGCAACAATATTAAAACCTGTAACAACATTATCAAATACGAAACTGTGCCATAATGCAAAAAACCCCCTCCATCACCTCAAGAAGTGCCTTTCTCACATGGTTTTGAGAATCAGAAGACCAGATATTCTCTCTTCCATTCAAATACTCTTCTGGATATTCATTCTATACAAAATTTGTATAGAAAAAAGATCCCACCTTCCAAGAGACCATTACACAGTACCAGGTTGTGTGGTAAGATTTGGAGATGAGACAGGAAACCCTCAGTATAGCACAAATTTGATCCTCAGAAACTGATATCCCTAGATTTAAGACCAATAGAAGATGTTATCTTATCTGCCTTCTGTTTAAGACAAGCCATAAGATGATGTCTTTCTACTGAAGAAACCCCAGTGGGATTGTGGGTCTTTAAAGTTGGGTTGCAAGCCCAATGCAAAGCTCAGTAGGTGCGTGAAAATGCAAACAGTCCTGGGGCTGTCAATACAAATGCTCTTAATAGCTGCCAGACAGTCTCAGCTTGCAATACGGTTGGGCTGCTACACAAACACATCCAAAATGACTATACAGACCCGAATGATTGAAATGTAACTGCCCATAATACACTGACTGTTGGCTAATGGTTAGCATTCATTAGAAGTCATGAATACAGATGACAGCAATACAGTTTTGGCTGCAGCTTCTGGGCTATCTGCACGCTGCTGGGTGCCCAAATCACTGTGCCGCTGCTGGCCTTGGCCACCCAGAATCTGAGGATCAGAGCCACCTGGGTTTGACTTCCTCCACAAAGACCACCAAGCATGATCTTGAATGAGGTTGAGGAACTTGTCCTTCCTTGAGGAATGTAGGTTACACATCCCTCTAGGACCTCAGTCCAGAAGGAGGCCCCCCCAGCTTCTGCCACCTAGATCAGTCTGTGACAGCTTGAACTTATTTGAAACGAAAGGACACACATCTCTAGCCTGGCCTTCCAGGACTCACCACCTTCCCCGTCCTCCTCTTCTCTTCCCCGCCGCCGCTGCCCCCCCCCCCCCCCCCCCCCAGTTTCATACCTTGTCCCTTCCCTTTCTTCACTGATTTATCATTTAATTTCAGGCAAGAGGTTACTTTTTATCTCCCATACATATCAGCCCAGCTGGTGCTATGAAGTAACCACACACCACAGGAGAATGGGCAGGTAGAATATAGCTGATGTGCTTTCTGGCCATACTCCTTTCTCAGTTACCCTGCTGTAACTTTACTGTTTACTACAGTGACTGATGATTACAATTACAGTTGTTTGAATTATTCAGTGTAACAAGGCAAACAGATGAACTGAGCTCCTTCATCACTCACAAACTGAGGACCCAAATTTCCTGGGAGGTATCTGTCATCCTTCAATGTTCTCCCAATAGGTGTCATGAAAGCAGTTCAATACTGGGGACCTTGCTACCTTTTCACTCCTGATTAGTAGTTTGGGGATGGATGTTTCCAGATGATTTCTTCAGAACAACCACAAAACAAACAAACAAATTGAACAAACAGACCCATTCGTTTGTCATTGTTCCAGCAGGAGACAAAGTATAGTCCTTAGGAATATCAGACTGGTGACCCACTTTTCAAACAGCTAAAAGGTATTACTATGTCAGGTATGTTAGATTTACTGTTAATGCCACTATGTTTAAATTGTATCTGGCATTAATATGGATTACACCAGGTGAAGAGCTTCAGAATTAATCTCTAGGACAGGTGACTTGGATCTCATTTTAGTGAGGAGAGGATCTCATACCCTTCAGAGGCCTCATCCTCTCCTGGATATTTTTTTGAGAATCTGCTCTATCTGATTAATGAGCTAATTACTGTATATATTTATTTTATATATCTATATAACTTCATCTCTATGTGGCATGTACCCATTACCCATACTACTCATGGTGAGTATAGATGGGCCATACTGCTGTTCAGAATGAAATCCTGTGCATTAGACCAAATATCCTCCAAAATCTACCAGGTTAAATCTCCAGCCTTTCAAGAATGAATTTATTTTGCATTTATACCCCAAGCACAAACCGGAGTGGGACAATTAGAGCTAAATATGAAATAATTCTTGACAGAAATAGTCACATATGCTTTCTGCACAAAACTTCAACACCAAATATGCTGAACAGAGGTGGATCTCCATTCTTCTGGTCTTAACCTGCCTCATAACCCCTAGTATAACCTAGCCAGTGCTAGAGATCTGTATAAATTATAGCAGTTCTACAGGTCTAATTTTTTGTCTCCTTGTCTGTCATCCTCAGCACACCCAGCCGGATTTGTTTAGCAGCCCTTCCCAAAACAGCTCGGGGATAGTCTTTTCCTGCACTAGTAAGAGTCTCCCTTGGCTGTTTTGTTCCCCATTATTTTTTACCTGGTATAGAGCAGCTGATGAGGGAATGAACCCAGCCATACTCAAAATGTGTCTGGTTCCAGCGTGGCTTGTCTATCCCGTGTTATCTTCAACTCATAAATATTTATGTCAGTTATTTTTCATTCATATGACTGCACAGGGAATGGTCCTTCTACCACTGCCTGTATTAGCATACAGTACTCCCGCATGAGTACAAGTATTCTCCATTCCTTATTTGCTGTTCATGTCTTCTTCATTATTTGGCCATAGAAAAAGTTATTCTCGTCTGGCAAGGGACTAGAAGTTATAACATTTGATCTATCACAAATAGCTATATAGGGAATGTAACAGCTGAAATTAGCAATATAATCACAAATCCTGGAATAAAATGTTTTTCTGCAAAATTATGTGCAAATGAGACTAAGATTTGCTAACGTATTTATAGGTCACAAGCAATTCGGGAATGAAAACACAGCAAGGACAAAACAAATCAAATTCATTAGATGATTTATTTGGAAAATATAAGTCTAAGAGCTTTAATGGTGAGTTAAAATGGAAATAATAATGTTTCCTGAACTGTACAACATCTACTCCATATACAGTCAGAGCAAGAAAATCAGCTGTGAGGCTAACAGATTTATAGCATGCGGTTTGCAACCCAACACTGTATAATTTCTAAAAGGGTTGTGAAATTCCTGAAGGAGGAATGCAATTACCGAAACTGGGATTAACAAATAGTAATTAATTAAATTTGAGTCCTAGTTAGAAAGGCATTTCCTTAATGTCCCTTATGGAAGGGAAAAGGAAGGTACTTAAACAAGTTTTCAAGTAAATAAATAAGTAGATAGATAGATAAATAAATAAATAAATAATATAAAAAAGGCTGAGAGTAGATTTGCAATCTGGCCCTAATGCTCAGTTTGCTCCTAGTCTCCAGATTATAGGAGATTATCACAGAACAGAAAAGAACCTTTTAAATCCACCTCAGCATCGCCCTTATTAGGAACAAAGGAGAGAGGCTCCTTCCACTGGGAGGAAAGAAGCTCTTAATTCATGGCTTGCCAGAAGAAAGGCGCTTACTTCAGCACCGAACCAGATTAGTTATGGCCCTAATTTACACAGCAGCATGTCATCCTGGTGGAAGGGACGACACCTTTAAGTAATAATGAACAAGTGTGCGTTGACAGAATAATAATCATGGAATGAAAAGGTTACAGCAGAGAAGATGGTAAAGCTAAGTGCCTGCCTTAATTCCGCTGGGTGCCATAATATCAGGAGTCGGGAGCTGCACTTACAATATAAAATAACATTAGTGTGGCAATTAAGGCTTAATGGTTTGTGGAGAGAAGTCTGCAAGACTTTATAAAAACATCCAAATTAGTCTGTATTCAAGTTTTACTTTGCTTTCACTTTTTTCTGGCTGTATTGTCATCTCCCTCAAAGGCAGAGTTCTCCTAGAACATTGCAAAGAAATGCTGGAGGCATCAGGGAAGCTTCTTAGTTTGTATATATGGGTATAATTTCAAGGACACTTCTGCCAAATTATCCCAGCTGAAGAATCTGGCCTAGGGTGCTATGAATAAAATTGCTGACCTAGAAAAACTCATTTGCTCGAGTGAGCAGCCAAAACCAAATTACTAGATGGTCTTCTGTTCACAACATTTTGACCTCTCTTAAGCTGCATGAGATGTCTAATCCCAGTGTTTAAAAATCAGTACACTTAGAAAAGTGTGACTCAGATGGGAGCCTTTTGAGTGAATTCAAATGGCACCAATTTTGTTAGGACTTTGTCTGTCCCCAGAAGTAGGAGATCACCCAGATTTGTGGGAGATAATCTGCATTTTTTACAGTTATCCCGTTTTCTTGGGGGTCCCTGCCACCATGGTAGCAGAATGCCAACGGCCTGGCAGCGCTGGGCTTGGCAGGAAAACCTGGGGTGAGAGCACGCGGAAATTTCTCAGTGTGTGTGGGATAGGAGGAAGGCAAAAAGGGGACTTGGTTTTTTGCAGTCAACTGCACGGCACAAGATTTTTAACTTCTGCTAAAATATGTTTCTTCAATAGTCTTCACATATGATTTGCATTCAGCACATCAACCAACCAGTGGCCTACAGAGTGTATAAATATCTGGCACGAAAGTGAACACAAAATGACACTGTCTCCACTCCTGTCTGACTATTGCACAGTTCTGATGTTGTCTGAAGACTGGATTTACACACAGTCCTCAGATCACTGGTAGTAACAGAAAGACTCCAGCTAATTTGCTTGGGCATTTCCTTAAACTTACAGTAAGAGCTGACAGAAACGAAGTATGACATCACCTCTTCATTGATGTCCCTTCCCCTTTCTGTCACACACATACAAATTTTCTGTTTCAATTTATTATGCTTCTTACCTCTGGTAAATATGTTTGTAAGACTATATATTCTGTGTCTGAGGGTGATCTACATACTGACAGTGCAACTGTTCTATTAATTCCCAGGGAGATTTCAAACCGCTCCTTTCCTTTTAGGATACCCTTTATGTAGGTTTGGTGTGAAACAAAAAAAAATATACAGCTGTGCGGGGTTTTGTTTGCTTTCTTTCACTGTGTCTATGAAAATATACAGCATTGATAAATAAAACTCTGCATGCATTCCTATGTGTGTATATACACACACACACATATATATAACAATTCTGTCAGTCTCCAGTGCTAATGTGTTAAAGTATTTCTGTGGCATTTTCATTTTTCTGCACCAAAGAAAAGTAAAATGGCCAAGGTCACAGAAGAGGACAGTGTCAGAGGTGAGAGATTGACTGCAGACACACTGCACTGACCGCCCTCTCCCTCCAGCGCTGATTGTGCTGTTCCTTCCTTAGGAACTGCACTCAGAGACTGCATTCACCACTGCTTCATATTCACCAAATGCATTCCTCTTTTTAGAAGAGACGAGAAATTCAAGCACTGCCCCTGACAGCACTTTGGATATCTTTTCTTTCTTCATTTTTGTGGTGACTGGGTACCTAAGAAGCTCCAGGGATCAGGATCCTAGGTTTGCTGCAAGACCAGCATGAGTCAGGTCAGAATAAGACAGGAAAATGAGAATACAGCAAGGTGGGGCAGGAAAGGCAAACTTACCAACTTGTGGGTGCAGCAGTGGTACTTTGCATAGGTCTCCTCACCTTCGCATGTCATACGTACCTGTTACCACACATCATCACAGACCTGCAGTTGGCAGTGCTTCTCACAGGCTCCTCGCTGCAGCTCCCTCCACGCACATCCAAGATGCTGAAGGGAGGGAGCGCGGAATTCTGCTATGTTCAACTAAAATGGAGCGACTTGAGAATAGGGGTGCCTTTTAGGACAGCTGCTCCCTAACAGGTCTCCTGCTATGCAGCCATGAAGCACCTACCCTGGTTACATTCTTTTCAGCTTTAGACAGTGTTTCACAGAAGTACCAGTAAGGTACAGCCTTAAGCCCAGCCCTGCAGCACGCTGGTGACAGAGGATATTCATTTACAGCTTGTCTTTAATGCAACAGTGACCATTCAAGCAGAAATATCAAGATTTCTTTGTCCAGAGTATCACAAAACACGGATTACCCAGAGAACTGTCCCCTGTCCTTTCAGTTAATGACCATGTTATTGTGTCACATTTGTGGTCCCATAGTACTGAATCCAGTATATTTAGATCTATCTGAAAAGCTGGACCTGGTGCATCAATCAAGAAGCCCACCATCCTAACAGGATGGACTCTCTAATCAAACTTTATTCTTATTTTTTCAACTTTGCATTATGATTACATTCTTGTTGGGACAGAGGGGGGCTTTGCAAAGGTATCTAGGCCACCTAGTTGTGAATACAAATAAAGAATAAGATTTACAAAAACATCTAGATTATTAAATCTGATTCCTTTTCAAATCTCTAAATCCAGGAGGTGGTCCGTGAAGTATTTATTTAACACCTTAGACATCTCTTTGTTCATATGTATCTGTCTCCTGGTCTTATTTTTTCGTGTCCTCAAAGCTGTAGGAATAGGAGACTTCAGAAAACTGTCCTGTCTCCCTAGTCTTTGGCCACTGTTAGCATTCCTGTTCTGTTGGAGCAAGGGATTTTTTTTTTTTTCCCCTCGAAGGCAGAGATCATAAACACACTTAAATTTTGTGGAATAGCTGATCTTACTCTGGACAATTAATGACCAAAATCACAAACTAGCCAGATTTGAGGTTCAAATCTGAAGTCTTTGATCTATGATCTTCTAGAATTGAGAGACTACATGTAAAATCCTATGGAAAAAAAAAAAAAATCAATCAGTTCTCCATGGAAAAAAGAGTTTACTTTAATTGCTGCCAACAGGCAGTGACCTTGAAATTCTTAGTATATTTTAATTTTGTTCAGATGTTCAGATACTGGATTGATGGGGGCAGAATAAGTACCTGGGCTGAATCCACTGAATTATTAGGGCTGATTTTAGCTGAAAATGTTTCAGTAAAAGGATTATACATTTCATTTAGGTAAATAATGATTGGATCTGCAGCTACTATTGCTGGCATAAAAATTCTAAGGGCTGTCAATCTGCACGTTTCAGGGCAAAAAATGGATCCAGTGTCACTGATTTTTATCATGACACTGCTATATTTGTTGTCTTTCATAAAGGTCCTATACTTATATTATTCTGACAGATTGTCAGCTTCAATTAAAAAAAAATAGTTTTTACTCCTCCTGACTGAGGCAAAAAACCTCTTGACTAAATTTGAAAAACAGAAGGTAATTCAAATGCTAAAGATATCATTTTAGCACTATAATATCTTGTGATTGGGTTGGAGTAAGTCTTGCTCATGATTTTTGAAAACTTGAGGCCATCCACCCTGTGCA
Organism: Balearica regulorum gibbericeps; assembly: GCF_011004875.1. Lineage (NCBI taxonomy): Eukaryota > Metazoa > Chordata > Aves > Gruiformes > Gruidae > Balearica > Balearica regulorum. Next base: position 94,504,201 of record NC_046186.1, on the reverse strand, counting down.
TCAGACTGGGTCACATGGAAACCACATCCTTTTTCCCTTCAGAATAAAGCCAAATTTAGGTGCAGCCTGTTGACTTTGTCTTTTATAGCATTTAGCAGAGATGGCAGAAAGCTATAGGACACAGAAACTATACATTTCAAGAGACCCACTAGGGCAGTGAGTCCTTCTCAGGGCCTGCTAGGGAAACCCATCACCGTGTTTTTTCCAAGGGTGCATTTAATTCAATTCTGAAAGAGGAAAACAGTGAGTTAGCCTATTACTTCTCACTGTCAATTCGATGTCATCTCTCAGCTGAGCATCGCATGCAGCACCTGCAGCTCCTTCCCTCGCTGAGGGCTCCAGCATCCATGCACCCTAAGCCACTAACTGGATAGCATCCCTCCTCCACGATGAGGTCACAGGATTTTAAGGGACAAAAGAAGGTTTAAGGTTAACTAACCTCTTCCAGAAGATTACAAATAATAAGATGAGGCAGGCATGTGAAAAGACACTCTGGACTCCTGCAAGTGGGGAACAGAGCAGGGGAGCCTCCTGCCCCTCTAGTTGCATGGGTGGCTAGGGACTGCCCTGCTGATGGCGAGCAGGAGTGGCATGCGGGGGGGACGGGCTCGTACTGCAGGTGCCCCCACGCACAGCTCTCAGAGCCATCTGCTCTGAATTACACTGGATTAAAGACACAGCATAGGCGAATCCCTTCTTGCTGTTTGTGTGACATGGATTTATCCCATATGGCTTAAAGGCAAGGGCTCACTTTCTCACATGCTAGGGAAAGGCAGTTAACAAGAAGAGCTTCTAAAACCAGGTACAAGAAACAGCCCCCCTAAATGAGAGATGACAATTTGGCAGGAGGTTTTTGCTTTGATAGACCCAGCACAAAGCGAAAAATCAGGGTAAGTACCAAAAGCTCCATGCAGGCAGGGAAAGCAGTCAGTACGAATAGCATTGGATTCATAATCGCTTTACAGAGAGGAAGGGTACATAAGGGGAACAGGCAAATCTGAGGCAATATGTCCTTAAGCACCATTCCCATCACATTTCTAAAGACAATTATCCATTTCCTTCTCGAATTTCCGAGGTGGTTGCCTTGGCATGGGAGCAACAAAAGGAAAAAAAAAAAGCTGTAGAGCAAGCCTATTGTTAAGGAGATTTCAGGAGCCTGTACTTATCCAGTTCATCACTATTTTGATTTATTTCTGCATACATATTGTTCTCTGAGAGGCTGTCCTGAACCCAATTGTCATTACCCACTGTGGCTGCCCAGCACTCAAGTTTGTGAGGCAGTAGGTGTGCTTACTTACACCTGTATAATGTTCCTTTGGTGGAGGTAATCTTTGCATGTTCCTTTACCAAACACCTGCTGGCTCTGCCTTAAAGGTGCCCACTTTTGCTTGTGAATGAAGCATACTGGAAAACAAAGGAACAATCAAGCAATGCATATCTAAATAACGTGTTGGTCCCCATGTTTAGTTTAGAGAAACTAAACCAATATGGGTTCAAGTGAAATCAAGACCTGTACCTGTCTCCTCAAATAATATACAGAAAAGAGTGAGGTTTTCCATGTTACTCGCACCCACAGTTCAATTCGTTTAAAATGAAAGCTCTCCTTGCCTTTCTAATGTTTGGGAGCAAAGGAGAGGGAATGGTGAACCTGGTGCCATGCAAGAGAATGGAGCAAGGTTGGAACAAACAAAAATAAAAAGGGTTAACAGAAATACGAGAGACAAAGGCAGAGACTAACAATTTAGAAAATGACATAAAAAGAAGGAAAAATACCTTTCCTTTCCAGATTCTGGGCAAAAATAGACCTTTATCAGAGAAAATACATCAGTGCTATATCAGGAAGGTTAAATGATTTACATGGTTTCAAGAAAATTTTGAGAGATATGATACTGAGCACTTTTACAATAGTGCAAATTACAAGCAATTAAAGACAATGGAATTATCCCAGACATATACATTATACTGAATAGAACTGAAAGGATTTTTTTTGATGTTTTTTGACAGAAATTACTGATCAATAAAGTAAAAAATAATTTATGTGAGCAGGCCATTTCTCCTGAGGTTTTTTTTACATTTTTTTTTTCCAGGAAAATATTGCAGAACTGTCAAAACAGAGAATTTCAGCTCCTTTTCAGAAATTAAAGGCATAGTTTTCCATTTTAATAGGGTTTTTTTCTGTTATGAAATGAAACAAAATACAATTCAACAATGAAAAATAAATTAAAGAATGTATTTTATTTGTATTCCAGTTGGAAAGGAATGCTTGGGGTTTTTTCAGTATTAAATTTTCATAGAACAAGAAATCTACTTCTTATGAAGTATTAATAAAGACATCTATATGGCTAATCAATCTTATTTGTGTCAATCCCATCATCTTTGACATAAAAAAACCACCATACTTCCAAAAGCTCTAATTTTATGTGTCCCTTAAGACGGTACCAACCATATGACAGCTTTTGGCAGACAGTGTGCTGTACTATGTGGTTTGTTTATGCTGCAAAGCTTAATAGAAACTATATATTTAGCATATGTTTTGGCTGGTCCACACATTGTTTGAACAGCTCTGTATATAATATAATTAAATTCATAAAAAGTTGTGCAGGCAAATCCTTTAAGTACAATATTCAGATTTTATGATCCTTGTGACAGGCATTGTCTTCTGTTTTACTTCTGTATGGGCTCTAGTAGTACTACACAGGTTTTCCTGCACAGTACTGCAATATAATTAACTGTCTTACTTTACAAAATTTGGAGAAAATGCTGTTGTCACATTCCTGCCAAATTCTCAGAATAATCCTGGAAATGATGATCAAAATATTCCTGGAGTCTGTTCACAGTTGGCATCTCTACTTGTAAATCGAACAACAAAGTTTTTGAGAAAATTTTCCATGTTTTATGGAAAGAAGTGAGCAATTTGCCCATTGTGATATTTTAATTGCCTACAGGACACCAAGATCATACGTAAGTGGCGCAAGTAAGGTCAAATGCATGCAGAGTACAGCAGACATCAGACTGAATCAGAGCGATGTCAGTCTAGCCTTGCTATATCATCTCTGACAATTTTAACAACGGTTTCACAGTAGCTCTGTCATTGTAAGCTAAATATAGCCCCCTTCTTTGGTTTCACAACAAACTCTTTCCAACAGGTCTTACAGGCCCAGCTCAAGCCACCGGTAGACAGATCACTGAAGTTTATTTACAGTGGGGAAAAAAAGGCCACACATGCAAGTCTTTCTGGGTGATAAATAGGAGGAAAATAAAGGGAAGATCAGTTTGTCCCTTCCATTGAGCTCTGTTTACAGGCAATATTGGAATTTTCTGTGGTCTGCTGCTAATTCTATTACTGGTGCTTCATAATTATATGCTCAGTCATCTGTTACTTAAGACAGATGATCATCCTCAACAGCTCTTAATAAAATTAACACACGCCTTTCTGGAGGTCTTACTTAATTACTAATCTCGTGACATCTCTGTAATCTTTTTGATTCACCTCCTCCTGCGTGTTTCTCTGATCTGGCTGTTCCTGCCAATGCTGACTGCTATGTGGCAAAACGATACCATTGTCACTACCAATTACCCTGGCAGGGAGTTCAGCCGAAGGCTGTCGTGGACCTAATGAGGTGTACCCAATCAGGAGAAAAATGCGGCTCCATTTCCATCCCCTGGGTGGTAACTACTTTGTAAGAGTGATCAATTCTTGGTTAGGTTAATAAGTGGATATAAACAAACATGCATAATTACCCTCTGTGATCTCCTGCACAGCCAGGGTGGGGAGGGAATTGGGCAGCCGAGAGAAGCACAGGGAGATCCAGGGGCTGAGTCCTTTAACGTGTTCTGCTGCTGGGATAGCAACATCTGTCTTTGCTATTTAATACTTGAAAGTGTACAAAACAAGAAGGGGCATTAGGCTTGATTCTGCAGTTATGAAAAGCAATCAAAAACTCCCACTGAGTTCAGGGAGAGGAGAAGCAAGTGCTTTGCCAGGACATAGTGCTGCTACATGCTCTTTAGATGAGGCTAGTGCAGGAGCACTGTTAGGAAAAGCACACGATAAAGAGGAGTGGAGCACTTAGGCTGGGATTCATCTTACCTACTTTTAGTCATCTAAAACTTAAGTGCCTAGTGTGTATTAGTCATTTAGGCTCCCTCCGCAGCCATTGTGCAGAGAGAGGGATGCACTTCAAGAGGCTGATCAACCTTTTCCACTCCACCAGCAGTATATAGGGGCATCTTTCACAGAATTAGGATGATGTAGTCTCTCGTAAATAGGTCATATAAACTCTCTGGGTGTCCACCAGCAACAAATATAGTGAAATCCTTTTGGACAGGACCCAAAATCTGACTCTAGTCAACAACCGCCATACTCTTTTCATTGTCTTTAACTGGTTGTATATTAGTCCATATTAGCCAAGGAATATATTGATACTGTCAGAGGACCTGGACGGACTACTTTATGCAGAAGATGCTTAAACCTTAAGGTACCGTGGAAATGTATGGGGGTAAGAAAGCAGTGATGAGAGGAGAGAAGAAACAGCTTGCTTTTTTGGCTCTCCGTTTCAGCTTTGATCTTTCCTGGCAATCTACCTATTGGCACTTGATGCTGTGACTGTGCAGGTTTGCCCAATCCTCCGCTCAAGCTGAAATTCACTCTGTGTAGGGAGAAGCAACAGGAATGCGTGACACAGAATCCGTATAAATTCTCGGGGGTCTATTATGTCCTGCGAGAAGAAAACTGTTTTTTTGGTCAAGTCAGAAAGAGTTTGGCAGAGATGTGTTTGTCTTACTCAAAGTAGGTGGGCCTTGCTATAAATCACATTTACCAGCAGTTAGCCATTACTGAAGAGTACAGTTGTTCAAAAAAAGTATTGCATTGAGACAGGCTTAATGCACAAAGCTTTATTAGTGGGGTGTGGAGGTGAAGGCATATATACCAACTCCAGAGTTACCAAAGGTATTAAAAACAATGGGAAAAGAAAGAGAGAGAGAAAAGGAAATGAAAGGAAAGTCTCTCCCTGTGATGGGAGCCGTTGCCAGACTAACATCCCCCATGTGGTCTCTCCAGCCCAGCAGGTTATGATAGTGACGGTAGCCATCACCATCCTTGTCCCCCAGCACTTTGTGCTTTCAGTCAGGAACTGCTCCAGATCCTATGGGCTGTTCCCATTCATGACGCTCTTCATGCTGACTGTAGCACACTTAGCTGGGCACTGGCTGTGCACACGGGTTGGCACTAAGCTTTTGTGCATGTGTTCCATTGGATAATCCCATCCAGGTATCTAGATGACCACTGTCTACTTTGCTATACTCTAAGTTTTAGGTTTCCCTAATATTAACTAAAAGCCATAAGATGGAAAGGGGTGGGAAGGGCAATTCTCCATGTCGTTGGCAATTGCATGCCCTAAGAACCATCTGTACGATTGGTATGTGAACTTGCACGTACACCATAAAGGAAACCATGTGAGACTAACAGAATTAAACGACAGGGAAAAAATACTGCCCTGGCAGCTTCAGGAAAGCCCTGTCACAAAAGCCCAGGTGACCAGTTACAATGAGCAAAGGCAGGTTTCAGAGCAGCAAATAGAAAGTGCTCAACTTCACAGTGATTGTGGCACCTAAGGCACTGTGCAAGAACAGAATGTCTTTTGGCTGGAGATTTCTATATTCCAGAATTACTTTTCCTTCAAGTTGGAGCAGAAAAAAAAACAAAACCCACTATCGTACCAAACACACTGTGTTTTACAATTCTGAAAAATATTGCAATCTGGCTTCCAAAGTTTCCAAACAACAAATGTTTATATTTTCAATTAAATTAAAATTGACAAAAGTGTCATATTTTCTTTCCCTCAAAATTAAATTTTAAGTGTATTTTTGCAACACTTTCTATTTGTTTAAAGTAAAAGGAAAACTGGAAAAAATATTTGTCATTTTCATTTCCACACTTAAAAATAAAATCATTGAGCTGAAATCAGCTTTAATGAAACAACACTTTCTGTAGAGAGAGTTGTTATAATGTGAAAATATTGAAACATCTCTTTGAATCTTATTCTTTTGGCTTTCCCACTTGCACATTTTTCACTTGATGCTTCCCCTTAACCACCTGCATTAGACCTTCAGATATGAACTTACAACTTCACATATACACATCCTGTTTTTAACTGTTACACTTTTTCTTCTGATAATGTCCTCTTTCCTTCATTCCCTACCTTCTTGTCAAGTTCCCTTCACCACCTTTGTTGTGCTCTTACCCTCTTCCTCTCTTTTTCAACATGTCCAAGGCAAAACACTTGGAATACATAATTCAGAAGAGGCTATCTACATGTGTCATGGAGATAGGGATCTATCAAGACTTTCTAATTTCCATGAGAAATATGAGCAGGTTGTCTACTCCCTTTAAGGAATATATTGCTCAATGCAATCCTTTGGTTCATAGGAACAGAATTCTACCTTATCACCCAGTACAGAGGTGAGGTCACCAGACCTACTGTCTTCCTTCGGAAGCTAAGTGGCAAAGGTGTGTTATTCTTCCCCTGAACATTTCAGATTTTCTCCCTAGAATATCCCTAGACAGAGGAGAAGGATGTGGCCATTGGTTAGTAGGTCAGGAAATCATACCTGAATCAAATTACTCTGACCTTGAATGAATAATTAAGTTCTTGGGTATTTCACAGAATGAGAAATTCCACTTTGCCCAGTAGCAGAACCCAAATTCAGTGTCACAGGTGAGTCCCCTGATGTTTGAGTAGATTGCAGGTGTTAAAACCTGTTCACAGAGAATTGAAAACCAACTCATGACTGAGACCTCAGATCACACATTTCCAGAACAGCTTTTCTTCCATGTTACTTCACAAATGTTCTGGCTTTTCCCAAATTCTTTCGCTGGGCTCTGAGTGTAAGAAGACCTTAACTGTGTTTCTACTCCCACAAAAAACACTCAATCATTATCAACCATGACTCAGCTTAACTGGCCATAATCCATTGTGAAGGCAAAATGCAAATAAAACCTCTCAGTTTATAAAGGAAAGAAGGCTTCCTTTTTAGTAATACATTTAAAAAAAAAAAAAAAAAAAAAAAAGAGACCTGGAGATTTCCAATTAACAGATGCTGTATGCCTCTGTGCTTAATGTTTAAAGTAAGATTGTTGGGATTATAAACTATGCACACAGTAATAACATTGCTGATGCTGACCTTGCAAAGCACAGCTCTGAGCTTTATGAATCAATCATCACAGCCTGGAGGAAGAGGGAAAATAAACGTGCAGAGAAACCATTGAAAGAGCAGGTGAATAGAAGTGACTGCAAGTATATGAGGACAGTGGTACGAAATTAAGCAGAATTTGTCTCTACACCTACAGTATGGCAACAGAGAAGCCTAATTCACCTGCAAGGTTACTGTCTTCTGAGAGTATATAGGTGTATTATGTTCTAGAAAATGCAGTGCAAACCAGTGCCTCTTAGTGGATGCTTTGCATGTTACAGGGTACCGTTCCATGATTTTGGTCATGTCTGTACTGAAGGCTCTCATTATCAGCTTGTATGCTTGTCTGCTCCATGGCAGCAGCTTGGTCAGTCATTCTCGTCACTCATAGGTATACTAGATCAACAGATTCTTCACCCCAGGGATTATCACCAGACATGTTGGTTCATCTGCTACTGTAAGGCAAAACCATGAAGATCAGCAAAGCCCAGTCATAGAAATAGTCACTTTGACTAGAAGGAGTTAGGAATTAGCACCCAGTAGCTCATCAGACAGCTGCAAGAGTTGAAGGGAAGAAGGGAAAGTTGCAATGTGGAGGAAGGATGTCTCCAGGTGATCCGGTCCAGCCAAAAGGGCATGTGTGATCTTGCTCTCAATTTCACCTCTGAGCACCAAGATCCCATGAGCCCCTTGCTCAGCCACTGTCACAGTGCTACACATGCATGCAACCCTTCTGCTGCAGTTGCCCATTTTAGCATTTCAAATGGTTAGTGTAGAAAGTGTCTCTGCATTTTTACGCTTGCAAATTTTCCTATTCTACTGGATGTTCAGACAGGCTCACAAAAGCAGCCTTAAATGAATTAGCAGGCAAATTGCTCTGCACACTGGAAGATCAGAAAGAAAATCCAAAAGAGAAAGATAAACATTAATGCTGTGTTTGCCATAAACAAAGAACAGTCTTTTTCTTTTCATATCCTGAATGATTCTTATGGGTAAAAGGAAAAAAAAAAAAAAAAAAGAAGGAAAAAAAAGAAAAAAAAGAAAAACAAAAAGGAAGAGGCACGAATAATAAATCTCATGAAAAAGCACAGCACATGCCTTTCCTCTGTAAAATGCTACATCTAAAATAAACATAAAACGTCCTCTCCTCCAATAGACAGCAAGCTCCTAGAAATGCAAAGGTGCAAATCGCAGAAAAGTGGTCACATCACAATACCTGGGTTTTATGTACATCACAACACTTGAGGAAACACCGGTATTTACAAAACACGCACAGACCTGCCCCTCTATGTTCAGGAAGTTTAGAGACAACCAAAACTAGAAAAGACACACAGAAACAGGAGATCTAAAATTGAAGAATTCCTTCACTGTAAATAATTATTATAATAATACAAAGCTTTGCAATTCAAAGTGTTCTAATTGAGAAATTTCAGAAAGTTTTTGAAAGATTAATAAATGATTAATTTTGCCAATAGACTTGTGAGGTAGTTAAATACTGGTTAGCCTTATTTTTCAGGTAGAGGAAACAGGTGTAACTGATTCGCTGAGTACTGCTAAGAATTAAACCTTCTCAGTCCACAATTTATTTACAAGGTAATCTTTTGGTTCTTTCCTTTTGTCAGCCTCCTGAACAGCCGATCTTTCTGATGAAGGATTAAACTATGAGCATGAGAAGACAATACTAGAAAACAGTAGAACACATGCTTACTCCTTCATTTAAAAAGCAAAACAAAACATAAAGTTAATCAGAATTCATTAGAAAATCAATTATTTTAGTGGTCCAGTGTTCATTTCTGCAGAAAAGCAATAGACAAAATATCCTTGGTTTCTGCCCAAAGGGAATATTTAGATTATCTAAACTGTTACATCAGCAAGGGTTCCATAAGGCAGCCAAACAAGTGGTTTATATCCATTGTGCTTCATACACATTATCTTGCATGGTGATGGTAAGGCTCTAAATTTTTATGTAGTCCTTGTTCCAAAAGCATAAATGTTACTGTACAATCACAACATTAGACAACACTGCACTTTTCACCTGCATAGCATCAAACACAGAAGTTGTGCAAGTATTACTTCCATTTCACAGGTGGGAAAACAGAGCACACAGAGACACACAGCAACAGACAAGAAGAGAACACAGCCCCGATAACTTCCCATAGTCACACAAGACTGGACTTGTCCCAGTTAATTTTCAGATTTAACTAAGAAAGCTAAGTGAAAACTCTCAACAGGGAGGAGGGAGAGGGGGAAGGAGAAGGAGGAGAGAGAGAGAGATACATCTGGAACGCAGTTGAGGCCAGCTCATCCAAGATCAGATTTGTCTCACTGATGATATGCATAAAATGGGATGCTCTGAATACCAGCCAATTTCTTGCTTTTGATCACACTCTTGTCTAGACCAGTGACTAATACTTTTAGCACATTGAGAACACATGTGGTCACATCAATGTGTTTTAATATCGTCACACTGGATAGCTCTCTCTCAGATAGCTTAAATCTGTCTCCTTCCTTTTAACTAATCCTGGTCACAGGTCCTGGGCTTAGGACTGAAGTAATCTCTCCCTTAGTAGTCCTCTTCAATGCACATCTCAGTATCTCTAAAAACCAGGCCAGGGTTTGCTGTGGGCAGCGCAACATTTCAAGTGCATTGACATCAATTCTGTGAGGTTTGCAAGCCACACAACACTTCAATTTGTTTCATTCAAATATTAATATCTGGTTTATTTTAACATCCATTTACTGAGTTTTACATTCTGAGAAAGCACTGAAGTGTCACTCACGGGTCCTCACAAACCCTGGAGTTAAGATATCCAACATCCAAGAGATATGTGTAAATTGGAGCATCTAGTCACATACTCTGTAACTCTGACAGGGATTCTTCTCATTGATTTGTTACTAATGAACATCACGGTGCTGAAGGAAGGAGCTGGCAGTGCAAGGTCACTCTCTTATCATATTTGAAGAGTTGTGACAGTAGAAGGAGGTGTCTAATTACTTGAAGAAAGACAAATATTACAGATATCTTCCAAAAAGACAATGTCATGGTTTTGGCCCAGCTGGCAGCTAAGCAGCACACAGCTGCTCGCTCACACCTCCCCCACAAGGGGATGGGGAGGAGAATAGAGGAAAAAAACCCCAAACAAACAGAAAACGGGAGGGTTGAGATAAAGACAGTTTTATAGGATAACAAAGGAAGAGAATAATAGTAATAACAGTACCAATAACAATAACGAGTGATGCACAAATGCAATTGCTCACCACATGTGGAAAGGAAAAAAACAACAATCCGATACCCAGCCTGTTTCCAAGCAGCGATCCCACGCCCCACCTAGCTTCCCCAGTTCTATTCGAAACATGACGTGATATGGCAGGGAATGTCCCTTTGGCCAATCTGTGTCAGTTGTCCTGGCTGTGCTCTCTCAGCTTCTTGTGCACCTGGTAGGGTGTGGGAAGCTGAAAAGTCCTTGACTTAATGTAGATACTGCAGCTACCTAGCGACAACTAAAAACGTCAGTGTGTCATCAACATTATTCTCATACTAAATCCAAAACATAGCACAATACCAGCTACTAGAAAGAAAACTAACTCTATTTCAACTGAAACCTGGACAGTATCCACCTCTTATTCCATACTATCTACATCATGCTTAGGTCCTGTACTTCCCAATACATTCCAAATAATCACCATCACTTTTCCTGTCTTTTGATATGTACACACAGATGTCATTCCCTTAGTCCGTGGGCCATTCCTCTAATATGTCCATTGAGTTCATTTAGTCCACGACTTTTGGGCTCCTTCTGTCATAACAGTCTCTCAGGGCAGGGGAGGTGGTGTGTGTCGTTGGATTGTTACATGCTACATCCAGAGCTTGCAGCTGGTGTATCTGGTGTGGTCCATGCTTATGGTCTGCGAGTTGAAGATGTCAATCTCGGGGAAGTTGCTGGGTGCTTGTTGCTGAAGCCAGTTCTGGTTTCATCACCTCTGCACCTTGCTCAGTTTCATCAAAGTTAATTCTTCATTAGTCTGGTTGATTCTTACTGTAATACCATTGTTATGGCATACAAGCATAGTAGTGATGACATGCAATATTATGTAGCAATTAACATCATACAATTTAAATCATTGGCTATTCTCACCTAAAATCAAATCCCCTTGAGGTACATATTGGACTGCCTCATCTTTCCACATTACCCACCAAGTCCTTGAGCAAAAGCAATCCCACAGATGGGCTTGCCTTTGCCTGAGGCAGGGGTAACCCGGACTGTCTTCCCTAACATTTTTATGTGCACTACAAGGACTTTATCTCTTTCCACGATAAGTACAAGTTTTGACTGAGCAGGGCCAGTTCGACTGGTAGATCCCCTAGTGTTAACTAACCAGGTGGCCTTTGCTAAGTGTGTATCCCAATTTTTGAAGGTCCCACCACCCATTGATCTCAGTGTCATCTTTAACAGCCCATTGTATCATTCAATTTTCCTGGAGGCTGGTGCATGACAGGGGATGTGATACATGCCGTGCTCTTTGGCCCAGGTGTCTATGAGGTTGTTTCGGAAATGAGTTCTGTTGTCTGACTCAATTCTTTCTGGGGTGCCATGTCACCACAGGACTTACTTTTCAAGGCCCAGGATAGTGTTCCAGGTGGTGGCATGGGGCACAGGATATGTTTCCAGCTGCCCGGTGGTTGCTTTTACCATTGTAAGCACATGGCACTTGCCTTGGCAGGTTTGTGGGAGTGTAATAAATATAATCAATTTTCCAGGACTCTCCATATTCATATTTCAGCCGTCATCCTCCACACCAGAGAGGCTTTAACCACTTGGCTTGTTTAATTGCAGCGCATGTTTCACATTCATGGATAACCTGTGCCATAGTGCCCGTGGTTAAGTCCACCCCTCGATCACGAGCCCATCTATATGTTGCATCCCTTCCTTGATGGCCAGAGGTGTCATGGGCCCAGTGAGCTATAAATAATTCACCCACATGTTGCCAGTCCAAATCCACCTGAGCCACTTCAATCTTAGCAGCCTGATCCAGCTGCTGGTTGTTTTGATGTTCCTCAGTGGCCTGACTCTTGGGTACGTGGGCATCTACATGATGTAACTTTATAACCAGCTTCTTTAGCTGGGCAGCAGTACCTTGCCACAATGGGGCAGGCCAGATGGGTTTGCCTCTGTGCTGCCAGTGGCTCTGCTTCCATTGCTGTAACCACCCCACAGGGCATTTGCCACCATCCATGAATCAGTATAGAGGTAGACCATCGGCCACTTTCCTCACTCAGTGATTTCTAAAGCCAGCTGGATGGCTTTCACTTCTGCAAACTAGTTTGATTCACCTTCTCCTTTAGCAGCTTCTGTAACTTGCCATGTAGGACTTCATACAGCAACCTTCCACCTTCCTACAATACAGCAGGACCCATCAGTGAACAGCGCATATTGCTTCTCATTTTCTGGTAGTTTATTATATGATGTGGTCTCTTCAGCACGTCACCTCCTCCTCTGGCAACATTCCGAAATCTTTGCCTTCTGGCCAGTTGTGATCACTTCCAGAATTCCTGGGCAAATGGGGTTTTTTATTTGAGCCCGCTGTGTGATCAGTGCAACCCACTTACTCCACGTAGCATCAGTTGCATGCTGTGTAGAGTGGACCCTCCCTTTGAACATCCAGCACCGGCAGTCGGGGTGCCAGGAGGAGCTGTGGTTCAATACCAACCACGTCCGAAGCAGCTCAAACTCCTTCATATGTCGCCAATATCTCTTTTTCAGTTGGAATGTAGCAGGCCTCAGATCCTCTGTATCCCCAACTCCAAAACCCCAGGGGTCAACTTCAAATCTCCCCTGGTGCTTTCTGCCAGAGACTCCAGGTAGGGCCATTCTCCCCGGCTGAGGTGTAGAGCAGGTTTTTTACATCTGATCGTGCCTGGACTGGCCCAAGGGCTATGGCATGAACTATTTGTTGTTTAATTTGTTCAAAGTCTGGTCGTTGCTCAGGGCCCCATTTGAAATCATTCTTCTTCTGGGTCATCTGATAGAGAGGGTTTACAATCAGATTGTAATTCAGAATATGCATCCTCCAGAAATCCACAATGCCTAAGAAAGCTTGTGTTTCCTTTCTGTTAGTTGGTGGATACATAGCTGTTATTTTTTTGATCACATCCATTGGGATCTGCTGGAGTCCATTTTACCATTTTATTTCTAAAAACTGGATCTCCTGTGCAGATGTCTTGACCTTACTTTGTTTTATGGCAAAACCAGCTTTCAGAAGAATTTAGATTATTTTCTTCCTTTTCTCAAAAACTTCTTCTGCTGTGTTGCCCCATACAATGATGTCATCAATGTATTGCAGGTGCTCCGGAGCTTTACCCTGTTCCCGTATAGTCTGGATCAGCCCATGGCAAATGGTGGGGCTATGTTTCCATACTGGGACAGTTCATTCCAGGTGTACCGGATGCCCTTCCAAGTGAAAGCAAACTGTGGCCTGCACTCTGCCACCAAAGGGATAGAGAAAAATGCATTAGTTATATCAATTATGGTGTATCACTTGGCTGACTTTGACTCCAGTTCATAGTGAAGTTCTAGCACGTCTGGCATGGCAGCACTCACGGGCAGCATGACTTCATTCAGGCCATGATAGTCTACTGTCGGTCTCCACTCTCCGTTGGACTTTTGCACTGGCCCTATGGAACTGTTAAAAGGTGACTGAGTTCTGCTGATCACTCCCTGGTTCTCCAGTTGATGAATCAGATTATGGATGGGAATCGGGGAGTCTTGGCCAGTGCGATATTGCCACCAGTGCACCATTGTGTTAGCAGTTGGCACCTGTTGATCTCCCAACTCTCAGCAGCCCCACTATAGAAGGGTCTGAGAGACTGGGCAAGGTAGACAGCTGTTTAATTTCCTCCAACTCCAATGCGGCTATTCCATTGGTACCCTTTTGGGTCCTTGAAATACCCTGGCCTGAGGTAGTCTATGCCAAAGATACACGGAGTCTGTGGGCCAGTCACAATGGGGTGGTTTTGCCACTCATTCCCAGTTACGCTTACTTCACCTTCCAATACAGTTAACTATCGGGATCCTCCTGTCACTCCAGAAATACAGGAGATTCTGCCCTTCCTTGGTCAACCTGGTGTCCCCTGCCTCCCCGCGGCTCACCATATTGATGCCGGCCTTAGGGTGGATACCCACTCGGCGTAGTGCAGTGCAGTTCAGAACTTCTCAGTCAAAACCAGGACAGAGAGGAAAGAAGAAGTAGAGAAGTTTTTAAGGTCAAAAAGAAACATCAAAGTTTGTCTACTCTGGTCTGCTAAAAAAAGCCCCACACCACCACAAAACTAAAGAAGCTAAAAAGACATACCAATACATACACACAAACACTCAAACCTGTCCTAGGTTTCAATTCAGTGGTTCCTACATCCAGCTTTGCTGTTAGAGAAACAAATCTGGTTAACCAGATGGAACCCCAGCCTCACCACCTGATTTAGCACACTAATGCCTTTTGGACTAAGCTGATAGAAATGTTATATTCCATGCACAGAAAAGCCATGACAGAAACATTTACTCCAAACAAAAAGTTTGACAGAAGCTTTGTAGACTTCTTTGGACGTATCTTGGTCCACATCACAGGCCCCTTACTCACAACTAGAGGCTACTGTCCACAAGTATTTCCAAACAAATCAACCAATGGTTGTCCTTGGTTGTATCACTCTACACTTCAAGTGTGTTGATATTGTCAGGGCTTTTGCAAAGTAAACACCTGAAGGTCTGAAAATAAGAGGTCTTTATATGACCATGTCTTAATTTTTAAACATAGGACTATGTCTTCTTGTGTTGGTTTTGCGTGGCAAGGTTTTGGTAGCGGGGGGGCTACAGGGGTGGCTTCTGTGAGAAGCTGCTAGAAGCTTCCCCTGTGTCTGACAGAGCCAATGCCAGCCGGCTCCAAGACGGACCCGCCGCTGGCCAAGGCCAAGCCAATCAGCGCCTCTGTGATAACATATTTAAGAAAGACAAAAACAGTTAGAGAGAGCTTTTGCAGCCAGAGAGAGGAGTGAGAAGATGTAAGAACATCTGCAGACACCAAGGTCAGTGAAGAAGGAGGGGGAGGAGGTGCTCCAGGCGCCGGAGCAAGATTCCCCTGCAGCCCGTGGTGAGGACCATGGTGAAGCAGGCTGTCCCCCTGCAGCCCATGGAGGGAGGATGAGGGGGTGTAGCGATTCCACCTGCAGCCCGTGGAGGACCCCACGCCGGAGCAGGTGGAGACACCTGAAGGAGGCTGTGGCCCCGTGGGAAGCCCGCGCTGGAGCAAGCTCCTGCCAGGACCTGTGGATCCGTGGAGAGAGGAGCCCACGCCAGAGCAGGTTTGCTGGCAGGACTTGTGACCCCGTGGGGGACCCACGCTGGAGCAGTTTGCTCCCGAAGGTCTGCACCCCGTGGAGGAGACTCACGTTGGAGAAGGCCGTGAAGGACTGTCTCCCGTGAGAGGGACCCCACGCTGGAGCGGGGGAACAATGAGTCCTCCCCCTGAGGATGAAGAAGCGGCAGAAACACCGCGTGATGAACTGACCGTAACCCCCACTCCCCATCCCCCTGTGCCGCTGGGGGGGGCGGAGGTTGAAGCCGGGAGTGAAGTTGGGCCCGGGAAGATGGGAGGGGTGGGGGGAGGTGTTTTTAAGATTTGGTTTTATTTCTCATTCCTCTACTCTGTTTTGCTTAGTAATAAATAAGATGAATTCCCTCTCTAAGTTCGGTCTGTTTTGCTCGTGATGATAATTAGAGAATGATCTCTCCCTGTCCTTATCTCGACCCGTAAGTTTTTTTTTCATTGTACTTTTTCTCCCCTGTCTAATGAAAGAGGGGAGTGATAGAGCGGCTCTGGTGGGCACCTGGCCCTCAGCCAGGGTCAACCCACCACACTTCTAAAGTTATAAAAGCAAAAAAAATAGATTTTGCTAGAGACAGTAATAGCATTAGTAAATCATCATACATTTTACTAGCACAAATTTCCTATTGGACATTTGCATTGTTTGTGTTCCATCTTATCACTTTTAATTCAAGGATAATCCTACAAAACAGGCATTTTAATAAGATAGTGACTAATGCATTACATGCAAGAACAGAATAACTCTTTTGAGTCATATGTGGGCCGGTATAGTTTGGTTTACATAGCCTATATCACATATTTTCATTAAAGACAATAATGAACTCATACTATGACAATTTATTGCCCTGGCCGTTAGTTACTGGTGGCTCAATGCTCAAAGATTGCAGTGATAACTGCAATATAATTTCACATAAAGACCAGAATATATGAACTTCAGAAAATTATGTACCATTTGGGAAAGCACTCCAACCACCTCAGAGGACCTAATGTGAAGGTCTAAGATCAGATGAAGACCTTGAAGATGATCTGAGAACAGCCTGTCTCATCAAAGTCCTTGAATTTTTGACATAAAATGGGATGCCATGCCTTTCTGGATTGGCAACTGGAAGGCGAAAATAAGGCCATTTTACATTCCATGCCCTTTAGTTGTGAAGTTGTTTTTGGATACAGCTGGATAAAATAGTAAGAGACATCTCTATTTAGGTAGCTAAATCCCACTCATGATGATAGGGATTAGGTACTGGTCTTAAATGCCCATCTCAGCTCACAGGGCATTGAATGGGCTCATTTGTCTTTGTAGCAGGGTTTAGTATCCACAGATTTGATGGGTCAGTTTACTTTGAACATTCTTAATTTAAAAGATACTTTATTTTCATGGATCATCAGTGCATTAGTTGCACCAAAAAAGGCTCATGTATTTATTAGCTTATGGCTTAGTACAAATGGGAGTGTAAAGGATAATTGCTGAGTAAAACAGACTGGCTTAACAGAAGACATCTCTAAATCTGGGATGGAGTTATGCTCAGAAACCTGCATATCCTTCATTTGCCACAGGGTGGAAACAATCTCAGGAACTCATCTCAATAACATAGCTGCAACAGTTCGAATGTAATAGTTAAATACCACATGCTGTAGATATGAATGCAGATGCAGCTGATAGCTTGGAACAGCTCTGAACTGAGTACACGATACGGTTTTAAGTAGTTGCCTGAATGTCTCTTTACACCCAAGAAAACAGCATGGCTCCTCAGGTGCTGTTCCACTCTAGTATTTAAACAATATACTAGTTTTATAAAATTCCATGTAAGGCTTGTTTTTCTTAATAAACTTGATAACTATAAAGAGTCAATGTACTAATAAAAGGAAAAAGAGCCCAGATCCACAAATGTGTTTAGGTACCTAATGCCTCTTGGCATTCGTCTCCCGGTAGATTTTGAGAGAGTGAATTAGGACATAAACTGCACTTCTGAGTTCAGATCAGAGGTTTTGTCTCCTAAATCACTAGTTTGGGAAGATTTTCCAATGATCAAAGAAAGCTACGTCTCTAAAGACAGTCTTTTAACAGTAGAAAGAGGAGACAGCATAACACACATCCCTTTTTTCTTCTACTGACTTGAATAACTGCTTTGAAGAGAAGAAGCTACAGAATGCTCCTGTTCCTCCCAAGTTAGGGACTAGCTAAACTCATTTGACTCGAGGCAGTGGTGTGTGAGAAAACAGCAAATTAGTAGCAAATTAGCTAATTTGGAGTATTTACAAGAAAACCTGTAGCTTCAGAACCCCCCATTTTTAGGTCTTGTCTGCTTGGGGGACACCTTGCAGTGTTTTCCTCCCAGTGCTACCACCAGTCCAAGCCTTGCAGTGTTTGCAGTATGGGGAGCCACTGTGCTGCTGCTGGCATTTTGAGGGCTGCCCAGAATAGCACTGGTAAATAATTGACAAGAGAGACGTGTGTTGCCAAACTCTTCTCTGCCACTTTGCCATTCCTCTCCAGATATGTCACATTTCTTACTCAGTGGATTTCCACATGCATCCATAGTGTAAATGCACTCTGCACGGTTTCAATTTAAGGTAGTGTGGTTAGTCAATGCCATTTCGGCTCCTGGAAGCTGGGGAAGGCTGCTGGGCCCTTCTGCACAGACCCGAGTAGATGTTTGCTTCCCCCATCCCATAAAGCAAGGGAGAAAAATGCTGACAAGTCATTAACAACATCTTCTGTGTTTCGTTTTATGAGTGCCAGCTGTTCCCCAGCAATCACTCATATAAAACCAGCACTAAAACCTAACTGTTGTGGGATGTGAGCGAGGACCACTGAAGAAGTAAGCAGCTTTTCAGTTAAGGCCAGAGTGGACAGTGCCATGGCACTGTGCGGCCCAGCAGCTCCCCAGTACCAGGGGTGCCAGGAGCTGTGGGGGATCCCTGGGCTGGCAGGGAGGAAGCAGGACAGCCTGAGGGGCACTGGGGCACCCCCAGCCCTGAACATTGGGCACCTCTCTGGGCATGGGGCAGGCCAAGGCCGGGCTGGGACATGGGCCTGTGGATGGGCCTGGCTTGGGGTGGCCCATGACCGGACAGGGCAGGGCTGTATGGAGCTGCAGCTCAACCCTGCTGTGGCATCACTGGGGTAGGGGCTGACTGTCCCAGGGGGCTGACATGGGCTCCTGGGCCATAGGAAGGGTCAGGGGAGCCCTGGAGGACTGGGCAAGGGCAGGCAGGGCTGGCGGTGCCCACAGGGGCCTGGCAGATAGAGGGGATTACTCTGGAAATTATAGAGGGCTTTTACAGTGAGGGAGGCCCTGACCTTAAAAACAAATTTTCTAGTCACAGCACAGATAGGTAAACATCTGAGTGCTGCTGCAAAGCTGTTGCAAGGCCATGACACCTGGTAGTGGCTATGCCAAAGCCTGTGTTTCCTCAGTAATAAAAATTAATGAAATTATCCTGAGTTCAGCCAAGAGGGGCCAGTGGAATAACAGCTACAGCGGTAATAATAATGGAGTCAAACTAGGCTCCATTCATTTATTTGGGGACCCTCCCCTTGAAATCCAATGCCGATATCAAACCAAACCCCTGCAACCCCCTTCTGCTAGTGCTTAGAAGAATGCCAGACCTGGAAGATTGAGCATCAGACAAACAACATTCAACATGTAGCTTGAAGAGTTGCCTAAAATAACCATCAAGACATATCATGGGCAGGTAAGCAATTTACATCATAATTTTCTGAGTCCGCATCTCCAGATTGGGAAGGAGCTTTAGTGTTTGCTACTGATTGCTGTGCATCTAGCTAGTTTCAAGCCAGAAACCTACCTTGGAAGTCTTCATAGACATTCCCATTACATGCACAAAGATCAGTTCATGCTTCATTCTGTCACTAATTAAATGTGGATGAAGGGAAAGCCAAACCAAAAGAACAAAACCCCCCATGGTGGAGAGCAGAGGATCTTCTGCAACATACTCTATCTGAAATGAACACAAAATGGCAGCAGCCTCCAGCAAACATTTGGAAGTTTAAAGATGCAACACACAGAAAATGAAGCCATAATTGTTCCCAACAGTAGCAACATAAGCCACAGCTAGCAATCACCTGAACCATCTGCTCCCCCAAGTAGCAGCTCATAACACAGGCATGAGATTGAAAGATCCTCTCTCTTCAGGCATATACTCAATTCATATCAGAAAATGGCAATAAAAATCAAATGTTTTCCTCTGCACTTCAACATGCAAGAGATTCAACAGCAGGATTATGCACAGAAAATGCAAAGATAGAAATTGTATTAGTCATGAAAGCCTCTGCAGCACAAGCCCAGTCTTGTTTCACACAAATGCTGACAAAACTGATAAGCACATTTTCTCCTTACAGTCAGAATTTATAACCTGAAGTGGCTGTTATAATGGAAAAGTAAATGATCCCCTAATACTCAAATCAATCTTGTGAGAAATAACCTGAATAATGAGTTACATTTGCAAGAGATGAAATTAAGACAAGAACAGTTAAATAAGGATCTAAAGGAACAGATAACATTTAGTATGGTGTTGGGAGCCTAAATTAGACTTTAAAATGTATGCAGAGACAGAGGAAGAAGGGGAGAAAATAAGGAACTGGAGCAGAGGCCTCAGATAAAGATGAGCCTTTTGATGAGAAATAATCAGAAGAAATGTCAGATTTGCATTATTTGAGGGAAAAAAACCAATTCAAATAGAATTTTTGATGCAACTAGCTTTTAGAGCTTGGAACTATAGGAGGATTTCCATTTACAGTATAAAATACTCCAAAATGCTTACAGCTCATATCAATTTGTTGCAGATGTGATTAGAAATTGTCTCTAAGAACATGCTAAAGCACAAGATGCAGAACCGAGCTAATAACATCTCTTTCGCCTTGCACTGTTTGGTGCCTCACACTGCTGAATTGACTTCACCCTCATAACAGTACAATGACAGGAAAGTATCATCCCCATTTTAAAGGAACAGAATGGAATAGATGAGTTCTGTATAATCACCTAGAACACTAATGACTAACTGAAAGCATTTATTGTGGAGGAGAGGGATATAGGATCCTGCAACAGGATCTTGACTACAAAATCAAATCTGAAATACAATTAATATCAAGAATAAGACATCTTAGTGTTTACCGTTGTTGGGTTAAGTACCATGGTCCTTGTCTTCCACACAGGTTTAGTAAAACTTTGAGCCTATAGTCCTACCAAAAGTTGGAGCATACGAGGATGGGATTTATCTCATCTGCATATGTCTATAGTGTGACCATTTCACTGATTACTTCAGCTTTATATCCAATGGGGAAAACAAGGATGTGATTCAACTTGTGCTAAAGCAGATATCTAACTCAGATCAGAGAACTGATGTTATTGAAGTTCTTTTTCTCTCACTGTCCACAAAATGAACCTAGTGGGATTAGTTCAGATGCTACCTCAGACACTTAGGCTGCAGATGTCCTGAGAGGCCTCAGGCACTGGACAGTGAAAATTAAACCCTAGGCAAGATGCTCTGTTCATTAGCAAGAATCTTTAAAAAAATATTCTACATTGGCAGTGAAATGAAGGATGACATAAAAGATCTTTACTACTATTTCCCTATTTACCTATTCATCCACTGTCTATCTACTTACTTACCTAGTTCTCTAATATTTGCATTTTTATGTACTTCCCTATGCAAAGGATATTTAAGGAATCTCTCAGGTTATTGGTCACCTTCGTGTCTGAGTTCCTGTGCTAACTCTCCTGATTCTGTCCTGCAGACCATATGATAAGTGAACCATGAGGAGACAAGGCCATTATTGAGAGGTTAAACAGTGGGAAGGAGCTAAGGGGAAGTTTCAACAGATTGTTTCTGTCATGAGGCCAATTACACCTCCTTTAAATTTTCCAAATAGCTCTCTGCAACCATAAAAGTTGAAGAAATTCTTCTTTACAATGTAATGGAAAACAGCGAAGAAAAATGATGAGAGACGCCCACTACTGTCGAATTTGGAGCTACACAGCTTGCCTTCAGGAAACACTGATGTAGAAGATCCATAATATTGCCTGCAGTATTTAGTGCTGGGTTTTTCTTTGACGTCAGCTGGCATTAGATCAGGTCCTTCGAGCACAACCTTGATTATCATGCAGAACCTGAAAGATGTTGAAATAATCAAGTTTTCATATAATCAAGGGTATATTTAAAGTATTAAATGCATACCTAGAGACACAATTGTGTAACAGCTAAGCAGTTACAGATCATTGGCTTTGGAAAATCAAAGAGAGAAACAAATCTTTTATTTCATGTTATTATTATTTCAGTGACATTCTGTAATCCAACCAAAGCCCTATTAAAAATAATTAAAGAAGTTTTTATCTTTATTCTATTGTGCTCTTTAATTATTTTCATGGTATCTGGAGAGACTCTCCTAGCTAGGGATGATTATTAAAAATAAAATACATTGTAAATAATAAAACAATCCTTAATAGCCAGCTTTTCATAAATGGTGAATCTCTAAGTACTCTTGGAGGAAAACCTGGTATGATGCTAAAAGAAAACTGAAGAATGAGAATTTTTTGTGACTTTTTCCCGACAAGTTAGTGGCAGTAGCATCACTATAGACTATCTGCTTCACAGTCTTATTTTTTTCTGATTACGATACAGTCCTGAAGTGATTCCTGAAGTCCATTCCCATTATCAATGACAGTGTTAATTCACTTAAGCCTGAAGTCCTAGGACGCTAACTAAATATAAAGTAGTAACCCAATTCCTGCTTGCCTTTAAATCAGTAGCCAAAAGTCTGTGTAGCACTGGATGAAGAGACATGAGTCATTGGATACCAGTAAGATTCAAGACATGGCTTAGATTTCACATAAAAAATAAGGCTTGCTAGGTACCATATGCTTATATCCAAAATCACGTTAAGGCTGGCTTCCAATCAGCTAGCATTCTCAGTATCTGATGACTGTGGTGCTTGAGTTATAAACACACCAACAGATGAAAGTGCCTCTTTTTTGTGGAGGCAAAATAGCATTTCATGAGAGGTGAAAGATTTTGTGAAGGAAAAAAGAAATCTCTGTAATGTAAATGATATTATATATAGTTTGTGAACATGAAAGGGACAGAAATGTACCTGCTTTGCAAAATAAATGTTCTGCATTAGAAGAGAGAAGATGTCAATGCATATGAATCAAGGCCAATGTATATGGCTAGGAGATTATGGCATTAAGCTTCCGTATTTTTTCACAAATACCTTGTTTTGTTATATTTTTTTTTCCTTTGGTACAATTTTTAGCACTGGGGAGAATATCAGGAAATACTATCCTGCTTGCAGGACAGTATTGAGGTCTGTGGGCTGAGAGCCCTGTTCCTGATCCCACTAAATATTTTTTCTGTGACCTTGTGTACTTTTCTCTTTTCCTTTCTTAAATTCCTAACTAGGTATCCTGGTGATAGGTAAGAAATACATATTGGATAAAACAGGCAGTCCCTTCTCTGAAGATTTGATATCTCAATAAAGCAATGTAGACAAAAGCAAAACAGGTGGAGATGCCAGGACAAAGTCACCCAGGAGGTAGAAGGGGGGAATTTTGAATCCAAATCACTCATAGTCATGCTAAGACCCTGACAGTGCTCTTCCCGATGAATGTGTAGGCTGCTTATGCTCTCCAGAGCTAGGAGGCTAATGCTGAGGAGGGCTCAGAGGTTATCATGAAATTCATAGAAATGACTGAAAGTACTAGCAACCATTATAGCTGAGAGTTAAATATTCAATTCACACAAGCATAACCATGGGAATTCCCCAAAATCTTGACTGCAAAGGTAAATTCCCACTTTAAATATATTGGATGTGTGCTCTTGCTGAAAGAGGTAATATCTGGGCACACTGACATTATCTGCTTTTGTAAGGCTTCAGGAAAACCTTACCAGTAGCATCTTTATGTTGGAAGCTTCAGCAAAACTTAAAAAAGTGTAATGGTTAAAGAGAACTGAACACCTCATGGATCCTCAGAGGTACCTTCATCCTGGCAAGAAGACAGGTTAAATTCAAAGAACTTTTCTGACCTACTACTCTCTTTACAGTAGTTGCTCTGGCGTAGAGTAGATTTTAACTTTCAAGGCTTTCATTTTAGAATTTTTGCCAACACTAAATGTTTTAAGAAAACAAAGGCAAAAAATTTGCAAGCTGGACATTCTCCCAGATGCTGCCATTTTCTGATCATAAAGCAGAATTTTTTTTTCAACACACAACTGTCTCTAAGTGCAATGTGAACTTGAATTCTTTTTTGTGTAAGCATTATAGTTACCATTGATTCTTTCTCTTTATTTTACTCTCACTTTTTTTAACTTCTGGTAATCCCTCCTCCAAACTTCAGTCCCAATGACAGTAATTCAAAAGTCATTTGGATTACATGGGCTGTGACAGGTTTTAATCAAATGATGAATGCAATTTTCATTTCACTCCCGTCTCATTTATTTCCTGCAAGAAAAGGTTGGGAGCAATTTTGCAGCACATTGCATTGTAAATCCTAATTTGTGTATTTTATTTCCATTGCAAGGCTATGAACTGTGGTAAGCCTGACAGAATTTAGTAGGCTCACTCCAGAGAAAGTCATAAGACCAGAAACGGTGTAGGGTTCTACCAAGTCGCTACCTACACAAGGTCTTAGTATCAAAATTAGTTTTAACAACTGTAGCTTCAACTTTTCCATCCCCTATTCAGGGTAACTAGGTTGAACACATGAAGAAGATACATTTTTTATTCCTCAGCTATGCAGTAGAAATCCTATGGGACAGACTATTTTCAGCATAGTCTAGGGAAGGAGATGGTAGAAATCACTTTACAAAAATTTACCATTCTCTTCTTGTGAAGAAATATTCAAAGGGATGAATCAACATCATACAATTTCTGTTAAACTTGAAATCCTGACATCATCCAGCCACATACCCACACTCCAACCCAAGCTTAATCTGGACACAATCAGCTCTTCTTCAGGATGCTCCTGACTAAAAGGATATGTAAATCTTGAGTCTGACTTCTTGCAGTGCTCTAGTGATTACAAGACAACCAGTTTAGACTGCTCAGAGCAAAGGACAATAGTAAGCATGCCTGATGTTTTGAAAGAAACACCCTGACATAATCTGAAGAGGACTAAAAGTAGCATGAAAAGTAGATTTGAGTTTGTGGGGAAAAAAACCCCCACAAACACAACCCTGTGGGATTTAAGACCAGAGAAAAAACGTAGTTCTAGATAGATCTTAGGTAGAAGGTAGGATGGATACTGTCTTTCCACTCCTGCCTATAGGAGTAGGAAGACAGTACCAAGCATGACTGGACAGTACATGACATTCCAGAGATTACTGAATTTCAGAATAAGTAAAATGATTCTTTGGGTTCTTGCATTTTTTAGGATGAAAAATATATCTGAGACTACACCCCATGTGTAACTAAGTACTAGCAAAACAATCAAAATTCCTGTTGAAACAAAGAAAAGAGAAGGAACAATAGAAATTTCTGAGAATTCACAGGCGAAAAATGCAGGTGAATTGAATGAGATAATTATAATTTACTACTATTGCTGAAGAATGAACCAGAGGGGAAAAAAAGCACAGGAAAAGGTCATTCGGAAGGAAAAAATATGCCCCAAGTATGGGCCCAATGAACAATTGTGTCCCTGTATAGCAATTAGAGCCATGGTTTTCTATTCAGTTTATTCACTCTGTCTTATCACTCAAGAAAAGGGAAATAAATCAGGCTGTTGCCTGACCTTTAAAAAACATTGGTTGCCACTGAATCATCCTGCCACTGACATCACTTGATTGTCTCCTCAAGTCTCTTTCTACACATCCAGCAGCTGGCAATAACAGAGCTGTAGGCCTTGTGTTTTCATGAAGCAGCCTTTTTCCTTTGTTTCTTAAGGTAAATTAAGTAAAGCAATTGGAAGCAACTGAAAGAAATTTGTCATCATGTCCACTGTGCCTGTAGAGAGAAAATCAGTAACAAGAATGACATCTGCATGAACGTCTATCTGAAAACTCAACATAGCATCAAAACATTAATTTTTAAAATACTGAAAACTTTTATTTCTTTCTCGTCACAGTTATTTTTAATGTATTGTTCTGGCTTCCACAAAGATAAAGTGTTCAACCACCAGAAGAAAATCTCTGTGTATTTATAGCTTGAGTTGACTCACAAAGATCTGGAAAACTCAGAGAATGACAACTCTAGGAATATTTCCAGAGAGATCCAAGAAATTAATGGACACACCCTGCTCCTGTGTGTTTATGCAATCTCAACTTTGAACCCTTTGCTGGATTAGAATTGATACATGAAAAGCTTTTGCCATGCAAATATGACAATGATGTAAAAGAGAGATCCATAGTTATATGTGAACATTACAAGGTTCATAGTTAGACAGTGGATATTATGCTGGCATCAAAAACTAAGAATCTGGTAGTTTTGTTGCACCAGTTTGTGTCATAAACCATTGGAAGAGCAGACAGTGGCAAAACATAAGCTGGATTCTGCATTTACCCTCCTTTCCATCTCTGCTCTAACCATGGTTTAGGGCAAAGTAGATGATGTAGAGAAAGAAGTGACCTAAAAATTATTGCCTTCTCTGGAGTCAGAAAATTAAGGAAAAACATTTGCTTTGGACCTTCGACGTAGTTTCTAGTAGATATGATGGGGTTAGGCAGCTTGGGTAAAACCTACATACCTGACCTGTGTAGAAAATGATTATCTGTCCTCCAATTTAGTCTGGAGACACTTTGGATTCTTTACTGACTGTATATGGAGTAGAAATGGAAATAGGAACTTAGGGCAAGTGAAGATCAAGAAGAATGTCAAATTAATGCCTTTTTCTTCTCATTGACCTTTGTGGCTGAACTTATTGAAAATTGATTGATCTAAGTTGTCCATTTAGGTCACCCAGGTCACTGACTCCAAGCTATCAGAAGTAGTAACCTCTTATAACTAGCAAACAGCAGTAGTTTTTGTGTCCCCTATAATTTCACTGAATTTCACTAATAATTTCACTCATTTTGCTACTTCTTGCATTTCTTACCATTGCTACTACAAACTTTAGGAACCCTTTTCTCATTTGTAGATTAAATTTATTCATAGACAGTTTGTATCTATTTATACTCATACCAATGTTTTCTTTTAGCTTAAAATGGCTCTTCTTCTCTGATCTTTATTCCCTTGGCATATTTATAGAGAATAGCATTATCCCCTCTCCATCTTTATTTTACTAGGCTGTGTAAGGCAGTTTTCTTCTAGTGTCTCTTTTGAGCAATAAATTCATCATTCTGCTATTCATCTAGTAGCTCCTTTTTGCACTTGTTTCAGGTTGATTTAATCTTTCTTGACTATGGCTTTCCAGGATTGTCAGCGTTGTAGAACATTTTACTGACATCATTGGAAAGTTTTACATATCCAGCATATATTTAATTGTGAGAAATGAATATCTATTTTATTCTTTTGTCAACACTGTCCTGTAGTTTAAGTAACTCTCTTCCTTCACTGGTGTTTATCCTTCTGTTTTATTCCTAGGTAGCAATCATGTGACAACTCAGCTTGTGTTTTGCTATGCTGAGCAGCCTACACTCTTTTACTCTTCTTTCACAACCGGATATCCATATTCTTAATCATTTTACCCATCTTTTCCGTTTCTCTTGTCTGAATTCATCTTTCACAGGTGGTGAGACTCACTCACAATATTCCAAACAACACCTCCCCACGACTTTGGTATTGACAGTCCCATATGTCTCCTGCTATATCCAAAGAGAACATTTGACTTTTTAATGATGGCATCATACCAGTGGTTCACAGTCATTTTGGGACTGACAGATAGATATATTCAGATAGTTCTCCTTCTCTTTCTGCTCTGGCCAGTGAGATCCCAAGGCACTGCAGAAATTCTTGTCATTTGTCCCTGGGTGCATGATGTTAAACTTAAAACAGCAGCTCATTTTGCCCCTTTCCTATTACCCTGAATCTTCTGACAGCTAATTCTTTGTGTGTAATATTCCAAAGCTGATTTCTATAGCTTGTGTCTCTTGTGTTTGTGTCACCAGTTCCTCTTTTTCTGTGCCAGGATCAGGGTAATTCACAAAAACAACATATCAGATTGCTCCTAAGACTAATTTTTGAGAAAATTCACCAGTGATTGTTTTACAGCTCAACAATTCTTGTTCTGACTTTAGCCACTTTCATAAGAATTTCATGCTTTTTGCTAGTGTACATCTCCCTGCACAGAACTAGTAATTCCTCACACAGCTTCACAACTGAAATAACTTATTTAATTCTAGGCTAGATAAGATCAAATGTGTTTCCTTTGTATAGGAAAAAAAAATAAGAGAAAGAAATCAGATTATCCTGGCAGTATCTACATTTAATAAGCCCTTGTGATATTCTGTTCCTCAGTCTCTTCAATGATTCTTTCTTTCTGAATTCTTAACATATGTCCAAGGTCTGACCTATAGATTTCTTACTTCCCAGTGTACTTCTCTCTCTACATAAAGGCATTGCAGTTTCTTTTTTCCAGTTTTGTGCCATTGCTGACTTGAAGTGGTTTTAAAATCTTTCCTTCCTGAATGAAGATTTCATTTGCCAGTTCTTTCAAGATTCTGGGCTGGAGAAGATCTATTCCCCTTCACTTGAAAGCATTCAACTCTTTGAGTTCAGTTTCCTCTCAAGTTCAGTTTCTAATTCCAAACTCTCCTTCCCAATACCTATCTTCTCTTTGTCTTCATGCATATCATTGATCATATTTAAAATTTCTTTTCCAATGCCCTCTTCACACTGGCACTTCTTACACAAATTGGGAGACTCCTGAGCTTTCAGCTGTTCTTTTTTACATTTGGCCAACTTTCTCCATTTACACTCTGATGGCAATTTTTGAGAATGTACTTTTCTTTAGAGTGCACAGAATACTGAACTGAACAATATTTTTAAACATGCACCAAATCCTGCTTAAAGTATCTTGAGGGAAAGTTCCCTTTTGAAATGTTCCTCTCTGTCTGGATTTCCCTGGCTTCTATCTTTGCAAGAACAGAACATGTCTCTTGCTGCTCAAGCTCAGTCCTGGGAGTGGTAATTCAAAAGGCTTATGCCCCAGCAAAAATAATTCTAGGAAATTAATGTTAATGGCAGTTTTCCTACCTTCAGAAAAAGACTTCTTATGATATGCAAATAATGGAATTTTTGATTCACTGCTATGGCAAGAAAATAAATGAATAAAAGTAACTGGTTCTGGTTTATGGAAACATTTTATTGTTGTTGTTCTCTTTTACTCCAGTAATGCTTAAATGCCAACTGAGAAGTGGGTCATTTTGTGTTTCAGATTGTAAAACATACAATGAATGACAATGTCTGTCCCCAAAAGGCTAATCCTGTGTCATGGTAAGGTACCTTTTGAAAATTTGAAAATTCCTCCATGCCTCCTGGGGTCTGAATAACAAACACAGCTGAGGACCTGTGGGCTGGGCAAGTACTTTTCCATGCAGGGCTTTTCTGAAGGAGGAAGGCTGTAGAACAGAGGAAAGTCAGGTATATGCATGTGTATGAGAGAAAAAGATAAACTTTCTGTAGCTTTAATTTAATGTAGTAGTGAGTTTCATTTCTCTACAGGCTTTTTTTAATCTCATTTTAGTTTCCTGTATCTGCTCATGGTAACCTGATCAAACCAGTGGGAGCTCTGCAGAGTTTTGAGCACCACATGGGGCGCAAAAGCCTCCAGTTTCATCAACACGTTCCTTTCCACTGACAGCACTGGAATGGTTTAGAAAATAGCTTTAGTTGTCAAGAATTAAAACCCTGTCTTATAAAACCCTTTATTTCCTTGAATCTGAGTAGGCTGGACATTTAATTACAAAGAAGAAAATAATCACAGCGACCTATCAAGCCTTTGCAATTTTCTTATCTGTCTTGATGACTTCCAGGGGATGGAATAATTTATTAGGTTCTCCAGCACTGGCAACATATTATTCCATTTTCATCAGTGTTGCATATATACAGATAGTTATTTGAGAATGATTTCTGGAGATAGGGATAAAAAAATTCCTTGAACAGTGGCCACTGAACACATGTAAATGAAACTAATTATAAAGTGTATTGCTCCTCATGGACAAAATAACATCCTGTGTGGCTCCACTAGCCCTCTTTGCTCATTTGTTGAAAATCTATTAATGAGAGCATATTTTAATTTGTAAATCATTATCTCCACAGCTCATCTAGCACAGAAAGAAGGGAGTTAGCCAAACCAGCTCTATGTGATCCAAGACATTGTAACTCTGAGTAGCTGTTTACTAGCTTTGACCTTATTTTAGAAGAAGAAAATGTATCTCCAAGGCATTCTGACACTCCACTGTCCATTTCTCTTTTACTACAAATGACAAGCAGAGTCTCCTATCATGTCACAGTGCAAAGCCTAAATGTCAGTGTTTCACAAATACTTCCCTACTCAAACAATTTTTTACTGTTTTGTTCTCTTAGTCCCTCCAAAAACATGAATTTACAGCTGCAAGGCAAGCTTTACCTGCTTTATCATAGATGCATCTGCTGCGTTAAAATTTCAGGAAGGAGGAAGAAGCCTGGTACAAGACAGCAACTGAAGAGTTTGTCAGCTGGTGGGTGCTTTAAACCATTGGCCCCTATTAGGTGGCACTGCCATTTCTACCATTAACACAGTAAATCTGTCTAGCACATGAAACCATGCAAGAAAAGACAGGCTGTGACAGGGCTTGAAAACATATTAATATAAGTCTAGCTGCGGCAGTCCCCAGGAGAGAGCCCGTGATGTGGATCTCAGTGTCTACAGCTGTGATATCTGTCATCAGCTTTCATTTTAATTTTGAGCCTATCACTTGACCTTCTGAGACAGCTCATCATTTCTCTAATTACAGACTTGGGGTGCCCAGAGTTTTTAGAAATGTCTGGGGACTTCTGTTTGTTTCCTTCTTTACAAGAGCCAGGTGAAGCACTTTCAGAGGGCTGGTTTGCAAAAGGCAGGCTCAGAACCTTATGGAAAATGAGTTCCCTTTATTACTTTCCAAGCCAGACATCCAAAACTTCAGGCATCTAAAACTTTAGGCATCCAAAACCTAATGTCCCTCTTAAAATATTCAGACATGTAGTTGATGATTATCTCAAATGAACATCCATCTTGCTTGCTTTTTAAAAGAGCATTTATGCTCAGCCATGGCAAGAAATATGTGATAGAATTTTTCTTCTAATCAGTCACTGAATTGGGATTTGAGTTTGGATGAGGGCCATGAAAGCCATTTGAATTAATATGGTCAGAACTGCAGGATAGTACAGCCAGTAATTTTTACAGTCCTCCTCAACTTCTATAAGCCTCTGCAAGTTTCAATAATCATAATGCTACCGGTGCTTTTTACCATTAACATGATCCTTTGTGCTTTCTTCTTTAATGATTACCTGGCCACACCTTCCTAATTGTCCAAGGTCTGAAGGGAAAACGTCATTTGGGCAAATCCAGTGAACAGGCATCTGCATGAAACAGTGGTTTATAGTAACTAATTACATGTTAGGATTAGTCCCACTGTCAGACAATGTAACTGTCTAATGATACACCCCTGATGTCAGTGACAAATGGTGAGTTGTCAGCAATAAAGCTATTTGGAGTGGAGAAGAATTTACAAGTCAAGCAGTTGTGATCTAATTTACCCACACTACTTCTTATCCCAAAGCACTGAAATTCATAAAAATGCAGCTACCCACTGGGTTGCTGATATGATTCAAGCTGATGTAGACTGACATTATAAACTATTCAGCATAAGGGGAATGGAAGAATCTTTTCAAGGGTTTATCTTACTGTCATTGTGTAGGGCTATACCATCCCCTACTCACTCTCCTGGAGGATGGATTTGCCCTACAGTAAGAACTCCAAAGTCATCTGGCAGTATGGGATCATCTCTCCTCTTCCTAGCTTGGCCTATGGATGGGCTGCCGTGATTCTCCTTAGGAACGACAAGGTGTTAATGAAATTATTTGTAGAACTCCCCTAGCTTTATCAAGGGGACACATCTCAGTGTATGGGCTATGATGAAGTGAACAGCTTTTGTGAAGGATGAGTGCAAACAAGGGGAACAGATAAAATATTGGCAGATGAAAGGAGCCCAGTGGTACAACACTGAAAAGGGAAGTATTAAATGAAGTGTTCCAGCCACTCATGTGCTAGCTGAGGAGAAGCACCATGAAAAGGAAAAACCCACACCTGAAAACAAAATAGAGTGTAAATATGTGTAACAAATTGCTCTGACACCCTGACACCTTGGCTGAAAGCCAAGATAACTTCTAGGCAATAAATCCTCTTTCCAAGGAACTGAATTTCTTGCACTTGTGCTAGCTATGTGCTGGCTGTCATCAAGGTAAAGCACGGGTTAAATCCAGAATTCAAATATTTTAGTTTGTTTGCAGCTTATAGCCAATCATAAATGCTTCCTTTTGCTCAGCTTCCTAGCATTTCGCTTTCATGCTGACTTCTGCTTTGTTGCATATCCAAGAAATTGCTAACTGGGAAAACTCTGGAGGCAGTGGTAGGTGGAAGAGTGGTCCAAAGCCATGAGAGGTCCACTGAATGCTGATATGTTGATGGATAGAAATGTGTGCATCTCATTCTCAGAGCTACATTCTGTAGTGCTCACGTAGAGTGTGCATAGAACACTAATTTTGTCACAAATCAGAGAAATTATGGTGGTTGTTTTCACTCCTACTGAAGCTCTGTTTTATTTTATTTTATCCAATACATTGTTTCAGAGATGACTGTCCTATCCTTCACATGGTTGTTGCCTGCAGCCAGGACCATTTAGTTCTAACAAATATCCTATTTCATGCAAGAAACACCTAAAGCTTATTACCTATCGCTGGCTGCATAAAATTACAGGCTGTCAGTATGTGTTAGATTAATCCACCTGGAGAAGATAAAATAACCACAAATGAAACTGGGTTTAACATTCCAGATAAAGTGTCTTTTAAGGTTAAAAGAAAGAAAAAAAGACCAAAAAATGGTTGCTCTCTTTCCCTTCATGCAAACTAGGAAAGAGAGCAAAGAGCTATTAGATCATGCAGTCAGCTTCCTAGCTGTTTCAGAATTATATTTCTCAGAGGTGTTTCATTTGAGGTAGGTCTTCCTTGCCCAAAAGGTGGTCCCACTTCTATTATTTATTGCAGTATTCTGACCCTTGTCTTTTAGCAGGACAAAGAGGCAGAAGAAATGAAAAATAACAACAAACCTGGTCTGGCTGGGAGCAAAGAGTATTAATGCTCCTAGGGAGAAAATAATTTTCACAAACTTTACAGAAAAGTAGGAAAAACTAGGAAAAATACATTTCCTTGGAAAGGAACCTCAGATCTACTGTCATTCATTTCAGTAGGTCTGAATGTAATGATTAATGAATACTCATATCCCTTAATACCTCTTTGGGAGCATATATAGACAATAAAATTGCCTTAAATTATGTTTATGCCCATTTCAAGAGCCTATTACTGAGGAAAGAAATGTAAAGTGATTAACAGACCAGCTCTGTGTGAATGTCCCTATTTACTCCTGGGGAGAAGAATGGGACACTTGGATTAGGACTTTTGAGAATTTGAGTTAAACCACCCAGTATATGATGTTCACTATGCAGTTCATCATAATTGTAAGACTATCTAGGTGCCGATGCAGTAGCAAAGCACTCAGGTTTGTTTTATGTTGCTTTTTTTTTCTATTTCCTTCAAATGAAGATAGAGGAATCACTTTTTGACTCACAGAGTCTTGGAGATAGAGCAACTCTAAGGTGTAAAAATGTAGCTCTAATTCTTGGAAGCAGAGATCATTTTTCCATTCTGTAGTCCTTTTATTCCACACCTACTTACACTGCCTGCTTCATCTTTCTACTCCATTACCTCCCTTTCTTATGCCACAGACAAAGATACAAAGCCATATTAGGATCCTAGAGAATCGTCTCCGTAATATCTATGCAAAATATATATATATCACACTAAATAAAGGTGGTTAAAAAAAAACCACAACCAAACAAAACCCCCCAAAACAAAATGAAAGGCACATGATTCCTCCATACTGGAAGCTGATATATGCGCAAATCATGCCCAAGTCATTTTAAGACAGGAGCCTTGAGTCACTTCTAGTGTGGGTAACAAACAGCAGATTAAGCATGAGCCTAAGAGAAGAAAGGCATTTGCAGTCCCTCTGGCAGGAGAGTAAAATAATTACTACTGAGAAAGCTTTTTAAAAGTATGAACATTTTAACTCCACTGCATACAATAAAGGAGCCGTGGAGACCAGAGAAACGTTCCCTTCCAAAGAAATGCTTTAGAAAGAGATTTATTTTTTTTTTACAATTAAGCAACACTATCTCCAACTGAGAGGTGATGTGGGGTGACAGGAAGAGGATTATCCATTATCCAGGCAAATGTATGAAAACAGGAGGAGGAGGAGGAGGAGGAAGAGCATGTGGGTGTGAGCGCGAGAGATTGCGCACATGGTATTTTATGGCTTTGAGAGACGCTCCAGTGCAGTGATTAGCACACAGCCAAGAAGTAAAGGGGTTTGAAGCAAACCCCTGGCTCTGTCCCTGACCTCCAATGTGCTCTAGGGTCCCACATAATGACACAGTGTTGACACTCATTGGGGAAAGCTGGTAAAAGCTTCTTCGAAATTCAGCAAATGAGAACGTATTCAAAATGGCTTTTTTTTTTTGACCAGGTCTGCCCACAGACAGTGGATCAGAAAAGAAAAGAAAATTGCATTTGTTAAATAACTACTGTTGCAGGGGCTGGTGTCGCCTCCACTTGGATCACTAGATCCTCACTTTACCCCACAACTGGAGAGGAGTGAATTACCCTCACGGGGAGTCATACAGCACTCCTTATTTTCTGGAGAAATGCCTTCAATTTCATGTTGGAATTTGTCATAATTCTACAGAACTGGAGCCTTAATGCTTTGCTGTAATACTTCATACTGCCAGAGTGGAAAAAAAAAGGCACAGATGGCAGGCCTGACTGCATCTTATTGAACATCACAGTTAGCCCAGGATAACGCACCTAAGTCCAAGTAACCTCCCCTCAAAAGCAGTCATATCTCAGAATGGAGAAATACCTCTTGTGCATTTCTAATGAAGATAATCTGACAATGTCATGACAAAACATAACTTCATTTTTGTCTCACTGTGTGCTTTAGGAATAAACCCCTTTCAGCAACCTGAAATATGAACAAAATAGATTCTAGTAATACCATTTTGATTTATTCACAAGAGGAAATCTGGGATGGGAGTAGCTTGTGGGAAACACAATGCAGCAAAGAACAGAGCTGGCCAAGAGCAGTCTGTTGCCGCTAAGCAGTAGGACACAATGGGGCATGCCATATAAACTGTGTTCAGTACACCATTTATTCACTAGATCTCCACGTGTATTATTAACAATGCTCCTAGGAAGTATCTCTCTTTTCCTCCTGCAGTTGAAGAGGCCATGAGCTTTATACTGTAACCTGGGCAAGTGGGACCTACATCAAGTGTCTGTAGTATGGCTCACTCCAAGAAATCTATTCTACTGAGTACAATACAAATACTGTTTAACTAAAGCACTAGACATTTAGCTGCTTGACTCTTATGCTCCCTTCTTGCTTTTGATAGCTAGCGAGGGCCCATAAACACTCAGGAAGGGGAACATAATTGCAAACAAATTGAAATTCATAGTCACGTGGGTATAAATTAAAAAAAAGAGGTCAAAGTACAGTAGCAGAGCAGCCCTCTATTACAATCTACAGATACTGTTTATGCCTCATTAAAAGGACTATGTACAGATTATAATAGCAAGAGGGGCTAAAACAGAGCTATTCTTCTTCTTTTCATTTCAAGGCTATGACCCTGGACTGTTCAAAAGCCACTGTCAAGGTGATAAGGAGGAAAAAAATCCAAGATGCACCAGCAGAGAACTAGAGATGAAGATTACAAATACAGAATGGAAAGAACTCGTGTGATTTCCTATATAAAGAATTTTCTTGACTCCTTTTTTGCCTTCATAAAAAATACAAATATCTGCTGCTAATCCAACACCAGCCCACTTAGTGGCTATATTACACATAGGCTCTCCCTGTTATGCTGAGTGACACAAGCAACTTTCACTGCTCAGTGCTATGGGACAGCAGGTGAGATGTTCCTAATATTAACAGAGATTCAGGTTCATTTCACACCACTGAAAAACTTACATGATGTTACTAGTGTCATGCTAGTCTAAACCTAACGTAAATTATATTGTAATCAAAGTCCTGCTCATTAACTC
Organism: Balearica regulorum gibbericeps; assembly: GCF_011004875.1. Taxonomy (NCBI): domain Eukaryota; kingdom Metazoa; phylum Chordata; class Aves; order Gruiformes; family Gruidae; genus Balearica; species Balearica regulorum. Next base: position 94,468,350 of record NC_046186.1, on the reverse strand, counting down.
AGTGAAAATCTCTCTTCTTATTTATTTGGATTTTTGTTCTGGCAACAAGTTTATAACCCAGAAAAGTCTTTGAAGACCCATGTATTCAATAGTGCCATAGACACAGAAAATAATTATTTACTACTACAATAGTCTGAAAAATTATGATCTTGGATATATTATTAATAGCAGCTCTCTTGTGCTCCAGTCATTAAGAAATACACACATTAATGTAAATTTTTAAAGTTCGTAACAGAAGTTGTTAAACAAAAATGGATTACAGTTATAGGATATCCTTTAAAAGAGATGTTGCCATATTGGAGACAGATAGAGAAATCAACAGGAATTGTCAGAGGTCTAGAAATGGTAACCTATAAGGAAAGACTGAGAGGAAATATTATCTAGGTAAGGGAATAATGAATCATAGAATCATAGAATCATTTTGGTTGGAAAAGACCCTTAAGAACATCAAGTCCAACTGTTAACCTAGCACTACCAAGTCTGCCATTAAACCATGTCCCTAAGCACCACATCTACACATCTTTTAAATACCTCCAGGGGTGGTGACTCAACCACTTCCCTGGGCAGCTTGTTCCAATGCTTGAACCCTTTCAGTGAAGAAATTTTTCCTACTATCCAATCTAAACCTCCCCTTGTGCCACCTGAGGCCATTTCCTATTGCTTGTTACTTGGGAGAAGAGACCAACGCTCACCTCACTACAACCTCCTTTGAGGTAGTTGCAGAGAGCAATAATGTGTCCCCTCAGCCTCCTTTTCTCCAGACTAAACAATCCCCTTTTCCTCAGCCACTCTTCATACAACCTGTCCTCCAGACCCGTCATCAGCTTCGTTGCCCTTCTCTGGACACGCTCCAGCAGCTCAATGTCTTGTAGTGAGGGGCTCAAAACTGAACACAGTACTCGAGGTGCAGTCTCCCCAGTGCCGAGTACAGGGGAACGATCACTTCCCTAGTCCTCCTGGCCACACTGTTTCTGATACAAGCCAGGATGCTGTTGGCCACACTGCTGGCTCATATTCAGCTGACTGTTGACCAACATTCCCAGGTCCTTTTCTGCTAGGCAGCTTTCCAGCCATTCTTCCCCAAACCTGTAGTGTTGTGTGGGGTTGTTGTGACCCAAGTTCAGGATCTGGCACTGACCCTCGTTGAACCTCATACAGTTGGCCTTGGCCCATCTATCCAGCCTGTCCAGATCCCTCTGTAGAGCTTTCCTACCCTCAAGCAAATCAACCCTTCTGGCCAACCCTGTGTTGTCTCCAAACTTACTGAGAGTACACTGGATCCTCTTGGCCAGATCATTGATAAAGACATTAAACACAACTGGCCCCAACACTGAGCCCTGGGGAACATCACCTGTGACCAGCCACCAACTGGATTTAACTTCATTCACCACAATTCTTTGGGCCCAGACATCCAGAGAGTTTTCTACCCAGCAATGATTATCCATCAATCTCCATCCAAGCCATAAGCAGCCAGTTTCTCCAGGAGAATGCTGTGGGAAACTGTATCAAAGATTTTTGTAAAGTCTGGGTCGACAACAGCCACAGCCATTCCCTCATCCCCTTTATGACCTTGACATAAAAGAAGACCAGGTTAGTCAAGCGGGGCCTGCCTTTCATAAACCCATGCTGACTGGGCCTGATCACCTGGTTGTGCTGTATGTGCCACGTGATGGCACTCCAGATGATCTGCTCCATAACCTTCCCCAGCACCGAGGTCAGACTGGCAGGCCTTTCTTGTAGATGGGCATCACATTGGCTAACCTCCAGTCAAGTGGGACCTCCCTGGTTAGCCAGGACTGCTGATAAATGATGAACAGTGGTTTGGTGAGCACTTCCACCAGCTCCCTCAGTACCTTTGGGTGGATCCCATCCCGCGCCACAGACTAGACTTGTGTCTGTCTAAGTGGTGTGGCAGGTTGCTAAGCATTTTCCCTTGGATTATGGGGGTTTCATTCTGTACCCCTTCCCTGTCTTCCAGCTCAGGGGGCTGAGTACCTGGAGGAAACTGGTCTTATTATTAAAGACTGAGGCAAAGAAGGCATTAAGTACCTCAGCTTTTTCCTCATCCTTTGTCACGATGTTTCCCTCTGCATCCAATAAAGGATGGAGATTCTCCATAGCCCTTCTTTTGTTGCTAATGTGTTTATAGAAACATTTTTAATTGTCTTTTATGGCAGTAGCTAGATTAAGTTCTAGCTGGGCTTTGGCCCTTCTAATTTCCTCCCTACATAACTTCACATCTTTGTAGTCCTCCTGAATTGCCCGCCCCTTCTTCCAAAGGTCATAAACTCTTTTTTTTTTTTTCCCTGAGTTCCAGCCAGAATTTTCTGTTCAGACAGGCTGGCCTTCTTCCCCACCAGTTCATCTTTTGGCACATGAGGACAGTCTGGAAATGAGAGGAAATATGGAAACAGTCTGCAAATATGCAAGAGGATGCTAGAAAGACAAAAGGTATTATATGTCTTCCTTATCCATAAGATTAAGACAAGAAGTAAAGGGGTTTAAAATGCCATAAGGGAGATTCAGGTAAGATATTAAAAAAAGCCTTCTAGTGGTAGGGCTCATGACATACCAAAGTGGGTATGGAACCTCCATCATGAGCGTTTTTTAAGAACAAGAAGGACAAACTTGCCTCAGATAATTACAGATAATGTCACCATAGCTAGAGTATGGGTGATATGTCCTCTCAAGATTCCTTTTCTTTCTACTGTGATTTGAATTCAACCTTTACTATTTTAGCAATAGGATTTTTTTCCCTTTATTTTTGCCTTATTTATTTTGTTTGTCAAAGAAGAAAATAAAAAGTAGTTTGCCAATTGAAAGATGGCTTATTGTATCATAATTAAACTATAGCTCCTTTGGATCAAATTTAGAAACGAATTCCTGGTTTGGAAAAGTTACTGAGTTCTACCTCAGCATTCCAACTCAGTTTTACTATGGGAATCAATCTTTTTAAAGATACCATTAAAAACAGCCATATAGTGGATGAAGCAATCAGATAGAATAATAGTTCAAATAAGATACCTTACCCAAAACACAACGCCAGAAAGTTCTCAAAATAGGGTTTAACATTTTGAAAGGATTTATTTTCAAGTGAAGGCTGGCATCAGTGTCTCTTTTGATAGATTTATTCATACTTAAACTATATGTATAGACTTTTCCATCACTTAAATCTCAGTGCATGAGAAACAAGCTTGGGCTTATCATCTACCTAAAAGCGAGTTTCGCCGGACATACATAGACAAGAGGATCTATACATATCTACTTTCAATACTCTGTTTCTCCTGTACTGTAAACAACTATCTGCTCCATGGATGAAACTTGTGTGTGAGGAAGAGTTTGGAAATCCTTCTCATAAACTGTTGCCTAAGGATTTGTTTTGTTTTGTTTTGTTTTTCTCCTTATGTCGCACTTGCTTTAGTAGTCATGACCAGATAAAATAGCAGTATTCAGATCTGACATGCTCTTGACATTTTTGTCATGAATGTAAAACACAAGTTGAAAAAGACTTGGGTTAGTATTTCTTATTGGGAGACTAGTCAGCTTTGAATTAGGAAGTTTTGATTTAAACCCAAAGGAACAACCAATAATGGAGTATAAACAACACTACAACAATACACTATGTGGTCAATCACATAATATATGATTCAAAAACTGGTCACACAAGTGCACTGCAAACCAACTATGGGCTACAAATGGTTCATTCACATTAAATAATGAAAAGCTGCAAATTACAGAAGTGATAGAAAAAAATGTACACTAGTTCATGAATGATGTATTAACCCAGACACTGGCAAAAATCATAAAACATAGTGGGGCAAGTACTAATCTTCATTTTCACAGATTGTATGGTGTCAAACAGATTGTGAACCTGGGCTGAAAATTCAGCCACAGAGAATTGCAGGGATCAAATAGCATTATTATGTTTCCACATATGGAGAAGAAAAGGGAGGGGGAAGAATGTGGAAAAACTCTCTAAAAAAAAGACCACAAATAACAGGATACCTTAACTGCAATTCAATAAAAGTAATTTTGCAGCTAAGACAAAGTAATGACCACATTTCTGAGATTTGTAATACATAGCGGGAGCTGGGCCCAAGGGCAGCGCATAATTATTACTTGTAGTGTGTATGCTCTTTCAATACACATAAAATATTATGAAGCTTGATCTGACACAGTCAGCAGACAGTCTGTGCATTATGTTGTTACGATGAGTCTAATTTCAAGAACAGCTCAGAGCCAGAAGTAAATAAATAAACTAAGGAAATAAATAAAATAAGGAAATAAATAAAATAAGGAACTAAGTAGAACAACTAACCTTTCACAGCAAAAAGAAGGGAAAAGCCAATGTGGTTGTCAACAAGACCAGCTGTATTTCCCCATTGTCATCTTCCTCTTTGAAGACCATCCCACCTGGCAGAACTCTAGTGTTGAAAAACATTGACATCAGGAAATAAGCAAGGGAGGGAGATATAAAAATGTCTGTGACCATGAGCAGCCATAGAAAGAGTAACTGAAATGCAATGCTTTTCTGCAAAGAGAATCAAGGTATGGGCTAGCAAATTCTGCTGATAATTTTGCAGAATGGGGTCCTGAGCTTTTACATGATAGAGGACAATGTGCTGTAAATAACACTATGATACTATGGAGAGCCTCCTGAAATGAGTTCCTATAGCCATCCCCAGTCACTCAGGATCTAGGAACAAGCTATGTCTCGTTCATGTTAACAGATAGCTGCTCTGATCTGGATACTGTGCTTCTGTGAGGTAGACTCAAAATGCATTTTAGTTCTTTGTGAGCCCGTTTCCAGACATGAGACAATGGGATAGTGAACCTGCTTTTCAAAGGGACTGAAAGCAGTTCATGCTTCCATACTTGCTAATCTGAGCGTCAGTGAGTGGAATCTTCATTGCTTTTCTGGGTCCTGCCACATTAGGGTTCATCGCCTAGTCACCCTGAAAACTGATGGTTCATCAACCTTTCCCTGGGATTACTGGGCAAAAGAATGGCATGGATAACCACATACTAAAAGGATTCTAATTTTCATAGGAAAAAATATTCACACTTCCTAAATTATGCCAGAATCATTATTTAAGGATCTTCTAAGAATTTTGGTAATAGAGGATTTGCTTGAAGATTATTCTGCAGGATGTTGTGGCTCAACCTCCAAGCCAATTTGAAGTTTGCAAAAGGGTCAAGATTGGGCTGAGAAGTATACCTCACAGCTTGTATCAGCGTCCAAAGCCCGAATTATGAGGTCTTCTATCTTTGCCCGTTACTTTGGAATCTCAGCACAACTCAAATTTTTAGGATTTCTAGCCTGGCACTGATAATGGGCAAAATTGTGACATAGTTCATATTAGAATTCAACTTACAAAGAACAGAGGAAGATAACGTAATTAATACCAACACTATTTTATGGGAAAAAAATGGTTTAAAAAGTTGAATAATAAGGATAAAAATTATTACAAACTATCTTTAGATATCTATAAAGTGTCAGTTTTGATATCATCAACATTTTGATTAAGAAACTAAACTGATAGTGGAAACATCAATGCACATTTTAAGAACATTGTCAGATCCCTAACTGTAACTTAAGTGAGGAATTATCATCACATGAGTTAATTTCACTGAGACATTCTGCAGATATCCTTTTTTGGGGGGGTGGGGGTGCTTACACTATTTAACAGTTTCACTTGTGACCTGGACCAATCAATAAGTATTTTTTCAGATTAAAAAAAAAAAAAAAGTACTTGAAAATAACACAGAAGATATACAATGTTGTTCAGAGTCAACCCCTGATAAATGGCAGAGGAAAGCATATATCTAGGAGCAGTTTTCTTCCCCGAAAGGATGAACGTGTTGTTCCATGAAAAAATGACTGAAAAGAACTTAAGAGATTACAGCACACAATTCATTAAAATTAAGTTTTAATAGCATGTCATAGAAAAAAAGCCCTTTATATTTAGGTATAGTAGAAAATATAGTAGGATGAAGAGGTAATAATATCTTTGTATTTGACGCAGGTAAAACTGATTTCAGAACATTGTGTCCAAAATTTAAGAAAACTATTAGGAAATAATAGGATTTCAAAGAACGACAAGCATGACTTAAGATGCGGAAGCCATTGCTGGTAGTGGGAGACTCTAGAACTCTATTGAGCTTGTTAAAGAAAATGTATAGAATGATTTGATCACAGCCATTCTGCAACTACCTACCAAGCAGAAATATTTCATGTGTTCTTCAGTTTAGCCAGAGAAATTATAACTTGATACAATGGATGGATGTTGAAGTTAAACACACCCCAATTTAAAAATTAATGCACTGATTTTGCGATGAGGATATTTAACTTCTGGAATCATTTAATACAAATTGTGATGCATCCTTTGTCAAGATAAAAATTAAAATAAATATTTTGGGGAAATATCTTGTTTTGGCATGGTTTTATCAGAGCTGTCTGCTGTAGCTCAAAGAATAATTATTTTAATGAACTTTTATGTCTTTTCCAGAGAAAGTCAAAGTAGCTGATCAAGGTGATTCTTTCTTACTAATCTTATCTAATCTAGATAAAACTGACAAACCTGTCCAGCTGCCTCCTCACAGAGGAAGTTACCCTCTGAAGCCTTTCACACTGCACTCTTCTCACCATTTTAAGCTGCAGCTCAAATGTCCAAAATAAGAAAAAGAATATTTCACTCCTCAAGTAGGTGCCTTCAGTTTTGGAGAACACTTCTGAACTTGAGGCATCAGACAACTTGACCGAGTCAACTGCAATAGGCATCCGAAAGGCATGAAGAAATATCCAGAGTCTCTTTTACTAGCCAGACAAAATGTATCCATCAAAGAAAATCCTGCTGTGTTGGTGTCAGCTTTTCTGGAGGAACTGAAATACATAGAACTGAAGTGATGGAGAAGTCTCTGAAATTAAATTACACTTGCTAGGCATCTGTAAGTACCTGCTCCAAAACTTAAGGTTTAACTAGCTTCCCTGGGACTAAACAGCCTGGTGATCCTGTTGCACCTTCTGCCACGTTTCACACATTGAGAGGTTCCACAGGAGCTGAGTGCGTGTTTGGTTTTGCTGGACAGGAAGAGAGTTTTAAGTTTCTTACTTCAGTTGTTTACTGGAAAGATTGAACCCTTCTAAATCAAAATACAGAATTTACCAAAACTAAGCTTTGTTTGGAGTTACTATTTAATTACAAAGGACTGCAAGCAAAATTGAGATCAGAGACAAAAGGTTGAGAAAACATATATGAACAGAAATGAATGAAAAAACATCTCCCAGAACCACCTGGGCTAGTACTAGCTGAAGTGACAGAAAGTGAATGACTGATCCAATGGAGAATTTGCTATTGACCTAGTGACAACAAATCTTGACTTCCTGCTGTTCAACTTAACCACTTTTTAGGGAAGTACTCTACTGGGAAAAAAATATTCAGAGGTTACAAAGAGACATTGATTTCTCTCACCTCATTCAATCTGGCTTGGGAAAGACAAATGGCAAAGGCGTTCAATGGACAAATGTAAAAGGAGCGTGTAGACTAATGCATAGAAATACAATTACTCCCCACACCAGGATACTCTTTTCAGGTTTATTACTGGCCAAGATGAAGGATGTAAGTTGAAATTCAGAAATTACCCACCTATCAGTCATGCAGTTTTAGGACTTGGAAAAGAAAGTCACAGCAGGCAGAAGAAAATTACCATAGGCCTTTTCAAAGTCTAAGACAGTTTTAATGTAGGTTTCAAAGTGCTCTAAAAATCCCCCCTGACCCAGCAAACATGAATAGGTAGGATGTTTATAGACAGTGACTGCTGGCTGGGGATAAGACAAACAATTGTTCCTCACCTTATATCTTGGCCTCCAAAACCTGTCGTCTCACAGTACTAGAAAGCTCTGAGCTCCATTATGCTTAAATTGCTCTATATTACCACATCCTACTGCTGTTTGAGGTGGTTTGTTATAGTTACGCTCCTGCCAGGCAGGTATAAGGAAATAAATGATACATTTTGATACAAGGCTATTTTGCTGAACTGGATGGATTAAAGAACTGGTAATAAATTTCTTTTTTCTCTTCTAGGCCACTGGTGCAAATCCAGTCCAGTTCAATAGTGACCAGAAGTTATTGCCACCTGACAACAGAACCGAATCCATGTGAAATTGATTGGCAGTTCTTAACCCAGCTCCTAATGACTTGGTCATGAAATTACCACCACTTCTGACTCAAATTGGCCCCAATGAAACTGTATTAGCACCAGCACCCAAGGCCAAGTGGGGTGGAACACTCACTTTGCTTTTTATGTGCCAGGGAGAGTCAGGTCACATTTTTCATTTAAAAAGCTTTCTTCATAAAAAAAGTAGTTTTGTCAAGACTGAAACTTTTTAAAGGGAAATACAAAATTCAACACAAAAATTGATCTTTTTATGGGAAGCGTCAAGCTGAAATATTTTTCATTTTATCTTAAAATGTTGTTCTGCTTTGGAATTTTAGGGTTTTTTTAAAAAAGGAAAATAAATGACAAGTTACGATGAGTGTTTAAGATGACAGCTAGGGTGGGATTCATTTTACCTAACTTTAGACATGCGTAGTGTAGGCGTCAACCTCAGAGCTAGTCATCCCAGGTTTCCTTTATAGTCAATGGAGAGAAATAGGTACATTTAAGGTGTGATTCATCTGACCTATTTTAAATATCTACTTTAAGATTAATAATGATCTTAAAATTACTGTCTCTCTCCACTGACTATGGTATGAGACTACAGAAACAATCTCAAATGGAGATCTACCAGAGACACCTACTACTGGTCAGATGAGTCCTCTCCCATTTGTTTAATTCTTTATTACATACCATTGCTTTTCAGCCTTTTAATGCTGAAAACCTTAACTAATAAGATATTTTCAGTTGAAATAAAAGGAAAGCTGTATGTTGTTTCAGAATTTTCATTTGAAGAATAAACTTCTTTTCCAAGTAAATTCAAAATTTTAAGTGGAAAAACCTATTGCCTATGTATGAAGCTGAAGATATACTAAGGGTAATTTTAGTCGGTAAGGAGCATGAAAAATCATAGGTTCTCTTTAATCCTGTGTCTAGCACCTCATCAAATTTCTTCCCCGTACAACCGCTGAAGTCAACAGAAAAGCCACAAGGCAGTTCTGTGGGATGGAGTATCCAGCCATTTTGCTTTCCTCTCTAAGCTGCCATGAAGGAAAGGGGAGGGAACAGGACAGCTAGGATAGCAGAGCAGAGAGATGGGGACAGGTGGGACTGGCCATGGGAAGCATGCAATGGGTGGAGAGAGCATGAAGAAACAGATGTTGTAAAGCATGGCTGAAAGGAAGAAGGGGCGTTTGTGAAGGAGTGGAGAATGTCTGAAAGGAAGGCAGATATAAGAAAGTGCATAGAATGGGTAGCAAAAGAAAAGGAGCTGTAGAGACATTAACATTTTGCATAAAATAAAAAAATCCAAAATGTGGATCAGTATTTTCTCACAGTTCTGATAATTTCCAACGTTGCCAGGCACACATCAAACAAAGTAAAGCAGCACTGTGGATCCTGCTCTTTCCTCTATTTTTAGTATATCCCCATTCAGCTCCAGAACTGTTCACAGCCCTCCTTTCTCTCTCTCATCTTATGCTTCCACAGATCCAAACCTTTTTGTTGCAGACCTTTGGTTGCATTGGAATCTGTCCAGGTTCAGCCACACAGCTGGGAATATAGCTCATTTTGTTCAGCAGAGCCAAGTATTTTGATAAAAACAAATTTACATTGATTACCTCTGAGTCTAACACACAGACTTTCTCCACCCCTCTGCCTAACAAAGCTGTGAAGGAGACTTTTGACTTGCCAATAATCTCGCAAACAAATTAGCTTGATTTTAACTCCATTACTCAGGCTAATCTCTCTTGGATTTCCTAGCATTTACACAGGAAATGGGTCATTCATTATAGATGGTGTGTACACTTAGATTTTATAATTCAAGGAATGTCTTAGGTGGTTTGTGGTGACATTTTTCTTAATAATGTGGGCAGCACTGGAATGTCTTTCTCCAACTGCCGTTCTCTTGGTGGATGCATGTTATTTAGATTGAGAGCAAGAAACTCTCTCAGGTGGTTTGCAGGTACAAGAGAAAGTATCTGCTGGAAAGGTTAGAAATAAAATTGAGCTGTGCCTTTGCCTAGAAAGGAATCCCAGACTGATAATGGGGTTTCATACAATTACCTTTTATCAATCTTCAGCTGCCTTCCCTCCCTTACCCCTTTTCTTTTGGCTAGGAGGAGAAATGAAAATATCAGAAGCTGTGCAGTGGTTCGAAGTCAGACCAGGAGCAGGCAGGAGTTTTAGGCATGTCTTTGACACTGATTCACCCTGCAGCTTCATGCTAATGCATATCCTCTCTGCTTTGGTGGAACAGATCTCCTAGGAGATGTCAAATTAACCACACTCTGATCCTGCACTCAAACCCAGACACTGCTACCATCACATTATTATTATGCAAATCTACTCTAAAAGGCAGCCTCAGTCCAGAGTCCTAATATCTCATTGCTTTAGAAATGGGCTTAACTTCCCTTTCTTACACAGTCAAACATTTCGGTGACTGGCAAAACAAGTGGGCTGTAGACGTCCCAGACAGCTTCCTACCTCCAGGTTTTCCTTACTGAGCACCAAAGAAACTATGTGGATATGCAATATTTTGGTCATGAGCCATTATGCCATTTTGAGTTCTTTCACTCCTTCCCTTGTCCTCCAAATGCACTTGTCTCCCAAATCCACAAGAGAGTGATATTAATATTTAAGTAAAACAGCCAGCATTTTTGATGTTGTAGCTTATATGACTTGTTAATAACTTCCTTTCCTGAAAGCAGAGGATACCAGCAAGATCTCTGGCACTGACTACCTTTTTGTTCACTTCTGTCATTCCCACACCAGTGTTTTAAATCTCTTCACTCTCCATTCAGAAACTGATCTTCACACTGCACAGAAGGAATAAGGGACATCATAGACTCACAGAATCACAGAATCATAGAATCATAGAATGGTTTGAGTTGGAAGCGACCTTAAAGATCATCTAGTTCCAACCCCTCTGCCATGGGCAGGGACACCCTCCACTAGACCTGGTTGCCCCCAAAGCCCCATCCAACCTGGCCTTGAACACTTCCAGGGAGGGGGCATCCACAACCTCTCTGGGCAACCTGTTCCAGTGCCTCATTACCCTCATAGTGAAGATTTTCTTCCTTACATCTAATCTAAATCTACCCTTCTTCAGCTTAAGGCCATTACCCCTTGTCCTATCACTACATGCCCTTGTAAACAGTCCCTCTCCAGGGACATGCAAAAAATCACCTGGGAAAGATGCATGCTTTAACAATTAAATAAAAATCAGTGCCGTGAATTGAAAGTTGTGATGGATAACGTGAAAACAGGAAATTCCTGGAACATGAATGAACTTTCCCATTAATTTATAAACTATTTGTAAAGTACAATTTGTTCTCTTTGGATGGAAAAAAGGTTTAAAAAATAACTTGAGGAGAATGGTAGTAGCACAGAAGATTAAGCATGATTATAAGAGAAAGTTTTGCTAATCACTCCCTTCTGGACTTAAGTACCAAGAGATGGTGTCTTCCAGGTCTACGTGTTTACCCAAATAAGCCGTTAATAACATTTTATCATTCCAGTCCAGAATCATGTAACTTACAAAAACATTTAGACGTCTGTGCTGTGAAAGATGGCTCATACTTATGTGATTTGTCATGCAGATCTGTTGAGCAGCAAATAAATATATTGCAAAGGCTCTTTGTTCAATTTAAAAGTCAAGAATAAAAGAGTATAGGAGCAGCAAGAAGTCAGTGATTGGGTTAGCTTACACACAAGCAATTTTACTGTGTCAGCAATTCAGAAGGTATGATGCTCTGTGCACCCAAATTCTCATGCTACACCACCATGAGGCCTTAATTTGTTCCTAGACACCAGTTCGTTTCAGCAGCCCAGCTAGAGTGCTCTGCCCACCTTAGCCACTTTCATCTCTGTAGCAAGTTTATTCTTATGAAGAGCCTTGCAGAGCCAAGGCAGTGTTTGTTCCTCTGCCTGTGAAATCTGGACTCCTCACATCTGACCTTTAATTGCAGTTGGCTGTGGGGAGCCCCAATAAGCACCAAGCACAGCACTGCAGTAATGAAATGTCTGGGGTAGTGTTCACAAGCGTATGACCACTACTAAAGATTTACAATTCAACACTCAGCACAGATACACTGAAATGAAATATTCTGTTTTAACAACAGTAACTAATTAACAGATTTGTGTGGGTTTTTTTCAAAAGAAAAGGGGTAGGGGAGAAGGAAAAGTTTCTAGTTACTGCAGGAACAGATAAAAGGGAAATTCCTTTTCAAAATCTCATGACATCCTTCTTTCAAAGCCTCAGTAGATAATAAAGAGATTTAACATAGACTAGATTTAACATTTAAGGGGATGACAGCACTGTTATCAATTAGTGTTACAGAAGATAAGTGCTGAGAGCACTGCTTCTGGCCTGAGTTTTCCCTGGTACCTTTGTCTTGGTCGGCCTCAGTTGTCTATGTTGAAAATTCAGATAAACTAAGAAATCAGGATTTAAAAAATAATAATAAAAGAAGCCAGCAACAGATAGGGATCTCGTTTGAGTCAAAACCTGCTCAAATTCAGCTTAAGATTTTTTCAGGCCTTTATCCCAGCTGGGTACCCTTACCCTGAGTTTGTTCATTGTTACACAAAGCAATCTCTTTTTAAAGACAGTTTAGGTGGGAATCATCTGAGTAAATGCAGATGTTTCCCACACAGATGTTTATGTATGAGCTAGTCATGCTTACTCTTCTTGCAAGAAGAAGCCTAGTGCATTTGTCATGAATTCCTTCCTGAACTATTTAGCCAAATTGGGTCAGATTAACCACACACTGAGAGCAACTAGTTCACAAGTAGACATCTATCTTTCAGACGTCTAAATATAGAGAAATCCAGCACAGTACGTTTGCTCCAGAGTCCAGTGAGGGTAGATTTACAGTAGCTCTTAGTAACATACTTGTATAAAATTACTTTAGCTGTCCTTAGTAACAATAGTCACAAATATAAGCCAGCACAAGTTATAACAGATTTTAACCAGAAGCTCCCAAAGCATTCATATGCTGCCTGTTGACACATAATGAAGCCCATATTATTATGTCTTCGCAGATATCATTGCACATATTAGCTAGATCACAACAGTGCAGAAATGATAGCAATTTTATACTAACATCTTTTTATTGGTCAGATATATCTACCATGTTGTTTGCAGGGGAAAACAGGTATCTTTTTCTTCAAGTTCAGAGGGCAGCTAGCACTCTGTTTTACCTCCTGTAGCTGGCAGTGACTCATTTTGCATGAAAATACAAAGAACAAGATAAACAGGAAATTTTGTGATTCTTGTCTCCACAATGAGGCTTTAAAGCCATTACAGTGATCCTGTCTCTCTATTAGCCACCATGGATCCTGGCTACTTCCCAAAACAATGAGCATCACCATCATCCCTGGGAAACTATTACTGTTCCAAACCTGCAATCTCAGCTTTTGGGGAAGGGGCGGGGACTAAACAAAACAAAACCATCCTACAGAATTAATTAGGTGTTTGGAACACATTCTGCACCTGAGAATCAAATGAAGGATCTGCTCATGTATCATGGGGAAAAAATCATTGATCACTCTGAACAGAAACCATTTCCCTCTCCTGGAATCAGAACTGCCCAACTGTATACCACATTGCCTATAGTTAGCACCAATCACTTCTCCTCCAGCCATGGTGATAAAAGTATGTGTGTGGGATAATAAATGGTCCTGGTGAATTATCTGATGGGTCTAGAAATTGGAACAGGATCTTATGTATGTTGCTCTTTCTAGAGCTGAATGTGTTTCCTTCCTATAAACTCTTCTTTTTTTCCTCTCTTCTTTCACCCATTTTCTATACACAGATTTGCTTGAATGTGAAGACACACAGATTTGCTTGAATGCAATTGCTCTCTGCAAAAACATTCTATCATGAGAAATGTTTTCAAACAAAAGAAAATGGAAATGTTCATTTTGGGTGAATTGCAATTTTACTTCCAAAGGTCATTCATTAATTTACAAATCCACTCTAACCACCCAGTTAATTTTGCTTTCTTTCACACTCATTCCAAATCAAACTGTTACCCAGAGTTAAATAAAATTACTTCACTGTGATTTATTTATTTATTTATTTATTTTTAAATGAGAAAAAACCCCACCTCTTTCAGCTCCTATTTTTCCCGGTGTCTCCCTCCTACTCAGCCTTACTATACACAGGAGCTGAGTGCCTTCTAAGCAAACCTATCAGTTACCTTTTCTTGGTGTGCATCACACTATGTCTTTGCCCTGCTTTTTGGTACTCACTACCACAAAATGATCATATGCATTCATGAGTAATTATACCTCACATCAACCAGGGTTCTGTCACAGGGAGACTGGTAATGTGCCAGCAAGAGAGGCAGCACACTTCAGTGGGGAGAGCACTAGAATTTGGAAGCCCCGATTTCTGCCACTAATGCTTTATGCAGTTTTATGTATAGCACGTACCAGTTTCCACATCAGTGAATTGGATTTTCTGGTATTTTATTTCCTCCTTAGAATATTTTGTGATCTTACAATTCGAAGTGCTAAACACAGCAAAAAAATGTAATCCTACTAACAATATTTTTATACTACCATTAGTTTTATCATTGTGGTTTTTCTTTAACTGGTTAAAGCCTACATATGGATAGAACTGGCTCAATGAGGATGATCATCCATAGTATAGACTTAAAATAAAGGTAATATCAATAGACTAAGAAGGCTAGATAATGTTGGATATTACGTAGTATGTCAAATTCTAAGAACGCATAAAATTAATATTTCTGAGCTTGAAAGATGGTCAATACAGAAGTGTCCTAAAGTGTCAATATTGGGACCAGTGTTTTTTAATGCATTACTAAGCCAGAAAAAGAAATGGACAGCAAGTTATTGAAAAATGATAGAAGGTTAAGTTATTTCAGCTAATAATTACCTGCAGAGGATTGTGAAATTCCCCCACTGTACTTAAAGTCATTGGAGATCTGGGCAGCATGATGGCAGATTAAATTAATCTTGGATAAGCAGGAAATATTGTACATTGATGTGATAAAAAAATCAAAGTCACTGACAGTCTCTAAACCCAGCAGCCAGCTACGCTAGTGGAGAAAGAAATGGAGGAGCCAGCACAACCAGTTTGGAAGGTAGATGATGAGCACAGTTAAAATTACTTTGGTTAGACATAGCATGAGGCAGATGTCTCCTCTGAGCTTGCATGCAAACAGGGTGTTTGGCGTCTTAAACTAGAGAGACAGAATAACCAAGAACATTTTATTTTATATGTTTTGTACAGTATAATACCCAGCTCATTCACACATTTTAACGAAACTGCTTTTTCACCTTTAAGAAATGTAGAACAGGAATCATGCTTAAAGTTGGGGGGGGGGGGGGGGGGGGGGGGGGGGGGGGGGGGGGGGGGGGGGGGGGGAATTAGGGTCCTGGCTGGATTCACAGGTAATTAAGAATATTTATGCTGGAAGGAAGCTGCTTGAAATATTTGTAGAGAAACTTAAAGGGAATATTTAAAATTTTGAAGGTTTCAATGAAAAAAATATCACTTTCTCCTTAACACAAACAGTTAAGAGGACAACAGAAAAAGAAATGGAGAAAAATATTAAGATAAGCAAGCATAAAGCTTGCAGTGCAGGGGAGAACTGTGGAAATGCCGCTGAAACTAAGGCAATTAATGTGATTTGTTTCCAATAGGAGCCAGACAGGTTGTTAACCAATAACTACAGTTGTAGTTAAGTAGTAAAGGTAATTGAACCCTACATTTCAACAATGCCAGCTAAGCCAACCAATTTCCCATTCAATGAGCACCAGCATTCAGTGGGCAAAAAGCAATTGGGGTACTTCTGTGCATTCTGATTTTATTCCCTCCCTCCCTCAGGCATTGTAAACTCTATTCCCAACAAGTTTGACCAATTGGCTTCAAAAAATCTTAGCAAAAACCTTCCTTGCTTGCCTTGTCTGTGCCTATGGAAGTCTGACAGGTCTCTCAGCTACAAATGGTCTCTGATATCTAGCCTACATACTACTTTCCACAGTAGCTGCCTGCCGTCCTCCATTCATGTCTTTAGTTACCTCCCTCTAGAGGGCTTGGTTCTCCTTCTTCAGCTCAGTCAGAGTGTTATTTTATTCCACGGGTTGCTTACTGAAATCAATGGCACTCATCACAGAAAGTTATTCTTTAACATAAATAGGAGAGGCAAGAGTGAATATGAAAAAAAATTATCTTTTTTTTTTCCCCTAAGAGAACAAAAAAAATGCCCTGGTTCTCATCTGTCCACATCAGAAATACATAGGAGCATTTGCCTCTCTGTTTCTTTGTCCTGAGGATAGCTATGGTTAAGTCATTTCTGTACTTGTGTGGAGATCTGTAAATTCAGTATTGGGCTCCAGGATTCCTACTCAGGAGAGTGTATAATACAGAAACCACTAGCATAGCAGAGTTTAAGCTTCGGTATTTTTTCTGAATGGAGGTAGCCTGCTGAATCACAGCCTTATATTAAGCATTTAACCTGTTGGCTGCCACTCTGTTATAAAACAAATTCAGACGCATGCTGGTAGAACAAGCTCCTTGAATCATCTAAGGAAAAGCTGCAATGACATTCTCTATTATGCTTCACAATAGGAGTTTCTCTTGTCTCATTTTGCTTTATTTAATTCCTCAAATCAGAAAGAGAAGGAAAAAAGAAGATAAATTACTTTTTTTTTCCTCAGGTTGACTGAGCTTCAGTGAATGTCAGGTCTGGTCTCTCTTGCTTTCCTTAGGATTGCCCAGATGGCTCCTTTGAAATGGATGTGTCTAATTTTAGAGCAAGAAAATGAAATAAAAAAATAGGGAGTCTAAAGCAAGGTGACTTTTTCCTGCAAGCTTTGATGTGTTAAAATTCTATGGCAACATTTCTCTCTCTTTCCCTTTGCTTGACTCTCTCACTCTCTTTTTTCCACAGAGATGCACGTGTGTTAACTTAAAATTAATGAAGCACAGAGATGTACCTGATGAAGGGAGACTGCTCTGTGGTTGGTTCAGCTCTTGGCATGTAAAAAACATATTTGCTTTATTGGTTTTCTGTGGCCAACCTGAGAAAAAAAAATATTAGAACCACAGTAATATCATATTAAACTGGAGTAATGGGCAACATGGCGCATGAATTTCAGGTTACCAAAGGGGCTGTCCATGGAAGTGAAAGAATGAGATACATGGAGTTTTTTCCTGTTATTAGAGCTGCATGTGTTTTGTTTGTTTGTTTGGTTTTTTGGATTAGTTGTGTTCTTGCTCTATATATGCTAATTTATAAATACTGAAGCTTATGATGTATCCAAATGGCCTGACAATTCACATTGACTTCAGACACAGAAAACTTTCCCAAATTCTTACATTGTAATTTTTCAGACAAATGGTATATTCCATTTTGGAATGACTTAAAAATTTTGTCCAAACTGAAACTGATAGATGGACAAGCAGATACATTGACAGGTAGATAACTAGAGCTTTACAAGTAGGATGAAAATTATTAATTTATTCTCATTGAATATATAAGTATCTCAAGACTAAAACTAATCACTGCAGTTTTGCTGTGTAACTCAGATTTCTTCTGTTTAATACAACACAAAGTGGTATGCACAAAGAAAATAATGAAGTATTTTAAAAGTAAAAAGCTGCATAATTAGAGCTAAAGAGCTGAAACTACTGCAGACAAAGAATACAGATTTCCAGTGAGCTTGAGATAAATCTTTAACATCTTTGACCTTCTTCTTAGGTTACTGCAGAATATCTGGCAATGGTGCTTTGCAATTGCATGCACAGTGCTGTAGATAATTTATTGTTCAGTTTGTACAGTCCTTTGTAATAAAAAAATCAGCCTTCAAAAGCAGGGTCTATTGTGTTGGTTAGGTAAAGCCTAAGAGAAAAATGGGAGATTACACATATGACAGGAAAGTAAACCAGTTTTGCATTTGTCTGTCATGTCTGTCATCCAAAGAATAAGATCTTCACAGCAAAATCTTTTAAGGTCTTCTAAATTTTTACAGTGTGAAATACTTAGCAGAGTTTTCAAAGCAATAAATAATGAGTTTATAGCAAAAAGTGCTTAGATTGTGTCTGCTCCTATAAACCTGGCTCATTTGGGAGCTTGATGAAGTTCAACAGGCAAAGAAAGGAGCTCAGGCGATGTCTCATATTACTGAGTTGTTTGTGCTATTAATTGAAATAAAACAGTACTACCAAAGGTTTCTCTGTTCTGTCTTCAGTATCCTGGTATATTAATTTTCTGCAGTCCTCTTCATTAAAACAAAGATACGTTACAGTAGATGAACATTTTTCTCTGTGTTACTTTGAAAGAGAACGATACAAGCTATTGCTGGAACTGATTGAGTCTTACTGCCTCTGGCCTTACTGGTGTAAAGGGACAGCTAAAGCGTGGACTTAAGGCCAAATTGACCACCACTTTGTCATTGCCATCAAGAACATCATTATCTTGCATTTTCACGTTCTTTCTTTCCTTGAGATGGAAACCAAGGTTCATGTTTTTCTTTAGGTACTGTAGCAAAGTTCAGTGTAGTGGGTCTTTGAAGTCCTGACAATGCATATTTTAAAAACCTTTTGACAGAGGAGTACCTCAGCACCATTTATCTACAGAGTATTTTCCACATATTGTGTTGAATAAATGATTCTTTTCGAGTAAGAAGAGGGAGGCAGCAATGTACACTTTGCTGTTAACAGCCGTGGCATTGGACAGGTAAACCAAGTAAAGGTCCTGCTCCCAGGACTCTGATTTCATAGAGTCATAGAATCATTTAGGTTGGAAAAGGCCTTTAAGATCAAGTCCAACCGTTAACCTGGCACTGCCAAGCCCACCACTAAACCATGTCCCTAAGTACCACATCTACGCATCTTTTAAATACCTCCAGGGATGGTGACTCAACCACTTCTCCGGGCAGCCTATTCCAGTGCTTGACAATGCTTTCAGTGAATAAATTTTTCCTAACATCCAATCTAAACCTCTCCTGGTGCAACTTGAGGCCATTTCGTCTTGTCCTATGAGGACTTATCTTGTGGAAAAGACAAACCCTTTGCTTCTACTAGTTTCATTAGCAAATTCAGTAAATGCTGTCTTTGTCTAATTGTCTCTATATAAAAGACATACATCTTGGAATAAATATTTACATAGAAATATCATCTAGCTATGCTTCTAGAGAGCAAGCTATTTTTAATAAACTGGAGTTGTGATGAGACTTGGGAGTATTAATATGCATAATATTACAGTGAGGCCCACTTACAAGAATGACCTGAATTATGTATTTGTAATTCAATGTCCCAAGCTTTTTAATGTACTCTTGAGGATAATTGCAGCTTCAGTACAACTGATGCTAACTACAGTGAGTATGGAATTTTTATTTTCCATTTTTTGCCTAGATTTCTCCGTCAGAGATTCTTTGTATTTCAGATGCTAGCTATGACTCTCCCAGACCTCCCCAGTGTACCCCTATTGCAAACTGAATTTCTCTATCCCAGCTCATACATTTAAAAAGCACAGAAAATAACTTGAAGAAAGCTTCCTGTTGGGGAATGTGGTGGAAAAGTGTCAACAGATAGTGATTGTTGCAGCAGGAGTTATAGAACAGAAAAGCTAGCACAAAAGAGCCCAGCAGCTGAGCTGAGATGCAATAGTGTTGTGAGGAACAGAGCTAGATCCATATCCATCACTTATACAGAGAAACCAAAGCTCTGGATTCCGCCAGCATCCTTGTAAGTACCAAAACAAGACACAGATTCGCAAGGCTCCCAGAAGTCCTCAGTTTCCATTTTTATGTTGAGGATTAGATGTTCCAAGGAGCAGAGTAGCATAGTTAGTATAGCCTTTGGCACCTGGACTGAAATGTAGCTAGGCAAATGAATGTTCTCACCTCTGCTCTCTTCCACCTTCACAGCCTACAGCCCTGAGGTACTTGCTCTGCCTGCACATTCACCAGGGACATCTTGAAGCCTGTGGACCCAACAGGACCTCGGAGCTTCTGACAATCCAGCTGCCAAAGACATCTGCAAAGCCCGTTTAGAAAGTCTGATCCTACTGTTCTTACCAATATTCTATGAGCATGCTACAAGAAGGTACTCCTTTGTAAAAGTATTTTCTTCTTTTACTAACTGCTATTCTTGCATTATTTTTCTACTGATAATGTATGTGTTTGAATGTGGGAGAGAATAATCAAGGAAACAGATTTGGAAGAACAGATTTTATTGACACAGCTCAGACTTTGGACAGTACACATTATTTGATGGCAGCTCTTCATCTATTTGCCTTTCTATGAGAACAGATAGACTTGCATATCTCTTTCAATTAGAGACAGTGTTCTGCTCCCATCTATGCCAGGAAAATCCACCAAAACTCAGTGGAACAGTACTGGCAAAAGACCTTGGACTTAAGTGATTTACTTCTATGAAGAAGAACCTGATGAAAGAGAGAATACAGAAAACATAGTCCATGGGGGCTAAGAATAGTAGCACTGCAGTGCTATACATTAGTGATTCTTGTCTTGTAGGTTGTGGACTGGTGGCAGTCTGAGAGACGTGGACATTGGAAAGTGGTCCATGAGATGATCAGAGAGGAAAAATTAAAAAACAAAGTTGCTCTTGCCCACAGTCATGCAAGTGAGCAAACAAAATGGGAGGAAGTAAAAGGAATAAAAGAACAAAGTTTAGCCTAGTTCGTATTTAGTTGTAAATGAAAAACATTGTGGCAACACTACAAAAGATGGTGCACTGGATCTTCCTCAGACAGGGTAAGTGCCCATGAAATTTTTTTGTAAAGGCTAAATGGCATTTTGACTAAAGAAAATGGTTGATATTATTATGCAACACATTGAGAAGAATCAGCAGCACCCCTGTTGTGATTAAGTCTATGATTATTACAGTTCAGGACAAATACATATAGCAATGGCTGATGCAGAAAAAGTATAAGGAGATACGGAAGACATGTTAACAGAGCCAGGCTCCAACCTATCTGTGACAAGAAATTCTGCTTTAGAAACCAGGGAAGAGATTTGCTGCCAATATTATTCACATTGCTTTGTTGAAAGACATGGAATTACATTGATTTACTGGTAGAGGTCTTGCCTCTTATTGTGGAAGTGACTACTGTGCTTTTGTTTGCAAGTATATGAACTGCTTCCATTCAAAAAATGCAGTTTTAGCCTCTCCTGCATTGTAGCATATCAGTCAGACAGTTTTCAATGAAACATTTTTCATAGAGAAATACCAATTCTTGTTTGCCAGAGAAGTTCCATGCTAAAGAATTTAAAATTTTAAAACAAGTAGTGAAAACAAACTTGTCAAATTATGTGAGATTTTTGTGAATTACATAACTGAATATTCCTTTTTGTTTTAACATTTAAATTAATTCATTGTGAGAAGGAGGGGAAAAAACCCCAAGAGTTTGTCCTGATTTTTATTTCACAGACATATGTTGTATTTATCATAATTCAGGACAGCAAAAAAAAGTAAACTATCTTGAAAATTGCCTTGGAACAGAGAAAATAGCTATAACCAGATGCCACTGAGCTCAAAATGTATCCACTGTCTCCCACATCACAAGCACATTATCTCCCAGTCTTATATTGCCACACGAGGATATCAGCCACAGGGGAAATCATTGTATCATCCCCTCCCTTTTCTATCACTCCATTAATTGCTCCGAGACAGCAACTTAAGGGTTAAAAAAAGAAACTTTATCAGGGACTTTGTCTAAGAAGTTTTCTGAGAACTGTTAATTTGCAGCATGCTATTTAAAGAAAACGTCTGCTCATCAGAGGATAATCTCAGAAATCTGTGGGTTTGCAAAGTGGCAGGTACCCAGCTCTCCCTTGGCTGAAACCAGCAGAGAATTACTTTCATATCTACCTCCCACGGACAGGAGCTTTTGCCTGGGTTTTTCTGTTCAGTTCCTCATGACAAGGCATTTCAGGCCACACATTTGAACTTTGTCAGAAGTGTCTTTATACATTTAAAATGAGGGAAGCTGAGGCAAGCGCTAAGGCTTTCAGTAGAACTGAGACATGGGTACGTGTTGTCAAATACTATGAAGGGTTGGTCTGGAGGCTTGTGCTCACTATTTCCAGGCTCAAATATTAGTGTTTTCTGTTAGCACAGCCATGCCATCCCTTCAGTCATTCCTGTTGTCCCTCTTTGAACATTTCCTGGCTTTGCTAAATACCATTTCCAGATGAGAGGACCAGAATTGAACAGTTTTTCAAGCTGTGGGAATACAAGGGATTTAAGCGTCTAAGTTATTTTATAATCCAATAAATAAATAGTAAGGTAGATTAATAGTGATGTGCAAGCCAATACAAATCAGCATGGCTTTGATCGCTGATCTATGGCTGACATGCCAAAACTTATTAATGTCCTCAAATGGATGTCCTTGTCTGGTTCATGAGCCAAAAAACTGCAGACTATGTCCATTACTGGCTCTCTCAGGCCTGCAGGTTACCCCTGATTAATTTTGCCTTTGATATTTAGTACAAATCTCTGCTCTTGGCAAGTACCTGGAAAGGGCATAGTGTTTACTATACATAAATTTAACTAGGCATTTTTCAGGCATTCAAAACCATAAAACTTGTGTTTGCATTTCATTAACCTAATCATTTTGTCTAGTAACATGAGTATACTTCTACTCATCTATCTCCTCTGGTTTTACCCAGATGTAAACTGAGGGTACAATTCTACTGTTACTAATGCCAGATCTCTGCGTTCTGCATCACAAAGCACACAGATAGAGGCAGTTCAAGCAGGGGCACATTTCTACACTTTGCACGGGCACTGCCAGATCAGCCGGACTAGACAAGAGGACCTTATCTCTGCGTGCGTCACCTGCAGCTGGCTCCTATTTCAGATTGCCGTCCAGTTTTTCCAGCCGGCTGCCTTGGAAGCCACGCTGTTTCACATGGGGTGTTTTCAACAGCACTCCAGGAAGGAGAGACGAAAGGGAGCTGAGTTATTCTATTCACAAGGCCAGGCAGAACCTCAGGAAACTCCCTGTCAAAAGCAGTTGTACGTCACACTTCTGTCACCATTTGCACCTCAGCCCTGTTCGGTTTATCTCCACAAAGGGCAATCCTTGTAGCAGAAGCAGCAGGCACATGGACCTAGTCTTGTTCAAGCCCTACAAAGCTGTACGGAAATTACCTGTATGAGGAATGAGCTTTCTTATTCACTGTGAACCGCACTCAGCTGGAAGCAGTACATATGAAGACGCAAGACTGACCCGCGTCTCTCTCTTTTTCTTCTCTCTCGTGTAACCAGTAGTAGCTTGCTTTTCCATGCCAGGAAGTAGCGGTTGCTGGGACTGTTGCCCTCTGCCTTGCTGAGAGCTTAATATTCCTGTTTGCACCTTCTCAGCTGCTTGCACTCTGAGAGGAAAAATTATGAAGGATGTTAGTGGGAATTCTGATGAGGTGGTACTTTGCAGTCACCCGTATCTTTGAGAAGTGTTCAGGAGCAGCTCAGCTGAGGGTGAGGACAGTGTGACTTTGTGTTCTCTTTGTCTCAGGGTTTATCTGCAATGGCCCTGTCTTTGTTGATTGAAAATTATTCCTGATCTGCATGATGTCAGGGTGAGGTTGGCAGCCCGCAGCAAAAGCACTTCACACAATGGTTATGTTTGCCTGCTTTACATTTTTTCCCTCAGTAAGCTTGGCTAGAATCTCTGCCTCCTAAAGCAGCAACAGACAGACCTGATCACTGAATTGAGGACAGATGAATAATAACTAATAATAAGCTCTGCAGTACAGCAAGGGGCCTGAAAGTAGAAACCTCTACATCAATAGAGCTGGAATGGAAAATTTCATTAATGAAAAATTGGTTTGGAATTTATGCTCGTCTGTGCGAGCAGCTGGGCTTGCTGGAAGCACGGGGGATGCAGCTACTTTATTAGTTAGACCTTTTCCTCTCCTCCCTTGTTTTAATTAAATGAAGACATTTGATACGAAAACCTTTTAACATCTCTCCCAATCACCCGTAGGTACGGGCAGGAAGCTCATCCTGCGCTGAGTGTTGCTGGCAGTCACTCAAGGGCTGGTTATTGCCGCTGTCAGCAGCAACATGTGTCATGAATTCAGGCAGACTTTTGTTCTGATGCCTGTATTCGCAGGCACAAGAAACTGCACAGAAATCAGAGGGCATTGTAATAACTCTGCTTCCTCCTGCCCTGCTTCTGCTCTCAGATCTTGTGAATTCATTGGAGTAAGTCAGCTAGGTATAAAATGCTTAAAAGACAAAGAACTCAAGATATACACCTATATAAACACTTGCATGTATGTATATAGGTATATAAAAATGCATGCATAATATACAAGAAATATGTGTATACAGAGACGATTTTGGCTGGCGTCTACCCTCAAATACCTGTTCAACATACATGTCCCTCCGCAAGCCTTTGCAGTGTTGAACAGATAGAATTCTTGCACTTCCAGTCCATTCCAGTATATTATGTGTCATTTTTGTTTGGTAGTAAATTTGAAGAAGACTTACAAGCTTGCCTGCTTTTTACTTCTACATAGTGAATTAACTGCTAGGTCTTCAATGCGGTTCTTTTGCTTTTACTGTGCTTAGTTACAGACTCGAATCAGAGTGATTGGCCCAATTGTCTCTAGAACATAGAACTGGCATGTAGTAATTGTGTTCTTTTCAGTTTTTAAGTGTTTGTATGACATCCTAGCTCTGCCAGAAAATCTAATAGGAAATAATAAGCCCAACTGAGCTCTGTGTAGCTCCGCTGAATTTAAATTGAGCTACCTCAAGGAAAAATTAGGGTTTTAATTATGATTATTACTCTGTCTTATTATTTTCTCTTCATAATATCATGGTGATTTTAAAACATAATCAATAGACACTTGTCTGGAATCCTACCGAGTACAACGCAAGCACACGAGGGACAGGAACTCCATTTGTGTAGCAAATGTACAGCTCAGCAGAGCACATAAATCTACACAAAACTCAAGGCATACATTTATATTCTGTTGCCTTATTTGGGACTTAATGGGTACGTCTGGGTACTTTGTCTACTCAAGTCCTGATAGACAAATTCAGCACTGTCAGTGACAATGAAATATGGAAATGTTCTATTACCCCACACACACCTGTGAGACCTTCTGGTTTCTACCATAACCCAGAAGCACAACCGCTGTAAGAAGGATTCTACCATGATATTTGATTCACATAGAAACTGCGCTGGAGAAATCTGGTCATGTTGAACACATAGTCCATTTTTTCTCAGATATGACATTTTCATATAAGCGTTATGTACCAGGTGCTCATGCAATGTACAGCAAAGCGCCTTAAGAGGCAAGTGAAACAGTAACGTGACAAACATATTCTAGGCAAGTAGCTGGGAACACCACATAAAAATTTCAATCATCAGCATTATTTTATGCTAGGTTTATGCAAGTGTGGAGTCAGACCTCGCAAATGTGGGATGTGATAGTTCTATTCTGATCCATGTGCCTATTCATATGATACTGGCATTAACTCATACTAAGTTAGAAAGCACCGTTCATTCACGTTCTGAATTTGTCCAGCCCCATCTGTGTCACTGGCATGATTTGTTACTTCTTCTGGACCAGAGCTTGGCAGAGGGATGCACCTGTTTTTCATACAACAAATTCCATTTTCAAGCCACTTTGTAACAGCTGGGAGTAATTTTCTGTTATCACATTTCTATATAAATAATGAAACAGTTGAGGAAATAGGTCACAGAATGTTGGGTGGTTGTCTAACTATCACAGTTCATAGGCAGTCTAACAGAACCGTGGGCAAGTGGTTTTCTTTGTGAAAGTACTTCCTCAATCATGTTCCACAGGCCAGTGGTTGCATGTGAATTTAATTGCTTGGATGCTTGGCATGTTAAGAAAAAATCCTTTTCTTCATTTTGGATGCATATGCTGGTAGTGGAGTTAGTAGCAGAGAAAAGACTCAGAAGTTTAGGAGCTTCTAGTGCGACTTTAATACTGTGTTTGTTGGTTATCTGTGAATAATGTGAAATCTGAGACTATTTCACCACTGATTCACAAATTAAAAATGGGAGCGTGGGCTAAATGCATCAGATGAAGTATTCATACTGCATAATTCAGGTATTGGAAAGGCAATATTCCCATCAGTTTCAAAGGATTTGTTGTTTGTGTTTTGGTTTGCCTTCGTCTCTCTTTTTTTTTTTCTTCTTTCTTTTCTCTTTGCCTTTTCTTTTTACATAACCCTGCTCTCATCACTAGATATATAACAGCTTTTAGCTCTGAAGAAATAACAGTCGCTCCCGCCCTACATATCAACAACCTTTGGTCAACAGATTGATTTAATATTTCACGGTATCCATACTCTTAGTTTATGATTGCGGGGAAACTGAGGCAGAATCCCTTTAAAACCTTTTGATGCAGTTTCTATATAAAGAATTTTTTTTTTTACTAGCACTTCTCTTCTTCAGTGGGAAAAGAATGATCATATTTTATGGGCAGTAATACATACAATCCCCATATTCTCAGGGGGGCATTTGATATTCTTTCTTAGTGTTAAGAGAAACGACTGCAAAAACCCTGTTGACAGCTCCATTATGTTTAGCTCGCTATGAACCAGTCTTCCAGTTTTCAAACATGCCAGAAACAAGCGTGAATATCCTGTTATTACTATGCATGGGGAAAGCACTGAAAAAATGGAGATCTGGGTCAGCAAGGCTTGCGCACATGAAAAAACACTCCTTTGTGCTTCAAACGTAAGCAGCAGATCACTCCTAATTTCTTATTTAAAGAGATTTTTCCAATCATTGCAATGATTAAGAAGATGAGAAGAACTAAATCAGACCCAAATCTTCTGCCTAACAGAGGAGTCTGTGGAAGCTATAGAAGCAGCTCACTGCAAGCAGATTTGGGAGCAGTCTTCTGTTATGTTTCAGTTTGATCTCTAATGATTACAAATAGGCTTAAAGTTTAATGTCCTTTTCAGAATGTGTTAGCGTTCACTGTTACAGTTGTGGCTGTGGTTCAAGGTATTATTTGCAAACATGTATTATAGTCATGCGTTGGCATATCCTGATGCAATATGAAATTTAGCTGGGAAATATTTCCAAGGTAACAAGGTCATTTTCCTAAAATCAACCACTTTCAAGACTGACTTTTAATTTTCAAGGTCTTCTTCCCACAATTAAATAGAAATTTTTCAGTGCATCATTTCCTTTGCCCTTCTCCCCACTCTACGCTCTCCTCAGTACTCAAAAGAAAAATCAAAGAATAAATGTTTGATTTAAAAATGTCCATCTGCAGCCAACAGAATGAAAACTACTTTGATTTTCGGGAGAACTTATGACTCATGGTCCTGGTGTGCTCAGCTGGAGAGATAGGGAGAAAGGAAAACATCGTTCACTGCCTTTCCCTGATTTTTCAACCAAACACTCTTTATGGATTTGGGAGGTTCCCCCCAGGCAGAAAACCTCCAGAAATGTCTATCTCCTGTCCATGTATTTGTCAGGTGGGGATGGTTCCCCAAACAGCTCAGAATTTGTTGCTTGCACTTTTACCAGTGGCTAGTCTAGTAAACATTCTTTCAGATTTTCTATATTACTGTATTTTAATGCCTCGTACAAATACAAAGAGCAAGTGCATTTTGATCAGACATACAGCAGTGACTCTTTCTTTATCACTGCCAAGTTTCTACCACTGACATAGGAAGTGTGGTGGGGATAATCATCAGGTACAAACTGGGGGTCAGATCACTGGTGTTTGGGGCCCATTAGAGCACCAGTCTGCAAGATCCCAAAGTTAGGAGCAGAGATTGAAGATCCAGAGCCCCAGCAATGCCCAGGATTTTGGTAGAGACCCAATTAGCAGCGTTCACGTGCACATCTCTTGACCCGTAACGGGGCTGATGCCCACAGCCCCGTGAAAGACAACCTGAGGTCACCACATCTGGATCTGTGGCTCACTCATACAGGCTGCCAGGGTGGAGTGACCGAGGGTGAGCATCAGCAGCCAGAAATCACCACGAGACCCAAGCAGGTGGTGCTCTGAGCTACCCCAATCCACATCTCGGGAGCTGCCAGGAGCACTCACCTGAAACACAGGTGCTCCTGCCACATGTGTCCCTGGCTGGGCTCCTTGGCAGCTCCACAATGACAGCAGACAGCTGGGCTGTATAACTGGCCCCAGGAGAAGGTTAATCCTCTCTGTTCAAACAGCTGGATGCGTGGTACTGATGCCGTACTCAGAACAAAGAGGAAAAAGAGCAAAGGGTTTAATCCGCTCTGACTCAGCAGTGTTCTTTTATATACAGAAGGCAACTTGTTGATGAAAACAGGTACTGCAGAGTGATGACTCCTCACTCGCTTAATTTTGCCTGTAATTTATGAATAATATGTGATTTCAAGACATTAAAGAACAGTATAGCTAATCCAAGGAATGCACATTTTTTTCCACAGAGTGCTGTCTGACCTCTTGTGCTAAATATTAGTAACTGAACACATATCCAATACACCATACGGGATTTTAGAAATTTAATACTTCTACCACCAGTAATACATATCAAATAATGCCTGCATATACAGAGGTAACCCTAATTCTTCCTCCAGGGTAAGCTTTGTTTACTAAAGAAAACCACTTCTATCTCCTTTCCTTCACTATGCAGGATTGCAAATTGCAGGATTTGCAGGATTGCAAATCTATATCAGTTCATTACAAATAAAAGAGTCACTTCCTTCTGAAGCATCACAGATGTGCAACAGAAACTACTGATCATGATGCACCACTGATGCCTAACAGGGAATGAAACAAAACATGGGCTTAATTGTAAAAGCTTGGGAGCCAACAGATTTGGCATTTCTACTGAAATGTATCAATTCTCACTCAACCTTTCATTTCCTGTGACTGTGAAAGGAATTTTTGCTATTGACTTCCATGGCAACAGAACCAGGCTGCTGATGTCTTTTGACTCAGTTTCCCAGACAATAAAATGGAAAGGACTTTACCTCTTTCATGGGCGTATAAACACACAAGTGCTGGCCCTGCACACTGAGATCCGTGTATTTGATTCCAGAGTGTTATTGAATCTGATTGATGCAGCTCATTACTGGGCTGTAGGCCAGACCAGCTTTTAAGTCCTTTTCCATGGCAGCAAATTTTGGCTGTATAACAAACACAGCCATACTTATAAGCAGATCTGTCATAAATGCAACACATCTGTGATCACAAAAGCGTAAGTTTATAGAGCAAAGCAGAAGGAGTGGTGAGGGGGAAGGACCAGACCCCTGTTGTTGGTGGTGGTAAGCCCTGGTCAGTAGGGCACATCTTCTTGTCCCATGTGAGGGCGGACTTTACATTTCTTTCCTTGCTGTCAGGTTGCTGCTGTGTCTACCCGTGAAACATCTAAGCAGGAACATGTCTGCATGACTGGTGCATGAGGGTGCACGCTTATCCATGGGTGGATTGCAAAGGTGCTTGAGGGGAACACAAGCACTCAGATCACATTGTAATATGAATTCTCCATATGTGCTTTAGCTAATGATAATTTCTTCTTTGTTGGGGATATTTACATATTCTACTCAGTTAAAAGAAAAAAAAAGAAACCACAAATCCTTTCAAAACTTAAATAAGCTTGACATAAACAAGGCCAAGATAAAACTCATATTCAAAGGTATTGGCAGGAGATTCATGTGGGGTAAAAGACTGTTGGTTCATCCTGTCTCACTTTCCAAAACATTTTTATTACTGCATTACTTTTCCCATTTTCTATATCTTCACTCTTGCATAATGTAGTTTAAGGAGTGGAATTTAGTTTACTTCAGCCCTAGGGCCCCACCCTGTCATGTTTCATTACATCAGGTTTTATAATCATCATATATATTTTTCACCCTAATCTTACACAAACTGTTCTCTCCTGCTTTTTGCATTTTAATATACACTTTAGCTTCTGCAAATTTCTTTCAACTTTCTATCGATCGCCTGCGTTTATGTAGGACCTCCAAATATTGCTACTTTGCCATGGAAAATTCAGTGGCACAGGTACATAACTATGATAACTATGACCTTGTCCCAGAGCTGACACAATATGGAAACCTGACCTTCACTTATGCTGCCACGGAGGGGCTCCCTGATGATGCAGCTTTAGCAGTTCTCAGCACAAGGAATAGCTGAGTTTTTCTACTCCTATGTGACCTGCAGCTCGGCTATAAAAAATGTGCCATCTGCTGAAAGGTCGTGCTCTAATTTAACATCCCTGAGGACTACTTTTTCCATTCAAGCTATGTCTACATCGCTAAAGGCATCTGTCTCAGGGAGCTATCCTGAGCAGCCAGGCATAGTACCATAGAATGGCTCGTATGCAGAGTGCACAGCGCTGACAGCTTCTGCAGAAACTTAAACTTATTTTTATCACCTATTATGAGCCCCATATATTCATGGGTCCTGTATAGGCACCCTTGGGATGATTACTATTGCATATGTGATTTATGAATTCAAGGTGCCTGAAACATCACGGCACACCAAATGTGTTTTTCATACCATGATTTAAGCATGTGTGACATAGGGCATGGAAAAAGTGGTAGCATGGGAAATGGGGGTACAAGACCTGTTGAGGTAATGCTGAAAGACTTTGTGCAGTAGAAAGAACCAAGTCCAGTGTGGAGGGGTCCAAACTGTTGTCCAGTGAAGGGCCACAAAGACGATTAAGGGATTGGAGCATCTCTCCTATGAAGAGAAGCTGAGACTGCTCAGCCTGGAAAAGAGAAGGCTTATGGGGGAAATCTCATCAATATATATAAATACCTGAAGGAAGGGTGCAAAGACGGATAGAGCTTCAGTAGCACCCAGTGCAAGACCAGAGGCAATGGGCACAAATTGAAACTCAGGAGGTTCCCTCTGAACATCAGGAAACCCACTTTCTCTGTGAGGGTGATCAAGCAGTGGCACAGGTTGCCCAGGGAGGTGGTGGAGTCTCCATCCTTGGAGATATTCAAAAGCTGTCTGGACATGGTTCTGGGCAACCTGGTCTAGCTGGCCCTGTTTGAGCAGAGGGGTTGGACAAGATGACCCCCAGAGGTCCCTTCCAACCTCAAGCACTCTATGGTTCTGTGCAACCTTTACCAGGATTGAATTACCTGAAAACACCGTTCAAAAGAAATTAGATTTCTAGACATGTAGTAGAAAAAATGATGCTTATTAAAGACAAAACAATTTAAATGTTTTTAAGTACATAACTCAGTGCAGAAGGCTGAAAGTTTAATCTAAAATTTGAATGTGACAGAGAATATATAAGTTAGTAAGTTTCCTGGGGAATTCACAAGTCTGGCCAAAGCTCATATTTTTTATCTGTTGGCCGAGCATGCCTGGCTAAAATTAGGACTGATTTCTCTTCACCTCTGAAATACCGAGACATAAGACACTAAAGTAAAACTTGAAAGCTTTACAAAAGAAGAGTAATGATTCCACATTTGCAGCAAAAATTAATTTTAAAATCATGGCATGAGCTACTATCTTGATTTTGTAGGGAAAGATGGAAGTCATCAAAACAAAGTTGGTAATCAATTTCATCTTTTGCAAGGAAAAGAAAGAACAGAATGAAGGAAATGCAAATAAAAAACATGACCCCTTAGCACTGATTGTGCTGGTAAGACTTTTCTCTGTGGTTCTCCATACCTGTCAGCACCCTCTTTAAGTGTAAAACATAAGAGTAAAGTATTTTTTAAATGCTTAAACTACATTTTATTTTATCTTTCTGCGGAGATGCAAAGTTTGCTGGCAATTACTCTCTACCCACAGCTTGCAGGATTCATGCCAAAACCCTCCTCCACATGGGGAGGTATTTCAGCTGCTTTTACTGAAATCAGCACATTTACTTTAAAGTTGCTGTGGCCTTTAATCGAGATATCTTCTTTTTGTATTTTGTTTTTTTGTTTTTGTTAAGCTGACACAAAGGGCAGAAGTTCACATCACTGAATGAGAAACTTCCCAGTTTTTCCTGATAGTTTTGTAGTCATCATTTTTTCTCAGTACATCCAGCATTATACATCCATCTATTCATATCATTCTTTTAGCTATCTACCCATGCATATCCATACCATATACATCTACTATCTATGTTCATTCATTTATTCATGTAAAGAGGCATTCATCATAAGAAATCAAAATGCCTTCCAATGCTACAAGTTTTGACAGTATTTCCTCTCTTACGTTCACTACCATGGAAAGCTGCGAATATCGGGGTAATTTGACTGAGATCTATGGGCTAAGATTTCATGAGCTAAGTAACACAAACCCTGATGGATACGGTGCAGCATGAGAATCAGTTTCAGGCTGATCTCTCCTCTCTGTTTCCATTGGGCAGCCTCAGTGATGTTAAAAGCTTTTCTAATACTAGTTTTCTAAGTGAGGTGCCACAAGGCTAGTAGAGAGTTGTTGATGGGAAAAAGGATGGAAACTAAGACATAGGACACACAGCTAAGCAGTGTACAAATCTCTGCTCAAAGACAGCTAGCTAACATTAAAGGACAATCACTGTTGCAAAGAAAAGTACTGGTGATGGGCAGCTGGCTAACATCAAACACAGAAATGCTGTTCAAAAGAATCCTCTTTTAGTGAAGCACTCTTTTAGAGCATGAGGATGACCAGACCAGTATAGACCTAACAAATCCTGAACAAGGACCTAAAAGGAAAACGGTACAGAGAGCACTCACAGATGCAGTATGTAAACCTATAAGTAGCTATAATCTTGATGCTGCTCCAGAAACACACTTCTGTGAATGTAATAAAGAGTAATTTCCCTTAAATTGAATCAATCTGTTCTTAGATCAAAACTAAACAATTCCCAGAACTAATCTCTATCAATCTCTGTTGTACTGTCCATTGTCTACCTAGCAGATTCTCCAGCCTTCCACTATCAATTTCCTTCAATGCATTTAAAGAAACTATATACATATATTCATAAAACCCAGTTTTCAATCAAAGGCATGTGGTGAAAGAGATGATGTTTAAAATGCAAAATCAGAAGTGGTTTGTATTTTCTGCAGGAGTCATATGAGGTCCAAATTTAAATCTAGCTTTCAGTCATAAGACATCCCCATGGTACAACAGTGAACTGTATCACCATAGCTGAATGTCCATACCACTGGAAAGAACTTGTTATACAAACCCAGATCTGAAATCCAAATCTAGATACAAGAACCTCTCTTGTCTTCTTACTGGCCAAGAAGCAAGAATGAGTCAACTGATAAGGATAAAAGGACAAACCAGAATTGCGGTCCAACACAGAAATTCTTCCTTCCTCTTTTTGTATCTTCATGTCTTTAGTATGTCCATCATTATCTCCCGCTGTACTTTTCATAGTAAGTCATACCTATTGCTTCTCAGGGGAATCCATCCAGGATTTCTTCCTGAACCCTATTCTTTATAACTGATGCCTCTCCCTCAGACCCATAGCCTTACAGTATGGATATTCTTCACATCAGCATGATTTCTGGGGCGATTTCCTCTGATCTCCTCTGAAGTAATTTCCTCTTACTTTGTTGTTCGAGAATGAAGGACCACCAAAATGTTTGGCTAATTTTTTTGTATTTCTGGAAACAGCAGGAATGCCTGGGAATGAAGATAATTATGGGAGATAATTTGCCCAAGAGGGGAAAATGCATTTTCTGAACAGCGATATGAATGTGCAAGGGAAGAAATCAACAGTCAGTAAAAGCTGATGCTTGAGCCTGCAATCAAATACAGGGGCAAAGGTGTTTACTCCATTGCCTGAGATTGTTATTCAAATGATGTTATCTCTACTTGTCTCCAAGTTTATGCTTATCAAGAGGAGGAGCAGTATGCCATGTTGACTGCTACTGAGGCAATTTCAAAAAATGCGTGCTGAAAGAATAGTCATACATTCCTCCAAGGAAGGATTTTGTTGTAGTGGTTCCAATATTTCTCAGATGGGACAAATTTTCAATAGCGCAGGCTCTCTTCTAAGAGTACAGCCCATTTCCTTCTGTTTGTAAATTCACATGCTCTGTAGCCAGAAAGGACCACTATGATCATCTAGTTTGAAAATTTTCGCACAGAGGCCATGGAATTTTTTTTCCTAGAGACTGGACTAAAGGGTGTCCAAAACTAAAAATTTGCCTGAAAGACTCTAGGCAACAGCAAATCTATCACCCCTCCATGGAAATTCTTCCAATGTTTAATTAACCTTAGTGTTCAAAAGTGTGTTTTATTTCAAGCTTGAATTTGTCTGACTTCCAGCAAATTGGATTTCATTATATCTCTGTCTGCAAGACTGCAAATCTTCTCATTATCATAGCTTTCCATGTCTAAGGACCTCTACAAAATAACCAGGTAATCCTTCAATCTTCTCTTTGATAAACGAAACAGATTAAACTTCTTGAAGTTCACATGGGAAGACTTTTCCCAGTCTTTTTTTTTTTCTTTTTTTTTTTGGCTCTTCTTTAAAGGTTGTGTATTTAAGTGATTTCAAAGGGTGGCAAACACTGGGTATTGTCTTCCTAGCAAGTAGTAAACTTAACACAGGGCACACTGAAAATTTCGAGAGTCCACCTCAGGCATCACTAGGTGCTAGTGACCTCCTCTTCTTAGATTGCAACTGCTGTATCAGAAGCTGTAAGTAGGAGCTGTGGTTGGGGAGAGAAACATCCAGCTGACAGACATTAGTTCTGGTAGGATTTCCTTGCCTAAACATGGGTGTGTAGTTCTGTTCAGATTGCTAGGAGACATCCCACAGCACCCAAGCTGCTCTTCTGGAAAGGTTTGAGTTTCTCATGCATCCTGTGTCATATCTACTGGTCCCAGGAAGCTGAATCCAATTCCTTAGGATACTTAAAATGGCACATGATTTTTTTTCTTTTTTTTTTTTTAATTTATTATTAATTGAATATCATCTTCTGTGTCATGTCAGAGTAATTCAGAGAAGTTATGAAATTTAAGAGTACTCTCAGGATTGTGTCATTCTACAGGCTCTCTACCGCTGGTGAATTTTACCAGGAAGATATAACAAAACAATCAACCAAAAGGAGTAGAGTCTCACCTATAGATTATCTTACTAGTAAAGATTTTGCTTGTTGATAATCTTTACTAACTCTTGCATTTCCAGATCTGCTAGTGAGAGAGTTTTAATCCACTTAAAGTGTGTCCTGTTCATTCCATATATTTTTTTTCCCCTGCAAGATGCCATGTGGTACTAAATCAAATTCCTTGGAGAAATCAAACAAATTCACTATATCAACAAAGTTGTTTTCATTAACCTGACTTGTAATCTTGCCAAAAAAGATTAAAGGTTTGTTTGACAAGGCCTACTTTGCACAATACTAAGTTGCCTGATATTATTTATATTACCTCAATAATAAAGTCCAAAATTAATTATTCCATTAACTTATCCGTCACTGAATCAGCCTAAGTGGTCTACTGTTCACTGGCATATCTTCTTTTCCTCTTTTAACATATATAAAGTATATAAATGGCAGCCCTCCAGCAATTTAGATTTTTTTCTTTTTCAAGAGTTATTAGATATTAACATAAGCTGTTTACAAAACTCCATAGCTTATTTACTACTCTTGAAGAAATTATTTTAACCTGTTGATTTAAAATGTTTATTTTCAACACACGCTGTTAAATACTGGCCTTTTTGTGGAGGATGAGCCTTACTGTCTATCTCCATTATTGCATGTCAGGTAAATCTCCTTGTTTCTATCTAAACCTTCCCAGGCAAGAACAAAAATCAGCACTGAGAAAAACAGTTTATACATGTGCATGATGGATGTAATTCTGAAGCTTCTCAGGGGCAGCCAGGGAGCATTCTTGGGGTCTTCTCTGTTGTCTTTCAAGTCATCACTGCTCCTGAAAACACTTTCACAGGAGTAACAGTATCATGAGCAAGCGCTGTGCACCAACATGTGTTGTCTTATACCTAAGGCATAGGACTATAAATTTAAAATTCTGGATTCCATTCATATCTCTCTCTGACTAGCATGGAAAATATAATTGCCTCAGCTCATTTTAACTCCTTGGTGCTCATTGCCTCTGTCTTTACCTTTTTTCTGTCTGTGCATTCAAACTGTACGCTTTTGGGGACAAGAGTGGTCTTGTGTAATCAGTAATACCTACTGAGCTCCTATTAAAATTAGGGCCTTAATGTGGTACCTCAACACAAATAATTGATAATACCAATGACTGACTGATAGGATAGGGTAGTGATGGTATAACTCAGATGAACTCCCTTAGATCCTTACATCTTTCATCTCATCAGAGAGCTCTCAAAACACCACAGCCAGTTGGTTACAGAGAACATGCATCTCAGCTGCTTGTTTGAAATATTAATTAGAATGTAAAGCAGATGTGATCCTTGCTACCTGCTATTTATTGGTTCTGGATAATGATTTCTGCCTTCCAACAGCAACCTAAATACAAAGTGTTTTGCAAAGCTCAACCATATCTATAATTTATTATTTTAATTTTTTTTCTTCCTGTCTTTCTTGTGCCATCTGATGTATAGCTTTTTCTTTTTTTTTCTTTTCCTATGTAAGTGGAAAATTGAATGTATTACTTTTTTGTATAATTTTTATATATAAGAAATAAAAATGGTATATACAAATTTATAGTTAACAACACAAGCTATGACAAATCCTTCTTCCTCAACATCCTAGAAGCAGTTTTCCCTATTCCCTATACTGCGCCTAAGTGCTGGAACATGCACTTCGCCCAGGATATTTTCAAGGAACCTCTGCACCCAAACACATATCTCAGCAACAAGCCTTTATAAATAAAGGACCACGCAGCCAGCAAAACTCTTGTGAAAACACATGTGAAAATCAAAGACAGCAGATATGAATATGCATTTAAGATGAGCGTGAAGGACCAGTCTGGAGATGACAGGAAAGGCACTGTTACAGCCACAGACTGATTTCTTAGAACATGCATAACATGCTAGTTAGTGTGCTACAAAGAGGAATTTAGACCTTGAACCCTTTAAAGGAAGTAGGACTCAAAGTTAGCATGAACTCTTCAGGAGGTAGAACTAACCTCCTCCCATGTCTTCAAATGCCTTTCTTCTCAGCCTTCTCTCTTCTAGCCCTTTGGCTTCAGCTGTATTTGCTTCAACTCACTACTTTAAAGGACCCAGCAGGCCACATGCAAAGGTGATGTTTTAAGTACAGAGGATGTGAGCAGCACACTGGGAGGCTGTTACGAGTCTAAGAACTGATCTGTTCAACCTTATTCATTTTGAAGAGCTGTTGACATCAATGTGATTACTTGCACGGTCCAAATATTCACCAAAGTTATGGCTGCACATTCCAGGCCAGGATAGAGACATCATTCTGCCCTCTTACCCATGCTAAGAATTTCTTTGATATAAAATAGTCATATTCGGTAAAAATGTTTGTCCTGGTACATAAAACTGTCAGACTCTATATCTCTATAGCATCAAGACAGCCCAGTCACTTCTGTGGGTTGACACAGTACCTGATTCTTAAGACCATTTATTATACCAATATTAAGCTTCTTGTAACTTGCTTGTGTGCCTCAATTTTAACATGTAACATATATAAACCTACACTCCTGCACAAACTTTGTCTAGAATATTAATTTCTAGCCATTGCAGCTCCAGCAGTATGTTTGCAATGTGAATGAAGATCAGTGATTTACCAGTGCCAAAATTAATCAAATGTATTTTGATGAGAGAATAATTTACTTTTTTTCTTTTTCTCAAAAGCATTTAAAAAATAGATGAGTTTTCTACAGATTCAAGATGAAATTCAGAAGTCATAACTATGAGGAAAATAATGATGTTTGGTGTTCATTTGTGAAGTAGCAACAGCAAGTTCTTAGAGAATTCCCAAAACAAAGGGCAAAAAAAATGGCTGAAGACACTAACTGCATGGATGGATAAAACCCAAAACAATGGCATACTGATAAGAATGGTTGAAACAAGAGCAGAAAGGGAAAGAAAGGTCTCTCTGCTAAATAAAGTGTGATATAATATTGATATGGTGTGTCCTTATGGACATTCAAGGCTCTCCTTGTATGGTGCTTGGAACAGCTGGAATTAAACGTTACAGGTTACCAGAAAAGCCAAATACAGTGGCTGGTTTAGGAAATTCCTATGCTGGAAAAGTTGCAGAACTCTAAAACTTAGATTGGATGGGGCAAGATTGGGGTATTGAGTGGGACAGGGCATGGTGGGAGGAACATAACACTGTATCCTGGCTTCAGAGCACGTTTAGCCCAGTCTTCTGTCTTCAGTAGCACTCAGTAGTGGAAACCTAGGAAAAGCGAGACCAGGACAAGAAAGTATGATTATTTTCTACTCTAATGTACTTTCTACTTGTCCATGAATTTTGTGGTTTGTTTATTTAGCAACCATCAATTAATATCTCCACCAAGTTCCTCTCCCATCTTCCATTGAGCCCAAGAAAATTCCTTGTACCTGCAACATCCTTTGGCAAGGAGTCCCACAGCTCTGTTGCATGGAGAAGATCTGATCATGGAGAAGCACTTAGTCCTGCCATTGCACCAGCAGTATCCCCTAGCACATGTCTTCAGAGCATCTTTTACCAAGAAAGAGGTGTTTTAATATTCCACAGTCATGTAGAAATTCCTAAGACTGGAATGCTGTAAGAAATGCAGATTGATTGTGACAAGAGTACATGGCATAAGTCACAAACCTGTGTATCTACCTCACTAACAGCACATAGCAGTAGCAATTTTAACAATCCCAATAACATCATGCTTTTGGAGACTAACACAGCTTTATTCTTCACTTTCTTTGACATTTGAAAAACTCAGCAAGCTCTAAGGCCAGAAGCAAATTACCTTGCAGCGGGACTGGGGCATCTCCTTCTGGTCTGTGGTTATCACAACCCAAAATGGCTGTCAGCAAACTCATTTTTCACCTGCTCAGTGAATTGCACTGCTCCATTTCTAAGGTCAGTGATCTCAGCCAGGGAAAGGCTAATTGCTAGTAGCTACCACCTGAGATAAGACACATATGCCAACAAGTAAGCCAGTATGTATCAAATGGGCAAAGAAAGAAAGAGAACCCAGTTAGCATCAAATCATCAAATCCTATGAATCCTCCGTATCTACAAAATACCCAGTTGATTCACTTTCACTGCCCCACCTTAGACAGTAGAATGTTAGACGAGTCAAATATTGTGCAGCCATAACACAGCAAAAATGACTGCACAACTTTTTACCTGAACTGGATAAATTCAGTTAGATGGTAGGTGAATGCGCAAATGCAAACAGTTCTGGCAATACCAGCACAGTCTGAAGGCAGAACAAGAAATTTTTAGTTAGCTCTTTGCAAATAGTTTCAGTCTCAGTGGGCATCATGACCACGTGAAGATGCCAATTTATTCGAGCTATAACAATATTGCCCTAAAGCAATGCTGTTCTGCAGCAGTTAGTTTGACTTCCACTTAAACTCTTCCTATATACCAGTGGTTTGGCATCATTTAGTGAAAGCAAAATCACATACAGTAATTGTACTTCTCCCATCAAGAAATTCAAATGTGTTTTCATACTTGATATTGTCATGATTTAACCCCAGCTGGCAACTAAGCACTACACAGCTGCTCACCCACTCCCCCCTCAGTGGGATGAGGGAGAGAATCAGAAGAGTAAAAGTGAGAAAACTAGTGGGTTGAGATAAAGACAACTTAATAGGTAAAGCAAAAGCCACACACGCAAGCAAAGCAAAATAAGGAATTCCTTCACCACTTCCCATGGGCAGGCAGGTGTTCAGCCATCCCCAGGAAAGCAGGGCTCCATCACACATAACGGTTACCTGGGAAGACAAACGCCATCACTCAAAATGTCCCCCCCCCCTTCCTTCTTCTTCCCCCAGCTTTATATGCTAAGCATGACATCATATGGTATGGGATATCTCTTTGGTCAGTTGGGGTCCCAGCTGTGTCCCCTCCCAACTCCTTGTGCACCCCCAGCCATCCCGCTGGTGGGGTGGGGTGAGAGGCAGCAAAGCCCTTGGCTCTGTGTGAGCGCTGCTCAGCAGTAACGAAAACATCCCTGTGTTATCAGCACTGTTTCCAGCACAAATCCAAAACACAGCCCTACACCGGCTACTGTGAAGAAAATTAACTCTATCTCAGCAAAACCAGCACAGATATTAACCAATAATAACAAAAAATTATGACCATTTATGGACAAATTAATAAATAAAAGTTTTTTTAAAAAAGAAAAATAAATAAATAAAAGTTTAAAAAAAAAAAAGAAAAAAAGAAAAAAAGAAATGAAAAAAGAACCCCCAGCCAAACAAAGTCCAGACTGATACGAAACCTCATCTATGCAGTGACTTGAGCACACATACTCAGACTCTATGACTTAGCAGGATCTGTGGGTATCAGAGCACATGATATCCATGGGCACAATGAGACCCGAATATCAGGAAAGCATGAGTTACGGATTTATTATTATGTTAATTTCTCCTTGACTCCTTAAGCAAAGTGCAATTCTTATCTTAGTCTGTTCAAATTAGTCCTGCAATGAGAACATGTCCTTGAATAAAAGACCTACTCTATTAATATTTTTTTTTTTTTTTAACCTGGTATAGTGACCAGGACTGTAAAATGATGATTACAGTGCCCAAAGGTGGTGCATCAATGAAGGAATATTAGGATCTTCCTGTATAAGTAGGGTAGAGGATAATGCTAATATTCCATAAAACAGATTGCAAGCTCAGTCATGATGGCATGAAAATGAGATGACATCACTAAAATAAATTGCTGTTCACAAGATTAGCTGGCCAATAAGTTATTTTTCAGCCTAGGCTAGGAATGGGTAGCCAGGGAAGAGTCCAAGTAGACTGGAGAAATAAATAGCTCTGTTATACCAAGCACAGATGTTGCAGCAGCCCTGGAAACATTTTGCATTTAAGAGCACATTGTAGGGACCCACACCAAACCTTGGGTTTGAGATCAGCTTCTGTCTCTCTGCCAGTTTTCCAGCAGTATGATTAGAACAAAACTTGCTGGAATCTGTATTACTTCATGTGTTATCAGTACTCAGGTTAAACCTACATGTTTCCAGCTTGTTCTGTTGACCCAATAAGCTCTCAACCTTTCCCTTCAAGAAATCTCAACCACAAAAGCCAGAGCAAGGAGCTCCGGGGTACCACCTTGAAGTGACTACAAACGACTCGTTCATCTGTTTGTGTAGAGGCCTGAGCGCTCTTGAATCCCATTGAGATGATTAAGGACTCAGCACCTCAGAACAACCAGCTTGCGTGCATCACAGGCTGGGCACACAAGGAAGGACCACAGCATGCAGAACCGGGCACGTGCTGAGGTCTCCAGTGATCCTGCAGTAGGGAAGGGTAACCAGGCCTCAGCTAGCTCTATTTGGTATACAAAAAAAATAATATCCCAAAACAAAACATAAAAACAACAATCAAAAACAATGGATAGCTCCGAGTATGTTGACTTACATTTTTTTTCTCCCAGTTTTCTGAGCCATTAAGAAGGGTAATACTTAAAGTTGTGAAACTTTCTAAGCTTTGCAGAGCTCTTTGAGAACCTCAAACAAAAAGTACTACACTAGCAAAGGGGACAATTATATGTTTGTTGCCTGGAATTCTGGAGCAAGCTTGAGTGAGGCTGCTTACAAGCGTGAGGCTCTTCTGAAGTTAATACAGGAGGAATATTCCAAAAATGTTGCTCACAGACTCGGAGTCCAGTCCTCCTATCACTTACATCACTGCCAGTGCAGAATAACTCAGACGACCTGACAGGAATGGAAGCGTAAGTCAAGAATCATTTTCTCCCTGAACAAGTCAAAATACCAGCTCTGTCTTCAAACATCTGTAGCCCCAATATTTTACTGCCTATAATTGGATGAAAAGAGAGCAATATTGTCATGTGAAGCCTGACTTCATGCTCACTAATAGAATCCTCTTCCCGGGGTTCCCCGCTGCTCCCAGCAGGCTGCAGCTCCACCAGGAGCTGTGCAGGAGACGATCCCTGCAGCAGCTTGGGGTTTGGTGGCTTGCTTTTCTTGCCTGTATTGACACAGTGCCACTCATCAATCCTCTCTAGGATGCAAACAAATAGATTATTCTTATTACATCAATTATATACTCCCTAATGAAGCCAGAGAAAGTGCAGCTGCCAGAAAACCCTTTCTTTGCAAAGACCATGCAGGAGCTTTTTTCCGGATTTTCTTTCTCTCTTAGATATTATTTCTGCATGAGTGTCCCGTTCTGTGTTGGTAGTGACACCTGGCTGGCTGATTACTAGGGCAGAAGTTATTTTAATTCATATTACTCCAGAGTTTCTGGTCCCTTCCAGTTGAGACTATCCATGCCTATCCATATTTTTGCTTTCTGGAGCTAGTCTTGCAAAACTGAAAACCTGTTTTCTGTGATAGCCTCTCTGACATCAGTATTATTACATGAGGAATGTAATCTTATTCGTGTGCTCAAGCCTTATAAAAATTACCTGAGTTACTGGTGCTAGAGTGTGCTTTACTCTTACATTGTTGCTCAGGCAATAAGAACGGAACGTGATATCATCCAGACATCATATTGTACGCTTTCCCACTTCTTTTTTTGCCTTTAAAATGCTGCAGCTACATAAAAGCGATCTGATTTACTGCCTGGTATTTGGGAAAGTTGTGGCATGGTGTGGCAAGCACACCATCTCAGGAGCCAGGTAGGT
This sequence comes from Balearica regulorum gibbericeps, assembly GCF_011004875.1. Lineage (NCBI taxonomy): Eukaryota > Metazoa > Chordata > Aves > Gruiformes > Gruidae > Balearica > Balearica regulorum. The sequence goes on along the minus strand of NC_046186.1, from coordinate 94,425,532 downwards.
GTATGTGGGGGTGATAAGCAGATAGAAGGAGAGTTTTGTTTACTCCACACATAGGGCACCTGCCTATATGGATGGAGAGAACAAAATATTCCGCATCCTCCAAACGATGCTAAATATTTCCTGTTTCACTCCCAGTGCAACCAGGAACCCCAATAAGAACAATTTGCTGTCCAAGGCGTAATCACCTCTGTAAGCCACAATGCCTCCCGGCATCCCTATGGGAAGCGCTTCTGTGTACAACCCCTTACACCATGGAGGACAGACCACGCAGAGTAACTCATAGCCCATAGCTATGAAAGATACCTGGTATGTGCCTCCTTCAAAATGCCGTTCTCCTATCAAAGGCAGTGTGAAACAAAGGCTTAGTTAAGCTTGAGGTCCTTTGAAAATCTTATTTTAAACTACAAACATTTCAAATCATTCAGTTTTCACAGCTCCAACTGACTTTTCATAACACAGTTATTTTTCTTACTTGTTGGCCTCTAAATTAGAGGAGTGTTTGGTGGTCTCAGCATTTGGAACCCAATTTCTCTTTTTCAGAAAAATGAAGGTGCTTTACTTTAGTAAGAGGTGCTTTGTAATTTTTCATTATCTAACTATTAGACAGTGACTCTAATTTTCTCCATATTTTCTGTCTTCTTTTGATTAATCCTGACATCTCCGTTAAATTTTATGGCATCATTCACCTAATGACATATTGCTTCCATTTTGTCTTTCCTCTTTCTACATCTGCCTCTCACTCTAGAACAAATTCTTCTGTCACAGCAAGATCAAGACCTGCAGCTAACAAAAAAAAAGGGGGTGTGTGTTTAAATCTCAGTGACTCAATAAGCTTTGTAAGGCTCAAGACAAAGGACATATGAATTTAAATCTCTGTTTTCAAGCAAAGCATGCAATCAGTTTATTCCCTTGCTTTTCTACTGATCCGAAATAACACTAAATCCTCCCAGTTACAATTTTCCAAGAAACAAAGTGGGGGTTTTCATTATTTTCTCCAATATCAATGTGACTTTGCAAGATTGTGAAAAGACTACCAGTCTGCCCTGAGCAGAGCATAACTTGGGCAAAAAAACCCTCAGATGATTATTTATTATGATCCTTATTATTTTCGTTGTTTTCCTCCAGATCATATACTTTGGCAATTGAGCTGGAAGGACTGATATGGCATTGCTTTTTTCTGAAATGTTTAATTTTGATTTAAGCCTGAAACACTACATTCAGCTAAAATGTGACATTTTCATATTCTCCAGCCCACTTGAAAAATCCATTTATTTGTTTTAAAATAAAATTAACTGCTCAAATGCATAATGTTATAAAGATATTATATACAAGTATATTACTACAAACATGCATCAATAATATTTTCATGATCCTATTTTTAATATAGGGGTTTGTTTTTTTTTTTAGATCATCAGCATTCATGGACATTTTCTACAGCTGTGTCATATGCCACCAGGACCTGTGGTCAAAGCTGAGTCTCCTCTATGCAGAAACCTCATCTTACCAGATCCTGAGTTATCTTGCAGAGCTTGTAGGGATATAGCATGTGATTTATGAATTACCACACCCAAAGGGGAGGACATCTTGTTCTCTTCCTACTATGAAGACAGGCTGAGAGAGTTGGGGTTGTTCATTCTGGAGAAGAGAAGACTCTGGGGACACCTTATTGCTGTCTTCCAGTACTTAAAGGGGCCTTATAAGAAAGATAGGGATAAACTTCTCAGCAGGGCCTCTTGCAATAGGACAAGAGATAATGGCTTTAAACTAAAAGTGGGTAGATTTAGACTAGATATGAGGAAGCAATTTTTTACGAGGATGGTGAAACACTGGAATAGGTTGCCCAAAGAGGTGGTAGGTGCCCCATCCCTGGAAACATTCAAGGTCAGACTAGACGGGGCTCTGAGCAACTTGATCTAGTTGAAGATGTCACTGCTCATTACAGGGGGATTGGACTAGATGACCTTTAAAGGCCCCTTCCAACACAAACCATTCTATGGCTCTGTGATTCATAAGTCACCTTGAAGACACCCTTAATACAAGTCACATTTAGGCAAAAAGAAAAAAAAAAAAAACAAACCAACAAAAACCAAAACAGATGAAGTTGATAGACACATGCTTCATTTTATATCCCCAGTTCACTGTGGGCTTCCCTTCATATGAAACTCCCTCCTTTGTCCATGAATGTCTTTAATGAAAAACTTAATCAGGAAATATTTCATATGATGGTTATACTGACTATTTGGACCACCACTGGTCCAGGCTTTTGCTGAAAAGGAGGACGTGACTACTGCCCACCTGATCCAACCTCCTCCCTTCATCCAGCTGGATGGAAAACCACACCAAGTAATGAATTCAGGTGAAAGAAACCTGTAAATGAAAACCAGAGGTCAGTGGAGCTGTTCCCCACTCCGATCACCATGGGGCTGCACAATGCTGACTGAGGCACAAGAGAAAAGGTGACAATGACATCCAGTCACTGGTGACGGGGATGGGGATGAGCCTGCTACTTTTGGAACTGCAGAAGATTAACATGGTCATGTAACCACTACTTTAGCTTCCTTCCAACTGCTGATTATCTTGGGTTCATCTAGGGTACTAACAAATTGTTAGCCCCTCCTGAGGTTATTTTTATTTCCACCTGCTAGAAAGGATATATAAATCCTAGGGTGAAGCCTCTCTCATGCTCTGAATTCACAAAGGTATGACATTCATTTACAGTTCATACAGACATACAACTGATAGTTTTGACCCATGTTCATGGCAGATAATATTAATGTTAAAATGAAAAACATTGTTTCAAACTAAAAAGTCAAATCATGCTTTTTAAATTGTTGAAATAAAACAGGTTGACATTTACAAGGGAAAATAGTTCAGTTGTGAAAAGGACTAAGGGAGATGCTCTTGCCTTTTTTTTTGAATGGACATTCTCTAATTTTTTTTAATGATGCTTGAATCTTCCAGTTAGAGCCAAATACATGCATAGTTTCAACCTCTCCAAATGAATTTTGCCAAGTTCCTATTTATCAAAAAGAGAGTCTGAAAATGTGTCCAGTTTTACTAGTTACCTCTGAATCTACCAAGCTAATATCTCATCCCTTTGTCTGACACAGCAGCAGGTAAGAGGTGGGATATGAAATACCCCATGTTGCTCAACACTGTTCAGTCCCAAAAAATTGCTGTTACCTCAACAGCAGCTTTTGACCAGCTCTCTCCAAGCTGCTCTAGGGATGCTTAATTAAGACTCACAGTAACTCTGTAAGGTAAGTAAATACTACTGTCATTTTGAAATGAAGTAAGCTAAGCAAAAATAAAAAAAAGTAAAAATACCGCCTAACATTAAAAAAACCCCAAGTGTGAGATGCAGGAGCAGAACTGCAAGAATCAGACTCATGAGCTTCAGGTACTAACACCAGAAGTAGCTAACAGTTTATATGAAAATCCTAGTGCTCATTAGGTTAATCACCTGTAGAAATCCTTTTCTAGCAGCTTCTTTCTGTGATCCTTCCAGTTTTCTCTTTGCCTGGTACATTATGTAAGAGGCCTCTAGGCATAATTAGCAGTTTGGCCTACCGCTAAAAAAATGTGGAAAATATTTTTTATTAATTGCAAGTGTTAACAACTTCGCACGCACATTCAGGTGATAAAAGCAACACGCTCTGTTTCTGTTTACCAGGAAGCTGATAAGCAGACATCGAAAGGGTGCTATTCACATACAGCGGGTTTGGTGCTCTCTGCATCGCTCTAATGCAGCACCTGAGTCATTCTGCCTCTCAATGACTTAGGGCTGTTGGCAGCCCTAAGCTCTACTTAGAGACAATTTCAGCCAAGGGAAAGTCACTTTAGGAACTCACCAGTTAAGGTCTTTTTCTCTGAGTATATGCATTTTGCTTTTCATTTCCATGGCCTTTGGGTTCTTCATACTGGATGTTCTTTGAGGGAACAGGTTTCATATTTGAAAAATGTCTAACAGATAGTGGAAGCTACAAATACCTCAGAAATTTTCCTCTAAAAAAAAGTGAGATTAATATATGAATAATACTTAGTGGGATTCAGATTCAAACCAACAGTTGAGTTGTATGCTTGGCTATCTGGAATTTCATGTTTGCAAGCCAGTATGTTGCTGCTTTCTATGAGTATATACTCTCTCTATATATATATACACACGCACATATATATACACAAAAGCTTTGCCTAAGGGGTCATTACTGCTTTGATTCACCAACTTTCCTCAGCCACCAGTTTGCAGTGACTGTGGGTTCACAGGAGAAGCAAGGCCCAAGCATAGTGAATGATATTTCCCTGGTGTCTTCTTGATGAAAAAGACAAGTCTGAATCAATGCCTGGCCACAAACACCCTGAATTGTATTGGAGTAAGCTGGGCTCAGAATCCAGATCCCAATCATGTTGCTAAGGCACACATTGTTTTATGTCTTCCTTCAGATATCATATCTGTCATTCATTGCACAAGATTCTTGAAGTGCTTTATTGATATTAACAAACAAAACCTACACAATTGCTAAGTGTAGTGCCATTACTGGCATTTCAATGGAGCTGTGGGAAAAGAGCTCTGGGGTTTGGCTGGCTGTGAATATCATTAATTGGTTCTTTAGATGTTTTATTCTCTTTGCAGGAGACAAAAATGGGAAGTTTTAGGAACTGAAAAGTAATGATAGATCTAAGACCCAATAGAAGAATTCATTTCATACGCCCATTAGGAAATCAAGCTATGAAACCATCTTTTTGGGACAAGAATAGAATTATGTGTTTCTCTCATATTTTGGCATTCTCTTACATTAACAGTAAGAAGAAGTAGGCTTACAACGAATGTCAAGGAAGCCTCCAGCCCAATCTCTTGTTAAGATGTAGGACCAAGAGTTCATAGCACCAAGATCTAAATACAGATATTCACCTGTGTTGCCCACCACACTTACAGGTATATTCTACTCACTCACATCATTCAGATGCCACTCACACACCACCCATATGTTTATATTTTCATTCCTTTCATGAAGGTCTCCGGTAATTACTCAAGAACAAACTAAACGCACACAGCTGAGAAACTACACTTGAGAGACCAACCGGGATATAAAAACACATAAAGAATAAACTACCTTAGTAAAAATGAATGTTGAAAACCTAAAAATAGTTACTGCAAAAGTAATTAGGTGAAACAAACAAGGCTCAAAAGAAAACAGACCAAAATGAGCCGTAGCTAGAATTGCTGAAACGTGCCAAGACTTGTGTGAACAAAGATAGCAATACGAGGACAAAAACTTCGTACTTAGTTAATAAATCAAAGAGAAACACAATTCCCAGACACATGCATAAACCACTGTATCTGTGGAGGAAATAATGCCATATGAGAAATGTGCCACTGAATATATTAAGCAGGGGAGAGACAATTCTGCAGACAAAAAAATGGCAAATATCCAGTCGTCTCCCAATTAGAGATATTGACTTTGGCCAAGTATACATCACAAAACAGAAAGGAGTAAATAAAACAGCACAGCTCTTGGAAACAAAAACAATTGCATTATCACCCAGAGATTATCACGAAATAGGTGATGGTGAGAGATTGTGCTGCTTTGGGATGTCAGTATTAGATCTATGACCCAGCTGAGTAACGGTAAGGTCTCACATAAAGCAGGAACAATATTCTTTGATTGTTCTAAGGACTGAAGGGGGAAATTCAGGCACTGGGAAGATTTCCATGACCTACAGATGAATACCATACATCGAAATACATTGCTCAGACAAACTGGAGCCAATGCCCAAGCTTTCACAGCTTAACTTACATGCTGATCATTTCAGACAATTTGAAGCAGGGAGAGAGGGAGCATCTGGGGAACAGCAACGGACTAGGGCATGGGATGGCAGCTGAAGACCGCAATGCAGCATTTCTTTGTATCCAGGTGAACAGAACCCAGCCTGAAACTAAATTTATTCCTTATTGTCACCTTTGTGAAAGGTTCGGTGCTGCCAAGTTCCGGCTGGCGCACAGAGGTCTCTATAGGCATTAGCATCCCTGGCTAAGACTGCAGTTATACACCATAAAACCAGTAATTCATCCTGTGTGGTGCCCCAGTGAAGTAACAGTATGTCAGTGTTTTTCCTGGGTCTTCAACAAGAACAATGTAGACAATTCCACTACTGAACATGATCTCCTCTTCTGGGCGAGAGGAGAGATCTACAATTTTTCAAGGAGGAATAAAACCCCATGACAGAAGAGTTTTTATAAACATGTCCAATTTTTTTTTTTAGTAGCATATTTAACATGATAAATACAAAGGAGGGGACAGATGACAATGTAACAAAAACTGTACTAGCAGAAATGCCTCGAAAAAAATATATTTAATCCCTATAAAATTAGTGACTCTGCATTTTTCAAAGCTTTCCCTTCATAATTAGTATTTATCTGTCTGTTTTCTTTCTTCCTGTTCTCATTTCTGACATTTCTGCTTTTCAGAATCTACAGTATCAGAACCAGAAATGTAATTATCACTTCAGCAATCTAAAGGGGAAAAAGGTAAAATAACTGCAGCATTTCTAGCAAAAAAAATAGACCACTGATAGTATATTCTGATTAGTTTATTCAGTTATCTTTGGCCACCTGAACACACAGGTTCCATGGTATTTCCATACTCTTTCTTGCCTGGCTTCATGCCTGTCTCTACTTCCTTTTGTTTGTTTGAACTTTCTTACCTTTTCTCACTTACATTGCAGCCTGACTTTTTGTTTGACTTCTGCAGGAAATTCTGTATCATGCACAATCTCTCTGCAAAGAACAAGTGACACTGAGAAAGATGCAGCCATAGCATGATGATAATTTTTTTTAATCCAAAACCCCACTGAACTTGTTCTTCATGCTTCCAAGTTTGACAAGGCTTGGGGAAAAAAAAAGAAAAAAAGATAATTGTCTTAGGTGTTTGTTAAAGACTCCTCCAATCTGACAGTTGCATTGGATTTTCATTCTCTGAAGCCAAAGACACATATTTATGTGAAGAAAAAGATGTAGCTAACAGATCCAGGCAATAAAAGTTAACAGAAATATTTTGTAAGTTGTAAAGGGCTTTCAGATAAAGATAAATATTTCTGAACCCATATTTGATGGAAAACTACTGCTTTTTTTCACCTAAACCATATAATCTAACACCTGCAATTTTAGCTTGCCAAACTTACCTTTATAATTATAATGATGTGCAAAACCAAAATATTTCCCCAATATAACGAAAAATCAGGTTTTTTAAAATAGGTAAATATATTTTCAAATTTACTAAAAAAGAATGAATTCCAGACAAGTTTCTGCAAAGAAAAACAGCGTTGATAGCAAAAATCCAACTTTGTGCTGGTTCTCCTCAGGAATGCAGACTTTGGCCTATTCAGGGACCTGCTTAGGGGAATACCATGGGTATTTCTGGAGTGGAGACAGGTCCAGGAGAGATGGTTGATCTTCAAGGGTCAGCTCCTCCAAGCTCAAGAACGGTCCGTCCTGATGACCAGGAAATGAAGCAAAGGTGGCAGGAGGCCTCTGTGGATGAGCAAGCAGCTCCTGACTAAACTGAAACATAAAAGAGAAAGGTACAGGAGGTGAAAGCAGAGCCAGATGCCCTGACAGGAATACAGAGACTCTGTCTGAGCATGCAGGGATGGATGAGATCAGTAAAGCCAAGGCCCACCAAGAATTTAATCTGATGAGGGACATGAAGAGCAACAATAAGGGCTCCTAAAATTATATCAGCTGGTGCTCTGGGCATAAGCGAGCTAACATATCTTCCCTTCAGGGAGATGAATTAATGTCAAGAGACAAAGAAATACACAAAATTTTCAATGATAAAGTGGAAATCAACAACTTGAATGTTATCAAAATGAAGCTTTCAATAAGGTCATCTGAAGATTTCTGAAAAAAAAAATAGAATTTGCTTTTAATCTGAAATTCAGAGTGGAAACACTTAGTTGCAGTAGGAGATAAGACAGAATGTCAAAATATAATAACTTTCCAGGAGAGAAATTTCCAGGTTTTGGACACTAATTTTTTGCTTTGACTGTGGTCTGAACTTTTCTATGTTGAGCACAGTTTACAGGTTAATTATTTTAGCCAAGAATGATTCCAAAACATAGATTAAAATACTTTACTAATTTCTCATGAGCTTTCAAGTAAATTCCATTCCTATCCCTTGATTTGGAATAATACTTCAAATCTGCAGATTTGGAGTACTGCAGAATGGGCTTTTTGTCACCCCCAAGAAAACCCACCTGGCACTAGATAAGTTATGTGTCTTTGGAAATCCTAGTGTGAGATAGGTCGATAGAGACTCACCAGAGCACGGCAAGAAAAGGTCATGAAGTGACGGTGAGTGGGACTGGTGAGCTCAGTGCTCTCAGGGGCACCTGCAAGCTTTGCCATGTTGCAGAGGGCAGAACTGCCTGGCAAAAAAGGAGAGGAGGAGACCTGGGTACCATGAGAAAGTGGCAGGACATGGTGCCGGAATGGAGGATTCAGCAGAGAGCTGCAGCTCACGTTCATGTGATGAAAAAGCCTGAGAAAAGGAGCCAGAAGAAGAGTTTCAGTCTAGAAGCCTGAGCTGAAAGATGTAAAGTATCAGACATGTGACAGCCTGAAGTCCATTGGACAGAGATAGTTCAAGGGATAGCTGTTAAGATCATAGAGGAAACTTGAATTTTATCATTTCCTAGTTGTTCATGTGACTGATGTAGCAGCCTGTCTTTGGAAAATTTTTGTCTTTTTTTCCTACAATGTAGATATTGTGAACACTATATAAATGCAACCAGATGCCACCACATTTTAGAAAAATGTTCTAAATTACTTTAAAACTAAGGCCTCAGTACTGACACTAACTCAAACGGATGATCATAGCATAAATTAAGGTTCAACTGTTGAAAGAGTAATAAAGATTTCCTCTCTTCCTGAGTGCAATGCCAGCACAACTTGTACAGTTATAAAGTTGGCTTCTGAGCAGTTCCATGTGCAGATGTATTTACAGGTGCACGCATACAGAATGTTAAGCTTTGTCATCTTAAAATAAGATCTCTCTCTCTTTCTCTCTGCCTTGAAGTTAGGTTACTTTATGGAACAGGTTTAAAGCTTACTGCTTCAGGTCCGCTGGTGCAGTAAGCATTCACAGCTTTTTTTCATATGCGTGCACACCCAAACATGCACTCATAGTCTCAGGTGCAGTAACATCCTCATTCATTCCCATTTCTTAAAGGGTGGGAAATGATTTATTAGAGTGAGATAGCTCCTCTGCAATAAAAAGGAAGATATAAGGACAAAACCAGAAATCATATTCATCTACTAGAGACCAAAATATGAAACAAAAAGCAAGCAATTGTGAAATAATGACTTGGATCACAAGACATTTTTCATCTGTAGCACTGAATGTGTTTTACAAAGACAGCCAGTATCTTTATGCCCATTTAAAAGCAGCTGATCAGAAGGGCATATGGAGGTGAAATGGAGAAGGCCACAACAGGCATGAGAAACTGGGAAGAGAACTCAGGGTGCGATCACTGGGTAATGCTGTCTTTTTAAAGTGCGGATTTAGAGGTGTCAGTCGAGCATCCCTACCATCAACAGCAGAACAGCTCCCAGATGCAACGTGAGGTAAGGGACGTGCCTTGGAAGAGTAGCTTCTCATCTGGGGTTAGACAGGGATTAGAAAGTGCAGCCCACATAACTTACAATAATCTCCAGGAGCAGTTTTAAGAAATTCAGTAACAGACATTAGTTTGATGTTGGGGATGTGATGGAGCAGGTCAGGCTGCTGTCTGCTGTGGAATTTCAACATAAAACCAGTGATGCTGATTGAGTAAAGAGCTTCTTTCAGTCAAGGACTAAATGAGAACTTTCTCATCTCTGTGAAGAGAGTTTAGTACATGTAAATAGTACTTGTGTGTCAGCTTTTCCATGCAATAAACACTGCAAATCAGCCCAATAATAAAAATATTTATATCCATACAGTAGCACCTGCAGATAATAATCTTTTTTATATGGGACTGAGAAAGATTTGTCACTCTAAACTGTTTCTTAATGGATCTTTATAGCATCACTAATAAAAATAGTAACTTTTGATTTGTACAGACAATGTTCTTAATGCAGTGTAAGAAAGCATCCCTGACTTAAAGACAGAAAACCAAGGCATATTAGAAGTTCCTTACTGGAAGGGTTTATTTTTCCTTTTTCTCTCATCTTGCTCTACTATTTTTAGATGCTCTTGCCTTAGGCCTCATCAAAGGAACAGGTCAGAAGAACAGTTTTCATAGGCAAAAACTGAAGTTCCAACTTCTAACCAGGACTAGATTTATTTCACTAAAAATTGCACTGGATTTATGCATCAAGGGCTTGCTTTTTCACTTAGCATTTGGACAAGCATCTCACACATTCTTCTCACTTCAAAAAATCCCCAGCACTGGAGCTGGGCAGCCTGATAAACCCCCTATCTATTCCTGCAGGCAGCTATCTCCGAGAGCCATCTTGCTGTTAACAATGACCTCATCTTCCACTGGGGGAAAAAAAAAAAGGCAAAAAGTGCCTTGGTAATTTGTTCCTTGCTCCCTAAGACTGTGTTTTTCTTTCATTAGCATTTCTGTGTCCCACCTGCAATTAAATCATCTTGGCTTCCAAAGCCATGTACTAGGGATGAAATTTCTAACAATGCAGCAGCCTTTATATACTGAAAACAGTCAGTGATTAGCATACCTTTATCCGAACCAGCCATCACACATATCAATTTTTCTTTCAAATCAAGCAGTGGTGAGGATGATGACTCTCAGAAATGACCAGGATGAAGAAGCACTGACTCTCCATGCCCGCTGTGGGACTTTAATCTTTTTTAAGAGCTACAGCAGGTTACAGGCAATGAGATTGCGAGAAGTGTCAGTACGCCATTGTTTGTGTCTGCAAATTATTAACAACTCCATCCTTCTGCCTAATTAGATAGTCCCTCCTCACAGAAATATCTCAAAGACTCATTTTCAGTGTTATGTTTTATTTACAATGTCCTGGGAAGGTAGTGAACCTTTGGCAATAAAACTGCCCCTTGCAGGAGGGTAGAAGTTGACAGAGTAAAGTGAGGTAGTCGCTCAAGGCCACAAAAGCAAATCCAAGACAAATGTTGAACCCAGGTCACTGCAATATTAATAGGGTATTTTGCAGATTTATCAAGTAATTGATATTTTCCAATTAAATCAGATAAACCTACGTGACTGGAATTCCACAGTGCACCAAGTACATGAGTTTTCAGCAGAAGAATAAGTTTTCTATATATGTGAATTATCTTAGGTTTAAAACTAGATACCAGCTCGAAGATAGTAACTTAAAAACTAAAATAAATATATTCCACATTTTCATTTTGCAGCCTTAAAAGCAAGTTTGAGTACTTCTGATGATGACCAGATAGGGGACAGATGGGATTGCCAAATTAATTTGACAGAGATGTTTTTGTGAGGCAGACAGCAGAGAGAAGACAGACTCTGATTTCATTTCCATGTAAACAAATACCTAGTGACCAGAGGCAGAAAAAGAGACCTAGAAAAAAAAAAAAAAAAAAAGATGTATTAGAATATAACATATTGCAGTAAGCCATGGCTCTCCTAAAGCCTTCAAAACCAGGAGTCCAGAAGAAGTTTCCTTCTGGGCAACAGCTGGTGATCTTACAGAACACCGATGCCCAGCTTTAATAGATTTAATTTACAGTGAATGAGTTAACACCCAGATTTGGCCTCATGAAGGAGGAGGAGCCAGAAAGACTAAAAACATATTTTATGAAAGAAAACCTCTATGGATGGCTGTAAAGGATCAGGGACTGAGGCACGATGAGATCAGAATAATCCCAAACTGAGAAGCTGACAAGCAGAGGGAGAAAAAAGTATTTAGGTGGACTGTGAAAGAATAGAAGATGATAGCTGAGGACAAATTCAGTAGATGTGAGGGGAGATTAAAAAAGATGAACTAACTGATGTTGATACAGCCTGATGCGTTACTACAAAACACTCAGACTTCGCAGTGAAAAGAATATCTTATGAATACAGCCAAATTTTCAAACATGCAACAAATTGTGGGAACAGAAGTGGAATAAAGCTACTAGACCTGTAAGTCAGGTCCCATTCTGAATCAGTAACTTTAAGATTTACAGCTTGAATTTTGTCCCAAACTGGATACGCAACAAAGTATTTACTTGGCATGTGGATAACTGTATGCTGACATTCTTGCCATCTTAAACAATACATGGTTCTCTAACCATATGTATGTGAAAATTTTTCATATGCAAACTAGGCTGAACCATCAAACCCCTAAGGCTCTAGACAACTGTGACTTGTCATTTCTCCGTACATGTTAGAGTTTCTTTTTTTTTCCTTTTTGAAGTACTGTAGAAAATAATTTTGTGATTTCTATTTCAAAGTTCACCTTGTTAAAAGTCTGCATTGATCCCCCCAGAGAGAGAAAGAGCACGAGAGAACAAGCATACATAGAAGAGAGAAAATTCAATAAAAATCATTCCTTAACACCGCTTGAAGACATGCAAACTGTTTCTGGCATACTTGTGAGGACATTCAACTTTTTCTTCTTTCAGAAGTTGTCATCATAGCAAAATACTTTTGGCTTTTATAAAACTCCCAAGGTCTGATTCTCTCACTCGGGTCAGTGAAGGGTAGCCACATCCTGCAGAGAGAAGAGCAGCAGACACAGAGCCACTAACCACCTCCACTTGTTTCATCCCGGAGGTGACAAACGTGGAGATAGAGACTCGTGCTGCTGCAGTTGTGAAAGGTCTGTCTCTTCTGGGGTGTTACAGAAGGAGGGAGAAGGAAACTCCATTAAGTGCTCATTCTTAAGAATTTCTGTTTGCCTGAAAGCCCTTGAATCCCCACTAATTAAAAGTTCTGCATGGAGTTTCAAAGATTGGAGAAAAAATCCCAAACAAATGAACAAACACCAAAAAAGTGCCTTAATGGCTAGCTTTGCAAAATGATAGGAGTCTTTAATTTTAATTAATTTGCAGAACTTCAGTTTAATTTTGTATTTCAAAATACTTCCCAGAACCACATGTTATATATTAAAGTAGGAATTGGGAGGAGGGCTAAGAATGAGAAAGGTTTAAAGCTGTTAAGCTGGTGAGAGAGAAGTCTTTGACTATTGAGCAAACACTGGGCACCAGCGCACGTTAATGTAGAAACTGATCCTGATAACGCTGCAATTTCATCTTCTGCTGAAGGGAGTTAGCTCTACTTCAACATCAACAGGTCAGTGTAGATGTAAAATGATCCACAGTGATTTGAACCAGAAGCTTTCTCCCTGTGGCAAACACTATCAGTGTTTGGGTTTTGGCTTGCATTAGCTGGACTTTCCCCATCTTTTTTTCAGCTTTTGCATTTTGCTGCAAAGCACTACCTTCCCTTCCTGGACACTTGCTTTTAATAAGGAGTAGGAATGTTTGTGTGCTGCTTTAAGCAAGATCCCAACGCTCAGAGGACTGGGCTACTGCAAAAACAAACCTCATCTCAATTCCCCACTAGTGACCCCACAGTTCAGCTGGGAGAGACACAGAACTTTTCCAATAATAGTCACTGACTGGCACTTCACAGAAGCTCTCTTATTGCTTTTGGTTTTTCTTTCTTCCTTCCTTCTCCCAGAAGTAAATTGTACCCCTAGCAAATAGGGATTACTAACCCTCTGACCTATGGGGTTTTTTATCAGATGGCTGTAGCATTAACTAGAGAAGCTATTGCATATTGACCTCAGTCAGATGATAGCAGTTTTAATTAACCTTCAGCACATTGACTTTGTTAGGAGATCAGGGAGAGGAAATTCAGCTCATTCTCACACTGATCTTTTGTGTCACACCTTTATGACAACAGCAAACAGCATTTGCAGCAAAGAGCAAGTCCTCCGCCAAACAGATAAATTCTCTGCCCAAGACTTAGAATGAACTGGATTTCTTTGTAGAAGTATCTCTCACTATCAGTGGAAGTAATTGTGGAGAAACATTTTCATTTTATTTCATTGAGTTTGGGATGAGTGGGATTAAAAACCCAGGTGGAGCTCTGCCCCTGTAATTCACTTGTTAAAATTGGCAGTGAAGGTTGTTTTATGCAGCTTTACAGATGTTAAACAAAACTCTGTCTCTTAAACCATTCTCTAAAGAACAGCTATTTACAGGGAAGCAGGATAGTCTGGGGTACAGATGCTGGATTTAACTGTTCTATCACAAATTTCCCTGTTCATCACTGGTCAAATCACTTAGACTTTGTGCGGCTTGGATCAGTAAAACAAGGACAAATAAGAGCTCTTTATTTCTGAGAGGGCTGGTGGAGACAAAAAAAATCTGAAGCTTCATGCGGTGCAGAGGAATAGCTAGGATGTATTTCTCTCAAAGAAACTAAAAGAGGTAAAAGCATTTTTTATAAAAATCACTTATGAGCAGTTCCAGCTCTTTCTCTTCTGCTGACAGCAATGGCAAAGATACAAATGACTAAATGCACTAACACCCCCTTCATCCTTCAGGCTCTTCCCTTCAGTTCATGACTGATTGTGTATGAAGATTCAGAGCTTTTAAAAGCATGACAGGAGGAAGAGCCATTTCTGCTGCTTGCACAGTGGTTTAAGACAGAATATTGGACTCCGAGGATGCAGGATTGACAACCCTAAAGTTAACTTAAACTAAAGTTGCTGGGGGAGGGGAACCTCAATCCATCCCACTCCTACCAGTTTGATGCCAGTGCCAGCAATAGACGCTCAGAGCCAGGAGAAGAATCACAGGTCAGCGAGAGACCACCCAAAGTACAGCACAAAGGAATTCCAGCCAGTAAGTCAACTTCATCAAGGGTCCAACTAAAATGCCTCTGTGCAAAAGCATGTGTTACGGGGAACAAACAAGAGGAGTTAGAGAAGTGCACATGCCTGCAGGGCTATGATCTTACTGGCATCACAGAGGTGTGGTGGGACAGCTCCTGTGACTGGAGTGTTGGAGTGGAAGGATACAGGCTTTTTAGGAAGGACAGGCAGGGGAGACCAGGAGGGGATGTCACCCTCAATGTCAATGACCAGCTGGAGTGCATGGAGCTCCACCTGGGGATGGATGAGTACCCAACCAAGAGCTTATGGGTCAGGATTAAAGGGAGGGCAGGGATAGGTGACACTATAGAGTGGGTCTGCTACAGGCCACCACCCCTCAGGAAGACTGAGCAGACAAGAGCCTCTACACACAAACAGCATCACATTCACAAGCCCTGGTCCTCATGGGGGACTTCAACCACCCCAATATCTGTTGGAGGGACAACACAGCAGGGCATAAGCAATCCAGGAGGGTCCTGGAATGCATTGATGATAACTTCCTTCTCCAAGTGATAGAGGAACCCACAAGGAGAGGTGCCATGCTGGACCTTATCCTCACCCAGGAGGAGGGACTGGTGGGGAATGTGAAACTCAAGGGCAGCCTTGGCTGCAGTGACCATGATATGGTGGAGTTCAAGACCCTTAGAGAAGCAAGGAGGGTGCACAGTAAGCCCACTACCTTGGACTTCAGGAGAGCAGTCTTTGGCCTCTTCAGGAATCTTCTTGGTAGAATACCATGGGACAAAGCCCTGCAAGAAAGAGGGGCCCAAGAAAGCTGCATAGTATTCAAGGATCACCTCCTCCAAGCTCAATGTTCAAATGGAGTTCCTCAGGGGTCAGTATTGAGACAGGTGCTGTTTAACGTCTTTGTTTAACATCCCAGACAGTGGGATCGAGTGCACCCTCAGCAAGTTTGCTGATAACACCAAGCTGTGTGGTGTGGTCGACACACTGGAGGGAAGGGATGCCATCCAGAGGGACCTTGACAAGCTGGAGAGGTGGACCCATGCAAACCCCATGAAGTTCAACAAGGCCAAGTGCAAGGGTCTGCATAGGGTTCAGGGCAATACCAAGCACAACTACAGGCTGGGTAGAGAATGAATTGAGAGCAGGTCTGAGAAGGACTTGGGGGTGTTGGTGGATGAGCAGCTCAACATGAGCCAGTAATGTGCACTTGAGGCCCAGAAAGCCAACAATATCCTGGGCTGCATCAAAAGCAGTGTGACCAGCAGGTCAAGATGATTCCATCCCTCCACTCTGAGTACTGTGTCCAGCTCTGGGAGCCCCAACATAAGGATGACATGGGCCTGTTGTAGCAAGTACAGAGGAGGGCCACAAAGATGATGAGAAGGCTGGAGCACTGCTTCTATGAGGACAGGCTGAGACAGCTGGGGTTGTTCAGCCTGGAGAAGAGAAGGCTCCGGGGAGACCTTACAGCAGCCTTCCAGTACCTAAAGGGGGCCTACAGGAAAGCTGGAGGGGGACTCTTTATCAGAGAGTGTAATGATAGAACAAGAGGTAATGGGTTTAATCTGAAGGAGGGTTGATTTAGATTGGATATAAGGAAGAAATTCTTCCCTGTGAGGGTGGTGAAGCACTGGAACAGGTTGCCCAGAGAGGTTGTGGATGCCCCATCCCTGGAAGTGTTCAAGGCCAGGTTGGATGGGGCTTTGGGCAACCTGGTCTAGTGGAGGGTGTCTATGCCCATGGCAGGGGCATTGGAACTAGATGATCTTTGAGGTTCTTTCCAACCCAAACCATTCTATGATTTTATGATCCTCAAGTCTCTTCCCTCCTTCATTTCATCTTCTCTCAGACTTTCCTTCAAGGCACCCAGTTTGGTGTCTGCCTCAGCCTGGCACATAAAACTTTAGTCTGGGATTTCCCAGACCCAAAAGCTTGCATGGAAAGAACATGAATTGAGGCACCTGTTCAACCTCTTGCTAAAACTACTGTATACTGTACCATCTTTCTTTGTAGGAGGAAGAGTGTCTGTAAGACCACAAAATCAGAGGATATCTAAAGGTCCCCTGTGCAGCCTTTCACCATTGCAGAAATCCACGTTTGTCAGAGCTGCTATGCATCTTCAGCATCAAGCTTCCAAAAATCCCAAATAGTCAAATTCCTCACATTTTGTCCAAAGCAAAGAAAGAGGATTTGGCTAGGAGCATTCAGTTACACAGCTGTCACATAGCAGGCACACTTGGCTCTACCATTCCTCTTAATTAATCTTTTTATTTCCTGGGTTGGGGACCAATAACATCTATCTGGAAAAAAAGACTATTTCTTGAGTCCTTTCCATCTCCAGGAGTCAATAATTATCTACTAACTTTAGCTTCATTGACTTTGTTGATTTAGTTTCAGGAAAGAGTATTGCGCGAAATTCTCTGACCAGCTACCCTCATCCACCAGGAAGCTTTAATGCTATATCATACCTCATTATCTATACTTTTCTTTTGCCCTTGGAAACCAGTGAATCTTGCTTTCTGTCTGTAATGATATGTAGTTAACATTCATTTTCCTGGACAAGTAAAACAGAACAGAAGAAAACACCTTTCCCTTGGTGGTCAGATGAGTTAAAGTTTTCACTTTTCAATAGATGTTCCTCAAACTGTATAAGCCTTTAGTTCAGATGGGAGAATCTGGGCTTGAATCATTTCCCAAAGCAAGTCTCATTTCATTTTCACTGCCACCTGCTATTTCCCCAAGGTGCATAAACAGTTATGTATTAAAA
Organism: Balearica regulorum gibbericeps; assembly: GCF_011004875.1. NCBI lineage: Eukaryota > Metazoa > Chordata > Aves > Gruiformes > Gruidae > Balearica > Balearica regulorum. The sequence continues at coordinate 94,407,947 of NC_046186.1, read as the reverse complement.
ATTCTGACTGTGTCTAGACAAGATAAAATGTCATCAGATTATAAGGCTGAGAGCCTGATTTGATAATGAGCTTTCCCTGTTCCACATCAAAATACTAAATAAATATGTTTTTGCAACTATGTCTAATTTAAAAAAAAAAATCACTAATTTTCTCTGTGCTAGATTAACTGTCAAAAATAAAGTAACAAATACTCTTTTCAGTGGGCTGTAAGAAGTAGTTACAGTCAGAGCTTGGAGATGGTGAGCCTCCTTCCTTTGGCTACTGAAAGTCTGCCACTGCTGGCAAATTAGCAAAATTCCAACAAGTCAACACAGATCTATCTGTGTACAATGATTTTAAGTATTTCTGGAACACTGGAATTCCCAAAGTTTTCATGACTGAAACAGCAGTCTAAAACTTTGTGGCAGAGTATACACCTGATTTGTCAATATATTTAATCCTATTTATATCTCTTTTAGGTATATAAATAATCCAGGTGAATCAGTGAGTTTATGACTATGTTTAAGGTTCAATGTGTATGTAACAAAAGCAGTTAACTCCTCACCGAATCAGGACTTAAAAAATTAAGCAATTTTCACTTTGTGAAAATTAACCAGGAGTGTTGAGGTTTTCTAGATTTATAAAAAAAAAAAATACAAACAAGAAATGAGCAGGGAAAGGCTGACTCAGCTCTTGCAACCTCCAGGTAGAACTCACTGTGGAATACAACAGTTCATGCACTAACCTTCTAGTAAAGATAAGGAACAACAATCCTAGAAAAAAATACTCCAAATATATTTCTGAAACACTGCATTTTCTTTTTGTTACCCTTGTTTTTCAATATTTTTAAAATTTATGTATTTAATTAAAGAAAAAATCATCTTTGTCTATGATTTTATCTTTATAAAAAAGGGATTTCTGAAGCTGGATTGCTGCTGCTACTTAATATCTCAAGATACAGTGTAAGTCCACTTATGACATGTTTTTTGATTACCTCATCAAAAAGTAACTAAAAAGAAAAGCAATAAACAGTTCTCTAAACACAAGAAGTGTAAAAAAATCCCATAGGAATATTGTATATTTGAAGAATAAAATCAACATACAGCCCTCTAACTCTCATACTAATAATCAAGTGATTCTTCTAATTAAATGAATCCCTCAATTGTCTTTAAATTCACAACACTTCTCTGCCATGGTAGACAGAAGGCAGAGGACAGATGTTAGTAACCACTTCTTAGAAAGACAGTATGTCACATTTATTTGATATTTTCACATGCATTTCTAAATTGTATCCCATTACTCACCTTGTAGTCCATTCCCTAGTCACTATCTCTTCAATTTGGCTAGCAGGATGCTACGAAGCAGCGCGTATAAAGCTGTGCTAAATGACATGTGCTTGCAAACAGCATAAACTACTCTCCCTTCAACCACAACATCAGTCTTTCCATCATAGAAGAAAGAATTTACCCCAGTAAATCCATGCTGGCTTCTTCAGATGACCTTCTCGTACTTTGTGTGCCTGGCAACAGCTTCCATCAGTACACAGTCTACAACCTTTTGGAGGCTCAAGGGATGCTGACTAGCACATAGCCCAGACTATCCTTGTTATGTTTTTTAAAAGATGAGCAGGATCTCAGCTACACACTTTATAAGATTTCCAAACTCACACCAGTGCACTACAAAGTTACCTTTTTTTTTTCTTCTCTAAAACAAAATATTTGCTGTCCTGATATTGAAGTTAACCATTGCAATACTTATTCCCTCATATTATTACTCTTCTTATAGAAACAAACAAGACTTTTAGCTAGATATCTCTCTCTCAAAGAAAAAGAATGGTTTCTTGTTATATGCATATTACTGCTAAAAGCTGAGGAGAAACGAGAAGCAGTTTAAAACTTTATGGCGGAGTATCCTGTGCAGGCAGTACTGCGCAGAAAGCCCAATACTTCTCTGAAACATGGGACTTTTAAAGTGTGCTTTGAGCAACAGTGCAGCTCACATACTTTATGGCCAGGAGATTCCATAGGCATGACACTCACTGGCATGTGTGACACGGTTCACACACGTTGCATATATGAAATGTTGTTTGGACATCAGTGGTACTTTAAAGTACTGTCATCCAGTACTGTGGAGTCTCCCCCACCTAAGGGATTTTAATAGACAACAGTTAGTCAAACACCTGTAAGGGGTGATGGGTACATTCAGGTTAGGTATAGTTAAGGTTCAGAATTAGAAGACCTGTTGAGCTCCCCTCCAATGGAATTTTGCTTAATCATCAGGACTCAGCCATGAGATTCAGTGAAAAAAAATTAAATGAAAGACATGACATCAGATTTCCAAGAAATTGCCCAGTTACATTTCAGTTAGTGCAACAGACCCTTGACTTAGTGTTCATAAATGATGTTTTTCAGGTAAGATGTAAATTCATAAAGTCAGCAATTTCCTCAGAGAAGTGCTTGTATTTTCCAAAAGATTGAATCAACTCCTTCCCCTACTGAGTCCCAGTTTCTGTCACTTGCAGTTTATTTGTCATACGCAGCTGCAGATGGACACTCGGTTCTTCCTCCTTTTCAGTCATAAACTGTTCGCTCTCTTAAAACAGCTCCTGCCTTTCAGAGAGTCCAAAGTAATTGCTCAATTGACTTCATTTTAGAGAGGATGAAGTGATTTTTGTATACTGCTGGTAGTGCTCTTCAGGTTGAAACAAGTTTTGAGAAGACAAGGCGACATTATTCTACAAGCCAAGGAGACAAAGGACAACAGTGTTAGCAGACAAAGGAATAAGTGGCTCCAAAATCTGATATATTTTATGCCCATCATGCACTGAGACATGCACTGAAGGTACAAATCCAGGCATACCAGCACAACTACAAAAGATGTTAACTTACAGTTTTCTGAATGTTACAAAACTTCAATTAGGTCTCAGAACAAGATGCTTTATTTATATACTGAACTTCACTGTGGACCGGTCAATGTGCATCAGTGGTATCAGGGGTGAGGTTTTGTAACAGTGTACTTCTGAATCTCTTTGGGGTTTAATGCTCATTGACTTGGACAGGCAATCAATTGCTGCATCTCCAAAGGCCTATAGATATTGACTCCGGTCTCCAAAAGACTTTATAAAGAGCATTTGGGGGATACTTTCACTTCAAATTGAATTGTGGACCATTAAATCTCCTTAGTAAAATACTGGAGCAAACATTAGATGTCAATGCTCCTTCTGCATTTTTAATTAGAACACAAATGCTCCTGGGTGAAGATGAGGTTCCTAAAAGGATCCCAGCTTTTTCTTTTTCTCTGACAGATTCTTTAAGTTGTTATAGGTTTTATTTTCCCTACAGACAAAATGCATTAGTTTTACAATACTCTGCTTCTCCCACAAGACAATAACACAGGTATCTCCCGAACATTAGGCATAGATCAGCTGTGCAAATTGAGGAGACAAGGGAGGAGGAGAAATGATACAGCAATCAATTAGTTTGATATTTATCTCTTGCTTTCTTGCCTACACATTTGATAAAGGACTTGGGGATGAAAGGATATGGGAAAAATCTTATTTTGAACAGTAGGGTTTTTTTTTTTTTTTTACATGTTACCTACTATGTATCTGTACAGAAGATTAGATTTTTTTTCCCATTGCCAAAAAATGAATATTAACAGACTCTACAGGATTAATAAATGTGGATGATTCAGCTTGCTTGGCAGTAGCCAATACATTGGAATTCCTGCCATTTTGCCAGATGACTTCTGTGAACTGTCAGAATTTAATAGTCTAAGTAGCAAACTAGTAGCAAACCTACTAAGTAGCAAACACAACTAAAAGACTTGTTCAAAAAAGGAAGTAGTGTTTACAAAGAAGAATGTAGTAATACAGCAACGTAGGCTATAGTAAACATGTTTTGACTCACTAATAGTTCTTAGGATGTTCTATATGAACAAAGTGAGGCATAACAGACATGAGCAGTATAAATATTTTAGCTAAGTATACTAGCTGTATTTTTCTTGTATGTGATATATATACTGTGACTATTTATCATGTCCAAGATGATACCTCCTACTAGATATTTTTTCTTCAGTAAGAAAACCTGCACCTTAAAGTCCCCTGGAGTTCCAGTTTATGTTTGCAAGTCAGTAACTTCCACATGTCCTTAGCCCTCCCATGACCTGACACTACAGTTCTTCCTCCACACCGAGCCAGTATTTGTGAGGTTTGGGACACAAGCCTCTGCACCATGAGCCAGGCAAGGGTGAGGGAGCCAAGTGTGTGTCAATGCCACAGTGTCAGGCAACAAAGAGGGTAGCCCTGGTTTACCAGCCAGTTCTTGATTCTCCCTAACCCTCCTGGCTTCTTTGAGCCCAATACCGGGTGTAAGTGTCCTACGCTACGTTTACCAGTCCTATCCTTTCCAGGCACAAGACCCAGGAACTCCCTCTGCCCCATGGAAGTCTAATAGTTGGCCTCAGAATATACAGGGGTCGTCCCTGTTCCAAAATTAGCAAGGTGGTACTAGTGCCACAGGTAGGTGCTAATTTAGCAGAGGGGGCAGGGGAAGGTGTGTTGGAGGTAATGAATTTCACAAAGAGCACTGACACCTTCATACATTGAAAAGTACGAAAATGTTATTTTATTATCAGGAATAAAACTTCCTCGTCACACTGAAGTTATACTCGCTTCAGACAGGCTGTTGGGAAGGGGAGTCCCCGTTTAGCAGAAAAGACAGGCTGTCTGTACCATTGGGAGACTAAAAATGTAGGTAGATTGATCAAAAGTCAGATAGGCAGGCAGGCAAGCAGGCAGAAAAATAGAAAAACAGTCTGGCCTGCCTGCCTATCAGTCCAAGTGCTTAGAGCCCACATTAGAATATATTTCCACAGACATTAATCTAAATATATTTGCAACAAAATTAACAAACAAAGAATGCTCTTACTTCATCAGGATGCATCCCTAGCAGTACAGGATCAGCAGCCATCTCTGCCTGCAGTCCCCACAAGACTGGACCGCAGTCTCTGGATCCCTTCATCACCAGTAAGGTCCATTGCTGCAGACTGAAGGATCTGACACCACTTCCTACTGCACATTTGAGAAAAATGAAGACAAAACCTCCCAAAACAGACCCTCTGACCCTCAGTTCCCTGTGAAGAAAAACTTTGTGTCCTCACCTGCATCTCCTAGCTTCCACTGAACCTCTTTTCCCAGGCTGCTCCCACTGCCTTGGGAAGTGATGTGGTTTTTACAAGGATTTGTAAAATGCCAAACCTGTGATCTTCATCAGCTGCATAAACTCCAAGAGAGAAAAGGCCTTTTGTTGGGAATACTGCAGAGCCTCGAGCCCCTTTTAATCCATAAATAAGATTTGTAATGCTGCACTGAGAACAGACAATGAAAATGCCCTGATTTTCGATATTAAACTACTCCCAAAAAAATTTATCCAAGCTGATTTATATGCACTGAATAATATATGTATTCCTCTCAACAAGCAGCATAGCAAGTGTTTAAACCTATCATCATTCTTATTACCATGTTATTTCTGTCTCTAGTGTTTTTATCTGATAGAATTTGGGGAGTTTTTACCAGTGCCTCCCTAACCCTACTTCACAGGTATTTTTAATCTTGGGTGTTATACTGTTCTTGATTAGCCATTTTGCACACTAATTTACCTGTATGGTCAAAGATGATTTGTGATTTCAGTGCTTGATATAATTTCTTGTTTTTCCTGTCTGTATCTTGTTTTGTGCCCCTCATCATTGCTTGTACTCTTTACCTGTTCCTTCCAAGCCCAGAGCACCTTCTCTTTTCTCCAGCTGTCTCCTTAAATTTCTCCATAATTCTGACACTTAAAATTTGCCAAAAATTTTGCCTCACTGATCTCTGCCAATTCAGGTTTGCAGACTCTCCCCTAGAGTTGGGGAACTGAAACAATTCAAAGCATGGCTGAGGGAAGGAGAGCATGCGGTTCAGTTCCCCTCACTGTATCGGCAAGAAATAAAATGATTTGCTGCCACACAGTGATGGGAAAATCCAGGCTGGGTACAAGAAAAGGCAGCAGACAGACGAATGTTTAAGAGTACCTTTACCCAGGCAACATCAAAGTCTTTTTACTGCCCCATCTTTCTGCTTCCTTTCACACCCTCAGAGCTGCTCACTTATATGCGCCTGTCTATTCATTAACATCTAATTAAGGCATACATCTGCTGCAGTTTTACATCAGCATTGCATTCCCCCACATTAAAACTGCCTGGAGCTTTCTGGTTTTTCTTCACATTTGTTTCCGGTGCACTAAGAGGAAAAAAAAAAGCTTTTTCATGCTGATTGACAAACAGAGGGAAAACAAACTCTGGGTTTTGAAGAGGATGAAAGAGCAGAATATGCTTCTCATCCAAAAACAATCTCTCCTCAGGGATGTGCTCCATAGAGAAGGGAGGTTTCTTTTAATTAAAGGAGCAATGAAGAGAAAAGAGTATCATAGCTGTAGACATGACAGTCAGGAAAGAAACTAAGTAAAAGCAGAGGGTTAGTCTTTTTTTGCCATGGGAAGCAATTGCACTCCATCACTTTACCTCACTTACCTGCTTGTTTCCAGCCCATTTCTACCTACCCAAAAGGTAAGCCAATGCCACAGATTAACAGCCAAACCTGAGATTATTTCCTAACCAGATTTCATACCATCCCTCAGGGGGCACGGCTTACAAAAATCACCAGTGACAGAGACAACGATGTTCCAGAAAGCCCCGCTAACTGGTAACAGCCTCCCCCTGCCCTTCCTAAAGAGCATATTCACAGCTCTTTCTGAGACATGGAGATGAAGCAAGCACTCCCAGCCTCTGCTAGCACATCTAGTCTTGCTCACTCTCTTTGTCTGATCAAGGACAGATTTCTTCTCCAAGTTATAAGATACAGATCTAGAGGAATAATCCTGGGTATTTTCCAGTCATCCCAAAGCACGCCATTGCTTAGCCACTGGACTTGCTTTCTACCAACCTTTCCAACAAATGCAACTGCAATTTCATAAAGATGCTAAAATGCTAAACTCTAAACCAGGAAAAAAAATAAACCAAAGAGCTTTACGATAAAGCAGCATACAGTGTTCAGCCATTACTTTTATCAGAAGTGACTGGAGTTTCTTCTCAATACAAGAAATACCCTGCTGCGGCATTTCAGCACGGAAATATCCACCATAAAGACAGACTGCATTTAGCAATGCAATTCTGCCTGCTGCACTGCCAACAAGAAAATACTTCCACACAGTCCACAACTCTCAGACAATATTGCATATATTGATAAAATTTAGATTGTTGCTGTCACTCAGTTTTTTTTTTTAACTTGATGATGCTCCAGAAAGACTTGCTGTTTAATTGCTTAATGTGGAGCTCTGGTAGTAAAGCACTTAGAGATGTGCCCACATCTATCACTTTATGAGAAAACTCTCTGTATTTTCATCTGTACCTGCTTGAAATATAAATATAGTTTTGGTCCCAGCTATGAGAAACAGAATTGGCATACCTAGAAGTCAATAGCTTTGTTCTATTTGCCAATTTGATTATAATTATATTTGTTTTGCTCTCAGATTCACTTTGAATTCCCTCTGATAAGACATACAGTGTCTTTTGTACACACATCTCAAAATGATTTGAAAAATTTAAATATTGATAGCATATGTAAACTCCAAAGGCAAATTTCATGGATAGATTTTTTTCTCTCCTCCTTTACACAGTAGGCTAAAAATCTTACATAAATTATTTCTTCTTGAGAGTTTTATCTTATTTTGAGTATTCAAAAATATCTTTTATAAAGACATTGAGACTTGATTTAGAAGCTGTCAGTGACAGAGAATCTATCATAACTGGAGGAAAGTTGTTCCACTGATTAATTACTCTGAATTTACCTTAGTCTAGCTTCCAGCTCCTGAATCTCATGGATCCATCTTTCTGACAGAAATACCACCTACAATAAGCCATCTCTTCCCACTATCACCTCTTAATTTTCTCTTTGATGCACTGAACAGATTAAATTTTCTTGGTTTCTCCCTAGAAAAGAATATTTTCCTATTATTCTTTTCTGAGTTTTTTCAATTTTTTTTTTTGAAGAATGACTATTAGAACTCAAAACAAAAGTGTATCATTAGCACCAGAGGTTCATGACTCATAGCAACAGTTATAACTCTCACTTAAGCAATTGAAATAGCTAGAAAGAAGCACGCAAGTCCCTCTGTGCCATGACAACTGCAAAAATAGTACTTCCTTGTTCATAAATGATATTTCCCAACAAATTCTTCATAAGTTGTACTGAGCCTTAGCTAAACCAGATTGCTCACTCACGTTCAGTTACTGATTTCAAGGATGAAGTCCATTTCCTAAGACTGACACACTTTCTGCATGCCTGCAAAATATAATCTTGTAAGGTGACTGCACAAAAATATGTGTTGAAGTATCTGCTTGTTTACTTCTGTAACGGATCCAGAGCAGCCTCTGTACCCCATGTGCAATTTACTATTATTCATTCACTAATTCTGAGTCATGAGAAATTTTACAAGTGTGGTATTTACAGGTGTAGTCCTCCTAGATTAGACTGGATCAAGAATAAACAGTGGCAACATCTGCTCAGAAAAACTTCTGTGGGACCACGACTCGAACTTTTACAGCTACTCTGTCACAACCCTGCTTCCATTGAGAAAATTACCACTAAACATCGTTCCAGTATGTACCTGTCTTAAAAATGCCTTGGATATATCAGAGATGCCTTCACTGAACGCATTTGAGATCTCAGTAATTATCCTTGTTTGTTGACAGCATCAATCTTTTATAAAAGCACGTTGATGGCATTAATTGTACTGCCATTCCTTTCAGTTTTCCCATGTGTCCTATCACTTGCCTTTTCATGATTTTGCCATGAGCAGTCAGTCACCTTATGATTTCCTAGACAAATTTAACAGCCTTTACAAATTTAACAGCCTTTAAGTAATTAAAATTTTAATGCACATGATTATACTGTGACACTCCTATTTTTTCCAACATTTAAAAAAAAAATTAATCCATGTCTAAAGGAGTTCTCCCCCTCCTTTTTTTTTTTTAAAGTACTCAACTGCTGTTTTTCAATAATCTTCATGATTAATATTAGAATACAAAGGATTTCACTATTACTCTAGTCTCTTGTATATGACTATAGCATTCTGCTTCTTTTGGAGTAGTATGTATTTGTCTTTTGGAGCAATATATATTTGCGAGTAGCGAGTACATATTGAACACTATAGCGTTTTGTGCATCCTAAAGATGTTTTTCAGACTGGTTGTGTACAGAGATAAAATATCTATTTTAACAGAAATAAGGTGATTATAGCCCAAAGGCTACTAGAAGTTTAGAGCAAGAGACTAGAACTCCACACAGAGTAGAAAGGGTCATGATCATGCTTGTGAATTCAGAAACCTTATTCTACTTTCTTGTGCACATAGTTCCAGTTTTCCTGATGGTATCATTTTCTTTCCTCAGACAAATGGCACATAGTGGAATTTCATCAGAATTTTACTTAATACTGGTAAAATATTGGGTTTAGTGGTGAATCATGATTCATGGGAAAGCAAAAGCTATTTATAGAATTTATAACTTGGACTGGTCAAAAATATTTTTATTGCAAAGTGTGTTTTGATGAGAAACTATCCCCAACTGAAAAAATGTTTTATTATTGGATAAAATAAAGTTCCAATTTATTTTACTCCATCTCCTTGAATGATGAGTACAAAAAAAATCCCTTCTTTCTGGTGTTTTTGCAGTTTTGAAAATAAGAAAAAGGAAGAGCACAATAGAAAAATGGAAGTGTAGTGTGTTTTCTCAGGAAAAAAACAATTCTGGAAAATAGTTTTCTTTGAAAAAAAAAAACTTTTCTTTGAAAACTTTCTGTGAATGATATTTCTTTCTTTTTGATTGACTCTAGTTGTGCCATCCAGAGCAAGAAAAGAAACAATCACCACATGATACAATGGGACACAGTTTAAATGGCAAATCACTGGGATGAAACACTCAAATTAATATTAGCTACATGAGTTAAATGAGTTGGAACAAAATATTCATCAAACAATTTCAAACAATAAATTAATTAATGCAAATTGTGATGTGTTCATAGAGAAATAACAAATGCAAAAAGGGCAAATTTCATTGTCAAATGAATTGTTCTCAGGGAATAATTCATCTATCTGCAGAAAACAGAAAAGAGTTGAATGCTAATGGGTAGGAATGAGGGGAACATAGCATAGGAAAAGAGCTAATTTGTAGATGGCAATAAGTCTACTGACTGTTTGGGGGGGGGAAGAGAGATGTGGATAGATACTGCTGAGTCTCTTGAAAAGTTGGACATACCTTAGGTTTAAGCCCATGTATCAGGTTTTGCAAGATTAATATTTTCAGACTGTAGGCTCTCCAGGAAGGTATCTTAAAATGAATGCGCAGCATGTAAAGGAAAAGCTCTGCTCTCAGCCAGGTCAATGAACCTTAAAAGTAATTGATAACTCTTATTAATAATGCATGGTTATAGAACTATTTGTTTCATTCTGGTAAATTTTGTAGAACCTCAATAAAATAAAACATTGTATTAGAATAATCATAAAAAACAAATCCTGCAGAGTCACGATACATTCGTTTTAAATACATTTCAGTTTCATTTGTCAGTACTCTCACATCTGCTTGCTGGGCACCCCTAGAACCAGTGCTGTTCCAGTAACGCAGAGCTGCCAGGAGGGTTCCGAGTCATCTGTGTGTTAAGCATCTCCTCAGCATTTGCTGTTTCATTGTGGCAGAGCAGTAATACATGCACAAATGTACACACACACAGACCTGAGTGCACAGCTCATTTTTTTCTGGATCAGATTGATTAGTTTTGGAGAAGGGTTAGAGAAAGGGAACTGATGTCAGTTGTCATTGATTCCAAAGATAAATGAGGAATTGACCAGCAAAATCTTGCCCAGCCAAAAGATAACAACACTTACAGTAAGCAAAGGATTAGCTTTGCTGAAGTATCAGAAATGCTTTTAGATAACATTAATTTCAAGTAGATTAATGTAGACATTTTGCTGTTTCAAGACCAGGAACACTGATTTTTTTTCTTTTTCAGTTTCAATTCTTTATTAGTTATATCCCCTATGGCCATTATGGGATGCCCCACTGTTTACTACAAGCTTAAGTTTCTGTACTAAAAATATCTGATTTTGTTCTGCATTCTTGATCAAACCTATTTTTACAAGGTAATAATTATATGCACGCTCTTCAGCTGTCAAATATATGTTAAATGGGAAAACATTTATTAAATGTGAGCACTAATGCCAGGAGAACCAGTTACCGTGACATTTCTTAAAAAAGAACAGAAGAAGCTGTTCAACACCTGCATACTGTTTTGTACCAAACTGCTCTAATTAGCACATTTTGAGATATGATTAGAGCACTAGAGGAAGCTTTCCAAATGCCATTAATTATGGATGTGATCTTAAATTATTCACTTTGAATATTTTTTTCTTGCTATGCCTCTTTTATCTTCCACTAACTTTTTGTTGCATCCTAGAACAGATCCAATTAAACCTCAAATGGAAGTTTGTTACGCTAAAGAAAAGGTAAACTGAAAATTAATCACCTTTTTTTTTCCTAAGGTGTTTGTCCTAAAAAGGGAGAACATGGGTGAGAGTCAATTTTTTTCCCCTCAAACATTCAACATTCTCTACCTCAACCTCTACTAGTATTGGAAGATCGATACTCATGCAACCATTAAGCATGAAAATTTACATCTCTCACTAAAGCAATATTATGGAATACAATGAAACATTTACATAATATTAATTTTTATTCCTTTTAAAGATCACTGTATCAGATCAGTTATCCAAGCCTCTGATATATCACAGATAGTGTCATGTGCGGAGTCTAATAGCTTGTGACCAACTGAAGAACCTTTTCCAGGCTCACATGCAGCCAGACCTGTCAGAATAAGTCTGTGCAAGGAAAGGAGGATGGCACTAGGAAGGAGGGAGGCAGAGAAAGAGGGAAAGGTGGAGTCAGAGTAAGAAAAAGGAAAGATGTGGTGAGAGAAGCTGAACACAGCCCAAGGTAAGAAGCAGACTGAGATAGAACAGAGGAGAGCAGTGAGGGGAAGGAGGATCTTTTCCTTAAAGTAGCACGGGGGCTGCTTTCAGGTTGTGTGTGGCACAGGGTGCTGCGATCCAGCACAGGTCTGAGGCTGCTGCTCCCTGCACTGATATCAGCCTAAGAGAGATCATCTGGCCACCACCTTTTTGTAGCTTTACATAGATAATGTCTGGAACCTTGGGTACCTGGCCCAGGTATCATACTAACTCCCATGCTCATATCCACATGTCCTAAATACCCCTCCAGTGAAAAATGCAGACAGCACAGTGTATAAATTGCTTTTGCTCCATCTTCTCTCATTTTTTCCTCCCTTCCACACATTAACCTAACTTGCTTGTGCCATTAGCAGGACAACATTTTTGCAGAGATAAAGAAAGAAAATTCATATAAATCTGTTTAAAAATAAAGCTCACATCTACACATAATATGCAGACACATAATAAAAGGTTCCCATGTATGTCCTCCGGTCTAAGCAGAATAGTTAAATAACCCTAGTACATACAATGACTGAACATTGCCCTGGATTTTATTTTTTTTCCTAGGTTTAAATTCCTCCTTTAAAGATTCCTCTGGGACGTCAGAAGCTACTAGCACATACTTGTTTTGTTAAAGACTGCTGATAAAATCCAGTGAAAGGAATGACTATTCTCTTAAAAGGTGTTTAAAACACGTGTCTGTAGAAAACAGAGATGAGCTGCACTCCAAACTGGAGTGCTATCACTTCACACAATAGCCACATCCTTCTTTAAGCTAAACAGAGCTGAAGTTGGTCTCCAGATAGGAGACCTCCAGGGAAGACACATCTAGGAACAATCATTCAGAAGTCTGTTCTGCTGATTCAGCGATGTTTGTTTGGTGTTACATGCAAGCTGTGATAAGGGAGGATTTCTCTTGCATTTGGCATCATTAAAGCTCTTTAGAGAGACAATTTCTAACATCCTGAATCAATACCTTATGCAGCTATTACAGAGTCTACTAGAGCATTCCTGATGTTTAATGTTTTACCTTGTCTTATTCATTAACTTCCTTTTGTCTTGAAAATAACTCCTGTCATCTCAGCATGAGCTGCTGTATCCCTAGACATTACCAAGAACTCACATGCTTGAGTGGGCTAGGGATCAGGCTCAAAACAGGTAGACATCCCATTCCTTATCCTTACTGAATCAATGGAGTTTGCATCATCTCTCACAGCCACATTGCAGTATCAAGTCCATACTGGACAATCAGAAACCCTTTAGAACTAAGTGAAAATGCAAAATGAGGATGGTAGAGAGACTTATTAGGTGAATAAAATACATTTAAAGGGTTTTTTACTGTCCTTTGCAACCTTGTAACCTTACCCACTTTATTTCTCCATGTTTGTACCTTATCCTCTATGATTGCTTGAGAGTCTAAGATACCATAACAAGGAAATTAGGACCTTCCTTGAACTAGTCATTCCTTGCCCTCAAAGTCTTGACATTTTACAGCAATAGCTCTGTGCAGCATGCAAGACACTTTCTGCCACCTGGAACTTGCTCAAAGTCAACATCAAGTTAGCAAAGATCTGTGAAAGACAACATTTCTAACTGATCTATCAACAAAAGGAAAACCTCTTGGAAAAAGCAGGTGCTTACAGAATGGAATCCTATCTTTAGTACTATGTACACACTGGCTTATTCCTTGAAGTTTTGGAAGAAAGAAGTTATTGATTTATGTAAGTTCACATTGCCTTTGCAATATTGCCTGTTGCCTGTACAAGCGTATTGGGAAAAAGATGATAAATGGAACAAAAGGCAGGAAAAAGAGGAAAAGTTGAACAAAAGGCAGGGAACTATAATGGAACCCAAATCTTCTGTGCTGGCTTCTCTGCCTACATTACAGATACATGAGTACATAACTCTAAAGTATTTAACTCCAAAGAAATAACGTTACTATAACTCAGAGTAACTTCATTGACTTTCTCAGTAAAATTGAGATCAACAGAAGAATCAAAATCACTCTAAGAAGTATCTCACATATGAGGTCTGACTCTTTGGTATCTTAACATTGCTTATCATCATTAATGTTGTTACAAAACATTGCCCTGAGTGTGAGAGACATCCCAGCAGAGGACTATTTCAAATGCTCTCAAACATCACCATGTACTGCATTCCACACACAAAAAAATTAATGTGTCATTTATATTCATTATATTGAATATTCAATGCATATCTTCCTGGCAACTTATTAGGACTGACATTAGGGCACGTGGAAGAGAATTTGAGACACCCTGCACATGACACTAACTTGTTATTAAATATAAGTAATTTTGATTAATTTTGAGTTTTGTCCAAATTTATTTTACCTTATTTTTGCTAAAACCCTTGCATTTCTTGTTCCTACAGCCTGCTATAGGAATGGCACCAGACAATATGAGTGGCTCTAAATCTAGTGTTAAGGTGTACCTTAAGTAAAATGAGCCATAACAGATCTTAAATGGAAGCTGTCTGTATCAAACACTATTCTCTAGTTACCCCAGTAGGAAACTAAGCAGATGGGCTAAAGTAGCAATAGATGAGAGAAACTGAATAACACCCTCATATTTGACAGCTACTCATGAAGGTCTAGAGAGGGGCATCTTAGAAAGTAACCAGTCATCCCCATTCAATTTTACATGGATGGAGGATTCCCCCCCCACCCCAACTTGGGTGTTGAAAAAACATTTATTTCCATAATTAAATATGTTGGAGAAATTATCAAAAAAACATTAGCTCTGCCTTTGCCCATTTTAAGCTGCATTGGGGGATATTCTGTACATTTTTATTCATATTAGGAAAGAATGTGAGTGGGAAGGAAATGAAGATGAATACCAGTGCTGTAAAACCAGATCTACTGATACAAAAGTGAGGTATCTGGCAAATCTTCAGTTAATCAGCAAGGAGACTTGTTGTTACCATAGATCCTCCATGGTACAGGTGTATTTGTAGTTATATAAGAGTTTCCTAAGTAGCTTAAGACAACTTATCTGTTCTATCTCCCTCTCACTCTTCTCTCCTCTGAACTTCCAGGAGAATTCAGTGTGTCCAAAACAATGAAGATAAATAACAAGAGAAGAGAGAAGACAGATTAGAGAAAATAGACCAAGAGAGAAAAGAAAACAAGGAATAAAATACCTATCCTTCCATTATTGGCTAGAGAAATCCTACCAATCCATCATGCTGGAATAAACTCCCAAGAAAGTAACAATGGATGGTTTAGGATACTCCAAGGCAGGGGTTCTCTCTCATATTCAGGACAGACTGGTAATGATCAAAGGCAATAGAATTTTCAATTGGTCCAGAAAGCAGGTTTAAAATGTCTAGTGTGGGTTCAGATTGTGTTCCCAGCAGAACATTTTCTGGTCACCTGAGTGCATCCCTTGGGGCCACCAACAGAGAGGCTGTGGGAATATCCTTTGCCTCATCGGGGCAAGGCCAACAATAGCAAAAAATGAATATGCTACAAGCAATACTATAGTTTCCCACCTCATTGCTCAGTTTTCATCTTTTAATGCCCTGTACATGTTCCCAGGAATCCCTCAGAGTAGCACATAAAACTCCCAGTTGATTGTCAGACTGCTGCTCATTATCAATACCTGAAGGGAATCACACATGACAGATGTAGGCAGTCATAGCCAGCCTACTACAGAAGAGCTAGCCCTATGCTAAGGAACAAAAGGCTCATAGATTCATGGGTACAGTCATTTATTGCTTTCAGTCTTTCCACATCCAGCCAGGCTTGTAGCTATCACCTGCACTACATCAAAATTACTATTCCCGATCTAGGAAAAGGCACAAATTACATTTTATCCTAAGTGGACTTGTTTCCCACTGGAAGTTACTTTCTACAAGTCATTTAAGGCAGGAGATGATAGCTCTTCAGGGGATTAAAATCATCATCTTTGTTTCACAACTGTTTTCTCTTCTCCCCGCTCCCCATGTGGAAGTAGTTCTCAGGTATGGCAGGCAGGAGTGCTGTTTTACTAGAAACATTTTTTTTTTCTGATGCTTGCTTTCATCTCAGTTAAAAATTACCCTTCATATCTTCCACAAACATTAAAGATCACCTGGTGAGTTTGTATGCTCAGATTCATTCTTGTCTGTGTACTCCAGAACATGTTATAGTCATCATTGCTACTACTTGCAATTATAGGAGAGAAAAGTATGCACCTGATTGATATGGAATAAAGCTAAAGCAAATGTAGACTCCAGCAGCTATAAACACACATTAGATTTTCTGTCTGTTACTATAGGGACAAGGGAGTTTTCAACCTCTTATAAGAATGCTTTGCCAGTTACAATAATTGCCAGTAAATAAATTGATTCATATCTTGTCAATTATAAATGTATGATTATCTCTATGTATGCTATCACCTTCCACACTGTATATACTGTACTGAAGAATTTCCACCCTCCCAGCAGTGAAATTAATCCCAAATAGTCATTTTGGGGCTCAGAAAGTAACAAAGGCTGCCAGACACACAGAGAGAAGATTTTTTTTTTCACAGACCAAATGTAATGGTCTGTCTTTGAACTGGACGAAGATGGCCAGGTTACATCTACTCTTGCAAGAAAAATCCAATTGTGATTTTCTAATGATCAAAATCATGAGGTTTGGTTTTGTATTTCATCTCTGGCTGACTCAGACTCTGAAGTGTTGGGTGCCAGGAGTGGGGATTAAGAAAAAAGTTAAGACACTCGACATGAAAAATTGTGACTTTTTTTAAAGTTACAGAATCCAATCTTTATGCCAAAGGAAGCCAGGTCTTAGTTCAAAGCATCTAAACTCACACATCTCAAACATGTATTTGTTTCCCCTTCTAATTTCTCAGTGGATGCATAGGTGCCTGTGTTGGTTTTGCGTGGCAAGGTTTTGGTAGTGGGGGGGGGCTACAGGGGTGGCTTCTGTGAGAAGCTGCTAGAAGCTTCCCCTGTGTCTGATAGAGCCAATGCCAGCCGGCTCCAAGACGGACCCGCCACTGGCCAAGGCCAAGCCAATCAGCGCCTCTGTGATAGCATATTTAAGAAGGGAAAAAAACAGTTAGAGAACGCTTTTGCAGCCAGAGAGAGGAGTGAGAAGATGTAAGAACATCTGCAGACACCAAGGTCAGTGCAGAAGGAGGGGGAGGAGGTGCTCCAGGTGCCGGAGCAAGATTCCCCTGCAGCCCGTGGTGAGGACCATGGTGAAGCAGGCTGTCCCCCTGCAGCCCATGGAGGGAGGATGAGGGGGTGTAGAGATTCCACCTGCAGCCCGTGGAAGACCCCATGCCAGAGCAGGTGGAGACATCTGAAGGAGGCTGTGACCCTGTGGGAAGCCCGCACTGGAGCAAGCTCCTGGCAGGACCTGTGGCCCCGTGGAGAGAGGAGCCCACGCCAGAGCAGGTTTGCTGACAGGACTTGTGACCCCGTGGGGGACCCACGCTGGAGCAGTTTGCTCCTGAAGGTCTGCACCCCGTGGAGGAGACTCACATTGGAGAAGGTCGTGAAGGACTGTCTCCTGTGAGAGGGACCCCACGCTGGAGCAGGGGAACGATGAGAGGAGTCCTCTCCCTGAGGATGAAGAAGCAGCAGAAACACCGCGTGAGGAACTGACCATAACCCCCACTCCCCATCCCCCTGTGCCACTGAGGGGGGGTGGAGGTTGAAGCCAGGAGTGAAGTTGAGCCTGGGAAGATGGGAGGGGTGGGGGGAGGTGTTTTTTAAGATTTGGTTTTATTTCTCATTCCTCTACTCTGTTTTGCTTCGTAATAAATAAGATGAATTCCCTCTCTAAGTTCGGTCTGTTTTGCTCGTGATAATTAGAGAATGAGCTCTCCCTGTCCTTATCTCAACCCATAAGTTTTTTTTTTTATTTATACCTTTTCTCCCCTGTCTAATGAACGAGGGGAGTGATAGAGCAGCTCTGGTGGGCACCTGGCCCTCAGCCAGGGTTAACCCACCACAGTGCCGATACAGCTCCTCCTGAAGATGAGACTCTGCCTGTCGATTCCACAGGCAGTTGGATTCCCCATGCATGTAAAATGTAAGAACAGCTGTGTCTCATTTATGCTAGAACTCATGCTATCCTGAACACTTAAGGGGATATTAAAAGTTGCAGTTGCAACTTGTGCTTGATTTTAGCTCCCTCCACACCAATCAGAATGGTGAAAAAGAATTTATAGAGGCATGAATCAAGTCTAACGCCTTCAGAGATTGGTAATTCATTCAATGGCTGACCAGAACTATAAAAGCCTAGACACTTTATAAAAAATGTTTCCCATGTGTTTCTGATGGCAGTGGTAACTCTGCAGCTTTAGTGAGAGGTGACAATAACCATCAGTTTCGGTATTGACTGAGACATGGATTCCTGCCAGTATTCCCAGGGGATTCTGAAGGAGAAGGTGTGCAATCAAACCTATCTACATCAGGAAGTGCAGACAGTGAAAAAGCAGGACCCTAATATAAAGTACAACTCCTGCCCAGTTTTTCCCACTGAAAGTTTATTTTTCTTGACAACATAGTTTACACTATTTGATAGATGGGATGCCGCTCTGACAACGCCAATTACACCTCTTATTCTGAGTGTAAAATTTGAGGCATATTATCAAAACTCAGATAACACCACAGTCCATGTTAACAGCACTGCTGAATTTGTCATTTAACAGACCCTCTGAACTGTACTTTTTTTTGTATTTAACATTATCTCCATTTCACTGATAGGAAACTGAAGCAAAGGGTCATGAAATATATGGCTTTAGAAAAATTCTAGCACATTTTCTTGGTCATGTCAGGGTCTTATGACAAAAAGTTAAGAGTGGTGAAATGAGTTTTACAAGATGATACAAATTATGAGCAGCTGAGTTAAAAGCCAGAGCTCCACCTTCTGACTGTCTTTCCTCTAACCACCTGTAGACCTTGCTGTTCAGAAGACAAGGCTTCTGCACTCTATACACTTTAGCTCTTTTGCTCAAGTTGTGAGCAAAGCATACACCCTGGAAACCATGTGATACCAGCTCCATCTTCATCTCTCATGCTTTCTAATTAATGCAAAACATGCCAGAGTTAAATACACAGGTTATAACTGGTAATGGGGAGGTAGGAACAACCTTACTTTTTTCTCCCTTGCTTAAGACAATTCACAGCTTTCACAATTATACAAGCATGTTGTATTTATTAACCCAGCAGGCACCGTCAAATGCTCATCAAGCATTTGCATGTAATCTTCAGTAGAAAAATTGCTTTTGATTGTAAGTTTATGGTATCCAGCAGTGATAGCCAATTTGTTGCATTGCAAAGCCACCAGAGTGACAGGATTCCACAAGAGCCTCCTGAGAACCAAGGGATACAGGGGTTAAGCATCATTCAAGGAAATCTGTCAGTGAGATTAACAAAATTAGACTTTGTGCAAAAGTTTGCATTGTTCAGTTGATTTTTTTTTTCCTGGTAACAACATTTTTATATCACGCCATACCCCAGATAAAGCATTATGCCTATATAAATATCTACCCCAAAAATCAAGCATCTCTTTGGGTTCAACATGAATTTAAGAAAATATTTGTTGTAAGTTAAGGCAGCATTTATGTCTAAAGACATCAGTACTTCACCATACCTCAAAGGTATTTGCATGTGCCTGTGAGTCCATGACATGCCCTGGGGTGTCCTCCCACCACAAGCTTTTCTAGCACTGTTCCAGAGCACTTTAGCATTTCTGATGACAATGACAGCAGTATGACCTACAAGTAATATATGAAAAAATGTAGAGCATGGAATGTTCTTGCAAGGCACACTTAGCAAAAAGTCAGTGAAGAATGACTCAAATGCCAACAAAGCCAATGAATTTAGAGCAAACCTCTTGGAATAATCTTCCAAGAGTAAAAATATAAACACAATTTTAATTTTATTATAGCTTTGTGAGAGAAAAAGGATAAGACTCCTTATTTCTGTATGAGAGACAGCCCTCAAAGGCCACTGGTCATTTTAGGAACAGGCATATTGTGGTTCTCAGCTACTTTGCATCATACCAGTAGCAGGGTGTTGGGCTTCACAGACTACCTTTCCTTAATATTGCATTTGCCT
Organism: Balearica regulorum gibbericeps; assembly: GCF_011004875.1. Classification (NCBI taxonomy): domain Eukaryota; kingdom Metazoa; phylum Chordata; class Aves; order Gruiformes; family Gruidae; genus Balearica; species Balearica regulorum. Next base: position 94,387,796 of record NC_046186.1, on the reverse strand, counting down.
GGAAATATTTTATTTTCAAGTAGTCTGATGTATTATACAGCAAGATAGGTCTGATCATATAACAACAGCATGTTTTCTGTTAAAAAGGACTTACTCTAGGTTGAGACATGTTGTCCCTCCACTACTGCATGATGACAGCTGAAAGGTCTTAGAGGACCTTTCACAGTAGGATAGCCTGGAAATACTGCCCAGAAGTTAGTGTCTGGTTGCCCCAGCTGCATTCAAGGAGTTGCTCCAAGGAAAGAACATTATTCCTTCCCCCTTTGGTGGGTTTTGTTTACTTTTATAATTAAATTTCTACAAGGGATTACTTCCAATCTTAACTCTCCTTTTGTATTCAGCCCTGATCAGATTATGGCTCTTGATGCAGTCAAGTGGATTGTCATGTAATGCTAAAAAGAAAGCATTGCAACATCTGTGTAGATAATCCAAAACTTGATATAGGCTCCTCGCTAACCTTCTCTAGTTACTGTAGAAGCCCTAGTGACTGCATTTTACAGAGGGGAAAAAATAAGACATAAAAATGAAACATCACAAAGTTTTAAGTCCGATTTTTGCATTAGCTAAGGTGTTTTTAGCTAATTTGAAATGTCTCATCTGAAAGGAATTGTCCAGCTTCATTCCTAGGCAGGGACCTGTCTCCATTTCAAGCAAGCAGTGTTTCTAATCATTGCCTGCTAATGAGCATATTAACCCCTATTTCTGTTTGCATTGTGATTTCTTTCAGCATTTTAGCCTAGTCAGCTACTATATTACTAAGGAGGATCATTACTGATGCAATAATACTTACAGATTCAGGCTTATTGCACAGATACAGGAAAAAGGCATCTGTTTATTTTAATTACTTTCTAATCAGATAAAGGAATTAAAGTGCGATGGATCAAAGGAAAAGCTGCAACAAAAATGATTCAATGAATTGTCTATAACAATAAGCAATAACAACAAATCAATACGTTACTTTTTCAAGCCACAGAATGAGCATCAACCAATGAATCAGCCAACACTGGTAACATGAAAAATACAAACCATAAGGAGGCCAGATGACCTGCTGAGCAGCTCCCAGAAAATCTAGAGCTACAATGGGAACACAGATATTTCTGGTGCCTTACCCAGCACCCCGTGCTGTACTCCCTGAACAGCCAGCACTGCAATTTTAGCCACTGACATCAGCAACAGTCATATTTCAGGAGGTCCATCTGTGGTGAGGCTAGTTCAGCTGTCTAGGAGGTTCCCCCCTCTCCTTTTCACCCTATAAAGGGTGTGTTTTTCAAAACTCTAACTACAACACAAGAGGCTAACAGAAAGAGGTGGCTTCACCACTAGGACCAAAAAGAGCTTTTTTCACTGCAGCTGAACTCAGTGCTGAAGATGCAGTTTTAGCATACAAGCTGACCTAAAAGCCAGAGGCTCACTATGACAGCACAGAGACCAATGAACACTGTAAATTTGCCACCGTGTCCACCTTGTACTAAACACTAGGATAAAATGTTTAGTCATCCTCCCCACTTTTGCCCTTAAGATCCTCTCCATCTTCATTTTAAAATGCATTTTTAAACTTCCTTTACAGGCTGCTGAGCTTTCTCTTCTACAAACCTATAGCAAGATTAAAAGAAGTTATCCCCTGGCACCAAATAGGCCACTCAGAAAATTAGTTAGCATGAATGGAGAATGAATCACTGTTAACATGTGTCAGAGCCCTGAGTGCACCCCCTTCCCCATCCTGGGGGTTTTGTCTGCCTGGGCTCAGGGCCAACGCTGACCTGATGCTGCTGGTGGCCCAGGGGAGAGCTCCTGCAGACAGTACTGCTGGTGAGCCTCAGTGGAGACATCCCTTCCTATGGGACAGGGCTGTCCCTTCCCCACCCAGCATGGCCCCATTGATCCAGAGCCTGACCCCCACCCCTGGGCTGATGTCCCAGCCTGGCCTCAGCCTTGTCCCAGGGAGGTGCTTGATGTCTGGGGCTGGGGCTACCCCCAGCTGCCCCGCTCCCTGGCTGAGATGGTGAGACAGCCCTGGCTCCCAGCCTCAGGAAGCAGCTTGCTCACTGGGTGCTCTTCTGTGACAGCATGATTCAAACTGGGCTTGTTCCAGTGAATCCAAGCTTTTCTACCTCCACGTGAGCATACCCTATGCACACACATGTTCCTATGTAATGCTATGCTGTTATTTTTTTATCTTCTGAATAATGAACTGAATAATAAACTTTGGAAAGTGCTAAGAACTTTTCTTTTCCTAATTATTCAGCTATTTTTCCCACTACATTTTTAGCATATGTGCTGTTTTCTTCCTCCAAGCTAAAACAGAAACAGTTTTAAAGTATGTGTTTGATCTGATAGGATGTGGTTGGGAAGAGAAGGAAGTTTATTACAAAGACATTCGTGTTCAGATAGCCTAACAGGAACTCAATGTATTGCCATTGATTTTCAAGTGGTATAAACATGGTCTGCCCTCAGACGGTGCATCTCAAGGAATAATTGTGTATTAGTTGGCCACAATGTAAAAACAGATTAAATATTCACATTTTGGTGACAGCTGTAAGATTACAGTTGACTTTTCAGTCTTTTTTTCCAGTCCTTCTTTCAAAATACACTGCTAGAAGTCTGCCCTTACAAACATTCATTGACAATGAATATCAGGCTTGTTGACTAAATTCACTGTATCCCAAGCCAAAAGTTTTTCACAATCATATTTGCCTTGAGCAGAACATTGAGTAGTTTATGAAGATTAAGTTCAGCTAATAGCACTACCAAACAAAATAGAGGGGAAAAAAGTTATTTCCCTAATTTGCCCACAGCAAAAAATTAGATGTCATGAAGTAGAGATAATTTTTTTTTTAGTTTTTCACACAATATACCTGCTTCTGAAGCCTAATAATTAATCAATTATTGCAAAAGCTTATGGTGCAAGTCCAGTGACAGTGAGCTTGAACTTGATCCAAAGCCATTTAAAGCAATGGAAAATTTTCTTTTGATATAACTGTGTTTTGTGTCCAGCTCTACCATGCGTCATTCCTGACACTCTTACTGTCAACAACTAAACAAATGTTCTTTATACAAGCCCAACATCCTACATGATGGGGAAAATAAGTGGTTGCCTTCAGCACTTACAAATCCCTGTGCTTCCAAGTACTATTGATCAGTGCTACAGCTTTCTCCTCTGCTTTAACACCCTTTCCCACAGGTCCAGACCCTTTTTCAGTATAACTCTGCAACCTCAGATGGATGGATGAATTAATAAACCTTTCCACACGTTCAAACCAGAGACAACTCCATCCTGCTTGTTTACCAGAAGAAAGTGGTACAAAGATGATGAACCTAATTTGTGTGTTTCTGAAAGCCTCTACTTCATGCTTTTAGTAAAGAATATTTGAGTTCTGTCCTGATTAGCAGATATGAGCAGGTATTTTTGAACCAACATTAAAGTCCTCCTTCCTACTGTCTTAATTTATACACTATTCATCATTATCTTTTTTTTCCCCCACTATCTACTCAAGTCCTCTTCCCATGAACTTTGTACACAAAGTTGGGAATGGATGAGTTTAAACAGGTATCAGTATATGAAGTCATATGTTTAGCATCTTCATTCAAAATTCCAGTCAGGATCTTCAGAGTATGATCAAGGCATAAGAGCTGGGTAAGGATGTAGGGAAGGAGCCTATTTCTTGTCATTCTTTCCTTATCTATAATAAAACCATATTCTACTGGAAACAGAGTTGACTTTCCAAGTCAGGCTCTTGTCAGACTCAAGGGAAGCAATTAGATGTAAAGCAGGCTACCTGGTATGACAGTAATTAGGCTCTAGATCTGTGGTTATCAGGCCCCAAAGCTGCACTGTTAAATTAGCTCAGAACTTTAATTAAACCTGTAGTAACAACTTACTTTAATTTTGTAATTATTATTTTATCGAGAACACAGCTCAGAGGGCTGAATGGCTCACTGAACTAGTAAAAACCAATATAGCTATTTCCCTCTGTATTATCAGTAGAGATCAGAACCACCTCAGCTGTTACAAACAGTTATTATCACAAGTATCTCTGGCTCTTTGGCATCTACAGAGAAACAGAGAATTAATTAAAAGGCTCCAACTGGTGTGCAATTAGCATTTCCTACTGTCAGTTTAGATTCCACGTAGGCAAGCAAAGCAATCATAGGCTGTAGATATATTAATAGTAGCATTATGGTTCAGGGCATTTTGGTGACTCTTCTCAGTGTACCCATTCACCAGGCATGGATTGCCTTTGCAGACCTTATTTGGCAAAAACTAGATTCTTTCAGAAGAAAATGACCCAGAAGGTCTGACCTGCGCCTCCTAAACTTCACTTTATGTAAATGCAAGGTCTTCAGCACCAGCTCTTTCAATCCACTGAACAAGTCCTGTTGCACCAAATTTCTCATCAATGTACACAGTCACAAATGGCAATGGGTCACTGGGATTTTACGGCACATTATATACAGAGAGGGAATGTTAAAAAAAGCCAAGAAAGTTGTCTTCATTTTCATCTATCTGTGCACAGCACATTGAAGACAAACATATAGACAACTACCTAAACAAGGCCCCTATTCACATATTCTTTTGTAATACAAAGTTAGAACCAACATGTAATACAAAGTTAGGGGACATGAGGGATGTTACTATTATGATAGCATTTATTGTGTGCATTGGTACTTCATTCACAGCTCTGAGCTCAGATACTGCCTATCACCAGTCTCTGCTATAATGTCTTCAATCTCTGTACACACCTGCAAGTACTACTAGCATTAACAGCCAGGCTTTTACCCCACAATATTAAAATAAGACAACAAAAATAGGATCCATTGACTCCTACTGATAGATGAATGCCACTGAAGCCAAAAGTAGCTCTGCCAGTGAATTCAATGGGACATTTCACTCAGTGCCCGGTAGCATCTGGGATAACATGCCAAGAAAAGCAGATATTCTTGGAGAGTACACTGCCATCTACACAGCTGTAGAAGAAATCAAAATGGAATGGACACTTGTAAAGGCAGAATTTTGTTCTTAGTTTTCAGCCACCCTTAGCTGTAACATAATTCTAGATTTTCTACATATTAAATGAAAACTTCTGCTATCTAGCACTGTTAACCAGTGCTTTACATCAAAGAGTTATGGGCTTGGTACCAGAAGATAAATAAACAATGGAAAACTTCTGGGGTGGACAAAGGGATTCTTTTTCTGGAATTGTGCCTCCATACAGGAGGGATTAATTGGGATGCTCTGTATTTAAATCATTACTCTATAAAAACTATTAATAAAGCTCATCTGGTCCATTCCTGCTGCCAAATGACAATTGTTTCCTGAAGTACATAACCACATGCTCTATTTCACTATGATAGGATTTTATCCCCATAATACTTTTATTTAAAATAGAAATAACATCCTTAGCTCAGGTTTTAAAAGAGGCAGAATATTCATTAATCTAATTTTTACTTTTCATCATTTATGCTCTTAATTACTTCTAATTTAGCACCCTTAGGATAAGAAAAGTTGCATGATCTGATTCCCACCAAATACAATGACAATACTGGTGTGTGTGCCTATCTTTAGACTTGAAATCTACACAATACTACTACTACGATAATGTCTAATGAACTTTTTTTTTTGCATTTCAAACACCACAGAGAAATCTTAAGCAGCACATGCAATCTCTCTACTCAAAGAAAAAGGTTAAATACACTAATGTCAATAACAGATTCTGTAAAACCTTAAAACCCAAACAAAATTCTGATTGTATTTAATTGGCAACTGAAGAGCAACTAACAATATTCTTTAGGATTTTGGAGAGAGGAATCAGTCTTCAGAATCACAGCCTAAAAGTTCCTTTTAACCCCACAAATAAAGGTCTTCATTATACATTTTAATTATTACCTCTATCATATTCAATTCATATAATTAAAAGAGAAGTTACTGAAAAAAGAAGATTTCTGAGCTCTGAAGTTCAAGAAACATTGAATGCACTCAAGTTTCACTGATAAACTTGTTCATACATACCTTCTACCCAGTTATATCTTCATTTTTTTCTACTTTTTTGGTTATATTTTTTGATGCATTCTTCCAGGCAACTAGATAGATACTTCAAAAGAGAAGTACCAGTTTTCCAACCTTGTCATCAATCTCAAAAATCCTTGCAGAGTTTTGTGATATGCCTGGACAACCAAATACCACAGTCTCCAAGAGACTAGTCCTGGCGGCAAGAGAAGATTCTTCTGAGCTGAAACCCAAAGTAACATGGTGTATTGATAGAAAAAAGCTGTTGTGCCAAGGTACTTCAAATTTCAGCTCCTGCACAAGCCAAAAAAGAACATCCTGCATGACTGCTGATGGAGATGGGGATAAAAAAAGTCACTTCCAAGGCAGCCAGGTCTCAGCTTCTCACAGATACTAGTCAGTTCCCAGAAGCACATTCAGAAACTAGTTGGGAGGTAATGCAGTATATGAACTTGACTTACAGTCTGTTCCCCACGGGACATGAAACTGAGCAGAAGGTTACAGCTATTCCCTACACTAGCTAATAGTTTTGCATGGTAGCTGTGTGAGCATCCTGCAGCACAGGTGTTATAAGAGTATGTTATTAAAGCAAGAATCCCTAACTGAATAAGCACCTCACACTGCTTGCCAGAACATCCATTATCAGAGACCACCTACACCGTGCTCTATCCCCTACAGAACAGCTCACATCTCTAAAAGTACAAGGCCTGTGAAACAGTGGCTTTTAGCCAGCTTCTTTCTGTGAAAGAAATGCCATGAGCAGCACAGTTCTCCATGACAGAAATACATCACCTTAAGAGTATAACAGTCATCTCTGGAGTACATTGAACAAAATCAATGAGGAGGTGAAAAAAGTCAGACATTCACAGCAAAAGGTTTTTTATATATGTATATACATAGGCTTTTTCTTTCCCCACCATCAGGTGCCAGATTAGTGTGAGGAAGAGACAAGACACTGAGGAACTGGCATCAGCCAATTACAGCACTCTCTCAAGTGGAAATTAGAACAGCCAAGGTTATAAAATTCCTAGAGTAGATTTGAACTAATTGGTTTTGAGCCAAAAGTTGAGGGTTGGGGGTGGCCTTAAATAGCGTAGTCAACAATGATCTACTTCATAAACTCATGCTATTTTACCTGATGCTTCAACTCAGACTAGCTAGGAAAAAAATGTAGAAAATTTGTTTCATTTCTATTATAATTTTTTATTTTCTACTGCATTTTTAAGTTTAGAGTAATATTACTTGTACATTTTTAACTGTATTTTAGAATTATAAAAAGTTTAAAAGCAGTAAAAGTGAAACTTTTTACCTCAGTCCCAAATAACTGCATATAATCTTCAAATTGTCAGCTAAACTTAAAATAACTAAAGTAGAACTTCAGCAATTTATTTTTTTACACTGATGGGAACTACCTGAAAATTGAAATTATAAAAGTGTCATGATTACAAGGACAGAGGCATCTTAAGGCTGCTGGATAACAGCATAGAGTAGCTCTTTCCTAGTAACTACAAAGTCAGTCATCTGATACAGCATTTGGATATCACGAATCTTCACCTCCCTGCCGTGACAGGGCAGTTCTTCACTAACCATGAACCTGGACACAAATTATCTAATCTCTGCAAATCTTATTTAAGAATCTGGGTCATACCTCAGTCACGCTGATGCAAAGCAGACTACCTTTCTTCATTTTCATAATGCTATTGTGGATTTACACAGATATAAGAGCTGAATTAGGCCCCCAATTTTCCAAACATGAGTACCTGCCAGGGTCTCAGCACTACTGTTTCTGTGGATAACAGTACTCAGCATTGATGCAGCAACGAGGCTGATATCACCCAGCTCTTCACTAGTACATTCCAGCTGGAAGTCCAAACCGATGAATGATGTATTTAGGCACACGAAATGGATCTCCACTTTTCAGTGCATCACAAAAATGAGGGGCTTTTGAAGTTATTTTCGGTAAATTCTGTTATTTAGATGTTTTATGTGGGGTTGCTTGCTCAATGGCTTAACACAGCTGCATTGCTACTGTCTGAAAATATGTCAAGCTGTCAGGAAGGCAGCTTCCTAATAGCCCTTAGAGCATCGGTTTCAGAGCACATTACAAACACTGCTGATCCCCTCAAAATCCCTCTAAGGCACACAAGTCAATATTAATATTATTACCACCTTTTTTTTCAGTTGTTAAAATTGCAGTAGAGAAATATGATCAGCTTTCATCAGCACGACAATGTGGAGAGTAGGTCCTCATGTGGCATAAAACTTGTTAATGCCATTGAAATCAAAACAGGAATGAAAGTATTATGTGAGAGTCTGCACTTATAAAATGAGAGTTCCTTAATTGTTATTGTGGGTAATTTTATTAGGAGATGGGGAGCTTACAGAGAGCAAATGAATTGCAAAGTCTAAGATCATCTTTCCTATCTAACAGCTACTAAATTACATTTTGAAATAAATAGTATTTAAATACTTTTGAGCAGAAGAAATTGCTATGATTGCCTCAGGAGATGTTACACAGAACCGTTTGCAGCTGTGACGTGCTGGGGGCCTACGCTGTGCTCTATACTCTTCCTTACAATGGAATGTTTCATGAATGAAGTTCCAAATGCACTGAAGAGTTTCAGGTAAGCTGTCCAATGGCTGTAAGCATAAAAGGAAATTCATCATTAAGACAAGTGAATGGAAATAACCTTTTAGGTCCTGTTTTATGGTCATTGACAAGCTACATGTAAATCTTGTTTATCTTTCACTCTATAGACATTTATGTCCATCTAGTTGACACAGGTGGGTACTGGTACTCCCCTTGCAGGGAGGAGCAGCAGTGCAAGGGCCAGGGCAGAACAAAGGCTTCCAGGTTTGCGTTTTCCTTCCCTTGCTACAAGGCACAATGCGGGTAAAATAGAAGTAAACCAATCAGTGAGCATGGAGCTGATTGGAGGCAGGAAAGCAGTGATGGCCAGGGTGGGTTGTCTACTCTGTATTTCTAAACTTCTGCAGTGGGATACAGGGGCAGTGAATTGGCACAACTCCAGCTTGAATTGGCAGCCACTCCAGTCTCTAGGAGTATTTGAACAAGGGAACTTCATTTCTCTTCCACCTATATATCTGCAATTTAAGGAATCCAGCTTTTCCCCCAAGTAAGTCAGTCATGCTTCAGGAGCTTCACTGAATTTCAGTGAGATGTCCAGCCATTGTGAATGCTTACAATAATCCTGCTTTAATATGTAATAATATTTTAATATATTAACCTCTAAATAACAAGAGACCCAAGAAGGACCCAATATAAATAAATCTTCAGGCCTGTCACTGTATATAACTCAGCTGATTTACCTTATACAACACTAAGTAGCAGAGTTTTAAACCCATCGGAGTTAGTAATGATGACAAAAAGATGTATAAGGAGATAAATTACTCCCTGCTCTTTGCTGGCCTGCTGGACTAGCTGGGATGAGAAGGGACATCTGCACCTGAAAAATATTCTAGTTCTTGCAGGTTTGTTAAGACAGCCCACAGATCCCAGGTGTGGTGATGTCCCAGGATTGAGGCACAGCCAGCACACTCTTGTGTAAGTCACTGGCCAGTCTTTTCACAACAACAAATTTGAGTACTACTCTCCAAGAGAAGTTTTATAATCATACAGTCCAGAGGGGAAAGCCTCCCTAATCCACCACTGACTCCTTGTTCTGTCCAGTGCCTGTGCTAGAATTTTACAAAGTAAGAAAGCTTTATTGACTGGAAGTATTGCTTTCAAAACAAGAAGCAACTCAAATGTCTTGGATCAGCCTTCATTTGTGAACTGGCAGACGCAGCACAGCCATGGGAATAAATTTATAGGTAGGATGAAGCAGTCGGAATCATAAATTGACTGCAACCAGAAAATCACAGTTCTCACATACTACAGCGTCAAATGGTGCTCTAAAGACCTTCCATACCCAAACACAATCTGGCAAGTATGTTATTAACTGGACGCAAAAGCTAAAATAATTCCTCCCTAAATTCTCCTTGGGGAAATGAAGCTTTATACTGTCCTTAATACAAGCAAGTGCTTTACAGGCATAGTTCAATCCTCTACCAAAGTACTACCTATCAGAATTGACATTTAAACACCTTTCCTGCTGTAGGATTTTTAAGCAATAACATTTTCAACTTCTACAGCAACTTTATCTAAGGATCTTGGAGTGGTTTGAAAGCATTAATTAATTTAAGCTTCATGAGATAAAGAGGTAGCAACAGCACTTTCCACAAAAGGTAAATTAGATGTAGACTCCCAGAGGTATCACACAGGGCTGTGCACAAAGCAAGCTGACCTGGACAGTGGATCCCTGAGGCATCCTGTCAGTGCCCAGTATCAAGCATCAGACACCACACTCCCACCCTACACGTGCTCTTCTAAATGCCTGGTAAATTCTCATCATAATGAAGACAACATTGTGAAGTTTTTTTAGTACTTATTTACAGTAAATGCACATTATTATCTCTAGGTGGTTTTAATACGTTGGGTTTTTTCCTCCTCTAAATGAGCTGCTCTTCCTTATTACTAAACAGCCAGCAAAGAAGTAGAGAGAGTTACCAAGGGCTGACTAAATTAGTCTCAAATGTCTTTTCAGTGTATTAAAGTGTTTTCAATTATTTCCTAATACACCTCCAGGGAGCCTAGGAGAATAGAAGGATTAGTAGAATAATGAGTTTAAATAATTTAAGGGTTTGGGTTTTCTTTTTCCCCCTCTTATGTGACTTCGTTGGATTTAATCCTAGACCAGAGATATTTGACAGTACAAGCCAGATCTATCTAATGAGTAATCTTGATCTCAAATCAAAGGGTTGCAAGAAAAGGATATAAAAATGCAATTTTCCCCTCCTTCTCCAAGAAGATACAGTAAAAAGGGTAGGGAGGTGACTATTTTAACAGTTGTTAAAACTTGTTGATAAGGCAGTCATGAATGGTAGGTGAATTTATCAGGCAGGAACACCCATGAGGAAAAAAGTACAAGTGATCCACTCTTACCTTATTGCATCAAGATGTAATAAAACTCCAAAATTCAGCCAGCTGAATTGCCAGCTGAATAAAATTTCAGGAGAGGTGAACTGAGGGAGCTGAGATTTGTCTAGTTCTCTCTGATAGCTACTGACATGGCTATCACCACCCAAATACCCGAGCATCTCAAAGATATTGGATAGTATTTTAGCCTCATAACATCCTGATGGGGTAGAGAAATTTCATTTTTATTGCATTCAGGAACTAGAGATACAAAAATCACACACTAAAGGTCACACTGAAAGCTCAGAGAAATCCAGGAATGCAACCAGTATCTCCTGAGCCCTACCACATCCCTGATGGACCAACAGTCTACACAAAGCAATAATGCAAAATAAACAAAAAAGAAATCACCAAAATTAAAACCAGGTCATGGTTCTAGAGGGAAGACAACTCATGCTCTATAGGACAAAGGATGTTTATTATGGCACAATCTTTCCATCTGCAGTCTTAACTATTTCTAGTCTGGTATGTTAAAAATTGGTGGTCCTGCCTATGCTGTAGGCTGCTTTTCAAGCCTTTCCTTCTTTCTACAGTTTTCTGCTCTACCTGGCTCTTCTTTAAAGCAAGTCTAATTCAGCTGCCAAGTTAATTTTTCTGAACCTGAGAAGTTAGGCTACATGACACTTCTGTCATGGTTGCTGTCAATATCTTCACTACAATTAATATAATTTACTTCACACTGAAACTTAGCTTCTGTCCTATCTGTATTTAATCCACAGACTGTGTTTGTCGATGACAGGTCCTAATATCAAAACTTTAGTGACTGATTTAAAATTAGTATCTAGATAGTTTGCTTAGCTCCAACTTCCTCTGAACAGATACCTAATTGGTATGGATTACCAAGTGCAGCATATTCTCAGCAAAAGAAAATATGACCACATCTTACTGTTCTTAGACCTTATGTGTGGTCAGCATCACAGCTGTATCAGAATTTACAAGTGTACTGAATTTTAATATGTCCAGCCATGTTTTTCCTCTCTCTAGTAGTTAGTCAAAATGTAAGCTTCGGGAAAAAGGTTTTGGGTTTTTTCCTTCCCACACCTCCAGATCCAATATTGAACTTCTTGAAAAATAGACTCGTGCCAGCTTATTGAAGAGATCCAAGAACTAAGATCAAGTAGAGCAAGAATCATGAGTTTGGAATTCCTTATGCTCAGGTAAATGTTTAATCACAAAAGAGTGGCTCTTTGGTTGGTGTTGACTGTGTACAAATATCTGTGTATATACACACACACGTTTGTTTCCATGTTCCTTTTCCTGCTTTTAAAAAAAATTTTGTTTTGTTGCCATTTTTCTTTTCCCTCCTCCAAAAAACCCTGTAGGAGAAGTCTTGGTTTATTCCTACCAGAAGAGGGGAAAAATTTCTGTAAGCAAACACATTTTTTTGTCTCTGCTCTTATCATGAACACCTGACATTTTACTCTTCTTAATCCATAACTGAGGGATTCTTTATTCTTACTACAGATATAGTGACTATTGTTAATCCAAAGAGTATTTTTCTCACTCAAGCTTTCATAAGACTGACTAATCATAAATGAGTACGTGGAAAGAATCAATTTGAAATTAAAATCTAAAATATTTGTCAGATACATGAGATTGGAGCAGTATACACAAAATTATCACAGAAATGGAGAAATTTGCAAAAATACACCCAAGCCACAGATTCCATAAACTTAATCCAAACACTGGATAAACTGGGTAATCTTAAGATAGAGATCTTACCCACTATTTCACCACCAGAACCAGTCCAGAAATCAGAGCTGGGCAAAAAATATTAGTCTCATACAGTACCCAGAAAATATATTTTCTATTGCTTTCACTGTTACTGTGACCTCCCATGACAGACTCAGACTTCAGAAGGTATCAATACCTTATTATGAACATCATGAAGAGTGACCAGTGAGTTTTCAAGAAGCCTTCATCCATATTCATCTTCATCCTCCTCTAGGGTACCATTAGCTAGCACGCTTAGGGGAGTCTATGTTCTGCTCAGCCTGGGGTCAGCCAGCTGATATTAAATCTGAGAGCTCTGACACCTTATCTTCATCCCAAGAAGAGTGAAATATGAATTCACTCTTCAATATGGAACATGAAGATAGCTCTAGCCACAATCGAGCAGCTTAACTTGCAATATCATTCTATTGCAAGCCTTTTTACAGTGAGACAAATGACACCCAGCCACCAGACAAAATTAACCCAAACAGTCTTAAACAGTAGAAGCTACAGGTATTACTGCCTTTCAAGCATTACACTGGTAGAAGTTTTAAGAGCAGTTACTACTAATTTTGGAAGTAGCTCACAAGATGAGAGCTACAAAGCAGGACTGTAGACAGAGACACCCTAGCTCTGCTAATTCTCTTACTAAAATCCTGCCTGCATTCACACACAACTCAGAATTTAAAGAATTGCAGCTGTAGCAAAGCCCTACCTGGGAACCCCAAAGCAACAGCAGATGCTTTGGGTGTATGTTCAATAATTCCTCCTGTCTCCAGGACACTGCCAGCTCTGAGCTACCCAGCAGCACAAGAACCCAGAACTGTAGAAGGGCTGTGCACATGTCATCCTAGTGCCCTTCTCCTGTTCTTTGTAAAATGTGCTAATGTGAATAGATTGAAAGTTTTAGCCTGAAGTAAATTAACTACATTATGTATAATGACAAATTATGCAGATTTATACCAGATAATCAGTCGGCGTGCTTGCCATTGGAGACCGCGGATGTCCAAATAGAATAGTTTGAACTTGAACAAATAAGTTCAGATTGTTCCCACTGGGCACATCACTTCAGTCTCCTAGCACACTACCTTGCAATTGTCTCAAACTACTGTTTCCTAACAGGTTCATATTTCAGCTTGTTCTTTTTTAAACTTTGATAATCCATCCACCTCCACCTTCTTCCACCCCTTTACTTTAGTAACCCATTTCTGTTACATTTAGTAGCACATTTCTGTTCAAACTGTGCTACAGCAAGCAAAATACAGTGCAGAGAGCTCAGAATCTGTTTCTGAGGGCTTGGAAGCAATTGCCTGGGCATTAACACCTTAGTCCACCAAAGTGGTAGTGACTGGGGTTTTGGTGAGGAGGAAGAAGAAAGTAGAGGGATGATATTATGCTTGATGAGAGGAAATAAGAAGCAACAGACTACCATGGGCCCAAACAATGGCTTCCCCAAAAAACAGTCAAGATTTGAGCTCAGTTTGCTCCAGGAAAACTTCCCTTTCCTTCCAACACACCAAGGCAAACAGTAGTTCCCAACAAAACGGTGCACAAATTCAGCAGGAGCAACTGTAGTCATGAAACTAACCTGCTGGACTCTGACTTTGAAAATCTGTGCTGCCACAGACCTTCTGTGTGAAGTCATTTTTGATACTTGTGTCCCTCCTTCTCCATCATTTATTCTCTTGCTATGTTGGCTGTAACCACATAAGGGATAAGGTGTTTCTTACCACATTTACGCTACAGACAGTACTGTGGAGACCTTATTTTGATTGGTGTTTGGTGTTAGTGTAATCCTGTTTCTACATATACAGACATGAATGTTCACCTCATTCCCCAGGAAGAGCAGAGCCACATGGCAGGCATTCAACACAACTGTCTCCTCTGGGAGCCTGCACAATGCAGATCCTTCCCAACAATAAGGTACAGAGAACAGTTAAGTCCTTTGCAACACTTAACAGGGAGTCACGTTTGTAGACTTGTCAGAAATCTGAGCTTGACCTGGATGATCCAGGTCAGGTACTCAGAGAAACCCATCCTCTGACAAGCCCAGAGGGAAAGGAAGGGGAGGCCCAGCTCATTCCCCGAGAAGAGGAAATTTAAACCCCTTTATAGCAGCAAGCCCTTGACAATCTGGTCCCTAACCCCAGAAGGGGCAGCCCAACAGAAGCATTCAAGCTGGGCCTCCAGGGGCAGTCCCACCACCTGAGCTTGGAGGAGGAACAATTGTGGACACAGCAGCTGAGCTAAGATCCAAAGAGATCTGCCAACTTTGTTACCCTGAATTGTCAGACACCGCTGAGCAGCAAACATGGCACAGACTGAAATGACACTGTGCAGCCTTTCTGCTTGCAAAGACACTTCCCTGATGAAGTGCCTTAAGTAATTGCAAAATATAAGAAATTCAGGACTCTTTCCTCCTTCTTTTAATAGTACTATTAAGCTTGTGCCTCTGATGGGCATATTGATTTTTGTTTCATGCAGGGATACTGCAGCTTGTTAGGAATACTGTAGTGGAAGAGTACTCTTTCTAGTCATTTAATCTTTATGCTTTTTTTTTTTTTTTTAAATCCATCTTAGCACTGCAGGTGGTGGGACCAGTGCATTAACTGCTCTTTACTTTAATACTTATGCAGGGAGCCCATATAAAAAGGTTCAGACTTACCAGGGCAGGTTTTCTGGCACATAGAAAACACACTGACCATGTAGTTGTCTGCCAGTTGTGCCCTGCCACTTCAAAGAGTTTCTAGACTGTTCTGGAAGCAGATGCATAGTCTGACCACGTTTATCTGCAGTAAATAAACATTACATCAACCTGATAACTCCTATATCAAACCTTCTTTCACACAGGCCCAAATTGCTTGCCTGTCCCTCCCTGGGGAGATACACTTTTGTCTGATCTTGCAATTTACAATAAAGAGAGATACCGTATTTATGAACAATCAACCAAGTATTGTATTGTTCATGAATTTGCTGTCCTAGGGTTTCTATTTGAACCTTGGTTACCACAGATGAACCCTGTGGCACTAACAGCGCTAATGCCCTCTGCTGTGTGTAGGTAACAACACTACAGAGCAGCCACAGCAAGGCTCACCACGCCAGCGCCAAAAAGCTGCATTTTGACCCAGCATCTCACTAAGTCACCCTTCTTGCCCTCTTTCAATGCCACCACAGCTGGGAGATCAGGGAGGGATGAAAGGTCCCCAGGCACTCAGATAGCCAACTGCTTCTCCAGACAGATCTTTGAGATCTGATTAACATGCCGTATGGGTGAGGCAGGATCATTGCAGAGCCACGTACAGATACGCAGGTAGCTGTTGTAGGGGCTGCCATTTCACTTTGTGGAGATCTGGGAACAAGTTAATAGTTACCAGCGTGATGCCAAAGGGTCAAACTGGCCTTCCAGATAAGACAGGACTGGAGACAGGTATTTGTTTCTCAGCATTTCCACAGGGCTGTTTTATGATCATAGGCAATTCACATAAGCTCCTCTCCAGACTTCTATTTCCTTATCAGTAACAGAGGTAGAGATATCCATCTCGGGGCCACCATGAAGTCAGATTCATTACCATGTGTTCAAGGTATTCAGCAGTCACTAGTGCTCATCCTAGCACACCAAAGGCAATTGAAATATCCCCACTGAGTTCAGTGGGCTTTGGTGGTGACACTTAGAGGAGCAATCCCCTGTTACACTATGACATAGCATGAATCCTTTTAAGAACCTGAATATCTTCAAATGAAAATGGTTACAGGAGAAATCTCCACCTTTATTAACAGCACATTAAATTGAAGTACCTAAAGCAAAGAGCCATGGAAAAATCTCAGCAAGAAGGGAGATTGCATGAGTGAGATCAGCTGTAGCAGCCCTTCAGAGCCAGAGGAAAAAAAATCTCAAGATCAGAAAAAGTTTGCTTAAAGCAGACACATGTGATGATGGGGAAAGTATTTGGCTACCTGCCTAACATGCCTAAGTTTAAAGTAAATGGAGGACTGCATTACCTTACTGAATGAGCCTGCTCTTAGCAATACGTTCTTTCTCACATTTTGTATTAATTTAAACCTCTTCTCACACTTACAACTGTGTGAAATTTTGCCTTAAAACAAATTTTAGAACCATCAAATTCAACAGTTAAAATATCACACACCAGCAGTAAAGAGGCCTGAATACCACCCTTAGTCTCCATTGCTTGATAATACTAGTGAATAAAAAAAGCTGGGGATCATTATCTAGATGTAAGGTTTACTGGACCACCACAGCTTGCATCATACAGCTAAACTCTTATCAGAGGCTAAACAGGACAGAAGAGAAGCCTGTATTTGTACAAGTGTAATATTTCTGTTTGGTTTACCATTCTGTCCCATAGTTTATATAAGATATAGGTAGTAAATTTATATTGGTAAAAACATAATGTTTTTAAGATGGGTTTTCAACTCCATTGGATATTTTGACTGAAAATACCAAAAAGTTTGATCAAGATACAGAACAAACTAAAATCTTCAGAGGAAGAAGAAAGCAAGATTTTTTTTTTCCTCTACAATTTCCTGGGTTTGTTTCTGAAATTAAGTAGTATACTCCTAGGACAGTCTGAAGAATAAAATTCTTGTAAAATTTCAAATGAAAAGTGGATGTTTTTAACCTATTCTGTTAGTGTTATTTTCCTGCATTTTGTCTGTTGTGTGCTCTAGTGTTCTCTGTGCAGATAGAAAGCACCACATGAGAAATAACATTACTTAATGGGTTTTCTACATGGTCCTTCATTCCCTAGAAATTTACTTTGCTATCTCACTTTTACACGTTCAATCAATACCTGCATTGGCACACATCAGGCACACACAGTACCAATTATTGGAAAATTAGATCCTGCCACAAGGCACCGGTTTCTCAAAGGTGTTGCACATGGCTATGCATGCCATCCCTTATAATTAATAATTGTGTGTTCTGTTAGATCCTAACAGGTTTGGTCTGAGCTTTTCCCAATTCTATTTAATACCACAGGGACGTTCTATGAGATACATTATTTCACATGATTCAAATGTGAAGAGCTGTTCAATAGTGCAGCAGCCTTTCTTTGCCTGAATAATGATGGCAGTACTGATTACCCTTAACAACATTATTATGCTGTGTGCACAAATGAAGCACAAAGAGCAATCAGGTGGAGAATTAGATTGTTTTAAAAAAAAACCCTGATCTTTATTCTTGCTACATGTCTACTGGACCTTGAAAACAGTAATAGGATGGCCTTTAAATTCCTGCTGCTTTGATAAGAGATGAGAGGTGAAGCCAAATACATTTCTTCTGGTTTGGTAGCTATAGCTTGCAGGCACTGCTCAGTGCCTAGAGGTTGCTTAAAGTAGAAGTTAGGAAAGGAGGACTTGGACTGCATATGTAGTTGGTACAGATATATAAACATTTTAGTACAATGACACATTTTATGCAGATGTAGCTGTACACAAATATGGAGAGACTAAATATCAATAATCAGTCCAAAAAACTCTCAAAGGAAATGAAAAGCAAAAAAACAAATGAAATCCCAGCACATCAGTGGCTGAACTGGTTCTAGATCAATCAAGTTCAGTCTCATACTAGTTCAAAAAAACCTTCAGAAAAATCAGCAGATTTGATTTCATTTGTCTGCAGTCCCCTCCTGATATAATCATTTGCTTAAAGTGATTTTTCATATAGCCATGCAGAACTGCTGCGTAGGCTGTTCTGGTTCCTCTTACACACCAAAGTGCCATTCTCTCCTTTTCAAGGGATCAAAACCTTCTTAGAAGATACCTCACACACTCATACACAGTCACCTCTCAAAAACCTGAAACCTCGAACACATATAGTTTATATCAGCCACATCGGTTTCTTTTGTCCTAGATTGCCAAAGGGCCAAACATGGATTGAAAGCAAATTTAAAGACTCAGGGCCGGGAGGGCTGCTCTTTGGGAGGACTTTAAATGGTTCCTTCAGTTTTTCAAGGGAGATTCAAAAGCCCTAGCAATTTGAGCCACTTAATCCATTTTGAATCCACAAACCACTTGGCAGCTCCCTGCAAACAACTCATCCTTGTAAACAGGTCCTCATTGTACTGAGCACAGACAATGTTGTCTTCTGGTCCTTTCCCTGGTGGTGTTTGTGAAGTACCTGGATAATGGACATGCTGCCAAACATAAGCGGTTTCTTGAGTGCCCTTTCATTTTACTCTCCCTGCCTCATTCAGCTATTCAAGGCTTTTATGCATTCTTTCTTCCTTATTTTCCATCTCTTACAAATGCCTTTCAGGCAAGGTAACTTAGCCTTAGGCAACACACTTGTGCAAATGACACAGAGAACATAGGTATTTGGTCTAGAAAGGAAAACTGTTGATGACTGCTGTTGAATCCAAAAAAAGGCATAATTTAGGACAAATCACAAAAAAACTATTTGTTCTCATGAAGAGAAATTGGACAAAAGCCTTAGAATTTTACAGGCATACTCCCTAACTCACAGCAGTATCTTCAGAAGATTTTACTTTCTAATTTATTAACATGCACATCATCATACCTGGAAACTATAAACCCACCATCACCTGCACACCATGCATGGCTTTGAGCGATGGAGTTTCTCTACATGTATTTGCTAGTGTTTCAAGCGTCCAAGGATTTACTAGCTCGGTTGCCACAACCAGGCATGCAGCTGCCAAGTTTTTGTATGCACAGGGTAACCCACCTGACTATGAAACTGCAGAGATCGGTTGTGCAGGTCTAGATGGAAAGCATACCCAAATCTTACTGGTTTCAAACTTTGCCTCTAGTCTTCTGGCAAAATCCCCAACTGGTATAACTCAAAGTAACACCATTAAGTAGAACCTGCTTCTTATAATGGTCTAAATTCTTGACAACACGCTAGGGATTCATCCAGCACTGTGAATTACGCAGACTAGGTGGGTTTACATCATTTTCTCTAATCTTTGCAGACTTAGGCTTGTCACCGAAATCCGGGAATAAACCTCGTAACACCAATGTAGTGTTAAAAGGCAGGCATTCTTTATTGCAGCGCTGGATGCACGGGGGATAGTTCCACCTAACGTGCATACCTAGCCTACGAACACACACATATTTATATTCTCAATACACACATGGTCACAATTACATCACATAGTTACATAGTTACTTCATTATGATTGGTGTAAAACTTTCTTACTTTGCTTTTAAAGCTATATACTTAAAGAAATTCAGAGAGCATGCCCAGTGAGGGGTGGTCATACCTTGGAGGTGGGTAGTTTTTAGCATGGAGGTGTGTTTTGGTATTATAATGAGATTATAATGAACAAAGTTCACTCAAAGGACATGATTTTAACAAAAAATGAAATATTATTTGGCTCACGTACCAATAATGCAGTTTAACAGTTCCATGGTACATACCGACCACACAGTTTATCAGTTCCATGGTACCACCAAGCTCTCAGGTCCTCATTCCTAAAATATTTTCTCTTTCCCTACTATTGCTAATAATCTCATCTTGATCCCATCACCATGGTTAAAAAAGTTAAACACATCAGTTACAGGCTGACAATAGACTAGTTCAGCAATGGCATTAACATCTAACAGCAGACCCAGAGACAGGCAGATAATGCCTAACCCTCCCTCTGACAGCTCCATGCCCTCCACAACAAGGACTTGGCTTTGCTTTGCCACAAGACAATAAAGATGAAGATTTTGCTGCTATCCTGTGGGAGCTCACTGTCCTGCGGGACTCATCACCTGCTCAGCCATATGAGCACACACAGAAGAAGATATGCTGAGTAGCACCACTATTTCCAATGAAGAGGGAAAAGTTGAACTTTTCACTGACTTTTGCACAAGACATTGAGTCACTTCTCTGGGAGTAAACAAGCCAGGACTACTCAGCCTATCCAGTTCAGCAGATGATCCCAGACCAGCCTTGTGGCTGCAGTAATATGCAAAACCTGAGACACCAGGTGCTGAGTACAGGAGAGCTGAGAACATGAGTCAGAAGAAATTTCACTAATTGCATAAGTCTGGTCCTGGGTTTTCTGCCAGTTGGCAGAGAGTGTAGCAGCCTCATTAAGTTTCACTCACTGTGCTGCTCACTTCTAGGCTGGGAAGGGGGGACTGAGGACAGCTTCTTCCTCCACTCAAATTAAAAAAAATCATAAAGAGGTGTTTCCACCCATGTTGCTGATGATGCCTGGCAAGAATCAGAGATGCCTCTCCAAACCTAACGCTATTCAGAGTTTTTCAGTTCCTCTCTTCAGTTTACATCTAAGGATCTGTAGAGGAAATCACCTTTTCTGGCTAGAACAGCACAAGACAGCAGCATAGGAGGTCCTGATGAGTGGCTGAGAGCCAAATAACATAAGGTGAAGCATTATTACAAATTCAAACAGTAGTGCCAGAGCTTGCTTCTTCCTTCAGCATGCACAGATTTGCCATTTCATGTTTAAATTAAAAGTCTGATTATTTTTGCCTCAACTCTTTAAATAAAGATGGAAAGCTTAGTGGCAGCTGATCTTTCCCCTGGGATAAACTGCAGAGACTTTTTTTTACACCAGATTATCTTCCCCCAATAACAACAGCAAAGCCAAGTTACTTCTGGGTAGGATGTTTTTAGGCTGGTGGGATATAGATCCCCTGAAGACCCTTTCCTTCATTGAGAGGTAGGACAGGATGGAGACATGGTGAAGACTGTATCCCACATTCTAGGCATTTTCCCCTCCATTCTTAAAGCCTCTCTGTTTCTCCAAATCCTGACTGCTTTCAAAACCTCCAGTTTCCCAAAGCATGACTGTAATAGTTTTATTCAGAAAGTCACCCTTCAAAATAGGTGGCAGATGTTTCACATGAAATTTTGATTCCTGTAACTTATTTCTTGATTTGATTAAACATAGTTCTGATAGGTCTCAGTTCCCTGTTTCCTTCTCCTATTTTTTCCTCATGAAAGGTAAACTCAGTCAGGATACAAACTATGCTGAGCTGAACCATTCTTGTCCCTCTGCATCTGGGTCTCGCCTATGAAGTTTTAATGTCTGAAGAGGAAGTGACCAACTATTTTTCCTTTACCATAGACAGAAGCTTTTCAAGTCTGACATTGTTATTTCTTTCAATTTGAGACAAAGAAAACCTATTTAACAGCCACAAAATATAAAGGACAGGACACCGCACATATAGGTGCTCTATACCTAACAAATCAATTTTCTCATTTTGCTTAGCAATCTAGTATCTCTGATTTTCTGCTTGCCAATCACTAAACTGGTTTAAAAGCTCTGTATAACATTTGTAAATATGCATCATGTAAACTGAGAAAATAAGGTACAGAGAGAACAAGTGATATTCCCCAAGTTACTCAAGACAATGCCAAAAAAAAATCGCAGAAGAAATGAGGAACCACAACTCCCATTCCCCTGCTTTTTTTCATCATTCAAAAGAAAAGCTGTTCCTGTCTGCAAAGCACCTGCCAAAGAGATGTCTGCACCTGGGCTATTTCATACTGAAGTAGGCAGGGACCTCAACTGTCTCCAGTGCCCGTAAACCTTTTGTATTCTTCTCATTGCTTCCCCCCTGTGCCAAGCCACAGAAACCTGCTTGTGACTGAAAGCTCAGGAATCTCTGTGTCAGCTCGCTTCTACTTAGCTTAGCAGTCACATCAGGATCTGAAGGCTCTGCCTTCCAAACCAGTGCCTCTATCTATTTGATTATGGAAATGAATGCAGAGGTCCTGTTAGGAAAAATCCTAGCCTGTCTGGCATATTAATAAGGTAACCCACCTAGCCCGGGAGGAAAGCATTCAGTAAAGACTGCTTAGTAGGTATTCAATATTTTTAACCCTCAGTGGTGATGCAAGCCAAGGCTTTGCATTTGATGCATGTGCCTCAAACCATCTCATCTAGTCTCATAGGATGCAGTTGCAGAGAGGCAGATGAGCAGATAGGATACAGCAAAGAGACAGAAAGACTACATGAAACAAAGATAGAGAAATCAAATAGGATCTGAGTGTGGCTTAAAGCCATCAAATTTTTTCTCTAAGGACAGTCAGTCTGGAAGAAAAGATGGCCTAGGAGGGATATAACACACAAATCAGGGCTGACACAAAGAAGGTGGATTAAGGCTGAGTGCTCCTTGTCTCTTCTACCTCAAGAATTAACAGGCAAACAAACATCTTAAGAGCCTCACTCAAATCAAAGAGATGACTCACTACAGGTAGCAATCTGTGGAATTCCTAGACCCGGGAAGCTAAAACAGATGCCGGACTTATGTATGCCAGAGCAAACTGTTCAGAAATCATTAGGGATTAGGAAATGCACAGAAAAATTGGAGTCATGTTCTAAAAAGTAATTGGCAGCTTGGAAAGTCCCAGGGATAAGTGTTAAATATGTTCACCCTGTTCTTGCTCATTCATAATCACCTTCTACAGCGACAACCAGCTGCAGCTGCTTAGCTATAGCTAAAAATAGAGTATTGAGTGAATGAACTTTGTTTGACCAGTATGGCCATCCTGATTCATTCTTATCACAAGCAAAGTTTTCCTACCCAGGCCTGCCACAAACTGTTCACAAATAGTTAGTTTTGCTGTAACAGTAAGAACCTCGTTGGTCTGATCTGAAATCAGAGTAATTAGAAGAGCATTGTTTTCATGAGTTGCAGGCCAGAACACCAAGACCTCACACTCTGATAGATGGATTATTTGTCTGTGTGGTCTCCTCACCCGCACTGACCGCAAGACTCCAGGATCTGTCCCACTGTTTGGTCATATGGACAGACACACACCATTTATGCTTGATCTTGATGCACTACCATTAAGTTATTCCCATTAGCTAGTTCTCTTCCATAGAAGAAATGTATTTGTATTTATATTTAACACAGTACTCTGCAGGCAAACTAGTCTGACAAATCAAGAGACCACTATTGGCTGTTGATGTAAAGGCAACAACGGTGCAGGCTTTCACTTTCCTACATTGACCCATTTCCTAGCTAACATGCCTTAATGGGATTGTTACTAGCATTTTTCAGTTTCCCTCACCCCTCGCCCTCTCTACTGAGTTTGACAACCAAAGGAGACAATTAGCAGCTATGGTGAGGAGGATGCATATGTTTGGGTCAGCTAGCAGAGAGGATGCACTCCATTTTCTTTAATGTGTTCAGACAGTGAGCTGGGGTGGACTTGAACTGCCAACCCTGTGCAATAAACCACCACGGGGTATTACCACCCTCTTGAGCCAGCTACTGCCTCAGGAGGTTATTGTTTTAAAATGTAACCAATAGCAATTTTTAAGGAAAAAACCCTAAAAATCTTAATATTTGTAGAGATAAATCACACATCCAAGGTATTTCTCTCCCCAACTCAAACATAGCTGCTGCTGTATCGTTAAATTATCAAGAGTCAATCTGAACAACAAGGCAAGTTGCATAGTATTAAAAACACATTAACATCAGTAGATGAAGTTCAATGGCATGAGCTGTGTTTTAGTCCTATGATGTACAGCTACATACAATATCTACAGATATAGTGGACCATGATGGATGTTCTCCTTACAGAGCTGTAATGGTGACACCAACAAGTGACAAAACAGTTGCATTTGTAGTTGTATCTGGATGAAGAGATGCAAAATGCAGCTGGAAAAGAACTATAAAACCAAGCTCTTATACATTGTGATGATAGAGTATGAAGCCTTGAAGCAATAGGCTATTTTCTTTTACTAATGGGACTCATGTTATGCTGCCAATTTCGACTTTCATCCTAAAGAAATCATTTTATCTGATCAGACCAAGAATACATACCATAGTCCTCAATCTAAGTTCAAGTGAACATGAAGGATATACTAACAATACATAAGTAGTAAATTTTATTGATCGGTTAGATTAGAATATATTCTAATAATATGATTAAAGTCACTATTGACATTTTGACAACTACTGCCCCCTAAATAGTTCAAGTGAGGAAGTCTGGATCCTTGGTCCAGTCTGATGCATGTGTTTGGCTGCGTCTACAAATATCTGTTCGGTAACCTCTAGGAGGCAAAGTTAGAAGCATTGTGGCTTTATTCCAGGATTATTTCAAGTGACTAGAACCTTCAGATTTCTGTGAAAACAGCTTCAAAATTAATTTTAAATATGGACCTGAATCAAAACCACAGGCACAAATAGGCCTAATATTTGAGAAAGTACAGAATTTGAAACAAGCTCTACACACAGCTGTTCTGCTGCTTCTCTTCATTCTGCTCCCTCATCCCTACTTCCCTTTGATTTTTCATCTTTCATGTCTCCCTAGTGACAGTTCTAGTACAGCATTCATTTGTTCAGGAAACTTCACTGAAAGGAGCCCACTAACATCGTGACAGTTTCCAGCAGCAAACAACCTTTCTGTAGAAAACTGCTGAATTGGTCATCCACTGACTCATGCATTCCCACTCAGCAGGGAAGCTGCAGATTGAACAAGTCCTTGATATTCATATCACAGACAGGACAACTTTATGTATTTTACTGTCATGACAGGCTCCCCATCCAAATGCACCAGCAATGTAAGTAGATAAACATGTGAACAAAGCTTTGTGCACAGCAATACCTACAATTATTATTGAAATATATGTTTGTGCTTCAGCTCTCTTTGGTAGCCTGAATCTCTCCAAACAAAAGTGGACAGGATTTAAGAATATTACAGGGAATAATCTTAGTCTGGCCCCTAGGGATAGCCTGGGTGAGTTAAAATAATTTTGATCTCTAAAATCTACAAAAATAGAAGAGTTCAGCAGAACAATGTGCAAAAAGTGCCTAGGGATCAAAATAATTGACCTAACTTTCATCTTTAATGCTGTTTTATTTACAGCAGTTGCTGTTTCCCCCCTCATATAGACACATCTGGTTAGTGTTGCATCCTTGCAATAGCAGCAGTTATTCCTGGCCAGTGAGCCTCTTCCATAGTGGGCATGAAAGAGCTCTGGATGGCAGGTAAATTACTTGCTGACATGTTTCTAATTAGTCCTGGCAGACTGTTCCAAAGCTTCAGCTCTGAACAAGATGAAAGGAAAAAAGAGGGGTAAGGAAGGGTGAGAGAAGAGGTGACATTAATGACAAATAACTTGTTTTGAAAGCCATTTCAAGTGACCAAAAGCCTGAGAACAACTGTGCCCAGAGGTCCTTCTTCAACAATTTCCATTGTGATATGCATATGCTACAGAGAAAATCCTTACTAAACCAACTTTATTACAGTCAGGGATTTATTAATAACTGAGTCTCAGTCAAAGTCCATGGATTTAGTGGGAGTTTAGTATGTGAACATGGGTAAGCATTTGTTTAAATACCATACTAAATAGAAATTATTCCCTGAATGATAACCTCAGAGTTTATAACACTTAAGGGTGCCTTTATAGCAAGAAACTCCACAATCCATCTGACTTTTCCAGGCAGGAGAATACCATTATATCATTCATTAGTAAGCTGTGGAAACAGTCCTTGACACACTGCTGGCACATGCCAACTAGCTCCTTCACGTATGGTGCTCAAGTTTTGCTTAGCCTGCACATCATCCAAGGGATCACTCCCAACACGCAGTCTTTGCACACTGCCTCTGCAGGGGTGTAAAAGCATATGTTAGCATAGCTGAAAGTCATTCCCTGTCTGGTGAACTTAGTGCCTGCAAACTTTCCCAAGCACATTGAGGTTTTTTTACTGTGCATGCAGCTAGACAGTCCTGTGGACTTCACATGGGTTTGCTCCCAAGGCAAATGAGGAGTAACTTAACCTGCCTGACCTTGCATGGGAGAAGTAGAGGAGAATTCCCATTAACTGAACTAGGGAAGCAGTAACAGAAAGCCTGGGACATTCAGGAAAGTCTGGCCTCCTAAATTGATATATCAATCAAAACTGCTTGCCTCCTTAAAATCAGATGGGTCAGCATGCTGAAGCTGACTGTACACTACACCTCTGCACCTCCAACATCAGAAATCCAACTCATGCCAGAAAACCATCACCCAGCACTCTGCTTAGGATCCCACAGGGTACTTGCGTATCAGCTTTTTGCCGTGAAGTAGAATGATATGTCAGCAAAAGTCTAGAGCAATTCTTCTGACATCAAAGAGCCTGTTTCCTTCCCATTGTTGTGATCCTCAAAATAATGACCTCTGGCCCTGCTCTTGTCTAATCAGATCTATGCAAACTACTTTTACTTCACTTCTAACTGGCAGAACACTTTAGGAACAGAAATGTAGGTCAGTATGAGTGAATATAGAGTCAGACACCTCTGATTTCAACCTCCTTAGTATAGGGATACTTGACTATCCATTCAGACCCACTGTCAAAACTTAAATGATAATCACATTGTTTAAACAGACACATACTGCGATTACACACAAATATTCAGTGGGTTCATAGCTCACAGTGGTATTAAGTAGATTTGACTAATTTTAGGGCTTTTTTTTTTTTAGGCTTCCTCTCTCTACTTGAATTATCACTGAAGGACTAGAGAGATTACATACAATTCCCTTAAGTAGTTCATAAATATTATGAATGAAACAGATCAATCTGTCAGTGCTTTAGTCAAATCTATCATCATCCCACCAACTTTCTCCAAGAGAACTACCAGACACTGCTGGGACCTTTAACAGAACATCACCTCACTAAGTCTGTATTTCCTTCTCTGATTTAAAACTGCCTTTCTGATCTGCCCTTGAGATCTCTGCTTTACTACTTCTCTTTTAAAAAATCTTCAGAATAAAAGTAAAGGCAACCCCGGAGGCTTCAAGTGGTTTTATTTTCATTCACTCATCTTCATTTTCTTGACATAGCTGACAGTAGATTTGGGCTAACGGCTGTACACTGCTAAATTATTCTCAGATGCACAAAAAAAAGAACACCACCCAGAAAAGCAGGGAGGTGAAAGTGCCAATCTATACAGCCGCAATGCAACTGAGCCTTCAGAACAACACACTTCTATATTCTCTTCTAAATTTAGAGAAAAGGTGGAGATTGGAAAGAAGTAAAGACCAAAGCCAACCATAAAGCGCATAAGCCATACAAAGAGCAAGCCAAAGAGTTAAAAATAAGACAACAGGGAATAAGATTAAAGTCTAATATCTTAAAAATATATGTATTAAGGAAGAAAGTTAAGTCATAGCCTTAGAAGATATAACCAGAAATGAAGAAAGGTAGAGATCAGTCCAGGCATCAGGTAAAGGTTCTTAACAGTCTTAGTTAAGATAGCAGCTGATTATATTCTCCAGGTAAAGGACTCAGAAATTTTCATTACAGACATTCAAGAGGTTATACATGACATTAATAAGAACATGTCAAAGACAAAAAGCTCTGTGACACACAGAAGGCTGACAACAGCTAACCCATAAGGGCTGCTTTTGTTTATTGCACCAACTTCAGCTTTTCTTTGGAATCGATGTGCCCAAAGTATCTGGCAAGCAATAAGCCATGGCATGGGTCGCTCTGTGCTGGTAGAAAGCAAACTAGCAACACTACAACAAAAAAATCTTCCCAAACATCAATTTTAACAAAGTTACATGCACAGCCACTCATTTTAGGTAGAAGGCAATGAAACAAACTTCAACCTTATTCCACCTCCTTTCCTGAAATACTCTACCAGCTGCCAAAAGTACAGGCAAGGCAGATGGCCATTACAGCCAGCAGCTCTACAGACTAGTGGCATTTGAAGCAAGGCAAGTTTTTTAGGTGTTCCCCCCCCCCCCCCCTCCAAGTTTGTCAGATCTTTGAGAAACAGAGCAAATGTGAGACATGACAACATGGTATCCTTTTGGTGCCCAACGTTTGCTGTTTTTCCCCCCCTAGCTTGCAACTTAATGAGTAATAACTAACTACAACTATTGTTAGCTTGGTGACCCTCTGCAGCAAAGGCATACACCCTTAAGTTCACAGAGCAGAGACACAGAGAAGAAGTTCTACTATTATCACTTTAAAACTGAGAAATGGAGGGAAGTATCAGAACTAATTCCCACATTCAGAAAACTGCTTTACTAAATTGGATGAGAATTCTTCACATGATGAAATGCTTTGATAACTGGTGCCATAAGTACTATTCCATAGAAAAGAGAAAGAAAATAAAGAAAAAAATGTGGCTTTTCAGAAACATGGTTTTCTACATCTCTCAAAGTCTTCACCTCCTGACTAGGCACCCTCATAGGAACTATAACTATATTTAACATAACTAAAATCTCAGGTCAAGCATTTTATGAGATTCCTTACAAGATTAAAGATGCTCGCTATAGTGATCTCGTGAAATATACATTTAGATAATCAAAGTTACAGGCCCAGCAAGATGTATGTCAAGGGAGGACATGGCCTCTGAAGTTACTGCTCTCAAGAGAAGGCCACCTCCATGGAGAAGTAAGAATTAATGCTCTTAGCTTATTTTGTATCCCATTTCAGCAAACACACAGCTTATGTCTGGTAATTACTTCCAAACATAAGTTACATGTTGAGTATCAGTACTTAAGCCTCTCATGATGGTGTCAGATATATTGCACAGCTAGATTAATGAAAGCTAAAAAGACTTTTTGTGGCTCAGACACATTGCTCAGGTCATTCTGGAAGTGTAAAGCACTGCCACAGGCTGTTGTTCTTGATGTTTCCCTGCTACCCCTCTGTATCGGGTTTGTGCAGCAAAGTTTTGGTAGCAGAGGGCTACGGGAGTGGTTTCTGTAAGTAGCTACTAGAAGCTTCCCCCACATCTGATAAAATCAATGCCAGCTGGCTCCAAGACAGACCCACCACTGGCCAAGGCCAAGCCCATCAGCAACAGTGATAACATCTCTTGGATAACATCTCTTAGATAAGAAGTTTAAGAAGGGGGGAAAACACACCAACAGCAATTGCAGACAGAAAGAGGAGTGAGAATGTGAGAGCAACAATTCTGCAGACACCAAGGTCAGTGAAGGAAGGGGAAGAGGTGCTCCAGGCACTGGAGCAAAGATTCATCTGCAGCCCATGGAGAAGGCAATGGTGATGCAGGCTGTCCCCCTGCAGCCCATGGAGGTTAACAGTGGAGCAGATATCCATGGAGGACCCCGTGCCAGAGCAGGTGGATGCCAAAAGGAGGCTGTGACCCCATGGCAGCCCGCACTGGAGCAAGCTCCTGGCAGGACCTGTGGCCCCATGGAGCCAACACTGGAGCCTGTTTGCTGGCAGGACTTGTGACCCTGTGGGGGACCCACGCTGGAGCAGTCTGTTCCTGAAGGTCTGCATGTTATGGAAGAGACTCACACTGGAGCAGTTCATGAAGAACTGTCGCCTGTGGGAATGACTCACATTGAAGTTCATGGAGGACTCTCTCCCATGGGAGGGACCCCACACTGGAGCAGGGCAAGAGTGTGAGGAGTCCTCCCCCTGTGAGGAGGGAGAAGCAGCAGAGACAACTTGTGATGGACAGGGAATGAGGGTTGTGGCCAGTTCACTTGTGCCGGTGGTGGGGAGGGGGTAGAGAATTTGGGAGTGAAGTTGAGCCCAGATAGGGAGGCATGGGGGAGGTGTTTTAAAGATTTGGTTTTATTTCTCATTACTCTACTCTGATTTGATTGGTAATAAATTAATTTCCCCAAATTGAGTCTGTTTTGCCCATGACAGTAATTGCTCCCTGTCCTTATCTCAACCCACAAGCCTTTCGTTCTATTTTCTCTCCCCTGTCCAGCTGAGGAGGAGAATGATAGAGCAGCTTTGGTGGGCCCCTGGCCTCCAGCCAGGGTTAACCCATCACATCCTCAAAGAAACAGCATCTGTCTCTTCCACTTGCAAAACTTACAATATGTATATAAAAATAAATAGGGCTGTGGCACTGTCCTAAGCTCAGGGACCCGGATTCCTTAAGAAGTTCACTAGCACCACAAATCCATGGCCTGCCATCACACCTGGGCACACAACAGACTTTTGCCATCTTTCATGGCAACTTGCTTCCAATGTTCTTGCAGCTAATGAGTACACTAGTTACACCTAGTTTAAAGCAGCCTGTGTATTCTGCTTCCTCCAAGTCTTACCCATCATGGTGAAGCTACAGCACAAAAACAGAATTAGGAAGTTCCTCATACATCTTGCAGGCTTCAAATTCCTGCTGCCATCACTGACGCCACCTGCCTGTCCCACCAGGCCATCTGCTCACCCACCTCTAGTATCCACCCACCCACCTAGTTAGGTCCTGCTTGTCTGCAGCCTCCAGTCTCCTTGAGGAAATGCAAGGACAGACAGTTTTTACTTAGGGAAAGTCATTGGTACCACTTCTGTAACTTATCTTCAGACACTGATACATGTTACCCTAGGTTCTTTAATATATATATTTCTAGTAGGCAAATAGACTGATTTCAGTTGCCTAGATGTTAAATACTTTAAACATTGACTTGTGGAGGTATTCAGTGTAAACTGATTGCAGATCAAAAAGGGAGGTTAGAGAGAAATGGACAGCAAAACACAGATTGTTTTAAAATGAGGCTGAAAACTGTGAGCCTCAAGTCCCCAAAGGCAGCTCCAGGAAGCACCCCTGCCCAGTGGTCCATCTGACCAGCTTGGGGCTCAAGGGTCCAGTCTGCCTCAGCTCCTAGTCTTTTTGCACAGTAGGAAAGAAGTTGTGCAGGTGAAAAAGGATACCAGCCAAACAAAAGCAAAGGCTGTAGCAGAGTCTGTAGAATATTGCCTATAGCTACATTTGTCACACTTCTCAGATGTAAACAAAAAAAGATTTTTCCTGGTCTTTTACATTTAGCTCAAAAATATATATCAAGCATGACAGCAATATGTCTGGCTGAAATACTTACAATCATATTTCTTCTCATACTTGGAAAGTTTTGCCTGTCCCAAATTCTATATGGGATATTTTCTTTTCTTTGCTCTAGGATTATTAGAGTATTTTCAGTGCTTCTTAACTGTCCATGAATTGCATACCTACAAGGTCATGGCCCACAAATTAAGATGTGCTTTCACCCTCAGAAACAGCTAAAGGCTCTCTTTCCATTCCTTCATCAGTTAAGTGCAAGCTGGACAGAATCCTTACAAGTGAGAAAAGCAATGCCAACCAGGAGGATGGGACAAGGTGATTTAATGGCTCTTTACCATCTTTGTTTCTGACAGCTGATCCAGCAGATGAAATCTGTGGAATTACATATATACCTTGGTGGTTGGATGCTAATGCTTCATGGCAGACACTGTCTCCATATAATTAGAATATAGGCTTATGTGAGCTAGGAAACAGCCAGTAGACTAATTAATTGTGGCAGGAAGCACATGCTTCTCCATTTCCTGGTAATTAACTGGCAGTGAATCAATTTTTTTAAAAAAACAATTCACTTTTAATTAAAAAAGTTTGTAAAATTTCCACAATCAATACCAACTTAGTCAGAAGAAATCCTCCAGAAGTAGAGCACACTGTCAAACCCTCATGTTAAGTCTACTTACATTACCTTCAGACTCAGTCAAACAACTTCTGGTTCCCATACTGATATAACAAAGAATATACAGACATTTTGTGGATTTCAGGCCAAGAGGAAAACGGCCAGAAAATTTAGATTTGATAAAGTTTGTCACTTAAAGGGATTTTAGATTGTTCAGAAACAGCACTTTGATGGGGAACTGTTACCAACTACTCATCATACTGGATATTTCCCATATATGGATAATAGATACACTGATCTGCATAAAAAAAGCCATTCAACTCAAAACTTTTAGTATAAAG
Organism: Balearica regulorum gibbericeps; assembly: GCF_011004875.1. Classification (NCBI taxonomy): domain Eukaryota; kingdom Metazoa; phylum Chordata; class Aves; order Gruiformes; family Gruidae; genus Balearica; species Balearica regulorum. The sequence goes on along the minus strand of NC_046186.1, from coordinate 94,355,378 downwards.
AAATTTGCAAACAAACATTTGTAATAAAATAAAACACAACCACATTATGGATGACTCTTAGGGCTGGCCACTAGGAAACTACTTTCTACATCACTTTGATTTTCAATGATTTTTCTCTCACAGAAAAGCCTCTACAGGTAGAAGGAAATAGGACATCCACTGATGACAATAAGGCTATTCCTGTTTGAATAAAGGTGAGATTTTTTGCCCACTGATGGAATTCATCCCTGTTCACCAGCTGCCTTTTTAAAAATCATGAGTCATACTCCTGCTTGCCAAGATTTGACATAACCAGACAGCTTCCTGGTTTCTATAGCTACTTGGACTCTGGAAAGGGTGAGGAGGAAGCAGGAAAGGTAGCTTAAAGCTACTTTTCCTCTTTCTACAATTCTCCAGTGCACACACCCCAGAGGGACACTCGATCTTACTAAGAGGTTTGCATGCTCACATATTGCAGCTATTGAGAAAGAAGTCCCAGAGGGATTTACTCAAGGCTTTGAAGGCTTTATCATTGCCTCAAAATGCATTAACAGAAGGCCACAGCTGAAATCCAAGTGGGTCCTCTGGTGTGTTTGTTGTGGCACATTAACCAAGCCTCCCAGAGGAAGGCCAGCTGCTGACCTCAGCTTCAAGGTGCAGCCACAAAGACATGTTCAAGGAACAGGCAGGACAAATACTCACGTGTTGCTGTAAAATCCTCAAGCAGCAGTGATTACCTACATTTTGGGAGGCTAAGAAAAATACATCAGCCTTATTACTCTCTAGGTTAATTTGAGCACTGACTTCAGAGTCACAGTAAAGACAGTATCCTTCCTTGTGTCTTCCTTAAGTTTACAAGGAGTGAGAGGTTTCCCCACATACACAAGACTTCTTGAAACACAAAAATAAAAGCTCCTCTGAGAGCATTAAGAACTGGCTGCTTTAGGACTTGCATTGCAACACTGGACAGAGGAAAGTTCCCAGAAGCTCCTTTTAGCATTTTCCCCATTCCTGCCCCTTCCTGAGCAGTTCATCCCCAGCCCTGCTAATCACCAACACTGAAGTGCTGAGCACAAACCCTTCCCACTGACTTGGCTCAAGCCATCTCAAACCTAGCAACACTTCCATGCTAGCAGGCAGGAGTATCTAGCTTGAGTGACACATACATGCTGCCAGTCTGCTTCCAGAATGGAGGGAAACTTGGTACTGTGTTCAGTCTTCTCTGCATCATGAAAAATTATCATTTCATCTTGACTTGCTTGAAGGTGTCAAACTAAGTGGTATAAAATAGGTCTTTTAGTTTCCTAACATATTTACAAGCCCATTAGAGAGCAGCATTATTTTCAAGAAAGAATCCAAGCATTTTATTATCATAATCTGTGTAGAACATTTTAGTACATTCATCCATTTCTATTTACATATGAGTGGGGAAAAGGGCTGCATTTAGTTCATGAAAAACACATCTCAAAGTAACACATTCAATTCTGGAGCCTGCATGCCTTCTTAAACAGTATCCCCCTATGGCCAAAGACACAAGGAAGACACATAGATAAATGCATGTCCCTGCCCTCCATTTCTCTTTGCTCCAGACACACCACAGAGTGAGAAGGTTAAAGGCATTTCTCAGGCCATGGAAGAAACATCCTCAGCTCTGCCAGATAGTTTGGTGTAATACAGTCAGATGGAGCTGAGCAAGTGACCATGTCAGTGATCTTGCTGCAAAGGAAGATTTGGGAAAGATGAGAAGCATCAAGAAGATGAGGAAGGCAAGTCCTGTGATTCTGAGACTTGAATGGCCTTTGATTAGACTTCCTTTCCTAAATTTGAGAAGCAGAGTGGTTTTGGAACAATCTAACTGTCAGCGTTACAGTGGCTTCCCTTTCAGCCCTCAGTGGTTTGCTATTGTGGAAATAAATTGACATATTTGCATGTGAAAGCTCTCTATTATCATCTCTGGGCTCAGGATGGATCGAGAACTAGCAGATCAGGAAGGAGAAAGAGTAGATTGCCCTTCAATAACAAGAAAAAAAAAAAACAATTCCACCTGTCACTTATCCTCTTCTCCCACCCTCTAAAGAAAAAGGAAAAACTCACCACCTCCTTTCCAGGTGCTAAGGGCCATAGGGGGAAGTTTTTCTATTACCAGCCCTCTTAACACTCATTCACAGGGGTTTTGAGTTTGTGTAAGCCTTGAGAAGAAAAGTATAAAAATAAGAAAGTTCCCATTCTGCAAATAGACCTGGCTTATGTATTTTGCCCACCAGTCAAGCTGGGCTGAGCAAAAGACTATTTCTTCAGACTTATGCTGTTTCTTCATCACACACAGTCTGTGTTTCAACTTGCATATGCAGGGGTTATTAAGCTCATACACCATCCTTACTCAACTTGCCCCCCAGAATGAGTTTAACACAAGGAGAACTTTCCCTTTCTTCCCTGTCCATATATGACACAAAGACAGTTTTCACAAAGAGAACATAAAAAGTGAGGCCCTTATTGAGCAAAGGCATCATCCTCTCTCCTTGAGAGGGATCAGGATCCATTCTGAGCCTAGATAATGGATTATGCCAGCAACTCTTCTCTTCCCACTGCCCAAACTGGTGGTCTTACAGGAAAAACAGACCTGTATACTAAGGAAGAGAAAGCTATCAATAACATTGAATTGCTGCATTTCAGACTTTCTCCTTCCTGAGTTAACAGCAAAAGTTTCTGGTCAAAGCTAGGAAAAGACAGTATATTCCCACTTTACAATGTGTTGTGAAACTTAGTAGTTGTAAATAACTAGGACACCCTCTCAAGAAGGCAACCAGACTTTCTATATCATCTGGACAGAAGAGTAAGCCTTTTAGTAACAAACATAGATCCAAAACCAAATCCCACCAAGATAATATGCAATAAAAATAAAAAAACCCCAAAAAACCCAAACCACAAAACCAACTCTAAATTGGCCCAAAGAAAAAGTCAAGAACTACTCACCATATTACATTAAGCTTCTTCAAACTTTCTGATTTTCTCAGTTGAGCAGGAGCTTCAGACCATGGATAAAGTAACAGACCACAGCAAACCCCTGAAGAACTCTCACATCTATTCTGTCTAGGCTAACATATCTCTCAGTCACTAACAGAGGACTAAGAGAATGAGATCAGACTGTACCCTCCCATATATTGACTTCCTGATGACCCCTTTTTCACCTTTTAGGTGCAAAGGTGCTAACAAGCATCCACTTTCCAGGTGCGTAGGAATCACAAGCCATAGCAACACCTCTGAAAGCTCCTAGCATACGGATAATGTAAACAAATTCAGGCAGAGGTTACTATCAGAAACACAACAGATTGCTGATGGAAACAGATAACCCTTATAATGACTTGATGTTCTGTTATTTCAGAAAAGTTATTCATTAAAATATGGTGTTTATTGCTTCAGATCCTGTACCATCATCCTTTATTATCTAAGTCAAGCTGTGTACCCTCAGCTAAAAGCACTGTCTTCCACATTTTATTCCTCCTGGTAGCCAGCCGTGGTGAACTATATATGCAAACAATATTTACTGGGGATTTGGGGATTTATTTTGCTTTTGCTAGAAGTGCTGTGCTTTGCACCGCATGATTCTGCCTCGAGTGCTCAGCTCCCGCTCAGCTGCAGCCGCAGAGTGGTTCAGGATGGCTCTTCTAATGGCTTGTGGCTAATGATGCTCATCTGGGGTGCTTGAACCAAAGACTGGAAAGACACCATGCTATTTCTTCCTCTTATCAAGAGCTTTTTTCTATCTTGGTAGAGCATACTTGGAACATTCAGGTGGAAAATGTCAAAACAAAATAAGTAGAGAAATAGGAAGGGGTTTGGTTTTGGGTTTTGTTGTTTGTTTTTTTAATGAGAGGCCATTTTATGACTTGTTTGAAACAGCTTTTTTTTTCTCCTTACCAATAGTACGCAAGGCTTTGCTAATGCTATAAGACTGACCCAAATTATCAAATTTTGCCTTTTGTGCAGGCAAAGCTCTCAAGAAAGACATGGCCTGTGCTTTTCTTGTCAAATTATTAAAGCTGACAGTGTGAGAACCTGCCTTAGCCATTTATGCAGCACTAATTTTTCAAATGATTCAAGCACCAGAAACACGGTTCACCCCATCCAACTTTAGATGACTAAACAAAGCACATTCAGAGTTTGGAGCCTCTTTCCTGATGGAGACAAAGAGCCATCCCCAGAAGAAAACCCACCCCACCATAAGTCCAACTTCTAAAGATATCCATCATTACACTAAAAAACAGGCCAACTTCATCTCCACTCCACAGTGACCATATTTGCTTTCATTTCCAAGATAAATAGTGCTGATATGAAGCAAGATTTGTAGCCTGACCAGGAAAGTGGTGTCTTTCAAAACACATCAACCAGCACTCTATCAAAAGCTGAACAGTCCGTCTGAGGTTTTTTTTACAACACAAAATTTAAATTTTCAATACTTTTGAGGCTCACTTCTTGTACCAAAAGGAGGAAGTATCCAACCACCTTGTGAAGGGATCTGACTTCAGACTACGATTCAGGTGCTTCAAGACACTGGCCATCTAGCAGAATGCCCAATTATTTTTTTTTCATTGAGACAGGGACCATCGGTGTGCCAGAACTGAAGTATTTAAGTTAAATGGACACTCTCTGGTGATCTTCACAAATATTAGTCCCATTCCTCAAATACCTAGACATCTGCAGCACTTGTCTCAGCACTACTTCACTATATAGCTAAAATGAAGACAGATTTCTCTTAAGTATACTAGAGCCCATCTGAAGTTATCTGAATGAAATATTTTGAACTGACCAAAGGTTTTCAGATCCAACCTTAAGCCTTCGTCCATTCTAAAACTTCACACTTTCATGTTTCTTCTAGGTTCATCTTCTAATAAGTACAAGTTGAAGGAAAAAAAACAAACAACCCAATGACCAACCAACCAAAACCAAACCAAACCAAAACAAACCTCAGTTGAATCTAGGCCTCGTAGATGGGAAATAATGATGGATGGTATTGACCGTAGACGAAGTCAGCAGCAAGATGTTAAATCTCAAATACCTGTAGGGTTAAACCTACCAAGAGGTTGAAATAGTGAGTGAAGATTTTTGCCATCTTTATTTCTCCAGTAGTAAGTATCTGTCCCCAGACACATATAACAGATTGAAAACTGGAATTAAACGAATTATCAGCTGGTGGATATGTCTACCCTTATTTAGATAGGCAAGGAAAGGTCAAAGTACAGCATATGCTGCAGCAAAGATGCTGCTATTGATTAGCACTCCTGTCTGCCCATGGGGGTGGAGTAGAGCCCCACAGATTGAGTTCACTGAGAGGAGCAAGGCTGCACAGAGCCGTACAACTCAGCTGCTCCCCCCTTTCCCTCTCTGCAGCGTGGCAGTTTAACCAAGCAACTGAGACACCAGAATTACACCCAGAGTAAATGTATGTGTAATCGAATTGTCAAAACAGAAGGAAGCTTATTTCCACGTCTACATAATACAGACAACATGTTTGATGCGATGGCACTTGCGCAGAACGGGAAAGAAGGCAAGAGGTGTGTATGTTTTGGGGAATGAGTTTCTAGGCTAATAGCTCTGCAGGACATTGCTGTGTTGTTACTATTGGCTGTTTATTGCATCTCTATTTTTAGAGTATCAGTTTGATATACCAACAAACTAAGTGAAGTACAAACTTTTCCCACAGAGCCTTGAATCAACATGTCTAATTCCTCCTCTGGGAAAGAGCACTCTCAGGGTATAGAGGTGACTTCAGTCTTTGTGTATATTCAATCTTTCGCTTCTCTGATGAAATTGTTGGTGATAAATCAGAGTAAATGGCAGCATTGTGTCCTCCTTTAGTCACTGTGTCACTAGAAGCTAACACTCTACAACTGTCAGAAAGAAAGGATATTGTGCTAAAACAATGTTTGGTAGCAGTGACTCACAGTGCAGGTCTCAGGCTCAAATCCTGCCATATGATAGGTTTGTTACAGTTTATACTTTCTAGGCACTGGAAAGTGTAGTTTCAGTTCACTCCACCAAAAAGCCCTCAGATGGCAATATGATGATGCTTTTTGCAAACATTGTCTAGATCTGAAACACTGCTCCAGAGAAACACTCAGCACCGTATGCTGATTTCTTTTTTGCCTCTTGCTTATGTATTTGCTCAATGTTCATTTTTAGTAATCAGCAGACATCAGAGACCAGGAACCTAAACAGAACCAATTTCAAGGCAGATCAGACATACCACATTTACCTTGCTCCCACATGTCCGATTCTGTAGGGAAGTTTAAGAATCATAGTTACTGATCCTCCTAGAAAGCTAGACAGAGCTTTGCTAACACATACAATACTCACTATATCAAATATTAGGAGTGGATGAGGAATAACACAGCTGGGAGGAAGACCCAAGGACGATAGTGGACCACAAAGGACCTTAAGAAGCAAAAGGAAAAGTGAGGATGGAGCCTAGGAAGGGTCCTAAGAACCTAGGGAGGTTTTATTGTCTGAATATAAAATGACAGATTGACTGTCCGGATTTAGAAATACTTTTCCTTGATAGCAAGTGGCATGTGAAAAAGCACACTGGGAGAACAGAAGGCTGTCATTCCTCTCTAACCCTGAACACAGTGCCTTTTGCACCTTGGTCACAGAGGCAGAGAGCTTGAACCTCAACATGTGCCTGAACGGGAGAGTAGGAAGAAAAGAGGGACAGTGAGAGGTGAAAGGACTTTTGCCAGGGTGCACGACCCATCAATAGCACAGAAAGTATCCAGGTTTCCTGGTGTCTTCACCACTAAGTGGTGTTGCCATTTGGTTTGGGATCATCTTTAATTTAATGATTAGGTGTTTGAAATGCCTCAAAATGTCTCAGTGTTTGAAGTCATCCTGAGATAGTCAGATCACTGGAAGAATTCTGAGCATATTCTTATTTCCTCCCCATGAGCACTCTTATCGTTGTGCTCCACAGCTGTCCTTTGAGGAGCCTCCAGAGCCCCATGGTTAGGGATGGGGCAGGACAGGGATAATCTTTTATTCTCAGCAAGCATTTAGTCTGGTAATGGAAAATGTAAAGATAAAAGCAGCTGCCATCAGCACATTTTCTTCCATATCAGCACTGTGATGCTGAATTCACTGTGGTTCAGGGAGAGCTGGGCTTGGGTTGCTTTTAAATGATGCAATGAGCAGTGTCTAATACACTCATTATGGTAACTGTTATCGGACATATTTCTGCATCTGAGCATATCATGGCATTGCAGCCAGTTTTATGCCTGTGTGCATGTGAGGCAGGCAGCTGCCAGGCAAACGTCCTTAATGTGTGTGCATCTTTCTTTGGGTAAAACGGGCCCACAGTGATCCCCTCTCCGCTCCAACAGAATCAGCAGTCTCAGAAGTCTGTTGCTCAGTGCACCTCTCTCCCCACGAGACCCTCATTAAGGTGTACACCTGCAGTGGCTTCAGGCCAGCCTTCTGCTCTGCAGTCATTAGCTCATTCCTGTGCACTGTGATTGCACAGGTACACAGCAGATGCCATTATCGGAGTTGGCATTTACTAGCAATTAAAACACAATAGCTGTAGAGCTTATCAAGGCATTTCCTTTTTGGAGGATTGCTTGCTTTATTTCCATATTCATAAGAGGAAATAGCTGCGATCCTTGTTGACAAACATTGACATCTCACCTAATGCATTAGTTACTTTGCATCTTGGGGGGGGTTGTGCTTCCCGAACTGTCGTTGCATTTGTATTATCAAATTACCTGTTTCACAATAGTTCAAAAATGTTTTTTTTCTTGTCAGAAATGAGTTATATGCCACTTATTTGCCCCACTTGCAGTCCTCTCTACTACAAGTACAGAGTGGCTAAGTAATCCTATTGTAAACCCAGCCTTCAAGGGTTTACTTTGCTGGGGTTGAAGGCTACACGTCTGGGTTTGGCTTGTCTTTTTGACATCCTGTCACAGACATTGTGTAACATCACATGTATCTTCCTTCCCCTCCTCATTAATCAGCACAACTGAGAAAGGTTTATTTTATTCTTATCAGAGCATACTTTGAGGCAGGTATTTTTCTCTTCCCTAGTCTTGTGGACACAGTAATCTCCCACTGCCTCAGTCCTCAGTGAGAAATTCTGTCTTTGGGGGAAATCAGACCTATTGTACTACCACGCATAAAAATAACATTTAGTGCTCCTGCAGAAAAGGTTTAGCACCTGAAACCCACCACTAGAATTCAGTCTGCACTATCTGGCAGAAAGCTAACTCTCCTTACACATGGACAAGACTTACGTAACATATACCATGTTCTTCTTTACCTGCCATAGGTCCTTAAGACTGCTGGAAGTGAACTGCTTTCATTGCCACATTTGTTACTAAGCGCATCTAAGAAAGAATGAATGACAATCAAGCTGGCCTTTCAGAGCAGAGAATCCCATTCAGCAATTCTGAGATAGCTGAAAATGAAAGCAGGACTCTCCTTCCAATCCATTGGACTCTGTGTTTGGGCCAGGAATGGACACAGGGCTAAGAATAATGCAGTGAGGGGAAAAAAAAATAAAAAAATTCCTTGCTGCTTTTAATTAAAGCTTTAAAGACTCCCTGAGGTCCAGCTGGCACCACTGAATTGTCATCTTCACTTCCTCAGCATAGCATCAGTGCTGCATCATTTATAGAGGTGTATTTGCTTAAGAGTCGTCCTCGTTAAAATTCAATTACGTTGAAACCATATAATCCCTCATTGTAATAACCCGATAAAAAGCCCTTAACTGCCACACCACGTGCCCATTTAGCAAGGAAATTAGCTCAGCAAAGAACACAGTCCTAATTTAGCAATTAGGGTGCAGTTTGTATCAGGCTATTTCAATAAGATTGGAAGACAATTTACAAGGTAGTTTTGCTCATTGCAAACTATTAAAGGCATGTCAATAGTGAACAGAATTCCCAGTGAATGTCTGGGTAAAGAATGATGTCTTTTTTGCATTTCCAAAAGTTAAATATCTATCATGAACAGGATCTTATATTTGTAGTTATTTTTGCTAAACCAATATATTATATTTTCTTTCTATGCTTAATGGTAAAGAGGATATATGTTGCAAGAAGGTATTACAAGATGAGCTGTATCCCTAGGGATACAGTTCCCCAAGGGAACTGTCCTTGATTTTGAACTCCTTGATTTTTTGAAAGTTTAGATCTGAATTTCAGGGTCAAATTCTCCTGATGGTATCTTAGAAACATCCAGTGGGATGTATGCTTTCTTGACCGTTCCCTGAAGAAAATGCTCTGGATTGAATTTGGTTGTATTTGGATCTGAAATTACAGTTTCCATCTGCCTCCTGCTCTGGATTACTTTCCCAGATGTATTAATCACAAGAAGATCATACCCTGTAGAGGTTTCCACACTTGGACTCAATGATGAAACTAAGTTTGGACTGTGCAGCAAGAATATTTGTTGAGGGGTGATACTGATACCATGACCTCCATCCATATAAGCTCCCAGAAAGTCAATGTGATATTCTCTACCTTCTCTCTGGAGCTTATCTCATCAGACCAGGTGATAATAAAGCACATCTATGCAGCGTGCTCTAAGTACCCATTACTATCAGCAGTAGTAGCTTTTAATTATTGTGATATGTTGGAAGCAGTGGGACATTGCAAATCAAAGCTAAAAGGTTCCCTAGCACCATAGTTAGTGATGCGCTCCCCAAGTTTTCAAGGCACAGAGGTCCATTAGTGCCCTTGGCCAGTGCAGTGGAGTAACAAGTTTCAACAACCGTGATTAAAGATAGTTCCAGGACTACAGCTGTAAATTGGGAAAGTTTCAAATCAAGATTGGTGGGGAAAAGTCCAAGGGAAAGCAATGCTGTCCTGACATTTAGGCTCTAACCCACAGTACAACCAACATTTGTTTGGACTGGGATCTGATGTGATCAAGACAAGCTGGTTTTACAGTGTCTTTTCACTATGTCCATTATTAGGCTGTGCAGAATCTGGATTCTTCTTTCCTTGTTTTTGTTTGTTTGTTTGTTGTTGTTTTTTTAATAATGTTCCATGACAATTTTCAAAAGGCCGTTCACAGCAGCCAGTCGACAGAGAGATTGCTCTCACTGGGGCTGTTTCTAACCCCAGCACATTTCAACCCCACAGCATTTCAGGGAAGGTGGCATGAGAGTTTTTCGGGAATGAGGATATAAATCTGAGGTCGTTTGGAGTGTTTTTTTCTTCATATGACTTCTAGACATCTTTCAGTTTATATTTAAACCTTCATTTTGGTCTGTTGCTGTTCATTTTGTTATTAAGTGTTAATGGCTTCTCTAGAAGTATATGTCCTTTATTTGTATGAGTGGTTTTTATCTCATACTAAGTCTCTTTGCCATGCTAATGAAGTGAATTATTACCTTTAAGTAATAGAATTAATAGCTTAATTTCCTTGGTATTTTTTAAAAACAGAACTGAAATTCTATTCATTATTTGTAAGTATATGGGTATAAATTTGTGTAGAAACATAGATAGACTGATAGTTGTGCTGTCTTCATGTGTAATATCAGAATATCATAAAGGTTCTGTGTCAGAAACTACCAGTAGTAAACTGGTACTGAAACTACCCTGAAAAAATAGCTACGTAAATTAAACCTTTGTGCACATTTAGCTACACATACATTTTTATGTGCAAAAGTATTATTACATACATAAGCACCCTTTTTGCACAAACATGATTTTACATTAAAATTATAATGCATGTAGTTTCTGTTGGGAGGTAATGCTTATATTTTTCCCTCAGAAAAGTTGAGCTGCTTGGCAAACATGGAGTTGATTTAGCAGAAAGTTAGTAGTACACCACACAGCGGCTAACTTCCAATATTTTCACAGAATTGAAGCTTTCACTTAAAAACAACTAACAAAACAAAAACTTCCCTTTGTCCTTATAATGCAAGAAATGTTCTCGTCAGACTCTTGCTGTGGTTTTGCTCATTTTCCCATCTGAAACAGTAACAAAAAGGAAAATATAAGATGCATCTACGTGATTACTCAAGTTTTGCCAGTTCTGAATCAGGTCATTGTGGTCACACTGTGCACCACTCAAACTACAGGAAATCAGGGGCCTTCAGGTGGACGGTCTTTCTTTGACACAGAAGAAATCATTTATCAGTGATTTTCTGTAGCCAGAGCTCTAGAAATCCCAGCTCCCTAGGATCTCTGCTGAGCTCCTGTGATAATGATGTGTGACTGTGCTTTTTTGAGTCTTTGTTCATGATCTTCCCAGGTTTAAGTGATGTTCTTTGAAGTTTGCAAGTGAAGACTAGAAAGATATAAAACAATTTGAAAATAGCTTATCAGAAGCCATATAATCCACGACTTATCTCCACTCCACAGGTTTTTTCCATACTAGAAATGCTCTATTACTTTTTCTGTGTCTCCAGTGGTTGCTCGTATTGCATCCATTCAATGACTGGTCAGAACTGACTCATAACATGATCTGCCAGGGAACATCAAGAGCAGGCTTCTCAGTGAGGGTGACAGTAAAGCTGGCAAGGCAATGCCCTCACTGGCCAGGCACAGTCCCATAGTACCTGAAGGAGAAGAGCAGAGCAGGTCTGGTCATGGTGGCCTCGAACACAGGCAACCAGGCCACTAGGAAAGTGGGAGACAAGGTTGTAATGTCTGTGGGTACACTCAGTCTCTGCTCCCAGCCTGTACAAAAAGCCAAGGAAGAGCACCATCCTGGCTCAGAGCAAGTTCTCAAACTGCATCAAGTGTATTTTGTTTGCCCTTGTGTGCTGCTGTGAAATAGCTTTGTGTCTCTCCAGCCTCTGGGCACCACATAGACAAATACAGTGAGTAGGCAAATAACTACAGGGTGACCTGTAAAGAACTGCAAAAGTTTATTCTGCTACAGACCTGTGATAATCAGCATCCAAAGCAGCTGTATAGTACTTCAGTCCATGCAAGTTACCAGCACATCGCTGACTGTGGTGTAAAATGCTCCTAGCATCCTGTGTTTGGGCAATTTTTTTCCTCAGCCTTGCGTATACTAGCTTCTCTATACAAAATGAGGCAGGCGGAAGGGTTTAGAGCCTGAACTCCTGCATATTTGTAAATGGCTTTGAAGACCGCGGGTGAAAGATGCAACTGAAGGGTTCACTTACTGGAAGCTAGCATTTGGTGAGAAGATGTGAAGCGGAAAGATCTGAGAGCTGGGCAAGAGACAAGGAGATGCAAAGATTGGAACAGGAAATGAGAGAAGACATGTAACCATGGTTGTTCCCTTTGGTGAGATTCATTAAAAAAAAGGAAAAAAGGAAAAGAAAAGAAGTGGGAGGCTGCCAAAATGGGCAGGCCTAACCGATTACATCAAACAAATGACCTCTCCACAGTGATTTATGAGCTAATCTCTCACCAAGTGTGCAACTTATCAGTGAGTAGCCGGTACAATTAGTGCTGCTCCATGAATCACTTGCAGTGCTGGCTCCTCTGCAGGACATTCACACACAGTTTGTTATTACAGCAAATGAAAGGTTTGCCTGGCCCTCCTTTCACCCGGCCCAGGAATTGCTGCTGAGGGCTGAAGATCACATTAGCAAGTTTCTGCAGCCTAAGCAGGGCTCTGCTTAATTGCCAGGTCTGAGCCAAAGGGCTGTACAGAGGGACATAAGCTGAGAATAGGGCTTAAAACTCCATGAGCAGGACAAGTGACATACCAAGAAATGGAAAACTAGGTTTGGCTAAGGAGCAATGCTAAGAAGGGACATACAATCTACTGAAAACTTACCCAAGTTCACTTGCTGTGTTGTCCCATCTTAATAAAATGAGGCCTGAAAAATGGACAGATTAATGTGTTTTAACTGGAAGAAGTGAGTATATGTATTTACTGTTCACCAAATTAATGGAGAATTAATCCTCTATGATGCAAATATAGCAAGTTTTAAAATGTTTGATATTCCTTAAAAACAGTAACACAGGTAGCTGGGGATCTACGAGGAATTCAGTCTCATGTTTTAAGGCATAAGGGAATCACTGCAACAGCAGTGAAAGAGTTCGCTCCCCTCCATTCTTGCTATTTTATATGCTTACAGAACTGCCTCCGATTTAAAAGACCATAATGCCTGGTTTACATTCTCTGAGTCAGAGAGAAGAGCTGTTTGCACAGCTTACAGGCTAGTGGTTACAAACTTTACCATCCATTATGGTTCCTGAAGAGACATTTTCAATCGCATCCCTTTCGTGGAAGAAAGTTTTGTTCTCTTTCTAGGATTCTCTGAGCCCATAATCATGTCATTAGCAAATCAGGACCCAGGTCTGTATAGGGAGTGTTTGGATGATAGTTTTACCTTACAGAGATAAACACCAGCCTTGAGAAACAGCAGACCTCCTTCTTTTCACTTTCTTTCAACTCCATTAGTGTCTGGATCCTCCAGTCTGAAGGAGGTTCCTTTGTCAAAGAAATATAGCTGAAGAGTATGATTTGACTTTGTGTTGCATGTGAAGTAGCTCAGAGCTGCAGCACTGATGAAGGAATCAATACAAGGACATCGATAACAGGATGAGTGGGAAGTCTTTCACACTTTACAGGTTTCCTCTGGGAAATGTGCTGCTGCTGCTGTGGAAATGATTGTTCATACGATGGTGTTCGCTGCAAGCATGCAAAGCTATGCAGAATTTATCCTGTTTATTCTTACCCTTCCTTATAGCTTCATGGCTCCATACGGTCTGTAGAGCAAATGTATTGTCCTGCAAGCACATAAGGCACTGTCAGCAAAACCAGGCACCTTAAGCCCAGTTCTCATTGCATATGAGTGGAAGAAGCAATTTAGAAGTCAGCAGGAAAATGGTTTTGACTTCATAGGAACACAGACAGTATCTAGAAATAAGGGCACTGGCAGGGCACACAGAGAGTGCTTACTGGAAAGCCTGTCCTACAGGCCCTGTTGGGAGCATCTTTTCTGCAGAGGAGGGGGTGGAAAAAATACCAATTTTTGTTGCAAGTTCCTCCCAGTCACTGACTTTTTGCCCCGATCAGAGCGATCCTCCTTTGGATATATGGCAGTAACATTTTTTCCTAATAGTTTTTTGCAAAGCAGAGACAGGCTGCGTCTAGACACTATGGCTGAAAGTATGCAGGGGCCAGGGATCCAGCACCCTGTTTGCAGTTAGCTAGAAAACTAGACTCCCAACATCCTGAAGTGGCATGGCATCCATTACCATCAGAGCAGGGCTCTACATTTCTATCATCTGCCATTTCTTGCTAGTAAGTGGGAGAAGTTTCCTGAGATGAGTGTGGTATTTCAAACAGTTCTGATCCCTGATTCCCAGGCATACTGTCCAAAGGTCTCAAAGCCCAGTCTGAAGAGGTATTGTTGTGGTGGATTGACCCTGGCTGAGGGCCAGGTGCCCACCAGAGCCGCTCTATCACTCCCCTCTTTCATTAGACAGGGGAGAAAAGGTACAATGAAAAAAAAAAAACTTACGGGTCGAGATAAGGACAGGGAGAGATCATTCTCTAATTATCATCACGAGCAAAACAGACCAAACTTAGAGAGGGAATTCATCTTATTTATTACTAAGCAAAACAGAGTAGAGGAATGAGAAATAAAACCAAATCTTAAAAAACACCTCCCCCCACCCCTCCCATCTTCCCAGGCTCAACTTCACTCCCGGCTTCAACCTCCGCCCCCCCTCAGTGGCACAGGGGGACGGGGAGTGGGGGTTACGGTCAGTTCATCACACGTTGTTTCTGCCGCTTCTTCATCCTCAGGGGGAGGACTCCTCTCATCGTTCCCCTGCTCCAGCATGGGGTCCCTCTCACAGGAGACAGTCCTTCACGGCCTTCTCCAACGTGAGTCTCCTCCACGGGGTGCAGACCTTCAGGAGCAAACTGCTCCAGCGTGGGTCCCCCACAGGGTCACAAGTCCTGCCAGCAAACCTGCTCTGGCGTGGGCTCCTCTCTCCATGGGGCCACAGGTCCTGCCAGGAGCTTGCTCCGGCGTGGGCTTCCCACGGGGTCACAGCCTCCTTCAGGTGTCTCCACCTGCTCTGGCGTGGGGTCCTCCATGGGCTGCAGGTGGAATCTCTACACCCCCTCATCCTCCCTCCATGGGCTGCAGGGGGACAGCCTGCTTCACCATGGTCCTCACCACGGGCTGCAGGGGAATCTTGCTCCGGCACCTGGAGCACCTCCTCCCCCTCCTTCTGCACTGACCTTGGTGTCTGCAGATGTTCTTACATCTTCTCACTCCCCTCTCTGGCTGCAAAAGCGCTCTCTAACTGTTTTTCTCTTTCTTAAATATGTTATCACAGAGGCGCTGATTGGCTTGGCCTTGGCCAGCGGCGGGTCCGTCTTGGAGCCGGCTGGCATTGGCTCTATCAGACACAGGGGAAGCTTCTGGCAGCTTCTCACAGAAGCCACCCCTGTAGCCTCCCCGCTACCAAAACCTTGCCACGCAAAACCAACACATTCCACCCCTCGCCTCTGTGAATCACATATTTAAGAATTATCATTAAAATATACATTCAACATAAAACTTCACAAACAGTAATCACATCAACAAAGAAAAAGAAAAAAAAGAATTCCCCACACCAAAATCAAAACAACACTATCACAACACCACACAAGAGTGGACAATCTACACACAAAATCTACCTCTAGTCCCTTCACCACTATATCACTCTCAAGTTACGTTCAGTCAATGTTTTGCCCGTTACCTCTTCCAGTTACTATCCTTATCTCGATTTTCTCGGGCCCCACGTTGGGCGCCAAAAAGGACTGTGATGGGTTGACCCTGGCTGGGGGCCAGGTGCCCACCAGAGCCGCTCTATCACTCACCTCCTCAGCAAGGCAGGGAGGGTGTGTTGGTTTTGCGTGGCAAGGTTTTGGTAGCGGGGGGGCTACAGGGGTGGCTTCTGTGAGAAGCTGCTAGAAGCTTCCCCTGTGTCTGACAGAGCCAATGCCAGCCGGCTCCAAGACGGACCCGCCGCTGGCCAAGGCCAAGCCAATCAGCGCCTCTGTGATAACATATTTAAGAAAGACAAAAACAGTTAGAGAGAGCTTTTGCAGCCAGAGAGAGGAGTGAGAAGATGTAAGAACATCTGCAGACACCAAGGTCAGTGCAGAAGGAGGGGGAGGAGGTGCTCCAGGCGCCGGAGCAGAGATTCCCCTGCAGCCCGTGGTGAGGACCATGGTGAAGCAGGCTGTCCCCCTGCAGCCCATGGAGGGAGGATGAGGGGGTGTAGAGATTCCACCTGCAGCCCGTGGAGGACCCCACGCCGGAGCAGGTGGAGACACCTGAAGGAGGCTGTGGCCCCGTGGGAAGCCCGCGCTGGAGCAAGCTCCTGGCAGGACCTGTGGATCCGTGGAGAGAGGAGCCCACGCCAGAGCAGGTTTGCTGACAGGACTTGTGACCCCGTGGGGGACCCACGCTGGAGCAGTTTGCTCCCGAAGGTCTGCACCCTGTGGAGGAGACTCACGCTGGAGAAGGCCGTGAAGGACTGTCTCCCGTGAGAGGGACCCCACGCTGGAGCGGGGGGATGATGAGAGGAGTCCTCCCCCTGAGGATGAAGAAGCGGCAGAAACACCGCGTGAGGAACTGACCGTAACCCCCACTCCCCGTCCCCCTGTGCCACTGAGGGGGGGCGGAGGTTGAAGCCGGGAGTGAAGTTGAGCCCGGGAAGATGGGAGGGGTGGGGGGAGGTGTTTTAAGATTTTGGTTTTATTTCTCATTCCTCTGCTCTGTTTTGCTTAGTAATAAATAAGATGAATTCCCTCTCTAAGTTCGGTCTGGTTTGCTCGTGATGATAATTAGAGAATGATCTCTCCCTGTCCTTATCTCGACCCGTAAGTTTTACCTTTTCTCCCCTGTCTAATGAAAGAGGGGAGTGATAGAGCGGCTCTGGTGGGCACCTGGCCCTCAGCCAGGGTCAACCCACCACAGTTCTTTTTGGCGCCCAACGTGGGGCACGAGAGACTCGAGATAAGGATAGTAATTGGAAGAGGTAACGGGCAAAACATTGACTGAACGTAACTTGAGAGTGATATATTTGTGAAGGGACTAGAGATAGATTTTGTGTGTAGATTGTCCACTCTTGTTTGGTGTTGTGATAGTGTTGTTTTGATGTTGGTGTGGGGAATTCTTTTTTTTTTTTTTTTTCTTTTCCTTTGTTGATGTGATTAGTGTTTGTGAAGTTTTGTGTTGAATGTATATTTTAATGATAATTCTTAAATATGTGATTCACAGAGGCGAGGGGTGGAATGTGTTGGTTTTGCGTGGCAAGGTTTTGGTAGCGGGGGGGCTACAGGGGTGGCTTCTGTGAGAAGCTGCTAGAAGCTTCCCCTGTGTCTGACAGAGCCAATGCCAGCCGGCTCCAAGACGGACCCGCCGCTGGCCAAGGCCAAGCCAATCAGCGCCTCTGTGATAACATATTTAAGAAAGACAAAAACAGTTAGAGAGAGCTTTTGCAGCCAGAGAGAGGAGTGAGAAGATGTAAGAACATCTGCAGACACCAAGGTCAGTGCAGAAGGAGGGGGAGGAGGTGCTCCAGGCGCCGGAGCAGAGATTCCCCTGCAGCCCGTGGTGAGGACCATGGTGAAGCAGGCTGTCCCCCTGCAGCCCATGGAGGGAGGATGAGGGGGTGTAGAGATTCCACCTGCAGCCCGTGGAGGACCCCACGCCGGAGCAGGTGGAGACACCTGAAGGAGGCTGTGACCCCGTGGGAAGCCCGCGCTGGAGCAAGCTCCTGGCAGGACCTGTGGATCCGTGGAGAGAGGAGCCCACGCCAGAGCAGGTTTGCTGACAGGACTTGTGACCCCGTGGGGGACCCACGCTGGAGCAGTTTGCTCCCGAAGGTCTGCACCCTGTGGAGGAGACTCACGCTGGAGAAGGCCGTGAAGGACTGTCTCCCGTGAGAGGGACCCCACGCTGGAGCGGGGGGATGATGAGAGGAGTCCTCCCCCTGAGGATGAAGAAGCGGCAGAAACACCGCGTGAGGAACTGACCGTAACCCCCACTCCCCGTCCCCCTGTGCCGCTGGGGGGGGCGGAGGTTGAAGCCGGGAGTGAAGTTGAGCCCGGGAAGATGGGAGGGGTGGGGGGAGGTGTTTTAAGATTTTGGTTTTATTTCTCATTCCTCTGCTCTGTTTTGCTTAGTAATAAATAAGATGAATTCCCTCTCTAAGTTCGGTCTGGTTTGCTCGTGATGATAATTAGAGAATGATCTCTCCCTGTCCTTATCTCGACCCGTAAGTTTTACCTTTTCTCCCCTGTCTAATGAAAGAGGGGAGTGATAGAGCGGCTCTGGTGGGCACCTGGCCCTCAGCCAGGGTCAACCCACCACAGAGGGGAGAAAGGAAGATGGAGAAAAACAACCCCAAACTCGTGGGTCGAGATAAAAGCCGTTTAATGTAGCTAAAGCAAAAAAGCCGCACGTGGAAAAGCAAAAAGCAAAGATTATTCTCTACTTCCCATCAGCAGGCGATGTCCGGCCACTTCCTGGGAAGTAGGGCTTCAGTAAACATGCCCCTTACTCCGGAAGACAAACATTGTAAAAAAAAAAACAACAAATGCCCCCGCCCTGTTCCTCCCCCTATTCTCAGTTTCTTACTGCTGAGCATGACATCATATGGTATGGAATATCCCTTTGGTCAGTTTGTGTCAGCTGTCCTAGCTGTGTCCCCTCCCAAGATCTTGCCCACCCCCAGCCTGCTGCTGGGGAAAAAGAAATGTTGGAAAGACAGGCTTGATGTGTGCTGGCACTGCTCAGTAGTAGCCAAAACACTGGTGTGTTATCAAGTTTGCTAGCTACCAATATACAGCACAGCACCATGAGGGCTGCTGTGGGGACAATTAACTCCATCTCAGCCAGACCCAATACATTTGTACACTCTTTCATCCCACAACGCAACCGTTCCTAATTTATTTCAACATGATTACAAGGGACACTAAATAAAGTCTGGCTTTGCGTTCTCATGACAAATGATAACAGAAACGTCAGCACTGAAATCACTGACCCAAAGTAAGAGAGTGCCATTGTAAATGTCTCAAGATTGAATGAATCCCTCATACCTTCTAGTAGCTTCCACTACTGAGTGAGATCTGTTCAGCTCTGACTGTATTTGTCATCTGGAACCACAAAATGGAGAACTCCGGGCTCCTTTTTAAGCCTGTAACTTTCCAGGTTTGAAATGGTTTTAAGGAGTGTCTTGTGACTAAATCAGGCATTGAGGCAAATGGCAGAAAATTTGTTCTGAGGCTGTAATGGTAGGGGGGGAGGGAATATAGATGTGGTAACTGCCTGTAGCTTGTAAGTGTAAAACTATTGTTTGTACGTAATTTCCATTGTCAACTGACATCTATGTCCCACTTCTCATTCTGCCCTTAAGATGATGGGGCATCACCAGCTTTTCAACACTTTTGTAAGGTGATTTTCAATGACTGCCTCAGCAACTCCCCTCTTCCAGCTCAGAACAATTTTAGGGAGGCAGAAAGAGTTGGCATTCAAAAGCAAAGTTATGCTGTTTGTTCCTGAGGATATGAGTCATGCTAATCTTCTCTGAACGCCTAACGTGAGGTGCTTCAAAGCCTAAATCCAGTCTCTGTGTGCTTGTGTAATGCATACATCCACTGCTGTCCGGTGAGATGCACAGGAGCCCTTTAGAGCAGAATTCGGCCTTGTCATCTTTGAGACCTACAGATGCAGATATCTGCAAAAGTCTTCACAAGTTAAGTCCATAACAACAAAGTAAGTGATGAATTAAGGAATAATTATTGAATAATTTACATAGCAAAATAAATAGGTTCACCCAACAAAATACCTAAACACAAGATTTAATACAAACAAAAGAAGGAACTTTCCGCATACCTCAATATAAAAGGTAAAACATTGTGCCCAAAACATTGTGCCACAAAATGTTGTAGGGGACAAAAAAAGGTTGAAAAAGCAATGAGACACATTTATTAAACGAGGTCATTTGGGGTCTATTAACCATCATGGTCTAGATACAACCCTCAACTCAGTAAGTCCTTAAGTTAAAGTTTGTTGACGCTCAGGTGGGTGTATTCCAGGGACTGAGCCATACTGACATGCATCAGCTGCTAGAGGTGGGATAGGGACTTAAAAAAAGATGTAGGTCTGACCCAGTACAGTTGCACTTGTGCACTGTAGTACTAAACATACTTGCCCTTGCCAACTTTGAAAATCCCAGATGTAATATTACTGTTTTCTCTTTCTGCTGCTAGACAGCTGCTGCATTCTTTCTCCAGAAAGAATTTTAGTGTGGTTTGATGCCGTATTTTGGGCTTCTAGCCCTAAGAGTAGCAGAATTATTCACCATGTGCTCCAAAGCCCAGCATTTGCAAGCTGTGTTCGGTTGTTTTTCCTCCACTGCATTAGGAAAACATAATGCAAATCACTGAAAAGAATCCATGTCCTAAAGAAAAAAAAAAAATTAAACATGTGGTCCTATAATCTTCAGTATCCCTAGTCAGCCCACTAAAGAGCAAAGAAAAAGCCATAATTTGTGCTGAAAAGTGTGGAGGTGGTGTGGTGGACAGTATAAGACCAAAAGTAAATGAATTCTCTCTTATTATTTAGATAATACTGATTTCTAGTTTACAGACCTATTTTGTAGGCATGGCACATAGGCATTGCCTTAAGCTCATATCATCGCACTATTGGTCTCCGGAGTTATTCGTTTATTGCCTCGGAAGATCTCAGTGCAGGGAGGTAACAAATAGGTCCATCTCAGGGCCTTTTTCTTATTTGATTATTTCTTGCACAGAGAGACACTATAGCACAGAACAAAGTGAGCATTAAAGTGTGAAATTAATTTCTGATTGTCAAGTAAAGAGGAGGACGGGACTGTATGAGAACAAAGTATATTCCCAGTGAAGAAGGCACATCAGAATACCTCATGTTGTTTTCCTCTGTCAGTGCCATTGCACCTACAGGACCACTAGCTTCTCCCATAAAGCAGAAGTTCTTCCAGGCATCATCTCAGACTATCTGACCTGACTGGAAGCTTTTTGTGTGACTCAGGCTGTGAGGCATGCTTGTAGCACTGTCCTAATTTGTGTTCAGTTTGTCTTTCCCTAATGTTTTTTTCTAACAGTAAAGAAAGAGTCAGTTAGGGACCTGTACTGAGCATCCCTGGATTTTAGTAGTTTCTCTGTGCAAATGCTGTCTTTGAGCTTGCCCTTCCAAAGCAGCAATACTTTCTAAACTCAAGAATCGTAGCCCTTTTCCATCTGGATCCAAATGAAGTGGATAGAGTGACAGAAAATAAGCCCACTGCAGCTGTGTTGAAACAAATTGCTTGGCCTCCAGGAAATCAACCACACTGTTTTTCAGCAAATGTTTTTTGACAGCTTGCCTGATCACCCCCGTCCACGGAGGAATTATGCACCAGAGCAGTCATGCCCACATTTTACTGGTAAGGTGACTGATGCAGCTATTGCTGATGATTTTATATTGCCCAGATATTATCCAGATAGTACTTTTCAGTTCCTTGTGAAGCTGCACAGACATTGGGATCCTGTAAGCCTAGGGAACCTTTACTTCCATAGACCATTGCCACATTGCCTGCATTGTCTTTATTGGAAAAATCAGTAGTGTCCCCAACTGGTCCCACTCAAGAATATCAGCGGATCTGCCCAGTGTCTGTGCACACACTGTGTTGTTTCCTCTGAAATTCCTGAAATTCTGGGCTCAGAGCTGCCTGCACAGCTGCCTGGTGACTACTTAGCAGCATCTGAGAATTCAGGCTGCCTCAGCAGTAGCAGCAGCAGCTCTTAGAAGAACAATGGATGGAGCCTCACAGTGCACCTTCCCCATGAGAGAGCATTACTGATCCTGGATTTAGACATGGAAACTGAAAAATAAAAACTCATTCGTGCTTATTTACCATAGGTAATGGAACAGTTAAGCAGAGGAGCCCGCTTTTGTAATTCTGCCTTTTGCCCCTGCCAACCCTTTCCCTCTCTTTCCTGTTCCAGCAGGTATTTTCCTTCCCTAGTGCCCATGGCAGGTCCCAAAGAAAGTCTGGACTCTGAGGGGTGAAGCTGCAATTCACAGTGGGCACAGGGCAGTGCCAAGCACTTTGCTAGAAGCCAGCAGTCAGTGATAGCTTACACAGGGGACTCTGTTTTATACAAGAAACCCAAGGAAAGCCATGCTATCAGAACACCAGCTTCTTCTTCCACAGCATGGAAAACACTCTTCCCATGAGGAGAATCTCACATCGATTTTAAATCCAGCCAGAAACCACTCCTATAAGTGATCAGAGACAGGTGGACATCATATATGCAGAGTGTGCAATGAGCAAACTATTTCGTCTCTCCTTTTTGGAGCAAGTGCAAAAACAATTAACAAATGCAGCACAAGTTTCCATCTGAAAAGCCATTTCTTGCGTACATAAAGCAGATGAACTCCAGCTCCCTTTAGGGTTTTACTGGAAAAGGGCCAGTGAATTCTTATAATTAATTGCCTCGGTTGTATGGACATTATCAATAAAGAGCCACGTTTCTCCAGCAAAACTCATTGATGCCAGCAAACACACTGTGTTTTAAAAAATATGTCATACTATTAACTTCATTATTTGGGAGCTTCCCTTTTTGATTTTGTGCTTAATCAGAAATGGATTTTAGCAGGTTGCTTCTGAGAGCTCCTTCATATAAAATGTGTTTTGGGAAAAATAGCTACAGTAGTAAATGTCTCCTTTGAAAATATTATCAGCAAGGTTTTTAAAAACGTAAGTGTGATTTGCTGTTATTTCTTCAGCTTCAGCCCTGAGCAGTCCTCTCACCATTCGTACCGCACTGATGCAGTGCTCCACACAGAGCTGGCTTCATTTTAATGCCACGTAATGCAAATTTTCTCCGAAGCAGTTTCACTGTGAAAGTAAGCATCTCTCATAAATACAATGTTAACTATCCATATACATTTCCAGTATCAATAGTATCTTATGGCTTGACAGCTGATCACTTACCCTGCTACAGTTAGATTCATTCATGGCTCTACATCATTCTTACCTCTGCCCTCAAAGAATTTCCTCATTCCATTTTTTTTTTGTCCGGGACTTTGCTGATTCCATCAATCCCTGTAGCCAGATGGCTTAAGCTGTAGCTATACCACATATCAGAACATGTGTGTTCCCAATACTGTAGAGACCTCCACACTCTCTAAAGATCTTTTTTTTTTTTTTTTTTTGCTTGTAGAAAGAGTAAGACTGCATAGTTACATGCTCTTGCTCAGGAATCAAGTTATAATTGGGATTTGTCATGTTGATGGGGAGAAGTCTATAAAGAATATGTCAGGAATATTCAGTGATTCTCTTTGGCTTCTGAAAAGCATCCTTTCAAATTCTCTTTTTTGTTTGTGTTACTTGTTTTACCTTTGTACTTAACAGCAAAAACAGTCTTAAGTTTTGCAGTTTGTAAACAGAATCATACAGCACTGAATTGAACCCCAAGCAATTTCAGGTTAACATAACTACAAAAACCGTATAACCCAAATGACCATTGTATTTAGCAAAAGGGTATATTTTCATGAGAACAAGTAAGCCCTTCTGCAGGAAGTCTGTATATTTTAAAACTAAGCTTCTCCTCATGTTTTATCATCAGCTACTTACAATACGCAGTAAAGCAGATGTCTTGCTACCAAGAAAACATTTCCTTCTCAAATCTAGCTGTTAAATATTTAGAGTGCACTTCAAAGGACATGAAGTAAAGCTTTAAAAGAGCTGTGTGTGGAAAGAAAAAAATATTATGTGAACTTTTGAGATGTGAAAAGAACTAAAATAATTGTTCCAAAGCCCAAAACACTGCTTTACAAAACATTTTTTGTAAGATTATGAGGTTTGTTTTCCCACACATTCCATTTTCAAAATGCATCATCAAGCAGCTGAAATTGTTTTATAGAAAAACCTTTCTAGCCCCACCACCTCAAACTCTTCTTCCCCTTCTAAAATAGACACAGAACAAAACAACCTTGAAAGTCAGTTTGTTGATGATACTGCTTGTATTTTAGAACAGCTGATAGAAAGCCCATAATCTTTTCAGGATTTTTTGGCTTTTCATTTTTTCTTCTGGCTCTTTGTCACCTTCTAGACTGAGAGGAACATTACTGTGAGCAGAGTTAGGTGCAGGGTTTTTCCAAAACTAGCTGAATCTAGATAGAAATTACTGCTGGGGTTTATTTAGTCAGTCTGGTTGCCTGGCTGTCACTGCCCAGAAGTTCAATAAAGCTCTGCACTTAAAGAGAGGGGAAAAGCAAAAGTGAATATACCTCAGTGAAGACCTGAAGCTAAACATGGAACACAAGCAGGTCTCCTTTCCATTCATTAAAAGCTTATCTTTAATCAGTCTCAGTCCACGACCCTCTTATGCCTCTCTAGATGGCCCTTACTTACTACTGAGTGCTTTATTTTGTGCTTCATTATTCTGAGATTCAAAATCCCCCAACCCCAAGCATCTGAGTTTTACAGAGAGAGACATAAATTACAGCAGTATTCAGATGGCTGCACTGAAGACGGTCACCCTACAGTCTCCTCACAGTCACTGGACACAAGCAATAGTTGAGATTAACTACAAGAACCAGCTCAGCTATAGATGTCTGCACTGCCGATGCTAACATTTGTCCAGATTAATCCTATCCCCAGGGTGTGGCTGAAAAATCCTTTGGTTCTGTTCTTGTTCCACTTCATTTCCAACTCTATTTCATTCCGCCTAGTTGTCGACGGAGGCTGTCTTTTCCAGCTATCTGCCCTCTACTCTCATACCTTGTGTGGACACATACCGACATTATATTCTGTAGAGCCTGGACATCTCTGGGAACAGAGGTCAATGATACATTTTCATAAGCAGCCTTTTCAGAGACAAAAAGATGACACATCTTCCTGTCAGAATACTAAAGTACAAAATGACTGAAGGGTTTGCCAATTACGTACATGAGCTCAGTCCTCAGCTGAAGTTAAAACCAACCTACTATTCCTTTCCCCTCATTGCAGGCATCATATTCAGCACCTAAGATGCAAAAATCTAGATAAAATATTTCACTGCAGTTTGGTGCAATATTTTACTTTCTCAAATGTCACTGTTTTGCAAAATGGCTAACATGATATCAAAATATGACAATTTAATTCTCACTGGGTACAAGCCTCCTACTGTCCGGGGAAAGTGTGTGCTACAAGGACTGTTGTCTGCCCAGTACTAGAGGTGTTAGGATGGGGATTTTGAAAGCTATCTACAGCACACTTAGACCTTCAAAAATTCCATTACAAATTCTTTCTGTAGGGCATTTGCTGTTCTGGAGGATTAATTCTTTTGAATAATATTAAGTCCCCTCCAAGGCCTCCATTGAGCTTCTTCAGGACAGGTGGAATATTAAAATTATAGGGCCATCCTATATAATTATTGCTCTAGGGGTAAATAGGCAAAGCTTGGGTCTGCATAGGAATAAATTTATTAACAATGCAAAACACTGCCTTGGAGGAAAAAAAATTAATCTTAGTTTCCAAGATCATACACCACCTGTTTGAATTCCCCTGCTGGGAAGAGAAGCTTCCCAAAGTCTCCTGCTTCTTCTGCCCTTTCTGATTTGCTTTGCTATATGTAAACAAGGCTTCCTCCCACATGGGAAGGAGATTTTTCCTCCTTTCCCTTTCTTTCCTTCTTTTTTTTTTTTTTGAAGTCAGAGTTACAGAGCAAAGCTTATTCTCTTGCTCTTGGAAAAAAATAAAAATCTCTCCCTCTCTCTCTGTTTCTCCATATATGCATATATATGTATGTATATATATAAATATATGCATTAAAATATGATTTAATTTATCTGGGAGTTACTTTTGCGGTTGTACTAAAAGAGAATTTTTTTTCTATTAAGAGGAAAATATAAAATTGTTATTGTCTCTGTATAAAATTGTTACATATTGTTATTCTCTAAGACTGCAATTTACCTTTGTGCAGTGGGTGCCAGTACATGCTGTGCATACCTTCATTCCTAAAGGTCAACCTGAATGTCTCTACCATGATGCCTAATTTTTAGTCTTCTCCTGAAGGTCATTCCTGTAGGTCTGAATTCTTTATTATGTGTGACAACTAAGTGACCAATAGGTACATATTCTGAAGTAAGAACTGCCTCTGATTCTCCAGCTTCTCTCTCATGGGTTACAAATCTTCCAGAGGACAGAAGGTTTTGCTAATAAGTGATCAGACACTTCAACCACTAAGCTGAAGTGTAAGGGTATGGTAGCTACTTCTGAGAAATCCAAACAATCTGCTACCCTTGGAAGTGAAAAAGTTTTCTAATCCAAGGGCATCATTTAGATTCTTTATGCATTAATACTGATGCATAAAAAAACATGAAAGAAAAATCACTTGGATGCAGAATGAGAAATGCCCAGCTGAGTTCAGGCACATTGCATATGGATTAATAATTTGGATGCCCTTCAAGAAGTTCCTTTCAGCTCAGGCTGAAAGTTCTCAGGCTCATCTGAAAACTTCATGAACCTCTTGGTTAAAGACGTTCTCCAGTGCTCTTCATAAAAAATGCTTTTTATAAACCACAGGAATTTTGATATCTTGCAGGCTTGGCCAGGGAACCCAAATTACACACTCAGAGGAAGGGGCACCCTGTTCAGACCCTTGTCAGGGCAGCCCCAGGAGATGCTCAGCTCTGTGGTCCAGGGGTGACACCCATCAAAATGAGTTGATGGGTGGTCTCCCATCTCTCTGGAGCGCCTTTCAGACTGATGGGGGTCACTGCTCAGGGATGTGGGACACATTATGGGATGCAGGGGAAGAGCATTTCAGGAGTGCACAAGACATATTATAGGATGCTTAGGTGAAGAGCCAAGTGTGGAGAAAGGGATGGATCTAGGTGATTTAGGAACAAGCACAGTAAAACAGAGGGAAAGGGGGATAAAAGGAACTGGTAGCCTGTACACAGGTTGCTGGTCAGTGCACTTTTATGACTATGCATGGTGTCTGATCAGTGCAGTCTACTTTATCTTATTAAATTCCCTAACTATTTTTCTATTCTGTGTGCACGTGTGTGCAGGGGTCTAAGTGCCACCAACCAGAGTGGGATCAAGGGGCAGAGGCCCGTGTGTCTGTAGTGCCAGCAACTGGAGGGAGTGCAGGTTTGTGAGTGTGTGAGCGCTACCAAATGTCAAGCCAGGCTTGCCGCTGAAGTAGCCTGGGACTCAGGTGTGCTTGTGTCTCTGAGGTGAGACCATCAGAGGAGCTGGCTACTGGAGGGGGCAGGGGTGTCCCGGCCAGCTGCCAGTGACCTCCATGTGTATGCGTGTGTGTGTGCGTGTGTGCTCCTGTGAGCAACGTGTCTTTACCAGCAGCTGAAGTGGGGCTGTGGACCTCTGGGGTTCATATGTCCAGGTGCCAGAAACTGGGGAGAATGGATCCAGGGGGCAGGGACTGCCTAAGGCCGGCTGCTGGAGGGAATGTACATCCACATTATAGATATATTCACATGTATGCATGAATATATATTTCCTACTCATGCACTTTCCTCCTGATCAGCCAGACAGGGGAACAGGTTGAGGCTGCTGAGGATGTTTATGTTTTTGTCAGTGCTGAGTTTGTCTGTCTGTGCTGATCTGTGTGGCGGTTGTCTATATATGTGTGGTATATGTGTGTGTGTGTGTGCCTACTGGGAATCCATGTACAGCCATGGGGTGTGAAGCTGCGACAGCCTCACCTCTGTCAGGCCACTGGATCCCTCTCACACACACAGAGCTACCAATTTGCATTTGTTTTGCTTTAGAAATGGGACTTGAAGTAAGAAACTTTATTTTCTCTCTGGGTTCCTCTTGAACAATTACCACTCTTGATGAAGGTTTTGCCAGCCCAGCTTCTGAAGTGAAGCATCTGCAGCATTCACTAATAATAATATCAACACAGTGTTTACATTGGAATCAATGTCTTAAAAGCTCTTTGAAAATATTTTCTAATTAACTCAATTAATTAAAACAATTAGTCTGTAAAAACACTACACACTCCTCAAGTCATCCACTTGGAAATCATTTCCCTTCTAACTTTTCAGAACTAAAAATATAAATGCATTGAATTCACTTGATACCTGTCATTCTTACTCTATGCCAATTAAGAGCTCACATATTCCTACCTAACAACTAGAAACAGAGATAGAGTATGAGAGAGAAGGGAAGATTGTTTTAAGGTATTAAAAGGAATTTAATTAAATATTTCTTCAGGAATAATTGTGCATAAATTGCATGAGAATTTTTATATCATTAGTACATCTTAATTAGTGTCTTTTAATGATCAATGTTTAATTTACTCACAATTGTTTTGCTTTATTTTAAATTAAGTACTTCTTTGTAAGCCCTTTACTTAAATCCATTACCCAGGACTTTTTCACTGGGTACTAGAACTGATGTTTTTAATATTATGAAATGTCTGCAGGTGCCCACTATGATCCCATTGAGTTGTAATATCTCAACTTATTCCTCATATTCATTGAAATTCATTTTAGTATTCCTTGACTTAGTTTATAGTATATTTTTATATATCTATATTAAAAAATATATGGGCAAAGTAGGCTTGTGCACTTAGCTGGGAGCAGCAGCCTTCTCAGCTTCTGGAGATGAAAGGTTA
The DNA here is from genome assembly GCF_011004875.1 of Balearica regulorum gibbericeps. Classification (NCBI taxonomy): domain Eukaryota; kingdom Metazoa; phylum Chordata; class Aves; order Gruiformes; family Gruidae; genus Balearica; species Balearica regulorum. Next base: position 94,326,797 of record NC_046186.1, on the reverse strand, counting down.
ATTATGTCATGACACTAAAGGGAAGATGGTATTCAATAATAAAACAGGAAGATGTGAATTAAATCAGAGCATCTTTTGATTCATATGATGGAGCACTGTTAGAACAGGTGCATCAGAGCTACCTTGGCTGCTGGAGGTCATCCGGTCAAATATTACTGAATTATGCAGGAACAGGCAATTTTATGGATAATAAAAACACTGATAGAGTTTTGCATAAGCGTATTGCTTCCAAGGAGGATGACTGACTCACTGTCTTCAGAAACAGCAAGTTTTTGGCAGCTCCTAAAAGCAGATTTCCAATCTGTAACTAAAGTTGCAGTTCAGGATAGAAAAGTCTATGTCTCGGTCACAGAGATGGTGACAAATTGCCACTATAAAATCTGAAGGAGGAGAAGTAATTAAAAAAATCCAAACCCAAAAGCCAAAAAACCCACCCAGGTCAGTACTCAACATAAGATTTGGAGGATGCTTCTCTTTCCACATGTAACTTTCCATATGTTAACCGTACATATCCATATCCCCACAGACGATACATTACATCTCCGTTTCTATTTTTCGTCCTTCTAATATGGAAAAGATGTGTAATCTTGGTTCCTTACTGAAAAATGGACATGACTGAGGAAAGTGTTAACAATGATTTAGGAATAACTGTATTGACAGTTCTTATTAACATGTAGCTTTGCAAGTCAATTTGAGAACATAAGAACAGCTCTACTGTATCAGACCACTGGTACATCTAGCCAAATACTCTGATAGTGGAAATAGAGGGCAACATTTAAGAGAGCAAAGGAGCCCCGGCTATTCCTTTGATCCATTCTCTTTGTATTTCCCAGTATCCACGCTTGTTGTATTAAGGATAATACAGGATACAGCCCTGTCAATCCCCTTCAGTATCTTGTTTATGGATCTGAGGTCCATGAATTTTTCTAGTTTCTTACTGAGCATCTTGACACCATCTGCCTCTACAGCCTCCTGTGACAAAACTGTTGCAGTAATTTCAGTTATTATTATACCTAGTTGAATCTCATCCTTCAAGAAGGAGGAAATTAACACCTCTGTGATCTTAGTTGATGTGCCTTCAATAACATTTTATGTTTAAGAGGTCAATGCTAAATTGTCAGAAACACTTTAGAAAGAGTAGCAAATTAGTGAGATTTACAGTAAGCCAGCATCCTTTTTGCCTGAAGACATCCAATAAGGTAATAGAAAAGTTGAGCACAGATCTTGCAAGTCTTTGTCCCTAGCCACTAGGTCTAGCCACTCATTAGGTTGTGTTTGAAAGGCACAGTGATCACAGAGGAGGTGTGAAATGGGAGGAGTTAGATTAACTGGTGTTTTCAGGTAGAAGATGAAACAGCACGCACTACATGCCATGCCCTCAGAGTAACAGAGCTTCTGCTGTAAACAAGGTGTCAGCATGCAAAAAGAAGAAAGATCAAGAAGTGGATGCGTTAGTTATAATAGGTCTACAAGACATCTACACCATCACAGTGTGGACATAAGAGATACATATGCAGTCTTTGACATATTCAATGAAGGTGAATTCAAAGGCCAGTCTGAAAAAAGCTACTAGGACAACTTGAGAATGACAAGACGAGCTTAGCTCCTTTAGCCTCACTAAACAGGAGAGTGAATTGAATGACCTGCCACGGCACCTTCAAGCCTTGGTTTCCTCTGTTTGAGAGTCTCAGAAAAGCTATAAATACATGAATTAAATATTCATGAAGGAGAGAAGCCATTTCTGTTAAAACAACAAGATAACTTTTTAAATTAAAGCACAAAAAATGGATGTAAACTAAGTCAAACATTAGGAGTTTTCCAATGATATTCTAAAACAGCCTTTCCATAGGAATAATAGGGACAGAAATAACAAATTTAAGAAGAATTTCAATCATGTTATGAATAGCATAGGTACCATTAATAATTGGAGGCCAGATTTGGTGATTTCTGTATTCCAAGGACTTTCTGCTAGTATAGTCCACCAGGCTTATCTTCAGGGGATAACACCCAAGGTTATTCACACATGGAATGGAAACCAAAATTGTTTAGTAAGACAGCATGAGCCTGCTACGCAATTCTGATTGAGAAGATGATGGGGAGGCAAGAGCAACGATAATCTCCCCCTTCTTGCTGTGATTTCATTGCCCTGTTGCATTCTGCTTTGATTGCTTCAGTACTAAATCTGATACTTGTGGACATTCATTCTACAAGTATCCTGACAGGCACCTACTTCTGTACAGATCTCTATGAGAAATCGCCTAGTGGCTAGCAGAATCTTTAAGGACTTTAAAAGCTGCACGTTTGATAAGAGATTTTATTTCAATGATAACTAAAGAGACATGTTGAGTGTAAAAAAGACGGGTAGTTCTTTGAAGGCCACTTTCTTTTGATTTACTTTGGACTTGAAAACACAGAGACATGGCAGAGCAAGAAAAGTCAAGTTAGGAAGGTATTCAGAAATTAAGAACCAGCCTAGATCTTAACTGAGCTATCAAAGAATAAAGTTCTGGTAATTTTCTACATCATATATTACATGCTGTCAAACGCAGTAAATATGTGTGTCTTTTCACACTCTGCAATATTCTCATGCTGACATGTTAACATTTTAATAGCCAAATTTCCTGTAAAATTTTCTCTCAGCCACATTTTCAGTTCACCAAGAACTCAAAGCCAAGTTTATGGCTTTATATGAACAGCAGACAGACTTTCCTATAAAACCCTAGCAGGTATTCTTTCAGAATAAATCAGAACCCATTCATATATTTCAGGTATGGCCATATCTTATAAAATGCAGGGGATACAGTCATTTGTAATATAACACTTAATATTAAGATCTCAGAAAAGTACAGCACTGTGCTCTTCACGAAAATATGGTTCAGCTAGGGGTCCTAGACTGCTGAAAATTGGTCTTTTAATCAATCTGATCATAACTCATTTAGAAGGCTGTTCCACTTTCAAAGTCAGCTGGAATTTTAACACTGACTTCAATGGGACCACAATATATCATCAAGTCAATATTCAGAAGCAAGTAGCCAAAGCAGCATTTTTAACAGGTAATACTTGATTTAAAGAAAGGAGAACAGGCTGTGAAAGAAAGGAGAACAGGGTGTGCATGAGGAAGTGTAAGAGACAGAGTTATAATTGCCACTAGGAAAAAAAGAAGTAGGTTTTTGAAGGTGGTATTAACAAGAGAAATGAGAGGACAATTTCCATATTTTGCCAGTGGAAAAATACAGTGATTTTCTAATGGTGGATGTTGAAACCCCATCATCACCAAGTGGAGTTTAGATAAAACACATCCACACAAAGGATAATCTCATGGTTGTGTCAGGATGGAGGATAGTATAGATAATCCATTCAATACTTCAGCTCCCCCATTCTGCCATTCCATCTATCATCAACCATGTTCACTTCCCTCTTTTATGAAGTATATAATAATTTCATTGTACCTGCACTGTTAATCTCTTGCTGCAATTTCTGAAATCTGTGAAATCTCTTTTTATGCAGTTTATATTTCAAATCTCTTCAGGGTAGATTTGTGGCTCTGTACAATTCTTTTTTCCCCTGTATGAAGTGTTTCAAAAAACAAGATACAGTCACAAAATGTTCCTTTTACTGGATGACTGTACATGTTCATTTGATTTTTATCTTTCTGAAGACAAACATATCATCACATTCTCCCAGGAACTTGTAGTGAAATGCTTGAAATACTTTCTGTGCATTTTATGAAAGTTGTGATAACATTCATATGGCTGAAACACAACTATGTCTTAAGAACCAAATGAAATACAATGTTCCTCATGCTCAGCAAGATTTATTAGTAGGATATGAATAAATAATCTTACCAACTTGAGCTAAAGTATGCACGCAGTTTGTCCCATTGATGGGTCTGTACCATAAGATACAGCCTACCAAATGGAAGATTTAATATAAGCGTATTACTACTGAAGTTTGTTGATTCTACATAAAAGCCCTTGCCACACACACACGGCCCCAAATAACTGACTGTTTTCACTTCCTCTTAGGCACATATCCAAAGCAAATCAGACAAAACACCTTCTGAACATGAAATGTTAACTTTTGTGAAGATGCACATGGGTGATGGCATTAACGCAGTCACAGACTTCTTTTGCAGTAGCATCTGCACAGTTCTCAAATACTTTAGATTCTTCCCCACAATGCCTTGAAGAAAAGCTAATCCTATGGAGGAAAAGACACTAAGGATCATTTGCTTCTTTGTCTCACTGATTTTACTGAAAAGCAATTGAGTTTTGAGTGTTTGGGTACACACAAATTTCCTAAGATTATTACATATCTGAAGCAGATCCCAGATAGCCTAACTGCAACCATAACTGGGCCAAAACCTCCTACTCCTCAGGCTCCACAAAGTTTTTGAGTGTAGCTGTGACATAGGTACCATTATAGAGAGCAGAAAGTGGATTTATCCCCACTTCTGATTTCTGTATACTTGAAGAAATGGATGCTGAAGAGTAGACAAATGTAGACATTCAACAGATTTGTCTTTTAATCAATGTGCTTATCCTATATTACATGACGTGGTATTTTAGGTTTTTGAAATTATATACCAGTTTCCAAATGTCTTGTTCTAGGTTGTTCTTTCTTCTATGACCACCTCTAACCTTCTTTGGGATTCAGACACTACCAATATTAAAATTTAACATAATATCTGAGTTTGTCTCTGATGCTTAGGCTACAGCATAAAAAGAATAAATTATCAGTAAAACAAAAGCAATCACTGTTTTATACTTTCTATCTCTGGACTTCTACTGATTAAAAAGCCTGATGTACTTTGTCTGCTTAGTGGTCCCTACTAGGTGGGTATAGGGTGCACAATCTTGGAGCTGAGCTGGTATTTTAAATTGCCTGCAGTGTTCTACTTTTAAATTAAACCAGTCCTGATTATTTGCTCCAAGTGGAAAATGTACTTACTTAACCCACCCACCAGGAAGAAAATTCCAAGCCTTTTATCCCTTTGACTCATCAGGTTGAACTAAGTAGCCTGACATAGCAGTGACCGTCATTGTGAACACTTTATCTCTACCAGTTCTTCTTTGACAGAGAAGACAAAACTATTTTTTTTCCCTTAAATATACTTGATATTGGACCATATCTTCTTAAGAATCTTTGCTAATGAGGGTAGGGACAGGGTTACATGTTCAAAGCTTTATTAGTGGGGTCAGAAGCTGATGCCATACATTACTATCAAAATTACTTTCATAAGCCATAGAATCAGAGAATGGTTTGGGTTGGAAAGAACCTCAAAGATCATCTAGTTCCAACCCCCCTGCTATGAGCAGGGACACCCTCCACTAGACCAGGTTGCCCAAAGCCCCATCCAGCCTGGCCTTGAACACTTCCAGGGATGGGGCCTCCACAGCCTCTCTGGGCAGCTTGATCCAGTGCCTCACTACCCTCACACTAAATAATTTCTTCCTAATATCTGATATAAATCTCTCCTCCTTCACCTTAAGGCCATTACCCCTTGTCCTATCACTACATGCCCTTGTAAACAGTCCCTCTCCAGCTTTCTTCTAGGCCCCTTTAGGTACTGGAAGGCTGCTATGAGGTGTCCCTGGAGCCTTCTTTTCTCCAGGTTGAACAATCCCAACTCTCTCAACCTGTCTTCACAGGAGAGGTGTTCCAGCCTGCTCATCATCTTTGTGACCCTCCTCTGGCCTCACTCAACACAACCATGTATTTTTTTTTTACTGGGGACACCAGAGCTGGACACAGTACTCCAGGTGGGGTCTTACAAGAGCAGAGCAGAGTGTGAGAATCACCTCCCTCGACCTGCTGGTCATGCTTCTTTTAACGCAGCCCAGGATATGGTTTGCTTTCTGGGATGCAAGTGCACACTGCCAGGTCATGTTGAGCTTCTTGTCCACCAATGCCCTCAAGGTGTTCTCCTCAGGGCTGCTCTCAATCCATTCTCCGCCCAGCCTGTATCTATGCTTGGTCTTGCCCTGGCCCTTCTGCAGGACCTTGCACTTGGCCTTGTTGAACTTTATTAGGTTCACATGGGCCCACCTCTCAAGCCTGTCATGGTCCCTCTGGATGGCATCCCTTCCCTCCAGCGTGTCAACTGCACCACACAGCTTGGTGTCATCGGGTGCACTCGATCCCACTGCCCATGTTGCCAACAAAGATGTTAAACAGCGCCGGTCCCAGTACCAACTCCTGAGGACTCCCACTTGTCACTGGTCTCCACTCTAGGGATAAAGAAGAGCAAGAAGCAAAAAACTCCTCCACAGCTAAGACCAACAAACCACCTATCCTGATGGCCAGCTGAGAAAAGCAGTGACAGGGCCATAGGTGAGTGAGTTTCCCCCTCTGGGCAGTCTCTCCAGCACTAGGAGGTTAATACAGTGACAAGCCATCACCATCCTTGTCCCCCAGCACTTTGTACTTTCCACCAGGATCTGCTCCAGATCCTATGGGTTGTTCCAATTGATGACGTTCTCTGTGCTGCCTGGAGCATGCTTAGTTGGGCACAGTCATTGCACATGGATTGGCTGCTAAGGTTTTGTACATGTGTTTCACTGGGTAATCCTGACCAGGTATCTAGATGACCATTGTCTACTTTGCTATACTCTGAGTTTTGGGTTTCCTTAACACACATTAAAAGCCATAAGACAAGGTTGAGGAAATGGGCAAGAGGGGTGATTCATTGTGCCCGTGGCAATTGCATCCCATGAGAACCTGCCAGAAGACAGTATCTGGGCTTCTGAGTGAAAGACCATGATGAAAACCATGTAGGAACAACAACATAAAACTGTAAGGGAAAAATACTGCCCTGGCACCTCTGAAAAACCCTGCCGCAAGAGCTCAGGTGAACAGGTACCGTCAGCTGACGGTGCAACACACTCCTGAGCAATATCTGGCTCCAAAGCCTGGGATTCATGAGTGGATGCCACGATGCTGAGACACCTTCCTTTGTACTGCATTCATGGGCTGAGTCGTGACAGCTCTATGTATATAATACCAGTCTCAGATCAAGTTTCTTCCTAAATGGCAATTTCCTACAGCAACTCAGTTCACTTATTACCTATTGATACTCTGTCTCAAGGTCTGTGCTTCTGTGCAGAAGACGCTGATAATCAGTTGCACATCATCTTGGTTTTTGCTCAGATAGCAAAAAAGTAAAAAGATATGCATTACACCTTTCTCCAGTGGAATTTGCTCTGGATTTTTCATTTTCAGCTTCCTTTTCTGCAAAGGAGGCAGGAAATACAAAGAGAAATTATTCCTTGGAGAAGAGGTCAATATATTTAATTTGCTCTGTAAGTAACTAGATATTAACTATCCATGGAACCTGTGTTATTCAGGTATATAGCTTTTGCCCTTATAAATTCTTCTTAAAAAAAACAACTTAAAAAAAACAACTTAAAAAAAACCTACAAAATTTTCAAAATGGTAATTTCAACACAAAGCTTCTGTAACTAATATGAGAAATTGCAGAAAATTATAGAAATATTTTAAGGCCCTCAACAATTTTTCACAAGAGATTGAGAAGATCAGCTTTAATTTAACTGACATATTTGGTATGCTAGCAGTGAATTCCTGCAAATAATTGATTTATGTTTTTAATCGCTATACAATGAGTGCTTTATAGAAATAATAAAACTTGTTGGCTACTCCTAAACACATCCCTAGCAATGGTAAACTTAAAAATATCATACACATAAACCCTCACTCTGTTTCATCTTTTCATATGAAAATTAGCATAAGAATGAAAACACTGAATGCTGGTGATATGATGATAAGCAATCTTAAATCATCTAAAACTGCAGCAGCAGACAGAAGTTATTTGTTCTTGTTTTTGTTTTTTGTTTTTTGCTTGCTTAGTATTCTTTTGCAAAAAGTTTAAGGTGTCCAGTCAGAATGAAAAATAATATCATGCAAAACAGATGACTAATCCACAACTATCTTAATGAACCAAAATGAAAGGGTTGAATTATCTATAAACAAAAAAAAAAAAAAAAAAAGAAAAGAAAAGAAAAAAAGTAAAAAAAAGTGTTTCTTGTGAAGAAGTTCAAGTTTTGCTAAAAGGAACATTCTGGAGAGGCATAGATATCCACATACATCAGAAAGCAAATGTTTGGAGATAGGTTGTTAACAGAGAAAATTTTTTCAGCAGGAGTTAGTGGTTGTACCAGTATTTAGTCAGTGATTACTCTGTAGGTAGCAATATTGCTGTGCTGGTTTTGAGTGCATTTTGGGATTATCAAGAATCAACAATAACAATCATGCACTGAAGTTTCCAGAACAGGTAGCTGCTACCAGCACCAGCAAGTACAAAATCACCAAAATATGTTCTAAATCCACAAATATAGAAAATTTTGTCACATGACACTTACAGCTGCTTTAAATGCAGGCAAGAAAGTTGTGTGTCCCTCCTCTCGCCTCTCCTTCGGATCTATGCATTGGACCATCCCATTGCCATCAGGATTTCCAGGTAACACTCCATGACATTCCTCTTAAGTCATTAGTGGCCGGGAAAACTCGAAGATTATAAAACTCTTCCTTGAAACAGCAAAAACACCAGACACAAGCAAAACCAAAAGGGGAGAGCCCCATTAAATCCCAACACACATGAAGAGAAGCATGAGACACCTATGTAGCCATACTAATGTAAAGGTAAAACTAGATTTAAATAATCCTGATGGTGCTTCCGTATAGAGGAAAGGTTTTTCCTGAATCTGCATTCATCAGCATGTCTAAATGAGGCACAAGAAAGAATGAGGTTTTTGTAGGCTATAACTGCTGGCAGATAAAAGAAGGGTAGTTTATACCAGGTTCCATGATCAGTAATGTGGACTTCTCTTGCATTTGTTTATGACATACATGATCAATCACTTCTTTGATGTTTGCAGATGGGTACTGCAGCTGATCTTGGAGTTCATCATCCTTTGATGGCTCCCATCATTGGAGTACAATGTGCTTCCTACTATCTACAACAGGGGTCTGAGACCAAGGAGTCCAGAAATCAAATTTACCTCACTGTGACCCTAAGCAAGACTGTTGACCATATGATGCCTCAGGTCCTCCTCATCCCTGTATGGGAAGGAATTAAAGGGTATTTAGAGGCAGAAAACAATTAAAATGCCTGGCTGCTTTGTCCTACACGACAAAATCTGTTTCTCATCTTCCCTTGCAAAGCCTGCTGCAGGCAACACAGCACAGGTTGGTTTTAATAGTTCCTGCTGTCTGCCATAAACCACATGATGCCATTTTGCCGGCTGAATAATGGAAGTGGAAGCATGATTGATAAAGAGATAAGCCAGGTTAATTGGCTTTATTTCAGCAAACATCAATTAATTAAATTAAACACCAGAGGGACGGCATCTGCTCGCTGTAGTTCAGCCTGGAGTTCCTTCTTTCCTCTCTCTACCGATCACGAAAAGCTACAGGACTCCCTGGAATACCTCCAGGAGGGGCAACCTAATAACAAAATTATTTCAGAGTTGTCACATGGTCTGTATTCTTAACCTTTTTTTCTATTCAGACAGCTGAAAGAGGCATTCAGCATAGTTAGTCCTTCATGATTCCTCAGCTCTCAGCAGGAATCAAAAAATTCCTCGCAAGGAAACAGTGAGCAATCTGTCTCCTGCAGTTTGGCTTGCAGGGTTTTTGTTAATTTTCTTTTTAATTATGGTCTACAGTCAGGGAAGACATTTATTGTTAAGGTTCATTCCATCCTCTACCTGCCAATGCAAAACAAGGTTGGTAATCTTTGATGAAACATTATTTTTCATCATACCATGTCAGTTAGTCAAAACAGAAACTTTCCTCTTTTTTTTTTTTTTTTTTGCATAAATATACTGTTGAAAAGCTTTCTCAGAACAAAGAGGAAGAGATCTCTTTCCTTCTCTTTTTATTTTTTTAATTTTTTTAATTTGTTTCTAAAGGGGTTGGGTTTGCTCTAATACATATAAGATAGATAAGTGAGATAGCAAAATGGATAGAATCATCATTGTTGGATTTTTGTAGTAGTCACAAAAGACACATGCATACACATATATGGATGTATCCAACTCTGTAAATCTTATATACAATTCAGTCTGTCACAAATTTAAAATCATAGAAAATGCAGAAGACAATCAAGAAGTCATCTACTTGAAACCACTCCCCAAATTAAGATCAAAATACAAGTGCCATGCCAGACAGACACTGACCTACTCTGTTCCTAATCCCGCATTTACAGCCTTTCCTCCACAATCATCACTATTAGATCACTCTTACTCCCTTCCAGTTCTTCTCCAGACAGTCCACATCTCTCCTAAAGCATTATGGATAAAAGTGAACGCAGTGTGGTCCAGCCTAGAACCGAGGCAACATTGGAAGGATTACTTTAAATATTTTGTACGTGACATTCGTGATTATACATCCTTATATTGAATTTGCTGTTTTCACATCATTAAATTATGGTGCGTTACTTTCAGTTTGCCATTTCCCCTGCCCCGGTCCAGTGCCAGTTATTCCCTAGTTCACTTTTTTGTAGCTAGGAATTCTTACTGAAGCACATTACTTCATTCTTGTCCTTATTAAGTTGTACCCTGTTTATTTCAACTCATTAATGCAAATTATCAAGATTTTTTTAAAATTCTAAATCTGTCTTTTAGTGCACTTCCACGGTGTCCCTTCTCTAGATTTGAATTAAGTACAAGTGAAGGGGTTGTCTTTTCCATTGTCCAATTCATTCCTGAAGATGCTAGGTAATACCAGACATGCGAAAACCACAGCGGATCCTGCCGGATGGTATCTTATCAGTTTACTTGTGACCCACTAATGATTACTCCCACTTGTGCAGCTATTTCTCTAGTCAAGACTCTCTAGCTAGGTTATGTTAATGTTGTTGAAGACAGTGTCAATAACCTGAAGATACACAGTATCTACTTCTTCTCTAAAAGGCCTGTTGTCTGTCACAGGACGTAGTTTTATATGACAAAGACTATATGTTCATGACAAAGACTTGTTGGTTATTTGTCAGTCCTTAAAGGTTTGCCAATAGATTGATGTTCCAGTATTTCTCCAGACAATAAAACTTAAACATCTCAGTAGTTTTCCAGGTCTTTCTTTCCTACTCTTTTTAAAGAAGGATCTGTCTTTGCCCATTTCCAATCTTCTGAAACTTTGATCACTCTCCACAAGATTTCAAAAGTGTTTGCTTGGAGACTGCTGTATCTACACTGCCCTTGCTCTCCAAAGCTTCTTCCGTTACTAAGGTGTCCTGAGAAGTGGAGCTTTCTACACGGAAAGAGGCCTCATGCAATAGAATTTGATCTACAGGTCTACGGAAATCATTCAGGTCTTCCCATCATCTCCTATGAGTTCTGCTCAGGTCTTACATGTGTCATAATTCCTTACATCTTATACTATGGAGAATTTGAAAACTAGAGTAATTATAGCAGTGAATCTGAACACTTTAACACACAAAAGCAGAGAAATTTATAATCTATGATCTCTACTACAGTATTAATTCAAATTAATTACAAATATAACTACTCTAGGTACAAATTTTTAGCATAAATATTCAATCAAAATCTTGTTAACTGTTCTTTGGCCAGCTATGATGTAACATTTGCCATTATGTGTACAAAATAATATCTCCAGTAATTTAACTCCAAACACTGTTCACAGTGGTAGCAATAGGAGATCTCTGACACACCCCTGTGTAGTCCTGATTTCACACTCAAAAATGTACATATTGAACATGCACCCGCATATCATCATGGCCTTTTTCTGTCGCCTAACTCTAATTTTACCGTGTTTTTAAAGTGCTTGCACTGTAGAGAGAAGACCTGTGTCTGTATGTAAAATACTGGTTCATGTGTAGGCTAGAGCCTGCCATTCTCTCTGTGTCCGTGTTGTTGATCTCGTGAGCTTTGTGTTTAACTATGGTTTGTCTGCAGACTTCTCAAAACACCTCCAGCTCCAGCATGGGAGTTACACGTGGTATCTCTCCTGTCATGAAAGGAGACTGGAACTAGTTTATGTTTCCAGCACTGATCTCACGACATTGCTGTAAGGCCTTAGGAGTGAGACGATGATGAACAACAGGGTTTTATGTTTAGCCAAATGTGACCTAGCTTCATTACTAGCAGGAAAACTTGAATCTGTGCTAATGAGACACACAAATACAGTCTTTAATCTAGACCTCAGCTATGCCTAAGAGTGGGTTAGCACCCAGTCAAGTGGGTTTGGTCTCAGGCAAACTTTCATTCAGCCATGACGAGGCATGGGGTGCAGTCTGCATCCAGAGAGAACAGAGAAAGAAGAGTGGACTTACGGCATTGTCACAGGGTGTCAGTTCAGCAACAGTTAATCTTGTCAAAGCAGGAAAAATACAGCAGCCCCATGGTTTACCATTGATTCAATAAGTTTTCATAAGTTTAAAGTGTTTTGAAATCCTGGCTGAAATTTACTCTACAGTTGTTATAGCTGGGGAAAATATATGAAAGGAACTTTCCCACTCCCTAAGCTAGGCTGCCACTCCACCTAAGCAATATTTTTGACCCATAAATACATCACAGGCTTTTCGTTATGACCATGTGCCTTTGGAGCTTGCCCTCTAGCCAGACCCAGCATGAGAGGAACAGAAAGCAGATGAGCATGCAAAACGAAAAGGAAAAAAACCCAAACCACTGCGGATTCAATATATATCTCTCTATCTCTCTCTCATTGTAGCCAGTCGCTGGCCTCACAGGGGGACAAATAAATATGGTTGCACTTACATTATTAAATGTAATTGCATTGTTACTTATCGGTTTAATTAAATACCTAGGAAAAAATTGTAACAATTCAAGGCACGGTATGAGCAGCAATGACATTAACCTTTAATAATCATCTTTTCCCTTCGCACTGTGGTAATGACCGTATTAATTAGTAATGAAATGATTAAATATGAAGAGCATGAACAATGCCATGAATTGCCGCACATGAGCACCTTTCAAGGACTAGCTGGCATCGTGTCAAGCACACCTTGAAAGATGGATTCGGGGAGTTTTATTACTGCTGGCTGCAGCCTCTGGGCACTGCGGGGATTCTGCAGCCAGGAGGGCTAAACTAATGGACTGCTGTTTTGGTAAATTGAATGATCTAAAACAAACACAGCCAGATTGTGCTGCAATCCTGGAAAACGATATGACCTTGACAGCCCTGATCCCAGCTAAACTGTGTTCCTCTGCCCTGTGGAGATAAAAATCTCTCCTAATCCTGAAAATCACATATCTCAGAGTACAGCTGATCCTCTTGGCAGTCTCCTTAAAGGTGCAAGCACATGAGTGCAGCTTCAGTGTTGTGAGGGGGACCTCAGATTTAGGACATGCCAGATGGATGCTCTTTGTGCATACCAGAGTGTATGGTTATGCTGTAATGGAGAGGTAAGCAAGAGTGTAAGCTGCAGTATGCTTTTCTCACTCCTCCCACCCAAACATATAAAGTCTTTCTCATCTCTCCCTTTCCAAAGGCTACAAGTCAAGTTCTTTTCTGAAGGACTGCAGTTACTTTGCATGTCTTAATTATTCCCAAGGCTATAAACACTGTCCCCCAGAGAGGTTGTTCTGGGAGTTTCAGTGCGAAAATAAACCAATATTGATGTTATAAGTATCTGTGTGTGTGTGTGTGCCCACTAGCGCAAGGCTTCTGTCTGATTTCCTGACATTTAGGAGGTCTTACAGTCCCATTTTAGACCATTAGAGTACTCACGTTTGCACAAGAGGCAAGGGTTTGACACAGGATCAAGGGAAAAACTGCGCCTTTCTAGAAATGGGCAGCTGGAGCCCAGGCTGGTTGCCACATATGGTTTGAAATGGCACTAAATGTCTGCTGGAAGGGACATGAATTGCTCCAGACAACTCTAACATGTTTCACAGAACAGCTGAGGTTGGAAGGGACCTCTGGAGATCATCTTGTCCGGCTCCCCTGCTCACGCAGAGCCACCTACAGCAGGCTGCTCAGCACCATGTCCAGGTGACCAGTTACCCTTGGGTAATCTGAAGTCACTCCCCTGTCATCAGTAGGACGATGCCAGATTTACACTAACGTGACTGAAAACAACCTTGGGCATTAGGAAGAGGTTATGTAAAATCCTCCCCATTCTGAGATGCGTTTTCCCCCTCCTAGGAATCCCAGGCTATTCAGTGTCACCCGGCAGAGCAGAAACGCTTACACAGAGCACAGAGAATTTAGAGATCCCTGTAGTGCTTCTGTGTATTGCACTCTCCCCTAGGACTGCAACAAATCCCACTGCTTAATGCCCACTGAAAATCAACAGTAAAAACTCTTTCCTCATTACAGACACAAATGACAGGCTTTTAGAATGATTAGCTGGAAATTGCCTTTTCCATCAGATACAAGCCCAGAGGAAGGAGGGTGCCAGAGAAAGAAGATGCTGATATGGGCTTCTTTGTAATGCAAATGTAGGAACATGCTTTTTATCTTCAGACAAGTTCAAGTGCTTCACAAAGATTTTATTTAAGGCCTGTGTTCTCATGCATTACAAAAGTGAAGCAAAGAGACATGCTAGCATTAATGAACTTCTAGGGGCTGTATTATTAGTTCCGAGGAAAAAAAGAAAGAGAGAGAGAGAGACAAAGAGAGCGCACACAATTTAATGTCAGGCTTATTAACAAAGAGACAAATGCTATTCATGCAAGGAAGATGGTAGAATTGAGTCACATCTCTATTTACTCTGGGGACCTCATATAAACACAAAAACAGTTCTATCTCTATCAACATCTAAATCACTCCTCTGCATCCTTAAAGATCCTTTTTTAGCTGTTTTTCTCACATTTCCATATCATAAAGCTCTGATAGTTGTGGTGACAAGAAGACGCAGTTCAAGGGAACGCATCTGCCTACAAGGCACTCGCTCTGTTGTGTGCTTGCCTGGCATTTAACAGTGATGTTGTAAATGCATAATGTCATGGCTTCCTTTCATTCACTTTCATTTCTGCTCAGAAACATGTGCAGACTGGGCTCTGCAGAATGGGCAGGCAAGTCAGGAGAGATGAAAAGAAGCGAAAACCAAATCAAAC
The DNA here is from genome assembly GCF_011004875.1 of Balearica regulorum gibbericeps. Classification (NCBI taxonomy): domain Eukaryota; kingdom Metazoa; phylum Chordata; class Aves; order Gruiformes; family Gruidae; genus Balearica; species Balearica regulorum. The sequence goes on along the minus strand of NC_046186.1, from coordinate 94,311,738 downwards.
CAAAACAAAACCCAGAAAAACAGATAATTCAATTCATATTATCTTTATTCCCTCACACTATCATATAGGTCTCCAGGAAAACAATAACAAATGCCATATCTCAATACATTTTTTTTTTCTTCACCTCTCCATCTTTGCTGTCAAAGGCACCCTGTTCCCTCCTAGGTAGTGGTCTCCAACTAGGTGAGAAAGAGGAGGGCTGACACATATCTAAGGGTATCCAGAAGAGGAGATGGAGTAACACCAGCTGCTCTATTAAGCCCAAGTTAGCTAAATGACACAGGAAATCAGCAGATATAGAGTCTCCAGCTTTGGACTCAGAGGAAGGATCGATTGACTTTGCAAGGTCTTTTTCTGTCTTATTTTCTACAAATAGGAGGTTGAATGAAATTCAAGCTGGATTTGGCTGACTACTGGTAGAGGGAGTAGGAAAGCTTAAGATCTCATATCAAGGTATGTTGAGGATCATGTAGTCCACAGCACCTTAGTAAGTAGCTGGTCTATGTATTACTCCAGGTCTCACTTTTCAGAAGTGCCCAGCAGGGTAGATCATCTCCCCTGATGCTCAACATCAAAGGCTGCTACATAGCAGACAGTGCACTTGTCCTTACTGCTGTTTGGCCATCCTCTGGACAAAAAGGATAGGCACAGCTCATTTAAGATGTTGGCATGGGAACCTGCACTATGGTATATAAAACTGGTTTTCAAGAAATGCTCCATTTTGAGAAGTCCTACTGAGGGAACAACTTTAGCCTAAATTAAGGCACCACTCTGAAAAGCTTTGATTTATACATACTGCTATTAAGTCTTTTTGAGAAAAGCAGGGAATGAAGGAGAGAGAAGGACCATTTTATTGTAGAAAGAACTGTTGAAGATTTCTACAGCCCGAGAACACACTGATTAGAGGTTTTCAAGGATACTCATAATACTGCATACCTGTTAGGCAAAAATAATCTCATTTTACTAAAGACAGGGATGAACTCCTAGAAGCTAATAATTCAAGAGCTTTCTTGAGCAAGCTGTTTCTAAACAGAGCTTCTACCACCCCCCCATACACACATTGAGAAATGGTTTCCAATTCAGCTGAGCAATCATGTGTCCATCTTCAACATCTCCCCTTGTATGCTCAAAAGCAGAACAGCATTCTGGTTATTACACTGTATCTGGTCATAACACTAGATATTCTGCTCAGATGAGAAGAAAAAGACAATGTTGTTTCCCTTCCACCATGGAAATAAACAGGATGCATGCATGCATTGCACGTTAAACTCTGCTTCTCTCTGCAAGCATGTGACTTATGCATCTCTTATGACATGCAATTCTCAAAAGATAAAGCATGCACACAGCCCCGCTCTAGGTCTTCAGCAGCTGATAAAGCTCACAAAGAGATGAGATTTGCAGTGTTTATGCCCCTTATTCCTTGGACACCCTCTGCTCATCCTCCAAACTCCACACTTCCCCTCATCCCCCCACCCAGCTTTCAGCCCTGATGGGACTGAGAACCTTTCTGACTGGGCCAGCATATTTCACAGCTTATTAATGGTGGGATTTCATCTTGCCTTCTGAACTTGCTGACTGCTGGCTGTGCTAAGCCAAGCAGCCCTTGGCAGCCTGCTCTAAGTAGCATGCCTTTGCTCTTTTCTTGAACTTACTGTCCTGCCACAGGAGCTGACTGTGTTGCAGAAGCAAGGGTAGGCACATTGCACCTATTGAATGGCTGTGAAATGCCATATAAGAGGTAGAAATAAAAAGCAGAGATTGCACAGTAAAGAAAACAGTTTCTTAAAAGGCTGAGTAATGCAAAGGAATCATTCCCCAACTTTAAAAGGCACTAACTACAAATGAAAAAAGTGGGATTTAGAACACTTGCTGAAATTGTCTGTTGAATAATTTATGAAAGCCAATACTGGGTCTGTTTGAACATCTCCACTAATCAAGACTTATTTGGCTATTCCCTGCTAGAATACAAGTAAAAATAAAATAAAATAATTAAAAATATAAAGATCTTCAGAAGAAACAAAATATCTGCAGGCAACATGTGGCTTCCAAGTAATTGGAGTGACCTTTGCCTTCCCTCAAGCTCCATCCTATGGTCAGAAAAATCCCATCTGTATTGCAAAGAACAAAAGTGCCCAAGCTCATTGCATTGCTATTCACTGAGACTCACTCACCACAGCAGGAAATCTGCTACAGGGGAGTGGAGTTAAAAAGTCCTGGGTTGGTACCCGAGCAATGAAGTGGACAGTAAAGGACTTACTAGGACATCTGACTGGAAATCAAGCCTGTTCTATCCTATCCGTTCACTAATTTGGCCAACTCATCCTATCCATTGATCAATTCCTGCCCATCTCACCACACACTTTCAAGATTGCCTTCTAATGCTTCAGCAACTCAATTTGTCTTGATTTTTGCACAAATACAGGTGTTCCTATTTCCTCCTTTGCCTAGTCCAATATTTACAAATTCATAAACCATTGCTGTTCCCTGGCTTCCTTAAAGCCATGCCTGTGGCACATCAGGACATCAGTACATCCAGACTTTGAGAATGTGCAGCAATTTCGTCTACCAAGCCTATGTGGCAAAGTGCTGAGGTATCAGAAATTACCTCTTGGTATGAGAGTACCAACAATTTTTTTATGGGATGAATGAGATGTAAAAGCATGGTGATCAGGTCCAAGCAATTGCTGTCTCTAGCCTCCCATCGTGGAAGATTCTGGCATCACTGTCACCAACAGAAGGTTGTTCTTTTGATTGCTTCCTTCCTTGGCTTTTGTCCTTCTGTGCCTCATTCTGACTTCCATATATTATGTGTGGGGAGTCAGTATATAAAAGTGGGCAGGCTTTTTCTCAGTCACACTTTCTCAGGTGATTGAACACCTGGTGACAAAGTGAAGCTAGAACTGTTCAAATGGCTGCATGGGGATTTGGGAAGAGATATTACATTTCATACCTCAATCTCAAATGACAACCTATGACAATGCACAGGAATATGAAGACAATTCACATCAAATCTTAATCTGGAAAATCTTTTGCATCCAAGATAGCTTGGAGAAAGTTTCTGTAAACAGAGAAAATATGTTGAGAAACAACTACATAGAAGTGGATGGGGGGGTTAAGGCAATAACAGGCATTAGCTGACGACATTCTGGCCAAGTGCTCAGAGCAGACTTCAGAACAACCCAGAAATCTGCAGGACCTCTTCCAGTTGTGAGCTTTCTAAGAGAATAGACTTTGAGAATAGCTCCTCAGTGCAGTCTATACCTTCTGCCCAACAGATGCAAAGGTTTATCTGTAAAGCTTTAATATCACGTTTAATTTCACTTAGGCATTAAAGTATCCTTAAAAATCTGTAACCTATATCAGGGGTCTAAATACCATTTTTAAATCCCACTTCTGAGATTCTCATTATGTTACCATGGAAGAGAGCACTGTTAATGTTGCAAACTGGAACTCTTAGGAAAAAAAGTGCAAATTATACGTATGTACTTATTGCCTAAATCAAGTCCCTGCTCAGGATGGAGTGGGAGGAAGGAAGAGATAGGTGGAAAAGAAATTTTTGAGTGATATTCATTTATTCTTCTTTTGCTCAAGGGGCCAGTACATTTCTTTCTCTTTAACCATACACTTTTACGTGTCTTAAAGCCTCCCTAAAGAGGTTCAGATTTTCTTATCTATGAAGATTTAATATGCAATTAAGCAAAAGGTGAGGTTTTTTTATTTTATTCCAGTATTTCTCTTTACATTCACTGAAACCGTGAACCATAATTAAATCAGTTAAGTTGAGAGGCAAATAGCCAGAATCTGCAGTCTATGGAATTGAATCCCTATCTTGGGTATTTGTTCACAGAAGTGGGAATTGCTTTATTGTCTGTGTCAAGAACACATCCTCAGCTACGTAACTCTCTAAAAGACTTACAACTGCAAATCAGATATATTCTCCAAGGAACACTTTCTCTTATGGTATTATTCCCTCCTCTGTTTTTGTACAAACTCAACACCAATAACTTGGATTTCACAGCTAAAAGCCATTGAAATGTTATCATGCCCAAGTAGCATCTCCTGACAACTCCCTCCTGAAGATTACAGTACACTATTTATTGTGCTTTGACTGAACAGAGTAGTGAAAACAGCTGGATCAGCAGCATGCAAGACTGAAGCTTATCGTTGCATTGGGGCATTCTTAGGAATGTAAGCAAGCTGATACCATCTAACAATCTGGAAAGTGAGCACACTCAAATAGCTGTATCTGCCTTTCCTAGAGCTGAAAATCAATAGATTCTCCCCATAAAAGCATAGTTACTTTACATCCCTGTCTCTATTGCTACACCTTACCTCGCATAAGGGAGAAAGAATACCACAACACAATTTATATGCAGATTTATAGATGCAGAGACAGGAGTATTGCTCCTGTCCTCTGCCTTCAATGTGCTTCACTTCTGGTGATGAAAGGACAATCTCTTGAGGAATATAGGAGTAATGAGGAAGACTTTCACGGTTCAGTAAGTTTTTGACCATTCCTCTCAGCCAGGACAGTCCATTAAAGTGCTGCAAAGGCACCAATGGAGCACATGCACACAACAGGGCCAGCTGTATCACCAACTAAGAGAATTTCAATCCTTTTTGATCTCGAATGGGCTTAAAACTGGATGTGGAGGCAAGAATCGCTCAAGATACTCAATTCTGAAGGCCTACATTTTTTTTGAAAGCCCCCAGCTACAAAACCTGATTTCCTATTTTATCTGCTTCTCTGGTGTACTACTATAACAATACAGGCATAGTCACTTATGTAGGAACATAAAAACTTCCAGTCCAGAACTGAATACTGTCCCCTCCCACCTGACCTCCTCTTCTGGGAGATGCTTCAAAGCAGTGGCAGAGGCTTCACGGTGTGTCTTTAGTAGAACTAATGTTGACTGGTCAAGGAGAATTAAAATCTTCGCCCTTTCTATTGCGTTCAGAAGTAGTCAAACTCATTTCAATGACTAGCAGAAGAAAAGGAGATCTCTAGTGTTTTCAGTGCTAAGCTTATAATGATACTAGACCTGAGCCTTGTTCAAGTTCCAGACCCCATAAAACTGCAGAAAGCTGTATTGCTCAAAGGGAGCAAGGCAAGCCCTTGAGGGTTTCTTTATTAAGGCAGCAAATTGGTCTTTAAGATAGGTATTATATCATCAGTGATGATGAAGGGCAAGATCCCATCAGCTGACTGCAGTTTTTCTAGTCCATTATTTATTTACTCACATAATTAATTCCTCTGAAATGCAAACATTTATCAACAATTCCATTACCTAACTCTTCCTTCTTAGTTCTTTGTAGAACTAGGCACACTGATAGCTTCAGTAACCAACATCTAATTAAAGTAATTGTTGGACTGCATTTCTTATTCTGTTTCATGTATAATTATACTCCATGGGAAATCTTGTGGGATTTGAAACAGACTTTTAATCTATTCCACATGAATCAAAAACAACTCCCAAGAAAATAGTTTAATAGTTATGTTTAACAGTGTGCTGCTTCATTTGCACCAGAGATTTCACAGTCTCAGTGCTACTCACAGACCTTTTCAGTCACAGAGGGACAACAAAAGGCTCTTTCAAAAGGGAAGTACTTTCTAAAAATTTTGTATATTAATTAAGTTGGTTTTAAAGGGAAATCTTGGCTGAATTATTTGGACAAACTCTCCTAGAGAGGCCGACAGCTGCTCATCCTGAAGTTTTATGGATAGTTGCACTTTGTTGACTTTGTTCCTTAGATTTACCATGACCCATTCACACTCTCATGAACTCTCCTTCCTTTATTACCTGGCATGAGAGTACTACCAATTCTGGTTCAGTGATAGCATGCACTTTCACTACTACTTTGTTCATAGCACCAGTTAGCGTCAAGATGTTTTATTCTTGCACTGATAGCATTGCAGTTCTTCACTGTAAGTGGTTCGACTAAAGAGGATACAGGGGAAAAAAACAAAACAAAACCCCAAACAACCCCCTGCCGCAAACTTTCCTGGGCCTGTCACTTCTGTGGTACTTTCATGCTCAGAGTGATGGAACTTTGGTCCAGACAGGACAGGTGCATTGGAAAAGGACATTTCTGAGGTTACCTGTGGTTACATTTAAATTCAACTGCTGGTGTGCACCATAGCAGGACACCAGTGCATCGGTCAACGATCTAGTTGAGCACAACACAGTTCCCTTAAAACCGATCACCAATTTTCTTTTTGTGGAAAGCAACACATGGAAGCAGATGATGAAACCTGCGTCTCAGTTGAGTATAGAGCCAGCTGTTACCAGGACCGACACCTTATTGACCTATGAGTGGGAAGGCATTCCTGTGTCCTGTTACTCTAAACATGTCACAGAGAGAGGATACAACTCCTTATTAATCTTTGTGAATTTTCAAATCTTCACTGGCCATTTGAACTGAAAATTGCTCAGATTGTCAGGTTCCTAACTCCACGACATTTCAAGAAAAATCCCCAAATATGTTTGTCTTAGGGCAGCTTTCAAAATTCTACATGAATTGATTATGGATGTCCAGCTTTGCTTCATACAAGCAAGCATAGTGAGGCTAATACTACAGATGTGCCATATACATTACATAACCACTTCAGGCTAGCAAGCATTCAGGGATCTTTCTTTCAGCTCCCAAGGGACAGAAACAGTGCCTATAGTTATGCTTCAGAATAACAAAGCCTACCATTTAGACTGAAACACTGTAGTTTGATTACTTGCAGATTTTCATATTGGCTAAAATCAGCAGATAAGTGGATCTACAATGTTCTCCTTTCATGCTTATCTTATCACACTGTCTTTCTGTGATTACAGTATATTAAATCAGGAGTGGTCATTAGAAATAGAGCTTGCCAAGCTATTTATCAGGTTCATTAACTCAGCATTTTCCTGCTGCCTTATTGATTTGGCAGCCTGAAGCCACTGGACAAACAATTTTATGGACACGTTTATTACAGTTTTAGGGGATTATTTAGGTATTGAACTTTATTATCATGTCAGCTAGCCTGTACTTATATAAATGCCGTTTATCTTATGCAGGTAGATCTCGACTGGCACACAGGCTTCATATTGATTCATTACAGAAGAAGGAATTTCATCCACCGAAAACAGCAATTTGTCAGATATTAGCTGATACAGCTTGCAGCTGGTCAAGAAACCACACTATTTCTTCTCCCTGACTGGACAGCCCGAGCACGATCATGTAACATGGAGATGGATCTGGGACACTGCAGTCAGATTCATCCTACGGACCTGGGATTAATCTTTGGCATTACCTACCACCTCACCAGAAGAAGCATTTAGCCAACGTGCAAAACTAGATGCTGTAACATAGGTTTTTGTGAATACATCCTTATGTACCTACTGTCAGGCCCTCTGTGATCAATTTGTGAAGCTTTTCTTACCTTTTGCAACTAAAGTGATGCTTACTTTTGCAAAACTATTGGCAAAAAAAACCCTTCATCTTTTATCAGCATAATTATAGTGCCTTGACAAAGAACGAAATGCATTTTTCACTGATATTTCTATATTGCAAACAAAACTTTGCAGACTATTCCCCGCACCTTTGTAAGCAAATAATGCACAGTCCAGCTGGTGAGCTAATGAATTGTCTGTGAATGAGTTTTTATCCTAGTTGACCACTTACAGTTAGTATCGCTTGTTAAAGGTTGGACATTTTGCAAGCAAGAAAATTAATGTTATACAGGGAACAAAACATACTTCAAAATGACAGTAAGCCAAAGGCATTATTTTGTCAACATTCTGTTTTGGAAAAACTCTGTTCATAGAGCAGTACATTTCTATGAGGTTTTCTTATCTTTCATCACTATTTCTTTTTCTGTCACCATACATACAATTCCGAACAATAACTTTGCTTTAGGTGGGTAAGGGCACCGTGGGCCAGAAGCATCCTGGGACTGGAGGAGCTGTGGGGGATCCCCAGCCTGGCAGGGAGAGAGCAGGGCAGCAAGGGGGCACCCAGAGGGGCAGCCATGGCCATCGGGCACCTCCATGGCGGTGGCCCTGGGGGCCTGGCAATTTAATTCCATTCACTTCTAGCAGAGATATCAACGGATTTCAGTTTTCTGTTACAGAGCTGAATAGTTGATCTGTCTTTTGTGAACAAACCCCATTCTGTGCATGCTACGCAGCCTGACCCGCAACTCAGATCAGCTATGCGATATTTCTGTACTAGGTCTCACCTCAGTATGTTGTAACATTATACCACACCACTCAATACATCTCCCATTAACGGAGATGATTTATAAATCAGTCACACCCAAGTTTTTAATCCTCTGTTTAAATATGTATCTATCTGAGTAGCATGATATTTGGAGACACTGAACACCTACCATTTTTTCTTGGTTTCTCTGAGCATATGCCCAGCTCGTGACCTTACTAGGTGTGATAGCTAAATATGACATTAAAATTGACTACACTTAGTAATCTACTAGTTACGATTACACAACAACTTGTGAACTTCAGTGGGCTCTGCAGACACTTACTCCTCAGAGCATGAGTACAACTCTGTCAACATGGGCAAAATCAAAAACGGGTGAACAAACACACCCCACAGTCTGTATTCTCCTAGCTTGGCTATACATCTACAATGAATCACTGCATCCAGAACATGTTGATTTCACTGCATACTTGCAGATGAACAAATCGCTCAGTGAATCCAATGCATTCAAATATGTCAGACATATTGTATGTGATGCAGAGCTGTTTTCTGTGACCATTCGCTTGTGATTGCTGGTGATCCTTCAGCCCTAAACTACTGGTAAGCAATCTAAAAGTTTACATAAACAACCCAAATTTCAAGAAGTCTCTAGAAAACAACTTAGAACTTACTTACATTCACATAACATTTTTTTTCTTATTAAAATTCCAAAGCATCCCAAAAGGATCATATCAGAAATCATGTTCTATGTTACCAAAAGCAATAATTTTTACAAGAATAATAGAATAATCTTTTAAAAGAATGTGAATCAGGAATCCAGATATAATCTGGCAAGTTGAAAATTCAGGGGAAAATTGAGGAAACAGAACACAGTGGTTGTGAGTTCTTTCTAATGTATATGGAGAAGTTTAGCATAGGTAATATAACTATAGTAGATGATTACAGCTAAAGATTATAGAAGAAAATTGCCACTACATTTTAATTACTAGGTATGAGCTGCATTTTCTTTCAAGTCATATAAAAAACCTACCACAACTAAAGCTTTAGTGTCTGTCCCCTTCCCTCCCTATGGATTCTGCCCTCATACCTGATTCTGGAGGAAGAGCACTGCTTCTTTCATTTCTGAGCATTGGCAAATCTGTATACCAACTACAGAAAAAAAAAAATAAATAAAGCTTTCCTCACATATTCAAATTTCTTTCTTTTGAAACACAGCAAACCATTCCTGTTTTTTTCTGCAAAATTTTAAACACTTGTCATTCCTACCTGACCTCCTGTCATCACTTTTAGGAATGGGGTGTGAATCCCAGCATTTCAGTATTTCTCACACTAACAATAGAAATAGAAATTGGAAAAGACAAGAAATCCACTTAAATAATTATTGGATTGACTAGGCAATAGCACATCTCATCCACCTGTAAGTTGATACAATCAAAATGGGTGTTAAGTGGAATTGTACCTGCAACATCTTTAACACTTGTTAACATTGTCCAGTAGAGAAGATGGAGTGAGGCTGAGAGTCTGCATTGTTATTCCTTCTTTATGTTCTTTATTTCATCCATTATTTCTTCCATTTTTCCCAGCTAGTGAGGAAGAAGGAGGGACAATGTCAAAGAATTATTGCTTTTTTGAGGATATATTAATGTGTTGGGTTGCTTGTTTGAGCAAACGGGATACCTCCTAAAGCACCCTAATGATATTCAAGGAACGTGAATACATAATTACTGAGGCATAGGGTGATCAAGTGTTGAGGCTCCAGATACAGCAAGGGAAAACTCCTGATCCTTACTGCAATGCTCTGGGATGTGATCCTGAGAATTCACATTTGTCATTCTTACCCCAAATTAGAAACATTAACTGCCACAGGGATGGGATTTTCAGGCTGTTCCTCAATCAATATACACAAAAATTAGCATGAAGAAGGGGTCAAACCTGATCCCACCTGCATCATCTTAGCAGTAGTTTTCATTTACATGGAACAAAACATTATTTTCATGGATAAAGATAATTGAGGCCTTTCACTAGAACAGGTGATTTACCAAAGAACTGAAAAATCAAGACATAGCAATGGGAACTAGCCCCTCAAGTGCTGAAATTTCAATCACACCTTTTAGAAAGGAAGAAAGATGGTTCTGTTGTTTTAGTGAAAGACTGACAGACACTTGCACTTCTTTTGCAGAATAAATTTTTCAGAATAAATTAGGAGATGTATATGGCCCAAGTACTGGACTGACAGATCCTGCAGCCTTACCATCACTTTGATTCTTGAGGGATATATCTCTTGGATTTCACAATCATCAAGTGAATTATTATCTAATTAGAGATCTCTGTGGGAATTAAATAAACAAGCAAACAAAAAACCCACCACAATAACCAAAAACAACAATCCAAACCAAACCAAAAAAAACCCCACAAAACCAACAGAAAAACCTGTCCTAAGCTGGGACATATCTTCTGCCAAAGATTTTCACTAACATCTTTCACTGAAAGATTTTATACTTCATTTATAGAGCTTCTGCTGTACTTGAGCGCAGGGATGGGAGGGGTATTTTACATTTAACAATATTGGTGCTACTTTCTACTAGCTGAATTCCAGGAGGGAAAAGGCACTGGGAAATGTAAAAGGCATGCATGCTTCTCAACTTCCATGTCAAGTTCCAAAGGTATCATTGTTTATAATTACAAATAATTCCAAAATAATTTCCATAGCCACTTAACCATTTTACTTGTAACTATAGCCTCCATTCAAGGTAAATTTAGGTAGACAAAGTTGAAGACACGTGCTTGAGGGAAGATCGTGAAAGCAGTATTAAAAACAGAAGTACTTAAATCATTTTGCAAAGATCTGGATTTTTTCAGCCTTTTGTTTTGGTTCTAACTTCTACATTAGGTTGTTTGCCCATGGTCAGACCAGTTTTAGATTCTTCTCCTTTAATTCCTGTGTCTGAAAGTTGGGCATCTAAGCCTGCAGATCACCCTAAAATACTTATAGCTGAGGAAGAGAAATGTCTAACACCAAAAGGGAAGCCATCATCATATGCCAAGCAACCTAGGCAGACTAGTTCAGGTTTGGATGTTCAAAACTAGATACATACTACCCAGTGTGCCTAAATACTGATATAATCAGTATAAGAATATTCAAACATTCATAATAATGCAGAATACCAAGCTGCAAAGCTAGTTCAGGGTCATCTTTCATTGCTGAAGACAATAGGATTATAAAATCAGCTAAATCAAGACTATTTCCCCCATTGTAGGCAAGTTAGTGCTAATATAAGCACCTAAATATAATGACTATGACAGGATATAATAAATATTATTATTGTATCTTATTAATTTTGAACAAATAGACCACTGAAATAGCAGGCTCTCAGTGGAGGGAATTTGATCTTATCACCTTTTAGCCATCATCCATGGCAAAAGATGATATGCTGCTCCACAAGCACTTTCTGCTTAAAAAGAAATCCAAGATAATTCCTTCATCTCCCTCACACTTGACTCTCTATATAGTGCTTTGCTTAATATACACCTTTATCTTAAATTGCCAGAAAAGGCAAGGTTCATACAGTCAGAAAATGGAAGACCAATAGAAGGCTAAAACAAATTCAGTAAACAAACATGAAAGAACAAACAGCAGGTGTTCACAAACTTGTGGTGGTAGCTGACCTGTCCTCCTTGTACTGCACAATCAGAGCTTTTGCTCTCTCCAAAAAGCTCCTCTCCTTTTCAGTGCTTGATTTCATGGTTGCCCATCACACTTTTAGACTTGTTACAGATGTTAACATTAACCTTACATCCTCTTCTATAAAAATCAGAAGGAAAACATATATTTGTAGACCACAGTAACAGAGTAACAAGTCCTTTACCATAAAGAGGATCACTTAAAGTATTTTTCATGGCAGAAAAGACCAATAGAAGATCTTAGAGTCCAGGAAAACTCCTTTCTTTTGAAAAAGATTTGAACATCTAGTGCATCAGATGTGTAGATTGTTATTTACCAAAATTGTAGTCAAATACTATATTGAAAATTGAAATGGTGTGATGCTCTTTTTCTGAGCACAAATTCTAGTCTTTAGGGATGATCATATTGCATTTGAGAAAACTAGTGTCAGATGACAAAAAGAAGCTGAAAAGTATGGGATTTCTATAAGGGTCTTTAGACCTAAGCGCATTGAACACACCTCTGGCAATAAGTGGGTTGAAGACAGAGGAAAAAAAATAATCTGAGTGGATGAAAATTGTTTTCAGAATAGCTTTTTACCTTGCTAAAAAGGTTTATTTCCTTCACTAACATCAAAGAACAGTTTAACTTAACAAAACTTTACTGCTATTAAAATAGATGTCAAGTTCCCCACTGACAAACTGGACTATGGAGATCACGCATATGAAATAATACTTGGGCTGACTTGTTGACCTTCTATCCTCCTGGTAGTCAGAAATCCTATCTGATAATTCTCCTGATAAAAGCATAGTAGAGGAAGGGGTGATCTATGCCATATGCCTGGAAATTTGTATAACACAAGGACATAAGTTCTGTGGCATTAAATGACTCACACTTACGCAGGAGTTCTATCAGGATCTTCATCAGAGATTATTGCAGAAAGCCACAGAAGGGAAAACATCCCCAAAAGGGTGCTGAAGCCAATGTGAGACAAGGGAAAACTGGACCCTAAAAAATGCAGTTGTTTTTCTCCTCATTCTGGACTGATAAAAACAATTTATTTGTGACTCATTCACATCCATAAAGAAAAAGTTAATCGCTCTCAACTTTCACAACTCATAGGTATTATCAAATATTGCCAAGCCCATGAGTAATTTAAATACATTTACCTAATGTAGATATATCACTATAGGTACAGATGCATATATAGACTACACAGAATTTAAGGGAATTTTAGTCTAAGTGATAAGTGAAAAAAAGAAAAAAATCTACAAATCTACAGTAGGAAAAAACAAGAGTAAAGTCCCTAAGAGGCCTATCATAGAAGAGGTGCAAGGGAGAAAAAAAAAAAAAAAAAAAAGACATTACAATTTCACAAATGTAGGCATCACAAGTTCACGAATGTCTTATTCTGTGCTCCCTTTCTGATTTGGCAATATAGTCAAGTAACTTTAATACAATGATGCCAAATTCTTAAAAGCTGGAAGAGCCATTACAACATCTAACATCAATGGAAATGCTACCGTGAAGTGTGTTGCAAAATTTCCATGGAAGCCATTTACTTTTTAAAGAACAGCATTCTTTTTCCCTGGAAAATAACATTACTGTATTTCGAGAATTTATAACAACTAGGAAAGAAAACCTACCATAAACAAAACTGAAAGTAATCTGTTTCATTGTTCATACTAAAGGGAATGCAAAAAAAAAAAAAAAAAAAAAAATCTCCAAGCAAAAAACTCCACACATCCCTAAACAGGCTTTCTAATACTATTCCAGTATTAATCCATCATACTGTTCATTGTACAGGCAAGATCACGTTTAAAATTTATGTTGGGTGACTACCTTGATGAAGGATTTTTAATCCACTTTTTCATGGTAAGGGTAACTCATAACTTGGCCAAAATGTTTAGAAATTATTACTAGCTAGATTCCTAAACTTTACCCATACAGATGTGATATAATCAAAAGCACATCTATTACTGTTGGTTCTATGATTACACATTACCTCAGAGTAATCTATGAGAGAATAATTCGTAAACCCTCAGAGTGTGACAACAGGACACGTCCAAGATCTAAGCATTATAGGCCCAGGAGAATAACTAGTGCTCAAACATGCAGCTTTACTGCCCGTGAGGCCACCAAAGGCCCAGGGGAGCTTCTCAATCACGCACCACCATCCTCCACAAAGCAGAAATACCACAGGTGTTTACATTAGAAAAGCATATATTTCTTTCATGAGCGAAACAAGACTGCTGCTTTTTACAAGCAAACAACCAAACAGCAATTTCATGAGAATCTTCCTGAAATCAAGCCACAGGGAATAAAGGATGTTTCTGCCAAGATAAACCAAAAGAAGTGGTGTTTGTGACCAGTAAATAAAAATCCAATAAATGTAATAAGTCCTCCAAAATCATGAAGCCTGAATGCCCCTTATCCATGTTGCTTACATGCTTTATATTGTATGGTAAATCTATTTAATTTGCATGCTCAGGTACTGGTGTTGGGATGTCTTTTTTTGTTTTGAAATGCTCTTGGTTATTGCACTTACAATCTGCCTTTCCAACCCCAGCATATTATTTTCTGTGGAATGGGTAAACTGAGTCTCAGAGAGCTGCTGGCCATTGACATACTCTCTCTGTTATTCACATCTTCACTCTTGCAATGTGCAACTTTATTGCCCTGAACCTGACAGAGACCTACAATTATTCCCAGAGAGTGATGAAGACCCTGTCTCATGATTTGTCAAGGTCTGTATAGATGCTTCAGGAAAAAAGAGCTATGTGTTTCATCTGCTGTCCTGTCCTGGGAAGACTATTACGCCTTTACTTGGCAGAAGTGTTCATACCCATTAATCATGTTTCCTGCACTGTCCCCTGACTCCTAGGCTCAGGCTGTCCTTCTTAGGCTAGACAGCCTGTGAAGGGCTACCTGAAATTGTTTTCAACAGCAGTTTCACCTGCAGCCATGATTCTGTAAGAGAACTGTGAGCTATCAAGAAAGAAGATGTTTCTAAAAAAGTCTGTATATTTCACACTGTAGGGGTAGGAGATGGTATTGAGGTCCTTTTACCTTAGGACTGCAGAATTCAAAATTTTGGTCAGTCTCCCTGTTGAGGGGGACAAGGGCAAAGATTATATACTGCCAACTCAAGTACTGTATTAGTGGAAGGTGCTGATATAATACAGCTTCTATTAAGAATGCATTTGAAGTTGTCTAGAAGAAATTCAGGGTATTATTGGCAGGATTTAAAACGTAGTGTGCAGGTACATGAGGCATTACCAACAAAGTAAGTTTTACCCATCCAACTCTGTGGAGTGAAGCTTTGATTATGTTCCCCAAGCCCTTTCCTTTAATTTTCCTTTTGTCTCTAAATTCTGCGGCTCTGGCTGTAAAACTGCTACAAAGAAAGCTGGTCTTAGAGCATTTCCAGCTGTTCTAACACCTGGAGAAAGAAGATATCTCAAGAGATACCTGCAGTTGAATATCCACATCAAAGGAATTAGAGAAACTTCTGAACTCTGGTTGCTTATTCACATCATATCCTTGGCTTTTCACAAGATATAACTGTGGAATTGAAAGAAGACTGAAAGAAAACATTATTTTTCTATTATCTTTGCAGTGTCTTTAAACAGGGAGGAAAATCTACTTCTTCATTGGGAGGGAGCTGCCATTTTGTGTGTCAGCTGAGACAGTCTTTAAAAGTTAGTCACTGTACCTATACTGTCATTGAAAATATGTTTAGTGGTTTTTTCCTTCTCATGGAATACAAGTTAATCAGAACAAGATACATAACACAAACTGCTCTGCCACAGAGACAATCAGACAACAGGCTTTTAATTCCCATCTTTGTTCTCGAAGCTTTAAGCTCAACATCTAGACTGCAAAATCTCTGGAACTGGGCTCTCCTAGTTTCTCTGTTTTCCACAGCATTGAGGACTCCACCAAAACCAATCTGTGTAACATTTAGCAATCCCTGTTGAAAAACTGGTTGTGAGAACAGCTTACAAGTAAGTTTGTTTGTTTCTGGGTTCTAATGCTTTCTGATGCTCTTGAGATATTTTCAATTTCCATGACAGCTGGGAATTCTCCTCCTGCCTCCATTTCAACAGAAATTTTGCCCCAATCATCTATGTTTGTAGCTTTAAGGTAAACTTCATATATCAGAACCATCATCATAAAATTTCAGGAATTGGAAGCACTGTGGTGTTGAACAGATAATAAATAATTATACTGCAAATGACTCCGTCACAGTACAATCTGCAGTCTCCAATGGAATGTTAGTTTATTAGCCTTGCAAACTCTATATCTAAGCACATCTTTCGCTCTGAAACTAAGGCAATGCTTTTGAAACTGTGATGGATGGCTTGGCTATGCCTCTGCCAGGGTTTCTTTTTGTGAGTCAGAAGGGATGGCTGGAGAAGGCATCACTAGCGCTGTCAGCAGGCACCAGGGGCTCCAGAAGGAGGGTCACTCTTCTCTCCTACCATTGCACACTGGCTCCATTACCTAGAAGTGACCCCTGAGGGTCAATCATCTGGTCTCCCACTCAAGCTGTTTCTAAATCAGATGCCATTTGCTGCAACGTACACACAGCATGTCAATGGCAGCAAACCACCGAAAGCTTCCCAGGTACAAATATTCACTCACTGTGAGAAAGGTTTCCTGGATGGATGCTAATGCTAATTTGCATTAAGTATGTGGTACATGATAGTTTTTCATGATCACTCTGAAGCCCCACTCCCAGCAGTGATCTCTTCAGATCTCATTTGGAAGGGTTGCAAGACCACTGAAATAATAGAAGTTGCTGTAAGCAATGGGGAGGAGTATTCTGAATTAGCAGTCTACCATGGGATCTGCTACCAAACTAAAACTGCAGCATGAGAACACAGAGTTGTTTGTGTGACATTTTGGAGTGAGACTTACAATTAGGTAAGTGCTGGTACAGAATTTCAACCATGTCTTATTAAGAAGGATCTTGAGCTGATTTTTACACAGGCTGAAGGTTAAGGTCTTTACCTTGGTGAGTTGTACATCACAACACATGGATTCAGATGGAAGAGCTGGTGTTTCTTGATCAATCCTATGTCATTTGCCCCTGATAATTCTTGTTCAGCCCAGTCCCACTGTGAATAAACCATACGTACCCCAAACAAGCACAGATGATGTTTGCTAACCACTACCAAAACTTAGTATACAGAAGAGTAGCCTAAGACAACAAGGCTTCTCAACAGAAGCAAATACGATATTAGCATATGAGTGCAAATCAGGTCTTAAGAATCAAATTCTTTGGACAAGGCAGTATATTTTCATTGGCAGCCAGAGCGCCATTTACTGTAATTCTGTCTAAAACCAGTGCAAGCAAACAAACAAACAAAAAATCCTCAAAAACTCCTGGAACCTGCTCAGCTTTCTGGTGGAAAGTTGTCCCAGTTCCTCCTGTGTCTGAGGTCCCCTATCTGTGACCACGTAATGATCTGACATGACTTCCTCTGAGTTAGGGTGGGCTAGCTCAAAGGTTTCCAGAGAGATTACCTTCCAATTGCAGACACCAGAACTTTCATAGATAACTTCGATTTGTTTTTACTTTTCAAGATAGATCTGCTGCCAAGTCAAAGTCCTTTCACTGCACAGCTCAAAGATTTTATACTACAAGAATGAAAAAAGAAAAAAAAAAAAAAGCGACGCAGAACATAGAATTTCTCATTTAGGAGTGGGTTATAAAAAACAGACCATAAGGGAAGTCAGTTGTCTGATGAAGAATATGGAAACATTAAAATGAATAGAAAACAGGCAAAATTGTTAATTTAGCACTTTTAATCTTCAAAAGAAGATTTTGACATACAGAGAAAAACATTTAATAAAAGCCACTGATGTCTCTCTCTCTCCTTAAAAAAGAAAACGTCTGTATGCTTAATGCCAGCTATAACTGAATGTGATTAATTTAATCTTTTTATGTTAGAAAGAGAAGGGCAAGACATAATTAGTTTACCATCCTCAGATACTCTGAATGACTCCAGTTTGTGACAAAATGTCAGAATTCAGCAGAAGTATAACTTTTAGAGAAGTATATTTCAAAACCTTGAGACCCACTAGAGGTTATTAAAATGGCTTTTTTCTGAGGAAAAACAGGATAAGAATGAATTTCAGCATAAAGATGGATTTTGTTAACATAGAAATGAATTTAGGAGCGAGGTGAAAATAAACATAGTGAGTAGGACACAGAGATGCAATATGCATTCACTCCATTTACAGTGTGTTGTAAACATGTTATGAACATGAAGATAGATAAATAACAAGCACAAGAGAGAGTCCTCTGGGCCTACAGTCTCCCCTGTGAGAAGGCTTGGAATTGAAAAAATGTTAATTTAGTGTGATCATGCCTTGCATTCAGAGAAAAAAATTGGAAGAGTACAAGGATAAGCAGCAAGATCATGCTGTGTAACATTCATTTAACAATATGTTTTACCTTTTTACTCCTGATTATTTTAAGTATAGGCATGCATATATCCAGAAAAATTATTCATGTCCACTGTGTAGACATATAGGGAAGAAATTAACAATTTTCCCTATTTAAAATAGATAAGATGTGTGAAATTGGTTCATGAAGATTTCCAGTGCTAGCCATCTATCTTAAACTAATGGCAAAAATCTAACAAATAAAAAATGAAGAATCTGAAAGTAATGGAGTGTCCTCTATCACTTTGATTCTTCTAAGCTTAGCAAAGCAGAGGATCAGACCAATGGGCCTATTTCACAAGTCAGTTCTGAAATATGAAAATGAGATCTCTTGAAGTGACTAATTTTTATCTTGTAAAAATTGTATTTTTACCTTTACATAAAGCAACACTGCATACACAGGGGCTATCATGGAAGACCAAGACCTGGTCCCCAGCATGTAGCACCACATACTTTTGCCCATAAATCTAGCTGGAAAATGTGCTAGGTCAGGGAGTATCAAGTGCAGGAGGACTGTGGGCATCCCATACTTATCAGTAATCATCCAGATTTAACATCAGAGCCATTTAAACTGATCACTTCCACTTTCTTCATTAACAGTGATAAGACTACCTTGATAGTGAGGACACCACAAGTTGGATTCATCTGGTGCAAAGGGTGATAAAATGGGGCCCACTAGACCTTGGACTCAAATAATCACAGATAAGCAAATTCATTTCCTTTTTAATGCAGATTAAGTCATTTAATCTATCTGTAGTTCTGTGACCAGAAAAGAAGAATAATGAATCATATCACATATATGTTGTAAAAGTTTAATCCAGTAATATTACTGTGTGCCTGTCTTGATGCTGTCCTGCCTTTAGGTCAGAACAAGACCAGGGTACACACCTGCCATAACAAAAATACATATGTTCAAGGTGGAAAATAATTGTATCATGCTCCAGCCAGTCTCTCAATAGAGACACCTGGGAGAACTGAAAAATACCAGGAATACATCTGTCCCACAGCTCAGGCTCAGATACATTTCCCAGGCACAGACTAACATGAATGAGAGATGTCGGAGAGCATGGCCTTGGGATGCACCAGGAAACGAATCAAATGCACAAGTCAAGGCATCTATTCTCTGGTGCAGGCTGGGCTTCCCACTGAAATACATCATTCCTGATGCTCCTTTCTGGAGATTGGTTATTGTGTGCCTGTAGTTCTTCTTTACCTGGCAACCAGACACAGAGGCCAGAGGTCAAGAGTTTGGTACAATCTGAGTAATCTAAGTAGATAAGCCATAAAACGGGTAGAAGAAGTATTTTCAGTCAGCTCTGGGTAATGATAGATGATGAAAGCACCATTTTAAAGAGCTGGGGAAATTAGAGATGAAAATGGAGAAAAGTCTTGGGTTTTGTGTTCAGGCTCAATATTCTTTTATATGTCAGACTCCCCAGCCATGCAACACATCTAAGGAATTCTACATCCAAAGATGTCTGTCTTATTAAGAAGACTGCGGCACGATGACATATGCACTTCAAACACTAGATTACCTCCAGAAATAATTGAAAATGCATAGTGTTTGATAAATATTATGGATATAAACAGTCTTTCAATTTTAATCCCAAAGTTTATAATTAAAAATTGTAGGGTTTAGCCAAATTCCTTTGGGTTTTTCCTGAAATTGATATTTCTGATTATGTACCAAAGGGTCAAGATTTTCAACAGAAACATATTTGATGAAACTTTTCTTCCTCCCACTCTTATTGCATTTTTCCTCTAAGGAAAAAGTAAAAAACCAAACACACAAGAAAACATTTGCTCAGCTTCACTTTCAGGCAAGAAATTAAAGCTGAGAGATGTTACAAAATTTGCCTAAGACACCTCTAGAAGCTTAGGTTAAATCACAAGCCTAAATTCAGAAGGTGGAAAACACAGAATAAAAGACATCATTTTAACTAGTGACTGCCAATCCAAGGTAAAGCACAACAAGCAGAACAGCACTCAGAGAATGCATTGTCTGTTTAGGCTTAAAGACATTTGGGATTTTAGACAGACAAATCTTAGTTGTATGATGTGTTTGAAATTCAGGGGACATAATAAACTACTTCTGGATTCCAGCAATAGTACCTACAAGATTAATTATCCTTCTCAGCTACAAGAAAGAGCAAAGGCCCAGGAGAGGAAATGTTTAATTAGGATGGATAATCTATCTGGGAAGAAATCTGCATGATTGTTTGTCTTTTGCATTAGGAACAGGGGCAATACTGACTTATCCATTGATTCATTACTACAAATTCACTGCACTGAGGGGTATTTAAGAGATCTCTTGGGTCAACAGGAACCTTAAGGCCCTTTATAAGAGATAAGAAGCATGGGAACCTTGGACTAGTTGACCTATTGTCAATAAACTAATAAATAATTATATGCTGAAGCTGTCAATTCATTCTCACCAATTGTTACGCTCAATACTGGAATTTGGGGTGTATTTATACGAATGTGCTGTGATAAGCTCAGCACTTCTTTTTCTTAATGCTTAATATTGCTTCTATCTGTACAATGGCTAAATCTTATTATCAGTGCAAAAAAAAAAAAGTACTGTTCTCACTCTCTAATTTCAGTTATCATATCTTTACATCATAAAGTGAGACTCCCATTCATGGCACTGATATTCTTTATAAAAAGCAATTTCTTAAGACTCTCAGGAACTCTCTAAAGTCTTATTCTTGACATTAGTACTGAGGAAATTATTTGCCTATATTTAAATTGCACATTTGCTGCCAGCCTGTAAAAAGAAGCCAAATCTCCTGAATACTAATCCTGTAATATAATCACAGGTTGTTCCTTTCACTTTATTTTCCTCCTTGGTACTTCCTCACTTTTTTTTTTTTTTTTTTCTCCTTTCTCTTCAACATCTGTGCTTCACCACCAATGCAAATTTCAAACTTGCATTGGAGCAGCACTCACGAAGACCCAAGACATCAAGTCTGGACTAAAATGTTCCACTTATCTGTTGAACTTCACAACAATTCCCCTTTTCTCCTGGCCAGGTATGTTTTGCATCTGTATCATTTGTATGTACAATTACTTTATGTAAAGTCAATGCAATATCTTTAAAAGAATTTTCCCTATGGAGAAAATTCACAGTACAGAGGGCATTACAATTTATATAGAATTATTTACAATCCTAAACTGAATACACAACCAAGACTCTGACCTTGCCAGTATCAGGGTTTGAGAACTATTAGACATAGGAGTCGCAGTTGTCACTATAACCACAAAAGCCATGTATCCCTTAGAGGATCACAGCATTTTAAAGGCTGTTCCCCTTGGATCATCGCAAACTTCAGCTCTCTTAAATATAAGAACTATTTATCCTCAGAAAATTTGACAAGAAGGGAAAATACGCTCACATTTCTAATCAGCTTAGCCCATAGCATGCTGGCATATTGCAAACTGCCAGCTGAACGAATCCTGAGGATACTGAGATGAATAACAACATCCACAGGACTTTAAACAGTTACTGCTATACGATATCTGAGGAGCAAGAATTCGAGTTTCGTACATTGTCTTGGAGCCCCCAGCTTTCACTCTCACTTTCATCCCTCTTCTGGTTACTGGAGTGGAAAATGGGTCTACATTTTCCCCAGATTTTAAAACTTCCTTGATAAAAGCAAATTAAGTAACTTTTATTTAGGCTGCATTATCAATTGTGATTTCTAGTGTTCTTATTTCTGCTTTCTCAGACTCCAGTCTGATACAAAATGAATACAAAAACAGCACCTACAAAAAGCTTTGAACACTGCTGGTACTTATTTACACAGTGGCGTCAGACTTCTTAAACAAAAGCCATCTGAAGCAACAGCCTTCACCTCTCACATCCCATCATTATCAATAATTTGATCAAGCTAATCTATAATTAAAGCTGAATAGATTCAGAGAATGTCTTTGGGAGGGTGGGAAGCCTCAGGAATTAGAATGAAAAGCAAGAAAAACACCAAATGAGGTACACATTTTTCACAGGTTAGGATTTCACAAAATAAGACAGAAGAAATGGATTTTTATTTTTTTTTTTCTGCACAGAGCGTAAAAGCAGAATGAACTTTTCAAGCTTCCCTTCTACTGCCTTAATTCCCCATTTCTTCCACTGTCCAGTTCTTTGTCTGTCTCTGTATTTCCCTTGTAGGAAATGGGGATTGACCCACCCCAGCCCCAAAGAATGAAGACAAAACAAAAAACTCTGCACCTCGCAGACAAGCATGCAGGGAGCTGTTTCACTGCTTTCCCTACCAAGAAAGAAGTCTTGTGACCAAACTGAAGTTTGCATGAGAAATTTTGAACGACTTTGTGAAGAATCCTCATCCAACAGTTGTGTCAGCAAATTGGGAAGATTCCCAGTTAATTCTACTTAAAACTATTGCTTTATTGTCCTATGTTCAACTGTTCTTATCTTCATAATCAAATGAGCATCACAGACTACTTGAAAACTATAGCGTTTTTTACCTTTCATAAAAAAGGACTCACAGGACATTTACAGGAAGTAATACATCAGAATTAAATTCAAAATACTCTGCTAATCTCAGTTGCTGCTAATTTTGATCAATTTCAAGTCAGTTTATTCTTTCTTTTTTTAAAAAAACATATTATGACACTCAACACAAAAACATTACCATAGCTGGTAAATGAGAGGAAGGCTGCAAAAGTGAGCAGCAATGGACTTTCTTGTGGATGCTGTGTAGTCTGTAACAAAAGATGCCTCAAAAATTTTATCTAAATCCTGCAGAGAACTTTACCTAAACCTCAAGTAAAAAGGAAAGAAGGAAAGTGTTATAGATGCGCACACACAAAAAAGTCTGTCAGTCTTCCTCCGAGCAAAACTTGTGCATTACTAAATCCCTCAAAAAAATCTGTCACTTTTTTAGAAAAAAAAAATCAAAATTTTAAAATTTTTGTCCAGCTCCTTAGCCCTATATCTTCTTCCAATTGCTTTATCACAAGCTGAAGGGAGAATACAACCGGAGACTTTTCCCAGCTACTGATTTGCAGTAAATGCAGTCCTCTGCAACACAACTCAGAAGTTTACTTGTTACAATTATGCCTCTACTATTTGTTTACCTGGGGTCAGTGCAAAATCCTGAATGATCTGCAACCAGAGGAAAAAAACAACCAAAAAAACCCCCAAAAAACCCAAGACTAGAGGCACCTTCATTCCTTGTTTCTTTCAAACTCTTGCAAACCTTGGGCAGTCAGAAATTCAGCTAGGAGTAGTACTTGCTTGGATCAGCCAACACGTAATCCCAGTATCATTCAAAAAAACCAGTCAAGTAGTGGCACTAAGACATACTTCTCCAGTGCTTAAAATATAGGACTAATACTCTGTACCAAATGTCTTTCTAGCACTAGTTCTTTAGGCTTTTTAGGGCTGCTGCTGACACATAAGTGCAATGCAGGATCAGCCAACACAGGTAATCACTGGGAACCCACTTGTGTACAGTAATGCAATAGCCCTATTGCTCATTTTAGCGACAAAGCAAGCTCCAGGTTCTCTCCATCTCCCGATACGTTCTTCCTGGTCTCATCAAAAATGTTTTGGAAACTTGGCTCTCCAGGACAGCAATTCTTCACTATGTTTCCATCACAGTAATTTTTCTGATCTTCTGTGCTTTAGAGTTGCTCCTCAGCCTAACCGTTTCTCCTTGAAGCTCTGACAGCTGTAGGACTACATCTCTCTTTGCCTCCACACTGTTTTCCTTCAGCTGTTCAAAGGCCATCTTCCTGTCCTTCAGCTCTTATCTGTTCTGGATATCTATTTAATATCCAACCAACACCTTTGTCTTCTTCCACAGTAAGTTTTTCCAGATCAAAAAATTTCACTGTAATTTCATTTGAAAATCAGCATTTTCCTTAAAACCCTAAAAATTCATGTTTTGCCCCATAGACCAGCATCAGGAATTTTCTGATGATCAGAACATTGAAGCCTGTGAAAAATAATAGACATTGGGACCTCACTTCACCAACACTGTGTTGTGTACCCCCTCCCCCAAACCCTGAAAACATGAACTATAAGATTAAAAACATAGACAATGAATAAAAGTAACCAAATTGTTCTACTATAATGAAATGTTGTTGTTTTGAAACTAATACCACAATTTGTGATGCCCAAAGAACCAATTTTTAAAAACACTCAGGGCAAGACTCACATTTTCCATTCGCTAGAGATACCCTGTCACTCCCACTTCTCTTTCAGGTTAGAGGGGCCCCTGTTCAGTGCCCCAGCTGCGTCTGGTAGCGGCACTGGGACAGACTCGCATGTGGCGCCTCAGCTTTATTGTTTATATGATACCACAGCAATTCCAAGGCAGCAGAGCATCCTGGAGCCCAGCTGAACATCTGCAAGTGTGTGCCTTTCCCCAAGGGAGGCTGAACCTTTTCCCAGCCACTAGCTCCAGCCCAACTAGAGAGAGAGAGAGATTGACTGACAGCTCTTCTTGCTGCCAGCGCTGGTTGTATCTGCCTCAATAAATCCCAATGCTACAGAAGACACTGTCGTGACGTGCTTTGGTACCAGTATTGGTGTTGTCGTGACTCCTCCCAAGCCCACGCACTGCAAGGCACAAGCATCTGCTGCAGTTTTTCTAGCTTTTCTCTGCTTTTTCGTGCCACAAGTGTTTGTCTTGTACAAGAATCACATGGCAGATTGCAATTTATCATTAGCAGCTTTAGGCTTCTAAGTCTGAAGTTTCTCCTCCTTCGATCTGCAACCCCAGGCTGACTTGCTGACAAGAAGTAATGAGAGATCATGTGAGTTCCTATCCATTTTAGCTACAACAAATCCTCAGCAATTCTGATTGCTAGGCACTGCATACAGCACCATGACAACCTCTCTTCACAAAGGCATGTCTTCTTGGGCTGGAAGTTGTGTCCTTAATAAGACGTGTTGAGGTGGATGTCATTTTTGTCATAAGGGGAAAAGATTCTTTGTCCAGATAAAGACAACTGCATCATCTTTGAGGAAGACTGTGTCTGGGAAGCAGAGTCAAAGTGAACTCTAGTGGTCTTAACAACATCTGGGAGTTCCTGTTTTCAGCACTGAGGTGGCTGTCATCATTATCTTTGTTTTTTTAAGCCCTTGGATCCCCACGCTAAGCTGCTTCTCCTGTGGCCAGGGCTGGAAGGCAATTAGACCAGCAGCCAGTGGGGAACGAAGCCCAAAGCTTTCTGCTGAAAGGTGCAGTTGCTTGAGATCCTTGACACAAAGTGGCAGTGGAGAAATTAACAAGCAAAAAAGCAGAGCTTGCTGATGCTTTTTCCCCATACTACTGATAAGTAGTAAATAACATGTAGAGATATCAGTGCTTTTTTTGCTTTTTTTTTTTTCTGCTAGCTCCACAAATTTTTGCAGGCTTGAACAGATTCACAAAGCGGGGTTTAGATTCTAATCCAGCAGAGAAGCACCAGGCTCCAGGTGTGATGTGAAAAAGCCAGCAAGGTGCTTCTCGCATATCTGTGTTGAGACTGACCAGAATCCCAAACTCTTGTCTCTCCTCACCCATGTAACTGTTAACACAGTTGAGGGATGAGTTGAGGCAGTTTATTTTGTTCACAGGGGTCCCTTGCCTTCCCTCACATACACACACCTTACATTAACCCCCGAAAGTGCTCAAGTGCTGAAAAAAGGAAAGTCCAGCAGCAGTTCTGATTTCATTACAGGAACAGTGCCACTTTCTCTGTGGAAGAAGTGCATCTAATCTAGCTCTGTGTGAAGCCACATGGATTTCACCACACAAATGCAGTCAGCTTTGGAATGGTACGAAGCAACATTACATGTCCATTTAGGGTAAATACAAACATAGACTTCACAACTGAAACTGCTGGAAAAAATTATATGGGTACAACATGTGAACCAAATTGTACATACAATGTGCCAAATTTGTGATTTTGCCAGGACACCAGAATTTACTCCTCGGTGATTTGTCTTTTTACATCCATAATAGTAAGGAATAAATACCAATGCATCATTTCTGAAAGATGGCACTATCATTTTCTGTTCATCATTGTGTAATGCCATGTTTTAGCCCTGGCAAGATATAAACTGAGAATGTCTCCTTTTTAGTCCTCTATGAAGACAACTAAACAGCTGAGAGTAAGAACAAAAACTGGCTGCATTTACCCCTTCTGATGTATTTGCTTTATAAGTTTATCATACTGTTGGTGTTAGTATGGAAAGATCTCTGCAGCATTTACCAGGGTCAAAGCCATCAAAGTTTTATAGAAATTAAACCCAGTTCTGTATTTTTATGGAACCAACAGAGAACTGTATATTTCCTGCCACAGAATTACATAGCACTGAGGTGTTGATGGTATTTCTGTCAGATTGTTAAGAGGAATATCAACAAGTTCTCATTCCCACCACTATCTGTAAGTATTGCTCTAAGCAGAAATGGGATAAGACAGGTAATGAAGAAGGAGAAATCTGAAAAGATGGACGTGGTTTTTTGGGATAACACACTGAATAAACATATGGGTAAAGGTATATTCTATAAGTATCTATGCAGTCTTCCCCCAAAGCTTTTTATTGTCCCCAGTGAAGATGTCCTTACAGATGATGCTGTGATCCTGGTTTATGAATGAAGAATCTGTTTCACATGTTTCTTTGATTTTGCAGAACCCTTGGAAAGAGAGTACTGTGTGGGTTAACTTTCACCTGAGGTGTCCTGCAGTTATGTTTCAAAATCTTTGAAAAACAAAGCTATTTTTTACCTAAAGAATCCAAAGGCACAGGCAAAAATTATTAAACAAACATCAGCATACAACTTTTCATACACCGACGAGGGTTTTCTACATATTAAACATCCTCCTAAAATCCAGTGCAGAACAATTTTTGTTATAAACATGACTTCTTTGCAGGAAACTAGACAGTTAATACAAACTAAAGAAGGGTGTCTCCCTTCTGTCCCATTCTCCTTGCTGATTACAAAAGGGTTTTAGGCCATGTTTAGGGAGAACAGCTAACTTCTAAGCACTTTCCAGCTTCATCATTGGGGTAAGTCTTGTCTACTGGAAAAAAAATCCCTACAGCCACATCCATTTCAATCCACCAGACAGGCACTTGGAGCTAGTGTCACAAGGAGAGAGGACTAGAGATGTTAATAGTCAGCACGGTACCATGTGACTTCTGGAGACCCAGCTCAAGCAAAATTCCCAAACTCGGACTCTGCTTTATACAAAGGTGAAGAACTGTGAGGAAGCACCAGGACTCAGAATACCCCACACGACAGACTTCTGCAACCCTTCTGGAGGACTCTGCATTAAAATCCCTATCGTGAAAGAGATTGAAGAGGTATATGAACCCGTATCTCACAAACTGCAGGTAAGTGCTCCAACAGCTGGAGTTT
Organism: Balearica regulorum gibbericeps; assembly: GCF_011004875.1. NCBI lineage: Eukaryota > Metazoa > Chordata > Aves > Gruiformes > Gruidae > Balearica > Balearica regulorum. Next base: position 94,284,054 of record NC_046186.1, on the reverse strand, counting down.
TGTGTAAAAGACGGGAAGGCATTTCTTCCTGCTGATTGTTCCTTCAGCATGCTCAAAGCACATCCACAAGGTCAGTCCCAGAAGCTAAGGTAGGCAAATGGATACTCAAGCACTTCTTGAAATCATAAACGTAAGTGTAAAGGTATGAATAGCTGTGTGCATAGAGAAAATGACAGAAATGTAGGCACCTGGAGACTTCAGGGTTAGGTTGCAAGTTACTGCCAGAAATGGTTAGATTTTAGCAGATGGTTCAATTAGGAACATAACTTTCCCCATCCTCTTTCTTCTTCTTATATAAAGAAGGGTTTTTAGTACTTTGCCAGTTGCAGAGGGTTTAGAATAATACTATAATAAGAATGTCTACTGCTGTGGTGATCATTATAAAATTATGATACATAGCCAGTAAAACTACTGGCTGTGAGCTATGCATAGGTGAACTATTGCTCTTTTATTTCTCAGTTCTGTATAACACAGGTCTTTTTTTGTTTTTTTCACACTCAAGAAGAAATATAATAATATGGTAGAATCAGAAGAATTCACCTGCAGGCTTACGAGGCAGCTACAACATGAGGACAAATAAAATGCCACCAATAGGAAGATAAGTTAATATACCAACTAAACCATTGCCTACAATAATAAATATCATTCTGCTTTGTTAAGATTTCCCTCATTTCACTTTCCTCACTTTTTCTTTTCTTTCTCCCAGTACAATATAAAAACATTTCAGAACATGAAATATAGAGAGTTGGTGTTTTGGGATTTTTTTTTCATTCTCACTTTCAAAAAGCGTGGCAGTTGGTCTTCAGCTTACATAAGCCAGAACTGGATGATGTCCTTTGATCTCCTTCAGAGATCAATGGCCTCAGTACAGATGGCCAGATGAGAATAGTAAATGTGGCTGAAAACTTCAATATAAGCCCTGATGCTAGCTAACCAGGATTCACCTGAATGCTGTTTGGTCACCAGTTCCTGGGTCATTTTAACCTTGGCCACTTTCCAAGTAATATATGTATATATTTTATTTTTTTAGTAGCTACCCAGTTCAGCTTGTTCCATTCTATTTCTATTTCAGATTCTATTCAAAATCAGCCCATAAGACTTTCACAAGTCTCCACATGATCAGATAGTCACTTGGTCACGCTGTGTTGAGATAGTGATGTTCATCAAAAAAGGAAGGTATATATATATAATAATTTCTACATATAGTAGGAAATATAAAAAATAACAACCTTTATCCCCTCATTATTTTCTTAATAAGGATTATATGCAACACAAAAAGAGTGCAAAATAAAGAAATGGAGAAAAGTGTCCCATGATTTTCCTTATTTGTATGCATGACATTCACCCATCCTGCTGTACAAACTGACAGAAAAGTCCACGAGTATCAGTACATATTCTTTCCAAATCACCTGTCTGGTACCCATATGGCAAAGAACACGAATCACTTTTCTGCTTTAGTTGCCTCTTGTCCTCCTTATGGATATTTGAGGAGATGTTATTCACAGCATTGTTTCATTATATATGATATTAATAATTGTATACCTCCTTTATTACTCAAACCTAAAGAAAACAAAAACAAATAAAAAATATAGGAAAACCTGACTCTTATTTCTTATACCAGAGATAATCAGGATTTGCTCTTCTGAGAACAGGAAGGTTGCAACAATATAAATCAATGAAATAAGTACTGACATCTTTCAGGGCATCAGAGAGAATAACTTTAAAGCTGTATATATATTTTGAGATAAGAAATCATTCTCTTACAACAAGAATTTGCTGAGTACTTTCACCTTGGCATGACTTTCCTCCACCACATCTTCATATTTCCCTTTATACAAAGATTGATATTAGATTAGTGGATTCAGAGGATGAGCATGATATACTCAAGAACTCAGTAGGTGTTTTCCTCTGCAGTTGCTCTGTTATATTACAGCTCAGCAATGCTGTTTACAGGATCTCTGTACACAGTCACTAGTAGATGCAATCTTCCTGTATAACCTGTAAGTATGCAGGAGAGTATTTAAGGCTTTTGCATTTAGATAGACCTTGTTCATATCAGTGTTGTTCTATAATATTCAGAATTATGCAGAGATAAATCCTCACATGGTAGAAATCACATTAGTTTTGACAGGCTACACCAGACAAGGACTCAGGCCAAAATGTATTATATCCTATATGCAGCAAACCTCCAGAACTCTGTATGAGTCATTGCCATTTCAAATTCTCACTCTCTAAAAGAAGGTATTGTTTTTATAGGAACTCGACATTAGCCAGTGGAACTTACCCAGCTCAGTAGGAAATATCCAAGCTGCAACGAGTTTTAAAACTTGGTAAAGCAGACATGGTTCACCCCACGCTTGTCTGGTACTTAATCTACATAATACATGTGTTCTCCCAACACGGCTGTCTGGATCCATCCACACTGCAGCTGTGTTCTGTCTGGATGGAACTGCTTCACACCCCAGTAAAACAGGTGTCTCATGAGTAGCTGTACCTGGTCCATCTGGCAGTAATTTAGCAATTATGCTTTTATTATTAGCACTCTATAATCAGCTCATTGTGCGATTGCCAGTCTGTTCCCCCTGCCATTTTCTTGTGTGTGTGTTTGCATGTTTTTATATTTTCAATATGAAACCAGTCTTTTGTGCCTTATGACTGTAGTATGCGCAACTGAGACTGAGAGAATGGAGGCACACACAATGGGCCAAACAGCTGGCTTTGTGTTGCCTTAGTAGAAAATGTCTAATTACAGCAGAGTACACACGCCACCATTGATGGCAACACATTTGTATTAAAATGCCTTTGTTCTGGGTAGAGTCCTATCATTTATCTAAATGACTATTATTTTCCCTTTCTCCTCAGAGCTTTTATTAAATCTCTGAGCAATTTCAAGCCATTAGCCTACAGATACAGGCTTTATTCTACAAGAATGCATTACTAGGAGAATGGCTGGCTGCCTAGCTGTGTCTGGCACTAGCTAGTCATGTCAGGAGTCCCAGATCCAAGGGGCATGGCTCATCTCATTTTGATTGATGCTTCACTCCCCTAGTGTTGCTGCCAAGCGAGGTTGTAATTCATGCCCAGATGATTCTGCTGTCACTTATTTCTGCATACAGTGCCTGTCTTTTTCTGGGTGCATTTTAATTTGGGGGGTTTGTTTCCATTACTGCCAAAATCTGCCTGATGCTCGAGAGACTGCTTCCCAATACAAACTAATTGGGAGAAATGCCTAGGTGGAGAAGGATCAGTCTGAGGAAAAAAACTGGTGCAGCTGGCCCTTATACATGCCTCTGCTCTTCATCCTGTGATTGGTGGTGAACACGGCACATCTGCAGTCATTTCTTCTCCAGGCTGTGCTCTTTTCAACCTGCCTTGACATGTAAGATCGATCACATCATCTGTGTTCTTCTTGTCTACTTAAATTAAGCTATTTGGACTGCTTTTACCTGCCTGTATGTACTGTACCAGATGTAGTAGGGCAAGCATAATGACACTGCTAAAATGCAAATATCCACTAACATTTTATCTCATTAATGATCTTCTAGAATGTTTTGAAAAACTGCTACAGCTGGGTTGAATTTCTACCTTGCAGGGTCAAATATCACTGTCTTCAAGAGAGGTTAGAATTAGAGTGTTAAGAAAGCTAGGAAAGACTTTCACACTGGGGACAAATGCTCCTCTAGAATAAACTGAAGAATGCAGCTAGAATTCCTCTTCCAGCAGCAATGCAGAGTATGGATACATGGGCAGGATACTGCCAGAACCTCAGATTAGGATTTTATTTCAGGGGAAGGTGTTAGGCAAGGGGAAGGCAAGACAGAGAGGAAAGGGGTCTCAAAAGGGTTTGCAGAAGTAAATGAGGGCACATCAGTAGAATTATCCTGCTAGCAATAACTTGGGAATGCACACAACCTCAGTGATGGCTGGGGATTATGTCTCCAACAAGGGTTGGGGTTTGAAGAATGAGAAAGCCAGGACAGATGATAGCAACAGGGCTGAATAGCCAGGAAGGGTAAATTTAAGCAAGGACCCTTTGAAGCCTCTGGACTTTTTTACGCACACACATACACACACACCCACACCCTAGGTAGGAAACCTAGCAGTAGTCTCTAGCCTACTGATGCAGATTGCACTCTCAGTATAGCTCCAGGCTTTTTCCTCTTCAGAAACTCCACTGTTACTTTAACCCTTCTTATGAACTGAGACATAGGCCAGGGTTCCTGCCAAACACCTTTATTAGTTAATATTTGGAGGGGAAATGTCATGGTTTCCTAGGTGTAGGGTTAGCATTCAGCAGAAGTTAAAGCTGGGAGAGACAACTATGCTTCCTAGCTTAGTGGAGGTCTGATGCCACAATTCTCTGCTGTACAGTACTTTGAAGGATTAAGGGGAGAGTTCCCTCTCTTAAGTATCAATTTAGCTTAGGAGAAGGCAGGCAGGACCTGTGGTAAAAGGAAACTATGACTGTTTTTTTCAGTTGTCTGCAAAGCATCATTCTCTCTAGGGCTTTTAAGATCTATACACCTCACTCTCAGACCAGGGAGTAGGGTGCTGAGAAACACCTGAACAAGAGACAGAGTAAAAGTAGAGTTCAAAAGGGCCCATCAAGGTGATATTTAGGTCTTGGACTCAGACACCCCTCCCAACTGTACATTGTCCAGGCACTTGAAGACAGTCTGGTTTGAATCCAATTCTTTTCCAGGTTCAGGTAACAGTGAGGGTTCTTAAAAAGGAAAATCCCTGGGCAGCACTAGGAACACAGTTGGTTGAAAAGGGGCTGGAAAAGTGAAGAACTGCAGCAGAAATCCTCCTCCAAGCAGTATGTGCCCTCAGGACCTAGAGGCTGAGGTTCCCATTAGGATCAGTTCTCTGTAACAGAACCAGCAAGAGCAACATTCAGAAAATGCTTCCTAACTAAACCAAGAGTTTGTTAATGTCTCTTCCAGCCAGAACACTCAGGTACTGTTGTCAGGGAGTAGTCTGCCATGTCCCAGTCTCTATCCACTGGGGAATTTTTGTCTATACACTGATACCTGATCTATTGCTGTCTAAACCTTCCAGTCCCACACTACTTCTTTCCTTAGCTCCATCTTCCTACAATGCAGTTACCAAAATTATGTTTTCTTTTAACCATTGCAACTAGCAAGCCAAGCTGCTCTTCAAGGGCCTTCACATCTTTCCTCTAGTTTATTTACTTACCCTGCTTACCGTCAGGCTTTGCTGAGCTCTCTCACACCTCTGCTACTCTTATGCACCCAAATCCTCTACCCTTTCCTGTTTATTTTCCTAGTCTGCAGATACTTTCATCATCCTATCTCTGCTCACTTTCATTCACAACTTCTTACTCCAGAAGACAGATGTCCTGTCTAAAGAAACTGCTGGCAACATTTTTCTGGTCCTGAAAGAGTGTGAGGCTTTATGGTGTGTCAGAGCTCTGATTCAAAGCGTCATGCTTGTTCACCATTGCTACTCAGAACAACACGCATCAGAAGAGGATTTACTACTGATATATTCCACTAGTTTTCATTAGTCATACTTCTATCTCTGCAAATGCAATGGATAACTTAATTAACTATGTTATATTTACTTCCCTGCCCCCAAAAATGATAATTAAAAAAAAGGCATGCACTGAAATATGTTGAAAAATATTTGTACTTAATGTTCTGCAAAAGCCTTGGATATATAAACAAAGCCAGTTTCCTTTCTCAGTCCTACACTTGCCTGCTGTTCTTCCTGGACCTGCAAATAGTGGGATGGGCAAGTGGACAAAGAGATAGGCTGGAGATCAGAAGTCCAAGCCAGATTTCTGCAGTGTCATAGATGTCCTGTGTGACCTTTCATCCTCACAGCTGAAATGTAGAAAGCAAGAAAGCACTTCTCTTGCAGAGATGGTATGGGACACTCAAGTATAAATGCAATAGGGGCCACAAAAGCACCTAATAGAATGGTAAATTAAAGAAAAACATACTGACCCATCCTTTCCTTTGACCTATTTTACAAGATTAAAACAGATAGCTTTCATAAATCTAAAGGGAAGATAAGAAACACATAGGAATAAGTTTGCATCCATAGTGACACTAGGTAGAATGAGATTATAATGGCTGAAAATCATAGATACTCCAAAATTAGAGATACAAAAGACTATTTTATAGGTCATCCAGTCCATCCAATGGCAGGATTTCCCATGGAAACTGTTCTCCAATATCTTTATCCAGCCTACTCCTAGAGTCTTTGTGGCTTGAGGCAGAAGGTGATCTCCAGATGAGGTCGTAAATATTTTTTTCCCTGTGGCACAATACAATTTCCTGAGCATGTCTGAATCAATTTTTTAATTTCCAGCAAGAGACTTTGCTATTTTTTTCCCACCAATTTGAAGCAGATGGCCTCATCTGAAAGCTAGTGACCTGAAGATATGCATTTTTTCCACTCACAGGTCAACCATTCATTAGTGACCTTGAAGAGAAAAAAAAAAACCCAAATGCTGAAAGAATTTTCTTTGCTAAAGGAAAAATGAAAACATTTCAAGTGACTGGTTCAAATTATCATCCTAAAATTACCCTTTGAATGAATTAAACACTTAACAATGCAACAATGCTTTGTGTTCTCATTTGTTACAAGGGATTTCAGCCCACAAGCCATCTGTAGCCTTATGTGACAGGCTGTAGCCTGCTTCTGGATTCCCTTTCAGAGGTCTCAGTCTGAGCCAACAGCAGTTTGCAAAGGAAGATGGATTTTTCTGAAGGCAAGAGGCTACCTTCCCCAAGCATCTTTTTCTACAAAACGTTAAGTGTGTGATCACACAGTGCAAGAAAGACTGAGGGGACCAAGAGGTAAAAGAGCTCCCAGGAATAGACTGTTCCTGCATTTCACTGTCTACACCCTGTCCTAGTCCCAAGAGCAATCAAGAAAAGTTGTAGCTGTGAGCAGGCTGTATGAATTACTTTACTTATGGCATCCTACACATGGAAACCATCTTCCCAGGTAACTTCTCAATCTCTGGTAGCTGTAGACAGGCCTAAATACAGTAGTTGATCCACACATGAGCAGTACAACTGGCATTTGTCTCAATTTACTTTCTCCAAAATGCAAGGCAAGTATTATAAAAAATCAGGTGCAGTTTTCCTAATTCTATTCATGAGGACAATACTTTTTCCTTGAAATCCCTGTCTGAAACCCATTTGTGTTGTTTTAACATCTTGTGCTGAATCCCTCTGCAGTGTTGATGGACTTCACTTTCATATCTCTGTTTTCCATTTGCCGTGTGTGGTGTTATTGCTGAAGATCTGGGGCTTTTTGCTTCTGATTTATTCTAGGCTACTGGTGCAGATTCTCAGCTTCCTGAAAAACCCAAGAACACATGACAGTCTTTTACTGCACTGTTTAGTTCCAGCTGGTCTGATTTCCAGAGCAGTTTATCCAACTCTTTTTTGGAAGATACATCACCACAGGGGATAAGAAAAGACCCTCTCAGGAGAAAGTATAAAACATGGGAAAGTAGCTATAAATGGTTAATTTTCACAATGGAAAGATATCAAAAGTAGTCCTAATGTTTTTTAAGGTATTCATATATGATGTGGCACAAAGTTATTCAGAGCAGTGTGTGGGATGCCGGACTTGTCCAGGCTTGTTGGTGCCGAATACAGGGCCATTATGACCCAGCAGAAGGGGCCCTGGGGGAGTCCATCTTGGGCGAGAGCAGGGATTGAGCAACTTGCTTATCTTGCACTGATAAGCACTGGACCTGAACAGGGGCAGGAGATGAGCAATTTGTTCATTTTAACAAGATGCAGCGCCTGACGGGTCTGCTCCTTAATCAACTAAGTGACGCCTGGGGTGAGGGGGAGCCTTCACAGCTTGACGTTACTTTGGTAAAACTAAACAGACCACCGCTCCTCTGTACTGAATGCCTTTGTTCTCTGCCACTTCCCCCCCCCAGCCCTGATCAACTGCACAACAAGCCTTGTTAAGGGCCAATCGACACACAATACCTGACTTAGTCCCACCTCACCAAAAGTATAAATCTGGCATTTAGAATCCTCTTTTCTGAGGACGAGAACTCCAACTATCCGGACGGGTCGACGGGCCTGGACCTCTCTCCTCCCCAAGCAGGGACGCCTCTTTGGTAAGACTTGCACCTCCGATTATGTCGGATGTTACCCCGGGAAAACTATCATTAACAAAAGCGCTGAACTATTAACTTGAGCTCAAAATTGTTGCAGTTAGTGCATTTATCAACAGCAATTCCGAACTTTTATATCTGTCGCTTCAATAAATTACCTATTTTTTCTTTTCAACTTTGCGAAACTGTTTCAGTGAAAGTCCTTGGTGGGGCTCTGACAGGCAAACGTTGACTCTGATAAGTGGCTACACACATAACCCTTTAGACATAAACCGTTGACCAAGTCTGGGACTAAGACTGGACCTAGCCACACCTAGGCTCCTCTCTGAGAAGGAGTTTAGAAAGCAAGGGGGTCCTTTCTGAACCTCGTGACTCAACGGGATGGCCTCCCTCAGTCACATATCACACTTGTACCCTTTCTCGCGACACAGTGAAAACTAGAATTGACAGCTAGGAGTTGCAGAGGGCTCTTAATGCTAAGTAACTGAGCAATAAAGTGTCAGATGAAATTCAGTGTCAATAAATGCAAACTGAGGCACATGGAGAACAACTTTAATTAGGCAGGTAAAATGTCGGCCTGTAAGTTAACTCTCACTTCTCAGGAAATGATCATGGAATTCAATGAAAGCATCAGTTCAGTGCTCAGCATCAGCCAAAGAGAGAAACAGACTATTACAAAGAGGTGAGAGAGAAATACTGGGAAAAAGAAAATAGAAAGTGCATTATGTTGTGCTATAATGCCTCGGAGCAGTTAAATGAGGCCAGTGAAAAATAAGGAGCAGATTTCAGATGAGGAAAAATTAGAAGATAAAAGATCTTAATACTGGAGATGAGACAGAAGAAAAGGATATTACAGGCAACAACAAAATCGTTACTGACATGGAGAAGGTGAACAGGGAACAATTTTTTGCCTTTTCACATAACACAAGAGCTAGAGGGAACACAATACAATACAGACCGAGAGTCTGAAACTAAAGTCAATATTCTCTTCACACGCCCTTGCTTCAGGACAGCACAGGGGTCAAAAGTACAAACAGTTAAAAAAGTAACTAGATTTATTCATGCAAGAAAATTCTTCAAGGGCTCTTAAACACAAAAATTGTTATAGCACCTGCCTCAGGAAATCCTTACACCACAGATTTCCACAATCTGGGAACAAGAATGGGAGAAAATATAATTTTGTACTGTTTTGTTCATATACTTTTTCCTATTCAGTGTCTACTGGACACCCTGAAGAACCGTGTACTGAGCTAAGCACACTGTTAATTGACTTGATACAGTTCATTTGCTAGTATCGCTATTCTTAGGTCTGAACACCTTAAATCTCATCAACTCCATTATGATTGCATGCTTAGCAGAGATTTATCAGTCAAGGGCTCTCATGCAGAATGCCTTTTTGTGGTACATCATGCAGTGTGGGCCAAGAGTTCAGCCTAAGTAAATCCATGGGTGTGAAGTTATATACTATGTTCTTAAATTAAGGTTTGGTACAGATTAAGTGGCATCTCCCCATGGCAAACAAATTGTTTTGGAATAGGTCTTTGACCAGATCTGATATTTTTGGGCTTTATCATTCAATCAACCTGTTTTGTTTAGCAGTTTCATAAAGTAATTTAAGTTCTTGGTTTCCATGGTAACATGGAATGCTCCTCTGAAATTAGTTATATGCTCTTGAAAGAACATTATCTTCTCCCAGTTTTCTGAAGAGTAATGTTATATGTAACTTCACATAAAGTACCACTGTTTAAACGTGTAAAATACTCCTTATAAGGTTTTGTAAAACGGTAAGTATTCTTCATAGTCTATCAACGTATCTCACTCTTACTAAATAACACTCTCCACATGAGAATTCTTATTGTCTGTTCAAGTAAGGAAGTGCTATTCCGCACTATCATCAAAAGCAGTCAAATCTGACTCAGAGCAAATATTAATGGCACTTTACAAAAAAATAGAAAGTAAGGATACAGATCGCTAAGTACACATCCAGAGCAGTGTTTCAATCTAGAGAAGGTAAATAGAAACATCAAGAAAGGTAAACAGGCCTGTTTCAACTGTTTATGTATTTAGTTTGTCATCTCTGTTGATTTCAGTATGTGAGTTTGCCGGATTAGAGACAAGCTTTAGGTAACTGTTGCAGAATGTTTTCAGAAAGTCAACTTTAATTTCATTAAGAGCTAAAGATCAAGAGTTGTTGGCCCATAGTGCTTTATGGAAAGTTATATCCTTATATATTCTTTTAAGGAGTAGAAAAAAAAAATTATGTGTCAAGTTACTTTAGATGTTAGTTGTTCACTTCTAAAATATGTATAAATAATATGCAACTGAAGGACCATGTCAAATTGAAATAAAGAACTAATTCTAGATATAATCCTCAACAGGTGTAAAGCCATACTAGAATCAGTACCACAGATCAATACTCCAACGAAAGTCACATTTCTATTGACATCAATAGGCCAAATTAGCAGCTAACATAACATGAAGTAGCTCCAGAAGGAAGAACATACTTGTAAGGCTTTTACCCAGCTACGGTTCTGCACAAGCGGGGAGGAAAAAAAAAAAAAAGATGCAAAAAGAAATATTTCACATTTCATTTCACACCAGCCAGAGAACTAACTTCACAGTACCACTTCCTCCATCTGCTATTATCAAACACTCGGGAGAGAAATGCATTGTGTTGCTGACCTTAGAGGCTCCAATTTACCCACTCACTCTTCTTGCAGCTTTCCCCATTACAGGTGGATCACTGATTTATTAAAGCAGTGGTAACTTTCTCACTAGCAGGCACTGTCTTCAAACAAACTGATTATTCATGAGTTCAATATGCCCCTCAGTGCTAGTACTTGACCTCTTATTTGTTCTTTTCCTTCTGTATCTGGACCAATTTATGCTCATAAAATTACTTTGGACCTTTTCTATCCTCCAGGCTTGTACTTTTCCATTGCATGATTGCTTCCTTACATAATGGCATAGTAATCAGTAATTGATGACTTAATATTTCCCTTTTCTAGCTAATTAGCTTCCTGATCACAGTGCTGCCATCAGGAACATTCAGGTGCCATAGATTATGATACCAATCAGGGCTCAGAGCCAGGAAATATCCAATGCATTTAGTGTCATATTTGCTGTGGGTGTTCTTTTCCAGATGTGACAGGAAGCCAAGGTTTGTGCTACACTGAGTTGCCAGAAGATGATGATGTCTCCATATATGTTATCTTCTAACTCTGATATACTTGCAAAATTTCATTTGCAGGTTTAGGTAAATAGACCTGGCATTTTGATCTAATACATTATATTCTTCCTTATCTAAGCTAGTATGAAGAATTAGCATGTGGTACAAACTTATATTCTGTGCTACAGAAGGGATTCAATGGAGGCTAAAGTGATTTTTTTTTGTTCAGGGAGTTTGCAATCTATGTCAAATGTTCTGTGATCTTCAGCTGACAGGTACTCAATTTTAGGCACTGTTAATATATTACAAAATTTAGACAAAGAATATGAGTGAAACAAGAAGGAATCTAGAGGAAGTCCTTGTTAGCGTCCCTTGTAGAAGCTGTGGCAGAGAGATACCTGTCTTAATGTTACTGGTACAAACTTTGTAACTTCATCTATCCACTCTAAACTCTGTGTTCCTGAACATGCCCCACCCTTCATACCTGTTTATGTCCAGGTACGTACATTTAGATTCAGTTGAAGAAAGAAAAAGACAAGAAGTGCCATATTCCAGAAATGGACTGCTCAACCTGGATTTTCCTGAGCTGAGAGCAAGTTCCTACAAATAATATTTATGTGCAGGTCTTATGTTCTAGTGCAGCCAGGTGAAAGATTTTGTCAGGAGCATCACTGGAGACAAAAGTAAGAACTTTGTTGACTACTAATGTATTGCTACAGGACTGGCATACACCATATTTTCCAAGTTGTTAGATTGATCTGATACTAATTCCCTATGATGGACCACTGACAGTAGAAGAGATGTCCTAAAAATTCAGGATTGAAACTGATCCTTGTAAAACTGTCCCTGTTGGTACAGGGATCGTGTCAGACTTGGCATTAATACTGGGAAAAATTAATTTCCTTGGGTATTGCTGCACCAATTTTTGTATGTGTTGGCTTTCATTTACAAAGGGAACCTGTCATTAATAAAATGTCTACAATCAAAACTGATATAATTATTTTATTTTTGATCAATGGTAATTTTATTTTCCCTAAATATAAAGATCCTATTTCTAAACCCCTTAATTCCCATGACAGCTTCGATAACACTAATGTTGATGGATTGTCTTGAAAATCATGGTCATTTATCTCCAAAAGACACCCTAATACAGATGATGACATTAGAAAGAAGCTTTACTCCCATGAGAGCTGGTCAATATCGTCAATAACTTTCTTTGTAAACTATTGTTCGGAAAACTTTAAGCACAAGAGCTTGGAAAAGTAGAAGACTGTGTGAAGGAGGCTGTGCTCTATCTTCTACTTGGAGGAATAAAATAGACATGGTAAGCAGTAATTTGTATTTTAGAGGTAGCATTTCCTATAATAAATGGTGGATTATTTAATTTATCATAAAGCATTTTATTATGCACTCAGAAAAAAAAAAAAAAAAAAAGAAAAAGAAAAAAAACCCAAAACAAAAAAACACAAACTCTAAAATCAGCAAAAAGTCAGTCCTGTCCCAGCAAAAACAGTGCATCTATACTTCCAAACAAAATGTATTTGAAAGTCCTAATTGCATATATTTTGTGTCTCCCTCTCTTTCATTCCTAAACAATCCACAAGATATCAAAGGAGGTCAAGATAATGGCAACGAGAGGTGCCTTTATTTAGGGAAAGGTTGCATTTTATTCATTGCTTGCACACAGAATTAAATACCAGGCAGGAATATATTGACTTTGTGAAGGTTCAGTTTCATACAGTGAAAACCTGTAACTCACCAAGCTAAATCTGATGAAAGAAAGAATTTAAACAGAGAATGACAACTGGGCACTGTTTCAAATCCTGGAAGATCCCAAAGGCACAATCGGGCAAGACAAATCAGTAAAAAGAAAAAGGCAGGGGGAGAAGAAGTTGGTGATAAATACTCACAAATAAATATATTTATGTTTTTGTAAATTAATGTATGAGTGTGTGTAATAATAGAAGAAAAATGGTAACTAGACAGTTAAAAGTATGTGTTTGAAGCTATAATTTGTATAATTAAACATATATTATAGTCTGTGAATTGTATAAACATCCAAAATTTGATTACAAGGTGAACTTAATAATGAGCAGAATTTGAAGTGCTTCTTGCCAAATGGCAGAAGTTTCTGAGAACAGAGTTTCAAAGTTTCAGAAACTCAGAACCCAGTTTTCTCAACAGGCAAGAGATGACAGAAGAGAGAAACCTCACTTTTGCTTAACAAGTGCTAAGTGCTCTTTTTTATTTATCCTTCTATTCACTTTCAGTTGTAGTTATATGTGAGCACTCAATCCAAGGTGATTCTCTAAAATAAGCTCATCGATAATGTCTTCATTGCTTTCAAATGTAAATCTACAATCTATATGAGCTTTCATCTGGGAAAAAAAATAGATCCTAATTTTATTAATAGCATTCGCTCTCCACTCTATACATAAGAACTTGAAACTTCTCACAATGTCACAGCTCCTGTTAGTATGTATTCCTCTCACAACATTAGAGAAACCTCTATTCAAATCCGACCCTTATTATTTGTAGCAGCTACCAGAATGAGTGATGACGGTAGCTGTCCTACAGCTTTAACAACTCCGTGAAATGAAACAAGAAGAAAGTCCAAGACAATCCCATCTAGATTCACTGTCTACCAGACTTGTGTTTATAGAGTTTCACTTCACACTTTACATTTTTGCAGCATAAAGCTGCGATCCCTTTCTTTTATAGACTTTGAGATTGCACACAATAAAGTTTTAATGTATAGGCTGAGGGTATCTATGTTCCTTTCTCAGGGCTGCATAGCCACAGCACGGATTGCAGTGTGATCAGGCTATGAGCGTGGATTTCATGTGCAGGACCTCATGATTCCTCAGGACACGCATGAACCCAAATGTGAAAACTTCACCTCTTGGACCACCTATCCATTGCCCAGCTGCATGTGACACATGAGATGCTGGAGCAGAAGAGTAGGTATAAAATCTATAAAATTGCACAGGAGCACCAGTATAATACAGAGATGACATACAGCTGGCCTATCACAGGAGGCAGTTGCAAGTAGCGCTCATGCCTCTGCGTCCTAGAAGTGCACATTTTTTTGCAGAATACTTTTTGCACATTTTAGCATATTAGCTCAACACATAGACTTCATACCACCTTTTCCTGAGATCTGAATTTCACGTGTCTTTCTTTGTCTATCTTACTTATCTTACTCAGGATACCTGAACATCATCATTTGCTGCTGTAAGTACATTTTACCAATAGAAAATAATAGGAATGAGTATTGGTAGAAATAGTATTCCAGTCAGTGAATATAACTTGCTCCAATAGGGAATGAATTTACTTACTTACTCTTTCCATCTGTAACTACTGATCTGCTTCAATTAATTACCTCCCAGTATTCTTGTTTCTTTTGTCCACTGGCAAATCCTCAGCCATAGCAGAATTAATTTGGGAGTTCCAAAGCAGTTCAGTCAAGGGAGAGGCTCTGCCACAACAAATATTCAACACACAGGTAGAGGATTGGAGTGTTTCTATAGCTGAAACTGGTAGTGCTGACCAACAGTGCCTTTTCACCTGTACTCTGAAGTAGATAAAACAACATGGAAAGGGGTTATCATTAGATTTTGTGAATGGAATAATACTTTTCTCACTTTGGAGCTTTATTTAAAGTCATCCAAAAGAGGTTAAAGGTGGAAAACTGCACTCTGAACAGGAGGCTGTTCTGAGCTCAGAGCAGAAATGCAACTGCCACAAAACTATACTGAGAAATGTATTATGTAAATAAAATAAAACAAGCTCACCTGCCCATAATCCCAGGCAGAGACCATCAGTACAATCTCCTGCACTTTAATTCCATTAATATATGAAAATAACAGGTGCTGTAGCTTCTGATCACGCTTTGCACCGTTGTCAACACAGTTTCCTAGGCTGTTCATCTCTTCAGGTTTGAAGAGGGACAGAAAGAGGTTGGAACCAGACACCAGGACACTCTCTCACCATTGGAAGGAGTGAATAGTTCCAGCCTTCTGTGATCATGAAACTATGGTCTTGCACTCCAAATCCAGTTTTACAGACTCAGTTATTTTTTCATAGTAAATCCCATAGCTCCTTAAAGACATCAGGTCGTCATCCCTGCTTTGGATAGTCCCCTCAAGAAGCTTGATGGCACATGTAACACAATCCCTGCTGCTCATCCCATCATCCCCTTTAAACATAGGAAGATGGGAGAACCTAGACAAAAGGAAAACATGAATAACATGAAACTATGTATACTAGAACGTAAGAACATTTTAAATTGCATTCATCTCTGAAAGCAAATTTCTATAGAAAGCAAGGAGCTACAACAGCAGCCAGCAAAACTGAGTTTGGGATAAGTGGCGTGTACTCTGTGCCTCACAGCATAGCAGCTGGAGGTACCCAGGGTGGGGAGCAGCTCAGGATCTGATTAATCCACAACCTGAATGAAAAATGACAGCATCATGGTTAGAAACCAGCAGACATGCCACTGGTGTGAACACATTCGAGCTTCATGTCCTGACTCAAAAAAAAGGAAAAAAATTCGTTAATACTTACTGCAAAACCACTTCTACCAAAAATATACATACTTTGAGCTCAGTCTGTTTTGTGACTGAGGCTGACTGGAAGCAGCAGAGGTTCCTCAGAACTGTTTATTCTTGGGGAAGGAGCAAAAAGCCTACTATAAAAATTTCTACCCCACTTTCATGCTATCTGTGAAGATCAAGGGATAGACCCCTCTCTCACTTTCCACTGCAAACCCAAGACAGCAGAAGAAGCCTCTTTCAAGTGGCTAAGCTGTCATGCCATCATGTGTCTTTGTACACCTCTGAGTTTCCCTTTGTGTAGATATATGAACAAAACCTTACACATGCAAAAGATTATGGAAGAGAAAATAGAGAAAACATTTTTCCTCAGATGACTCAAAGTTGTTTTATTCTTGAATGGACTATTTATGGAATGTTTTCCACTTTGCTCTGAGCTCCAACTTTTAGGCAAAGCAGTGTGTCAAGCACTTTAAATTATATCTATCCATCTGAACATTTCTAGCAGTAGAAGCACTGAATGCGTCCTATGACAGTCAGGCTGGACAAGATGAATGAATTCATCACATCTCCATCATTAATTTCAGTGATTTCAATGCAGCCAGACAGCTATTTGCTGGCGGTGGCAGCATCTCCTTGATGTGTTACTTTTTCCGACTTAATATTTTTCTTAACAGAAACATTGGAGGGAACTGAGCAGAGATGTGGAGCTGTTAAAGCAGAATGAAATTATGTCTGGGAAAAAGTTTAATCAAAACCCCTTCAGTTTGCCCATTAAGCGTCCATGGAAATCTTGTCAAATTCAACCAAAGGCCAAAAGAATTAAATAAACAAACAAATAAATAAAAGCAAGAACAAAGAGAGACACACACAGCTCTAGGTCTCTACATCTCTAGTCCCTACGGATTTTAATTGTTACACTACTGTAATTCAGACAAGTCCCAGGAGACTGAAACTACAGATTTTGTCTGAGATATACCTATGGATTAATTTAGCTCATGTAGTTACTGGCTTTCTAATCAATCCTTTGAGGCTCCTGTGGACTCATACCACGGGTGACTGGGAGGAAGGAAATTTAACCACAAAATTTGTCATCTGCAGAAGTGTTTCAATATAACCAGATACAAATTTTACAGAGCCAATTTCTACTCTCACTCCAGGTCCACAAACCGAGACTCCAGTGATACCAATATAGATACTATTGATTTACAGATGTAGAAGCCATAAGGCAGATACCAGTGAGTTTACATATTTCTCTCTAGAGTTTTAGTATCCTCTTTTTTCATTTTATTTTCAATGTCAGTACTATTGTTTGGAGTTTTTTTTCCCCATATTTGTTTTTATTTAATTATAGTATAATTTATTCTTGGGAAAGCATCATTATAATTTGTAAGCTGCCTCCAGATTTTATTTGTATTTCTATTCCTTTGCTTCTGAATAAAAAAAAAAAAATTCTTTAAGGCTAGCTGACAAATGGTGACTACTTTTCCCATAGTCACTGCAGTCATGACACTGCAGTGCAGCATTACAGCAGTTCAGCTAGAGAAAACACACTTCATCACAGGATCGGGAGCCTTGACAGTGGAGAATAGCAGCATAAGACATCAACATGGGGCATTTAGTGGTTCAGGGAGATGTGGACTGATGATGAATGTACCCAGAAAATAAACATTTTCCTATTTTGTATGTTGAAAGAAAAAGTTTTGATTCCCATCAATCTGATGAAAAATTCTAAATGTAGTTATTAGTCTGTTAGTACATGAAAGTTTATCAGGCGGAAAAGGATATCTGTCATGGTTTAACTTGGCAGGCAGCTAAAACAACAACAACAACAACAAAAAGATAATAATAATAATAACAACAATAATTACAATAATAATACAAAACAAGTGATGCACAGCACAATTGCTCGCTACTTGGAACCAATGCCCAGCTAGTTCCTGAGCCACACACCTCCCGGCCAACTCCCCATTATATACTGAGCATGACATCATACGGTATGGAATATCCCTTTGGCCAGTTTGGGTCAGCTGTCCTGGCTGTGTCCCCTCCCAGCTTCTTGGGCGCCCCCATCTTCTCGCTGGCAGGTCAGTATGAGAAGCTGAAAAGTCCTTGACTGTTTGGCAACAACTAAAATATTAGTGTGCTATGAGCATTATTCTCATCCTGAATCCAAAACCTAGCACTATACCAGCTGCTGGGAAGAAAATTTAACTCTATACCCCAGCTGAAACCAGGACAATACCACAGTATAGCAGCATTTGAATGTCATTTAATGGAAAGAGTAAAGGATTTTTTAACCAGGGGGAAATACATTGTTCCATTAGTGGGAGAACTAAGGTGATACCAACTCTCATATTCTGGTGCTCTCTGTCGGCAATTACCCCAGTGCATTCCTTTACCCTTTTGACCTTGAAAAATCTTACCTTTCCCTGAAATACCTTGATATTCCTCATTTCCTTCATCCCAATACAAAGATGAACAGCCTCTACAAACTCAGTCTAATCCCTATACTAGCTGCTCTCTAATAGACTGAGGACATGTGCTCAAACAGCTTCCAAGCTTTGTGTGCAATATTTTGCCAGAGGCAAGGCAAGCAGAACAGTTAACTGTTGAGTTTTCACTGCAACCTTTCCCTCTGTGGGAGATCTGATTTGGGTCTCACTTCTGTTCTCACCCACTACTTTTTGCAAAGCTTATATAAATGCAATTACCTTTGATGTCTCTGCTTCCTTCCAAAATATGATTGAAACTGGCCAACAGATTTGAGAGTTAGTTACTTAGGTAAGGATTAGGGAACAAACAGATGAACAAACAGGTGGAAAGCCAACATGATCACATAATTTTTGCTTCCAGCCAAAAAAATAATTTTGGAAAAATTGCATTTGCTACTACAGAAGGGGTTTTGTGAGAACTCTTCCATGGCAATGTTATCAGTTCCTCTACCAGCACTAGCTACCATCTTAAACTCTTGAAAAACAGCTTTACTGAGCCCACACCATGCAGGCAGAATTGAAGAATGTGGTATCACAGTCATGTTCTTGCTGATGAAGCACAGCACGTTAGTGAAAGAATGGCCTAACGACATCGACCTAACAGGACTGCTCCCTTCCCAAGACCAAACTAAGGCCTGCTGTGGTGGATAAATGGATGCAATCCTGAATGTACTATAAATCATTCAAAGCTCTTGCTCTTCCATTCTACAAGTCCAACACTCATCCACATTGTGTTCATTTTCAAGATGGAAAAATTGAGGGATTTTCTTTCAATTTTAACTTTTATACAGTCCACTGTAAGCAAAATACAGTGGTAAATGCAGAAGAAAACCAATTAGACAAATATTATTGTGAATTGAAAACTCTGGATCGAATTTTCATTATCATTATTCCTTGACCTAGCACTGACATGTGCAGATTTAAAACAATTGCACTGGATTTTTACTATGCACCTTTCATTAGTGCTTATGGTAGGCTGATTAAGTGCTCCATTGAGATTCAGAGACAATTACACATGTTATTTTGCTTTGGCAGCAAGATCTTTCACAAATATTGTGGTTTTAATTGTTTTCTCATGCAGAATTTTATCTGCTTTCTTTGACTTTCACTGAAGTTGTCATCAACTTGCAACATTGTCATCACTTTAGAGAAATTCTATCACTTTTGAAAAGCGAAGGGTATTAAACTGCCTCTCCCCCAAGGTAAAATGAGATTCTTGACTTTGTCTTTTGCATTTTCATTAATATGCTCTGTAGCTCTAAGCAGGAGCGGTATTTCAGTTCTGAATGCTGACATGGAGAACTGAAATAATGGTCATTATTACAGTCATTAGTCACTTTATTCTGAGCTATGCCTTGAGGATGCTTCATACAGTATATGCAGCTGTCCCTTGCAGGACATATGAGTCTGTGCTGAATTCTAATCAGGATTTCTAATACTATTTTTTTTCCTTTTTAATTGCTGCAGATTCATTTGTCTCCACCTCTCCATCTTTATATGTACCTATTCTCATTTACTCTTTCAACTTATTACAAATTTTTATGAAGTACTTTCACTGTTTCTTGGAAGACTTTCACATTTGCATGTTTCTTTTTTATATGGACTGTCCTCTGTTTCCTGAGTGTGTCTCTTTTCTTCTTTGTAATCACAGAAACAAGATGGGGAGCAGACTGACTGAATTGCTCCATTGCCCCAGGTCAAAGGTGGGACTGAGCTTTATGATACACTTTCAAGACTTGTTTCTGGAGGCAAACAGCAAGTAAAGGTTACTTTACAACAAAGTGTGTGTTGCCTCTGACATGCTACGAGTCGTACACAGAGCAGGCCAGGTTTCAGTGCATGCAAACCAAGAGTTTCATCCACTTTGGTCCACTGCCCTCCCTCCTCACCCTGCCTGCTTGCATACTTCAACCACACCTTAGATACTGTCTTCTCAATTGTACATTCACTAGGTTGTGGATAAGTATATGGTTATACATCTCATACTAGAAAAAAGGCCTCACATAATTTGATATTTTCTTCAAAACCTCCATCTCCCAGCATCAGGGCAATATATCACCCTTGTACCTTGATAATGTAAGGTTTGGGGGTTTTTTGATGGGAGAATAACATTGGACTCAGATCCACTCTAATCTCAGAAAATGGAAGTAAAATAATAAAGCCCTAAGGCATGTTATTATTATGGGTTTTAAATTTATTATTTTAAACACTATCTCATGATTTTCAAGGGCATGACTCACCATTCTAGAATGCCTGGAATTAACAATACTGAGTGACAATAAAAACAAGGTTCCATCATAGTATAAGCCCTTAGGCAATACAGTAGCAATAAAACAAACACTATCTTATAGCTAGGAAGCTATTCTAGGTCCCTCTGGGTGTCAGCAGAACTTCAGCAGAGCATAAAAAGAAGTGAATTTCACAATACATCTAAGCTTTTGTGATAAAACAGCACAGCTTCTGTGGAATTAATTCTGCTCACAAGGAGAAGTTTCCACCTCCACAGTACAGCAGAATTATCTAATGAACAGTTTTATTATAAAGTCACTATCAGGTGAGTTTCTATGCAGTGCCTACACCTCACCTGTCACTACTGTGGCTATAGGCATCCCTTTCCCAAAGAATACATTAGTGTTTTATGTATCATTGTGAATGGTGAATTGTAATAGAAAGCAGTTTTGCTGCTTGATAAACTAAGCATCATTTGAAGCTCTTACAGTTTTACTTAAAAACTCATAAACACATGTTTGTTTTGCTAGGACAATGAAATGCCATTTACCTACTGAAATCCCAATTAACTAAAATTCTGTGCTGGTGCTACTGATGTAAATCAGGCTATTAGACAGGCAGTGCAAATGAAGATGCAGAATTGGTTCCAACCATTTAGCTGCTGCTAATTGAGATGAAACGGAAGGCAACACATTGAATTTAACATTGTCTGTATAGACAGTTTAGTAGTCTTTTTTCATTGCAAGAATTTATGGACTGTGCAATGATAGCACCAGTGAAAACATGACAATGTAATAGCATGATGCATTGTAATGCTTTATCCTTCATTGTAAAACAATTGGGAAATATGGAGGTGATGGAGCATTACCTCCCACATTTTCCAATGAACCTTTCCATACAACTGTTTCTCATGGGACTGTTGAAGCTAAAAACAATGGAAGACTTACCGGGGGAATCTGGCCACAGAGGAGGGGTCATGTTATAGTCTCTAATAAAAGCACCTTAAGAGTCCCAGTTTCCACAGGGGAATCTCCATGAACCAATAATTATCCCTCCAACAGTAGTTTGTAGGTGGCTTGCCATTCAGGTGCAGATCATAGCAAAAAGGCCTAAATAACACATAGGGAAAGAAAGGTACTTAAAATTTAATTCAAGGAAGTTGATAGATCAGCTGAGGAAAAGCAGAACTCGGCCGAGGAAAACGATTAGGGAAGAAGTTCTTTAGACTCTGCATCTCAAAGAGATTTTAACATCTGAGCTAAAAGGCAGTACTTCCCCAGAGACAGATTGTTATTTTCTTTTCTTTTGTTTTACTATTTTCACCAGGAAAGTCAATTATATTAAGAAAAACTGTTCTCCTAGGATTCTTTGAAAGAACAAAAAAGTAGATCTCAATGAATATCTGAGGGTAAGATTAAATTTTAGGCTAGGCAACTTGGTTGCCATTTTAGATGTCCCTGAATGCCTAAACTTAGCTGTTCTGTGGCTGAGATTTATGAAGTTAGGTCCTTCCACAGCTTAGGAAGTACCCTATTACTAGATCATGCATTCTTTTTTGAAGTTGAATAAGGGGTCTGAGGACAGGAAAAGGAGCCAAGGAAAGACATGACCTCTAAGCATCTCTAGGTGAAGCTATACCATTCTTCATAAAACAGTTGGGTCAGACAAAGAAAGATGGAATAACTTAGAAAGCTTAGGAGATTAGTCAGTCACTGAAGATAAGAAGATGAAATCTAAATCTATTATCCATTCCAATAAAAAAAGCCTTTTGTCAGAAAAAAATTCTGGCAAAAGCTGAGGTGCTTAAAGATTTTAGGTTCTAACTGCGAAGCTCTTTGGAGAATCAAAATTTTCAGTGTAGTGCCTGTATGTTCATATCAATGCACTTGTCTTCTGTGATCATTTTCCATAAGCACTTCTATGATTGAGTTTCTCTGAAATGAATATTCATGCAAAATATATGTATTAGCTTGCGTATCTGAATGCTTGTGTGAAAAAAAAAAAAAAAAGTACTTTTTGCAAGCATTTACATCTGAAAAGAATTACAGTCAGCCAATCATAAAGGGAAAGCCCTATAGTATGACGCATATCAGACATATGAAAGTGACATGGCTCCTTCCGAATTGCAAGCTGGTGTAAGTCAAATGGTGGAACTGCAGAAAACCACAGGACATTCAAGAATGTTTTCAAATGAACAGCATCTTTCATGTATTTGTATTCATTTCTTATATATTACGATGCTGATTCTTTCGACAAGAATTTTTAAAGAGTGAAATTATGCTTGTGACAAAATGAATAGGACCTTGCCAGTAGCCTAGGCCCACCTATACTTATATGTTCATCCTGGGCAGAAGTAACTGAAATGAAAATGCTACAGGGCTCATACATCAGGGTAATGAGACTTCTAGCTGAAATATATGTTTTATGAAAAGGGATGCTTTCTTCTCTTTTAGGTGAGTTGCCATGAAGAGTTGAAAGCAGGAGGCTGGAAGTTTACAAGATAACTGTAGTTAAAGAATAAGGACTTAGGATAATGAATGCCTGGGTCTGAAGAAAGTAGCACTCAAAAAACTGAGGACTATGCCATTGCACCTTTTGGAGATGCCTGTTTTTTCTTCATTTTCTCAAGATTGGAACTTTAGGTAGAAGAAGTAAACAAACTTCAATATAAACTTTCCCATACATTAGTGTTAAATATCAGGTGTTCAGCATCAAGAACCAGAATCCAGGAAAATTATAAAAAAGGTTTAAAAATCATGAAGTTTGTTTATATTTTAAATACATCAGCTCACACTGAGTCTGAGCCTTTACAAGTAAGTCTTCAGCTTTTCTAAACTATAAAATTACTTTACACCAGAATCTCAAGGGAGAGATGGTTTTCTCAGTTATTTGCTTATATTACATGTTTCCAGGAGCAGGCAGGAGCCTTAAGAAGAAAAGCTAAATGTCAGTGACTCAATAGCTGCTAATATGTTGTTCATATAAACTAGGAATACAGATAGGAGAAAAAAGGAAAAATGTTTACAGTAAAACCTTGTAGTAAGGAAGATTGAAAGACCACTTAATTATAAAAATGGACAAGACGATGAGCACCACTGAAACCTGATGATAAGAGAAACTTTAATACCAAGCAACCAAAGACCAACCCATTGCCATAAAGAACGTGTGGCTAGAGAGGATACAGATATCACCCACAACTCTGCTTGAATTTTGTTAGCAACTCTATTTACCTTTGAAAGTAAGAATGTCTGGTCTGTGTGTCTGTATGGTTATGTGGGCACCAGAACAATTACTGTGATTTCTGTTAATGTATTTTCTAGAGACACTTGAAACAAGACTTGAAAAAAAATGCATGTTTCTATATTTTGGATAGGCTGTGACTGGTGTACCTGAATAGAGCAAACAAACAGGCAGCAATGCACTTGTAGCTCAGTCCTATTGAAATCAAACTTTGAATATGCCATTGACTGTAGTGGGATTTGAACCTGGTCCTCTGAAGGTTACTGATCTTCTCGTGTACCTTGTATTGAATGACACAGCACGCTGCTGAGTGACCCTTCAGAGAAACAATAGCAGGACCTCAGGAGGAGATTATATTTGTTCTTAAAAAACTTGTAGGTTACTTTTGAAGTCAGGAAAAAGGAAGAAGAAAGCTTTAATGACTCAAAGACCTGCGCACCAAAAGAACTTGAGAAAAAAATATGGCAGACTTCATTTCTGAAACTGTCTTACAGAAAAGCTTTTTGAAAAGTCAAATATTTCTTTGTACCTCGAATTCTTTTGTCTTTAATGAAGAGGGTACATATGCTGAAAGCAGAGGGATAAGCTGTAAGATCCCAAAAGAACAAAACCAGAGAATCTGAATATATTTGAAGCTTTCCTTAAAAGGTGACCCGGAATATGGAATATGAGATAGCATCTCAATGACCCAACAGTGAAAAATGTTTTTCTAATTTTCTCCTTCTTGTCTCTTGAATGATGTCCCTAATGCCTCAAATCACTCTTGCCTTTACAGAAAAATTCAGATTTGTGTACAGCTGGAGTTCTACATGGGCCTGGATTTTACAAGCCATGAATGGTCTAAATGTTTAACATATGTTACCTTTGTGAGCTGAAGATGCTCAGAACATTGACAGACAGGAACTGATAGAAGGACAAAATGGTCTATGGACACTTCTGAACTTTATTACCTGCAGACCTTGTAAAGTCTAGAACAAGGAGAGAATTGTAGTCATCTTTGTTTCAAAAATAGCAGAGTCTGCTGGTAAAAATTCACTTTTTGTTTTGTATGTTCCTATCAAGCAGATACAGAAAAGATGATGAACCAGTTGCAAATATATCCTTACTTTGTTCTGCCCCGCAGTTTCTTTTACCCACCTCTCTATCCTTCTGCACTCAAATATGTATACCAGTGTCAGGGACAGGAGCAAGCTGGGGAAAGGGAGAGGAAGAAGGGCAAGACAAAGCCTGTACCCATTTTTGCCAATCGTGTGGTCTTTTAAGCAAGGACTCAAGCAGTGACAGAAATGGTGAATAGAAACTGGATTAACTGAATCCTACATAAAGGAAAAAAAAAAGCAAAAAATTACAAAGAAACAAAATTAAGTAGAGGGGATGTGAACATATACATTGAAGAAAGTATGTAAAAGCAGAGGACACTTGAAGAAGGTGATGTTAAAAAGGAAGAAAAGAAGAGGCAGACTGTTTTAAAAGGGATAGGTATGTATAAAAAACCTCTTTAAGATTTTAAGGAACTTCACAAGACAGCCCTGTTCTTGAACTCTGAAGTTCATCACTCTTATAATCTGCAGGAACAGCTATCCTGTACAAGTGGGTTTGATACAGTATTGGCCATAAGGATAAGACTCCTTGCATTTGTAAGTGTTTAAAAAACCTTCCTTCATTGTCACACAACACTAGTGATCTCAGCAAAACAGCTGGAGATACAGGTAGAAATAGATCGAGGGAGTCCACTCAAAATACAGACCATTGCAATACGCAGTTATCTTATACATAGCAAACAGCACTGTTATTTTAATAGATTGCAAAATGAATAAGGTTAGCTTGTGAACTTGGGATTCCTTAAGATGCTGATTTTCTATGTTTACTGAGGATAAAGAAGCTTCAGAAGATACCTTCTTAAGAATTGCAGTTCATGTTTGTTCAATGCTTAAGTTGAAAAAATACCAGGTAAAAAATTTCCTGGACAAAAATACATGATTAGGTTCAAAAGCAAAATACACAATAGAGGTGAGACAGATTCCATTTTGACATTCAAGAACATCCAATATTTAGATGGAAAAACTCACTAAGTCAGAGACTTTTCACTGTTTGTGGTATGCTTCCCCTGCCCTCTCCACAGTTGGATGATTAAGTACTACTACGCTTAAAGTATCTAAAATAGGATGTCTTGGGATCTCAGGCTTAATTTTTCTAAAGTGAAAAGTGCTGTGATGTTTTCAGAAGCTTTTCCAAACCTATATGCAGGCTTTGGAAGAAAACTTTGGAAACAAAGAATTTATTTTCAGTTATTTTAGTTCTTGCCTACTGGAGAAGCCATTTTCTTAACAAAATAGAGTTTCCATTTTAGAGAAGTTCCTTATCTTTTATTTCCCCAAGGTTACATGTCCAAGAGCTATCATGCTAACAGACATGGTTCATTGTGAGCATGTAGAGACACCATTGGGTTCACTAGGCTACAGAGGAATTTCCTGGAGCTGAGGCTAAGATGTTGTAAGGAGTTATTTTGGATTCATTCTTTATTTTGGGTGAAATATTTCAACTTTTTTTTTTCATTTTTCCTCACAATATATTTCATTAGATGCAGATCAGTTAAAAGAAAGAAGTCAATGCACTGAATATTAACACACATCATTTTAATGGTATTATTTTAAGCTGTATTTATTTGGAAGGTTGATTCATTACTAGTTGAAATGCTAATATAGAAATATTAAGCAAGAAGCTTCAAGGGTGATACTATAATTTCTGATTAATAAAAGTGCTACTAATGTGCCTTAATTAACTACAATATGTGGTTCCTATAGCTCCAAGGTCTAACTCTTCTAAGCAATTTATTGCCAGTAAGGTCCAAGGCAGTGCCTGTTATAAATTTAATTCATTAAAATGCTACACTTAATGAGAAAAAGGTTATTCTACAGAATTCAGACTGGGTACACATATTAGTTTTAGCAACTGATAGACCTTTTCTAATCTCGCAACAACTTTTTAACATGAAATTCTCTGCAATACATTCATCCTCACTGTAGTTTCAATCAAATGAAAACACAAGCAAATCAGAAGTAAATCACAAACATGAACGTGAGTCTCCCTCTTCTGCTAGAGGGACTCTAGGAGGCCTTGAAAGTAGTAATATGTGCGGTTGGGCAGGAGGAGGAAGTGATACTTTCTCCGCATTGTTTATTTGATCATCTAGATGAGAAGATATTCATGCATATATTTTTCAGTGGGAAAATTAATAGTGTTATACAGTATACAGTGATGTTATAGAGCATAAAAGAGTATGTAGAATTGAAAGCCAAGAACTACTGAACTGTATATTCAGGCCAGACAGGACTAACATGAATATTCATCTAATTCCCACCACTATTTCACTCTCAAGCTATGTTCAGTTCATGTTTTGCCCATTACCTCTTCCAATTACTATCCTTATCTCGATTTTCTCGTGCCCCACGTTGGGTGCCAAAAAGGACTGTGGTGGGTTGACCCTGGCTGGGGGACAGGTGCCCACCAGAGCCGCTCTATCACTCCCCTCGTTCACTAGACAGAGAAGAAAAGGTACAACAAAAAGCTTGTGGGTCGAGATAAGGACAGGGAGAGATCACTCTCTAATTATCGTCATGAGCAAAACAGACTGAACTTAGAGAGGAAATTCGTCTAATTTATTACTAAGCAAAACAGAGTAGACAAATGAGAAATAAAATAAAATCTTAAAATACCTCCTCCCACCCCTCCCATCTTCCCGGGCTCAACTTCACTCCTGGCTTCAACCTTCCACCCCCCTCAGTGGCACAGGGGGACGGGGAGTGGGGGTTACGGTCAGTTCATCACATGGTGTTTCTGCCGCTTCTTCATCCTCAGGGGGAGGACTCCTCTCATCGTTCCCCTGCTCCAGCATGGAGTCCCTCTCACAGGAGACAGTCCTTCATGAACTTCTCCAACGTGAGTCTCCTCCACGGGGTGCAGACCTTCAGGAGCAAACTGCTCCAGTGTGGGTCCCCCACGGGGTCACAAGTCCTGCCAGCAAACCTGCTCTGGCATGGGCTCCTCTCTCCACAGATCCACAGGTCCTGCCAGGAGCTTGCTCCAGCCTGGGCTTCCCACAGGGTCACAGCCTCCTTCAGGTGTCTCCACCTGCTCTGGCATGGGGTCCTCCATGGGCTGCAGGTGGAATCTCTACACCCCCTCATCCTCCCTCCATGGGCTGCAGGGGCACAGCCTGCTTCACCATGGTCTTCACTACGGGCTGCAGGGGAGTCTCTGCTCTGGCGCCTGGAGCACCTCCTGCCCCTCCTTCTGCACTGACCTTGGTGTCTGCAGAGTTTCTTACATCTTCTCACTCCTCTCTCTGGCTGCAAAAGCTCCCTCTAACTGTTTTTTTCCTTCTTAAATATGTTATCACAGAGGCGCTGATTGGCTTGACCTTGGCCAGCGGCGGGTCCATCTTGGAGCCGGCTGGCATTGGCTCTATCAGACACAGGGGAAGCTTCTAGCAGCTTCTCACAGAAGCCACCCCTGTAGCCCCCCCTGCTACCAAAACCTTACCATGCAAACCCAACACATATACATCATAGAATTTGATCCAGCAATTCCTGGATCAAAGTCACAAGTTTTTCTTCAGTTCTATGGGGCCAACAGAGACCTCTTTTGAATCATACTCACTCCATGTCATGTGGTAGCTCACCCTGCATCAGCAGATGGTGAAAGAAAGACCAAAGGATCTCAGCTCCCTCCCTTTCTCTTCCTCCCATTATGTCAACATCTGCCACAATTTTCCTTGTTTTTGAAAAGCTTATTTTCGAATAAGACTAATTAGACCAAATGAAAAATGAATCTTGCCTATTTACCAAAGAAGAAACTGAGGCTCAAAGAAATGAAGCAAATCATGCTACTAAGGGAATCTTTAACAGAGGCAAGATTTTCAGGAGAGAAGAGCATTAAGGGAAAATATAGGGCTACTTAACTTTTGCTAGCCTGATTATAGATTTGATACTGTTTTGAATGCTTGACACGTAGGAGGAGCCTGGTCCTCCAGTCCCTGACACCACCACAGTTCTGGTAGGATGCAGCCAATAAGAGTTTTCCTAATCTTAAATGAGAATTGGTCTTCTATGTAGTTTCACTATCATCACAAGTATCAATGTGTTGTGATAAACTTGTCTGTTGAGCCAGTGTGATGCACGAAGTGCTCGGCAAATATACACAGTGATATAGCTCCAGGAGATGTCTAGTCTGTTCTAGACCAGTTCGATTTTTATGATTCATGTATGCTTTCCAATACAGAACGAGTTAATTGGATCAGTAAAGTGGCCAGAGAGTGAGGTACAAGGTCCCTTTCCCAATCACAGATGGAAAAATGCCTTTCTGGCATTGGACTAAATTTGTGTATCAAGAATCAAAGGAGTCCAGAAATGCTCTCAGGCTATGAACCAATTTGACTTTTGGGAGCAGAGACTGTCAATGCATACAAATGTGACAACACCATCAAAACACTGCCTGCATTCCTGTCTCTAGCGTCTCTTTGGATGGACTTAGGCTTAGACAGTTGCTTCACAGCCACTTGCTGATTTTAGCCAGACAGTGAGACAACTGGATAACAGAGAGCTGGGCTCTGCCATAATGGATATTCACACAGACAACCAACAGACCCAGGTGGTCAGACCTTGAACTGGGCAGCAGAAACATGTATCCAGTTCCTCAAACTTGCTGGATTCTGACCGCAATCATATAAGACCTAGATTGCTATCCAAATGGCTTCCTTATAGTAGCACTACATGAGCTTTTTGAAGGAGATATAGGGAGAATCCACATGTAGCTAGGTAAATGTACAAGTTTACACAACTTGTAAACAAATGCCATTTGCTGATTTTCATGCGCAGCTCAGTCCTGGCACCCATGAGACTAGCTTTGAGGCCATAGGAAACCCAATAGTAGTAAAAGACAAAGTAATGTTCTACCCTGTCTCCCTGCCCAACTGATTGCAAAATTAGAGGTTAGCCTTCTACCCCCTCATGTTATCAACCATACCTCAGCCAATGTCACTCCATTTGCAACCATTCAATACTTAAAGGGGGCTTACAAGAAAGATGGGGACAGAATTTTTAGTAGAGCCTGTTGTGATAGAAAAGAGACTAGATTTAGACCAGACATAAGAAAGAAATTTTTTATGATGAGGGTGGTGAAAACAAGTTGCCCAGAGAGGTGATAGATGCCTCATCCTTGGAAACATTCAAGGTCAGGTTGGACAGGGCTCTAAGTAACCTGATCTAATTGAAAATGTCCCTGCTTATTGCAGAAGGGTTGGACTAGATAACCTTTAAAGGTCCCTTCCAACCCAAACCATTCTATGATTCTATGATTCTATTTCTCAGATGTCCTTATATCAGGTCTGAGTGGAGTATGGGAAGCAGACGAACTTTAACATA
This sequence comes from Balearica regulorum gibbericeps, assembly GCF_011004875.1. Taxonomy (NCBI): domain Eukaryota; kingdom Metazoa; phylum Chordata; class Aves; order Gruiformes; family Gruidae; genus Balearica; species Balearica regulorum. Next base: position 94,253,827 of record NC_046186.1, on the reverse strand, counting down.
ATTGCCTTTACATGACATGTTGATTCAATTGGTGATGCATTTCACATGGAAAACAGCTTCCTGACACTCCTACAGAGCAAATGGTGATATTTCAAAAATATATTTTGGTGTCCACAGTTGCAATATTTGAACCCCTGTGCATCACTTCTAGATCCAGTGGAAAATAAAAATCTATTTCTGAAAATCTTACTGGCACCTAAATACCTTGAGAAACCTGGTTTTCTGGGTCAATATACATTATCCCTGCTGCCTCCACTAAACAATTAGCAACCTGCAATGCCAGTAGTTGACAAGGAACACAATGTCTGAAACAGATGGCTTGCTTATTGTGTTGTTGCTTTCCTTCCAGTCAGGCCAATTTGGGCCAGCTGTCTTTTTAAGAGATCTTTTGAGAAGTGCTTGCTTTTGTGTTCAAGCTCCAAGAGCTTTCTAAGAAAGTGAAAAGGCTGGGATAGAGTGTGAGTCAGGTTTCCTCTTGGGTACAAGTAGAAACTGGCAAAACTTGCTTTTAGTTAGTCTGCAGATCAGTCTTACTGAGTGTGGAGAGAAAAATCTCCGGACTCACCAGCTCACTTGATGTTAGGTTCCCCTATCCCTCTTTTTTCCCCTCTCACCTTTTCAGCAAGTATTATATATGTTATGCATATTATACTGACATATCTAAGAACTGTAAACCAACCTTGCCACTTGATATATTGAACAATTCAATAATGTGAAGGAAAATGATTGACTGTAGGGTTGTGATGGGAGACAACTGTGAGTAGGGAGAAACTTGAGAAGAGAGAATAAGTTTTAAGATAATGTTTAAATTCCTATGTTTTCCATAGCACTAGAACAGGGTTGAGAGGTGGCCTAAAATTCATTGATGTTCCCTCAGTCATGTGCTCCTTCCTGTGGCCACATCCCCTTGTTTCTCACCTCAAAGTTAATGTACTCTCATGTGGTGGAGAACTGGGTTGCAACTAATCATTTTTGTGGGTATAAATTCATAAGTGAGAAACAGCAAGACAGGTGGTGATAGAGCATGTATACAAGAGAGGATATTTATGCAGGCAGTTTGCTCAGATTACTTAACCTTGTAAGGCAGGTAGAAAAAAGGTAGGTAAGAGAAAATGTGTCCATGTATTATAGCATTCTCTCAAATCAGACTGAGAACTGCAATAAATTAAAAACAAACTTTCTGAAGACCTTCATCAGACACTGAGCAGCATTTTTTAAATGATTGATAAACAATTATAAAGCTGCTGTCACACCTCTAGCATCATAATTTAAGTTGAGTGCCTAGAGTACTGTTTAAATCACTGGTTCGTGTCAGGAAAGATAAATAAGTCTCGATTCTCATTGATACTGAGTTTTCCTCCTTTGCTTCACTTCCACCCAGAGTATTTTCCCTCAGCTCTTTGAACTCTGGCTAAGAAGGCAAGCAAGTTTCTCACCTACAAGTTGTAAAGAAATAGCTGGAAACCGCTGGGCATGCTGTCTGGATGGGCTGCTTCATTGTTGTTCACAGGTGCCGAATACCCTAGGGAAACCCTTACCACTAAAGAGGATTTAGAACCAGCCTCCTGATGAAAATATTGACAGCTCCTTCCAGAGAAGCATGCAAAGAAACATGACATTTTGGGACTAATATTTATTGCTCAACAGCAGCTGGCAAATTGCTCTCATCTGATTTGGCTGGCTGCTTTGCCTTGGAAATCAATAGCAGATTGGAAATATTTCACTCCATCTATTAGGTGCAATAAAAAAAAAATATATAACCATCATTAAAGTCAGAGATTGCATAAAAACCTTATTTGAATGTGGGTGGTATCTATAAACCAGGTTACAGCCCAAACACTATATGTCTGTAATGCATGTCTAGCTGCTACAATAGGTGATGAAGTATATTCAGTCATCCAGCTGTGCAGCTGCTGCTGTAATTCTGGAAACTATTGAGGAGTTAATTGTGTTAGTTTGTTAACATGTTGTTAGATTACAGCACATCATGGCATAGCTACCACACACAGGCATCAGGGGCAGCATCAATGAAAAGACCACGCCAAGAACATGCCATGACTGAGCTGTCACACGCTCCAGGAAAATGCATTATGGAAAAGAAGAGATGAGATTTTAATGCTCTTTAAACAAATTTATCCAGAGCTCAGAAAAGCTAGAAATTGAATCTAGTAAAAAAGAGAGGGTTTGAGGCTGAGTGATGGGGGCTATTCTTTTTAGCGAAAAAGTAGCCGGTAGAGTTGTTTCTTACAAAAGTTGTGATCAAATGAACAGCCTAGGGTCTAGCTTCCCAAAGTTCAGAAGACCACTGTTTTGATTGCGGCATTACCACAGAGTTTCTGCATACATAGTACTCCAGAATACAGTAAATGAAAAAGAGGAGGTTTCACAACCATGTTCTGCTAAAATAGCCAAAAAAACTTTTCCTTCCACTCAGAAGGGAGAAAAGAGTAGGGGAAAAGAAATTTGTCCAAAGCAAGTGTATCTGATGTCTTCATGAAGTTAAATCCCTGTGATCTCCTAGTCTAAGCAGGAGGCTGGGAGTCAGGATTGAAGTTCTCAATCTTTAGCTACTTTGCTATTTGACTGATTCCTAGATACTTTATGCTAAAATAGACAGGATTTAAGATTTGTGTTCACCTTTAATGGCACAATTGTCTTGGATGTTAATTAGAGAGGGAGGGTTACTTCTGATTTATCTTGATCTTAATTCACTCACTGTGAATTCCGTCAATGAGATTAAAGACAGCCCTTATACCTGTCCTTCGTTTCTTTATAGAACGATTTTCCTGAAGAAACATCAAACTTACAAAGGTCTGAGACTTAGATAACAGTAAGTCATCCAAGTAATTAGGGACTTCAGACCCATTTATTTCAGAGAGCTTTGAGAAGCCGTTCTCAGATCTTAGCAGAGTGAAAATGGTGAATGGCCACTGTGGAGGCCAAGGATTAGGCTGGACAGCAAGAAAACAAGCTGGCATATTGACAACTGTGAGTTAACTCAATATGCAAACTGCACTCTTCTGGTGCAAAGATTTGATCCCTTGGAATAGCCTTGTCTTGAGTTCTGTTTGCATTTCAATATACAGTAGATGCAAATTGAGTGTTTTTGAGTGAGTTTGTATAATAGGTCATTTGTCTGTTTCCTTCCTCTTGGAGCCTCATATTTTTAAAGTGATAAATGTATTAAATCTTTCCTGAAATGAGCAAAAGAGATACGGAGTAGGGAATAGATAAAAGACTTGAATGAAAGAGGCTGTCATTTTTTTTTCACATCCAATTGCCATAAAGATACTGGATGTTAGGTTGCCAAGTTTATTTTTGTTCTGACTTGCTATTAAAAATATATGATTAAACCATAAAATAAAAAAAAAAATAAAATAAATGATAAAATATATGATTAAAATATAGTGAGACACTGGAACAGGTTGCCCAGAGAAGCTGTGATGCCCCATCCGTGGAAGTGTTCAAGGCCAGGTTGGATGGGACTTTGGGCAACCCGGTCTAGTGGAAGGTGTCACTGCCCATGGCAGGGGGGAGTGGAACTAAATGATCTTTAAGGTCCCTTCCAGCCCAAACCATTCTATGATTCTATGATTCTAAAACCTGAATTGGGTAAAATAATATGTGGGTGTGCCTTTACCATAAATTCAGTAAATTCAACTAACCAAACAAAAACAGCTAAATAAGCCATACACTGCAGTGGAGAATCATAGAATCATAGAATAGTTGTGGTTGGAAAAGATGTTTAACATCATCAAGTCTAACTTTAAAGAAGTCACTATAGTTCATACAAGTCCCCTATGCTGTCTGCTGTCCATTCCGATCTTTTCCAGTCTAGATTCAAATCAATTATAAAGTAGCTTCAAAGGAACCTTTATCGCTTCACATGTTTCGATCAGTCCTGGAGTTATAATATCCAGTCTTAACTCTGTCATTGAAGCTCATTGATTGCACTCCTTCAGCTAACCAATGAGGCATTCTCCTAGACACTGAGTCTGCTTTATTGAGGCACTTATCTAACATTTTTACCTTCACATTTACTTTCTACACAGTGCTGCCTTTTAGAGCTCTCTTCTGAGTCTGAGCGCAATTTCAGAGTGCTGCTTGTGCACTTCAGCAGAGCCTTTGTGCACTTTGTGCAAATTTGGTAAACAAAATTAGAATATATCTTCAAAATTAGTTTGAAATTACTTATTTTCAGCATAAGAAACCTTAAAAAGTCCCTGTGGGATGTTTTATTGGCTGAAAAGAGACAATTACAAACAATAACTGGAATCTAAATTAGAAAACACACAGGCTTGCAAGTACTTCCTATTTTTTAAGTGGAAGGAAAGGGAAAACATCTGGAAAGGTTGAAACTGATGAGAGAGGATGTCATCAAACTCGGTGAAGAGTCTCTAGATTAAATATATTTTTACTGCTTGTGTGTCTCTAAAGAATGTACAATACTATTGCAAGTGTCTGTCTTTTCTATCAGATAGTCAAATAACTTATTCAGAGGTGAGATGAATCCAAAGTAGGCCGTCTTCAAGAAGTGTTCAATGTCATTATGCTGCTTTGGATTTCTCCCACACCCCACACGCCTTCTCCTCCCCTCCCCCCCCCCCCCCCCCCCCAAAAAAAAAAAAAGAAAAGAAAAAAGGAAAGGAAAGGAAAAGAGCAGGGAAAGGGTAGAGAAAGGTGAAGAGCAACAGGAAGCAGAAGGGCACTACTTCACAGAGCAACTCTTCACCTTCCAAAAGACCCAGTCACAGACAGGTTCTGAAAATCTGGCATGAGTCGTATTCATTTCAGTTTGTGTGGTGAAGCTTGGCTGTGGGTTTGAGAAACTGTTGGATTTACTCTGAAAGTTCTGAAGTTCTCTTCACTAGCTCAACTCATCAAATTCTACTGAAAAAATTTTGCTTGTGTTCTGGACTAGTAGTAGGGGAAGGCTTGACTCCATTGTCTAAGCCTCTGGAAAACTTTTCGGTTTGCTCTAATGTTAATCTTCTTCTGCTATTGTGGCAGTAAACCAAGTACCCCAGGCAGAAATCAGCAGTGCACTCAGTAACAGGTGCTAGTAACAGCTCTAAAAAGATTGTGGCTTATTACTGAGATGATTCACAACAGCATATTCACACTTGGCTTGTAAGCATTTTGAGATGTACACCATCTGTTCCTATGTGCCTTGTCCACACTTGAAAAATTACTGTCATAATAATAATTTCAACAATAATAGATGATTAAATGGGCTAACCTAGACCTTTCAACAGTGTCAGTCAAAACAATAAAGCCCCAAAGAAAAAGCAGCTTTCAGCCCTCTTCATGCCTCGGAGATTTCGGGTTGCTGCTCACAGTGGTTCTCAGAATAATAATCCTGCCTGTCACCATATTTGTTCCACTAGTTTAGATCTCTGACAAGTGGTCTTGTCTTATACACAAGTTTAAGACTGTTTTAAAAATTCAGCCAAGCAAGCAGAGTTATTTTCATTTTCCAAGTCCCTTTGTCTCTCACAATTCCAGATTATGAGGCTTTAGAACTGCAAAGAAATTGCAGGTTTCAGTTGAGCATGGGGAGAGTACCATACTATCCACCAGAGTCCAGTTTCAATAAGTCTTACATCATCATGCAAGGGTCACTGTTTGTTGTTGTGTGGGTCTTCTAGAAACACTTCTCTTCCTCAACAGATCTTGACAGGTTTAGAATTAAAATTTTAATTGGACTGACATTTCCTGGGCAACTGTACTTTGTGTGCAAGCCCTTGAATGCAAACAGAAAACCCAAAGCCACAAACAAACAAAAAAAGAATTTACATTTAGATGGTTAATTTTTTGGGGTTTTTGTTTGTTTGTTTGTTTTGTTTTGGGGTTTTTTTGGTTTTGGTTTTTTTTAGGAGTGAAACCAACAGCAAACCGTGATGATTTCCAATTTTTGAGATAACACCTTCTTGGAATTATGCCAGCCCTGATCAAATTAGAGGTCTGCCTCTTATGTAAATACATTCTCCCATCCCAGGCACAATATGGTCTTTTTTTTTTTTTCTTTTCAATTTTATTCTTTGCCTGTAGCATGTGGCAATAGAAACAAATCAAATCATCTCACTTCGTGCCAAATCGAATCCAAAGAATGAATTGCTTTCAGTAATACACCCACACTTCCACACTTTACAAAAAGTAAATTGTTGGACTCATGACTTTTAAGCTCTAGAACATTTATTTTGTTCATTAAGCAGTCAGACCTATAAAGGTACTCATACTCTATTGTCAAAGAAAAAACATACTTAGTTGCTAAATGATGCAGCTGAAAGTGAAATGATTAAATAGACTGATGGTTAAATGCTTCAAAGCTGGTTGTCCCAGGAGGAATGGGTGTTGTACAGATTTTGAGAGTCAGGGTAGAATGAACTGGAAACTCCTACCCATTCTGCAATCACCCCTTTACTTGCAGTATCAACATAGACTGAGTTTCATATCCATACCTAACAAGATTCTTGGGGTCTACAATCCAAACACAACACAAAGGCATTAGGTTCAACAGAAAAGAACTGATAAAGATTCCCCATGTTGGCAAATTCTGGTAGAGAACATGAGTGACAGTCTGAGCTGGGGCAGTTAGCAAAATTGGGAAAGGGTCAGAAATGCAAATTCTGTGATCTTCCACACACAGACTACTCTAGCTGATCCCTAAACCAGAAATTAGTTTCCTTGAATGGCGATTTCCCTTCCTTGACTAGCTTAGGAATAGGGGAAATGTAAAATGTAACGGAACCATCATAACCTCCCTTCATCCAGTTGTGCCAAAGAGTAAATTAGGGTCAGCCTAGCTCAGGTTGTGTTCAAACCGAGTATGGTAATTTTCAGCAATCAGTGTGCATGGCACTGATACTTAGCTAAAAGGGAGCAAAGTGTCAAAGGAGAGTCTCTTGATAGGTGGCAGACCACAAGCAACAGAGGCTGCACGTGAAACAACAGCTTTCTCAGTTTCACTGAGTGCTTCTACACAAGCCAAACAGATAGTTCCAAAGGTAAAGAGTTTTTACAATAGATGGCTAAGAAGCATTGTAATTTTTTTACTGTACTAAAAGGAGAAGAGATGAAAAATGTTCATAGCACAAAGATAATTCCTTATAGCAACTACTTAATCCTGCAGTTTTATTCAATTTCTTCCACTTACTTGTCCTAAAAATAAATCCTGCCTTTTCCTCTGAATACTGTGTTCTTGGTATCATTTATTCTCTTTCCACTCTGCCTTAACCTCAGCTCTAACTTTGACTCAGGTCAAATATCATACTTCATGCTTAGAAAGTGATTTCTGTTTGATGGTTCAACTTGGTTTGCAAACATTAAACAAACTCAGTCCCTTCTATTTCCAGAAGTCAGGTACTATTTGAGGAGTTAAGGAAGTTAGTTCACAGACCCTGGAAGAGAAAACTGCTGTCCTCACTCCCAGAACCCGTATCTTAAACAAGGACATTCTAGTTTTGTTCTCTCTCTCTCTCTTTTTTTTTTTTTTTTTTAGAGTAGAAGATATATTGTGCTATACAGGAACAAAACTGAGCTAAGTTACCTTTCATGCTGCTCTTGTAAGTGAAGTGAAACTGCAGGCTAATAGGAAACAATTCAATAGTATTTCATTGGTAAAATGGTGTCTTGTCTGCTTGTCTGTTCTGGAATGTTTTGATTTTGATTTAATTCTTTCCATAGGAAGAATTCTGAAGTGATTTGATGTCAAAATGTGGTATTTCATTTTGATTTTCTCACTTGGTTCTCTTCTGACTATTTTTTTTCAATAAAAGTAGATATGTTTAACATAGATGTTACTTCAGAAATATAAATTATTAAGATTTAGTAGTTAAAAAATTGGTTTTAATACAGACCTTTTGAATTTTCAGAATTAATTTGTTTTGGATTTTTTTCTAAATGTCATCACTTCAAAATTCATAATTTATGTAAATCAGGAAAACATCATTGCAGAATTAGAATTTCCTTTGAAATACAAATTCTATTTTTGTGAAAACCATGTGCTCATTTAATTTTAATAGAGTCTTGTAGTCGGGTCCAATAACAAGCTTGTATGTGTTTTGCCTATTGTGATTCTAAACACGTTGTTTACAATTGCGCACACAGGACAGGGAGAGGTTGTAGACAAAATGGAAAGTGTACATTTTTGTCTTCCAAATTAATGAAACAACTGACTTGTCTACTACAGACCAAGTAAGGATTTCCCAATGGTATGTACTAGATGATACTGGATGGTGATCCTATACAGAGAACCACTACAGAATGTAATGCACATGCAAGTGTCATGTTTTCATAGACATACGCTAAAACTCTGTAAGCTGCTATCAAGAAAATGTTTCTTTCTATGTATTTTTGAGGCTTTCAGAGGAGTTCCTCCCAAAATACGGATATAAATTCTATTTAACAAATATTTGTACAATTGTTACCTGACAGTGTTTGATTTTATAGAGATTTGTCAAATGCACATGATTTTAATAAAGTTAAAGTATATGCAATGAACAAAGTACGAGTCTAACCCAAGTTCATAGGTGCTAAAAAAAACCCATTGAAATAGGATCCCATTTGGAAAAGTGTTCAGTCTCCACTACTCTCCCTACCTTAGGTGGGACATATATTGTTCCATTCTCTGACAATTCCTACAAAACTGAAATCTTGAGTACTGTGCCAAAGACTGTATCAAAATAACAGTTTTTAAAAAGGAGGGGAGATGACTTCAATTTCATATTGGAATATAATGGGTTGATTGGTACAAAAGGAACATAGTACATTTGCTCATACAAAAATCAGTAAATGAACACCAGGGCACACTGACTTAAAAAAGAAAATGGCTTGAGAATGAGACTAGTAAATATGGAAATAAACAGGGTTGTCAGCCAGTTGAGACATTTCTGGAAGCAAGTAGGTCAGACAGCACCAAAACATATGGAATCAGTCTTAAGCATGAGGTATTTATAATCAAGTAAGAGATGAGCTTCACAGTACCTCCCATGTTCACCAGGGATCACTGTGTGACTGGAACTGGCACACTGATTCTTAGTCGGATAATACACAGTGCATCAAAATACAGCAGGTACAGATATGTGTGGGGAGACTGAATGCAAACCTAAATGCTGTGGTATTTTTCCAAAGTGCTGAATACGCACAGATGTCCTGAGAGTCAATGAGGTTGAAAAACTTGGATCAGACAATGAAGACACCTGGCTTTACAGGCAGAGAAGTAGATGCCAGTTCTCTAAACACTTCTCTGATACTTCTGCTGACATATTTGGAATAGAAAAGATACACAGGGGGTGCTCCCTTGCAGATACCTAAAAAGATTTGCACATGAGAGTATGTCAGAGATTTTTTGCCCAAGTCCACTTTTTCTACAGCCATCCCTCCTATGGTTTATTTTCTTTTATATCAACAGCTTTAAAATCAAGCTTTTTCTCATTTAAATTCTTATCCAGTGTGGAATTATTGCAAAGCTCATTTTTAAAGGTCATGGTTTATCAGATTAGCATCATGTGGACACAGTCAGGCATAAGTTATCCATAAAGGTAGCATCACTCAAGAAAGGTGAATGTTTCCTTTTTAATCCTGACCCTGACATGTCATATTAATCTCAGCTAGAGACCAACTAATGCCCAGGTAGGGAGGACCAGAAGCCATGAAAGTGCACAGACTTGACAGAACCTATGGCTTGATGCAAGACTCATTTTAGAGCTGAAACACTCTTTTTCCTAAATAAAGCAAAACCTAAAAAAGAAAAGTGAGGAGGCATGGGTGGACAATAAAAAATGTTTACTTGCAGCTAGAAGACCACAAACAGGGGATTTGTATTCAGGCAGTAAAAAGGAATAGAAGAAATTCTAAACAATAAATAAGAAAACAAACGTGACTATTTCCTTTTTATATTGTCCTGTGACACAGCAATAGGCATATCCACTGAGTTCATCTCCCTACAGGATGATTGGTATCTTGTGTGCCAGTTTGGAATGTGAGAGCTTATACTGTCAGTATAAATCCCTGTGCAAATGGCCAATGCTTCTTGTGCCCTTTCATATCTGGCAGTTTTTGTTCGGATGTTGGGGTAGTGACATGAATATCTGAAGGTCTCTTTCAAGTGCCCTCACTGTAAGAGCAATAAAGGATGGAACGATAGCACACATTACCCACAGGTAACGGCCGAGGTCTGTGCCAGCAGATCACTAACACAGCCTGGAAGGAATGATGCTTCCCTTTGCAGAACATAATGCTATTAAAGAAAATAAATTTCTGGCTTGTTTGTGTCTCTGGAGCTCTTCTGTACTCTCAAAACACTATTCCTTGGCCTGTCAACACTGTTAATAGTGTTCCCATATAATTAACAGAGGAAGATTACCTAAAGATGAAAAATAGCATTTCCATTCAAGACAATTTTTTAAGACTTTGCTTCTTTCTCTATGGGATCTTAGTATTGGCTTTCTCAGAAGCAATCTTAATCTGAAGGATGGTATGAATGCTTTCAGAGATATCCAGGTAATTTCAGCCTCCAAGAGAAAAATTCCTTGGTATCAACACAGCTTGAATAAAGAGACTGGGGAAGAGGGAGAGCCCCATTAGAAGAGTTTGATTTTAACAAGAGGATGATGAAGTTAATTAAAGCTCAGTGCCCGTGAGCAAAGAGAAGAAGAGAGCACTTTGGGGTTTTTCCTTTTGCTTTGCTCCAGCTGTTCCTATCTCCAAGCCAAATACATGAGCCAAAATGATACGAGCTGGCAGCTTTTTATAGCAAGGGGATCATCTGTTAAATGGTTAGGTTGGTTTTGTTTTGCCATAAGAAGACAGGGAGTATAGTTTCAAAGTTTTCAGCAGGAATTTAGCCAAGCAGTTCTCATTGCTTTTTTAGCCTGTCTTTTCATTTTCCTGCCCATAAATTATACAATGAAATCCCTCTCCCTCAGAGCACCTCTCATGTCTGGAGTTAGTCATCAGTTTCTCCTTTGCCTGTACCAACTTTAACCTTTCTAAGCATTTTGTGAGTTCTGTGCTTTCATTAATAAGGTGATTATGCATTAAAAAAAAAAACACGTTTGTGTCCTAGAAAATAGGCATTTGTGGATGCAAATTAGCTAATAATTGGCCAGGCCCTTAACGATGCTAAGATCCAAAATTCAATGGGAACATAATAAATCTTTCAGTATTTCACTTATTATTAATACTTTCCAGACCACCCACTTTCCAAAGATTCAGATCAGGAGCCTCAAAGCACAGGATTTAACTCTTGTCTAAAGCCTAGACTAGCTAGACTAGTGAATGTGCACTTAGGCCCAAAATCTCCCAGGAATCCTGAGTGACCATCTGTTGGTTCTCAGACTCGTCTTGCATCTGAAATAAGTCCTTTGGAGAACTAGCTCACATTAGATCTCGTTCCTGTGGATAGTGAGAACACAACACATGTGACTCTCTCTAACCACCAGGTCAGGCAGCCACATACTGTCCCTTTAACTAAATCGTACCACAAACGGGCTGACATTGCATGGAAGTTTCAAATTGCTCTGTATTTAAGATCTGGTTCTCCAAAGGGTTGTGAATTTCTTGAAAAACCCAAATGTGCTGAGACTTACTGTCCTGGTTTCAGCAGGGATAGAGTTAATTCTCTTCCTGGCGGCTGGTATAATGCTGTGTTTTGCATTGAGGATGAGAATAATGTTGATAGCACACTGACATTTTTAGCTGTTGCTAAGCAGTCAAGGACTTTTCAGCTTCTCGTATTGCCCTGCCAACGAGAAGACGGGGGGCACCCAAGAAGCTGGGAGGGGACACAGCCAGCTGACCCAAACTGGCCAATGCTCATGCTCAGTATATAACTGGGGGGTTGGCCAGGAGGTGAGGAAGCTTAGGAAGGAGCTGAGCATCAACTTCAGGTGGTGAGAAATTGTTCTGTTCATCGCTTGTTTTGTATATTAGCCATTGTCGTTGTCGTTGTTGTTATTATTATCATCCTTTCCTGTCCTATTAAACCTTTTTTTTCCTTTTAGATTCTCTCCCCCATCCGACTGGGATGGGGGAAGTGAGCGAATGGCTATGTGCTTGTTTTAGCTGCCTGCTGGGTTAAACCACAACACTTACTTAAGAGAAAGAGCATCACTATATTTATTTTCATCCTGCATGCACTTGACCCCATAAACTGATTTGATGCTAAAAGAAATTCCTGACATCAGGGAATTTGCTGCTGCTTCACTCCAAAATATATAAGGTAAATCAGGTCTATAGTCTGCTGTCTTGTCTCTCTTAATGAATATTCCTCTCCATCTATGCCTTGTTTGACTGAGAGAGTTCCATCAGAAGTTGGAATTCACAGTCAGCACCTCACTTTCCCATGTTTGCCTTTCCCGCTGATTTATCTCATTCTCACACACTCAAATCTGAGGAGTTTCAAGTGATAAGACACTAACGTATAGCCTCCAACAACTGCTGGGAGAAACACTTCCTCTGGGCTGTACCTTCAAATTCAAACCATTCAAACAGCAGCCATACAACACAAACAAATCAATTTGTTCACAGTTGCAACATGTCAGCCTCCTTAAGGATTGCACAGTGAGTAACCTAATTCAGTCTTGAATAGGAGTATCCCCCAAGTTAATAACACGAAAGAGAACCAAGAATTGCATGAAATTCTGTTCCTGGCAGTCCTCAGCTCCAACAGAAGTCAACAAAGTGGAGAACCAGTCTCAGAGTAAGAAGCTGTTTGGAGGAATCTAGAAAGATAGGATGATTCCAAAAGGATGGCAACTGAGAAAAGCAACTTCTTGTACACCCAGCTGCAAACAATCTAGCTAGCAGATTAGTTTCCAGTACGATGCAGATAATCAAGCAGCTTCTCAACACCTCTTTAAATATAATAGTTGCTAACATTTGAAAGCAACTAATGGTGATATTGTGTAGGAAACTAGGAGACACATTTAAACCCCATAAACTGCACTGGTATCCATTGGGTTTCTGGGAGAGGAATGACTAGTCAGCGTGGGTGAAATGGCAAAAAGACAGCCTGTGCACTAAGTTCTCAAAACATTTGGAGCACTAAAGAAAGTCACTGAAAGCAGAAAAAGTACTTTACAGTGCTGAAATTACCAAAAAACCCACAAACAAATAAACAAACAAACAAAACCAAAATACCCAAACCAACTACAAACTGGGTGGTATCCCAAGAACAAAAAGATGTGACAGAGTTGAAGTGCTGGAAGACAAGGGTATAAATGAGAAAGGCAGTGTTCTTTCCACACAGTCTTCACTCTGAGATTTTAGATAAACCTCCCAGTTACCCTGTGTTTTTGTTTCCACTTCTGTAAGACAGATAGAGAGATCAACAAGACATAGATTCTAGAAGGCTTCATCTCTGAGAGTTAATGAAGAGAGTCTGAATAATAAGACATAATATCAGCAAAAGTGCAATATCTCATGAAAAGCAGACTCAAATTTCAGCCAAGCCTCCACTTCACATCACAAACTGAAAATAACTAAAATTTCAGTTAATTTTCTCTCATTCAGGACATTGCTGAAAACATGGCTCATTCTGGAAACAGAAAGCAGGGAGGTTATGTGTGCTTCTTAGGATACTTTTTTTGGGTGGTGAATGAAAGTTTGAGGCTGTGAGCATAATGCAAGAAGAAATCCCATTGTCAGGAACTGATTGGCCTCTGCATAAATATTTACAATTTATTACTAAGCCTATCCCCTTGCTGATTTTACATCAATGTTCAACCTTTTCAGTCATAAATTAATAATCTACTTTGAAGTACTGCAAAGTATTCCAGGCATTTATAAACAACTCCCTCCATCAGATTCTCAGATCATACAACATCATCAGGATCAGTAGAGTCATGCCAACATTGGATGTGGCTGGTAATTTCTCCCTCAGAGAAACACAGAGTTATTTCCATGATACAGCAACAGACTAACCAAGGAGATCAAGACAGAGAAAGTCAAATGAGAGTATAAATAACTGGTGGATTGGTTTGTCTCATTTTTCTGTCACAATTATTAATGATTCCTTAATCCTAACATTATGACAATGGAGAGAATTTCACTCCATATCAATCTAATGTGCTATGTAGCTAATAATATTATTTGAGAACTGGTAATCCAAAAGCAGGGAGGCAACACCTGGTGGCATTGCTTGCTATTCTGCATTACCTGTTCTTATTTTTACATCTATATTAAAGAAATTGCAAGCCTCCTTTTCCCCATATCCCCAGACTTGGATAATTTTCTGTCATAGTTCCAAATGTGTAGGGCTGCAAGACCAAATGGTGCTGCAATCCCACAACTAACACTCATTTTTTACAAGTTTTCCCTTGACTTGTAATGCATAAGGTATATTCAGTTTACTTGAAGGAAGGGAAGACAGTTTTATTGCTACAGAGGACTGTATTTACAGACTTTTAGGCATGGATCCTCCAGATGGCTATTTCTATACAGAATATAAAATCTCAGAAAAATCTGTCAGAATGCAGGTTATTAACTTGTTGGTTACCAAGAAAACAAACAGAGATCAGCATTGCAATTAACAAGTTATGTTTATACAGGTTATCAGTATTCTGAGCACAGCAAATGAGAAAGCAGGTACAGCTCTACTTTGTTCCATGAATTTTTTCCCTACATGCACCTGAAGCAGCTAATGACAGTCACTGTGGACTGATGGCATCACCAGCATTTAAAGTCTTCAAGTAAACAGTACTCAAATGTAATAAAAGAGGCAAATAGTCTGTGTGATGAGGGAGCAGTGCTATCAACCTGAAAGCATTTAAGTTTCATAGATGGAGTGCTATACATCAAATGGTTAACACTGACCAAAGAAACAGAGTAGGGCACAAGGACCCAGAGCCAGTTATAAGGATTCAAAGTAGGGTATTTGCTTGTTCTGTGAACTTTTGCTTTTCACCTTTTACTTGTCATTGTCCCTTTTGGCATAGTCTTTCACTATCTGTTCACATCAGAGATCACCAAGCAAAATGGCATTCCTCTTTCACATGTGATTTCTTAACACCAATATAAGGAGAAAGAAGCTTCAAGTCTCCTTGTAGGTCCTACATCCAAATCAAAAATATATCAGTGAAAGTTATAAGAAAAGCCTGCCCTGACATTGCTCACAGTGTATGTTTCCTGGAGAAACAAAGGTGTCACTAGAGTATCTTTCATCAATGCCAAATTTCCTTGCACTAAATTCATAACTTACAACTTACTGTTTCAAGACAGTGTGAATAATGAGATGGAGATTTCAGACATAAATGGAAGCATAAGAATCATTTTTATCCTCAGAAAATGTAAGAATCATCTCTTTCAAAGATGAAGTGAAATGACTGAACATCCATGGAGAGCAGTGTAATTGATCCATGTAAAGAAAGATGTAGTGAGGGGAAGACTTCAACAGTCATGAAAGAAGGGAGATCCTAAGCAGCAAACATGAAACCAGCAGAAGAAACACAAGGTCAGAACATTATGCAGATTACTCTGATGAGGCTTGTAACTCAACCCATAAATTTAAAGGATGATGTGCACCAATTATTTCAATTTTATACTGCTTTCGAAATTATACAGCTAAGAACTGATAAAGGTATAAATTCCATCCGTTACTGGTTGCTAAAGTATTTAATCAATATTTTACTAATATTCCCACCCTTACCTGAACTCAGTTTGACTTTTCACAGTAAAATCAATGAAACATTTCTAACCTCTAATACTGACTCTTCCTGGAGTGAAATATTTGGAGATATAATAATGGCTGGGATTTCACTTTTCAAACTATGGTTTCTTCTTTAAGGACTAGAAGGTTTTAAGTTTGTACTAGTGACCAAAGAGAAGGGCAGGAAAAAAACATATAACAGAATACTTTATCTGGAACCTGGGCTGTCTAACAGTGTTGACCCATAATCGTGACATAACAATATTATAAAATCCATCAAAGTCTTTGGAGTTGAGTTAGACTAACCTCCATCTTGCTTTATGTGAAGAGCCTTTCTGGTTAATGCTGTCCAAGACATTCCTTCTCCTCACTTCTCTACAGTAAGGGGAATGTCGGTTTGGGGTTTTTTTTAATACTTTGACTAAATGTTTTGGAGCATTGTACAAGTGATTCCAAACCCCAGAGACAAGAAGCTCCAGAGCCAGCAGTGTGGAATGCACTGATTCAAGGTAATTTGCTTTCAAATAATTATTAACTCTGGACAAATGCAAATAACAGGAACTGAAAGCTGGTTTTCATCTTCCCACCTCCCTTTCCCTCAGGGTACTGACTGGCTGCACCACTTTTTAGGTACTGTCTGTCATACTTGACTAAACTATTACCAAATCTTTTAATCCTTTGGATGTTTAAGCTCCTTCCCAAAGTTATTACAACATGCAAATCCCAGACTGGTTTTCCTGTTATATTACATCTTGCATTTCAGATCAAACTGTCAGCTGATCTCATGAGTTAATAAAATGGTATGAAATGAATAGATTTTTTTCATTTATTATGAATTCCTGATTGAGACCTGCCTGACTGAGTTTGGGGTGACTGAAAACTGCTACCACTTTGAAAATTACCATGCTGTTTGCAATGTGAGGGCAAAGCCTACTCCTGCAAAGCAAAGTTTATAATGTCAAGCTGATTACATTTCATCAAAAAGTCCTTCATTCGGGATGTCCTCTGACTACTTAGACTGGGAGACTTGCAGGAGTATCCTTGATGTCTTCCAGCCCATACAAAATAATTTTTTCTTCCCATAAGAAAGATGTGAAGATAGAGGCCCTGAACCTAGGAGCTGGGAAGTATTCCTGCATCCCACAGTTTAGATCTAAGCTGTCTAAGCCAGTTTGATATGTGTGTTGGTTTTGCGTGGCAAGGTTTTGGTAGCGGGGGGGGGCTACAGGGGTGGCTTCTGTGAGAAGCTGCTAGAAGCTTCCCCTGTGTCTGACAGAGCCAATGCCAGCCGGCTCCAAGACGGACCCGCCGCTGGCCAAGGCCAAGCCAATCAGCGCCTCTGTGATAACATATTTAAGAAAGACAAAAACAGTTAGAGAGTGCTTTTGCAGCCAGAGAGAGGAGTGAGAAGATGTAAGAACATCTGCAGACACCAAGGTCAGTGCAGAAGGAGGGGGAGGAGGTGCTCCAGGCGCTGGAGCAAGATTCCCCTGCAGCCCGTGGTGAAGACCATGGTGAAGCAGGCTGTCCCCCTGCAGCCCATGGAGGGAGGATGAGGGGGTGTAGAGATTCCACCTGCAGCCCGTGGAGGACCCCACGCCGGAGCAGGTGGAGACACCTGAAGGAGGCTGTGGCCCCGTGGGAAGCCCACGCTGGAGCAAGCTCCTGGCAGGACCTGTGGATCCGTGGAGAGAGGAGCCCATGCCAGAGCAGGTTTGCTGACAGGACTCGTGGCCCCGTGGGGGACCCACGCTGGAGCAGTTTGCTCCTGAAGGTCTGCACCCCGTGGAGGAGACTCACGTTGGAGAAGGCCGTGAAGGACTGTCTCCCGTGAGAGGGACCCCACGCTGGAGCGGGGGAACAATGAGTCCTCCCCCTGAGGATGAAGAAGCGGCAGAAACACCGCGTGATGAACTGACCGTAACCCCCACTCCCTGTCCCCCTGTGCCACTGGGGGGGGCGGAGGTTGAAGCCGGGAGTGAAGTTGAGCCTGGGAAGATGGGAGGGGTGGGGGGAGGTGTTTTTTAAGATTTGGTTTTATTTCTCATTCCTCTACTCTATTTTGCTTAGTAATAAATAAGATGAATTCCCTCTCTAAGTTCCATCTGTTTTGCTTGTGATGATAATTAGAGAATGATCTCTGCCTGTCCTTATCTCGACCCATAAGTTTTCTTTCATTGTACCTTTTCTCCCCTGTCTAATGAAAGAGGAGAGTGATAGAGCGGCTCTGGTGGGCACCTGGCCCTCAGCCAGGGTCAACCCACCACAATATGAAATAGCAACCCCAGCAGTGAGTCATCAGCTCGTTTTGAAACAAAACTCTGACCAAGATTATGTGGTTCAGAATAAGAAATAAAAGTCAGTGTTCCTCTTGTTCATCACATTTACATTAGAGTGTATATCATACTTACACAGGGACACTGAGGGCATCAAGAGATTCAAAGTCCAGCATGAAAGGCATAAATTCCACTTGACCTGAAGGAGCAACTCTATTAGATGCACTAATAGTAGGCTTTTATAACTCACTAGGCCAGCCTTTGGAAGGAAACAAAATCACGTGCACTGAATCAGAAGAACAAACAAGCAAGATCTGCTGAGGCGTACACACTAGGCACCACAGACTCATGGGTGTTGCTCTGAAGATTCAGATTTAATGCAGAATTAACCATACCCACTCTAGGGGACAGAACTTGGATCTTCATGGTTCCTTCAACATTTAGGTCCTTTAGGAAACGTTTGCTCTCCCTGGTCAGACAAGCAGCCCACAGGAACTGTACATTCTGCCTTTCACAAGGTGGAATATTTGAGGGTTTCAGAACTTACGTGAAGAACAAAGAACAGCAGTAGGTGCTCTGCTCCTACAGCATCCCTCAGCACTTTTCTCATCCCAGTACTAAATCTGTTCTTAATCAGAGGTCCTTTTTTTTTTTTTTTTTTTTTTTTTTTTTTTTGGCAAAAGTAATGGATTGAATGATAGAAGCATAGAATACCATAGAATACCAGGTTGGGAGGGACCTTAAGGATCATCTGGTCCAAGCTTTCTTGCTGAAACTACAGTCCAGACAAGATGGCCCAGCACTCTGTCCAGCTGAACCTTAAGTGTCCACTGTTGGGGAATCCACCACTTCCCTGGCTGATTGTTCTCATTGTGAAAAATTTTCATTTTGTCTCCAGTCAGAATCTCCACAAGAGTAACTTGTACCCATTACCCCTCATCTTTTCCATGTGTCTCCTTGTAACAAGGGAATCTCCATCTTCCTTGTAGCCACTCTTTAAATACTGGAATATGGTGATAAGTTTGTGTCCACTGAACCCCTTTGCCAGAATGCAGAGTTCCCACAGAATACATGGAACCCACTTGCAGCAATGCTGATGCAGCCATGATAAATAGATGATTCTTGATCAACACAGATGGGCCTCTGAAGATTTCTCTCCACAAAACATCAGTGCTGGCCACTCCATCAATAAACCAGAACGAGTTAATGTAGTGTCCTCTCTAAAGAAGTGAGAGAATGCAAAATGGCTGTCACCTTCTTTCTCAAGACGCACATCTGCTCAACTCAATGTTCTTGCAAGAAAACACTTTAACCTCTTGGTTGGCCTTATGATCTTATTACAGACTGAGCTATAACACCCTGGGCTATAATTTCTATGTCCTCTGCTGGCAGAAAACACTGATTCAGCAATCAAACCTTTGTTTCTATTCCCATTGCACATACTTTGTGTCTGTAAAGTGAACACAAGGTAGAGATCAGACACTAATCCTGCAAGTTAAGAGACTTGAATTCCATTGTCAGCTCTGCCACAAGTTTACCTCATGCAAGTTATGCTTGTTCCTTAGCCATTTTCATCACTACTCCCATAAAAGTCAGCTTCTGTGTCACAAAGCTGACAGCAAGCCTGCCCAGCACTCTAAGCCCACACAGACAGATTGTGAATAACTGGAAAAATGACACTTTGAGTTCATTAAACATTGGTCAGAGCTATTTAGCTCCCACCTCCTATACCTACAAGCAAGGACAGATTTAAACTGACATAAACAGTTCTTCTATTTTCTAGTATCATTTAACGTAGGATATATTAACATGTGCTTTACATGTGTGGCCCTTGCTTAGCATGAATAATTCCATCAGCTTAATGTCACAGGGAAGGGGATGATGTTGACATGCAACTCGTTGCTTCATTTTTAACAGTCACACATACCTGATATTTTCAGAAGTCAATTGATCTGGCATCCTTATTCTGGAAAAGATCTGTCTGTGTTTATTTATCACTGCTATAAGTAACGTGTCGCTTTGCAGTCCAAATCCTATTCATACAAGCATGAAAAACAGACACACACATAAAGATTAGAAGTTCACATTTTGAAGTTATCTGAAGGTCTTATAACAACTGACAAAAAGCTAGGAAGCTGACAACTAGGAGCTGACACTCCACATATCACGTTCTGTCAGGTTTTATTTTGTGTGTGTGTATGGGAGTGTGACTTTTCCTTTCTGGGCTTCTTTAATGTTAATTTTAAAAATGGACTTATATGCTGGAACAAACTTGAGAGACAAGAACATGAACACAAACAGACACTGCCCTTATAAACAATAAAGGCAACACCAGTAGGCACTATCCGTTGTAATTATCTTGACATAGTGCTGTGCATCTGTCTCCCACGGCTACTTAACATGACCTTTTTAACCACATTGCTGAAGGTTTTCTCCTGCATTTCCCTGCTCCATTGGTACGATGCCACTCTGCCTCTGTATTCCACCCTCCACCGCACCCCACTTTGGGTAATGTGGCTATTTCATGGAATCATAGAATCATTTTGGTTGGAAAAGACCCTTAAGAGCATCAAGTCCAACCGTTAACCTGGCACTGCCAAGTCCACCACTAAACCATGTCCCTAAGCACCACATCTACACATCTTTTAAATACCTCCAGGGATGGTGACTCAACCACTTCCCTGGGCAACCTGTTCCTGTGCCTGACAACCCTTTTGGTGAAGGATATTTTCCTAATATCCAATCTAAACCTCCCCTGGTGCAACTTGAGGCCATTTCCTCTATTCTTATTGCTTGTTACTTGGGAGAAGAGACCAACATCCACTGGGCTACAATCTCCTTTCAGGTAGTTGCAGAGAGCGATAAGATCTCCCCTCAGCCTCCTTTTCTCCAGGCTAAACAACCCCAGTTCCCTCAGCCGCTCTTCATAAGACCTGTGCTCTAGACACAGACCACAGGAGACAACAGAAGATTATTTGGCACATCATGAGACAGAGACAGCACAGAACAATCTTCATTACTTCCTGCAAAGATCCCCACCGAAAGACCTCAGCATGCTTCACACATACTCATTAATTAAACATCAGAGGAGCTTCTAAAAATGAAGAGATTATTTTGTACAGCTCCACAACACTGCCATAGCAGTATAATTCCTCCCCCAATGGGAGGCTATGCTCAACAGGGAAGGTGGAGTTCCCACTGGCAGGGTGGGAGCTGTGAGAGCCCTGCATTGCCTCCTCTGTCAAGAGGACTCCCTTTCCAAGGAGTCTGAGTGACTTGCAATCTTACAGCTTCCAGAGCAAAGTCCCCGTGGCCAAGGGCTTACACACACCATTAACGGTAAAACAGACAGCAAACAGTGAAGAAATTACTGTTTAAGAATACCCTTACTGCCCAGGGTGATATAGCCTCCTAGCAATGACCCTCTTTTTGTGTCTTGTTAGGCACAATGTCAGGCTGCCTGGGTATCTGTGGGTAGGAATATTTAACTAAAGCACAGGTTTAAGAGTGAATAAAGTGGAAAACGATTGACAGACTTGAAGTGATTAAATGTCTCCACTTATTCTTTCTCATTCTTTTTCCAGTCTGCTGATCTTTTTCTGATATTCCCAGGCTTAGAATTGAAAACAAGGTGGGACTTAACTGTTTCACAAGTGCTACACAGCAAACGGCAGGCAAGGATTGATCTGCAAATTCAGCTGACCCTTTCCTTCTCCCTTTTCCTCCAAACACATTGATTCTTAATGCCATTGTGCTTCATTACAAAGTAATTTAATTTGTTTTCTGCAGCCACCTCTAGGATTCTTTCAGCTTTGCTCCTTTTTCACTTACCTGTCTTCACTTAAATAGCATGGATTTGAAACATTATTCTCTAGATAATTTAGTTTGCATGCTATTTTCTGCCCATGTTTTAACCTGTAGATCCTTTTTTATTATATTTGAGCCCTGACTGGCATTTATAATATTTTCCAGTACACTTTCACTTATTAATTAAGATGTGAGGGATTTCTTTTCACTTTTTTTTAGACAGCACAGAAGTGGCCCTGGAATTAGATATGATGAATGGCACACAGGAGTATGACCTCAGGAAGCTAAAGATGCTGGTAACAAAGATCCTGTTTTCAGACAATACTCCTTCTACATCTGTAAATATTTGCATCTTCTTTAATTTTTCCAAAGAGCAACGTCCACTATACAAAGGACACTGTGATACATTAAACGTGCTTAGATTCATTCATGTCAGCATTCTTTACAAAGTGTTTAAAATCTTTTAGTCCTCCTAACAGCTTTCCTGAAGTCTGGCCCAAGGAAATTATGGCTCTTTTGGATCCTGGCTCCCAGAAACTATTTAAAGGTGTGACAATTGCCTTACAATTAATCTGATAGACTTATCATCGTGCTATGGGAAGCAAGAAAAGTGCCTGAAGTCCTGCCAGAGGACCTAATAACTCTAGCTCTGGCTCTCATGATGTTATAGTGGAACTAGCAACATCTAGAGTAAGGTATGCAAGGAGTTTTTGTGCAAGGGGTATAGTCAATTTAGAAGCTACTTGATGAATATGGAGCTTGGGTGTAAAGGAGGCATAAATGCCTACCATATATAAACATCTTCAAACCAAAAAAAAAACCTAGCTTTTCAACATGGGTTTTCCCTGTTATCTAAAAAAAAAAAAAAAAAAGCAAAACAGACTGACAGAATAAAATCTACTCTTGACTAGAAAGAAAGTGATAAAAATGATTTTATGTGTAATTTTCAGGATTGCAAAAGGTAATTTAAAAAACAATTTGATAAAAACTTTCTAATAATTCAAAGACTGAAG
Organism: Balearica regulorum gibbericeps; assembly: GCF_011004875.1. Taxonomy (NCBI): domain Eukaryota; kingdom Metazoa; phylum Chordata; class Aves; order Gruiformes; family Gruidae; genus Balearica; species Balearica regulorum. The sequence goes on along the minus strand of NC_046186.1, from coordinate 94,231,082 downwards.
TAGCTGAGAGGTTTCAGTTGTTTTTCCTCTTTCACTGTTTGTGCATTATCCTTGAGGAAATCACTATTTTCTTGACTATGTTGTTTATTTAAAGTTACTGCTCCATTACACTCCTTGCATGTATCCCATTTTATGGTGCTGTTCTTGCTTTGGATGAATATCAGTCTTGGAATCATATTCTATCTTCTCCCCAAAAAGTTCATTAGTATTTATTTAATTAATAGGGTCTTCGGAAATATTCCTTCTTCTCAACTACCTATTTTTTAAAAAAGGAAAGCAAATCCAAGTGGGCTATCTGATCAGATTCACTTAAAAAATTAATTTATTTTCCTGGAATTCACTTTTTTTCAGGGTTTTCAAAAATATTTTATTGCATTAAAAGGAGTAAGCAGTGCATTTTTAAATATTTCACGGGTGAAATAGTGATGTTAAATGATTTCACTGAAATTGGTGTTATTCAGTGATACTGAATGTTTGTTAGTGTAGCATACAGTGTATAGTGTATAGCAGCCTATACTTGAAGGTGGTTTCAAGTGATACCTATATAATTTTGTGAAAATCCCTGAAATCATCTCATGTAGGTTACAAAAGCAGTCAGGGTGAGATATTGTTTCCTTATCTTCTATGTTTAATCCAGGAACAGAAATGTTATTGCAACAGAGTGGTTTATTTCTTTCAGTTCAATCCTTTTAGCATCTTTCTTGCTAACTACATCTTGCTATTTCATCATGATTGGTGGCATTTGTTCACTGCGTAAAGCTGGTCTGAGTGGTACTTTAACCCAAGTGGCATCTCTATGCTGTGATGAAGCTGTGGCTGAGAATTCTCATTTGTGAAAATCTTTCACATTTTTGAATGTGTCCTTGTTCATACCCAAAATGAAAATGAAATCTTTCGTAAGTCATTGGTTGTTGTTTGTTTATTTTTAAAAATATGGGAAGTTGTATCAAAGTTTCTAGCTCCAAACAGAAATCTTCAGATCTGATTCAAGAAGAGCTGCCAAAATGTCCAGAGATGGGTCACCTAGTAGCTAATATGCCCTGCTGAAGATGTGAGATCAATTCCAGACATTCTTCTTCCTGAATCAAAGCAGCATTTAATCTAGTTAATATTGGAAACTGAGTCCCTTGTACATCATGAATAATTTTAACTGCCAGATGCAGACCAGGCAATTCAGGTTTAAATAAGAATAATTTTACTGAAATTTATCCATGAGAAAGCAAAATATGAGACCAACCAGACACTGTGCTCAAGCAGAGCACCTAGGAACTATGGTATTGCACAGCACCTGTTCCCTGACTAAAGAAAGAATATATGGCATCGTCTACAAGATGCTGGAGAAGTCACACTTTGGGAGCTCTGCAAAGCACAGCCAAAATCTACTTGTCTTTTTCAGAGCGATGGATCTGGATCAGACAGGATGCGAATTCACTATTTTCAGAGGTCTTGTGTGAAGATATGAACATCTCTTTTTCCTGCTTGCTCTTTTTTTATCTCCTAAAAAAGGGCAAAAAACCTTTGAAGTTTGGCTTCAAAATGGAAATGCAACTTCAGAAATAGCTAAGAAAGGGAAGAGAACTTGGACTGTAGGTCAATCTATGGATCTTCTTTTAGTGAAAACAAAAGCAGAAAGCTCAAAAAGGAACAAGTTTACCCTTTTGGCACTAGTATGATGTGTGTTTTGGGGCAAGCAAAGAACACTGTCTTCTTCCAGAGATCAGTTTTGAGTCCTGGCATAAATAATCCAATTTACCTAAGGTTGAGCTAATGAATGTGGTTTTGGCTTTTTTTTATCTTAAGTGAACAGTGATGTGAATGTGTTGATGTTAATTTGGAAAGAAAAATTCCACTTTCTCCCCGATTGCTTTAATACTTCTTCCTCTGCTGGCCCTCACTCAGCTTTCAGCAGTATCTTCTCTTTTTATTCTGTGTGCACCAGCCATTGGAAGAGCTACTCTCTATCTGGGGAGAACTGTTAAAAGCATGAACTTCTTTGCACACCTGTGTGGTCAGAGGTGCAAGATGATTCATAAATCCCCAAAGCAGACACATGCAGGCGAGCGCTTTAGTAAAAAGTCCTGTAAAAAATAGCATGTGGCAGAACAGCCACAGGGAGGCACAAATAGTACCCGGAGGATCTGCTGCGTAACAAGTTCAAGTTAAAAAGGTCATGCCGATTCAAGCAAGATGCATAAACCTCTCTTACAAAGTAACAAGCTGGGCTGTTGAATCTCCTGGGTTTCATGATGATTTGACTGGTAATGGTCAGACATGTTTCAAAAGATACAACTTCTGTCAGAAAAATGCCAGTCCATTGAAAGTCAAATGTTTTGCAGAAATGTGCCAATTTGAACAAGTCTGCTAACAAAATCACATGTTCTCTGCCTCTTCTTCACCCAGCTTCTCAGATGCTCCCTGAAGGACTGCTGCACAGCTCAGATCCCTGGGTTTTTTAAACTTCTGGGATACCTGCCTCCCAGAATTGCTGCCCACCTTTTATGCTCAGCAAACAACTCTTCCTCAGCGGTGAGAAGAATTTATTGGACAGAGTTTCCAGTCTTGCTGCCTCAGTGTCCAGAGCCCAAGTCTGGGATGGGCTCCTGGTCCCCCTGCAAGCCACCACCCAGAATGAAGTGCAAGGAATCCAGTGTTTCCATTTGTCAGCCTGGCTACTGGCCTCAGGCTAGCAGCCTCACATGGCCCTGGCTATGTGACCATAGCAGCTTGGGGAGCCAATTACCCTGAAAGTACAGTGGTCATTGTTCCTCTAACTTTATGTTGGCACACCATTAAATTGGCCAGAAATAGCCCCACTTTGAGTGAGTAGGGTTCAAGAATTTTAAGAAGCAGATTTTATTTTAGAAATATGAATTTGCAGCATTTCTGAAACAAAATACTTCAGAATTTGATTTTAACAAACATCTTTACATTTTTTTTTCTTTGTCTGAAGATGAAAAGGTTTCAGGTAATGCAAAATTAATGAAGAACAGGAATGTAGTTTTCTGACCTACTACAGTCTTTTCTAAAGGGATAGCTCAATAGGTTGTAGAAATAGTTACTTTACTGCTTTATTGCCACCTCCTAGCCCACTGCCAGTTGTTAAGGGAATAAAACCTCATATCAGCCTTAAAGAGAATGAATGAATGAATGAATGAATGAATGAATGAATGAATGCAAATAAATACTCCTAGTACAAACAGAAGACCTGTTTTCTTTCCCCTTATGTCAGTGTGACTGTCCTAAGCCAGTCCTCAGCCACTGACCATGCAAGATGAAGATGTGACTTGCATCAGCTCCCAGAGAAAGACACAGTGGCAGTACAGACTGGATTCGCAAGGTTTGTGTGTTCTTTTCCTGGAAAAATATGTAAAGTGCATGGATGAAAAGAACAATAGCTTTAGTGGTAGATACCTCATGACAAAGTCTCAGGTGATTTTTCAGAATTATTAACAGAAATTTATTTTGCCCTCTTTACTAATACTTGGTCAAAAAATACGATGTGTTCCTTGAGTTTTGTGGGATCCTCCCTTGTTAACTTTTGATTTCTTCCTTTCTTTATGCAAAGGAGAGCACCTTTCCTCCTTCTGGTCTGTAAAAAAAAAGTGAGATTCCCACAGAATCAGACAATTTGGTAACACTCTGGTCACCACATAATACTAGGACCACATCAGAAGGATACTCTTTAGTTGTTATTAACTTGGCAAAATGTTCTGCCTCTGCTCAGGCTGTTTCCTGCCATCCATATCAAAAAAGTGTTTGATGTTATTGAATAGAAAGCTGGTTTGCATTCTCAGTGCTAGCACAGAACAAACTGTGCATACTTCAAGAGCTTTATGCTGCAGTCCAGATTCATCCTCCTGGTATGGAGGATGCTGGGGGAGAAGGGAAAAGCGGTAGCTTTTACTCATGAAATCTATTCTCCACTTGAACAAGCCTTGTGCAACAGAAGTTGAAAGTGAACAGGAAACATGATCTACAACCCTGCCACAAATCACTAACCTTAAAACTGCATGCATGTTTCACAGTAGCCCCTGCATTATACATATTGCAAAGTTTGTGTTTCCAATGGGAAAGCAAGACAAAGAGCAGTAAAGTTTTTCACAAGAAGCCACTTTTAGAATGATTTGGAAAGTGTCTGGTGTAGAATAAATACTTGGAGAGTTTCAGGTTTCATTTCTGACTATATTGCATTATTTTACTTTACTTTTATAAATGTTAACCCTTGAGGGAAAAGCATACCGCTTCTACAACAATGCATATATATCACTGCTGAATCCCCTTTCTTCCCCACCAATAATCAGTCCCCAAAGTCTCTGAATCATTCACTATGTCTTTGAATTTCAGAGTTAGGTTTCAGGACATGGAATAGAGTGTGCACCATTTATAAATACTGAGGGAATGTAGGGAAGGTATTGATTATCTACTAAGGTTCTGCAACATTCTGCTGAATTCAAATCAAGGACAGAGGAATGGGTTTGGCTGAAATGAGATTTCTCGCTTTCCTAGCTAGCAAAGCTTTGCTCCCCAAATTACTTTGCATTAGCTACTTCCCTCACAGTCTTTCATTGTGCTCAACTTTAGCACAGCCTTAATATTTTCAGGTTTAATTTGCAAAAATACAGAGGGAATCTCTGCCAGGAAGAACTGCATTAGGCTAAAGATGAGTAGAAAACCCAGATTAAAAGAATCTGTCAAAAAATGCTTAAAATATCAATGACATTTTTGTCAACATTGTGAATTTCTGTCTCCAGAAAAGGATTATTTTTTTTCAGAAGAGATTTTTTTTTTTGACCAGATAACACTTCTGACATTTGGAGTAGCTTTATTTAAGTACACCATCCACACAGTATTTGAATAGATGTTCTTTTTATCCCTGGAATCTCTTCAGACCTAGAGCATGTGCCTGAATGCTACAGCTTGAGCCTCTCTCTGCTCACCTGAAAAAATGACATCATTCTCACTATCATTATACATAATTTTGTAACTGATAGGCAGCAGCACTTTTTAATTTCAAAGCACATTATTACTTGAAACTTGGAACCTTACCAATTTTGCCACTTGTGAGAGATGCCAAAGGATATTACAACAACAGTTATTCATTGATAACTATAATTCAAATGTTCAAGAACCAAGCCCATTATGGCAATGTGTGGGAACAGTCTCTGCCTAGGTGTATAGTCCATATAAGAAAGAGAAACTTAACCAGAAACTTCAGTTGTGAATTCCCTACATAAAAAGATCTGTGAAATAAAACAAGAAGCTCCTTCCCACAAACAGAATACAAATATTTCACCAGCATTTTTGAGGGATTTTTAAGTAAAGTTTATATTGCCAGAGAGGAGTAAACATGGTGATAATGATATAAATATTATACATATAGTCTTAATGCTAGCAGTTTCATTATTTACTAATTTCTCATATGGTCATAGAGCAGAATGCCATATAATTTCTTCTTCTACCTTGTCACTAAAGGTGGAGGTGCCCTAATGGAATTGACTTGTTCAGTCAGGTGGCAAAATGTTAATTAGTTTTCATAAAAGATTAATCCATTGAATCCTAAGTGAGCGAATTTATTCCAGGATGCTGAAAAACCTCACTGTGATATGCTTGGAATTAGCAAGCCATGTGTCTGGAAACTCCACAAAGTCATATGATTTCCTGGGCATGCTGTTCCACATATGTCCCGGTAGTTAAAAGGTTAAAACACAAGGAAACATCACAGGGAGAAAAGGATGAGATGCTACTGTTTTGGTGCAATTTGAGCAGAATCCACATTTGTACAGCTAGTTATCATCACAATCTAATCCATCAGTTTTCCTGAACTCCTAGTCTTTATCATGTGGTGTTTCTGCTGACCACATCATGAAAGAAAATAAAAACAGTCTGACTTAGAGAAAGGGGCTACTAAGATGAAACGAATACAGGGGAAGAAAAGAAAAAAAAAAAAATTGATAGCTATTAATAAAACTCAGATATTAACAATTACAGAAAATTGGTAGGGGGAGGAAAAGGATATCAAGGGAATAATCTGGAGCCTGAGAAATTTAGCAGATAAGAAAGACCTTTTAATAACAACAAGAACATGAATGTGGTCCTGGTTTATTCCTACCCAGAAAAAATGAAAATTGATTAAAAGGTATAAGGGACATATGCATTCAGTAAATATTTCTGTTCTCTGCTTGGAAAAAACAGGTAACACATTCTCAGCACCTGATGGTCTTTCAATATCTTCCTTTTTGCCAGAAATGCAAGAGGATGTAAAGAGAGTCACTACTACTGAATACATTTAAATCAGCAGACCTGTATAGTTGATATGCACATGTTCTGAAAACTAAGTTCTCTTTGACATAAATGTTGATTTTCAATGAATCTTGGAAAACCAGCAGATTTCCAGAGGATACTTAAACAGCATGACCTGAGTCATTGTCAGTCTGATACTGATCACAAACATAGCCTGATAGAAGACTGATACAGGTCTAGATTAAAATAGAATTAAAGGAGGGAAATACAATTAACTCCAATCAATGTGGGCTTATAAAAAGCAGATCCTGACAAGATAACATCAGAGCTTACTTTGAAAAAATTAAAAGCTCATAAATACAGTAGATAAGATGTATTTCAATTTGATTTCAAAAGGTATGGTATGACATGGAAGTTTTAAAATCCAATTACTGCTATATAAAATCAAGAAGGCATATGTTACAGGAATTAAGAATTGTCTAATTGGCAAGCTTCAAAAGGTATTTGTGAATCACATTTCTGTAAAAGACAAGCAATTGGTGCCATCCAGTCAAGGTTCATTCTTTTTTCCTAAGTTATTTGCCTGATGTAGTTGCAGACTTGGAAAGTCTTAGGATTATGGACATGGGAGTAAACTAAGGGAAGAACCATTTTATACGTACCCTATTCCTTATAAGTTTTCCTTAAACATTTTTTTGCTGGCCACTGTTGGAGATGAGGCATACACCAATGTAGTAATTTTTTTTTTTTTTTTTTAATGGATGGCTCAGAAGTAAACACAAAACTATTAATCTTCACATTTTCAGATAACACAAATGTCAGGGAAGTGAAATAAAACGTGAATAAATTGGCTAATTAGACCATTGTACATATAAACAGGTCAAGCAGCTATAGAGCAGTTGCATTGCCTCAATTTACGCTAGGCATCCTTATAGCACTGCCTGCAAGACCATGTTCAGCTCTGGGGTTTGTAAGGATGCAGGATATGGAAGAATTGAAGAATCAGAGAAAGCTCAGAGAGTAACCCCCAGAATGGTTACAGAAATGAAAACATGCCCTTCTAAAGGAGATTCCAAGACCTCATCAAAAAGAAGGTTTACTGCATAGCAGTCTGTAAGTATCTTCTTACATCAGAAAAAGGGACTACAGGGAAAGAGGGACTATATAATTCAAAAGTGTATTTTAAACAGTAAGTTATCTAAATAGAGGTTAAATTTTATTTGGGCTGTTGTAGACTCCCCACTTCTGCCATTTTTTAAATTAATATCATATAAATTATGCTTGTTTTTTTAAACTTTGTGACATGATTCCCCAAGACATTATAGAAAACTGAGACAGAAGTTTAAGAAAGAAATATTAGAAAAGGCTTATAAAGTAAGCTTAAGAAATTTTACCTATTTCCATAGGGGGTTGCATGAAGACTGATGATCAAAAAGGGAGTTTAACTTTCAAAACGTTTAGGAAATGAACAATCAACTCCAGAAATCCTCAAGGCCTATTACAGGCAGAAGATCAGATGAGATAATCATAATGTCCTTTCAGTTCTTGTAATTTATTTATCTATTAATTAGACCTATGTAAGTAGGGATTTGATTGCTCCAAGGCACCAAGCTGGAAGCTTAATTTAGCTGGTCTGCATGGACTTACTCTACCAGACGTACACAAACTTGAACTTAGAGATTAAAATATATGTTAGAGACCCAGCAGTCAGGTCAACAAAGGGCAGGGAAGTAATAAGACAGCTATGATACAGACATTTTTCAAGGGATGAGTCAGGATTTATGCCAACTGAGGATCTGACATTCAGTTTCAAGCCTGCATGGGCCTTCAATACCTTCTGCTGTCATAAATATGGCAGAGGTTGTAACATAATTAAGGATGGCTTCTGCAAATTTAAAGTGCTCTCAAATGTTTTTCTGAGTCTTTTGGACTGCATTCTAGCCCCTGTGTTGCTGCAGAAAGCAGTGATGTTCTTCGAAATTGTTATGTTCATTATAACATTATCAGTTTAGTAGCAATGGCTCAAATACATATGGTGGCACTGGGAACACGTATTTAGTCTAATCACTCAGTAAGAAGGAAAGAAACAATGGATAGGGTTTTTTCTTGGAGGATGAAGAACACAGAAAGTAAGTATTAATTTTAATAATCAACATTTCTTTTACTATTTCTTAAATAACTAGTTAACATTTATATTACTATTTATTACCATCTAATCTGCAAGGACTACTCAGTCCTCTGTTCTTCATGCTATAGCAAGCAATGGCTCCCACTGCTCCTTTAAACTAAGATTATTTTAGTAAAACAAGCAAGGGAGACGAAATGCTCAGTCTCCCAATATCTTTGCCATCTGTGTGTTTTCCTCATGGCATTTCTCCAAACGCTTTTAAAAAATGCCAGGTAAAGTGTTAATGGCTAATGGAAAAACACAATAGACCTTGCTCCCCTATATTTTATCTTCTTATCGACCTTCTCTTTTTGTCTTCCTCCAAAAAATGACATACAGAATAATTTACATGATGAAATGCCATGTGACCATTCACACTGCTAAATCTGCTCAAGACTGAAAGCAACCAAAAATAAAATCCTAAAGTCTGCTTTTCCTACCAAAAACCATGTTTGTCTTGCTTCCAGATTGACACAAACCTACAGGTAATCCTGCCCGTTCCATGGTGGTGAGGTTAGCAAGGATAACCAGGTGGAGAGTGCCTGGAGGGCAGGAGTCTGGCTGGGCTTGTAAGGATTCTTGTGTCGGAGCAGGAATCCAATCCACAAGGAAGATGGCTTTCAATATTCCCATTTCTGGAAAAAGGGGAGTAAAGGAGACTTTAGACTTGGCCTTCTTTAGCTTTTCCCATTAGGCCTCATTTCCACCTTGGGTTCTTTACACAACCTGGAAGAATAGAAAGAGAGCAAGAACCTCATTTTCTTGTCTGCCTATACAAGATCATGCATATTGGGTTACCCACAGAAGTGATAGATCAGAATTCAGTTAAACTGGTTTTCTTTAGTATCCTAGTCTCTGATGTTTTCCACACACAAGGCTTTGCACTTGTAGGCTTTTTTTTTTTTTTTTTTCAGAAACAAAGAACAGTAAACACGGTATGTTTTTAGTATGGATGTCCTTTTATAAATACTTTGTTATCACAAACTTCTCACTGAGCTGTTATTTCTTTTTTACCTCATTTTTTCTGAGTGGGGCTTCCCTCCACCACTGCCCCTCACACAAAAATTAATTTGCCATTGCACTTGAGTAAAACCACTGCTAGTTTTGCTGTGGTCATTCTGTAATGATTTATCATTCTATAGACAACTCTTGTCCTGCAACTATCATAAAATCAGATGAAAATAAAATAAAAAGGAAATATTCCAAACATGTAAGACAGATCAAGAAGGATTTAACCACATCTGAAACAACCAGTTTGAAGGTAAACAGCATGCTGAAATGTGTAGAATTTAGCATATTTCTCAGTTTTAGTCTTATTTTTTTATGTTTCAAAATCACTGATGTATCTTAATTTGGTATTAAAATCTATTTGGAGAACAGGAACATAAAATTTGGTTTTGAAGTTAACATTACTCTATTAAAAAAAAAAAAAAGAGAGAGAGAGAGAGAGAGAAAATATATAAAATGTTTCCTGACCAGATTTAAATTTTGCAAGGTTTCCAAATTGAAATAGTGAAGTAGACAGTCCAGATTCTCCTCAGATAATTGTATGACTCTTCTTCCCTCTTGTATGTGGATTTATTATCATGTGGCATTGACTTTTATGGGATGGTAATGTTATTGCTTTGATTTAGATTCTTTTCAAATACCACAGTCTATTAAAAGCATCAGTTCATCAAAGTCCACAGTATTAATTTACCAGGAATATCCCCACAGGATTTTTAAAAATAATTTTGTATTATGAAATCATGCTTCAAACTGAACTAACAGAAATCTAATTATAAATGGGAACACAGTGCTAATTAAACCACCTACTCCAGCATTAAGGCCCACTTGGGGGTATTCGCATTGGTAAATTGCCAATTTAAGCTAAATTGCAGGATATAATATCCAAGTATTGGCTAGCTCTATCTTTCTGCTCCTCTCTCTCCTTTGGCCTGCTCCATAATAACGAAGTGTAGAAGGCAAGAAATCCAACAATTTTTCAACCCTTGAAATATTTTTCTGTGAATAACAATAGCTACTATAGTAGCAAGGGTCAATTTAAGACATGAGAGTTCCCAAGCCTGACTTTTCACATGGTTACAAGTAACCTGACACGCTCTCTAACATGCCTGGCCTGTCCTGGATGCTGTCACAGATCGTTTCATTTTCCCAAGCCATGCCGAAGAACTGAGGAAGGCAGCTGTGTGCTAATCTGTGCTCAAAGCTTTGTCATTTCCCAGCAGAGTCTCATTTCAGGAGGAAGAGGTCTTCAACACACAGTGGCCCCAGCCACAGCACTGACAGGGCCCATCTAGCTTCTCTGCCTTGAGTCTTCATGAACGAGGGTAGGTTCTCCAGCAGAACAGCCGTAACGCACCTCTGGTCAATCTTATCTAATATATAGGCACTGATAATACAAAAGTCAAGTGCCATCTGGGCGAGGTAGCCTTGATCTTATTTTCTGTCATTTAGACTGAAGGTCACCTATGTGACAAGCAGCCCGTGTATGATAAAATCACCTGGTCTGCTCTGATACTTTGCTTAGAGAGAGAGAGAGAGAGAGACATTAAAATGAATACTCAGAGCATTCATTTTAATGAGAAGGGGGATGATTTGATTCCCAGTAAGCCAGTACTCTGTTGAGAGAAACCAAGAAAGTGACATGACTTACTCAAGGATTTGATTTCAGAGCAATGATAGTGGCACATATCTTTTGCTCTGAGAGAAAGGTAACTATGTCACAGATGCCTTACCACTCTGATTAGACAGAGGGAAGAATGGATGGAGAAGTGTCATGGCAATCAGCCTTTACTAAGTAGTGATAACCTGGGGTCTAGGACAAAATAAAGATAGAAGGAGAAAACAGGTTTTGTCTAGGACTATACATGCATGATATCTGTTATCTTTCCAACAAAACTTGGTTCTCTATTTATTACACTGAAGTGTTTGGCCTTGTAGATACCACCTGGGTGCTACCATCAAACACTAATGGGAATGTCACCACTTTAGTGGACAGATCCATGGTCAAGCTGAGACCTTTCTGACCCACTAGCAATGTTACCTTCCAATCATGTCTATCTGGAGAGATCCCATGGGCAACTTTGAAAGGCTTGTATCACTAGAAAGACACATAGGACTATGATTTCATCCAATAACTTATCAACTAAATGATGTCAACCTTGTTCACAATTTTGTTGACAAATCTCTGAAGATAGCCTAGGGTAGTAGCACTAGCACTTTGCAGGTAGAAATGTCCAATACAGAGTAGTGAAGCACTGCTTAGTGCACTGAGGCTCTAACCCAGCAAGATGAAGACTGTGTGACTGATTAATTGTGGTCATTAAAATACTGAAGTGTTGACCAGAGCAGACATATTTCCCCAGCAGAAAAAAGAATCCTGTATGGGAAAAGAAAATTTGTTCTATATATAATATTATTTTGCTATTTTCTGTTAGATGTGGTAGCCATCACTTTTTTCTTTCTATTTGTGTACCTTTTTTATCTCCTATGCCACTCTATGTTATTCACTGCCATAATTCATACCAGATTTTTGTCTTGCATGGGAAAAATCCCATTTCTTTTTTGTGAAGCTCTATTGTTTTGAAAGATGCTATGTTCTCACATGACTGCAAGAAATTCCCAGGTGACATGAAGCAAAAATAGGCACGTCTGGCCCTACCTTACAGAATTAAATTTGTTTGATACTAAAATCCAGTTCTTAGTTCTGAACTTTGACAGTCCAGGCTGAGATTTTTTATCCTGAACATTTGACAGTCCAGGCTGAGATTTTTTATCCTGAACATTTGTCCTAAGCTTTATCAGAGACCTGAAGGAGTTGGGGAGCACATCATCATGAAGTTTGCAGCTGACACCAAATTGGTGGGAACTGTTGATATGTATGAGGGCAGGACTGCCATTCAGAGGGACCTAGAGAGTCTGGAGGAATAGCCAGACCTGAAATTCAGCAAGGAGAAATGCAAAGTCTTGAAATGGGGAAAGACAGACCCCTGTAGTGGTACCAGCTGGGAACTGATGGGCTGGGGACCAGTTTTGCAGAAAAGGGTCTGGGTATCCAGTCAGAGCGTAAGCTGGGTATGAGCCAGCAGTGTGCCTGCACAGCAAAGGTGGCAAACAGTATCCTGGGCTGTATTACAAGAACAGCCAGGAGGTTGGAGGAAGTTATTTTTCTGCCTTACATGTCAATCATTAGATTGTATCTAGAATACTGCATCCAGTTTTGGGCCCCCAATATAGGACAGATATCAACAAACTGGAGCAAGTTCACTGTGACCACCAAGATGTTCAGGAGCAGGAGCACTTGTCCTGTGAGGAGAGACTGAGGGGCTTGTTCAGCCTGGAGAACAGATGACATTTGGGGGAGATAACAGCAGCCTCCTAGCATCTATGAGGAGGTTATCAAGAAGACAGTCAACCTTTTCACAGTGGTGCATGGTGAGAGGATGAGACACAATAGGTATGAACCGAAACAAGAGAGGTCTGGACTGGAAATAATGAAAAGCTTTTTCATCATGTGGACAGCAAACCAGAGAAGAGGTTATGCAGTCTCTGTCCTTGGAGATATTCAAGACCACATTGAATAAAACCCTAAGAAAACCAGCCTGATCTACTGTCTGACTCTCCCTGGAGCAGAAGGTCGAACTACAGATCTCCTGAAGTGCCTTCTAACCTGAATTCCATGATTATAAGCTCATTATTTAAAGTTTCAATCACGAGAGTGCAACCATTTCCAAGAGGCATTTTTAGACACATTAGGATACTTTTTGTAGAATATTGTTTTGGAAACTTAGTTCCCTATGGTCTAGAAAGGAGAATTTCATAGTTTCATTTGAATTTCATAGTTTCATTTGAAGCTACCTCTGTGTTGGGGATATTCCTTTTGCTGTTCATTAAAAACCATTCAAGCAAGAAAACTTTGTAAACCTCTTCTCAGCAACAAAGTAGCAGGAACATGTTAGAAGTTGCCAGAAAGTTACCTGAAAATGTCCTTCTCTCTTTTCACTGGTTGCATAGGAAGACTATAAGATGAGATTCACCTCATATACCTTTAGAAGTCTACAGTGTAGGTGTTCACTTCTGAGCTAGTCAGCCCATGGTCCTTTTATAGCACAGTGTAGGAGTTAACAGCTGGTTAGCTGAGTCCTGCCCTGGATGACTAGCCTAGACACGGAACTTTTAGAAGATTTAAATTAAGTGAGATGAATCTCATGACTAACAAGCAGCTATCTAGTCTGTATTTGCTTTTTCCCTCATCCCCCTCCCACCCCTCCCAAACGTGACCAGAAAGCAGTATTATATTACTTCATCTGGTGGTTTTCTCTAATACCCAAATGCTTCAAACCCAGGTAACGTTAATTTTATCTTGGTTTGAGTCTATTATTATTCCTACTTTGTAGGTGGAGCACTGCACCATCCGCAATAACAGATACCCACAGACATATTTGTCTAAACACACTTCATTTCCAAGTCCCTGACCTTAGCCTTGTTGGTTTGAATTGGTTTGATGTGAGCTCACACGAGACCTTCACATTTCCTGAAATACGGTTTCTGCAAATTTTCACTAAAGCAGTGCTTGACACATATAATGCATTGCACTTCTCCCTTTAACTTTACTTGCACACTGAGCACAAAATGTTCCATAAACAATGGTCACAGGGTTATCCCTGTTTACCAACAGATAAAGTGAGACACTAAGAGTTTAAGAGTGTGGCTTGTAGAAGGGTTCAAATTGTTAATGCTCTTACGTGGATTGACCTCACAACTTTTTCTCAACTGAGAGAGAAAATGCACTTGGAATACTGGAGAGTGATCCTGGGGGCTAATTAATTTCTTTTTTTAAAAAGGTAGAAATAAAATGTAGGAGAAAAACTGAGTAATTATTAAGTATCTTTCTCTTTTTCTTCCAGAAAAAGAATGACTCTTGAGAAAGGTGCAGGGAGGATCCAATGGGAACTGAATGGCATGACTGATCCTACAATGCGTGCAGTGTTAGTGAAATAGCACAACCCTCTGCATGGGCCATTTTCTCTCAGATCTCTCAGCTGGTTTCTTCTCTGTCATACATCTGCATGAAAAACAAAAGTCAGATCCTTGCTCTGATGCTTTTGGAACAGATGTGTCTCTAACCACATTGCTGCAATAAAATGAATCTTACAAATAGGTAAAAACATAGATTTGGATCCTTAAATTACAGCTGGCTGAAGTCTTCTGCTGAAGCTTACTGAGTTTGTTCAAAGCAATCTTACACTTGCTTCCTAATGTGTTGTTTGCTTTTTTTTTTTTTTCTTTTTTCTTTTCCTGTGGGCCTAGAGGCAAAGACAGAGGAAAAGGTAATGTAAATGCAGGTGCTCCATACCAAATGTTTTGTCAATGCTACTGGAAGATCCTGGATCCGCATCAGTTCTCTGGGGCGGAATATGCAGTAATGTTTACAGCATGTTTTGTTGTTGTCCATTTTTATCAGTTAGTTCCTGGAAACTGAGACAATGCAGCAAGTAACTCTGTAAATTATTTCATGTTTGAAGGAGCTGTCTGTTTCACTGCTCTGGATTTCTGATGGAGATTTCAAGTGAGTGTAAGTGCAATTTAAATCTCTTTAGAATGTAAGGATTGCCACATGTTCCTCAAGTCCACTGCTCTGTCAGCAAGAGTGGCAAGCCACACAAGTAAAAGCAGACTATGCCTCTGGAAATCACTCCCCTGTTACATCTTTCCATCGCAGCATCACAATTTAAAGACTTCTTGAGCTAGAGGATGTAACCCAACCTTTGTATTGAATAGCTACCAAAAGACTTTGAGGACTCTCTGCAGTTTCCAGGCAGTATAAAAAGAAAGAAAAAAAAAAGCATAAGAATTACATAAGTCATCTTTCAAGCAATATGGTACATCCAGAAACCTGCAAGATGATGGTGAAGGATGCCTGGAGTGGTTCTTGTTCATTCCTACTAGTAATCTGCAGTGGAGACACAACACAATTCCAAAGGCACCTGCAGCTATTCCCCATGCTCTGGCAGGAGATGGTCTCACTTTCAGTTCATTGTAGGCTTAAGATGTATCACAGACTCCCCACACACAAATTCAAAACTCATTCCCTGAGGAAATGCAGCAAGTCAAAAAAAGGTGTGGGGGTGTGCATCTAGGGGTATCCTTCTTCCCTGAGTAACATGTATAATCTTTTTATTCAGAATTAATTGTATTAATGCTGAAGGGGGACATTTTTTCAAGCTGCTGTAAATATGCAACATTTATCCATTGCCAGTCAGAAACATATGTTGTTTAGAGATAATAGATGTAAAGGGTTTATAGAAATTAGCCCAATTTATAGACAGTGAAAAGAGGCACAGAGAAAGGAAAAGCGGTCTCAAAGGAAAACCTTTGGAAAACCTTCAGCCCTCAGCACTATATTTTCCCATCACAGTGTACAAGGAAAATCACTAGATCCAAGACCTGAACCTCTGTACCCTCATAAATCACTCAGCACTCTGAAGAATTAGGTGTGAATATTGTGAATAACTAACGGTTTATGCAAAGTGCAGCCTCTCCACACATGTAGAGACATACAGATATATTCATCTGTTTAAAAGGACATATAGAAAGACGAACACATAGTAATAGTCAGTAACCCATTACTAATGACCAGGACATGAGTTCAAGATCCTGCATTTAACCAAGCAGGTCTGTAATTTAAACACTTCGTAGGTGGGTATAAGGCTTCAGCAGAACAGCAGTTAGGGATATCTCACCTGATTCAGCTGAAGATTACAAAGTCCCTTAGAAAGGCAAATCCTTTTACTGCATGGATAGGAACTGACTGTCCTGTCTGAGAGCCCTGATTCCTCACATGAGCATTGCATCCAAAGAACCCAACAGATTAGGTGATTAGGTTTTGTTCTGTTTTTTTAAATAAGCACTCTGTTCACAAGTGTCTGTGCAAAACTTACATATGTCCAGTTTATCTAAAAAGCTCCTAAACAGATCATCCTCTGCCATGGGTAGTATATCCCACCAAAGGCTACTATTATGTACTACTGCCATTTATGAACACTCATTTTCTAAACTGAGTTGGAGACTTGATTTTGACTTCCTTTTTTTTTTTTTTGGGGGGGGGGGGAGTCGAAGGTGGTGAACAAGTGACTAAAGAAGAATGTAGAAGTTAAAATTTTGTTCTGTTCTTGTAGATAAGTTTCTTCATCTGCTCACTACTTTTTACATATGCATGTGTGTGTAATGTAGGTTTCATTGCTTATATAAGTTTCTGGTTAATATACTTTAAAAGCTTCATGAAGAACATCATCATTTGAATTATTTATGATTACAGACACTTTTAAGGCACTTATCACCATGATATCTGGATGCACTTTTTATAGTTTGTATTAGGTCATTAATAGCTAAAAAGAGAGAGAAAAAAATCCAGCATCCTTCTCTGCAATACCCTATAGCTTAAAGGCAAAGGAGGTGGATTTGGCCAGTCAGCTAAAAAAGCAGAAGCTTGTTGCTTTGAATCAGCCCACACATAGAGGTACAATTGCAGTCCTTGAGCACACCAAGATACGCTTCAAAGTATTTCCTACAGAAGCTAATTGCAGAGACAGGCAATTCTTTCCCAGAATGCCCTCCCTCCAGATACCAGGCCACATAATCAGGATAGCTGAATCCCATTCTTTGGCCATCAAATTGACAGGAATGGTAGAGCTCCCAATAGCTGTGTCTCTATTCTTGCCCAGCTCCAGGCTGGGAGTGGAACGTGTGGGTGTTATGGGTGGAATATGGAACAGGCTTTCTGCACGATGTTATCTTCTGGTGTTGGATCGAGAGTTATTTTAGCTATATTTCACTGAGACCTTGGCTACATTGAATTATTTTGCATCTGCTTCAGGCTAAGCGCATGCATAGAGGCAATTACTGCAGAGTAGTTGATGCACAATAACCTGTTAGCTATACTACTTTGTTCATGCATCTAAACCACTAGACAATTCTAATAGGAAGCAAGATAATCTGAGGTAATTCTCAACTGCCATAAGCTAAAAATAAAAACACAGGTGTCTTCCACGGCTTGGTTGCCGGACACTTGCATGTTACCCTAGAAAAAAATGTCCATGTGTCTAAATCATAAGCAAGATTTTTCTTAACCATTAGAAAAATCAATCTCTTAGGGTTAAGCAGAGCAGGGTTCAAATCCCACATCTTCTTGTGCAAAATGCATGTGTTCCTTTGTCCTATCTGATTCTGAATTTTGGCACCAGATTTTCAAAGCCACTGCTGAGAGACTCTATGTTTTTCAGAGCACCAGGAGTCAGACTGTTCAATACAGCACTTTCCCTGTATCTCTTTCATCTTATATACTGTATTTATTATTCTCATCATGAAGCTTCCCCTGCAACATGCTGGACTTTCTGCTGCTTCTGGTGCTGTATTTCACTCATGCTTTTTTTTCTTTTTAAATTATTTTTTAAAAACAAGCTTTCACAAGTTTTATCTTGTCAATCCTCCTCACTATTCAGGAAAGAATACACTATTTCTCATTTTTAAACCTCAGCAGAGCATTACCCCAGCTAGACTGAATGAACCTATAAAAAAATCACACTTCCTGTACTGTTCAAGAAAATAAAAATACCAGAATAGCCATACTGAACCACAACCTATCACTGGCAAATATTACAAACATGGGGAAAAATACAAGATTAGGGTAAGTCTACAGTGACACTTCCTTATTATAACATTCAAGATTTTAGTAATCACTAGTTTACAGATGTCCTGAGCCAAAGATTGTACCTGCATCTTCACACTTCATAACCCTCAGTGGACTTGTCTTCCATTAATGTCTATTTTTTTCTGAATCCACTTATACTTTGGGGCCCTGCAACAATCTGAAGTAGCATAATTTTCAGTTTCATTGTATGCAAAATACTCTCCTTTTTGTTTCTTAATTTAAAAACATCCACCCGATTCTTTCACTTGTGTACTAATTCACTTGTGTACTAATCTACACTATTTGAAAATCCATAGAGCTCAATCAAATTCCTCTTTGACTGTCTCTTCTGCAAGCTGAAAAACCTACTGTGTTTAACCTTTCTTCACACAGAAGCCTCTGTTCCAGCTTCTTTTTCACTACAACTTAGCTGACTTTTCCTTAAACCACACCCAGGCTTGACACAGCATCTTTGCCTCACTGCTGTCAAGGTTGGAGGCCAAATTCAGTTCTCACAGCATTCAAAAGAGTTGGCATGTAGATGCAAGACAAATATCTTAGACCTCATACTTTGCTGAGAAATCCTCAAAGAAGAAAAAGGACAAATATGTTTGTAACGTCCTGGTTAAGTGTGCCATGTTCCACTGCAGCAGTTCGTTTGCATGAAAAAGAAAGAAATTTCTGCCAGTGGTTCCAGATTTTATTCCTTGAAATAATGAAGTCTTTTTTTTTTTTTTTTTTTTTTTTTAATGTGGAAATCCCTTGTTCAAATGCATGCTTAAAATTAGCATGGAATTACTTCTCAAAATTGCAAATAGAGATTCCATGATAGCATAAACTAAAGGGACTAAAAGAAAAAAACACCCTTGCAGTCAGTGCTCTTCTACCTTGTTGCAGAGCCACAGGTGAAGTACTAGTGATGTAAATAAATTCAAAAGTTACTTGGAAGCTAATAGTTACATTTAGGTAAGGCATTGGCATACCTCTCCAACTCTGGGCCAGAGGAGGAAGAGCTGCAATACACATTCTTGTGCAAGGATATCTGAGTAAAAAGCAGAAATATTGAATTCTCTTATCAATATCTTTGTTCACCTTCAGACATCAAATCAGGACACCACATTGCAGGAGTGACTCAACTGTGATCAAATACAGATAAAAATACTTATCTAGCTAGCTCCTCCTGATAACTCTATTAGGTAATTTAAGGAGTTAATAATATCCTTAAATGTTAGTACTGATGAAGAAACTATTTCAGGAGCATATTGTATGATTACATCATGTAATTCTTGTAAATGGATAATCTCTACAAACACCAAACAGAAATATTTGAATATATTTGTGTTTTCCTGTATTACTGGAAATTGTTTCCTTCTGTTGAAATCTATCACTTTTCTCTATTCAGCTGTAGTAAATTGATAAGGTAAGTCAAAGTGTATAAAGTACCGTACTTGGTCAACAGAGTTAAATTAAGTATTTTAGGAAAAAAAATAATTCTAACTATGTATCAATCCATGATGAAATTTTCAATAGTAATTTAGAAAAGTTTACTGTGCAATAAACACTATATTCTCTATGGGAAAACAGAATATGGATTTATGTCATCTGAAGGTTTGACATGAGGGTTGAAGATGTATTTTTTCCCAGATTCAGACTGCGCAAAATTAACAGATTGAAGACAGAATATGAGTACTTCAAAACTTGGAAACTTAGCATAATGCAGCAATCCAACAGAGAAAAGGCAAACTTTAGGCTCAAGAGCATTGCCAGATAAAGTTCTATCAGGTAGGAAGAGAAGGAGGAAAACTGACACCAACTAAAGTGTGATTTCTTTCTTTTTAATTTAAAATTACTACAGAATATCTCTCTATTCTAGGCAGTTTTGGCATTTATCCTGCTGCCTATCAAATCATGTAAAATCTTTTGCAATTGGCATCCAATGTGCTAAACCTTGATGCTGAGTCTTCAGACAAAATTAAAAGCCAGGGAAATGTCATTCCATCAGAGATTCTTAAAATCTAAAAATTTGCATTTCCTTACCGAAAGCAATGATTCAGTAGAACCAAAGAAGTTGTTGAAGGGCGATACGTTTAACACCTATGATGCCTGTGTAGAGTATCCAGGTTCAGTACCAACACTAGAGGAAAATTAAAAGTAATTCTTTAAGTGTGCACTAAGAGAAAAAAACAGATGTAACTGCTCACCAAATAAAAGGTAACTATTCCTGAAGAAGCCTCACTGTGAAGTCATAGAGGCAGTCCAAGTCTGAAAAGTTTATATCCATAAAAGCCAAGTCAGACAAAGCAAGAGATACGCATTTCATGCTTCTAGTTACAAGCTATCAGCTCTCACATTGCAGAAACCCACAAACTATTGTATGGGTATGCAACTGGCAGGTTTTATGCTGGGTTTTGGCTGAAGTTTAATCCACAGAGGAGTTAAGAGTGTGATCCATTTTATAATAAAGCCTAGTCAGCAATTTGTGAGTCATTACCAAATTATTCAAACACAAAATACAGGAAGCTTGTGGAGATGGGAAACAAGAGGAACAGTGAGAAAAGAAGCCAGAAAAGTCCTTCTTTATCATCAGCACTTAAAAAGTATCATCTTTGTCATGAGACTTTGAGCAATGGAGTTATGTCAAACCATAGAGAATGTAGCCAGTGGAGGAATAGTGTAAACAGAGAAAACAAAACAGAGCACATTTGTGCGTCAGTCATAACCAGGAAAATGGCTGCAAGAAAGGAGGAACTATGAGTAAGGAGAAAAGTCGTAAGAACTAAGGGGTGGGACAAGCCTGACAACAATACTGCACATCATAGCTTTAGCAGGAAATACATCTGTCCCTCTGATGACAGCCCTGACTTCTGAGTCATGGATGAATCCTGCC
Source organism: Balearica regulorum gibbericeps (assembly GCF_011004875.1). Classification (NCBI taxonomy): domain Eukaryota; kingdom Metazoa; phylum Chordata; class Aves; order Gruiformes; family Gruidae; genus Balearica; species Balearica regulorum. The sequence goes on along the minus strand of NC_046186.1, from coordinate 94,210,097 downwards.
CCCACCCTCAATGATCTTTCTAAAATTATCTTGTACCATTGAAATATTTTGTATCTCAAGGAGTTACATTTAACTAGTGAACCATATGGCTTGCACTGTGCAAAAAGTCTAGTCAGATGGACCTAGAAATAATCCCTTCAAGCTATAATATCCTCAAGTCCATATAGATCAGCTTCTCCAACAACCTTATCTTAAAATAGGAAAGTGAAGTTAATTTTATGTCAGATGATAGCTGAGATCCAGGTCCAGTCTCCTGACATACTGATTCCATGGGACCCCAAGTTATGCAGTCTCACGGGACTGGGGAAAACTGCTGTATGGACCACTGAATCTGAAAGGAACTTACATGCAGTGCACCTGCAGGTTCAGATTTTTACACTTGACACACTGAGTGCTTAGTTTTCTCATCTTACATGGTCTTTACGCTTCATTGGGAGTGGGGACGAGGGGTTGCAGGGTTTTCACCAGCTAAAGCCTGTAGGTGTCAAGGTCATCCATTCTATAAACTCCCTTCTCTTGATTCTGTTAACAGCTTAAAAATGGCACTTTGATCTGTTTAGATAATTCATAAACACAGGGAAGTTCAAATCACAGATATCTCTAATGGTAAATACAAATTACCAGAGGAAAAAAAAATAACTTCAAACTTAGTTTACATGGGGCAAATGATTCTGTAATATATCCCTGGTCTTAAGAGAAAGCAGCAGGAAACGGCTTTGAAGAACGAAGTTGCCTCTCCTGTTATCAGCTGTTCACATTTCATCTAGACAATATAGATCAGGCTTGTGTTTTTAAGAAATAAAGTCAGGTTGCTCAAATGAACACAACGGCATTATAAAGTGATTGTATCAACTTCTCACATTTTCACTGAATTATGGGGGGGGGGGGGGGGAACAACAAAAATACCGCCAAAAAAAACCCAAAAAACAACAAAAGAAACCCAAACAAACAACAAAAAAACCAAAACCCAAACAGAAATAAAGACATCTGAGGATATTAGATATTGTACTTTCCATGATCAAGCTCGTGTGACCACTCCTCTGTAGTATTCTGCAGTAGCCAACATGCTTTCCATTAACAACTCCTTAATGATTTGATAGTGCAAATACTCATGGCTCTGATGAAGGCATATATAGACTGACTTCTCTTCAGCTGTACCATTTCTTTTCTAGGCTATATAAATTCAGCTCCTTGTGTCTCATCCTTCAATCCTTGAATCATTTTTGTCCTTTTCTTCATATTTTTTTCTGTCTTACTAGTAGTTCACTTATTACCACAGCATTTTTTTCTTCTTTCTGTACTCCCTTCTTCCACCTAAATCTCTGGGTCTCAATATGCTATTCAGTTTAACCACTCAGACATAATTTTGTCTTTTGCTGCCCTGCCAACATGCCTAGCCCAGACCCACTGTGATCATTGCAAAGGCTGAGAGTTAATCATTCATGACCACTTAATCATCAGCTTCACTGCTAAAGCTGATGACAGGGGTGACAATTAGTGTGAATTACAGCAGATACTTGCTTGGGAAAAAAAAAAAAAAGGTATCTAGAAGGTCTGAGAAGAAATTTCCCATCAACATGATTTGGGTACAAGAAAAAGCAGCATCTGAAAAACTGCAATGTCTAGCCCATGAGAACAAATAGATGTGCAAGACAAACATTCTCTTCCTACTCTAGAAAATATCTTCATCACTACAGCACCCAAAGGAAATACAATTTAGTGAAGGACACATTTGAGTCATCGCAACAAATTGCTCGGATTTAGAATTATTGAAGCATCTTGTTCCTAGAGAGAACTGAAAATGAAACACTACACTGCAACTGAATTAAAAATGCAATGAAGTTTTGGTCATGTGGAAAAAGTTCAGTATTTCACCTTTTTATAAATCCAGGAACACAAGAAGTACCAGAATTTAGTACAGGACTGAAGCCCTGATTTTTGCTCTCCTGCCTTGACTAAGAGCCTCCCAGGAACTCATTTCACAGAATAATTGCACAGGCATTAGATCAGCATGCCAGCTCTCCACTGGCCTAAACTGAGAATCTATGATGGAGAGGGATTCTGCGAATTTGCTCTTGTACTGGTAGTTCCTGGAAGATGCTCTGGACTTTTGGTTAATACAAGGAAATATTCTGATCAAAAAATAATACACGATGCAGTAAAGGCAACAACTTCTTGTATAAAAAGGTTTTAAAACAAACTAAAGTTAATCTGTGAAACCTGCTACATCATGAAAACCCACGAAACAAGATTTTATCAGCACTGAAGAAAGAACTGGATATTTACATAGAGAGTAAGGACATCCATATGCTGATTTGATAGCCTGCATAAATTAAGAGACATAGAAACCTTTATGGCTTTATTACCAGTTCTGATTAGAGGATAATGCTGTCCTGAAAGACAAGTTGTTTGCAATTTTCCATCATCCAGACATTTGCACTAGTCACTGCAGAATCCTGTTTCACAGGTAACACAGTGTTAAATGGAATGCCAAAATGACCAGGCAATGGTCTTCCTCCGTTCAGAGAAACCATCTAGGTAGCATGCCTCTGGATGTGTATGTGAGGACTTTCTTAACAGGTAGCTTTGGTCTCCCTGTAGATTTACCTAACAGAAGACTATAAAGGTCTGTTAGTGAAAACCAGACTCAGCCATCTGTAGAGTCAGGTAGCACAGAATGACTATAAAAATTGCTATGCTTTCCTGGCAATTCCTTACATCCACAGCTGCACTCTTCCTATTCTGGGACATTAAAGAGAAGACATCTTCTTCAAGAAATTGCTTCAAACCAGGCACTCTGACTCCTGCCGTGCCTTGCTGCAGTGCAGCATGGATCCACCCTGCTGCAGGGCAGTAGGCTCACAAGCTTTCTCCTGGCTGACACCTCTGGTTAGTGCAGAAGTCTGCTCATGTCTACTCGACAAGTGATTTTAAGCTTCCTGGAGGATCAGTGTAACTAACCCACTGGAAGATGCTCCCTAGAGCTTTACCCTGTAGAGTCCTGCACCTCTCTGACAGTGACTCTCTGGAAGGATTCCTGCAGCTGCGAAATACAAATACATAATTATCACTGTCAGGAAAACTGTTGTGAGTGCAGTCCTGTAAATGCTACAGTGAAGTTCCCTTGTATTCATCACTTGGGCACAGAACTCACTTTTGTGAAGCTCTCAAAAAGGCAAAAAGAAAAGGAGTAGCCAATATTTCTGCTCTTCCATTGGGGCTGATCTTATCAGGGTTGCACACAGTTAAGACATTCAGTAGTCTGCAGTTTTAGGCCCCAAGGTGTGCCTGGAGACTCTGCTGAATCCACAGTTCACCAGACAGAAGATATTTCTGGTGCTCAGACTAAATTTCCCTTATCTAGATGTTTCCTAGACACCACCCAAACAATGCCTTTCCCTCTTGCCTACCACATACTGTAGCCTGCAGATCAGCTTTACAGGATTATATCAGGGAAGGTAGAGAAAGCAAGAAAGGAAAGATATGGTAAAATTAATTCAGGCAGGAGCAGCACATACTGCACATTGTATAGCATGCTTATTCCTCCACAGAACTGCTCAGATACCATTGTGAAGGACTAGCATAAGAAGCCAGATCATATATGTTAGGATATGTAGACAGTGAGATGAGAACCACCATTTAGATCAGTTCAGACAGTGCCTTAATTCACAGGACTGAATTCTAAAGCTCTGTATCACATACTGACTTTTTTTTTAAAGCTAAGAACCATTGTCCTTACCAAAAGCTCTTATTAAATCCATTTAGTAAACAGGCTGTACCATTTTCAGTGCCCCACATTGCAACAGGAACTAGGCTGTATGTAGCAGGAGCTGCCAAGATAGATTTAGGCTGTAACAAAATGAAATTGACTAGTTTTCATGATATTTAAAGTGCATAGCAAACCGTCATAAATCCTGCTTTCTGTGTATATATATTGCCATACAGGGCATGAGCAGCACATATTTTAAATAGCTCAGAAATTGGTCTATTTGTAATGTTTTTAATTTATTGACTGTACTGCAGATTTATTTAGTTTTTGCTGCCATGAAGGGGGGAAGTAATGTCGCTTTGTCCACAAGGAGCCTGAAACCACATATGCTGAGGAGTTGCATAGCAAAGTGGGCATATCTGAATGGTGGGGGTCCTTAAAGTTATAGGGTCTGGTACAGAGAATTTATGTAAAACCAAGACTACCTTCCACAGAGAAGCAAGTGTTTACTCAGGTGCTTTTTACCTCCAGCTCTCCTCCTTTTTCTCTGTCAGTCAAGCAATTTAAAAGGGAATTAAAAATGGAGGTTCGAGAGGGACAATGGCTAAGGGAGGAGAAAAGAGTAGGAAAAAAATGATACAAATTAAAAATTAACCTGCATGCTGGAAAATAATTTTTCCCTATAAAACATAATTGCAGCTTTCCCTGTTGCTCTAGTAAATTAAATTTAAATATTTAACTGGAGTATTGGCGTCACAATGCCTGCAGCATGTGCCATCCCCTGCCCAGGAGAGGCAGAGCAAATCTTGCAGAACTAAAGTAACCCTGCTGCTCTCCGCTCCATGGGGCTGCTTGGCTCTCCAACGTGCCCACCTCTTCTGCTCGTGGCAGCTCTACTAGCCCCAGGCAGCTGCAAATGGTGGCTCAAATGCCATATGGATGAAGCAGGTGGTACCAGGTACTTCTGCTGGTGCAGTTTATTTTACCTCAGATATACGCAAAAGCCAGTGGGACACCAGCCCTTCAAAAAGAGTGTCATGGTCTACTGCAGCCAGGAAAACTCATGAATCTCCTGCACGTTGCACGACTAAAAAAATCCAACACAGCTTTCATGGCTACAAAAAAGGGAATTAAGTCATTGACGATCAATAACCTGTTATTTTCTTGAAGAATTTGACATCCAGAAATCTTGCTAAAGTCAGTGTAAGAAATAGCCACATGATACATTTAGAAAATCAGGCCATTAACCAGGTAACAGTCAGAGTCCCTGCAGAGACAGGATGGTTCCTTGGAGTATATTCAATAGCACGCTGTCTAGTCTGCTTTTTCAAATGACCTATGTAACAGAGCTTCCATCACATCCCTTGGTAACTATCCCATAACCTAACAGCTCTCATTTGTTGCTGTTCTGCTACAGTGTTCCCTCTTAATGTATTTATCCTCATCTTACCCTCTTATACTCACTTTAAAATCACTCTGTGAGATGATTTGGGACTCCCACCTCCAAATACTACAAGATTGCTTTTCCTACACTTGTTTAAAGATTAATTGCTTCCCTTTTGTAGTGACCAGAAAGAGAGGTAGCAATGTTCTCCTCTGTGCTTTTGGCATACAGAATGGATCAGGGCTGTGCTATGCTTGGCTAAGGAACATGCATAAAAGATGAACAAGATGCTTTATGCAGTGTATGTTACTGTGGACATTACAACTGCATCAGAACAGTGTCTACTCCAGGCTTCTTCCAGGTAGCTGGTCCTACTCTCTGATTCCCAGCTAACATTAAAGTTTGGACTCTGTTCTCTTATTTACTGACAGTGGACTTACCAATGCATCCTAGAGGAAGCATAGATATGTGTAAAAAATGCAGGTATTTGTAGCTGAGAAAAGTTTCTGCCTGAGTAGACCTTAATCAAGGAACGCAAAATAACACACTCTAGGATGAGTTAAATGCCAATGGAAAAAGGCTTTTAGTGAAGCCTTCCTTTGAGAAGAAAATCAGATCACAGGGTGAAATAATTTATTCTGATTCTGGCATTGCCTCACACTGGAGCAGAAGCCCAAACCCTTTGGTGTTTGGGACACAAAAAGCCACACAGAGTAACTATTGTGGTCCATTCTGGTATTGAAACTATGATAATCTAAGGTCTGAGGTTCCATCTCCTTCTCTGCAAGTAAAAATCTATAAACACTGACCACTCATTTCACAAGGAAAAAGCTACAGTAAAAAAAACAACCCTTTTCTTCCTAGTGGTAAATGATATCAAACAAAATTTGCCTCACTTTTGTTTCTGGTAACTGTCTTTTTGATGCAGAAAGAGCCATCCCTTTGCTTTTACACTAACAAAAATCAGATGTCCATAGTAGAATGAAATCCCAAAGAGGGAACACCTGAGTTAATGGGGGGGGGGGGGGTCTCTGCTCACCAGAGCCATTAAATACTCCATGTGGCTCTCTACAAGCATCAACAGATTTTATAAAGTGGTTTACATAAGAATGTAATGTGATTTTCTACACTGCCATATGGGTGAGGGAGTCTGGATAAAGGTGAGTCTGTATTTGCCTTTTCCTTTTTTTTTTTTTTTTTTTTTTGTTGTTGTTGTTGTTGTTGGATATGCTAAGACTTTACTGTGGTGGTTATGCACAAAAGTAATTCTTTAGCTAAAAAGTAGCAGGCATTTGGGGCTTAAGACCCTATCTGTGGCTCTTGGTGATGGTTCCACTTACAGAGCAGCAACTTCTGTATGGTGCTGCTATTTGAGCACAAAGCATTGTATGGGCATCAAACTTAGGCACAATTTCCCCTTAGTGAAACCATGTTGGCTGTCACCTATCACCTCCTTTTTTTCCCATGTGCATAGTTTCCAGGAGGATCTGCTTCATGATCTTGCTGGGCACAGAGGTGAGATTGACTGACATGTAGTTCCATGGGTCTTCTTTGTTTCCCTTTTTAAAAATGGGGGTTATATTTCCCCTTTTCCAGTCAGTGGGAACTTTACCAGACTGCCATGACTTCTCAAATATGATGGATAGTGGCTTAGCTACTTCATCCACTAGTTCTCTCAGGACCTGCAGATGCATCTCATCAGGTCCTATGGACTTCATGTTCCTTAGATGATCTCAAACCTGATTTTATCCTACAGTGGGCAGTTCTTCATTCTCCCAGACCCTGCCTTTGTCTTCTGAGACTTGGGTGGTGTGGCTAGAGCACTTGCCTGTGAAGACTGAGGCAAAAAAGTCATTGAGTACCTAAGCCTTCTCCACATCCCAGGTATCCAGCTTTTCCATTTCCTTCTGGAGAGAACCCACATTTTCCCTAGTCTTCCTTTTATCACTGATGTAAGTACAGAAGGTTTTCTTGTTGCCCTTGATGTCCCTGGCCAGATTTAATTGTCAGGGCTTTGACTTTCCTAACCTGATCCCTGGCTGCTTGGACAGTTTCTCTGTATTCCTCCCAGGCTACCTACCCTTGCTTCCATGTTCTGTAAGCTTCCTTTTTGTGTTTGAGTTTGTCCAGGAGCTCCTTGTTCATTCATGCAAGCCTCCTGGTGTTTTTGCCTGACTTCCTCTATGTTGGGATGTATCACTCCTGAACTTGGAGGAGGTGACCCTTGAATACTATGCAGCTTTCTTGGGCCCCTCTTCCCTGCAGGCCTTTGTCCTATGGTACTCTACCAAGCAGAACCCTGAAGACGCCAAAGACTGCTCTCCTGAGGTCCAGGGCAGTGAGCTTGCTGTGTGCACTCCTTGCTTCTCTAAGGGTCTTGAACTCCACCATATCATGGGCACTGCAGCCAAGGCTGCCTTTGAGTTTCACATTCCCCACCAGTCCCTCCTCCTGGGTGAGGATAAGGTCCAGCATGGCACCTCTCCTTGTGGGTTCCTCTATCACTCTATCACCAGGAACCTCCTGGATTGCTTATGCCCTGCTGTGTTGTCCCTCCAACAGATATTGGGGTGGTTGAAGTCCCCCATGAGGACCAGGGCTTGTGAATGTGATGCTACTTCTATCTGTCTAGAGAGGGCTTCATCCACTCAGTCTCCCTGGGGAGGAGGGGAGGTGTGTGGTTTGTAGAAGACCTGCTCTATATTGTCATTTGTCCCTGCCCTCCTTTTAATCCTGACCCATAAGCTCTTGGTTGGGTATTCATCCATCCCCAGGTGGGGCTAGTCATTGACCACCTCCTCATATTCCCTGTCCTTCCTAAAAAGCCTGTATCCTTCCACTCCAACACTCCAGTCACAGGAGCTGTCCCACCACACCTCTGTGATGCCAGTAAGATCATAGCCCTGCAGGCATGTGCACTTCTCTAACTCCTCTTGTTTATTCCCCATACTAAGTGCGTTTGCATAGAGGAATTTTAGTTGGACCCTTGATGAAGTTGACTTACTGGCTGGAATTCCTTTGTGCTGTACTTTGGGTGGTCTCTCGCTGACCTGTGATTCTTCTCCTGGCTCTGAGCGTCTATTGCTGGCATTGGCATCAAACTGGTAGGAGTGAGATGGATTGAGGTTCCCCTCCTCTGGCAACTTTAGTTTAAAACCCTCTTCATCAGCTTGGCAAGCCTATGACCGAACACGTTCCTCCTCTTCTCTGAGAGATGAACCCTATCTGGTCTCCAGTAGATCAGGTTTCAATCACTGGAACAGGCTGCCCAGGGAAGTGGTTGAGTCACCATCCCTGGAGGTATTTAAAACACATGTAGATGTGGTTCTTAGGGACATGGTTTAGTGGTGGACTTGGCAGTGCTAGGTTAACCGTTGGACTTGGTGCTCTTAAGGGTCTTTTCTAACCTAAATGATTCTATGAAATAGAGTTTATTGAGTCTCTGCATGTGACAAATATAAGGCTCCAACTTAGCAAGCTTTTTGGTATATTCGTATTCAGGACTGAAGAACTCTTTGGGAAATAGACAACATCTGTGCATCCAAAGCAACTTCTAAATTAGCTAATCACTCTCTGTCAAGTCCAATTTCAATATAACACTTCTCAAAGGGACAGTACATTCTGAGTCATGCTGAAAAAAATACAGTCTTCAGGTCACTAAGCTGATTTCACCCCACATGCTCAGAAAGGTCAGACTTTGAGAAGAATCCAGGTGGGTGGATGCAAAATGTATAAACTCACAAGTGTAAGCCTGATTACAGTGATTATACTACAACATTGTGCCTGGCTGAGTTTTGTCTCTGTGTTAGCTAATTCTGAGAACCACTTGCCTAGTGATTTATTTTTGGAGTTCCCTAGAAAAGTAAGGTTTTACAAGCCCCTGAAGCTGCAGCCTAGAGCAAATACAGTCTAATATCAGAATAAACAGAGGGGAGTAGAGGTGGTGCCTTAAAGCTTGGCACAGGGAAGTCTGTCTCAACATCCTTTTTTGCAACAGGAGACAAAGCTCCTTGCTATAATATGATGATTGCTGTTCTAGAAATAAGGAACAACTGTTCAGTTGAGCAGTTTTACCTGTTTTATCAGAAGATTTTTCTTCCATAGTGGGGATCCCCCAAGTTGTTTCACAGAGCTTTTCAGAGTACCCAGAGAATAAAGCTAGGTGATCTTTTGCAGGTGTACTAATGTAGCAGGGTCATGTAGTTCTCAAAGCAAAAAGGTAGGAGTCCAGATAGCTTTGCTATTTTTCCACCTCTGGTATTAATTTTCTGAGTATCTTTGAGCAGCGGAATTGATCACTGCATGCTCTGCTTTTTGGAAACGGGCTTCCCAGTATTTTCTTACTACGTGAAAACTGCTAAAATGCTTGAGTAGAAGCACCTATATTATGAAAGATGAATTCCTCCTCATTAAACAGAGTGCCCAGATGATGAAAAAGCCAAGAGAAGTCAAGGAAGCTCTGTCAGCTTACATTAGTTCAGACAGAACCCTCTAACTTGAGATGAAGGTGCATATAACAAATATTTATCTACAATCTTTAAATGTGTTGAGAAATGCTGATGTCTGATCCTTAACTCACTGAAATCTACCCCAAGATGCCCATTGAGCAGATCGAGGATGAATTCGTGCTTTAAAAGAGCAGATATCTAACTCAGTTATGTCTCAGCTGCAGCTGCTACACGCATGCTGCATGGTAGCTACTGATCATGTGGATTGGCAGTTTGGGAAGGCAGGGCCTGCTTGCTGAATGACAGCTCTTTCACAATCAATTCTGCTGTGTGCTGAAGGGCTTGGTCATGCCAGAGCAAAGCTCATGCATGCTTAAGTAGAAGGGTACTCTTGCCATGGTCAGTAAGGGCCTCCCTGCAAGGAATTAAAAGCTAGCATGTACTTAAGAGCTTTGCTGTACCTGGGTAAAGGTGCCCCATGCCTTGAGGGCTTGAGCTCTGATCCAGCACAAGTGTAGTACTCAATGAGTCATATTCTGCTTTCATTTAACACTGATATAAACTAGAATAACTCCACTGAGATTAGTGGTGTTACTTTAGCTTATACCACTGTACAACAATACCAGAACTTGACTGTATTAACTGTCTCTTGTTATGCTCTGCACTTCTGAGGATACTTTTGCCAGAGATGCTAAATTTCTGCAGAACTGTCTATTATTTGGGGCAATTGAGAGATTTCCATCTCTGTAATATCAATTTCTTCACTTCTAGCAGCATGGCCCTGAGGAACCATCTTTCAACCTCTTTCAACAGAGATATTGATAAATTCCCTAATATGTATACTGCTTTCCTTTTCAGTGCTTGAACCGAATACATTTATAAAGCAGATATTACTTTAATCTGGAAAATATTCCCCACCAGCGAACATGTTATTGTTCTCTTGGCTTAGCTGGGATGCTGTTTCTTTCTTCTCCCTAGTAACAGTTTTGGCTGTTGAAAGAAGTGTTGAACCAAAGAGATCTCAGGGCATCTAGTGGTTCACAGGGAAAAGTGCATCTTCATGCCAGTGGTTTAGGGATGAACTGACAGCATTAGCAAGTGAGGACACGATAAGGAGTGCTAGAGTGGAAGAGTGTCACCTATTCCAACCCCGATTAGCAGCAAGCCTTTGGTCTCGGTCGCAAAAGTTCAGTCTCTTAAAAGCTCTGTATGTGTCACTGCCCCACCTTCATCATCACCATCAGATGACAGTGACAGCTACCAGGCAGGTTGGAGGAACACAGGAATGTGATTATTTGCCCTCTGCATCTGTTCAGACTGCAATAGAACAGACCCATCCTAATGGGGTGGTAAAAATGGAGGACTAGCCTTGTGATTAACAGCATACAAAGCCAAACATTGATTTCTGCCTCAGTTTTCCTTGCATGATTAATAGCACACATTAAAAATTGAGTGTTTACAATATGGAAATGCTCTTTACTCCCACAAGAACTGTCTTTCTGACTACAGAAGCACAGGAGATAGCGTAGCTGCCATAGCCTCATACATATCATTCAAATCCTTATTCTTGTCCAAATAGCTTGGCTAACAGTGACCATTTTGCAGACTATTAAGCACTTTTATAAGGGTATTGTTTGTATGGCCTAAAGCTAGACTACAAGGGGCTTCTTTCTAAACTCTGCATCTTGCAGGCAACAGTTAAAACACAAGTTTCCGGCAGGCCCAGATGAGATCAGAGCTTTGCTGTGCCAAGCATTGAGTAAATACATAAAAGAGAGCCCCAGGTTGAAATTAAAATTCTGAAAGAAACTGAGGTGAAAAGAAAGGCAATTCATGTGTAGAAACAGACATTTTAGTACAAGGAAATAATACAGAACAGAGATGAGCAGAGAGGACAAATAAATAAATGAAACCCAATTGTCACTTCTATGTCCATCACCTTCCCCAAAGGCCTCTCCAGAGTTCCCTGTGGTTGAACTGTTGCCCTGTGTTTTTTGTAGTACAAGATAAAGTGCAGGGTCTCTGATTTAAATGCCATACCCGGGAAAGCAACAAGTATACTTCTCTCTTGATTGTAAATTAGATCTACACACTATAAGAAGTGAAAAGCATTTTATTAAGGTTGAAACTTTGCAGTGCAAAGTTAGAAAGTGGCAGAATGATGGCAGTACACAGAATTTTGGTTCAGTCCTCTTGTGTCTCTATTATAGCACACTTCAGTTTCTTGATTGCATGCTATTTTTCTCAGCAGCCCCCTGACATATACTGCAGACCTGGGCTGAACTGATCATCACAACTATGCATGGCAACTAGCAGGGAAGCTGTCAGCTATTGGAGAGATCCACAATGAATTCAGTAACACCAGCAAAAATGAGATGCCTCTAATTCAGTTGACCAAGGTTAGAGTTATGATCCATGTACATGCACAGTTTTCCAAAGCTGCATTTGTGTGTCAGAAGTCTGACAGGGAAGATCTATGCCAAATACATGATCAATGTCTTTATCAGCCAGTGGATAGTCTAATATGCAAACATATTTGGCGCCCCTTAGCAAATGTATCGTGCAGCGACAGAACATGTTTCTGTGTAAAGGAAGTCATGGCTAGTCTACACTGGATTTGAGCTACCGGATGAAATGCTGTTGGTCATTGTTTGCCCAGGAACACACAAATGCTGTGCTGCTTGGTGTTTGCCATTGCCAAAGTAAAAATATCTAAATGGTGGTTCTGGTACTAATTCAAGTCTGTGGCAAGGAAGATCAAAGATGCATAGGCTGAAAAAGGTAGGCAGAGTAAAGGTGAGCAATGATGGTTAATTCTGCTAGAATTACCAGGAATTAGTACAACTTGTCCTAAGGGCTATTTGTTCTTGGAGCAGATAAGTCAAAGGTGTGTTTCTTCTTTGGCATAATACTCAACAGCAAGGCACCCCTGAATTCCCAAATGACCATAGATTCGCATTTCCAGCAAGTAATTTTAACAACTGTTACTCCATTTAAATGTCACTATCAGTAGGTTGCTCTTCACCATGTTAAAAAACAGCATGAGATGTGAGAGATGAAACATATATATCTTATTCAGACTACAGAGTCAAGGTTGATAGTAAATGATAATACTGTTGATGGTAAATACCTCAGAGAGACAGCAGTGCTGTGCAAACCAGAGTGCTTGACTTAATTTCAAAGTGAAAGTATTCCAGGTAGTACAAATGTTTAAAAGGACTGAGAAAGACACGTCATGACACAAACCTAGAAGAAAAAAATATTGTAGCTGTGTGGTGTTTAGTGATTCAATCATAGTAAAGCTTCTTCTACTTGAGGAAGATAGAGATTTAAGATGTTAAATATAATAAAGGACAAGATTATTCAGAATTATTACAAAGAATAACATTATTAAGATGTGTGTTTTAATGCTGAATGTCCCTGATGGGATGAAAACTGAGAAGAAGGTTTGTGTCCCTGCTCCAGGATACTTAGGGACAAAAAGAAAGGGGAAAAAAAAAAAGGAATCTGGTATGATCACTGGACAGGGATACTCTACTCAGATGAGCAGGAGTACTCCTACCCATAACTGTCCATGCCTAGGTTATCTGAGGAAGACTTGTGCATATCCTTATTATCAATAAATTGATCTTTCCTTGTAACTCCAACTTGAGTATTCTGCTAATCAGTTTCTAATAACTTCAAATAAGACGCGGCATGTTTTATCCATCACACAGAGCTGGGTAAGGAGTTCAGGAAAAAAAAGGTTCTATAAATGTTCAAATAGGTGCTCTGTAGGGCAATTTCTTACTCCTTGGGAGAGGAGAGAAGATTGTTTGTATACATGTAAGCATCTATTTTTCCACAAGATTATGAAAACAAATATCAGAGAAAAGGAACCCTACAATGACTCTATTAGGAGAGGATAACCAAGACTTATTTCTTCATCAAAACTGTTTCATTGTCTTTCTTGTAATAGCATTAATGGTGTCATGTGTTGCCTTCTGATACTGTTTACCTCCTCTGGAATATATGAAACAATTGATAATAGCATTTAGAGAGTGGGATCACAATGTTATTCTACAACTGCAGCAAAAAAGATTGCTTAAGAAGGTCCCCACAGCAGAATCTAAAGAGAAGCCAGTGTTTCTTGATAGCATGTGAATGGACTGGCTCCAAATATACGTGCTACTTGCTTCAGGTGAAGTGAGGCGTAATCCTATGTTGTGCTTTAGGGAAATCAGGTAGATACTGCTTTTTTATTTTTTTTTTTTCCTCCTTTCTTTCCACAGGCTTATTGGCATTCAGAACAGCAGTCTGACTATTGATCCAGGGGGCAAAGATTCTGTCCAGTTCTTCTATGGTGTAACCTCATGCCAAAATCTAATCAGTTCATCCCCTTACTAAAACTCCCCTCCTTGCCCTCTTCTTTTTTAAAAACACATAAATTATCAAAAGTGCTGAAAGAGAGAGCGCTTTGCAGCAGAGCTGAGTGTCAAAACTGTTTGGTTCTCTCCCTGATTGTGCTCTGATTTGCTGTGTTACCTTAAAATAAGGTGGTTAGATCTCCCTGTGCATTGCTTCTGCTCTGTAAAATGGAGGTAATTAAAAATACCTGCCTTGTGGGAATGCCTTACACTGATACTTAATGGATTAACATTTGTAAAGCTCTTTGAAAGCCTTAGATGTGGGTCTGTATGGAAATTCAAAGCATTGTTATCTTGCAGGCAGACATATGAAAGATGATAAAATGTGGGGATTTCACGATATGTGAAAGAGGATAAAATGTGGGGATAGATACATCAGTACAATTCAGATAAAACCAAGCCTGCTGGCTTGCTTGTGCTTCTAATAATATCATCCTGTCTTCAACTACTTCTGCTTATATCTTAGCCTGAGACTGAAAGTCGCAGTGCATGTAAGGGTAACCTAGCACCTAATGACACAAATGCATGTTTTTTGAAATTCTATGATAGATATCGGAGAAAAGGCATATTCTGCTCAGAATCCAGAACAAATGTGTGTTTTTCCTTCATGCAGTGGACAGGCTAACAGAAAACAACTTTAGCAGACTTTTTCCTGATGACTGTGGAATGATGTCATCTTTCTAACTACAAGTGACATCCCCTCCTAGCCTCTGGCACCAAAACCACTTTTAACTCTGGCAATCAAAGTTGTCTCTTAGTTCTGACACTAAGAGCTTGTACACATCAGACCGTGCACCAGTTTATACATTCCCCCTACTTCAGTGAGGGAAGTGAAAGCCACCCAAATTAAAACCAGGTTATCCTATACATGTACCTTGTGGCTCTTGACAATAGCACAATTTTGGAACGCTGGTTTTAAGTACAGGAAGGGGTTTTTTTTTTCCATTCCTGTTCTAATTCTTCTGCTGCCTTCTTCCTTCTTTACAAAATCAGTCCATTCTGTTTGTAGGCCTGCCTAACACAGGCAGATGAAATGTTGTTTGTAACAAACATGATATCATAGAATCATTTTGGTTGGAAAAGACCCTTAAGAACATCAAGTCCAACTGTTAACCTGGCACTGCCAAGGCCAACCACTAAACCATGTCTCTAAGCACCACATCTACACATCTTTTAAATACCTCCAAGGGTGGTGACTCAACCACTTCCCTGGGCAGCTTGTTCCAATGCTTGAACCCTTTCAGTGAAGAACCTGCTCCTAATTTCCAATCTAAACCTCCCCTTATGCAACTTGAGGCCATTTCCTCTTGTCCTATCGCTTGTTACTTGGGAGAAGAGACCAACACTCACCTCACTACAACCTCCTTTGAGGTAGTTGCAGAGAGCAATAATGTGTCCCCTCAGCCTCCTTTTCTCCAGACTAAACAATCCCCTTTTCCTCAGCCACTCTTCATACAACCTGTCCTCCAGACCCGTCATCAGCTTCGTTGCCCTTCTCTGGACACGCTCCAGCAGCTCAATGTCTTGTAGTGAGGGGCTCAAAACTGAACACAGTACTCGAGGTGCAGTCTCCCCAGTGCCGAGTACAGGGGAACGATCACTTCCCTAGTCCTCCTGGCCACACTGTTTCTGATACAAGCCAGGATGCTGTTGGCCACCTTGGCCACCTGGGCACACTGCTGGCTCATATTCAGCTGACTGTTGACCAACACTCCCAGGTCCTTTTCTGCTAGGCAGCTTTCCAGCCATTCTTCCCCAAACCTGTAGTGTTGTGTGGGGTTGTTGTGACCCAAGTTCAGGACCTGGCACTGAGCCTCGTTGACCCTCATACAGTTGGCCTTGGCCCATCTATCCAGCCTGTCCAGATCCCTCTGTAGAGCTTTCCTACCCTCAAGCAAATCAACCCTTCTGGCCAACCCTGTGTTGTCTCCAAACTTACTGAGAGTACACTGGATCCTCTTGGCCAGATCATTGATAAAGACATTAAACACAACTGGCCCCAACACTGAGCCCTGGGGAACATCACCTGTGACCAGCCACCAACTGGATTTAACTTCATTCACCACAATTCTTTGGGCCCAGACATCCAGAGAGTTTTCTACCCAGCAATGATTATCCATCAATCTCCATCCAAGCCATAAGCAGCCAGTTTCTCCAGGAGAATGCTGTGGGAAACTGTATCAAAGATTTTTGTAAAGTCTGGGTCGACAACAGCCACAGCCATTCCCTCATCCCCTTTATGACCTTGACATAAAAGAAGACCAGGTTAGTCAAGTGGAACCTGCCTTTTATAAACCCATGCTGACTGGGCCTGATCACCTGGTTGAGCTGTATGTGCCACGTGATGACACTCCAGATGATCTGCTCCATAACCTTCCCCAGTACCAAGGTCAGACTGACAGGCCTGCAGCTCCCTGGATCCTCCTTCTGGCCTTGTAGATGGGCATCACATTGGCTAACCTCCAGTCAAGTGGGACCTCCCTGGTTAGCCAGGACTGCTGATAAATGATGGACAGTGGCTTGGTGAGCACTTCCACCAGCTCCCTCAGTACCCTTGGGTGGATCCCATCCTGCCCCACAGACTCCTGTGTGTCTGTCTAAGTGGTGTGGCAGGTTGCTAAGCATTTTCCCTTGGATTATGGGGGTTTCATTCTGTACCCCTTCCCTGTCTTCCAGCTCAGGGGGCTGAGTACCTGGAGGAAACTGGTCTTATTATTAAAGACTGAGGCAAAGAAGGCATTAAGTACCTCAGCTTTTTCCTCATCCTTTGTCACGATGTTTTCCTCCGCATCCAATAAAGGATGGAGATTCTCCATAGCCCTTCTTTTGTTGCTAATGTGTTTATAGAAACATTTTTAATTGTCTTTTATGGCAGTAGCTAGATTAAGTTCTAGCTGGGCTTTGGCCCTTCTAATTTCCTCCCTGCATAATTTCATGTCATCTTTGTAGTCCTCCTGAGTTGCCTGCCCCTTCTTCCAAAGGTCATAAACTCTCTTTTTTTTTTTTTTTTTTTCCCTGAGTTCTAGCCAAAGCTCTCTGTTCAGCCAGGCTGGTCTTCCCCACTGGCTCATCTTTTGGCACATGGGGGTGGCCTGCTCCTGCACCTTTATGATTTCCTTCTTGAAGAATGTCCAGCTTTCCTGGACTCCTTTGTCCTTCAGGACTGCTTCCCAAAAGACTTTGTCAACCAGTCTCCTAAACAGGCCAAAGTCTGCCCTCCACGAGTACAAGGTAGCAGTTCTGTTGAGTCTCCTATTCAGCTAAAATATTACAAGCCATCACAAAACCACAGATAATCTTAAAATAAATAAGATAGTTGTGGTGAAGAGCTTAAAGAAGGCAAAATAGAATGATCTCAGGCTGAGAAATAGCAGCTATGAGGAAATCTTCAAAGACTTGAATTTGTTTCATCCTTTTAAAAAAATGTAAAGAGAGATATGAGCTTTCTAACGAATAAAAGATTCTCTATATATGCCAAGGGAAATAGAGAAAAGTTGCCTTTATTTTTAGCAGGCTTAGATTGAATATAAGGAGTTGCATGCTATGGGGCAGACTAATGAAGTGTTAGACCAGGCAGTCTAGAAATGTGGAATCCACTTCATCAGTAGCTTAAAGGAGAAGCTAAACAATCTAAGGATGGTTCCCAGCTAGTTGGTCTTGCATGAGAGTTGGAGGTTGGAATGGTTTCAGTTTCACTCCCCTCCCCATGTGATATGCTAAAATGAATCCCCCAGGTTCATTTCAACAACAATAAGCAGTACAACCTGATATAGGACGTGATATTTGACAAAGCACATGAATCTCAAGACAATGAGCAAAGATGCAAGACATTTTAAGATATACTTAAATTCTTACTGAAATCTTTTCAACAATATACAAATAAAGGGAGGCTGTCTTTGCAGTTGTCTTCAGTTTTACTTTGGAATAAATGAATACTGCCCATTGTGGGTTTGGATTGTGTTTTTGAATGATGTACTGTGAAATATTTAGCTGTGATCTTGACTTCATTATAGAAGGGAAAAAGAACATGTGTTCAAGTGTTTTACTGAATATATTGCTTTTGTTAACTATCGTATACAATCATATTCAAGAGTACAATGCAAAAAGGAAATACATATTGTGGGTAAAATAGATCTGATTAGGGAATACTTAATCAACATGTCTATAGTTTCAGTATTATGGCAAGCCCATCGGCTTCTGTAGGCAACTTAAATCCTTAACATTCATGAAATGTCTTCCTGAATCAGTGCCTATAATAGGAAGTCTAGGGGATGCTTTCTTTCCTTTTTGGAAAAGGGGTTCTGTGAATTCTCCTTATTCAAATGTATGTGCCCACTGAAGCCTTTGCAAACTGTCTTTTGAACTTTGTACAACACTCTCTGCCTCAGTTTTGCAAATAGCTGCATATTACTCAGTAAGTGCACATTCCTACCATTACAATTTGTGTTAAATTCTACTGATGTCACTGGATTTACCCTGAAGAGGAGTCTGGACCAAGAGGTCAGCAAATAGCAGTGCAGTGTACTCTGGGACTTTGATCTGTGGAGGAAATAATCATTGTTAGTACTCTGGGGTCATGTTCTGGTTGCATGCTGGTTTTGTACAAGAGTCGTTCAATCAACTTCATTGAATTTACATCAGAATCAAGCTTGTTCCCTCTCTTATTTCATATTTGGATACATTAATAAGTGTTTATTTTAGGGGAAGAACATTGTTGAATTTCAGTCACTTCTAAACTATGGGATTCAATGACTAACTGAAGCTAGATCCTGGTCACACAGAGCATTAAGCAGCACGAGTTTAACAGCACAGTGTTAAAAGTGAGTCACTTAATTAACAAAGGCAGGGAGTGATTATTATAGAACAGAATAAATGGCACCCAGTTAAAAATATTTTCCCTGCTTCATTCTTTCAATTTTTTTACTTTAAATTACATGGATTAGGGACACTAGGCTGATATATTTCATCATACAGTCGCAGTCTGAATATTGTGGTGACAGTGTAAGTTAAATATGCAACAAGTGACTCTACAGATACTCCTTTAGAGTTGTATTAGATGAGAGTGTGCTTTGGCAGGGGACTTTTAAGTCAGCTGATAGTAACTCCTAGAATACTCAAAAGTGAAATAAATTCTCTTCTGTGTATCTTTCTAAGTGTCAGCCATTTATCTGGAGACAAACAATATGGAAAACATCAGGCATATTAACATAGAAATAAGGAAATATTCCAAACTTACAAATTTATGTAAAAGACTATCATATATCCCATTTCTGACTATCAAAGCTGAGTATTTTCTCTTCCTTCTAATTATTAACTTACAGATTGCCTTTATAATTTCAAACTAGTCTACTCTGCCTTGTACTTCTTGTTTTCTGTCTAAATCTGGATTACTCCCATCCCATCGAGTCATGTCAGCTAGTCATTGTGCCATTCTCCAGTTAAACCAAAAAGCCTGGCTATTAGCAGGCTTTCCCTTTCCCTTATTTGCAGTTTTCATTTCTGCTGCATCTTATGCTGATCATCTCATTACTGACAGCAGCTCACTGAAAACATTTTCTTTTAAATGTCAGCAAATTCTGTGTACTGCCTTCTTGATGACCCATGTTTCCATTATGAAGAAAACAGGAGCATGATCCAGGCATTTGGTCACATGAGTCTGCTTCACCCACCCCACCCCCCCAGGTTTATAGGGACATTCCTCTGCTCCCCAGTCTGCCTCGGTTCTCCACCTCTAAAATGGAGATGATAATTGTGATCTACAGGAAGGTAAGGTTAAAACAGCTTGCAGATTGTTTCAGTCAGATGACAGAAGTTATAAAAGTCCTACACATGGAACAGAAAAATACAAATCACAACTGAGGTATGGTAGGCAACAATAACATAATTTCTGGACTCGAATAATAAAGTTCTGCAAGACAAAGATGGAAGATGCAGTGTAGGGTAACTTGCAGACTTCCCTGTGCTGTACAAAGCTGAAGCCATACTGAGCAGTACCCTTCTTTTTAAAAAGTAAAATGCCATCAGTATATGAATGATAATAGGAACACAAACAACTGTTTCCGATAAGCTTATTATGGACTCGTATGTACCCACAGGAGAACTACAGCAAAAGAGAATGTGATTTGAGGCAGCTGCCAAAATTGGAGGTTAGATGGAAATAAAACTTCAGAGTTACATAGCAAATGAGGTGAAATGAAATGAACTAGCCCAGCTGAGATAATATAATGGTATATGCATTTGCCACACTTATAAATAAAACATTGACTTACTGTACTTCAAGGGTGTACAGATCCCAGGGAATTTAACAGAACATGATGCACATGTGGGGGCAGAAGGGAAGGTCATATACAAAACTGTGATGCTGAAAATGGCTTTCATGTAGTCTGTAGAGGGAGGAGAAAAGAAAAAGGAAAAAAAAAAAAGTAAGTAGCATTCAAAACCTGACTATTTTTCTCTTTAAAACAAAATTCTACTCAGGACTTGGGCACAGAAAATATGTTAGACTTCTAGCAGAGTTATTCAAATGACAGGAGATAAAGGTGTCACTTCATTTCTTACTGTCTTTGAAAGGTTTCTATATCTCTTTCAATTTTCGTCACCATCTCAATCCATTGGAGCTTGATGTTGTTTTCATTTCGAGTTGATGCAAACCTTCCTGATAAACAGGAGAAACCATCCAAATAATGTGAAGTGTCTTGTTGAAAACACATAAACATTTGGGCTTTAAAAAGCAGGTTCTCTTTCTTTAACTCCAGGTGTTTTGAAAGGAAGGAGAAACTCAATAGTGTATGTTCCAAATGGAGTGGGCGAGTATTTGATGAATGAACAGAACACGAACACAATACAGAAGTATCCTGTGGAGTGTCTTTGATGTAAATGTGATCTCAAAGTTCTTTGTGAATTTAAATTGGGTAGAAGGATGGAGAAATTAAAAGCCAGGCAGGTGAGGAAATTAGGAAATCTTTTTCAGCTGATGAGATGGAAAGATACAGACAAATTTTCAGCTCTCTCACGATGGTAGAGAAAAGTCTTGCACTGAGGTAGTAGAGAGAAAAATTTAATTAATAAAATATATATGAAGGGAACTTCTGAATGCATTTACGAAATGTGTGTATAAAATTCCCTGAAGGTTTTGCACAGTGCATTGGAAACCCAGGGTTCTAGTAGGAGGGAAAATACAAAAGATTTATTTAAGAGACATAACTTCATAGCCTCTCACAAGATGTGCCAGAAAGGCAGAAAAACATTCACTGCTGCTCCAGAAATATTTTAGAGGAGGCAGAAAAAAACGGCTGTCCATATAAATTAAACAATTATCACTTTTTATTAATCCTATCATGCAAGCAGCTTTTAGTTTTTTCGATGTCTGTTTCCTTGGGTTTGTTTTTGGTCTGGTTTTGTGTGCTTGCACACCCTCCTTCAAACAGGAACTGCCTTTTGCTGAGTTTTGTTGGTCTTTTGAAGGACTATTGACACACGATTGATTCAGCTGTGTCTACCTGCTTAGCAGTCGTTCTCTGAAGTCTTTCAATGACTTTTTATTGCTGACTTCAAGCACCTGTCCTTGTAGGCAAAGGAGGACACGACAGGTATGACATCATGTGCTATACCTGGATTCTGCCTATTCTTACTGTATTCCTGCATCCTAGAAATACACCCTGTGGGGTTTTGCCTTCAGTTAGTTTACCTTTCTGTAACAGTTCCTTGGTCATCTTGACAGCTACCTCTGTGTTGTGGCAGACAAGACGTGATACAAAGAAACTCTTGAGTCTGAATTCTGCTTATGCCGCACAGTGTGCTGTACTCCCAATTGCTGGATGGAGCAAGGTGAGTTGCATCTGTCAGGCCTTGAAGCTCTTATGCTGGGAAAACAAGTCTCTGGCATTCAGTTATACAGATCGTTCTTGTTTTATTTAAGGGGATCTACTTTACAATTACCGTTTGAATTATCTATGGCAACAGTTTATCCCATGTTAGGCATCTGCATGTTAGCTCTGAAGGCTTTCTATTTACAGATATCCCAACGATTTGCACTGCATCAGGGAAATGGGTATTGCCTACTCTTATGCTGAAATGGCTCAATGCATTCAGCCAGCTCCACTAAAAAAGAGTTAAATTTAATTCTAAGAGCAGCAAGAAAGGTCATTAACAGGGCACATTGTCAGCAGACTTCACCAATCTTGTGTTCTTTTTTCCTTTTTTTTTTTTTTAGAGGAAAATAAAGAACATAATAACCATCATAGTCCATTTGGTTTTGAGCACCTTGAACTGACTTACTCTGTATTGACAGCTGTACATGTACAATTAACTCTTCCAAACCAGCTGGCAAATGCCTGTGCAAAGCACTGCATTATGAAAGTCCAGGCATAACCAATGACCCAGCCATCTGACCAACACCTGGTTGTATGACGATAGCAGAAGAACAGTTCTGCTGAAAACCAGAGCACCATCCCCTGATGAATAACCAGCTACACTGATACCACAGTGACAAAGAAGTTCTAAGAAGGGCTCAATACATGCTCTGTTTGACATTTCACCGGCCTGCCACCTGAGAGATGGATGCTTCATAAGTGGGCCCGGCAGGATACTAGCATGCCTCTGAAGTGTGTGTTTTGGCTGTGCCTGAGGCCATCCTTGCATAGCTATTGTGGAAAAGAGAGGCAGGGCAGCCCACAGATGCGTGCCCCCTCCTACTGCAACACATGAAGGGCTGCGTCCTCAGTCTGTATGCACAACGTTTCCAGAGGCTGAATAAAAACCACTGGATTTGGCCTTCACTGAGTAAGGCATCAAGGTACCTGATTGTCACACATTAGCTTGCAAATGTGATTAGGAGAAGCACTAATGGAAACCTTCCTCGTTTCTATCACTAGCCTGTCTGCCTCAGGTTCTCTGTGATAATAATAATGGAGTTTCTAATGGCATTAGTCATTCCTTTACATTCAGGGAGTTTTGACTAGTAAAGGCATAAAAATAAACAAGACACAGTACAGATAAGCAGTAGGTAACAATTTTTCATACAGGTCCTCCGTACACATTTTCACTGCAAATGTCACTATAAGAATGAACTATATAATCAAGGCACAAATGAGTAAAAAGCAATGAATAAACACAACAGCCCTCTTACTGCAAGATATGCAACTTGTACTCACTGAAGTGTAAAGAGTGTACCGAATACTAAGGAACAGATCACCTGCAGTAAGATAAATTGTTTTTCTTCTGATGATATGGTTCCACATGGTGTTGTGACTCAAGAGGAAGGAGGGAGGAAGGTAGAAGTGGAAAGAGGAGGAAGGAACACAGTTGTCTGTCACAAGAGGAGAATGAAACACATGAACTAGTAGAAAGGTAGCCTAGCTAAGAAATTCAGTTGTGAGACTTTCCAGTGCAGGGGAGAGTCCCAGATTTTAATCCACTCAGTGATGTCAAGTTTAGACACTAAGGGTCCTTCTTGTGGCCCAAAACAGGGGCGTATTTTTTAAATAGCACTTGGATACAGATAGTCTCAATAGCTCATTGAACCTTTTGGTACCTAAATTTCAGACAAGTCTCAATTCAGATGGAGTCCCATTCCTAGTCTGTTAATGCACAACTTCCAAAGGGACTGTGACCACAAAAAATGCATCGAGCTCTATAGCAACAGAGAAAATGAACCTGACTTCTAGAGAGATGCACGTGCTATATGGAAAGAGATTCAAGAAAACCTTATCACCTAGTTCAGCTGAACTCTGCCTCCTAATAATCATGTTGCTTCCCTTCAGATTTTGCTGTTGGGCTCAAGCTGGTGAGACATACAGTTCGAATGCTCTGCCAAATGCATTCATGTAGCGATGATGCATTTGTACTCAGTGTCATTTATACTGTGCCACCTAATAATGTAAAAATTAAAAGTTGACCTTGAAATCTAAGTTTTTAGGAAGCACAGAAAAGATTCAACTAAAATACTTCTGGGAACGTCAGGAATGGTATGAAAGTACACCATCTGGAAAATAAACCTTATAAATGCACTTAGCTTGCTGTTTCCCCCAGCTACTTAAGATTTCTGTGGGAGTTTCTTAGCAAAATACTTGCTATTTTTGAGGAGTTTAGGGGAGTCAAGGATAACTAACTGAAAGAACTGGATAACTATTAAAGGTAAAGAACAAAATTTGAATATTGTATTCAAGAGAGGATCACTAGAGCATGTACTTCCATGTGCGCAACTAGTGAAAGACCCCAAGCGTTACAGCAAATTACCAGTGTCTGTAATCTCTCCTGGGTTTTCATATTGTCCAACTCCAATTCGAGCAAGACAATCTGCCACATGTTTTTAACAGATCTTATTTAATATCTAGCACTTGCATGCATGAATATGATGAAGAGCTCATACAGAGTTTCAGTATTTGTCAGGAAACGCATCTCTTCCTCTGTCACTGAAGTCCCCCATTATTACCTCAATTCTGCTGCTCCACAGAGGGGTCTTATTGTAATTTCTATTTGATTTGGCAGGTGTCATGGGACAGGAAATAATTCTGAAGTCACTACTATTCCTGCAGTACTAGAAACAGCAAAACAGACTCTGAAACAGTTTCTGACTACTAGATCACAGCCTACTTTTGTAAAATACCGTGTGTAGAATGGAAGTCCTTTTATAAAGTATCACTAATTTGGTTGGGATTGCATAAGCCTATGGCACCACCTAGCTGCAAACACTTGTTTTTTCATTTTTTCACTTCAAAACCTCACCTTTTTAATTCAGCTCTCAGCTTTAATTCAGCTAGCACTGAATTCAGAAGTGGGTTAAGTATTTGCTACAAATCTACTTATCATCTGATCTGTGGTTCCCCAGACCTGTTCCAAGTCTTCTGCATGTGCTCTGTTATAGGATGGTGCATTAGTGCTTAGCTATGTGCACTGACTTGGAAAGAACTCAGCTGTCTAGGGCTCACTTCTAAGTACAAGACTGCTCATCTGAGCCAAGATCCTAATTCATCTTTCTTCCTTCTGAACCTTCAGAACACATGCTGAAGTTATTTGTCTGTTAAATCACAAAATTGTGTTATCACCCCAAACAGAAAAAAGAATTAGGAATCTAAAACCAAACACAAAAATTATTTATGTTACAGTAGAAATTTGTTATAGTTTAACCCAGCAGGCAGCTAAAACAAGTACACAGCCATTTGCTCACTCCCCCCTCCCCATAGTGGGATGGGAGAGAGAATCGAAAACAAAAAGGCAAAACTCGTGGGCTGAGATAAAGACAGCTTAATAGGACAGAAAAGGAAGATAATAATAATAATAATAATGACAAAAAACATACAAAACAAGTGATGCACAGCACAATTGCTCACTACTCAGAATCAATGCGCAGCTAGTACCTGAGCTGCATGCCTCCTGGCCAACCCCCCAGTTATATACTGAGCACGATGCCATACAGTATGGAATAGCTCTTTGGTCAGTTTGGGTCAGCTGTCCTGGCTGTGTCCCCTCCCAGCTTCTCATTGGCAGGGCAGTTTGAGAAGTTGAAAAGTCCTTGACTGGTCGGCAACAACTGAAAACATCAGTATGTTACCAACATTATTTTCATAGCACTATACTGGGTGCTGGTAAGAAAAATTTAACTCTATCCCAGCCAAAATCAGGACAGAATTACAGCTATACTTTAAAAAAAATGATGACAAAAAAGTGTACCAAACTGTGCTGTTTTGTGGCAACTAGAAGTATTTGTTTCTTTGGATCAGATTTGCCAGTTTCAATTTCCCAGAAATGAGTAAGAAATATCAAGCTTCCCAAATGGTCTCTTCTTTTCTGCAACTTTTCAAAAACATGACAAATATATTTTTGTTTAAAATTAAAAACCACTCATATTTTTCAAGTTTAAATGAAAAAGTAAACCCAGAAATGAAACAGTTTCCTTAGCAGAGGGGTCAAAATAAATATTCTTACTCTATACACAATGGTATTTTGTTTATTTTCTTTAAATAGATATTAATTTCTATGTTAACCTAAACCAATGTGCCTTCCTTTTCCTTTCTGGGATGTTTCTTAGAGCCATCAAACAAAATCCAATACCCTGTTATTTTTCCAACTCCACAGAGCAGGCTGGAGACACATCAAGATGTATTAATATCTTCAGTGCTCTTGATATGTTTCCCAGAAACCTTGGCATGAAAGAAGGATAATTTGACATTTACAAAATGGGTCTTTTATGAACTTGGTGGCCTTGGATACACATACAGTCAGAAAAGATGCTTGAGTTTCAATGGAAAGGTCTTAATGACTGACTGGTCATGATACCATTAACAGTTACTATATTTGGTGAAAGAACAGAAAGCTGATGTTTTTCTTTGTCAATGTTCATCTCAGGCAGAGTTCAGCAAAATGCCTTTGAGGAAGATGCAGTACATGCTTTAGAGAACAGATAATCATTTGGGGGTTTTCTTTTTCTTAGAGATGGCATTTTAGACATGTCAGCTTCCTTGTCTCTTTGCAATATGGATGCAAGATTCACTTATGCCATTGTGCAAAATTACTTGGAGAGACTTATAAACTGTAGAGACTTTTCTTTCTATATCATTATCAAAGGTCCTGCAGAAAAGTCAAAATGAGAGCTCTAGTGCAGTTGGACCTGTTCTTTCTCAGCATGCAGATAGCTCCTCCACATATCTCCTCTGGTTTTTGCTTCAGAAGATTTATTTTGGAAGCTGAAGGAAGAAAAACCAGGCAAAAAGAGATCATAGTACCAGCATCTTAAATCTCATGCTCCGGGCCTCAAAGAATGCTACCACAGACATGAGGAAAGATGCAAACTTTCTCCTCAAGCATGTTTTCCGTTAGGAATTAACCAGAGAGTTCTAAGATTTTTATTAAGCACACTGTGAAAGGCTGTTTTCTCAATATGGCAGGGTGAGATGTTTGAACCAGAGAGGTAACGCTACTCGGCATTTCATCATTTCCACTGACATGGAAACTTAGATGGTGATTTCTGAGTTCCCTTAACTGCACTATACACAAAAGTTTTTCCAAAGCTTAGTGAAGTTATTGCATCCTTCTCACTGCAAGACTGCATCCTGACAGCTGTGGTCCCCCAAGCCCTGGTGTTGAAGTTTCCCAGAAATGAAGAGAAAACATTCAAACAAATCATGCATTCTTCCTGATCTTTAGGAAGGTTTTGGATGAATTTCAGGCCAAAGGCTTGGGACTAAATTCACTGTTCTTAACAGCTCACCCTTCCAAACTAAACAAGTGAGGGTAACTGCTAATAAGCAAATAAGCTATTGCACAACCTTCACAATTATAGACAAATAGGAGAAGATTCCCTGGGTTGTTATTCATTCATAGCTTTTCTGCCCTACTCTCCTTTCTGATGCATATCAAAGAATCTGTGTATAGTGCTTTTGCTGCCTT
Organism: Balearica regulorum gibbericeps; assembly: GCF_011004875.1. NCBI lineage: Eukaryota > Metazoa > Chordata > Aves > Gruiformes > Gruidae > Balearica > Balearica regulorum. The sequence goes on along the minus strand of NC_046186.1, from coordinate 94,182,764 downwards.
TTACTACCCATTACTCAGTACAACTGAACAGGGCATGGACACTTAGAAAGCACCAGGAAATTTTCTTGTTAGCATTGTATTCATTCATTCTGAAATGAGTTTCCCAGTTGTGCCAGCAGGGTTGTTTGTGAGCAACATGGTGAGATGAATTGGAGAACAGATCTACGTTAAAAACAACCTTGCACAAAAGTAAGAAAAGTCCTTGGAACCCAGGTATTAATGGACCTTAGTGATATTTCTCACTAAGTCTGAGTAAAATTTTGGATGCATAAACAAAGAACAACAGCCAAGCAAAACTGAAAGAGCAAAGCACCTCCAGGAGATTTTAAACACTTAAACATATAGTGAAGGTGCCTGAAAAGGCATTTAGGTGTTTCTGACATTCAGACCTCCCTTTCCATATACACTCCTCCCACGATGCAGAACATACATGGCTGCTTCTGCTATACAGCTGGAGGTTCCTGCATGATTCTGATATGTTCTGTCATCTCACACAAGAGATACAGAATTCACGAGATGATATAATTTTACTTCCAGGGTCTGATTCAGTGAGCCTAATACAATGATGCCTCTCTTCTCCCAAATGAAAACTGGGGGACAGGGAAAATCTGGTAAATGTACACAGCTCATATCCAACCCCATCTAGTGGACAGGTCTTAATATAATTCTACATCATAAAATAAAACTTTGTTATGTGTGAGTTTCATGCATTTGGTATCTGCTTGGTACTCAGATGTCATTGCCCAATGAACATAATAATTATAATTATTGTGTTCATTACAGTGGCAAATGGCAGTCATGTTCCTCTTATCACAGAAGGGAATGACTTAGCTGTAAGACTGAAGAGTCTTTTTCCCTCTGGCTCAAAAGCTAATTCTTCCTTGCAAAGCACACCATCTTCAACAGAGGTGGACTGACGGTGCTCCACTCAGGAGTATTCTGAGTAGAGCAGGCCATAGAGGTGGGAGAGGTGGACTCCTGCCTCCTCAGGCAGGAGAAGCAATGTGCCAGAGCACCCTAAAAACCAGCACACTGTTGAAGAAAAGGGTAAGCAAATATGTGTCATGCCTCTCCCTCCTTTTCCTTGTAATCTATGTTGTCAGAAAGTACTTGGCATTTCATCCCTTAAATAAGCAAACAAACAAATAAAAACCAACAAAAACACAAAACCAAACAAAAAAAACCCCAAACGAATAAAACCTACAAAAGAGACACTTGGCCATGAGAGTCCAGAGGAGATTCCGTAATTTTCAATCCTGGTTAGAGGCAGACACTGCCCAGAAAGTCAGAATAAACTCCCCATGGAAAAGAGTAACAGGACTTAAACATTAGTTTGGTTTAGATATTTCTTGATCCAAGGTTTTGGTTTTTATTTTTTTACAAGTCCTTCCTGTTTAGACTTCATTTTGGTATGACAGAGGTTATTACAAAAGAATCCAATAACTACATATACTGATCATTAGTGGATTAATTTAAAATCAAAAAGTCCTTAGTTATTTAGTTTAGTAGGACAAACTTTGAGAGATAAAAGAAATTTGCTGCAGCACAGGCATATAAAATACAAAAAAGGAATAGAATTTCTTCTTACTCCAAAAAAAGGAAGAAGGGATTTACTCAGGGAATTAAGATAGCTATTATCTCCCTTTTGTACCTACTCCTGTAGTGCCTCACATGAGACAATCACTTCTTATGAGTTTGCATAGCCCTTATCCACACCACAGTTGCATCTAGGCTGATAAATCCTGTCTGTTATTTACATCCCAATCAAGGGGAAAAATCTGTAAGGATGAGCTTCAAAGATAATAATCACTTCCACAAGAATATCGGGAATGAGAACAGGGTGAGGAGGAAAGCCTTGACCACAAAACAAATTTATGCTTTGGAGATCCAAAAGTGGAAGTACAAAACTAGCTGGAAAACATCAATGTGTGTCAGAGCTTGCAGTGTTTATAAAAATAAATGTCAAAATGTTGCTTAGTTGCAGAAATAAAAACTAATAAATGAAAGAAATGGTGTTGCCATGTATTGAGATGGTATGGAGTAGAGATAACTGATATATGAGCAAACAGTAACTAATATCTTGGTGTCTGTTCTACATACACATTTTTATTGAAAGTGCAGTAAGGGCAAGACTATTAATATGAATAAATGCATAGATATGGAAAGTACACAATCAACAGGGAAATAACTGACACAAGTCTGGTGGCAAGGTTCTTTAAAAAGCTATCCCTTCTAGTCTTAAATGGTTCCGTGGGATTCAAGGATAGGATATTCTATTTTCCATTTAAGAAATGAGTACTAGTGTGATTCAGACAACCGATCTATTACTTTGTCCTCAGCTGGTTAAACGCTATCTGAAAATGGCAAAGAACATCCGCTGAAAGAGAAGGACTAGAAAGAGATGACTAGTGGAGCTCTTCAGGATCTGTCTTCAGACTTCTTGTCAAATATTTTCAATAGTGGTGTTGGCTCAGAATTCTGGTGCTCTGATGAAATCTGTTGCATACACTTTCCAGCCATTAGCAAATCAGGGGAGGCATTTAATATCAGACAGGAAAAACTGGATTACCATGGGGCCCTGACTAACAGAAATGAGATGAAATTAAATCACACAAAACAAAAGATCATGCATTTATATCATACATTATTGCTCATTCCTTAGTGATGAAAAGACAGAAGATCCTATGTTTATTAGTTAGTCATAGCTTGTCTACTACTACCAACGTGATACGGTCTTCAAAAAGATAAATACATCTTGGGATCATGTTAGCAAAGAGATTTCCAGCAGCCAATGTACTGAGAAAGGATTAATTTTAATACATAAGGCAGAGTTTGGACTTAAGCTGCTGGAAGTATGTATCTTAGAATGTATGTCTAGCCAGCCACCCCCGTGAAGTAAAGGATTTTCTTCTTTCTTAATACCATAAAGGTGCAAGGAGAATGTTGGGTCATGTAGAAAGATGATCAACATATGTGCCATGTCTAATGGCACTGGGAGTTTATAGCACTGTTATGTGGCTGAGAGCCTCCAGGAATGACTTTGCCAAAAAGTAGCAACACTTAATCTGGCTCACAGGACCTAAAGAATAGTAAGAACAGATTTAATTGCCCAAGAGCAAAATGAATAACAGCAGAAGAAGTGCAGAGAAAGGCTTTCAATGTCCCTGCTCACCGTAACAACACATCTAATAAAAGAAATCTAAAAGAGGTGTGCTTCATCTGCTGTGAGAAGGGTTATACATGAATGGAAAGTCAGGGAAAGAGGTATGTAAGACAGAGGTCAACTTGTGCATAAAATAATGACAAATTTTTTAAGGTCAAAACTTAGAAGAAGGTTTATAGCCATCAGAGCTCCTTGGCTCTAAACTGGCTTCTCAGCAACAGAAAATGTGCATGGCCATCTATCTGCAACAGCAATGGAGTCATCTCGATGATCCTCCAAGTTCCTTCCTGTCCTACTAAATTTCTTAGGAAAAATTTGCAGCCAGCTTTCTCCCTCCTGTTTTTATTTTTTCCCTCTGACAAGTACCCCTGTGATTGTTGGAGGTCATAGCAATCTGCAAAAGAAATAAAGAGGTGCTAGCAGGCAGTGAAACACAATTATAAAACTCTAGTAATCACAATGAGTTGGAGTCACTTGGGAAGATAAGCAGAGAGTCTGAAATGCCGGTGGCTCTTGTTTTGGCCTTACCTCTGTTGCAATATATCCATTGTTAGATTTAACTTCTGCACATTCTCATTCTCCAGACTTTCAGTTTACATGTGAATTGAATAAAGTCTTTGCAAACTTCCTCAAGACTGAGTTAATATCTTAATCACAAATAAATTACAAGGAATAGGGCCATATCCTTCCTATTAATCCAAGGACAAACTTCTTTCTTCATTGGAGCTGGAGCAAAATTGGATCAAAGGGCTCAGTACTCTGTAGCCTTTTTCACTTGTGTAGTCACTGACCCATGCAAGATGATTGTAAATTATTGTACAAGGCAGAAGCCAGTGATGAAACAACTGCTTGGATTATATTTTCTATTTAAAGAAGGGGTCTCTGTTCCCCCTCAAACATCAATTGTATTAACAGATAGTGTGAGTCATTAAATGGTTTAGTTTTGAAACAGCAGTGCTGACAAGCCTTTTTCCAAGGGGACTGTGTTCCATTGAAAATTTTTCTGAAGTCTAAATTTTTATGGGAAATTTCTGAGAAAAAGCTTAATGTTATTTTGTTATATTTTGCATATTTTTGCAAATATGGGAAAAAAAGAAGAGAAATATATGGCAGGAAAAATCTGCAAACACAACATTTAAAGCGTCAATATAGAAATGAACAGACCAAATACTCTCTCAATGCATTCAGTTTTACAGACTAAAGATGACAGATTAGAATGAGCCAGGGATCAGAGTGTTTCATTCAGTCCTACAGCTGTTTCGCCTTGATAAAGTAAAATAGGCTTAATGTGGTTTTTATTTTCCTTGCACATTAATCACCTTAAAGGGAGTGGCTATGATCTAGATTATAATTTTCTATGCCAGTCAAATGTTTTGACAGCACAAACAAACTACATGGAAGTTTCCAGAACATTTCTTTGTCATGACTCATTATTAGTGATTTACAGAAAGTGGAGCCACTCCAGTTGAGTGGAAATGTAGGGGTTATCACCAGGTCCTGCAGGTTGCCAGGTCATTCCTTTTTTTCATTTATGTCTCTTCCCCACCTCCCTCACCTTCCTCCCATCAGACATCTTGCCAAGTCAGAACTAAGTTCTTCAGGATGAGTACTGTCTCCTCTGACAAGGGTGCAGAGCCCAAGTCCCTATGGGCAAAGAGTCCTTTAGGATGAGAACTTTAGTATGATTTTCCCTGTGACAGGATTTTAGTAGGACTTGTTTTGCTCTTGCTTGTATCCTTCTGCTCGTGTGGGGGTTCTACACGCTGCTACCACCAACGAAGGAGGTCAGTCTCTGTCTTCCCAGAATACATCCAAATACTTACTTGATGGCAAATACAAACACACAGTCTAAGGACTTGCAGACTGACGTGCAGGTTTAGACTGCAAGGTGATTAGATCATTTTCCTAATGCAGGAAATGAAGGTTTCAGACATCTCTGTTCTGTTCCCTACCCTGGACTCATGCACATCTAGCTGCTGGAGCAGTGAGGTGTTAGGATACACCTTGGCTCTGTAAGAGTGCTGTGGCAGCTTCTCTTCATCATTACTTCTTCATCATTAGGAGTTAAATAAATGAAACACTGGCACAGTTAACAAGTGGGCAGACAGTGCAGCTGCACTGCGGGCCAGTGGCTGGAGGATCCCACCTACCAGACTGCAATGATGAGAGAAGGCAGAAGTAAGCACAGGCAGTAAAATTAAACAAGTATTCCTATTTGACATCCTTAATGAGGACTATTTGGTCTATGTTACTGCTATCCTGTCGCTCCTTCCAAAACTGCATCAACAGCACAAAAAAAGCACAGTGCAGATTCCTGGGCTGGCAGTAAAGTGGTAGCTCCAGAAGCAGAACAATTTAACCAGTGTTTTGCTGCATGCACACAAATTATATTTGTTAGGATGCAGGTGCTGTGGCACTATGTCTGTGTTTCTCTTGATTTGAGTTGGTACCTCTGCAGATCCAGGCAGTGTACCGTGTGATTGTATCTGCTCCATTAGCTTCAGCTTAGCAGGGTCCTGGCCCTGCTGCGCTGCGCAGTGTAGATAGCGTGTCCAGCTTGAAAAGAGTAGAGTTACCCCTTGGAAACCTTGCTGACGCCACAAGCTGCTTTTTAAGCCAGTTATCCTTCTTAAGATGTGTAAACTGAAAAAAGAGTTTCTCTGGACTTCCAAGAAATGAGGCATAGAGTTGCTTTTATATTTGTCCCAAAGTCGCCTCTGGTTTAAAATTCAGTACTGGAGAAGGAATCTGAACTATGTAGGTTTCCTATTTTCCGTAATTTTGCCAAAGACCAAAGAATAAGTTTATAATGAAGCTCATGTAAGTGAGTGAAGGTAAAATAAATTAGGTTACCATAATAAAATAAATGTGAGAATTTGATCAGACTGATTAAATCAATGTTCCTTAGAAAACTGAGGGGGAAGAAAGGAACCAGGAATTAAGTTATCTTGTTTAGTTACCAGTCCTTGTTGCTACATAGAGTTATTAACTGTCATTGGGACTGGTGTACGTATTCTAGCCAAAGAAAGGTACAGAGAGACTCAAATCATTTCCAGACTGGAATTAATGTTGCAAGCGGAGTCTTCTGAAATTACAGGTAATGAGGTTATAAACAATCCCTTTTGCCAGAGGCAGGGTTGTACACAAGGGAAAAATCCAGTTAGAAGAGACATCACTTGTTCAGGCGACAGTAGTGGGACATCTCAGGATTGCAGTCAGAGGTTGTAACCAATGAAATACATGAACATCTGATGTTTCAGACAGCAAAGCTGTCCTGGGGATATTTGCAGTGGTTTTAATTTTTTGTTTTTCTGTAACTGTGAGTATCTGTTTCTGTTCACTAATAGATTCTCATATGGAAACATGTTTCATTCCCCCATCTCAGATGCAAAGCAAGCAGATGGAAGGGAAGGAATTTAAAGGAGAGGGGATTAGAAATAAGGAGACTAGAAAAGGAGATAAACAGTAGGACAGGCTGGCAGAAGTTCAGAGAGGAGTTTAAGAGAATGGAAAAGATAAAAAGGCAAATAAACATTGAGAAGGACACATATGTAAGGGAATGAATTAAGAGAGTGCAGAGATGCATGCCAAAACTAGGGCTATTTGTTTTGTCCCTAAGTACTTGATTTTGCAACTTTAACATAGGGATTGGCTGTGGAGGGGAATACCCTATAATTCTATTATTAAACTTTGGCCAGGAGCCGGGGGGGGGGGGGGGGGGGGTAGGGAACGGGAACGGGGGACAAAAAGAAAATAAAGGGGAATACCTTTGTCCAACAGGGTGTTGATTCCCAACAGCGGACATCTGAAACTACACTGCAGTAATTTCATCTATTTCCCTCTCTGTCTTGGGACTGATGGACTTTCTTTCACTTTTCCCCTTCCTGCCTTAAATACTCTCACTGTTTTTCAGAAGGTACAACATTGCACTGTAGAGACATCTGCAGTTATGTCGAGAAAACAATCTCTTGCTAAAGCACACTGTAAGTTTAATAGAAAATTATACTGTTTAATTGACAAGTTGCAAAATCATTCTAGAAATTTAAGGTCACACAGGTTTCATGAGTGTCTGGCTCTAAACTTCTGGATTGGAGGTAATATTTTCAGCTATATCTGATATTTAAGGTAAATACTAACATCAGATATCTCAGTCCCACTTCTCTGCTATGTCTTTGTTTCATCCTTATTTTTCTCTCTATTTTCTGCCATGCTGTGTTTAACCAAAGTGCTCAGCCTTCCTCACAGGTATCACATGGCTGCTGCATGTAGAGACGAAGAAGTTGCACAACAGCAAGACGCAGACAGGCAGGTACTGCCAAATGTGGTTGGATGCCTTTTGGAACCAGAAGCTTTCATCAAGATAAAGTTATTTTCTTCTGTCAGAGGAAGAAATGAACTTGTAAACAGCAGTGACACAAACCCCCTTGACTCTAATTGCCAAGCTTAAAAAAAAAAAAAAGGTGAAGGCTAAGATTAGATGGAAAGACATTCCAGCAAACAAGAGCCCATTCAGGTCAGCATCAAATCAGCCTGTTCCACTTTTGTGTTTTATTTTATAATTAATTTTCTTTACACCCACAGCTTTTGAGGGTGAAATAACTGGGTCAGGAGATCAGATTTCCATGGCTGGGATCCTAATGAATACATCACTATCCACGAGGAAATATAAGGCCAATAGGGTGTCCTACTTGCCTTTCTCCCATGAAATAAATCATCTATTCTCATTTCCCCACAAGAGAATGTTTCAGAGGCCCAGTGGTTAGCCAGTCACAAGGTCTGAGCAATTACCACTGCAGTGAGTGAAAAGCTTTTGAAGAGCAGTGACTACAGAAAATAAAGCCTCTGACCTCTCTAAATGTAGTGGGCATAGCTGTCATAACCTTTGAAACCTCCAGCTTGATGGCTTCTCTGAGGTTAGATTGAGTGTCATTGTTCAGCTAGCTACCTCTCAGGGGCTTGATTTTGTTACCTGACAGGCTATTTGTAATCACTGATCTGAAGGTGAGTGGCAGGAACCAGGAGAGCAGAATTCTCTTCTCCTCTAAAGATAGCATCTCAGGCCCACTTTTCACCTAAGTGACTAAAAAATGCACAACAAAGTAATGATCCTCTGTTCGAAAACTCAAAGAAAGTTTTTCCAAAGCATTGTCACATTTTCATCTTTTGGAAACGCAGCTTAGAAATTGGCAATAAGGAAAACATCTGGAAGAGGAGATGAAAGAACAGAGTGTTTCTGCAAACAGATCCTTTCTATCTGTCTTTTACAAGATGATACCCAACGATGTGAAAGAGGGAAATATTCTGTGAGATTCGTTTGCTTAATCACAGTTCTTTATTGTGATTTGCAAGAACTGAACAGAACTGTAGTGCCTAGGGGATCTGAAATGACAGAAAGAGAAGTATCTGTGGGATGCTAAATCTGGAACTTAATAGTATTGGAAAAAATACAGTCTTTGATATAAGCATCTACAAAACAAAAATGCCGACAGCCCACAAAGATGCCCTGATGTTTTTATTATTTTGTTTTATTTTGTTTTGTTCCATTTTCTGCCTTGTGACTTTCTAACTTTATCAAGCTCTCTGGATACAAATTAACTTTCTCAGAATGCTGTTTGTTACAGTTTCACTTACCTTGAGGGGATGCTTAACAGCCTGGAAGTTGGCTTGTTTCAGCCAAATAAGCCGAGAAATAAGCAGAAAATAAATCCTATCCTAGGTAGACTAAGAATCTGGCTATAAACACTACCACCTAGTTTTGAAAGGGACAAGACAGGTACACTTTAGAGTCTTGATAGAACTTAATTGATTTCCAAGTCACATCAAACTCTTCCAGCACAAAAATGTCTTGAAGGTCTGTGCTCTTGCTTGTTGTTTTGCTGGGATGTGGAGAAGGTTTTTTGTTGTTATTGATGAAATTTCTTGCTTCAAAGCAAATTAAATGCAAAATACTCATCATATTTCATAAGATCATATGTCCAGCTATCTAACTAAATTAATTGCTGTTCCAAATACAGGGACTAACTTCAAGAGAGCAAGGCAGCACCTGTATTGGAATAGAGGTTGTTTTCTGGGGGGGTGGGGGTGGGGGTTTTTTTTGTGGGGTTTTTTTTAATGCTTAAGGACAAAGCCACTATAAGGCCATTTGGAGTTTATTTCTCTTCTGCTCTTTTGAAGTCCAACACATTTCTCTTAGAGCAGAGAAAGCTAATTCCTTCTCTTAGAATAGATGAAGACCAAGAACTGGATCTGCACTTTCAGGAAAAAAGGGAGATCATGTTTTTGTTCAAAATCCAGCTGAATTCTCAGGTCTGATAATCATCCCACTGACCCATTGCCTGGAGTGTTGGCAGTGCTGATACAAAAGGTACCATCATATACCACCAATACAGTTAACTTCACTCCATAAAATTAAGCAGGATTTCTTTAACATGGAAAGAAGGAATGGGAGTTACTAATGGGATGAGGGGGGTAGCCATCAGGACTCCAGGTCATTTGTGGGAAAGGAAAAAGAAGTCTCCTGGTGCTTTCTAACACTCAGGTACCTTCTTTTACCATGTCCTTGAATTCAGTCAAATACAAAAATATGTAGGCGTGCTAACAGATTAACCCCAAACCTACAACTGGAGCTGCCTGGGCAGAATGGCCCACAGAGAGTTAAGCTGAGACAATGTATGACTTTGTCTAAACTTTCCTTTGGTTATGTCCATGTCAACATTATTAGATGGGGTTGTTCTGTATCACTATATTCATTCTTCTCACAGTTCTCAGGAAATAAACACAATAAGCACCCAGTTAGACCAGAAAAAATTGTGTGGTCAGCCCATAAATAGACTGTTTACCATGAACTCTGTATAAATGGTGGAGCTGTGCAATCCTGCTCCAGATAAACAAAAGTGCAGCAGCTGTCCTGCACAGAACTTCTAGATAAAAAACAGGACGGCACAAACTCTACTGTTCCTCGATTATGTAATGCTGAAGGCATGATGATGATATTTCATGTAAAGGAAGGAAGCCAAGAGAGAAGAGTATGTTGTACATAAATGATAAGGCCAAGACCACAGCAAAACTCTTTCCCTTTCCTTCCTTCCTTCCTTCCTTCCTTCCTTCCTTCCTTCCTTCCTTCCTTCCTTCCTTCTCTACTTCCCTACTTCCCTCCTTCCTTTACTTCTTTCCCTCCCTCTCTCCCTTTTGCTCTTCCTCCCCTTCCTTCCCTTCTTTTCCTCCTTCCTTTTTTCCCCTTTTCTACTTATATCAACCTCTGTTTTTTATGCATTTCTTGATTCTTTTTCTGTAGTGTGGCTGGCAAAAGTGTGGAAGAGTAAACGTAGGCTTAGCTTTAATATGTAGGATCAGTTGGATTCCTTGGTATTCTATATCCATTAGTCTAGATACTGCTAGATACTGCTCAGAGAATGCCAAAAACTTCATCACTATGATTTTAGTAACATTAAATGAACGTTTTTCCTTTCTCATTGTTGTGAGCAGAGAAACTGGACAACAGCAAAGAAAATACAGCAAAGGAGGAGGGTAATAAGATGAGAGAGGAGAGGGTGTCTCCAGCACACAGAAGGTAAAGAAGGATAGAAAACAGCATTGACACCTATTTTCTAACCGGCCTGGCTGGTTCCATGCCAATGATTGTCAGACCAATTTGATTAGAATGGCTGGTCTTGTTCTGAGTTCTTCTGCATCTCTGAGAGGCTGTTGGTTTTGTGGCAGCCTTGGTACGGGTATTTACAAAATCTCCATTTGTAACTATGTGTGTTTTTTGACATATGCTTTTTAATTCCAAGGGAGCAGTATGTCCTAGAGAACTGTGGACGTTGTTTTGTGCCAGGAAGAAACACCAGGAAGGCTCTCATGCCTCTTTCTACTGAGGAAAGCAAACTAAACCAGAAGCCTCTGCTGCATCAGCTCCCCAGGACTTCTCAAGTGTAGATAAGAATAATTATTGTGTGCTTTGAACTGAAAAATGCTATGACACTCACAAGCAACTGTGAGATGTCCTAAGCTAGTCATTCGTACCTCATGTATGTCCTGAAGTTTAGCAGTGAATCTCTATCCTCGTGGTAGTTCCTTTAAAGGAGTGCCTATGTTGCTCACTAGTAACAAATGCAGAGAGGGACGATGTTCTGCCTTGCAAGAAATAGACAAAACAATTACTGTGTCTTTGCAAAGTCTAACAGTTATTTCGTGCTCAGTGTTGCAGGAAGCTGAACATGGAGGCTTTCCCTTGGCTTGCACCAGACTAAGCGCTCCCGCAGTCTTTCCTAATTGCAGTCCCAACACAAGCCCTGGCTGTGTTCCAGCCCCACACGAGGACGGCATCAGGTCTTTCACTTTGCCCTGGTTTTTGTTTGGGCAAGTAGCCCGAAGTTTCAGAAAGATGTTGAGAAACTCTTAATGGATATCCAGTTTGGACAATGAGGCAATCATGACTCAGTGTGCCAGATCCATCTAGTACACATGCTGTGCTCTCTCTTGAGATTTTTTAAATTATTATTATTATTTCATTTTTAACATATCTTTCAAACTTTGTTCAGTGTTTATTTGAAGCATGAATAGCACTGGAAGTAGTCCAGCACTTTGTATTGTCATATTGTTCTGGGATAGCCTCACAGAGAACACTGGTACATGGACTGGACTCTGCCATTCAACTGCCCACGTGGGTGTAACACTCCTTGGCCAGCACACAACTTTTCAAATGGCACAGTGCAGAGTCTCTTGAGGTAAGCTAGTTAATCTCTGAATGTGCAACACTGCTGAATAAGACCTGCAAGGTATTAAGTGTGAATTCAACAAAATCTTGAAACAAACAGCTAAATAAGGAAAGGCTAACCTAGGCTCCCTGTAAGTCAGAAAGGAAGGCAGCAGCAGGAAGGGCAGGACATTTCTTTCTTTGGAATTTGGACTACTAACTCTTGTGCCAAACACAAGTGAATGTCTGCATAATGTCCAGAAGACAACTGAAAGACCAGTGGCAAGAGTTTCTGTGGATCCTAAAATTGCCTTGAGTAACTGTCTTGAGCTTCACTAGAGTGACAGTGGTCTCTGCAGCTAGATGTAGATAAGTATTACTTTGTCATCGTAGAATATCACATGCAACTTTTGTTACAATGCAAGGGCATGACACTGCGCAGCATCTTGGCCTAAATATACAAACCTCAAACCTTTCATTCTTTACTGAGTAGTAGTTCTTCAGACAGCTGCTGAGACAAGCAAAGAAATCAAAGCTCCAGCTGCCATCTCACATGTACAAAAAACCTTACTCTTCATGACCTATTATGTGACATGATACAAGTGTACCCCAGTAAAGTTAAAATGGAAACTTACGCAGATGCTCTTATTCCATGACATTCTTCTCCTCTAAAGAGAAGAAAATTTACGGTTCCATTTAGTTCTGGGCAAACATTTCTGTTAACCAGCAGTAGCTACTTCTGAGAATAAGAGGTTGTCTTTGAAGGTGTAAAAGCTGATTTTATGCTGGTTTAATGAGATATGCCTGTGTTTGTACAATCTGATAAAACTGGAAAAATACAAAGCTTCAATTATGCAAAGACATTTCATTTCTCAGCTTTCCTGATATGCTCAGCCCCAGCATATTCAATTGCATTACAGATGTAAGTCAAGCTTACCATAGTCCTTAAGTAAAATAAAATAACTATAGAACCAGACTCTTCACTGTAGGTAAGAACATTTGCTGAAGAATGATAGTAGAGATCCTGCAGATTTTTATTAATGCTGATTAAGCAAATGATAATTATTGTCTCTTTCTGATGTTGTAACAAATTTTGATCTTTATTCACTTTGCATCTAATTAAACTTTTTTTTTTTGCAATTGAAAGGTTCACTGAATTGAACAATTACTACATTTAATATGAAGCTAAAATGCTTTCTGTATCTCAGCCTTCATTATCACTTGCTGTTCAATTAAATTCAGGAAATCTTTTAATTACAGTTATTTCAGTTCTACAGGGAGAAGTGATGCTTCATAAAGCTACTGTAAATGTAAACATCAAGCTTACTTCTACATCCTTCGAAAACTGTAATTAAAAATGGTATTTTGCCTTGTTATCTTCTCTGTTGTTTTGATCTGTGTATGTTACCTTGACATCAAACTGTTGAGAATGGTTTCAGAACAGATATTTGGCCACATCACAGGTCATTCAAGTCTGCATTTCTTTTCAAATGGCTTCAGCTTTGGGGGGGGGGGGGGGGGGGGGGAAAAGCGCAATGTTGCATTAAGTTTTCCTGTGAGTTTCTATCCAGCCTAAAGACTGAATAAAATCTAAGGTCTAAATGCTTAAGACTGAATTAGATAAAAGAAGGTGTTTTGCTGCAGAGCAAAGATTTAAGTATAATCTGACTAAACATTTGAATCTGTACCAGCACATATGTCTTGAAATAATGGTTAACACAAGCAATTATAAGGCCCAGTTACTCACACATCAGCAAGTACTGCACAGGTGTGCTGTTTTGGGCTGGAATAGAGTTAATTTTCTTACTACCTGCTGGTATGGGGCTGTGTTTTGGATTTGTGCTGGAAACAGTGCTGATAACACAGGGATGTTTTCGTTACTGCTGAGCAGCGCTCACACAGAGCCAAGGGCTTTGCTGCCTCTCACCCCACCCCACCAGCGGGATGGCTGGGGGTGCACAAGGAGTTGGGAGGGGACACAGCCGGGACAGCTGACCCCAAATGACCAAAGGAAAATTCCATACCATATGATGTCATGCTCAGCATATAAAGCTGGGGGAAGAAGAAGGAATGGGAGGGATGTTTGGAGTGATGGTGTTTGTCTTCCCAAGTGTGATGGAGCCCTGCTTTCCTGGGGATGGCTGAACACCTGCCTGTCGATGGGAAGTGGTGAATGAATTCTTTGTTTTCCTTTGCTTTTGTATGGCTTTTGCTTTACCTATTAAGCTACCTTTATCTCAACCCATGAGTTTTTCTCACTTTCACTCTTCTGATTCTCTCCCACATCCCACTGAGGGGAAGTGAGTGAGCGGCTGTGTGGGGCTCAGCTGTCAAACGTAAATATCTGTGACACAGCAATTTGGTAATGGAAAACAAAATGTTTTAAACTGTTACAGTTATCACAGAAGCAGCATTGTGTATACAGGTGTGAATTTTACTCATAACAGCTACAGCAATACAACAGCTGCACAGTTCTAAGGTTACAAGCAATAAAAGTCATTTTGGGAAATGCGTCTTTTGGAAGACTAGCTGACATGATTTGGGGAAGGGGATCCAGGGAACTTTTGGGCACCTGAGCCTTCCTTTCGTGTGTGAAACAAGTTCAGAACAAGTGCCTCAAGTTCAGCTTGGCAACAGGCGACCACGCTCTGCAGGCCCAGAGGAGGTGGACAGTGGGCGACCAGACATTTTGCCGTAAGGCCCCTTGTCTGTGAAACACTGGAAGTGTGGGGAAAAGTATATTTGGCTGGAAAATAGAAACGGTTTTCTTATACCCCATAAGACTAGAACATTTTGTTCCTGTGCCCATCTTCTGACAATATTTTACACATTTTACTCAAGACTTGGGCAGGACTGTGGTTTCCACCAGAAATGTTCCCCAGCTGAGGATAATGGTGTTTCCTGTCCTCCACCCGTTCCAGCTGGGACACGTACCGCATGAGTCCTTCAACGTCTGCGTTTCCCACAAAGGCAGCCGGCCCGCAGGGCAGGCCTGCAGGCCTTGGCCTCTGCACCTAGCTTTTGGAGAGCAGAGGCAAGGGTGGAGGCAGGTGAACAATAAAAGCTGTCTGTGCAGGTTTTGCCCTTGCTGCTGAGGTCCGTGGGGCTCGCAGGGCCTACCCGGAGCCCCTGCCCCAGGAAGGCACGGCGGGTACGAGGGACCTGGGTACCGCCTGTGGCAGCGACTCCCTCCGTCTGCCCTCCCGCTCGGCTGAGGGGAGCGGACTACAACTCCCGGCGTGCAGCGCCGCACCTGCGCCTGCTCTGATTGGCTGCTCCCCCCCCCCGCTCTCCCCCGCGTGACAGCGCGAGGTTGGCGACGGCGCCGGAGCCCCCCGCGTGTTGGGGGCCGGCGAGCCGCATGGCGGCGGCGTGGGGGCGGCGCGGCGGTCCCGCGCTCCTGCGGGGGGCGCTGGGGGCAGCCCCGGGCCGTGCCTGCAGCTCCGGGGCGCCCGTGAGGGCTCCCTCCGCCGCGGCTCAGGTGAGGCGGGGCGCTGCGGGCTCCGGCCGGGCAGGGCGGTGAGGAGAGGAGAGGAGAGGAGAGGCGGTTGCGGCGCGGCAGCGTGAATGGGGGGTTTGGGGGCGAAGGTGGTCGCCGGCGGCCGGTAGCGGGTGGGTGCCGCTGCCGGGGGAGCGCCTGGGAGGCGTGCGGCCGTCGGAGGTCGTGGTTGGGATTTTGAGTCCCGGGCCGCTGCTTTGCACTTAAGAAAACGTAGTTTGTGGAGGGGTACTTGTGGTAACCCGGGCGTCGCCTGGGGGGGTTCCCGAGGGGAGCGTGGGGTGCCGCTGCTGGAATCTGCCGGGGCGGTGGCACCGGAACTCTGCCTTCTGCTTTCTAGCAGAAATGCTTAATTTTGCAACCCGTCCCAGACCGATAACTTGTCTGGTGAACACGACTTCATTATCGGAGGTGGGGGAAGTCAGCTAAACATCTAGTAACATATCATTCTCTGTCCTTACTTTGTTGAAATACCACCCGTACTGTGAAAGTAAGTAGCACATGCAGTCTTTTGGACTGAACCAGTTCTGTGTTCCTTCCCAGTCAGAGGAGAGATTACACAACAGCATTTGATCTGCCTAGCTCAAAACCAAGTGGTTTGGTAGCTTTCCCCGGTCGTGCTCCGAGCGGTCACGCGAGCTTTGCGATGAAGCTGTTTGTGCCGTCGCCGGCGTGAAATCAACACAGGTGTTGTCCAGATCTGGCTCTTCCTAGTTTTAACTTTTGGTCCCCCAGATGCATTCACTGTCTTGGTGTCCAAATGCAGGAGAAAAAGCTTCACAGAAAGGCACGGGTTCTGTAACTGCCTAGCAGAAATAGGGCATGACATGCGGAGTGATCCCAGCTGGGACATGATTTATTGATTTACTTCCAATCGCACAGTTGGCTTTAACAAGCAGAAAATAAGGTGAAGCTACTAGTGACAGTCTTTGTGTCACCAGAATTCAATTCATGCTCTACTGCTTACGTATTTACAGAAAGTCAAATGGATTTGTGCATTGCTTTATTGAATGCTTACTTGGCTCAGGAATCTAGAAAGGTTATTGAGTTTCCTTTGTTTTTTTCTAAACCATGTACTTCTTTATAACTTCTGATCAGAATTGCTTTTAACTACTTTATATAAATGGAGTAGTTCTAACATACGTTCAGGAATACTTGATTACACCATCCATCGGTGAAAGCCCCGGTGGTTGGAAGAATGGGATGGGTGATTTATGTGTGTGCCATAGTAACTGTGACAAGAGTGCTGGGGTACTTACTGGCTGATATCCTGCAGGGCCTGAGAAGCAAGTTAATGCAAAAGCAAAGACAGTGCAAACTTAGCCACTCTACAGTGACAATATACTCATTGTTCCTTTCTGTTCTTGGTTTCCCCTGGGATTCATCTGTAGAGAGAAGCAATTAGTGTTATAGCCATAGGGGACACTGAAACATGCTTTCAGATGGTGGGATGTTCAAACATGCAAAACAATTCTGAATACTGCTTGATTATCTTCTGAGTTGGATCTGAATATGTTCATGGGTTCTGTTTCATGAGATTTCAGTTGGGTACGGGGAGTGTAAAGGGGAGAAGAGAGAGCTAGACTCTGTATTTCATCCCCTTTTAAAATGGTCCTTCTAGCTGTGGAAGGAAGAACTCTGTATCGCAGGAGTTTCAGGAGACAACTGAAAGGCTGTGTCCAAGGACATCCACTGTAAGTCTTTAGGTTAGGTTACAAACAGTGGGGTCAGTACAGCTGCTGTATTGGTATTGTGCGGTGAACTTAGGTTCAACTTATGCCCTTTTTAGCCTATTCCTACATGCTGTTTTTGGAAACAGTGGGAGAATGTCTGTGTGCATGCTATCCATTCAGTGTCCTGCATTTGCTATCTGTAATAGCACTTTCTATGAATACTTGGTAAGTGACTCCCTCCAGCAGAAACAATTAATAGCTTTTATTCATGTTTTGAATGTCCATTAAGTCCTTATAATGTTCACTTTATGAAATACGTGGTGAAAATGGATGTATTTGTAGAAGTAAAATGATATTGACCAGCTAACCTGACAGCAAATCTGAAGCTGTGAAAGTTTATGTAAATTTTGAAGTTGAAATCTGGTATAGGGGAAGCTGATCCTAAATTGTTTACAAATAAAACCCAGAACTTGATCAGATTATTATGGGACTGGTTAGTTCATGTGTGTGTTAGTATTCAATATACAGTTGTCAGTCTCAGAGATATGCGCAGAGTGGAGTCCTTTTTTCTAAGACTAGTTAAGGGCAGGTAGCAACGGGCACTCTGAAAGCAGTGTTTTCCTGCTTGTTTGGTTATGTGCAAGCATTTCTTGACTAATTCACAGTTAACGAAGGAAAGGCTGATGCCATCCTGTCATCTTGTACACATGATGGTACGTGTCCAAATTATATTCTTGAATTAAAAAAAAATTATAGTATTACATATTTCTACTACAAAACTGCGTATTTTCCAGCACATTCGAAAAAGTTATTTGTACTTTTTTATTATTATTATTGTAAGCTGGAAGTTTACATGCAAAACTGCAGTTTTTTGAAACAAAGGAGGAACATGAGAGAACTCTTAAAATAGTGAGGCTTGAGAGCAATAACATTAAGGAAAGTAGCATCTTTTTTTTTTTTTTTTTTTTTTTAATTTGTATTTAATCTTTCTCTAGAGGTACCATTTCCAGTAAAGGTCATTAGCACCCTGATACAAAGTTTCATTTCAGCTTCCTCCATCTGTTCATGTGGATCCTGTAATTCAAACATAACCACTTGAAATTTCCTGTGGCCTCAATGGAGTTTTCACCAATGGGATAAAGAGGAGAGCCCAGCCTGACTAGAAGGACCTCGTGTGGCCCTTATTCCTGGCCAGTCATGTCTGAAACTGTGTCCTGGAGCTCCATTTTGTGGGTAGCTGGTCAAAGTCCCTGAGCAGCGCTCTCTGTGCCAGTAACCAGAACTGCGGCATGCTGTTTGGGGTCAACTGTTGGACAGCAGCTGCTGAGCCCTCAGAAAAAACATTTGTCTTGGACTTCTCAGCTCAGACCTCATTCTGGCACTTGGCCTACTTAGACCCATTTCAGCCTCTGTGGTTGTCTAATTTCCAGGTTCAACAAGGACGCTATGTCACCACTTCCCTACAGACTAAGATATTAATGGTGAGGCATGAAACAGAAGAGCTTTTGCTGAGTTGTGTCCATGATGCTGGCGCAGCAGTGTTAGGTACTACAGCGAGGCGGCAGCGCTGATGCACAAACCCAACGGGATTGCAAGAGGTAAAAGAGCCAGCAGGCACAGGAGCAGCACTAACAGTCTCATAAGTACACAGGTTGTGGTGGTGGTGGTCCCCGAGGCCTGTCCAGAAGAAGTGTTTGCAAGCATTACTGTTTCGTAGTGTACAAATAGCACTGGGGATAGGTCGAAGGCTAGAGCAAGTATAGCCCTTGATCTTCAGCTTGATAAATAGATAAGAGCTCTGTTCTCTTCCTCCTTGTGTTTAACCAAGCCTTTCCAGTATCTGTCAGTTTATGGTGTTCCTGGTGGTTGTTAATAGCTCTGGTGACAGCTTCCAGTTTCTCTGCGTTGTTAGAAGAGCTCTCCTGGAAATCACAGGTGAATTGGCAGGTCTGAAGGGCTGACAGCTTGTCAAAACATGGCTGCTAGGTGCAGTCATCTAAGCTCTCATTCTTTCAATACTAGTATAGAATATAGGATTGACAGCCCCGAGACTGAAACTTTTTTCACAGCTCAGATAAAGCACACTGTGTGACAGAACATGCTCCTCCGATGTACAGAAGTGTCTCTTGTTACCTATGGAGAGAGGGAAGTGGGGACTTGGGTTTTATAGCCATCCCTTTTGAGTGAAAACGTTATGTGGTTGGGCATTGATATGTTAAAATACCAACAACCACCCATCTTTTCCAACTGCAGGGAACTGAATAACCCTTTCCCTGTAGACTGGGAACTGCAGCAGGCGGCTGTTGCTTTCTCCCTGCTCCAGTAACTCTCACACAAGCTGCAAGCGACTAGGTCCAACCTCACCCTGCTCTTTCCCTTTGCAAAATCCTACTTACACAACTGCCTGAGAGAGTGCTTCATCCTTGGCCTGAGTTACCAGGAAGGCAGCTGAGCTTCCATCTCTGATATTTGGCCTTCCCCGTGGAATTGATAAAAATATGAGTCAGCGCTGGGTGCAGTGGCAGTTTTGGTAATACAGGATCTGCTCTCAGTGGAGCTCAAGCTGATGCTACTGAACCTCTCATGGGTGTCTCCTAATTCCTCCTTGCTGACATCAAACTGGACAGAAACTGAACAGCATAAAAATTCCATCTTCAGTCACTCTTTCCTCCCAGACAAACCCATCTCTGTACACAACAAGGAGTTGATGGAAAGAAGCTCTAGTAGCTCTGGAAAACTTTTTCCTCTTCCCAATCCCAACACCCACTATTTTGCAGCAAGAGAGCAGAAGTTAGTTATTTCCAACAGGACCTTTAAAGTATATTGACACCAACTGCCTGTTGAGCGCCTGTTCTTTAAATCCTGCTTCGTGACAGTTCACTTTAGAATAATTACTGTAGGGCAGCATTATTCCTCCAGTAAGTCCTCTTTGGTTTCCTTGCCTGTGACAGCCATGCAGATGGATGGCAGCCCAGGAACAGAACTGCTGTCGCCTGCATCCCACCCCAGTGGTGGCTCCTTCCTGAAAACAGGAAATTACTTTAAGCATATTATTGTCCTTGAAAAGAAAGTATACAGTTTTGGCATCCATTTGATACAATTGTTAAAGTCTCCCTCTCTTGCCTCCCATCTGTCAGGGAGGACAACGTTTCACTTCTTTTCCTCCCTGTAATGTGTATTTTAAAAGGGGGGGGGGGGGGGGCGGGACACAGGTGGGCAGGAGGTTTGTACTGTTCTCTCTTCACGTGGAGTGGGTAAGGAAGCCTGGTCCTGAAAAAGGTGCGAAAATGAGTTATTGAGAAAGAATCAGGAGAGGAGTGCTCTTACAAGAAGGGCTAAAATAATGGAGTGTTTTCCCTCTTAAATGCGAACACCTTTCCAAAATAATAGGAAGGAGAACGTCAGAAATCCAGCCAGGCCAGAAAGCTGGGGTGGGAGAATTAAAAACCAGATGACTTGTTCTGCCTGTGCACATTGGAGAAGTGGGAGATGTAAGAATGTGTGTAAGTGTGAGCAGCGTACATGTCACTGACGACTTTGGTGTGGCAGGGAGGGAAGGCCAGGCCTGAGGAGGGCTGACCTTGCACCCTTTGTCCCTTCTGCTGTGGTGGCCCTTTCAAAACAGAAACTGAAAGAGATTTCTTTCTTCTGGCAGACAAGCAATTACATGGAAGCTAGTACTGCTGTTTCATCAGGGGTAAACAGACGCTTTCTGCAGTTTGAAATCAGCCACTTTGTCTCCTTTATCTTCCCCAACGCCCCCCGCTACCAGGGATGTTCTTAGAGATAGTCTTATCTACCCACAAAGCTGTTTGGATCAAGAACTGTACTGGATTGTTTAAAGGCTGGTGGAAAGATTGTCCTGCCAAGAAAGACTGCTCCTGCTTGTAAGTTTAGCAGCAGCCGTGGTGTTGGCGCAGCTGGAATCAAAATTGCTGCAGCTGCTGGTGGCTGAAGTTGGGTCTCTCCCCAGGTAACCTTTGGTGCCTGGCTGATCTCGTCACCGAGGGTGTCCTCTCCACCCACCCCCAAATCTTTCTTACAAATGCTTTCGGAATAAAATGTTTTGAGGACACGTACCTGGGTTGTTCAACATTTTAGCTGACCGTTTCCAGACTTCTTGCTAGGGCTGTTTGGAAATACTGTGCAGGATTAACACCTATGGTTACTGGTGATGACCAGAGCCAGGGAGATGATGGCTGCGGCTATGTGTGTTCTGCCCAGTCCCTTGGCATCGTCCCAAACATACCGATTTTAGTATGTCCAGAGATTTCACAGGTCTGTTTTTCACTAGATGGAAATCATGACTTTTCCTCAGTTAAGTGGTTTGAATAGTAGCTACTGTGTCATTCTGTCCAGTTCCTCATTCCACATCTTAAATTTATGTCAAAATTTAATCATTTGCCTGCTGCAGCCTCTCAAGACTAGCTAGCATGATTTTGACTTGAGGCACAATTCTGCAGCTGATTATTTCCACCCTCGCTTCTATAACTTTGTGAACACCATGTATCTATAAATGGTTTCGTATGTGCTCTTTCACTGGAGATGAAGTTAACTGTGTGTCCAGGAGCCCTTTAGCTTGCTCCCAGTTTTCTTAGCTGGCTGTTAAGTGTCTGTATGTGGTTAACTAACTAGGATACAGTGGAGGGTAAATACTCAGCACTTCTGAAAACTACGTGCACTAGAATATGTTACGCTGTGCTTTAAAAAACCCCACAAACTGTAAACAGAAATCACATTTTAATATTTACTTCATGACAGTTAATAAAGACATTATTAAAATTCTGCATCTTTTTATGCAGGTGGAGTGTTCAGGATCATACATTTCTCTTCCAGTCCCCCTGTGCCCTGCATTATTTATCATCTTTTAACTGAGACAAGTATTCTGTTGTATGGATTTGGGCAAGAAGACCTTGTTGGAAATGTTCTTGAACATTATGAAACACAATTGTGCACAGCAATAATTTGGTTTTGCTGTTAACTGGATGTTGTGTCTTGCACTGGAAGGTTGGTGGGGACACAAGCAGAGATACAGTGTTTTATCAACTTTTATTTCTCTTGCACTGAAGTGCAAGGAGGGACCCTTCTATATGACTTCATTTATCTGAGGGCTGTAGTGAGATTGGGTGGTCCTGGCTCATTGACGCAGTTGAAAAAAAACTGCCTCCTATTCTGCACAAAAAGCCTGAAGCACCTGTGGCAAAGAGGCTGCATCTTAAAATGCACAGGGAAAACTGTAGTACGGTTCCATGGAATTAAGCAGGGTGTGAAACTTAATAACTGGCCGGTTTTGACCATAAAGGCAAGTCAGGGGTTTTTCTTGTGCCACTGTCCCTGTGGGGAAAAATGGAATAATAATTATCAGTTGAGTTCAAAGTTAATATTTATACATCAAGTTGATAGGATAACTATTCAAACATTTAGCACTCGCTTGTTTTCATTACAGGAATTGCAAAGCTCAGGAAGAGGACGCTTTCTACTGGAACATGCTGCTCCCTTCTCTGCTTTTTTGACAGACAGCTTTGGGCGTCAGCACAACTACTTGCGAATTTCTTTGACTGAGAAATGCAACCTCAGGTGTAAGTGTCTGCTTGCTTTCTTGCACAAAGCTCTTGTGCAGCAAAGGCCAAGAATGGAGTTAGGGTACTTAGTGCTGTGC
Source organism: Balearica regulorum gibbericeps (assembly GCF_011004875.1). Taxonomy (NCBI): domain Eukaryota; kingdom Metazoa; phylum Chordata; class Aves; order Gruiformes; family Gruidae; genus Balearica; species Balearica regulorum. Next base: position 94,160,072 of record NC_046186.1, on the reverse strand, counting down.
CGGCCCTGTGCTGTTTCTTGTCTTCACAAAGTAATGGTAAAGGATAGATAGAGACTGATTTGGGGCTGAGCTGCTAGTGGGTTGGGGAAGCAGGAGCAAGCCAAGGGATCTGCTAGAGACAGGTGGGAGTGACCAGTCTTTCATCAGGTTTGGTGTGGCTTGGATGGTGGTGCTTCTGCATGTTTGTATGTTATACCCAAAGTGTGTGATAAGCATGAGAACTCGTACCTAGGCATTCCCACAATTGTGTCTGCAAAGCTCATGGCTGTCATGGCTTAACCCTAGACAGCTTAAACCAAGCAACACACAGCTGCTGGCTCAATCTGACCAACTTCTCCCCCATTTATATGCTGAGCATGATGTCATATGGCATGGAATATCTCTTTGGCCAGTTTGGGTCAGCTGTCCTGGCTGTGTCCCCTCCCAGCTTCTTGTGCCCCTCCAGCCTTATCGCTGGCAAGGTATAAGAAGCCAAAAAGTCCCTGAGTTAGTGTAAGCACTACTTAACAACAACTAAAACATCAGTGTGTTATCAACATTATTCTCATCCTAAATCCAAAACAGCGCTATACTGGCTACTTGGAAGAAAATTAACTCTATCCTAGCTGAAACTGGGACAGTGGCAATGTCTCAGTGCTTGCCAGTTCAGTTTGGTGTCTCTGTTTGAATGCAGATTACATAGAAATAAGATCAACTTTCCCTTCAAAGTGGATCCGTTGTAATTTTGAGACGCATCAAGTGAGTCTTGGGTTTTCTTCTGAAGGAAAACAGGAAATTGTTAGGAGACTGCCTCAGGGATTAGATGTGTGATCTTACCTGTACTTCAGAAAAGCAGAGTTGTTTGACATCCATTAAAAACAGTTGCACTTAGTGCATTTTGCCATCAATATTAGATTAACTGCTGCTGATTATTTTTTCACCATGTATTTCTGTATTCTTTTTTTCAGGTCAGTATTGTATGCCAGAGGAAGGTGTTCAGCTGACCCCTAAATCAGAGCTCCTCACTACTCAGGAGATAATCACCCTAGCCAGACTGTTTGTAAAAGAAGGTGTGGAGAAAATCCGACTGACTGGAGGAGAGCCACTTATCCGACCCGATGTAGTTGATATTGTGGGTGAGTTCTCAATAAATACAGTGTGTTTCAAAGTCACTTGCTATATATTGATCCAAGAACTACGCTTATAACTATCTACTAATACAGTCCAGCAACCTGAAGAATAATTATAGATTAAATGATGATGCTTTTTCCCCAACATTGTGAAATACAAGATAGTTCCTTTCAGAAAACTTTCAGTTCTGCTTTCCTGCTTGGCTGGAACTTAGGTCTTTTCATATTATAACAGCTGAACTTATCATTGTCTTCATATGCAACATCTACTAGAATAGCTTGCAATAATGCAGCCTTGGGGTGAAAAAGCAAGAACTGATGTGGCCAGGTCCTCAATGGGGAGGAACAGCTGATGTGTGCTTACAAACAAAACAGGTTTTCTTTTGGATTTTGGGGGGGTTTTGGTTTTGTGATTTTTTTTTTGTGTGTTTTGTTTCCTTGATAACAGATGTCACTGGCTTGTCTGTGTTTAATAAGGAATGGTGGAAATGGCTATGTTTTTAGTTATTGATGAAGACTATTACTTCAATGGAAGATAAATTACTGGGTAATGTTTAGAAGTCTATGTCCTTCAATTGGTATTGTGTTGACTGACTGTGCCTTTTTTTTGAGCCGGGTGCTTTTTCTCCCTGTCCAAAGTCTTGTATGTTACAGACATTACAATTACTTTGTGTAATGTCAGTTTATTTGATTAAGGCTATGTAGGTAGGTGCACTATGATGTCTTGTAGGTGAGTAAACTTGTCCATTTCTGCATGTATACTCTTATAAGTACTGAAGATAAGAAAGAGTTAATATGGAAGGTGAAGGTCTTGAAAGTAGAGCAACTGTCTACTGATACACTGAGCTTTGGTGTAGAAAACAGTTGATCTCTGCTCCTGCTCTGTTTTGTTCAGGATTTGGAAGAGGTTTATGGTTTTTTCCAAAGGAAGCAGCAGAGCAGGGTAGTATGTAGAGCTGAGCTGTTTACAGCTGGAAAAGGTGTGGCTAGAGTGAACTGGCCTGGGTCGCCTTGAACCTTGATTGTGAGGAGCCCTGAAACTGCACTAACTTCGTCTTTCTGGAACTCTGGAATACCATTCTCTAGGGCATTTTGCCCATGCCTGATAGGTTATTTTTTTTTTTTTTTTTAGGATTGAGAGAGCTATGTGCCTTCCAAGAGACCTGTTTCTTTCAAGAGAGCATTCTCCATTTCTAGTAATAATAGGTGTAATTATTTTTAGCTGGCTTTCGCCAGCCAGAAAGGGAACAGATTTATAAAATAGGTTGTATTTTTAAAATACAATGAAGCTTTACAGTTTAGCATATAGTATTAGCATGAAAATGAGTTGAAATCAACGTCATCAGTTCAGTGCAGAACTTACTTTCCTAGTGTATGCACCTTTTTGATTTAGCAGCGGTAGCTGATGGATTTTTATACTCAACACAGCTACTCTGATGTTGAGGGTGTAATTTGAGTAGCCGGGTGACTGCAAAATAATTATCGCCTTGCTGCAATTCTGAAGTATTGATATTGAAAGGATAGAAAGCTTTTTTTGTTTGTTTTACTGCAGTGATACAATTCTCAAAGGTTTATTTCCGTGGCTGAAAGAGGTAGACAGACCTTTTTGAATCACTGGGCTTTCATTATTCTGTGTGTGTTCTTGTTCGCTGCTGAACTTTGACAAATTCATAGTGATCATTTTAATGGATGACAAGAGATCTTGGGGTAAAAGTAATGGATGTTAAGATGATTGTCCTGTTGCATTAGTTCATTCTGTCATGAATTTGTATTAGCCTGGCTGTTTTTTTCTAAGGCATATTGAAAATTGGCAAATTAAGTCTGTAAACGCTTTGTCTTCTCAGACTTTGGCGTTACTTTATGGTGCACAAGTTTGGGATCAAGATAAAAGTCTCAAAACTAAATAGATCACATGTAACGACTATGGGAAAATGCACTGAAGGGAAAACAAGCCCAAAAATGTTTTCTGAAGAATTTGAGTTAGGCACCTTTATTGAAGCCATCTTAGCACACTGTACTGGTTTGGGCTGGGACAGGGTTAATCTGAATTTCTAGATGGTGTGTAGAAGCTGACTGCAGTATCTCAGGTGCTGAATAGGGTTAAGATTTAAGTTAGGTTTGTTTCAGCAAACCTTTCTCTTACCATCAATAGTCTGAAATACCACTAAAGCTCAAAGAATATTGATGCTGGATTACTATCACCATATTTTCCTAATAATCAGGGTCAAACTTTTTTGTTGTTTCAATGAAAAAATGACTGCTGAAAACATATGTTTAAGACTTTTCTGAAGCAGCTGACAGTGGAATATAGAATCCATCTCCTTTGGGATACTTGGAGTTTAAATTAGTACCAGATATAAACTGTGTGATAGGTGTTTATTATTAATAATCTGAGAAATACACATCTCCACTGACAAAATCATTTTCCATGGGGTGGGGGACAGATGGTTGGATGACTTTTTATAATAATATACACATTTCAGGAATGAAGTGGTGCAGGGTAGATTTGTTAATTCATCTATTAGGAGATATACATACCTTTTCTGGAGTCAGTCAGGAGAAATGCAATTGAGGAAACGATTAGAGAAGAATATGTAAGAGGCTTGTCTAAGAAGATGCTCCTGATCCTAAAGGAAAAAGTAAATGTAAAAGGGTTTAATTGATGGCTTAAGTCTAACATACAAGCTTTTAGCTTCATGCTGTTGAATTATATAGCATCTGTTCTGTTTCCTTTTCTACTTGACAATTTTATCAGTTGCCTTTGCTTGTGCTGATTGTTGCTAAAGCAGTGACCAAAGGTCAGCAAACAGATTTAGTACAAGTACAAGGTGAGCTACAAAGTTATGAAATCTCTTTAATCCCTTTCGAATTTAGAGGTCAACAAGACAAGAAACCAAGCAACTGCGAATGTTTCACTTCTTAGCTTGCACAAATAAGGCAGAGTGTATTAACTGGTCCTTTTTAACTTGTTGGTCTAAGTGTTAAGTCTCCATCTCTAATTTCTGAGGGTTGGCTTCTCTCCAATTTGTTATTACAGGTGGTTCCACATATCAGTGTATTTCCAGTGCCTCATCCTGTATCTTGCCCTGTCTGATGAGGAGCAAGATGCATTGATAACAGCTGTTGTCTGCATTAACTGACCTAATCAGCTGGTGCTACCTCTTTATTTTTTCCATTTTAGGCTGCAGCATGGCTTTGGTTTTATTCAATGCCCTTTATGCATTTTACATTTTTAGCAACAAAACCTGTATGGCAGATAGTCTCTTTTTTTCTCTGTTGTTAGGAAGTTGAGGATTTTGTGTGTTCTGAGGCTGTAAATAAAAGCAATGGTGTTCCTATGCTATCCTCTGGGTGCAGTGTGTATCCTGTACTCTCACAAAGACTAGGCTGCTAGTGGTAGCTAGTGTCAAGTAATTTTTGACAAACTTGGTCCAACAGAACTCATCCTCCAGGAAAAGGTTATTCCTGGTCAGGAGAGGTGAATGCCAGAAAAATCTCATTTTTAGTAAAGATTGTTCTTTCATTCAAGCCTAAGGTTCCAAATGTCTTTACAGGGCTCCTAATCATGTTGCAAAACGCTGCTGTAAGCTCCACTGTCTTTGGTGTGACCTGGCTTGTCCCATTCCAGTGTTTTGGGCCCAGCTTAGGGTAAACATGAATATTTTGAGAATAGCTGGGAAATGAGATAAAGCAGAAGTCAAGTCCTTATCAACATGAACAAACAGAGGTAAATAGGGAGGGAAGAAGGGACTATAAAATATTTGTGCTGTAATTAAAGTTGCCTCAGGAGTAAGGGTTCTTCAAATATTTCTCAACTAATTAGGGTGAAGGCTATGAGAGAAGGGAGGAGGGAGAATTAAAAAACAAAATTACTTTGCCGTGGCTCTGCTTCTGCAAGTGGTTTATGAGGGGTTTTTCCTATTTGTTATTGTACTGGTAACTGGAGGTTTGAAAGGCTGCCCTTTGGAGATCTGGTACGCTGAAGATTGCTGCATTTGGCTTATGAGGAGGCAGCTATTTTCTAAATCTTAATCTCATTATATTAACTGTTTCTTATGTGGTTTTCTTTTGTTAGCTGTTTTTTAGTGTCTTGTGTAAGCCCTCTTCAATTGGTACTGTGGGTAAGGGAAATGAAGTATTTCCATTGTCAAGTGCAAGTGTTTTGTCCCTTGGATATTGTTGCCTTGGATTCTTTGTAATGGTCTAATATCCTGACCTTTTTTGGTTTAGTTAGGAGTATACGTGGTATTTCTTTCAGCAGTTTAAAGTCACTACTGCTGGCAGCTACCTCCAAGTTAGAATTGGGTTTTGGTAAAGCATAGCAGGATAAACGTTGCTAGTTAAGTGCAGGTAGTTCAGGCGTGAGGTGTGAAAGGGATGGCTTGCTGCCTGTTATTATTGCAGAACACAGAGTTCGGTTTGCAAAGCTAGATTGAGGAAAAGGAGGTAAACAAAATCAGAGGCCTTCTTCCAACAATAAAGTAGCTGTTTAAGAAATGGAGAATAAATTTGGTGTGCGTTTTCAGTGTTCTTTATTACCAATTTTGCTTGCAATAGACTACTGTCTTCTGTACTTTTTGAAATGGATTTGTGCTAAGATGGGTATCTCAAACCAATACAGCTGGTAGAAGGCTGAAGCACTGAAGTGTCCATGTTTTCCTCACACCCTCAGTGATAATTTTTGTTTGTTTGTTTCACAAATCTTCTTCTGAGTTTTCTGTGTAACTTACAGTTGAATTACTTATTTTAAAGTGTTCTTTTTACTTTTTATTTTCCTAGGTCAACTGTACAAGCTAGAAGGGCTGAAAACCATTGCTGTCACAACCAATGGGATCAACTTAGCCAGATTGCTGCCCCGACTGAAGGAGGCAGGACTGAATGCCATTAACATTAGCCTGGATACTTTGGTCCCAGCTAAATTTGAGTTCATTGTCCGGAGGAAAGGTACAGGCTTGTCTTCTGAGGCAACTGTGTTAATGCTTGCAGTAATGTTGTGAGCTGTTTGGTCTTTCAGACTCAGTTATTTTGGGAGGGGAGTGAATTGCTATCCTTCTGAGGCTAGGAAAAGTAGTCTATACTAGCTTATTTGATAGCGACTCTTTTTTTCCTTCTTTCTACAACCCCTAGGCAGGTAGAGCCCTTTAGTTGGAGCTGGTGGACTAGAAGATGCTCAACTCAGCACAGTCAGTGGGACTGTGGCTATAGCTCCTGGCACCTCGCTGATTACTGGTTAGTCATGGATATCAAGAGTAGTCTCCAGATCTTGTGTTGGTCTCTTGTGTTGCTGTTCTTTAATACTCTTCAAAAAACCTGTTCCTGCTATAGCAGTTGGGGATGCCACGAGAGCTGAACTTCTTGTCACGAATAGCGGCAATTTCTAGAAGTTATGTTTGGGGCATGCTAGCAGTGGTCTTGCTTGTGATTAGTTATGTTCCCTACCTCCACTAATTTTTAATAGGAATAAACATAAACCATACCTGAGGTCACTGAGGAGGGGTGCTAGCTCTGTAACTTCTCTCTGATGGAGCTAGTAATTCCAAACAAAGTTTCAAAAATGCTTGGATGTGCCCAGTGTTACAGATTCTTGCTTAAATGAATCGTAAAGCTCATCATGAAGTTCAACGTCATGGTTGGACTTCCTTTCAACCTAAAACTGATTTGAACTTGTAGCATTCCATTTCTGTCCAGTAATGCAACCTTAACTTTGGCAGTCTCTGAACTTCTAATTCGGACAAAACCTCCAAGTAGCCACTAGGTGGTGCAACAACATAAGATAAACGTAGGGCAAGTGATGTAGACGTCTGGGATACTGCGATAAGTAATTTCAATGTTTGAATCACTCCGCTATCAAATCCAAGTTCTGCTGACAGGTTCATAAAGGTGTCCTTGTCTACAGTCTCTCTGGGGCCACTTCTTCATGTTTCTACATCATGGTGCAGAAATATGTTCCTGTCATAAATCTGACCTAAGCATTATCTTTCCAGCGTAGGCCATTGCATTAATCAGGTTGTGTCATGGCACAGTTGCCTCCCAGAGAAGTATCTGGGTGTATCTAATCACAAGCAGGTGTTGACTGTGCTCTTTCCTTCTGCTCTCTGCATTTGAATATTACCTGGTTTGTGACATTCACTGGAAACAAGCCCTTCCTTTGCTACTGAGGGGGCAAACCTGATCCTCCAGCTTCCTGAATTATATGGCCACAGCTCTTCATATCTGATTGGATGCTATTAGGAATGTGCTGCTTATAAAGTAAACTAAAAGTTATTGGGGGATGAGAGTAATTTTTATTTATATAACTGTTCTCTTCCTTTCTTCCCCTTATAAAGAAAAAAGTCTTTTACAACAGATGGAGAAGTTGCTCAGCTGACTAGCTTAGAAAATGAACAAGGAAGTTTCTATGACTCAGTATTTTTAAGGAGGAGAGTAAAGTCTCCAAACTGTAGATAATTTTTTTTAAGTGGAGATCAGGTAAAAATAGTAATGCTGAGTTGGTTTTTTTCTTTTGTTAAGGGCTGAAATTATGTAAAAATACTTTTTTTATTGTTTTTGAGGGTTTTTTATTTAATAGGAGATTTCCAAGTATGGAATGAGCAGAGAACACAGTGCCTGCCCTACTGTGCTACCCTGTCTCCTGTGGCAGTTCCAGAGGCGACAAGATATAGCTCTATTAAGGTGAGAGGGATTCCTGGTCTTAGACTCCTACAGGCTGGTAACTTCTGTGGAAAGTAAAGGTGTCATCTAATTATGGAGCTAATCAGGAACTCAAGAAGTTTGGAATCAATTTTCTGCTCCTCTGGAAACTCATTCTAGGGTTTTAAGAAAAGGCTGGAATTTTGTATCTTTGGTGCAGGTGACCTGCATTACACCTACTTTTATTCTGAAATGGTTGTTGGGATAGAGGGAATAAGTGTGAGATGATCAGAGATTTCACTGATGTATGAAAGCACATTAGAGGACCGTAATATTTCTACTTCTCCCCATCTGCCGCATTCTGAGGGATGAACAAAAGTACTTTCTTGCAGGTAGCCAGTCTAACCTGTTTCACAGCCTGTCCCTTCTTTTTAGTTCAGTACAAGGAAAATGAGAGAATATAGTACTGTGATTGAATCATTAAACATTGGCTTGAAGCCTTTTTTCTTGTAAGGATTAAATGTTGAGAAGTGTTGTCCCACATAGGATAGTTCTGGATGTGTCTAAGGTTCTCTGTGCTTTAAAGTTGGCTAAAGTTTTGATGAAAATACTGAAAATTTTCATTGAGTGGAAGAGGAGAAGGGTTGTAATTTTGAAATGTCAAATAAAAACTTAGAGAACTTCTGTGCCTTGACAATATTTCCTGACACAATGATGCCTAGTATTCATTTCTGCTCTAATATTTTGAAATGTTTTGGATTTATTCTTTTGTTGTTCCATTCCCACACAAGGACTTTGATCTAGAAGGGATGTTTCAATAAGTATGGCAATATAAATCAATTCTTACCAGCTTTCCATAAAGAAAAACCAGAAAACAGTTAACATCAAAATATGAAATGCAGTTAGAGATATTTTATTTTTTTACTGTAACAAAATTTTTATTTTAAATAATCACCCTGCCCCCAACATCTTTTAGTGGAAACAAGCTCATAGTTGTTTTCAGAGTAGCTTAATTCTTTTTTTGTTTGTAGAGATTTTTAGTAGCTATTTAAAACCACACTCGTGGTAGCGTGGCAGGAGGTAAGAGGCAGAACTGGAAAGGGCATTGAGTTAAATGCATTTCAAGCTGTAATCCTGTTCCATATCTCTACAGCAAGCTGAGCCCAAGCATACGAGTATTCAAACATGCAGAGTTTTTGATCTGCTGCTTACTAGTGATTGCTTACTGGCCTTTTTAATTAAGATCAGTTTCACCTTTCTGCAATCCTGAAATTGCACATAAGGTTTTCTGAGCTGTGGCAGAGCTTTTTGATCCCATTTGTGGCTCTGGGTTTTGCTTACAGCAGCGAGTTCTTGTCTCTGTTCCCACATTCAGCCTGTGAACGTGCTTATTTGGAATGAAAGCTACCGCTGGTGCTGCAGACTTCCTGGGCACGTGCAGAACAAGCAGGTTGTGAAGGAGAGGGCTGACAGTTGCTTGCAAGAGTTAGTTTTCTCCTTGCTCTTCACCTCTCTTTACAGTCAGGACTAGTATTAGAACCTGCTTAGAAAATGGCTAGCATCTTCTGCTTTCCTGTGTTCATGCTTTATAATGAACCTTTACCAGCCAGAAAGCAGTTAAGTGCAAGTTTTGTGTCTCTTTTTTCTTCTTTTTTTTTTCTTTTTTCTCTGATCTTCAACATGTCCAAATTTAAGTATGCACAGAATATTATTAAGTTATTGCTTATTTCTGGTAAAGCACCTACAGATTAACGAAGGTATGATCTGTTCACTAGAGAGTCTGAGTTTTCATTAGATAAGAGAGAGAGAAAGGAGAGTGATGGACCTACACAGAAAAATACATGACTAGGAACAGCACAGGGATTGTCAGCACAAACTTCTGGAAGATAGTGCCCTTTTGCTAGCATGTGTAAAGTATTTGCTGTTGAAGACTACAGCTTTGGAAGAAAGAGCTCAATCTTTTACAGTGTTTGGTCTCTCACACCTGAGTTTAGAGCACAGAACAGGAAGAAAACTTTGTCTCTCCTGCCCTGTCGGGCACTAGGTTTTCACAAACACAGGGCTGGCAGCTTGCTGTCTCATTCTTGCTACTATCGCCTTGTTTCTCTGCCAGCTGGTGAGTGTGGCAGAGAAGGAATAGCACATCAAATCTAAAATGGGTATCTTGATGAAAGGTCTCAGCTTTGTTTAAAGTTGACAGAAGGTGTGGTTTGAATGAGATGATTAAGAGGCTTTCCTAAAGGCCTTTGGAATTCCAAAATTGCATTGTTGCCTTACTTTTCTTCCAAATTTAAGAGGTGCGTGTAGGCGTGAAGATACTTGCCCTAAATTAACTGTATCTCTGTGTCTGGGAGCAGCTGACAAGTGTAGGCCACATTAAATGGTAGGGTGAGGCCGGGCACTTCATTCCTTGAAGTCATTGCAGTTTTTGACATCTATCATTTGTTTTAAAGGGTCAAGGGCCAACTGAATCTCTTTCCTAAATTCTCTAATCCTCGCCACGTTGTGCTTACCAATTTCACATGTTTAGTCATAAAAATTATGATCCTGTAAAATGCTGCCTGTGATCTTCAAACTAATGGATAGTCAATAGCTTTAGGAAGCCAATTCCATCTGTAGCCAGGGATGAACTGGAAATCAAGGGGCTCTGCTCCCCTCCACGCGCACTTTAGAAAGATCCTAAGATCCTTTTAAAATTCACTTGGCAACATTGCTGTCTGATTCAGAACAGTGAGATTCTGCCATTTTAGCAGACACCTGTGCCATTATTATCAAATAAACATTAATTTAGTATTCTTTCTTCATTGCATCTGGAGGCAGTTCACAAATGCTTTCCACTCCCTTTAAGAAGACACAAAGCAAAGCTGACGTATGGGGAAGCGGCAAATTATGTCCTAATGATACATGGATGTCCAAAGATGCAGAAAAACATACCAGTATTCTGGACTACCCAAATACCAGTTAAAAAATGGATCTTGGTGACTTGACCACACTGACAGCCTTTGGAGGGTGTGGGGGGTGTGTGTAGAGTTGAAGTCTCTTTACTTACGGCTCTTCTTACTTGCAGCCCTGTCTACTGAATCCTCAGATTGGGTTTTATTTGTCATCTTTTTGTCTTGTACTTAATAACCTCCTTTTGCATTTTGTTTTTCAACAAGAAAAATAAATTTTTATTCTTTTTGTATATTAGGCTTTCACAAGGTAATGGAAGGAATCCACAAAGCCACTGAACTTGGCTACCGTCCTGTTAAGGTAAAGCCAGTGTTTATTTACTCTGAAACAATTCTGGTTTACCATAAATTGTGATAAAAGACACAGCTCATCTGATGAGGAATTTATTATTTCCCCCCCTCCCTGTGAATAATTTTTGGTAAAACTGAAGAAAAATTCTAGTAGATTGAAGATCACCTCAAGAGGTAATGGGGCAAATTCATATAATTCCCTTGCACAGCTGAGGGTACAGGTTCATACTACCATGTAGCCCATCGATTGCCTAGCTACAGGGTGGTCCTGCTCTGTACTTGCCTCTTCCTACCCCCTCGATTGATTTGGCACTAGTCTGACCCAGCTGTTACAAAGGAGTTAACAGGCAGAAAACTGCCCTGCAGAAAGACATTAATTTTCTCCTGGTTTATTTCCTTCAGCTGCTTACAGCAGACTCTGATGAGTGCCAGTGTGAGAGAGAGGAAAAAGGAGTCTTCCTCTGGGGGTGCAGGTAGACCAACTTAGCTGTAACATGAAACTTTACCCTAACTCAGCTGTTTGCAGTTCTGCAGCTGTGGTTCCCTTCAGTTTCACCAGATCTATTATGTCTAAGTGGTTTAGGCTATTGAGCTATGAAAAACATTTGAAATTAAACTAGGTTTTAGGCTTTTCTGAAAAATCTTAAGAATTGTGATGCACGATGCTTGGATACAAGTCTGTCTTGCTAATACGGTGTGTTTTAGAAACTGCACAGCTATATGTTGTTCTTCAGATAAAGCATAGAGGACCTGAGGCTCCAATGTAAATATTGTTCATATGAGGAATGTCCAGGAAAACTTAGTTTTAACCTCTTTTTGGAGGAAGGCAGAGCTAGTCATCCTGCACCCTACAGTTATGGAGTGTGCCGTGAATGTTTCCTGGTCTGGGGAATTTGCCTATCATCTGCCATAGAGTGCTGCAGAAGGTACTCTGCCAGTACAGTTACAGAAGCCATGCAGTGTAGGACAGGGAAGTGGAGTTGTCATTTTAGACAGTAAAAAAAGCCATACCTTAGCTGGGTAGGACAATGCTTTTGTTACCTAGCTTTTATTAGTTTTCCATTTAGCAAGGTAACTTTAACAACTTTAGTTAGGTTGGATGCAAAAACTTACAGGCAAGTTTGGCAGAAATTATATTCTATACCATTGCAGTCCTGCCAACTTCTCTCATGATCTTTTCTTTCAAAAAGATATCTTCTTTCTATCTATGCAAGATAGAAAGTCCTGCAAGGACTATGAAATCTTGTGTAAGAGGGAAGAAAGTCATATTCTCTTCACTAACATCAGGTGTCTGCTTTTTCTGCAGGTGAACTGTGTGGTGATGCGAGGCTTCAATGAGGATGAACTGCTGGGCTTTGTGGATTTCACAAAGGATCTGCCCCTTGATGTGCGGTTCATAGAATACATGCCCTTTGATGGTAAGCAGTCCTGCTTTGAGATTCCTCGTGGCATGGAGCGTGCCTTTGATGTAGGTGAATCTGGTTGGTGGTTATTAACCCCGTGGGCTTGTCTGTGGAAGTTTTGGTGAGCTCTTTTGGGGAATTAAGAATTGTCTTAAGTTTTATGTTGTATCATTTACAGCTTATCTGTCTTCCCTGGACAAACTGGAGCAGGATTAATAGCAGGATTAGATGGGGCTGGGACACCTACAGGGAAAACTGAGATTTGTGGAGAATGTAAAGGTGGTTCTCTGCTAACTAAAAAAGTAAAATCCACAGTCTAAAGTTATGATGGTTTTGTTAATTCTAGGCAACAAATGGAACTTCAAGAAGATGGTGAGCTACAAAGAAATGCTTGATACAATTAAACAGCGATGGCCTGAATTGGAGAAATTGCCCTGTGAAACTTCCAGCACAGCCAAGGTAGGTAGGGTTAGGCAAAGAACATGTGAAATGTGCCCCCATTGTTTCCCTGTCCTAAATCCTCACATTCTCCCAAGTTCAGCACTTATATTTGACAAGCAAAGTAGAAAATAGTGTAGTAACTCTGGGATTTTTGGTCAAGCTGCCTGCATGTGGTTTGACTCTTATCAAGCACTGGTCATTGTCTTTACCTTTAGAAATACAATGTGTTTATTAGATGCCTTGATCAGATATGAAGAATGGCAGGCTTGTATCCTGTATTTACAGCTTTTCATCCTTTTGTCAGTCTATGACTGCTCATTAACAAGCCTGATGAAACAGTCTTTCAATGAAATAACAGTATTGCTTTAGAGTGCAGTGTCACATAGGGGATTTCTAGCCTACATGAATCTACAGCTCATGGCTGCCTGAGTAAGAACATGCCTACTGGCATCACCTGTCAGTTGATAACTTCAAGAGCAAACATTTAACAAGTTTGTGAATTTCCAGGAACAGGGCAGAATAGACTGGAACCCCTGGCAAAGCTGATTTTGCTTTATTTCTCTCGTGTGACCTTAGCACTGAACAAAATCTGTGTTAAAATGTCGTCTTGTTTTTGGGCAAGTGGAGCTTTTAAAATGAGGAGTCTATATTTGACTTTTTTTTTTCCCCCTCTGCAATTCTTTAGAGTTATAAGGTGCCACATTTCCAGGGACAAATCAGCTTTATCACCTCCATGTCGGAGCACTTCTGCGGATCCTGCAATCGGCTGAGGATAACAGCAGATGGGAACCTAAAGGTTGGCAGTGAAACATGATTCTCTTTGCTTTCATGCAGCGAAAGCAGTGTTGAAATTCTTCTCTTAAAAGTAGCCAGGATGTAAAGTAGGATAGAAAGACGCATAATTATTAGCAGCTAATTCCTGTTTATCTATCCTGTATGTATTCTTGTTCAAGCTTATTGGGCTGTTAGGGAGATGTTAGATCACCTTTTTTTGGTTTCTCTGTTTTGCTAACATAGTTAACTTCAGTTGTAAAACATGGTTGCAAGGCAAGTAAATATAAATATTTATTTTAATCTTTGATTCAAAATCATCTTAAACATGTGACAAGCAGACAATTTCCCATTAAAAAGGGATCCAAGCAGCTGTGAGGGCTTGGCTTCTGTGTTCCACAAGGATCCCGTCTTGTTTCACCAAACATCATCTTGCAACTCTTCTCCTTCAAGAGCAGCCTGTACATTTGCTCAACGGCTGTAGAAAAGGGAGGGATAACCATTTCCTGCCACGTTGAAACTGGCAGTTTCTGGGGGAAAATTAAAGTTTTCAATTAAGAATTGGCACTTACGCATTGTCACCTGATATTGACAACAGCTGTGCTGCTGTCTAATATGTCAGATGACCGAGGCAGCCTGAAGGCCCAATGAGCTTAGGTTACATAAACATCCCAGGCTGTCTCTATGTGTACATGAAGAGAGATAAAGAAAACAATCTCCATAAACATTGTCTTTCTTCAATAGGATAGGCCTCTTGAAAACTCTTTACTCTGAGGTTAGTACAAAATACTCGTAAAAGCCATTTAGTATCATAGAACCATTTAGACTGGCAAAGGCCTTTAAGATCATCAAGTCCAACCATTAACTGGCACTGCCAAGTCCACCACTAAACCATGTCCCTAAGCACCACATCTCCGCATCTTTTAAATACCTCCAGGGGTGGTGACTCAACCACTTCCCTGGGCAGCCTGTTCCAGTGCTTGACAACCCTTTTAGTGAAGAAATGTTTCCTAATATCCAATCTAAACCTCCCCTCATGCAACTTAAGGCTGTTTCCTTTTGTCCTATCGTTTCTTCAGAGACGAGACAGACACCCACCTTCAGGTAGCTGCAGAGAGTGATAAGGGCTCCTCTGAGCCTCCTCTTCTCCAGGCTAAACAACCCCAGTTCCCTCAGCTGCTCCTTATAAGACCTGTGCTCTAGACCCTTCAACTGCTTCGTTGCTGTATTATTATTTTATTATTTCTTACTTCTCCTTTTTTGTTTTCTTGGGTTGGCTGCAGGTGTGCCTTTTCGGGAATTCAGAAGTGTCCTTGAGAGATCACCTACGGTCAGGTGCCTCAGAGGAAGAGCTGGTTCAAATCATTGGAGCAGCAGTGGGCAGAAAAAAGAAACAGCATGCTGGTATGTTTGTTGTACCTGAGAAATAACAGCAGTGACTATGGAAAAAAAAAAAAAGTCCTGGTACTGCTGTGGGATGCATTGACTTGCAAGGAAAAAGAAAGAAGGAAAAGCTTCTTGAATGAAGCTGCATTAACTAAGGAAAGACTTTTCCCACCTGATAAGAGTATTGTCTGGTAAAAAGCTGGTAACATACCAGTCCTGTAGTTACTCCAAAATCTGAATGTCAGGTTTAAGTCTTCTAGCCTTCAGATTGTCTAAAAGTCTTTCTGACTGACTTTTGTCTTCAGAGATGCAAATACCACTGTTCACGATAACAACAGCAAAGTGTAAAGCTAAGCAAAAATCGATGGAGTTACACTGGATCCCTTTTTTCTTAAAATTAGTTTGCTGTAAAAGTACTCAAGCTAAATTGAGCTGTCAGTCCAAGTACTGCATTAACACATTTCTAGAAGTGACAAATCTCTTTTTAAGTATGCAGAAATTTGTAGCCGCTCATCTAGTGCTCTGCATAAGGTCATGACACAAGGTCCATGATGACGCAGTCGCATCCTCAGGCTTGTATTAGTCTTTTCTGACTTTATCTGAACCTAACTATATTTTTGTAATCTGGCTGCAGCTGGGAATGGTGACCCCTTGTACATGAACTGTCTTTATGATCATGGAATAGTCCTCCTTACATTTGGCCCTTTTGTTCTCTTGCAGATTCTGCCAGATTACAAACAATTGGTTTTGCCCTTTTTTCATGATGTGTAAAACAAATTTAAAGGAAGCGTTTAAATCTGAGCATAGACTAACTTGCAAAGTACATTGGTCTGCCCCAGATAAAACAGTGCCTTGTAAACAAAAGGGAAGGGGTGGAGGGATTGGTTTCTTATCTTTTAGACCATTCATTTCTGATTTGGGAGAGCTGGGAGGAGGGAGAAGAGTAGGTTTTTCCCTTCTAATAAAGGCATTTTGCCATCAGCAGCATTTACCTGACATTGTCTGTCTGTCTTCCAATTTGTGTTAATCCCAGTATTGTTCCTGGGGCCTTCTGTGAGTTGGACCTCTCTGAACTGGAATGCTGCTAACAGCTTATCCATAGAACTAGTATAGTTAAACGCTATTGTTAAGAAACAAGATAGTCCCAAATTGTTTAAATCCTGTAGCAGGTAGACTGTAATTCAGATTACAGAAAGCTTTCTGGGAAAGGGTTCTACAGTGTGATGGACCCACAGCAGCTGGCTGCTTGGAGACTGCGGCAGCTATGGTTTTAAATAATACCAAGCTTGATTTCCTCTCCTCCAGCTCCCTCGGTCTTTATTGAACTTTGGTTTTCCTAGTATGGAGGTTGCACTGTGAAGACCAGAAAACTAAATATATAAACCAGATGCATGACTTAAAACCTAAAAAGCTAGGATTTTTATGTGTTCCTTATTTTATTTCTAGGCATGTTTAATATTTCCCAGATGAAAAACCGGCCAATGATCCTGATTGGTGGGTGACAAATCAGTACGTAATAAACATACAATGGTTTTGTTTGGGTTTTTTTGTCTTTGGGGGAACAGAGTGGATTGGGCTTTTAAGTCTAACTTGTGTTTGGTTCTGGCTTAGGTTTAGTCAAAGAAATGGGTTTCTTAAAAGGCAGTTGTGGTTAACATGCAGAAGTGGAAGAGCAGGAAAGGTTTATATCCGTACCAAGCCTTATCCAGTCTTCTGATTCAGAGCACTGGTTTTACTTTCTCTAATTTTGAAAGTTCATCACACTTTCCAAAGGGATCACTAGCTTTCCTGCCTTATTTCCTATCTGCTTCCTTTGTACTTAAGGAGAATAATATAGTAACTTACAAGGCAGTTTGGAAAAGTTTTATAGAATTCACTACGTTGCCATTTAAATATAAAGGATGCAGGATGGACTGTTGTTATCCCTGGATTAAGTAGTTCAGCTTTGCTTATGATATATAGAGCCAGTAACCTGACAGAAATGCAAGCTTTCCCACCTCACTACTACTTCACTTCAGAATCTGAAACTAGGGGCTTCATTCTTTTGAAATGTCCTCTTACTGCTGCAAAGTCTCAGAATATAACCATGAAAACTGGAATGTCTGGTATCTGGTCAGTCTCGTGGACCAAAAACCTTGTTGTGTCTTTTGAAGATGGTTGCTAACTCTCCCTTCTGCTTGAAAGCAATGTGGCACTGCTGGGGTTCTCTTACTGATTTTTCACTTCTCCTTCAGTATGGTTTTACCTCCTCCATGCCTATGTTTCTCTGTTTTATAAGATAGCTATCTTCCCAAATAACTGCTCTTTTTATAAACCAAAACCCTAGTGCTTGTACTTCTATTGCCTTTATTGGGAAATAGGATCTTCAGCGGTCTTTTAACATAGTTGCTGTTTTCACTGGAATATTTTTCATGTGATGCCCCCCCCCTTTAAAGGGCTGTCATTTTCCATGTTGAGTTTTAAAGTGAACAGATTCAATGGTGCAAGATTGTCTCTCTCAGTTTGCTTTTGTCACTGCTGCAGTGTGTTTCAGGAAAAGGGGAAAGAGGAACCTTCATTTAAAGTGCCTATTGACTTGTTGCAAGAGGAAAACTTTTCTTTTTTTTTTTTTTTAAAGATGAAAAATACTCTATTAAACTCAACAGCTTGCTGGGACCTACATAGTTTTTCAAGATGCCTTTGAAAGAATCCCTACAAGCCAAAGTTAGCATTCATAGCAATGTTTGGATGTCTACAGATCAGCTTTACCCAATTTCCTTTTGAAAAGTGCTTTAACATTGTCTGACATGAATACAGTAAAAGCAGCGGCTTGTTCAGGTCCTCCCCCAACTGCTCCATGTCCCTTTCAGACTAACTGCTGGCAGTCACCGCATCAGTGGAGAGACTGGAGATGAGCGGAGAGTAGCCCACTGTGACACATGGGGAATCATTAGGCGATTTCCTAATTGTGTTTTGAATTACTTACAAACTTCAAATAATGCTGGCGTGCAAGCAGTCAGTAGGGGGGGGTGTGTGTGTGTATGGAATTGATTTAATGAAACTTAATGAATGCTGTGGAAATCACTAATTGGTTTTGCTAGTCCCAGTAAGCCAAACCTGGCTTTTTCCCTGCACTGCTGTTGTCTCCTCCTTTGCTATACGGTTTGTATCCTATTTCCCTTAATCAAAATATTCCTTTTGGCAGGGTGTTCCCCTCCTGAGTTCACTTCATTTATGGGAATTTCCTCCTTAATTTAAGTATCTCCTGCCTTCTTTCCCCCCTCCAAGATTTTGCTAGTTGGAAGCTAACACAATTAAAGTTCAGGTGCAGTAACAGAATGTAAGGAGATGCACTTTGTCAGATGGTTTCAGTTCTGTTATATGTAGTGCTGTAGAACACTTTTTTTTTTTGTAGGTGTATGAGCAATTTGAGTGAAGATAGAGATGACTAGGTACAACTTGAAGCAAATGTAGGTTGTTAGGGAGAGCAAAGGTGCTTTGCATGCACTACTATTTGTGGCTGTCATTCTACTTGAGCAAATGGTACTTCTCTGCTCTACTCCCATCCATGTGTGTTTACCCTGCGGAAGTAAGTACCTGTCTGCCTTTGCAGTCCGGCTTCTCCCGAAGACAAGACACTTTGCCAGGGTTTAGCTTCAGCTTTAAAGCTAGTCAAGGAATCTGGAAGAACAGCGTACTTTGAGTTCCTTAGATTTTTAAAAAGGAATATTCAGGTTAGGCCCCATTGTATAAAGAGAGAGGGAAAGAAGGAATAAGCACAGCTTTCTGTGCTCTTCTATAACAGAGTAATGCTGCACTCAAAATATTTATGTCCATTTAATCCCATTCCTCTGAGGGGAAACATATTACCACTAAACTTGGAGGAATCTTAATTTTATTGGATAGGCCATCAGCTGTAGATCAAAAAGGGCCTTTGAATTCAGATTATTGCAGTGATTTAAAAAAAATAATTCATGAAATCTATGGTTGATTTCAGCTTTAGTGATGGGCACTTTCAGATCAATGTTTGGAGCGTAGTCTGGATGAAAAAGGTGCTAAGTGCATCAAGGAAGAGATTGGTTTGTCCACACTGTGTCTGTTATTGTCATGTGGACAGTTCAAGGTAACAGCTGTAGGTCTGGACAGCAGAGGTAGCTCAGCAAGGTGCAGAGGGGTCAGGAAGCTGCTTTGATTCACCTGTGGGCAGTCTGAAAACTGCCCATGAGTAAGGGAGGCCCTGAATATCAGAGCTACCAAAGGAGGTTATTGAGCAAAACCTAATTCCAAGTTTCTCAGAGAAGAGAGCAGGAGTTCCAGCAAAAGAAAGAGAAACATGCTTATCAATGAGGCTATTAAACTAGGGCTTAGCCACTTACCTCTATACTGCTTTCTCTCTACTTACAAAACACATCACTCCTTTTATGTGAAAAAGACTCCTTCTGTCTTGACACTTGGCATTTAGCCCTCTGCAAATGCCAAAACCAAGGGATTAAATGGTGAAAAGGGGCAAGAGGGCTTACTACCTCTCTGCCAGCTGGGAGCTCTGCCAGCTCGACTTGGAACGTACTTCTGAGTAGATTTAAAAATCTGTCAGTGAGGGGATCATGGATTTTCCAGTGCTTAAACTTCAGCTGTCATTAACGTGGTAAGAGCTGGCAGTAGTAAGTGAGGTTCCCATCACAGAGCCATTCTCTGAGCTTGTAGACAGTGCAGTTGCAGATGCAGTGCTTCTGCTCCCTGCTGTCTTCGCTCTTCCCTGAAGAAAGGGATGAAAGCAGGAAGTACAGCCACCTGTGCTGGGAGGAAGGTGTTTGGAAAGGCTTTTGAAAGGCTGGTGCTGGTACAACCTCAAATGGATGCTGAGATGCTGTGACTTCAGAACTGATGTTCCTAAAAACTTTCTTGGCTGCTGTTTCTCATTAAGTGTTGATACTTTTTGAAAGCAAGTTGTTTTTTTCTTGTCAGGGACCTTGAAATAAGTGCTTTGAGTCTTGGGGTTTGTAATAGCAAACCAGTAAATGCAGGGAACTGATGAGGGAGAAGAGAAGGAGCTTGAGGAGAAAAGTGGATGTTTGCAGGCTTACTGAGGTTTTTGCAATACAGAAAAATCCCAAGCTGTGCTCTGACAGGGATCTCAGCTACTGCAGACTTAGCTTAACTTTCCAGTTAGTAAGATGTATTCTCATGTTACTTTTATTTTTTTTTTCCCCAGAGCCTGCATTGATGTCATTCCCACTATGCCAAGATGCCCTACAGAATCCCCCAAATTCAAAACAGTGGGGCCACACATTTAGCCATTGGCTAACTTTGAGAGCAAGTTTACCCAAACAAATGGGAAAAGCACTAACAAACAATAAGCTTACAGGACAACTTTTCCTGCCAGGATCTCATCCAGAGCAACAGTGGCACATAACGACAGGAATTCTACAAACCCAGCTCAGAGGCTGCTGTGTCTTCCAGAAGCACCCAAGCTCCACATCTGACACAAAGTGCCTTGAGGCTTCTCCTGTTGGCCAACTTTCTGTGGCCTGTCAGTCCGAAGAGGCAAGTCCAGAATCTGAATTCTGTACCAGGGATTCAGGATCTCACACCAAGGTACCTTGTGCCTCTGACAACTTGACTCACACCGATGAGGAAGGACGGGCCACAATGGTTAATGTTGGAGGGAAGCCAGATTCGAGAAGAAGTGCTGTTGCTGCTGCTGTGGTCCGCCTGGGTGAGAAGGCATTTGGGATGGTGAGGCAGAACCAGGTGAAGAAAGGGGATGTGCTGGCAGTAGCCCAGATTGCAGGAATTCAGGGAGCCAAGCTAACCAGCCAGTTGATCCCGTTGTGTCACAACATCCCCCTCAACCATGTTGAGGTGTCTCTGAGCCTGGATGAGACCAGATATGCAGTGGTGATTCGCAGTTCCTGTCAGACCTGGGGGAGGACAGGCGTGGAGATGGAAGCTCTAACAGCTGCCAGCCTGGCTGCCCTGACTGTGTATGACATGTGCAAAGCAGTTACTCATGACATTGTGATCGAAGAGGTGAAGTTGCTTAGTAAGACAGGTGGGCAGAGGGGAGACTTCTCAAGGGTCTAGATCATATCCAGACCCCGCCAGCCCTTTAGGTGACCACTGCTCATGTTCAGCCTCTTCTAGAATGACTTTTGCTCAGCTGGTAGGCTTGGAGATCTCAGCAGGTGTACCATACAACTCTATACCCCCAGCTTTGCCTTACCACATCAACTTACTGCTGGGTGAACAGTGGAGCCACTTATCCCTGTTGATAACCATGTGTGTTTTTTAGAGGACAGCCTTCTCCACTCTGTCAATACCTTTATTTCAGTGTCCTCACCTTAAGAGATGATTTTTTTTTTCTTCTTGCTGTGAAATAGCTGCTGTCATCACACCATGCAACTGTGAGCTCTGGAAATGAAGCAAGTGCTGAAAGTGCTGTTATTTGGCAACTGTTTTTAACTCAAGGATTAAGATTTCAGAATTGTGCCTGTCCATCTGTCCCCCTGACCTCCTTAGTTGGATTTGAGAAGGTGACAGTGAGATCACCACAGTTTGGGAACCTTACAATACAGCAGAGATTATAACTGGAACAGCCAAGTCAGAGGGGCAGCTCCCACCCCTTTGCATTGCCACTGCTTCCCTTGCTTGCAAGTGGGAAATAGTCACGCATCAGCTTCAAAAGAAAAAAAATGGCAACTGCCCCATTCTCTGCCTTGAGTGCTCTGTAAAGCATGATGTAGAAACAGAGGAATTCGGGGTTTGGAAGAATTATTTTGCTGATCTGAAAGATACCTTTTACAGCGTTAGAAGCATGTTCCAGCATTTTGACCTTAGCACTCAAATAGGTTGAGGCCTTGTGTCTGCATGCTTAAAAGCTCAATTATGGCATGCACAGAGGTAAGTGTCAGCTCTCCCTGACCATAGAAATAGATGTGACACCAAACCCCAGAAGACTCTCAAGTTTTTAATCCTACAGTGCAGCTCCCTGTAACCAGCAACCTGCATAGTCCTGACACATAAAACAAACGTTAAGGCTAGTAGCCATTTGGAAGAGTGAGGTAGTTGCTGTGGCCTCAGCCATAGGGTTTTCCTGCGTGTTTCTCTAATTTGCTTTCATGAAGTCTTCTGGTCTCACAGCACTTAAGTGTCTCCATAAACTTACCAGTGGCCACTGTCATGTAGCATTAAATAGCTCTGATAATTGACTATCCTAGATAAGAAATTACTCAACCTTGTTGCTAATACTGATGGATCCTTTTCTAATGTTAATTTAAATGCTGTAAACAGGGTGTTTTCAACTTTGGTTTACTTGTTTTCTAGTGCTTACGCCTAATGTGAAGTTGCATATGATTCAGGGTGCTCCCTTTCCATACGCACAGAGAACCGAAGACAGCTCTAGTAACATCAAAGAGGCTACTGAAAAAGCATTTTAAACTTTACAAGTAGCTGCATCTCATGAAATAAGGTTAAATTACTGTAAGCATCAGTAAAGCACACACCACACTGTCACGCACATCCTGCTTATTTAAAGTAAGCACAGGTCTGAGATGAGGAAGCAATAGGTTTTACTACACATCCTTTATGAGTCTTATACACTAGCTACCACAGCAGGCACTTTTTCCATTGCAGGTGAATTAATTTGATTCTTTATTCATTGTCACTGAGAGAAAGGCACATCCAGTGACACACATAGCAGCTACAGCTGAAAGTGGAAGGAGTCTGGAAAGCTTGGTGCCCAAACTCCATAAACATCTGTACACCTACATTGAGTGTTAATAGTCCCCATTCCCTTGATATCATTGATCTAACTTAATAGCAGGGGCACTCCCACTCCTTCCTAGGAGCGTACCCAGCACTACCCTACTGAGCACCAACAATCCCCTGACCCTGCAAAGAGACCGTGTTCATCTGTGGAGCTGCTGTGCCCATAGCGCAAAAGTTTCCCTTGCTCTGTGTGGAAACAGGTTGACAGGAAAAGGAAGCTCGTGTGGCACCCCTGCTAAGTTAACCGATTTACACAAGCACTTAACTGCCCCCACTATGCACAACATACCCTGCCCTCCTGGCCTTCACCCAAGGCTTTAGCTAGTTTTTAAAACTAAAAGGAAACTAGATATACTCAGCAGTAATAAAACAATGCTTTGGGGCATATGATTCTTTGGCTTCTGAGAAGTTTGCCATCATGCTGTAAAGCTCACACAAAGGATTCAAGACCATACAAGGGACTACAAGAGCACGTGCACAACTGCCACGCACATCTGACTACTTGTGCACATTTCACTACTTTCTTGGGTTGAGAGTGGCTGGAAGCTTTGGGCAAGCAGACTTTGGTGCCATTTTATGCTCATGTTACATTATCCAGTCTTGAAACTATGCACATTTATAGATAATGAACCAAGCATGAGTCAACAGAACATTTTGCAAGAGAAATGAGCTGATAGCACTGTATGTTTCAGTGGTGCTGGGTGGGCAATGATATAATATATGCTGATGAAGTGACTGCTTTTTGGAGGCTTGCTTTTTTTTTGTCCACTGCAATTTTAATAAATACTAGTTGTAACCCAGTATGTTTCACATTACTTCAAATACCCGTTTTATTAATTCAAAGGAACACCTATGTTTTAATCCATGAGGTTCTATGAATAGTTAACACAGGACAAGCAACAAGACAGACTTCATAAGTCGCAATGATTAGTCAGCAATTAGCAAGGGATCAGTCACAATAAATAATAGATTCTTTATAGTAAGAAGTTATTTTTTTTGTTGAGTGAAACTCATCTGGCTGTTCTTAAACTGAGTAATCCTGTAGGCTTAGCATCATCATTTATCATCTCTCATTGTTATCCCAGCTTCTCCCACATGCCTGTTCCAAGTCAGAGGCTGTGTGTAACAGCGCTGCTTTGCGTGGCAGAGTAACATAAGGAACTGGTGCCTCCAGAGCTCTGCCGCTTAGGCTGAGTGACTGTGCATTGAAACTGGGTCCGGGGAAGTGCCTGTACAGAAGCCCATCCCTCCCAAATCATGAAAAAAGTCTAAGGGAAGTTCCCCTTCGGATCCACCTGAGCTTCCAGGAAAGCTCTCGCCTCTTTTGCTATGGAGAAGGCCTGTTCCTACCTGAGGAAGTATAGCTGGTTGAGCTGTTCACTGTAATCTGCCGCCCCACAGGAAGCCAAGGGCCCCGTGCCGGGGCAGAGACAGGAGCTGTACTGCCAGAGGCTCTCTCTGTCTCCTCTCCAGGTATGGCCTCCAAACACTGCTGGGTCCTGGGACGCAGGCACAAAGCTTTACATCCTTTTTCGACGAGTCACTTCCTAATTTGAAGCTAGGTTTTTGATTTAACCAAAAGAAACAGTGCAAAGCACAGAGTCCACCACCTCATTCTCCTGAAGGATGCCCTAGGAGCACAAGTTGCACTTCTAATGCTGCGTGTGCCCGACACGACACAAATGCAAACATTGCAGATGATGGCAGCCCTCGCAACAGAGGTGCAGTGTAGCTTTTCCCTGCTGGAAACTCTCACTTGTCCCAGCTGATGTCCCATTTGTGTGTTATTGTCTGTTCACTGCTAACCCAGCCTACTTCTTTTTGTGGCAGCTTGGCCTGTCTTTCCGTCACAGCCATGTCCTGAGGCCAGTTACCCCACGCTCAGGCTGCCCAGGAAAAAATTGGATGGGGCATACAAAGGAGAAGCCAGCAGAAATTAGTCACTAAATCTATGTCAGAGAGCAGTGCTTTCGGAAAGTGCTGGAGAAAGAGAAGTGGGGAATAGAGGGAAGATGTGACTTGAAATACTTTAGGAAGGGACCTCTTCTTCAGAATAGGAACCACTCAATACCAGACTCTAAAAGCAACAACAGCTGAGCACTAAAAAGAGGAATGAATTTTTTAGCTATTCTAAGCCACCGGTGACCTGCAGTAATTCTCCTTAAGTCGCTGGCGTTACTCAGCTTTACATGGGATTTGACTGAACAGAATCTGGCCCTTTGTCCCACCCCGTCCTTAGCCCGTCGCTAGTTTGAAGCTCCTCCTGGCTGGCTCAGCAGCAGTTCTGCAGGCATGTAACAGCTTAAAAACGGCTGTAACAGCGTGTGTGCTTTGGCCAGGACACAGGACTCCTAATTAGTTAAATGGAAACACAGTTTGCTTCTCTCCACTGACTAGAGCCTTGCTCCAAGAGAAGCTTAGCGTTACAGGGAACCTAAAAACAGTCAGACGAGTCACTGGTTGCAGTGGGCTGAGTAGGCTTTCACTTTTTTTTGAAAGTTCAGGTTAAAGCCTCAACTTAGGTCTCAAGAGCCAGAGGATCCGAGGGGCACTGCAAAGCCATGAGGATGGCAGGCAAACCCCCAACACGTCTGGGACGCTCCCCGGAAAGGTGCAGGGTGGAGCAGCCGAATTCTTTTTTGCAGGCTGGGCCTGAAGGGCTTTGGGTGAGCTCAGCGCACCCTGTCGTATGAACAGGTTCTTGTTTTGGTCACAACGAGCTTATACAGCGGCAGCTGAGACACAAATCCAGCTATCTCTACTTTCCTCTGTCCCTCCACGCTGCCAGTGCTGCGTTTAGAAAGCTTTCAGTTTAGCATCTCTATTTTTGTACTTACCCTGTTTGCTCCTCTGAGGAGCGAAGGGTACTCAACATAACAGTGGTGAGCAGCCGAGTGCAAGTTTACCCGAAGGGCCAGATGCCCCGAGACGCTGCTGAGCCTTGCACTGAGCAGACCTGTGCAACAAACTGGGCATTGCTTAGCTTCAGGTTCACAGCCCGACTGCAACAGCATGGCCATGGCCATCAGGCAAGCTGCCTAGTGTCCATGGCTCTCCAAGGTGCCATCCACACAACGCTTGCTCCATGGAGCAAAGCTTCACACTTCATTATTGCTTAAGGGTTACTTCCAGGAGAACCCCAAATTAGCAGCAGTATTATAGAAACAATTGCTTCATCACTCCATCAACAGGAAGGGCAGAGAGCTTATCCTCAAATTCTGGAGACCCTGCTCAAAACCAGAAACTCTAAGGACTACTAAACTGATCCTGCATGGATTTAGTCTTAAATATAACAGAAACACTCTCTTCTATACTCATGATAACTTCCAGGGTGCAGCGCTGAAAGGATGCAATGCCAGCAAAAGCAAAATTTGTAGTTGCAATGTCAAGGGCAGCTTGGCTGCGGTGTGACAGGAGTGACAGGAGGCATGGAAGAGGAGGAGACAGCAGGAGGGTCGGGCAACTGTAAAGTTGTGTTAATATTATGCTTGGAAAATAAGACATGGCATCAGATACACAGCCACTCCATTAGTAGTGCCCTAGGCTGACTTCCAGCTGCTGCACGTTGTGGCAAAGCTCCATCAACATCAGCGGAGGTGTGCAGCGTCACACCAGGCAGAGACCTGGCGGGTACCATCTGCTGCTGTGGGCCTGGGCAAGAGGGGTTTCAGCTGCACAGCTCTGACCTGCCATTACTGCCACTTTCCAAGGCCTTAACGAACTCCCTTTTCATTAATGGGGTCATTTCGGCACTCGAGCCTCCCCACGCACAGAGTTCCAGCGGGGCTGGGATCGCTGCTGTCTCGAGGCAGCGCTGGAGCTGCATCCTCCCTCCCATACCCTCCCCTCCCATCCCACCGCCTCCCCAGCTGCCACCCACAGACTCCACATTTTGGAGAGCTGCGCTTCCCCACCCTGGGCCTGACGCTGAATGGAAATGTTTTAGCTCTGTGTGGCTCATTTGGCTTCTGCACATCAATTCCTGGGGCCATCCTCAGCCCAGATCCAAGAAATGAGCTGAACTGAGGGAAGGGAATAATTTCTGCTGCCCCTGAAGCCTCATCTCTCCTATTGTAGCTGGCAGCTTGAAAGGCTCCGTCCTGCCAAGACTGAATCTTAATTGGGATCAGTGGAAAAGACAAGCTGCTGCCAGGGCCGCCCTGATCCTGGGCTTACAGAGAACATGGGCAGAGCTTGCCTGGCCCCACAGGAGAGGGCCTTCACTAAGGTTTACAAGAAATAAAATTCCCTCCAGACCTGTGGTATCAGTGGAAGAAGCAGGAGGAGAGGAGATGGCTTAGCCAGGTAGTTTGCAGAGGGGGAGCAGGCAGAACCACACCATGTGGAAAATCCGCCCCCTCACAGCCCGAAGGGAAGGCACCAGCAAGGCCCAGGGGCAGCTGGCCATCCCCAGGCCCTGCCGTGCATCCAAACACTACAACCAGCCCTTGAACAAACACACAAAACTATCACAGTCTTGCCCAGAAATGCTCCTGCTTAGACATATAGGGAAAAGGACAGGGTAAGCTTACGAGAGAAAGGCCAGACAAAACCTCCTCAAGAATCCCATCCACATGTGCCACGAGGGTGCGACATGATGCTTTTTCCAAGCCACAGACATCGATTTCAAGCCTGCTTGCTACAAAGACCATTGCCAGAGCTCACTCACCTCTGCAATTAGGCACAGCCTAGCCACCCCTTTGGCTTTGAGGAGGCACCCAGAAGCGCTACTCCCAAGTCCTAATGCACCCAAGATGGGCGCACCTTAACTAATGTCCTTATCAGCACAACAACCTGTCATCTCAGCCACTATCATGCCCCAGCGGCAGCAGAGACGTGCAGCGGGAGCTAAGCGAGTAGCCAGGAGTCTGGGTGATTTTGATGCTATTTGTTCCATCCTGTAGATTTAGGTGCATCTCTGAAGCCCCTACATCAGAGGATGGCCACCATAGTAAGGTAGTTTTTTTCAGACCAGGAGCTTTAGAAAGAACTTGCCTTGCTCACTCAGGGGACCAGGGTTGCCAGCAGCTTATGCAGCAGATGCCATGCAGGCATCAGAGCTGCTGGACCTCAGCAGCAAAAACGGGCTCTTACTCTGGTAAAATGGCTTTAATGGGATTTTCCAGCCAGCAAACATGCTTTGACAGACACACCCAGGACATTCAGCCGTAAGCAACACAACTGCGTGCAGAAGGCTCTTGGCCAGCCGGACTAGGAGGGGTATTTAAACACAAGTTTCTTGCATTCATCTTTATAGGCTGCTATATCACCCCGACTCGCTGAGGATGTCTCAGAGCACATCCCTCTGGGATGCAGCAAAGGCATAGCCAGTAACACTCAGTCCATGGCCGGTAAACCATAGCTTTTGCAATCCTACTCCAGAGAACTCTAGCTGAACCCCAGCAGCTGGAGGGGTTTTCATTTCCACTTCTCCAAGGCTGGTATTTCAAGGTGTTTTTACTTCTTTTTAATCAATGCACATGGCCAGCTCCAGAGGGGGCTGAAGGAGGGGAGGGAGGCGGTGCAGCCACTGTATCTGTACAAAGTAGTTCCACATGCAAGCAAAACGGGGCTCAACTCACTTGGTGCGTGTTTTGCCATGCGGTTACAGGCCATCATTCCACCTCCACAAAGCTGTTGTTTATTTACTTAAAGACTTGCATTCCCTGGAAAAAGATGCCCCAAGATAGCACTGTGTTTCTAAAATTAAACCCAGCTGGCTGGAGTGGGGAGCAAGCAAGCTCCCACCAGCAGCAGGAACAGGACTCCCTGTGGTGTCCCGGACTCTCCCAGCCTCACCAAGCTTGCAGGAGAGCCTGGCAAAATGCCTCCTGTGTCCTCAGCCAAGAGGGAGGCAGCTCTCCAGGAAGCCAGGCTCAGACCAAGCACCCTACCCAAAACCAGGAGGGCCGCTGCTTCCTATGACACGGGATGAGGGTTTAATAGCAGTCATTGCCCTTCCTTCCCCAGCTGCCCTGGGAAAGCCCTTGCCCCGCTGCAGGAGAGTGGACATCCCACCAGGCATCTGATACATGTTTGAGTGCGCCCAGAAGTTCTTTAGCATAGTTTGTGGGGAGAGGCAGCATTCCTGAGCCCCACTCCGATCTAACCTAGCCAAGATTTTCTTCCAGTTCCTGCATCACTGGTAGCTCCCTCCTTGCAGCAAAGCTCATCTAGCCCTCACTGTTGTAACCTAAGCTAAGAAACCTGTTTTCACGAAAACCATTTATAGAAGCGAAGGGGGAAACCCAAGTGTTCCTCCAACCTCACATGGCACCAGCAAGAATTTCCCCCCCCCCGGCATGCTCTTGGCACCTGTTCCCCTGCCCGACACACGTGCACAGGGGCTGCCTCTACGTCAGCGAGTAGCTCAGCTCAGAAATGAGTGCATCAGCTCATCCAAGCAGCTGGTGCCGGAGCTGCTGCTCAGGGGTTTTACGTAGGCCTAGATTTAGCCTCATCCCTCAGACAAAATGTCTCCACACATGTATGGCTGAAGCTCTCCAAAGGACCTGTTGGACACTGGTGGAGCCCCCCCTTGTGCCCATCAGGACTGGGAGCACCTTGGAGACGCTTGGGAAGAAAAGCTCCCAGGAATGGTGGAGGTGGCTCCATGAGGGCCATGGGGAGCATGGTGGGGTTCAGCCCCAAACGTCGCTGCTCTGCACCAGAAGGCTCATGCGGGCATGGGACAAGGAAAGATGACAAAGAAGCGTGAACCAGACCCAGAACCAGCAGTGGAAGAAACGGGGATGGCCGAGCGGTGGGGATAACAGTGAAAATGCTGGCAAGGTTGGGGGTGTCTGTGCAACTGCTGCCCCCAGGCACGTGTGCCAGCTCCCCTGTGGCCCGTGCCCTGTGCTCAGGACAGGCCCGAGCTGCTGCTCCCCCAGCTACGAGCAAAGAGGCAGTCCCTGGCATCCCAGTAAGCTTGTTGCAACCAAGGCAGGAAGAGGACAGTCCCACCACTGCAGGCCTGGACTATGATGCAGGAGGACCTGACCACAGGGATGCGGGCCAGGCCAACATGTCATGCTTGGTAAGTCACTCAGATTACTGTTTGCAGATGGGGACACTAATCTGTCATTCCTGTTGTTCTGTGCGCTTGGCAGCGAGTGCCTGGAGACAGATTTGCAAGCCTGAGCGTTCCTCACATCTGATGCGCATCCGGAGAAGGTAATGTTTGTCACCAGATTGACAAGGTTGTTTTTAGCAGATGTGGCTTTTGTCCCTTGATTTCTCCTAACTGTTGGGTGAAGATTTCACCTCCCTCCCAAGGAAAAACCTCCACATGCATTGGTGACAGCTCAGATCCTGTTGTAACAACTGCAAGAAGCGCAGCCGTTCAGGGATAGCAAGGGTCATTACAGAGCTGAGGGAAAGGGCCAGCAGGAGTAAGAAGGGAAGAGAGCTGGCCACCACTCCCATGAGAAGCTCTCAGGAAAGAGCCTGCCCCTCATCAGAGCTCAGCTATTTCTGTGATTATGTCCATTTGCCCATAATTATACTGGTTCTGCTCTGCACAGCACTAAGTCAGGTCTACTGATCCCTGTCCAAACTCCTGCTGCCTTCCTGTTTGGATTAGGATGCCAGCCGGGGTTAAAAATTAGAGTGCAAGATTGCTTCAATATCCAATTTATCCCTTTCCTCCCTCCATCCCGCTTAGGGATGTGCTGGTCAGCAGCCCCCTGGGAGAGGATTAATCAGGAACAGAGAGAGAACTGGCAGCTGCCTGACAAGGACAAGATCGCGGCTATGGGACAAGCTGCAATTTGGAGTCTTTTTTTTTGACCCTGGTGCAAGTCCAAGACATGCTTGCTGATGCATCCCAGCACTGACACCCCAGGACCTGGCATGAGATCGGCATCCCCAAGGCCACAGCTAGCTCTGGTCCCGATGTCATATTGCCTCAGTGCTGGAGCCACTTCTGTGGTGAAAGGCCGCCCGTACCCATGACTCCAGAGGCAGCTTCAGCTCTCCAGCTGCAGAAGGGGCCTCCTCTCTGCTTAGGGAGAAGCTTTCATTTCAGGGACCAGAACAATTTCTTATCTCTTGAATCCAGTGACCACCTAACCTTCTTGGGGAAAAAAAGTAATAAATCCATCTTTGTTCTTGTACATCATTACCACAACGCTACAGCCAAATAAAAAATAGCTTCAGCTTTAAGTGGATGGACATTAATTTTCCTCCTATTTTCTTTGCTTCCTTTTGTGGGCAACGGAGCACACAAAAGTTTTTGATCTTTTTTTCCTTCCTGACCCACCGTCCACAGGCCACCTTCTGATACCTTTACAGACCACTGGCTTTCCAGAAACCACAAATTGCAAAACACTGGCAGATGACTATAATCAGAGCGTGAGCTGTGGGTTCACCACAGGCAAGTACTTGGGTAGGCTCTTATGGGGTGTCCAAGCCAATTCTTACAATACTCCTGATATTTTAGAGGATGATAAAACAGGAGCTTTGCTCCTGCAGATCCACTGGCAAGGCAGATCCTTTACTTACAAACAGAAAAATAGCAAGTATCCCTATTTCTGAGGTCCTTCAGGCACAAGACCCTATTATCTCAAGAAGTCTGACAATCACAGTTCCCCCCCAATCTTTTAAAACCTCTGCAAGGAACACAGAGAAGGGAGCCCTCCTCCCTACAGGGACAGGCAGCAACATCTCATAGTTCACAACGTACTCACCTCCCTGTCCATCCCACAGGGAGGGGTGTCCAGGGCTAATGCACACCCCGCTCCCCAGATCCCTGCAGCCTCTGCAGGATTTCTTGTGCTTTCCCTGGTTAGCAGCTGCCCCAGTAGCTGATGGAACTGCTCTGAATAATCATTTCCATTGTATCTCTATGAAAGGAGAGGACTGCAAAGGTCTTGCTATAACACAACAGACCAAACCACTATTGGTCATAGACATTTCAGCCAGATAAAAGCTTTCTTCCACATCTCACACTGTGCAATAAATGATTAAGTCTTTTTCCCCATTCCCCCTTCCTTCCTCCCCCCATTTTCTGGTTGTTACTTTTTTTAGCTAATGTAATTAGAGACATGTTGTCCTTTCATGAGCCCTGTAAGAAATTGGCTCAATACCACTATTCCCCACATCTAAAGCAAGGTGGGCAATGAACACTTCCTGGTTTCCCACATTAATTTAATCACAGCATTTCAGACCCATCTGGACCCCCAGGGTTCAATTCTGTCATGGTAGGAAAGATGCAGCAGCTCTCCCAAGGCAAGCCTCCAGCTCTCTGCAAACCCTCCAGCTCACACAAAGATTCTCCAAGACCAAGCAGGAAGAAGTGTTGGCTTGGAAGGAGAGAGACAGCAGCACAATTAATTGCTTATTTTAAATTCCAACATTTAAAAAGGAAGAAAACAGAAAAAAAGAGAAGGAAGTCTACAGATATGAGTGGCTACCTGACATGGTATCTCCAAGAAGAGACTGGTCTGTTGCACGTACAAATGAGGGTATATGCCATCAAATGATTCCTATTTACCCAAGCATCTTTGGTAAAGAGACGTAACGGCAGCCCTGGTCAAGAGAGCTGGCAACAGCTCACGTGAAGGAGCAACTGCAGAGGCTGGGGATGGGACCAGACATTAAGGTGCTCCGTTCCCCCAAGCAGGCCAGGTGCTAGGGGATGCCTGGCCCCCCTATCCTTGCCCCAGGTGACCACATGCAGTGGGAAACCCCAGGAACCTTCCCATCCCACAACTGGTTTCCTTAGCCTGTGCACTGGGAGCTGCAGGCAGCTCCCACTCCCACCTGCAGCCCAGAGGTCCCCATCTCACTCCCAGCCAGCAGCCAGCCCAGCTGCAGAGGCAGTAAATGATCTGGAACTCCTCAATACTTTCATGACATTTTTCATGCTTTGATGATGGCTGGAAAGTTTTGGGGTTTTTTTCAGCCAGGCGACTCCTTCTCATTAATTAAGCATAGGAAGGAAGAGAAGAGCTCAGCTTTGGAAGAAGGCAAATACTTGTCCCTAAAATGCAAAAGTTAACCCTTTGGAAGAATGTTAGTTGCATTTCCTTTCAAAGACACCTTTTTTTTTAATTATTTTTAAAACAGCAGAAACATACCTCTTCAGGAAACAAGATTAAAACCAGGTACCCCAAAGTGACACCTACTACAGTTTATTTCTCCTCTGCTTCATTCCCTCCCCAAGGCACACGTGAGCAAAGCATTTTGCTTTCTTAATGCATCTTTACATCACTATCTTATATGAAAATTCAGTCTGCCAGGCCGGCGCTCATACAGAACAGCAGCCCTCCAAAAATGGATAAAAAGCAACATTTTAGCAGAGTTACATGGCTCCACAAGCAGCATCAACCTCATTTTCCTTAAGCAATCTGTGCTGAGCCAGGGGTAGAGGGCTGGAGGGGGGGTTAGGGAGAGGACTGGAAGGGAGGGGAAAAAAAAAACCCAAAACAAAAAACAAGGAAAAGAGCACCATACCTCCTGATGAGAGGCTGACTAAAGTAGAGATAAACAGCAACTATGTCTCAGAGAAAATAGTAAGAAGTCCATTAGCTACAGAAACATGAAACAAACAAAATCTAGCACAACAATATAGAAAACCAAAGTTTTGGGCTTTGGAAGAAAAAAAAAAAAAAAGTCTTTAATTATTTTGTTTCCTAGCAGTAGAAATCTGTTCCCAAAGGGCCAAGCAGATTTCTCCCAGAGAGCTCTATTTCTGCTATGGCGGAGATAAAAGTCATCTTTGTTTAAACAGAAGTCAAAGGTTAAAGAAAGGGAAAACCAATGAATAACAATGGATCCTTCCCAGCAAGAGCAAAGAGCTCCTAACACCAGCTTTGCTCGGAAAAAGCCATAAGGCACTTACCTTGCTTTTGTGCAGCGATGACACGGACAGGGAGGTCCATGACCACAAGGAAGACATCCAACAGGAAGACAGAAGGAGGCTTCTGTGCTGGACACATCTTGCAGGGCAGAACACCAGCTCCTTGCTATGTGGTCCAACCCCAGTCAAAATGTTAAAGAAAGAAAAATCTTCTCGTTAGAATTCAGGCAGGATACCCCTCTGATTGTTCAAAGCAAACAATTCAAATGCCACTGGGTTTCACCTCTAACAAGACAAAAAGCAATAGTTTGGCCTCCTCTACTAAAACCCACCTGCTAGAGAAGACAGGGAGATACCTGCATTTTCATCCTGCCTCTGCCATGCATGTGCTACACGGATTTCAGAAACATCCCTTTGCCTCTGCCCTTGCATCTGTAAAACAAGAACCTCGTAGCCAGACTTTTAGCCAAGTCTGAACCAAACAGATCAAAACAGAGAAACCAAGAGCCATTTTAACAAAAATAAACCAAGAGCCTTCCCACACGGCACTCAGACTCCCATCTGCTGGTCCTCAGCCTGTGCAAGCAATTATCCCCTGATTGCTTTTGCTCATTGCCATGGCCCTTCCCACCTGAGAGCCAGAACCAACAGCTAGAGCTGTGTTTGGGGTCCCTGGGAACCCACGTACTGCAGGAGTGTGCAGGACAGCCAGCAAGGCTCCCACTCAAAGCTAGGTATGAACTTTCTCAGGAGCTCATGGTTAAAACATTGCCCTTTGATGGTCTGAAGATAAACATGAAAAGTTGTGGCTTGAGGATGAATTTTGACAGCAGGCTACTCCCATTAACAGAGACAGGCAGATCCATGTGTAAGCAAAACAGCTGCACACATTGCATCCAAGATGAAAACAAGATTCTGCCCCTGAGCTCCAAGGAATTCCTTGGCACATCCCTTGATTCACCCACAAATTAGCCCTGGCCTGTGTGTCCCTCCTGCTTACCATGCTTCTCTCCCCTCTCACATCCCTGAAGGCTTCACTCCTGATGTTGGCTTTCCTGGTTTCTTTTCAGCTGACCTTACTTAACTCCTTCCTTTGAAGCAGTCCTCTCCTGCCCCCTTCTCCTTTGAGTCATGTTCCTGCTGTCAGGATGTTGCTCAGTTAAGTAAGGGAGCTTATGGCCAACGCTGCAGTCCTGCACTCCTTTCCTCTCTTGGACTAGTTATGTCCATATGTGGATTATAAACTCTTAGATTTTTAACAGGACTGTGTTCCTTTTTTTTGCTTTTCTCTTCACACACCCCCCCCACCTTTTTTTTTTTTCCCTAAGTGAACTCCTGTGTTTGCTATGTTGTCCTGAAGGAGCAATGAGAGTGCTTTATTCTAAGAGGACCCTTGGATATGGGAACCTGGTGGTTCCATGGTTAGCTCTTTGCTGTTGCAACGTGTGAGGAGGACGTGCTTGTGTTCCACCATGTTGCTTGTTCCACCAGACCAACCCATGAGGTTTCTCACCAGCTCTGCAGTGACTATGTCACCTAAAGAGCAACATGCTCTTGACCAAAGGGAAAGACCCAGAGCTTAGCAAAAAAGTGTACCCAGACTCCAACTCACCTTTAAGACTTTCCAGCAAAACGCACAGAAAATGCAACTGCAAGGAAACGTACTGACACACAGTGGGGGCAATATATCTTTAATTTTTTTTGCTTTTGTTTTTTAGTATTACAGTATATTCTTATAAAAAGATACAGATAAAAAGGACACTACAGGATTTGTACATTTAATTCACTTATAGTCTTAAACTGACTAAGAAATGAGGATACACCAAGGCATTACAGCAGCACACAACCTCCCACTTCAGTAAGCAGCACTGTACTTTCTAGCTTGGTGGGCAGGGGCACCTCCCAAAGTGACCTGCGAGTTTCAGGCTGAGCAGGCTTGCAGGAGAGGAGAATGGCCGAAGATGGGGACAGTTTGGAGGGGAGGTGTTGAGCACAGAGTGGCTCAGGTACCTGACATCCCCTTACAATTCTCCTAAAAATGGCGAAGGTTGTTAAAGAACCTGTTTAAGGGCAAGTGTGAAGGGGGACAAATGGCTTATCATAGGGGCTTGTCACTTGGGTGAGAGCTCCTAGTGGTCAACAGCTGAAAGGACTAAGACCTTCATAAGCTCTGTGGAACATCTTGTAAACAGCCAAAACTACATAAAGGGGAGTTTTGATCCAGATCCTGCTTTCAGTTATGCTGGTGTAAACCCAGAGAAACTTGTACTGGTCACACTGGATCTAATGTACATTACCACCAGTAACAGAAGACTCTGGTTTGGAAGATCTCTTAAGCATTCAGACTCTCTCATGAAACAAAGTGCCAGAACACCATGCTAGACTAATGGCATCCTTCTCAGCAGGCACAGTGAGTAAAATCTGGCCAACTTCAGGGGATTCCGGTTATCAAAACTACTACTTAAGAGTAGCAGATGGCTTTTTTTTATATATATATATATATATATATACGCACACATATATAAATTCTGTATTTTCAGTTGGCCAAATTGTATTACCAAGGTTGGCCTCTTCAGCCTTTGATAACAGAAGCTAAGGTGGCCAATGAAGGCTATTTTTTTGGATGGTAGGCAACCAGAGATCTATGTCAAGTACAGAAGCCAAGGCCAAACACCTGGTAATTGCTAGAGACTCCATGGGTAGAAAACCAAACAATAGAAAGATTTTGTTTACCCTGGATAATCTGGGGAGGTGGGATGAAGGAGGAGAGAGGGAAGAATTATAGGAAATCCTTTTTCCTTGGTCTTGAAGACAGGAAAGAATATTAGCTCTAAGAAGGAGAACTGTCCCAGTTTGTCCCACCAGCATGTTAACTCTGGTGAGAAGTTAAAAGGGATGAACTGCTTTTGCCTATCTATCCAAGCTTCTCTGGCATTATGGCCAGAATTTGTGTGGAAGGGTGAAGTCTGAGCAAGCAACTGTGCAGATCTACTTTTCTCAATCTTTCCACTGTGATTCATGATGAGAAATAAACAGGTTTTATAGAAAGTGTTCTAAAATAACCAACCTGCATCGGTTTACCACATGCTTTAAAATGCATGCTTTCCCAGGACCAGTGTGATTATGACAGAAGCAAAAGGAAAGTTTTTTCTTCCCTCCCTTCCCACACCAAGACTGCTCACACACATCCCCTCGCCTAGCTCAGCTTGCTGCACAATAGCCAAGCCAGCTGTCTAGCCGGTGTAATGCCCTGGCACGGTCTCAATAGTCTTTGCTGTAATGCAGTGTATACATACAAACATAGCAAACTAAAATAAGGCAAAATAAATAGAGGTGTCAGATTTACAGGTTCCCCTTAGAGATTCCTAAAATATTTTTTTAAAATCATTTAACCCCCAAACAAACAAAAAAACCCCAAAACAACCAACCCAGAAACGAAACTGCATATATCATGTACATCATCAACTGTACAACTGATCTCCTTTCCCCTCACAGAAACTCCTGACACAAACTTCTCCCATGTAGCCCAGCTCAGAGTGTGAGCTTTCCTAAAGAAGAGGAAAGATTCAGCCAGTGGGGCTGACCATTACAGAAACACCTGCCCCACAATCTCCCTCCAGGGCCCCTCACGATTCCTTTCCCTTCCTCGGACATTGTGAACACGTTACAGAAATGCTTCTGAAGGATGCCCAGGTTGCCTCCCTAGTGGGGAGTCTCTCATCCCTGAACTACTTCTGCTCTCATAGGGAACCGGTGCCTGGACGATAGCTATGCTGCAGGGCATGGAAGGGCCTTGCTGCCCTGAAGTCACTTTACCTTGTAGCATTTCCAGAGACTTAATGACTGACTGAGAAGAGCAATCCAGACCAAAGGGAATGGGAGAGGGAGGGAGTTCTTCAGTCTTTTCTGGGGTCATCCTAACGCAACCTGCTTAAGAACAATGCAGAGACACAGAGGTGAGTGAGCACTAGACCTCTAGGGACAAAGTCTGGAGAACTATAAAGTACCTCCTCTTCTAGGTGTGAAGAACTTCATCACAAAGTTAGCAATGACTGCATTTCTGCAGGAAGCAGAACAAGCCCTTGATTATACCCTTCTTTCTCACAT
Source organism: Balearica regulorum gibbericeps (assembly GCF_011004875.1). Classification (NCBI taxonomy): domain Eukaryota; kingdom Metazoa; phylum Chordata; class Aves; order Gruiformes; family Gruidae; genus Balearica; species Balearica regulorum. The sequence goes on along the minus strand of NC_046186.1, from coordinate 94,122,433 downwards.
CTCTTCCTCCTTCTCTTATTTCCAAAGACAGAGTGATTTCACTTAAAATGCTGGTGCTAGGCACAGGTGCAAGGCCAACAGCAGACCGTAGCTCTTCTCCAGCTCTCAGTGCGATAAAGAGGTTATGCCTCAATGTTATACCTCATGACTGCTTGCTGTACCTGCTCAGGCTCTGCTAGCAATAGACAAGGAATAAGATTTTTCCTTTCTCCTTCAGCCCTCAGCAACTCTACCACAACTGTTGATGAAGAACAGAACATAGATGCACTCATAGTACCTAAGAGATGACACACAAGGATAAACTTGGCTTCAGCAAGAATCTGACACCAGGCCCTACAGCAGAGCCAACTTTTTTCCTTATCTTCTGTATGGCTAGCCACATCTCATACAGTAGATCTATTAATGGGCCTCTCCGCTTGTCACCACTTGTATGAAATCACTGCTTGTCTCAGTGTGCAACTGAGCTTTTCCAAAACCCTCTTTATGAACATGCACCATGAAGTCAAGAGCCTGGGAGGACTCTCCAGCATGCTGAATGAATGCCACCATCACAGATTTGAAACAAGTTTGGGGCACTGGAGTGCTGAGAAGGTCAAGCTGCAGCGGATCAAGGGCACGACTCTAAGCTGTCTGTCAGTCCCAGTAAGCATCCCACAGCAGATTTATAGGAGTTGCGCAATCTTGTATTATTTGTGTATGTGTCAAGGATGCGACAAAACTACAGCAGCTTTCTTTGACTGTGTCCGTGTGGCCAGAGCGCCACGTACCATCATACAGGATTTCTTTAAATGAGGGTTGAACTGTGTACACAAATGGACAGAGGGTTTATCCCTCTTTTTTGCTTTTGCTACATTTGTGGCCTGGCAAAGTGAATTCAGTTTCAAAAAGCACAACACAAACCTGGTTTGACTAATACTGGGGCGGGGGGATTGCTGTATTTATATTCAAGGGTTTTGCCCTGAGGTGTCTCTTCTCTGACAGCACTGCCGTGCTGACAGTCTGCCTTATCAAACAAGTACCTGGGGAGCAAGCAAGCAGCTGTAAATTGGACAGAGCCATGAGTCACATCATCTTGCACGAGGGCTGACCTTGGCACTACAACCTGAATTTCTGGGTAAGTCCTAAACCCAGGGAGAACAAAGAGGGGAAAAAAAACCCTAAAATGTTCTAATCCCTACAAGCATCTTCTTTGGAATTCAGGGATTATCCAAATCTATACTCAACTGTATACCAATTTGGCACATATTACCACCTCTCATATGGCTTACATGGCATAGATTATATGGCATGCTTTAAAACAAGACAAACAAAAAGGGCTGGGATATAGCATGTCTACTTCAGGGAGCAGCAAGGAGCTTGTTAACATAATTTACAAGAGACATTTGTAAAAATCCATTTTGTAAATTAAAATAAAAATGCTTAAAAAAGTGAGAGTTTTTCTTAAACTTTCAAAAACCTTTATGAAATACAGTCTTTGTTCTACAAGGTGCTTGTGTCCACTGCAACGGGCATTGCTGTTAATAGCTAATCCCAGAAGGGGAGTGGGATAGTAAGGGAGGAGAATGCACCCAGCTCTTGTAAGATACCAGCTCTTTACGATGAGTATTATACAGAGGCGCGGTAGTCTGGAATGTCGTGAATAGGGAAATACTGGGGTGGGAGTCTCAAAATTCAGTAAACAATGAAACATTAGAGTTTAACAATTCTGACTGTTTTGCTTCTTTCCATAGTCTACATAATTATTTTACTCTCAAAGTGTTCAAAAAACCACCACAGTTTGCTTTTCCAATATTGGTAGTGTGTAATACTGATCAGGCAGCGTGCATGGCAGAGGAAGGTCTGTTCTGCAGACTCGGTGCAGAGCCTGCGGTTAAGTGACATTCAGAGAAAAATCAAACTAAATGCTTAAAGTGACAAATAAGAGTGTTTTTCACTTCCCTGGGATTCTTTGACATTTTGTGCTGTTGACTATTGATGCATAGTTTGTATATGGTTGAGTCCCCTCTTCTCAAATGTTCTCTTTTCTTCCTGTCAAGGAGGAAGAATCCATCACCATTTCTTTCTTTTTCTCTTTTCCTTCTCCAGGGAAGATGATAAAAAAGGAAGACAAGTTAAAAAAAAAAAAAAGTCCATGACAGCCCACACAATCCAATCCCTTTCCTAGAGCCATGAAGACACACAAAATTCAGAATTCAGGCCTCTTCTTGGGGTTCTTTGCTTTTCCGCTGTGTGCTTTATACATGTAGTTTAAATACAATTTATTTTTTTCTTATGAATTAACCCATCTCCAAAGCCTGCTCAGCTGCCACAATTCTGTGTCCTCCTGGAAAAATTCTCAGTTTTCATCATGGGACCCTCCGACGGTTCATCCCAAGTGATCCTTTCAAAATGAAAAAGGCTGCGGACTCCAAGGCTCTCCTTCAACACCATTCATATCTTACTGAGTTATGTGATTCCCCTAGGCAGGAGTGGGGTGCATGCAGTGAAGATCAGCCTGTTAGACAGAAAGACTAGTTCATGCCAACAGCAATCACAGCTAGCATCAAGTGGAAAAGAAATCTTATTTCTTGCAGCCAGTGACCCCATTTGCTTTTTGCTACTTGTGACCTGTGGATGATAGTAGGGAGCTCCTGATTTCCATTGGGCTGCACTAAGAAATCTTGCACAAACAGGTAAGAAGGGTTCCGCTGTTTCCCTCCCACCCTGCAGCAATGACAAGAGGCTCCAGAGTCCTCTACTTGTAATCCAGACCTGGTAGTGGCTTAGTTTTCTAAAGAAAAGCCAGAGCTTCTTTCCTAGAAGATGCATTTCATAGCTTCGAGGCTCAACCATCAACAAATTCCAGAAAACTGCTTCTAGAAAAGCAGAATCCAAAAGACTTTTGCAAAGTATTTGATGTTGATCCTGATTCTTGAATTTCAATTTGTTGCAGAACCTGATGCTTCCGTCTGAGCATCACTTGCTTTGGACAGTGTAGGCCACACAAAAATACTATGCAGAACATGAGATCAAATGCATTTTTCAGGTGCTAACCAATGGCTTATAAAATCCAATTCTGGAAGGGAATTGGAAACCTTGAGAATGACATCTGGACAAGGCCCTGAAGGCCAGTCTAGACCTTGAAGAAGCGACAGTTGTTAACAGAGTTGCTCTGAAATGAGTCTTGCTTATTATCAGCAAGATGGAGATCGTGACTAGTTTTTACTTTGGCACACAGAAAATCTTCTTTCTCCAGCTGTGAGGCAGTCTGCAAGGCCCAAGTACTTTCTGTCATCACCATGAGGCCTTTGATGACACAATAAACTCCCAGAAGCAAATCTGTCAGCTGTGCATGGCCCAGTCACAGGCCCTGCCGGCTCCACAGAGGCACTTTTACAATGGTTCAAATTAGGAGCACAGAAGAGGGATGAGAGGAAAGCTGATCATGGAAAGGTAATGTCTCTAGCCACAGACCAAAGAAATCCTTTTGGGCAGCTGTCAGCCAGGCACCATCGCACACATTCATCTTCCTTGTTTTGCACTTTTTCATCACCTTCTTTTGGTTGATTATTTTTCTTCCTCTTGTAATTAATAATTTAGCTTTGTCACCACCCGCTCCCGGCTTGTCTCTAAGCCCTGGTTCCCCGAACGCTTGCGGTTACGCTTGAGCTTGGATAAGTCTTTGTCAAAGACTTCACCCGACCTTAATGCTGACACCAGGTCATCAAACTCCCCGCTCTCTTCAGAGATGCTTCCAGCTTTTGCTTTCTTTTGTCGTCTCTCTTTTTCCCTCTGCTCTTTTAGCTGTGGAGAAAGACACAGAGCTTTAGGATTAGCTGACCGAGATGCCAGATCACTAGGTACACTGCCAAGAAGCAGCTAAGCTGCATCAGTACAGTTTAGGAAAAAAAAGAGATTGGAGCAACAGGCGACCATGCTGGGCTTCCCTTCTTCTGCACAGGGAAGCAGAGAGCAGGAGAGATGAGGAATGAGGAGGATCGTATGTTTGCCTCACAAAGCACCACCAGCCTGGAGCAAAGAGGACACGTGGGATCTGTCTATGCTGCTGCTGTTTTGCACTAATTTTACAGCAGGATAGTGCCAGTAAAGTAGTTGTGCCAAATGACAGTCTACAAGTGATGCTGGCATAGGTAATTACCCAGCTTCTGGGACCAGGCTTGCAGTGACCTTAGTGTGGCAGCACCTACTATACTGACAGTACCTAACCCATTGAGTTTAAAGGTAGTTTGGATGTGTCTGTACAAACCACAGTCACTACTACGGCCACAAACAGCTTTGCACTTGGGGCATAGCTAGCTAAATTGACAGGCAGAAAGGCTGCAGTCCTGCAGGAGGAAAACAACGGAAAAACCCCAGAAAGCCACAAGCTAAAAATACTGGAGAATGAAAATTGTGTGAGATATCAAAACATCAACAGAAACTCTATCCGCCAAACAGCTTATGTTTGGATGGAGGCAGCATGTTGCAGTGATGGGAAGAGGAAGGCACGTTGCCTCGACTCTGGAAGGAGAAACTGGTTATAAACACAAAGAGCAATGAAACAGAACTGCTGATTTTACAAATCATTGGACAGGTCCACCGTTAATGTGATGCCCTCGGTCTCCCTAAGGTAGCTGCAGGGAGCTCAGTTACCGCTCCCCACTGCTCAGCTCCAAGATTAGTGGAAATGGCAGGGCATGGATGGGGCTGTCTGGAAGCAGGTCTGCTCATTCTGCATGCTAGCCCCACGTTGCAGGAAGACTTTCCATAAGCAAACCGCAACCTCTCTCATGGTGTATTAGGCCAACAAAACCATTCTAGTGCTTTAAGTGGGCTCCTGCACTTTCCAGGCTGGCTGAGAGGAAACTTGAGACTAAGTCCTGGCATTTTATCCCTGTGTCCAACAGTAAGGCTGCTGGCATCCTGGTGTTTTACCTCTCTCCTCTTCTGAAAGCCACAAAACCTGGTGCTTTTGGCACCGCCAACATTTAAAACAGCAACGCCTGGGGCCAGGGCAGCAGCTGGGCTTAAAGCGTCGGCAGGGAGGAAGGAGGCAGAGGACTGCTGAGCCAATCTCAGGCCTCAGGAAAGGCTGAGGTTAGAGGGGGAGGCTGGTTCACATGAACCCCTGGGCACACACACGTCTGTCTCCCAGCAGCAAAATCAGCAATGCGCAAAAGCTCTCTCACCCATCAAGGCCAGACGTGGCCCCAGTAATCAAAGCATTAAGGCTGGCCAGAGAGAAATGCTGCCAGCATGCACTGCAGCAGGTGCCAGGGCATTCGCTGTGTCACCGTACACTGTCAGGTGACAGGCACGCAGCAGATGACAGAGTCTGAGTGGAAACTGACCAGCTGGTAGGACCGAGGGAGATCTGGCTCCCAGAGCTTTTGCGCAGAGCCTGCAGCCCAAAAGCAGGATAGTCTGGCACTGGGCAAGGGCAGCACCATCCTGCAAAGTGCCAAGGCAGAACAGGCAGGACTAGATTTGGTACCTGAATCCAAAAGAGGGTAATTTAGGAGCCAAACAGTATGCTCTTGGGAGCTGACAGGACAGCCAGCAGGAAAAAATGTCATCATTTGTGAAGAGAACGGTGCGAAAGAGAGGTGGCAGGGAGAAGGACATAAAACAGTTACGGTGACAGGACATGAGCATTGGAATTGGCGCTCTCAACCTTTCTTCTCTTGAGACATGAAAAGGTGATAGAAGAAAACACCCTCCTGTGCCCAGGTCCTCACCATGGCCTCCATGCGTGCCCTGCGCTCTTCTTCTTCCTTTTTCTTCCTCATATTCTCCAGATCTTGCTTGGCCTCTGCAAATGACTGTAAGAAAGTGTCGAAGATGCCAAAAAACTCATCTGGCTGCATCTTGCCCTCGCTCTCTCCAAAATGCTTCAGTGCCTTGGCATACTGTCAAGGGGGCAGAAAACACAAGATCAATAATTAGGCAGGTAGTTTAGTGAAGATAACAAGGAAAGCTTATGAATAACCACACATGTAATTCAATACTGTCTGAGCATTCTTGCAGCAGGAGCAGAAACTACCCCCCGGCAACAGAAGTGCCTCTCCTTAAGGCAGGTGCCTCTGCCCTGAAGAATCTGCTCTCCTGGACATCCTTTGGGCAACACGGGGCAACGGTGCTGGAGAGCACTAGCTGTCCGCTTACACAAAAAAGAACATGTTCAGTGCCTGAGGGTGATGGAGTAATTTCAGAGGATGGCTGTCTGGCCAATTCTCAGCTGCAGATGTGGGACAGCAGGGGCATGGAAGACAGTGAGCTAGCTGGGGAGACAAGTCGTTTTAGCCCATCCTTTCCCCTTCCACCTTCCCCTCAAATCCACCTTTAAAATGGCTGGAGTTAGAGGGGGTTTTTTTGCAATAACGTTACAGTCTTTCCTCTCAGGAGCCTTTTGCCGTGTCATCCATCACTCCGGAGCCCTCTGGGTCAGGGTGTTGCCTGGGAGAGAAGTGACTGTGGACAGACATGGCATGAGAGAGGGGTAAGGAAGGCAGCCAGGGCTCCCGGGCAGACTTAAAAGAGAGTGAATACATCACAAGTGGCTTTTATTTTAAAAGGCAAATGTTGAGGCTGCAGGACACATGTGAAGGCAGCCAACTGGCAGGACTTCAGTCACAGGGCAGTCCTGATCGGGATATGGTAAATTCACAGCAACCCCTGGCTCTTAGACATCAGTCCTGCAGTAGTTGTACTCTCTTCTTGCTCTTCACACTCACAAACATGCCTCTGTACTCAGCAAAATGCACTCAAATGCATGCAAATATAGTCTGTCAACAGCACATATGCACGTGTCCACTAAGTCCTATGTAAGTGTACGTATCCAAAAGCTGTATCATTGTCCAACCACCTTCACTCACACACCTCTGTATCGCAACAGGCAGCACCAGCCTGACAGCACCCGTGCCCCGATGCACAGCTCCCCTAGCTTTCCCTGCTTGCACTTCGACACACCACCGCTGAGTAGCGGGGCATCCTTACAGACTTTAACATTTACCAACCAAACACAGACTCTCCAGGCTGTGGACTGCCTTCAAACTCTCTTGTGCATGTATTCAGCTCATACTAATACACATGCACAGCTTCCCTTTCCTTAGGTGGGTGCAGAGTGGAAAAGACAGTGAGAACAGTTAAGGCTCCGATCTCAAGGACAAAATGAGTTTGGAAGGAGGCCTTATAAACTCCTCTGGCCCTGTACCAGGTAAAACATAAACAATGTCTCCCAGTCAACTGCAGGGGGAAGAAATCTCCAAGGAAAGCCGCTTCCTTCTGGCATAGCCTGAGAGATTCGGCATCTCCCCTCCTCTGCTTTCTCTGCCAGGCCCACAGAACAGTTTGAAGCAATAGCTTCTTTTTTCTTTAAAAAGGCTGAATTCTCAGCCAGAAACAAACAAAGAAATCCAAAGTATCTGGGGGGGGGGGGGGGGGGGGGGGGGGGGAAGTGTTGGAAGAAATGCAAGTTGCTTTGAGCTACCAAACATGGCAGGAGTTGAAGAAAGCACTACAGCAGCAAGTCATGGAGGGACTTTGGAGTATGGAAACAGCAACAGATTACTTCTCTGCTTTAACTCCTTTTCTCTGAAACCTCTGATGGCAGATACACACTAGCACGCATGCCTACTCCCTCTCCCTACCCTTCTCTGTATATATGTATTTTCTCTGTATATAATGTACACATAGCCTGCTTGAATATTAGGAAAGCCCAGCAGTCTCACAGTAATCCACAGGCTGTCAATACCGCAGAGGGAGATAAAGCATCTCCATGTGCTATATTTTCTTGGTTTGCCTGCTCCAGTGTGCCAGTCAGCCAGGGGAGTGGGAGTGCCAGAAAAAGACTTCGGCACAGGCATTGCTGCTTGAACGCACAGAGCACCTGAAGCTTGCTGCTCACAGGAGATGTGCTACGTGGCATCTCTTCCCACTTAACTTGTGGTTAACTCCTGTGAAAATTGAAAATAAGGCACAAATTAAGAGCAGTGACTGGAGCTGCCAGCTAGAAGGAAGGCTTGTCCACCTCCTGTGAAGCCTGAAGTCCAGGGGTAGCCCAGCAGAGATGGCTGTTGTACCTAGGATGCACCGCCTCTGTCCCCTGTGTTCCTCCTGTGTGTAGCAAAGGTGAGGAGGGGGCACACGGGAACTGAGCTGGCTGGAGCCCATGAATGCCCTTCCGGGTTTGCTAATCTCTTAGGGAGGCAGGGGTTGAAAAGGAGGGGGTCCTTGCCTGGCGCTCTTGGATCCTACGTTCATGCAAGTCTCCATTAGAGGGTGGTGTTGTCTGCAAATGTTCTGCACATGGCCCATCACCCAACTGCCAGCACCAGCTAGTTCTTGTCATGCTGACAGAGGGGCTTTTGCCACTGCCTCCCCACTGCCACTCAGAGAAAGAACAGTGTTGCTGTGCTGGAAAGACCCAGCAGCCTGGGAGCCTTCCAGAGACACTCATGAGTATAAGGTGTTGTGGTCTCTAAGCAGCAGCGAGGCGGACAAATCCCGAGAACAACCCGTCTTTGGTGCCCTGTAACATGGCTTAGCAGGTCACAATCACTTACTGTAAAGCAATGAAAGATGAAAAGCAAAAATCTGTGAGCTAGATATACCAAAATAACTACAAAAGAGAAATCTGCAGTTCACTGAAGTAAACATTTTCCTTCTTTCTCTACCCCCTTTGGAAAAAGCTGACTGAGCAGAGGAAGGCAAGTCAGGAGATCCAGCCTCTGCTGCCAATTCTGCCCATCATGTGGCTTGGGAACTCAGGCTCCCTCTCTGAGCCTTCCTTTCTCCAATCGTTACGGAACACAAACTGTTGCCCCACTAATACGATCTAGGAAACGGCAAAAAATCAGTTGTTGACATCTGTAGGGCACTACATCAATTCAATGCACTATTGTAAAAAGAGCCATGCTGCCTTTTCACTGTTTAAACTGCAACAGACCCCTCTGTTTTTATTACTTCTGTTTCCCTGTAGGTCTGTTTCTGCAATCACGTGTGCTTTTTCAAAGCACCGGTGCTGGGATGGGGGACAGTGAGCTGCTGGAGGCAGCCTCCCCAACCCTGGAACGGAGCCCAGGCTCCTACCTGTGCACAGGGACTAAACCCACGCTGCCTGCCTCACTCAGGGCGTAAGAGGCAGTGCGGCACGGACCAAGGAGCTCTGGACCCCAGCCCTCTCTTCTGCTCCATGCCCCAGGATCCGTGTCACCCTGTACAAAGCACTTGACTGCTCCACGGGCAGTTTCCCTGTCAAACAGTACCTGCTCTCGTGCACAATCGGGAAATCTGTAGCTAAGTCCTCAGACATGCAAAACACTTCCCAGAATTTTGTGATGTGCTGTAATATCGTGGAACAAGGGCTGAAACGTGCTTATTCCTGAAGTCATTTGGGGACAGATGACATGGGCAAAAGCAAGATGGAAAACTGTCTTTCAGCAGGTTTTCCACTGTAATACAGGATGGTATCTCTTTTTTTTCATGAAAAATTTCATTTCCACACCATAGGGGCCCCCAGGCTCCATGATATAACAGGTCCACAAGCTCAGTGCCAGCTCCGCTTCCTCTGCCAAACTTTCCACTGAATTCATCCTCTTGCCAAAGCAAATCGTTTAGACAGTTGTTTATTTTAAAAAGCCATTTTAGCAAGGAGAGGGAAAGCGGGACAGCAGCGCACACACTCTCTGCTGTGCTTGCCAACGAAATGTTAAACAGTGGCAGAAGAGCTCTGGAAATGGCAGGAACAGGGCTCTATGAGGAAGAGGAAAAACAGGCATGATAAAAATTTCCTGCTGTCCATGCTATCTGCTATTGCCGGAGAAGCAAATGCAGAAATGAATTATACCATGTAGCCATGCAACGTGAAGTGTCTTCCCCAGACCAGTAATCTTGAGTTTGTTGTTGTGAAGACTCCAATTCTGTACCAAGGCAGTTCAGATGAATGTCTGTTCTTTTTAGAAAGCAGATTAAAATCAGTTAATGGAAAGAGCTCGGACAGTTTCAGGCAGGGTTGAGCCCAGCTCTCCTTGTGCCTAAACACTCTTATAGGATTATCCCAGGAGTTTAGAAGTGACTGTGGCAGCCCCAAAATTGAGATACAGGTGCTATAAATATTTCTGATATGTTAGATGCCAACCTGCCCTGAAGCATCTGCAGTTCTAAGTGTACAATGGCTACATAATTTATTTACCAGATGGCTGTTTCTGACAGCAGGCTGTTGTGCCTGCCCATGCCCTTTGTAGCACACCTCATCTTGACTTCCTCAGTCTCCGTCCTGATCCTTTCATTATTCATTAGCCCCAGTGGCTGACAGAAAATACCGGTCCCCCAAAATGAATCACTGAAGTGCACAGCCTGTAACTGGCACTTGCACTACAGTACTTCTGTGTGCTTCATAGCATTCTGCCATTAATGACTATTTTCTTAAATGGATTTTGGCTTTCACTGCCTTGCTGTTCTTCAGAACAGTTACTATATGTACTAAGCTTATTAAACGCATGTGCAGAGTTTGAACCTGGTCTTCATGATGATAAACACGTTGCTTGAGAGGAGCTGTCATGAGAAAGACTGGGGATGGACACTTTTCCTACCCTCCTCGTCAGCCTTGCCCAGGCAGTGGCCTCCACCGTACCTCTATAGAGAGGATTAAGTTTGATATTCATCATAGGAATGGCAATACCTGACTAAGCAGACTTTGTTCTTCTAGGAAGATGCAAAATGTTTTAAAAACAGGTTTGTTATAAACCAAGCCCAAAGTAGAACAGTTATGAAGCAGTCTAACGATCTAAGTTCATACCTGTCAACAATAAAGTATGTTGTAAAGGTTCACATAGGGCAAATGTAGTATTTTTCAAGTAGGAAAAAAAAATTCACATCATGAGAGGTCACTGTTCCTCTGCCTGGGCATTTTCATTGCTTCCCCACAGGAAACACAGGGAAAAATTTTCACAAACAAAATTCAACTCCATTCTGTTTTTTCTGATGTAAAAAAGTCGATTTTTCATCTGTTCAAACACGTAAAAACTGGTAAAGGATTCCAGGGCAAAATTTCACGTTCTCCTGCCCCCACCTTCCAGTTTATGGGAAATGGCAGAAAACATTACCCCTTGATCTAATCTATATATTCCCTTATAAAGCGGTATTGAAAGTGAGAAAAACACAAAAAGAACAAGAACCAGCTGTGCTAGGGAGCCTGTTTAAAGAGTCGGTCTAAGTTTTCAATCAGTTCTTAACCAAGCCATCTGTTTACTGCATGAAGATAAGTACAGTTACAAGGCTTGCTCTGCAAACATGAATGCCTGCATCTGACAAACCTGGCCCCTTTAAATTTAAAATATCACTTCCTCCCCATGGCCGCTAACTGTAAATGGTCCCGTTTAAGTAAAAAGGCCAAAAAAAGTACTGCATGGGATTGTGAAAAATATCCTCTACAGAGAAGGTCAGCACCACACCTTGGTAATGGATTGTTTCCATAACTTAAAGGAATAATGAAATTACTTTTGCTAATACTGAAGTCATTTTAAAAAAAAAACAAAACCCAACAACCTTCTCAGGTTTGAAAAGATAATTTGTATTGTTTTAAATCCCAGCTGAGGAAACATGGCTCTGATTAACTCATGGCAATCAATTAGCCACATCTATATTTAGAAGGATATCCAACTCCAGCTGTTAAAACTAGGGCTTCATTATTATTAATAAATCTGTGAACCGGACCAATTCTTCCTAGGCTCATTAGGATATTTTTAAAAGTCCTCCCTCTCCCACTACCTTTTTTTTTGCAATTTGCTTTGCTTTGAGAAATCAAAAAAGAACAGGGTAATCAGATGTCTTGTTCCCTGTCTTCCTTTAATTGGCTGGTTATAGTAGGTTTCCATGGTAAGAAAAGAGCTTGTGATTCAACAAACAGAGAGCCCATTGAGGTTGGAAGATGTTATAGGCTTTGCAAAGCACATCTGGTTTGTTGAAAATTTCCAGCTTTTTCTTTTTTTTTCTTTTTCTTTCTTTTTTAAGAAAAGAGGAAAAGGAGGAAAAAGAGAGGGGAAAAATAATATGAGGCAAACATGAGAAATAGCTCAGCATTGGTAAGGACAGACAGTTCCCTTTCAGAAGCCCAAAAGCAGCTTTTTGCCAGTGGAAGAGCCAAAGCCATAGGTTAAGCAGAAGTTGGAATGGCATGTGTTCAAACATAGTAAGGGTGTGTGAGGAGAAGGTAGAGAAACATTTCTTAAGCATGTTATAGTCATTAAAATAAAACATCTCTTTATGTCGAGTGCTTTATGTTGGCTATGTCTAAAAAAGCGTGCAACAACTTCCAGACATATTGGTCTGTCTGTAGGGAGATTCTCTAGTTATTTTTAAAGCAAAAGAACAGCATTTTTCCTGCAAGTGCCTGATCAAGAAAAGTTGCATTGCTGTGGTGGACGTGTACCACTTGCTGGTTTTTAACTCCTGACTGACCTTGCAAAGAATCTGCATTTGGCTTTTGTCCATCCTAGTGTGCCACAAGAAAGGACCACCACCATCCACAACACCAAGCCAAAAGCAGGTAGTCTAAGCCAAGGACAGAGTGAATTCGCTTCCAGAAATGTGCACCTAACTATAATGAAGTTGAAAAACTTACCCATTCATAAAACAGAAGCCTCCAAACCATAGAAAATTGAGCTTTTCTCAATAAATTTACTGGAGGCATGGAATGTAAAACCTTGGCTTTGTGATTATAAAGCCAGTATGGTGTGAATGTTGTTATGTTGGAAGAGGTTTGAATCTTTTCAAACAACATGACAACAATGAAAAATGCACGTTATTCTCCACAAAATTTCCTTACAACATTAACAAGTATTAAACTGCCCAGCTTTGCCTTCAGAGTGCCGTAATAACTACTGCCCCACTGGCATCTGCCAGGGCAGCTAGCTTTAGCTGACAGCCAGTAGCTCCTGGTGTTTGCAGCTGCAAGTCAGTATTACCAACATTATCTCCACAGCAAGGAAATACTTTTGAATTGCAGAATGACATTACTGCAGAGCAACTGGACGCAAGAGGAGTCTTACTGTTCAGATCCTCAGCCTGTATTTTGCCCGTCCTTCAAAATCTGAGGCCTACCAATCGAACGGCACAGGTTTCATTAATAATGCAACAGGTCCCTTAATGTTACAAGGACTGACACCAGCAGTGGAAATAATTCAATCCAAAAGAAATAGCGCATTTGCTTCATAAAGCCAAGCACTTTTAACATGCCAGCCAACAAGGGCAGATTTGCCATTACATATCGTTTACTTTAGAACTTGCTCTTCTCTAAACATTTTCATATGCTTATGATCTTTTCATATAAATTCTTCCTCATTCAGCTGAGAGACAGAGGGATTAGTGCCAGACTCCAATCGTCAGCAAAGAGCAAGCACCTCCTTAGTTGTACAAATCTGGTAATGGAGATGCAGACAGTGAAGGGACAAAATGATCACAGCAGCACCCGAAGAGTAACATGCACATGGTGCTGGCAATGTAGGAAGGACCCAAGAATGTCAGAGAAACCACACATGTTTGGATTTCTATCCTTGCAATGAAATACAAGCAGTAACAAAGAAGCATAAGTGGAAAAGATCAAGTATTCAGGGTTACCAAACTACCCAGAGCTGTGTTTTTAAAGGAAGGAAATGAAGCACAAATGTCCCCAGCTGAATGAGCAGAGTAGGATGAAGTCAGAAGCAGAAGGAAAAAGATATGAGGTCACTATCACTAATCACCAAAGGACATTTTGAAGACACTGCTTAAAAGACAGCCCCTTCAACACCATGGCATAGTGTGGTATCTGGTATCCTGGTACAGATGTTGCCATCGCAGTCCTATGCCACACATGGATAATGTTAAGGAAGATTAGCAAGAAGCGGGCAAAAGCATTGAACCTTCTTTTAATCCTAACATATATTCTAAATGGCTATAGACCAGATCAGGAAAAGTAAGAAACTTCAGCCGAAACTGCATTCAGTGTCTACTATAGTTTTTACTACAATCCCAGCATCCGAAATTGCTGCTTCCATTTTGATTCAGGCTTTTGACTGATCCAGTGAAACTCCAAACACTTCAAAAGGTATTCTTACCTTGTCTCTAGCCTCATTGAGAAGGTCTTCTAACTCTGAGAAGCTGAAACTGGCCACAGTGATGAAATCGCTCATGACGGGAACAAATCTATCCCCTGATTCCCGCATGCGTCTCTTCTGATAATCCAGTTCCTGAAAAAGAAGAAGAGATATAGATACGCAAACATCAAAGATTCCTCACTGACAAGGAAGGGAGCAGGGAAGCTCATCTATTTCACTCAGTGCAGAACATGCTCTGCTCCCAGTCCTCACACATTCATCCAGAGCTGTAACTCAGAAACCACTTTCTCACTAAGTCAAGGGTTTTGCCTTTTCAGCATGAGAGGGAAGGTTAAGGTGGGATGAAGGAAGGTCTTAGTTATGGTCCCCTTTATCCTCAAACAACAACCACTCCCAAGAAAGCCATCAACATGTTGAATTTCTAAAGCAACTTTATAATTTAAGTATCAAATACGTGAAATGCTGCATTTTTTTTCCTATGCAAAATGACAAATAATAGAGAACTCAGTCTGTGTAGCAAGTAAATTTGGAATTTTTAATAGTGAGTTTCCCTCCATCTTCTCTTCCCATGGTGATTCAGAAGGCTATATAGTTGGGGAAATGTGTACATGTGTGAATAATCTATATAGTTCCTAGCTCTAGATATGCCCTTTAGTTCTCTGAAAAGCACTAGGTTGGTAGCAAAAAGACATCAAAATTGGTTCTCCCACTGAAGAACAAGCAGAAAGATGTCAGGTGCAACATTTGCTAGTACCCTGCCAAAAAATAAGCATTAGCTTGGATGTCATAAAAGTCACAGAGCTATAAACTAGGGCTGTTGCAATAAGAAGATTTAGGGGGGGGGAGATAGACATAAAACCATATGAAACTAAGCTCTCTTTGTCCGCTACCTACCTACAGAAAAAAAAAAAAAAAATGTAATTCTTTCTTTCTGGCTCAAGTTTTTTAGTTTTAAGCCAAGATGACCCATGCTATCTCTTCCGTTACTCTATTCACCATGCTTGTGGCGTGGAAAGAGCTACAGAGCTCCTCAAAATGACTAGGTTAGAGTAAGACTGGCAGTCTCCCATGCCTGTGCTTGGCTTGTGTGCTGTTAATGGTCTCATGGGGACAATGAAGTCATGATCTGGGCCTCATCTTTATTCTCAGCTGAATAATCAGTGGTGATGATAAAGCCTTACTTTCTCTGTAGGGAAAGCAGCATGAAACAGCAGGTCAAGTTACAATCTGACCCTCTGTTCCCTTTGGAAAAAAATATTTTTGTGCTGGCTGCAACTCCAGCTACAGGCATGTTTAGTGCTCTCTGTTACTGGTCATCAAAATACTGGTTCACAGAGCCAAAAGGGTAGGTTTGTAAGCATCTATGCTGAGAAACTCCTTGGGATTTGCTCCACAGTGCTGCTGAATGCAAAGAATGACTTTGGCTATCAACAATCTAAAATCAGATGTGATCTATCTTCTGATCTGATGCGAGTTGGAAAGAGATTGTAACCACTACAAGGAAAGATCACAAGGCAAAAAAGGGGCAGGAAAAGCAATGAGCAGGTGGCCGGAGAAAAGTCCACATTAAAGAAGTGCTACTTCCCCTGCTTTATATTACATCCTTTTCTCCATTGGTTTTCCTAACACATCACAAGGGATGGTCCCAAAAGCACTACTCAGTTACATCACTTTCCAATGAATTGTCTCTATGTTACAGTCACTTTGAATTGGACCTTACAAGTACAGGAAATACCACTGCACATGCTTCTAAGAATTATACATATTTTTTCAGCCACTCTTTCCCATTCTAATTTTAGCTGAAAGTTGCTCTACTCCCTCTTCCCCTCTTCCCTGCCCCCCCCCCCCCCCCAAGCAGGTGAGTATAACAGTTTGCATTGGGTTTGCATGGCAAGGTTTTGGTAGCAGAGGGGCTACAGGGGTGGCTTCTGTGAGAAGCTGCCAGAAGCTTCCCCTGTGTCTGACAGAGCCAATGCCAGCCGGCTCCAAGACGGACCCGCCGCTGGTCAAGGCTGAGCCCATCAGCCACAGTGGTAGCACCTCTGGGATAATATAGTTGAGGGGAGAGGGGGGGAGCGGGGGGGAAACCTGCACAACAGCAATTGCAGCTGGAGTGAGGAGCGAGAATATGTGAGAAAAACATCTCTGCAGACACCAAGGTTATTGCAGAAGGAGGGGCAGGAGGTGCTCCAGGTGCCAGAGCAAGCCTATGGAGGAGACCATGGTGAGGCAGGCTGTCCCCCTGTAGCCCATGGAGGAAGGGTGATGGCAAATAGAGATTCCACCTGCAGCCCTTGGAGGACCCCACGCCGGAGCAGGTGGAGGCACCTGAAGGAGGCTGTGACCCCGTGGGAAGCCCAGGCTGGAGCAAGCTCCTGGCAGGACCTGTGGCCCCATGGAGAGAGGAGCCCACGCTGGAGCAGGTTTGCTGCCAGGACTTGTGACCCCGTGGGGGACCCACGCTGGAGCAGTTTGCTCCTGAAGGTCTGCGCCCCGTGGGAGAGACCCACGCTGGAGCAGTTCGTGAAGAACTGCAGCCTGTGGGAAGGACTCACATTGAAGTTCATGGAGGACTCTCTCCCATGGGAGGGACCCCACGCTAGAGCAAGGGAAGAGTGTGAGGAGTCCTCCCCCTGTGAGGAGGAAGGAGCAGCAGAGACACTGTGTGATAAACTGATCACAACCCCCATTCCCCATCCCCATGCACCGCTGGCAGGGGAAGGTAGAGAATTCAGGAGGGAAGTTGAGCCCGGGAAGAAGCGAGGGGTGGGGGGAAGGTGTTTTAAGATTTGGTTTTATTTTTCATTGCTCTACTCTGATTTGATTGGTAATAAATTAAATTAATGTCCGCAACTCAAGTCTGTTTTGCCCATGATGATAACTGCTGAGTGATCTCCCTGTCCTTATCTCGACTCATGAGCCTTTTTTAACATTTTCTCTCCCCTGCCCAGCTGAGGAAGGGAGTGATAAAGCAGCTTTGGTGGGCACCTGGTGTCCAGCCAGGGTCAACCCACCAGACAGTTCTGTCATCTTGTTCACTGTTGAAAGCTATGGCATTTGGGACTGTTACTGGAGAGCAATGTTTTTCAAAGTAACATTAAGATTAGGTGGTCTTCCTTTTAATTTCAAATTCAGTCCTTCCCTGTAGAATAATTCTTCCAAAATAAAAAACCCCACACAAGTAACCGGCATGACTATGTAATCAGACCAAGAGTGATGCCAGAGAATAAGAAACTCCTCTGTATCTTCTAGAAATGGTCTGTACTAGTCATAACAGCACAACAGCAGAAGCTAGCACTGCCTCTGGTGGGCTGCGCTGCTGGTTCTCTAGAGAGCTGAAATGATTCAGCCATGGCAGTGGTTTCTCAAGCGGTAGTTATAATCTCTTTGCTGTGTGACAGAAGGGCTCTGCTGACAGAATTCAATTCCTGATTTGGAGAAGACCAAGAACCACTTAGCTGTCCTGGGAACATCCTACACAAAGGCAACAGCTGCATGCATGTCATGACAAAGAAATATGTCTTATTTTTACAAAGAAGCTGCAAGTCCAGGAAGGCAAAGGGTTAGTAGTACCTTTAAGAACATCTGACCGTGAAACTATTTTTAGCTTTCTGTTCTTAAGGGGCCTTGAAGAAACTTCTCAGTCACGGGAGCCAAGGCTGTGGTGAGAACACACTGGAATGGAATCAAGAATCACACCTTCCCCTCCTCCCCCTTCCACCTGACAGTGATCTTCTATTGTTGCTACAGTGCTGCTTTTTACACGCCAGAAAACCACAAATTGGGCAAACAGACTGGGAGGTGCTGGCAGCCCCATATGAAAAATACCATGGCAGGGAGAAAACTGAGGAGGGAAGATGGTGACTGAATGGGAAGGAGGGGTTGCCCATGGAACGTGTGTATGGGAAAGAGAAGAAAAATTGGCTGTAAAGGCAAAAGGACAAATAACCCAATCACAGAAAGCAAAATAGAAGCAGGTATTCACATTTCAATGGGGCAAATTGTCTGTCCCAGCCAAAACTGGGCCTCTCTTCATATCATGAACTCCATGTCAGCTTTCCCTGTACAGGTGCTTTTAATTCCCAGACACTGCACTCCATGTACGCAGCAGTATGTCTTCTCATTGCTGCGTTCTCCCTTACCCCAACAATCCCAAAATGAGGTTTGGAAAGTTTGTTTTATCACGGGAGGATCACTGCCTAATTACATGATGAACTGCTGGAGACAGCCAGACAGCCTGGGGGCCGCTGACAGGACAAAGATCCCTTCCCTCTACCCCAGAACCAAACCAAACTCAGGCCAGGTGAAAGGAAAATGAAGTCATCACTGTGAATGAGGACTGGAGAGTCCTATGTTAGTTTCTTGTAGATAGGTACTCCTTGCACAGAAACCACCCAATGCAATTCCCAACAACTGGTCCCCTTGCCAGCAGTCCCAGGGCCGAATGCTCCACTAGCATTAAACTGACATGAGTTGAAAAAGACAGGTAAAACATCATGAAGACAGAGGGCCACTGAAAAGTGTGGCTCTTAAACCCTGTTTGAGAGGGCAAAGAATAGCTAAACAGGGCAGGGACCTTCTTGAGTTCCGAAGACCTCTGCCTTGTCTCTCAGCACTAGTATATCCTTAGTATATCCAACAGGCAAGAGATGCTAGCACCAACCTGAATGTAGGATTTTGTTCCTATACTTGCAGAAAGAGAGAATGATGTTCTTAGGGTTAGAATATGTCTATATGTGCAGATGATGGGAGATGTTAGTGGACAGAGACAACAGAGTGACTTTAGCCCTTAATCTTTACTTTTTCAACTGCTGCAAACACAAACTTGCCGTTCCTCACATCAGCTCCTGTGAGAGGTCGATATTTGTAGCTGCCATTTCATAGAGAGGAGGCAAACACATGGGGCTGCTCACGTGTCAATGGCATTAGCAAGAGGCAAATATGAGAGTTCCTACCTCCTGCCACCGAACACGGTGTCCCAGTTTGTGTTCTCCTGCCTCAGGAAGGCTGCAGTCTTTCCCCAGGAACAAATCCCACATGATAACTAAAGGAGGCTTCCAGGTAGGGGAACCACAGCTGACACAAACTTATAATTCCATGGAGCATTTAGGCCCATCCCTCATCTTTAACTCTTATAATCAGTACACACAACTGCATCAATGCCCTGTTTGTACTATTCTCTGTTGAGGTGGAAGGCTCTGCACTTCCTAAGTACAAATTGAACAGAGGTAGCATAAGTCCAGTTTACAAGGCTTTCATTAATAGCAGGAAAAAATGCCATTGTTGCTTCGCTTGCCAGCCCAGCTCCCTCATCTTTAACTAGTCTATCTTTGCCTTTGCCTTGCCAAGGAGTGCTTAGGATAGGTTAGGGTTGCATGTAACAGTGCACTACATGTTTACTACTACTCTGAGAGCCATGTGAAACATTTGCTCAGCAGATAGCCATCCCTCAGTAAGAAAGAGAAAGAATTTTATTTCTTCTTTCAGTGCATGTCATTTGTCAAACTGTCCTTTTACTTTCCAGGCTGCGATCAAACAAGCTTTTCATTAGGTTTAAGTCTCCTAAGATCATCATCAGGAGCTCCACATGAGAAGCTTTTATTTGTTTTTTCTTGGTTAATGTATTCTGGAACAGAATGAAAAGGAACAGAAAAAGAAAGCCCACTTTCTCTTATCATAAAATATATAGCGCCCCTGATTCTGAGTGAGATATTTTAAGTATGGCATTTTTGGAAACCTTCAGATACTTACAGCTTCAACGGCTTTCAATCCGGTCTTTATGTTGTTGACTTCCTTCTCCAGCTCTACCAGGCTGCACAGGAGACAGACACAGAGCAGATGAAACAAAAAGAGCAGTGTTACACAGGAATACAGGAACTCTTGCAGCAGAGCAGACCATTGGCCCATCAAGTCTGGTATCCAGCCTCTGGCACCAGCCATGGCAGATGATTAGAAACGAGGGGAAGTGGTCTGTTAATGCTCTGTGCTGCTTTTTGTATGAGATGTAAGATGAAGTAGACCCTGCTCGCCTGTAGTCAAATTGAAGATGGGGATTTTCCTGGGAAGAAGAGGGGGGTTGCCCTCAGAACATCTGCCCTGTGAGCTGAGCCTGACCCTCTAGCGAGGAGCATATGCCACAGGGCCAGCTTGCAATAATCAGCTGACACATAAGCAAGGACCCTAGCTTTAGCACACACATTACTGTATTCTCAGATTATCTCTACATACGATTCTTGAACCACTTAACTACTAAATGCCATTAGCAGTACATTTACATGTGATTTCTGTCTTCCTCACAGTCCAAACATTGTTCTTTCCATCTGCATTCCTACCATCTGGTAGTCCTTGCAAGCTTATGTTGTAACTGAGCATATAACCCTACTGTTAATATGTGCTTCCCTAGACACAAGTGTTGTACTGAATTTCTGCTCACCATATACAAACAAGAGGTTTTTTTCTAGGACTTGTATGACAAAATGACTTTTCATTTCCAAGTAACTAGTTAGTACCTGTTTACAAGTCACCAAGCATCTCCTCCAAGTATTTGGTGAACAGTAGTTTACATCTTGAAAACACCACTAAAGCCTTAATAAATGCCTTTCAGTGTGAACCTACATTTGTTTCTTTACTTGTCTTTCATTAGCTGGAGTAGTTACCTATACAAAGAATCATTGCTGGGCAAATAATATGGAAAGGCTTTCTGAGCTGTGCTTTGGAAAGAAAAAATGCTAGTATTTTGGGGGATGGATTGTGTATTCATTTTCCACAAACACCTACAGAAATGGAAAAAAAAATCATTAAAATCCGTGCAGAAAGTATGATGCTCTCCACGTTTCTGTGCAAGACTGATTTGTGCAAAAATTTGAACAATCTTCCTGAAAAGGGCTTACCATAGCCTCTGTTCCTAATTGACTCTGCCTTAGGAACAAATCTTTAATTACCCAGAAAAAATAGCACGCAACTTAGATGAACAACCATAGAATCTGGTGAGTGAATTACAAACAACAACCAATCTAGTTACAATATCTGATTCAGAAATAAAGAGGTATAGGCATATCTGAGTAAAGCTGTCAATTTCATTATCTACAAATGTTTTTGGACCAAAATTCTCTGTTGGTGTACATCTGAATAACACCAAGGATGTGAGCAAAGGCATTTTAGCTGAAAGGCTAGCCATGAGTTTAGAAGACAGCAGTGAAAAAACTGCTGTTAACTGTTAAGTTAACAGAAATCACTGGGAACTCCAGCTCTGGGAACAAGCAGTAGCACCGTACTTACTTGACTTTTGCTGCTTCTGGAAGATGCTGCAACTCAGACTGAATATCTAGGATATCTGGATAATTCTTTTCAAAGATCATAATTAAGTAGTGCAACAGTGTAATGTTCCTAAAATAAAAAAAAAGAAAAGAAAAAAAAAAGAAAAGGACAAGTTAGAAGGAAGATGGTGGTGAGAAGGAAAAGGATAGTGGGAGGATTGTGAAAAATGCTTGAGTAGGAAATGTCCTTGAATGAACAAAGCAAACAATATATCAGCAGTTAGCAGCTCTGTTACTGAAATAAAAGTATCACAGACTGAGAAGAATTAGCCTTATGAACCATCCTTCCTAAAACCTCAAGCAATATATTGTGCCTTGATTTATTCTGGAAGCACCAGCATGCTTCCATCCATCTGTGTAGATGGTGTAACAGAAAAGAAAATTGTGTAACACAGTATACAGTTTGTCCCCAGATACTTCAGAGAATAAACAACTAATAGTACTAAAGTGACATTAACTCGTAAGGGAGAAGTAAGTTGTTCTCAGAGGAAATGTGGAAAAAACCTAAGAGTTACCTAGGAGGAGGAAAAGGTTCTTGAAGACTGAAGAAGTTGGAAAGGAAACTCCTATAGTAATGAAACAGCTATACCTGGGAGTAGTGGTCAGGCCCACTACTACAAAAGCAATGGCAGCTCAAGTAGGACTGGAGAGAAAAGAGATGTATGAGATATGCAGGAAAAGGTTTAAGAAAATTTGTGAAGTAAATGATGAATTTTGCATTAGTGGATTTTGCATGTAGAGAGAACAGCCAGCCATAACAGCTACTTGAGGTGGGTGTTATGTGGTTAACTGACAGGCAAGACAGCAGATGGCCACTGCTTCACATAGGGTAGAGCCTGGAGCTGGGAACTGGTGGGAGAACAGAATCTGCACAGCACATTTAATATATGGAAAATCAAGCCAAGCTACATTAAGGCAAAAAAATGTTCAACACTAGCTACACAAGTGTTAACCTTGGAATACGGAAAGGACATTGTGGTAGTCAAAACAGAATTCTGTTAGTTCAAACTCTATTAGGTAGGGATGAATTTCCTATGGCTTCTTACTGCCATTATTCATTCTGTCACAGCCTGAAGTCACTTCACCACAACTGCGGTCTCAGCAGGTCTCACAAGTCAAGGAAGGTGCAAGTTAGTAAGAACCAGTATAGGAGAGCTCCAAGGATAACCTTAGTGCTGCTAGAGACCAAAAGTGGTATTCTCTCCCCAGTCCCAGCTGGATTAATTTCCAGAACCAGTATGGGAATGTGGGGCAAAACATGGGGTAGCATTATAAAGACCTGCAGCCCATGTCCATAAACAGTAAGTTCCACCTTTCCAAACCCAGCTATTTTCATTAACTGCTCTCAGTAAAACCAGGCTCAGTCTCTCTGAGCTATGCCTTGTGGTTCCATTACTGGTGTAGGTAGAGAGCCAATGTAATGACAGTCCTGCATCAGAAACATATGTCATGTTTCACAGGAGACATAAAACTGTGGTCAGATTTTTTTGTGTTTTCTTTTTTGCAAAACCATGGCCACAAAACTGGTATGAAGGGCAAATTCCATAGAAATACTGCCCCCCTCCCCCCAACTTATTTCAGTTATTTGTGAAATACTACATTTTGTCATCTTTGCATAGTGTTGCAGAAACACAATCCAACAACAGATGTGCATTATCCAAAGAAACAGCAGAATTTGAGTGCTGTGTTAATAGCTGGTCTTAACTGCTGGAGGATCTTTTGGAGTGAAAAGTACTACTTAAATGCCAAATGAGACATTATTTTAAATGGTCTACAGAGCTAAAACCAAACAAAAACCACTTTCGTTACTATGATAAAAGATGCAGCAGCACAGTAACTAACTCATTTATGGCCTTCTAGCGTACCTGTCTATGCTGGATTTGGTGTCTGCAATTTTGTTCAGGCTGGAGACTTTGAAGCCATACGCACTTCCCCTTTGGCCCTTGTTCATATAATTCCCAAAGGCCAGAACTACCTCCAGGAGTTGCCTCAAACGCTTGCTTCGGATGAGTTCTTTGGATGCCAGAAGAATGGCTTGAAAAAAGGGGGGGGAAAAAAAAAAAAAAGAACAGGTTATTGGACAGTGGCTGTTTATAACATGCTTGGGCCCATAATTCGAAGTACCCTAAAATGCCCATCTGACTGTTGCCCAGAAAATGCTGCAACGCAGTCTGTGTGTATACTGTCCTTCCCACACCCACATGCTCAGAACCAGGACAACTGGAAAGAAGATGCATTACATCTAGCCTGTAGGATGCTCCTCTGAACCCAGGAGTAAGGCTAATCTCCTGGACCTCACACTCTAAAAACATACCTGGGGAGAACAGGGGGAAGGCTTGAGCTCATCTGAAAATGCAGAGTAGAATCCACTGACCTCTTCTCTGCGATAACCATGCATGTGGCACAGAAGCCATACACTCCCCCTCCTTCTAAGTTACACATTCCCAGAATACCACCGTCCTGAGGCATCTATTCTAACTGCCCCATGGAGAGGGAAGGTGCAAGGACTTGGGGGTGAGAAGGGAAGGCTGACCTACACAGAAAGGCCATGCCTGTGGCAGCTCAGCACAGCCTAGTAGTACACTGTCATATCTGTCAGGTCATATTTACAGTGTAACAGTCATGAAACTGACTTTACTAAGTCACTGGGTGCAAAAAAAGAGTGTCAGAGTTTATTTCTTAGCACATGACATACCTGGGACTTACTGGCTCTACAACCATAGCCTGCATGTAACAGCACCTCCTTTGAAGACAAAAGCCTCTCCTGATCTTTCCTGCCCCTTTACCCAACTCTTAGCGAAAGCTGTAACCGTACCTTCCACTTTTGGCTTTGCTTCTGCCAGCCTCTCTGGGAACTTCTTCTTAAAGAATAATGCTTGCAGCCGCTGCTGATAGTGGTCAATCCTGCATGAAGGGTAGAGGAAAGCCAACACTGAACTGGAACTGTATGTTGAAGCCCGGTCCAGGATGCTGCCTACATAATCTAATGGTTGGCTGTTGAGTCCCACAAGGCCTGTGCATAGGATTACAGGCATAGTTCAAACGTCTCACACTACATAATCAACCTTGTTATGAAAACGGAGGACCTCAAGGCATGTTTTGATCACAACTGAAAAGGAGCTAGGACAATACTCATTACTCTCAAAATATGAGAGTCACAGGAGATGCCAGCTGCATCTCAATTAGGAGAACAAGATGTTAATTCTGATTGGGGGTGTAGCAAAGTTGGAACAAGAAAGAAGTTCAGAGGATGAGGAGATGGGATAGCTGAATGGAAAAAGGGATGTATATGAAATCCTGACCCCTGGCTACACTACATCTGATAGTTGGATCTGAATTCCTTATTGTGTGAACAAGTTTAGGCAGAGGAGGCAGATTTCTGCTTGGCATCAGGGGACTGGTCCTTAAATGACAGCACGGAGAGTGCTTATGGTCAATAAAAAGTTTGTGTAATGAACGGAAACATTTGTAACATTTGTGGGCTTCTGGCAAATGCAGGGTATAATGCTGGCCCACAATCTCTTGCACATTCCCCCTCAGTGCCAGATGATCCATTTTCAATAACAATTACAGCTGCTTCCAAGAAGCCCACAGTGCATTTTCCCATAATGTATCAAACAGACCTGCTCATTTCAAAGAGGAAACGATCCGCCCGGGCCATGCGCTCAATTTCGTGTTTATGCTCCTCCAACAGGTCGGTATCACTCTTCTCAGGAACGAACTTCAGCAGCTAGAAACCAAACACAAACCAAACACCGAGATGAGAGATCCAGGGAAAAGGGGAGAGGGACAGAAAGGCACAAACAAACCCTGATGGAGAGAGAGGGGCCTCAGATTTCCCCGCTACTGTTGGGAAGCATTACGTTGACTCAGCCGTGTGACTGTAACTTCAGAAAAGTGCAGCTGTGGCTACAAAACTGACCTTTTTTAAACCTTTGCTTGCTGTTCTGTCTTTATCCCTCACTGACCCCATCAGATTAATTTTTAATTCTATGGGGAATTTCCCATTTCTAAATCCTAAAGGCCAAGTGCTACTGAAACTTACCCAGGGGGAAGTACAGAGAGAACTTTGATTCCCACAGCATTACTTGGAGTTTAGATTGGTGCAAACAAGAGCAGGATGTGTCCCACTCAGTGTGAAGTGCCCATCATGCCTATCCTAGGGTGCACACAAAGCCTCATCTATCTCTCTCGGGTCTACCCTACTCTGCCGAAAACAATAAACAATAACCAAGCGACTGGATATGTGTCTGACACTGGCTGCTATTCATATGCTGACCTTAAAAGCTCATACTTTGACAGATTTTTGACATATCTGGTCGTAGTTGTGCTTTAGTACAGTTATAAATATTTCCATGCACACAGCCTCAGCGCACACGCACAAATCTGCTCACAAGGCATATCAAGCACTTCACTTTTTACCACTTTTTTATATTTTATCCCACTCCCCAAAAATACAATATTCAAAGGTGTGGAGCATCAGGAGCTTGCAGTGACATCTAGAGCTGCTGTGAGCATTTAGACAATATGACAAGAAGGCTATGAATTTTCAAAATGGAAAAGCTTTTTGTACACAATTAAACAGCATGACTGCACACAAAGAAGGAATCACATTTGTCAGGCAGTTCAGAATTATAACATTTTGCCCACTCCTAAGGAACTTTATTATATGCATCTTTGGTCAAAGCGTCATCTTTCACTCTCTATAAATGGGGGAAATTGGGCAATGGCAGTTCAATTGTGTTTTGGGGTTTTTTCCCCCCACAAGCTATGCAGTGAACCAACTGCAGGGGACAGAAGTCCTTGACTCCCTTTCTAGCCATTCAAGTTAGAATGCAAGATCCCTTCTAGTCCCAGCTCTAACCACTGACCTACATGGCCTAGTTCATGGCATTTCCCAATGGAAAAGCTGCAGGCAAAGAAGGGAGATTAAGGAAAAGAACAAAAAGTAATCAGCAATATAAAGAGATGGGGAAAATAATGGGAAAGTCACAGG
Source organism: Balearica regulorum gibbericeps (assembly GCF_011004875.1). Lineage (NCBI taxonomy): Eukaryota > Metazoa > Chordata > Aves > Gruiformes > Gruidae > Balearica > Balearica regulorum. The sequence continues at coordinate 94,096,046 of NC_046186.1, read as the reverse complement.
TGAGAAGAGAGGATGTGAAAGGAAACATCATACCAACTCTAATCATGTGTATTTTGCACCAAGAAGAGAAAACTGTCATGAAATCAACCTGATACAAATAGTTAGTTACATGAGGGAGGTATATTGGACAACATTGGGAAATACTTTTCTCATGCTCCCATGTGCAACTCCACTGACATGTTAGGGCCAAGTTCAGACCTGCAGACATACAAGCAGAACCAGTACATAGATCCACTTACTTTAGGTGGAGAAAAGGGAAGGGAAAGGGAAAGGGGAAGGAAGAAGAGAAAGGCAGTAAAGGACTTCAGAATAAGCTATATCTGACTGTAATCTTTCTCACCTGCTCGAGCATATCTTTTGCTAGGTCTTCTTGTTCATCCATCTTCAGGATTGCTTGTCTGATTTCTTCATTAGTCAGCTTCAGCCTTTCAATAGGATCAACATTGTATCATTAGTGTAAAGCTTGCGTGACACTGACAATTCAGAAAGTAGGAAGCCTGAAAAGCAGCACTAAAAAGGCACCAAAACAAGGCACATGGGAAGCTCTGCTATGAAGCTGCTATTCTGTAGTATTCAGTAAGATGAATGAATCCATTCCAAAGGCAGAGATTTCCTAGATCATTTTTATCCTCTTCAGTTAATCAAACACATATAAAAAATTAGATGGTGATTAAGAACGATCACAACCTCATAAATCAAAAGTGCTTCTAACTTCCCCCATACCAGATAGCTACCTCATCAAGTTCTTGTGCTATAGTAAAACCCCTCAAATCCTTGTGACTTGTAAGTGACTGCGAGCCCATGTTACACTTCTGCTTGTGCATATTAAAGGATCTCCCAGAGTAACAAGCGATAGGACTGATCTTTCCCTTACAGATCTGAGACAAGAGTTTTTTGTTGTAAGACGACCAGTTGTGCTAGGTAAGCTCACTCTGTCAGCAGTTACAGCTGAAGGAGGAATTGACAGCATCTACATATCCATGTTTCATATCCAATATGAAACAAGCTCTGAAAACAAGAGCTTATTAGTATTATCTGAGGTATTAAAATTACACTCTCCTTCCCTCCCACTCCTGTCCATCTGCGTGCAATGAGTAGGGGTCATCAGTTACAACAAAACACAGAATCAATAAAAAAAACCCTGAAGGTCTCCACTAGAAATCCAGGGCAGACCAGAAGTAGTCAAAATTTGTGATTATTGAGAGATTGTTTGATAGAATACATGAAATGAACTTGGTGGTTCTCAGCACAGATGTCAATGAACAAATGTGCAAGGGACAAATTCTACCCCACAACCATGACAATCCATGACACCCTCATCAGTCATTTCAGGAGAGTAGGGGAGGACGAAATGAACCATAAAGGAAAGGCTATCCACAAGAAAATCTCAATTTTGGGACTAAAACAGGAAAGTGTGAAAAGAAATATTTGAGGAGTGAAGTCTGCAGTCTCCATGGACCTTCTACAATCCATATAATTAATTAACAGCAGAAAGAAAAAATGCAAATGTAAATGAGAGACAGGCTGATGCATGAGGCAGAATGTTTTTGTCTTCAGTGCTAAGAAATTCCATGTTGAAATTTCACATTGCTATTGCCATTTGGATAGAATCATATTTTTGGAACTAGGTAAAAGCAAAAGAAAGAGCTTTATTTTTACAGGCAGGAAATATTACTAAATCTAAGAAACTTAAAACATTTTAATATTGCCCAATATAACCAACAGCTGGAAACTAAAATATGAATCAGCAGACATTCAAAAGCTTTTAAATATTACACCTCTGAACTAATTGCTCTCACTCCATTCCTAACTGGTCCTCATGTCTGCTTTTGACAAGGAGAGCAAACTGATAGCAGCTAAGATAAGGCTACTGAATTTCCAGAAAAGCTGCATAATTAGGCCTTCCTTGGATGAGATAGAAGGATTAGAAGTTTTACAATGAAAAGGCTGGAAACTTTTTACTTTCAGTCATCAGTTTGACTCGGGATCAAAACAACAAACCTCAGTACACGTGGTTCTGCATAAAGTTCTACAGTCTCAGTCAGAAAACTGAAGGGTTTCTTCTGGCTTTAATAGTCATTAATTGTAAAGTCCATGGTTGCACAGCCCTGAACTGATCAACCCTTGTGACCACACGAGGGCTTAGAAGCATATCGGTGAGTGTAGGCCTGGCTCCCGGCAGACACATATACACGTGCACAATGTGGTGCCTGCAGTTTTTAAAGTGCTACATCTTGTTAGTTATTTTTCCTTTAGAAAGCACATCTTCCAGAATCTGGAGTCCCCAGATCATCTGTGACTTGTGATGCAGGCACACAATCTGTCAGAGAGGATGCAGTAAGCCAACCCATGAACACCAGGGTGGGGTTTTTATGTTGCTATTATCACTGAAGATAAAAAGAATGAGGGCAAGTTTCATGATTCTTCCATGCAAATAAATCAAGCCATTACTACACTGACCACCTCATTACACAGTCCAAGTCCCTCTGTGTGTGGCTGGGGATGCAAATAGACAGGTTTGAGGTATGTCAACACATCAGAAGGTGCTGTTCTAGCCAGGAGCCAGAGGAATTCCGACTCCCAGCTCCTTTGTTTGCTGCCACTCATCGGCACTAGACACACTAGAAAACATCTTCTGTTCAAAAATAATTGAGAGCCCTAAGGACAGACAGTTATACAAACACTTTGATTTCTTGGATGATTCTGTGCCCTGCCATCGGTAGAAAAACATCTGGCTTGAATGGTCTAGCCCACAGTAGAGAGAAGCAGAAAACTTGCCAGCCCCCTGCCGAGAAGCGGTTTAACTTAAGTCACTTACAGGCCTGCAACGGGGTCACGGTGCCTGCAGGTGTGCATCCTAGATTATTACCAATCCAATTACAAGTACAGAAGGATTTACAGCAAAACAATCTTACTGTTCCAAAGGGGGTTTGTTCCTCTTCTAGGGCAGGACACATTTCAAGAGCTGTAAGCGTCAACAGGACAAAACAGGGATCTTCCCACTTAAAAACTGGCTGAATAACTGGCCAAAGAATTGTTAAGCAAGTGATTCTTCTTCTGTTTTCAAAACTCATGCCCAGCCGTGCAGTAGATCTTAAAGATGGCCAGCAGTAATGTGAAACAGATGTGCTGCTTTTAAACAGAAACAAGTGAACTGATTAAAGAGGAACCTAAAGCAGATGCGTAAAATCTTTCCATTTAGAACTGAATAGAGGCATCCCTCAGAGCCCAAAACTCATATGGGACAGACAGCAAATTAAAGTGGAATTATGGCCCAAAAATTTACACTACAGAAATTATATTTCAGTATCTATTGGAAAGTCTGCAATGACTTTCTTACAAGCTTTGCAGATCCAGGCACTCTTCCTCCAGCTGCTGGAGACAGCTCAGTTCGGAAGAGCATACAATTCAAGCTGTATTCTCTCTGCCTTACACGTCACCAGATCATGGATCCTGGCATCAGAACTCAGGAAGTAAATGTGACCAGAAGAAAACACAGCGCCCCTTTCCTCAGCTGCAGCACATTCATTCATAGTGCAGATACTGACTGGTTTTGTTCAACAGCAGCCTGACGCTGGTCAGATGAGGAAGGAAAAGGGTCTTTACAGTGAATACTCCCTCCTTCTTCCCTCACCCATACATCTGGTGGCAGCATATGGAAGTCCAACTGCTTGAGTCATCTTCAAGCAATGTTAAAGCTCAACAAGTACCAAATAACTTCTGATATGGTACTTAGCCTGCCTCCCTCTATCCCCTCTGGCTTCATAAATAATCTCTATTGACTCTGCAGAGTAATTCATCACTAATCTCCCCAGGACACCTCGGCTGATTTAACACCAGCTTCACTTGCAGACATCAAGTGGTTTATTGTTTCGTCCTCTCAGAGAAAGCCGGCAGCCTGACTCTGAACATGCCTGGGAGACACGTTGCAGTTTTACATCAACTTCCCTTACAGACATCCAGTGCTCGTTCATTTTTCCTCCTTAAATATACCCATTGATTTAACTCACAGTAACCTCCTCCCTTCATTCCTCCCTCCCATGGATCAAAGCAGAATACTTGTCGCTCATTCCCCCTCAGAGGAAAAAGTGAGTTACTTCATGGGCTTATTCCTTGGATCTTGCTTAGCTTTCGAGAAAGAAGCATGCTTGCCTACTACCAGAGAGCCCGGAGTTTCTTTGCAGCTACATGAAGCCACAGGGTTCACATTCCCACTTTTCCTTCTACTTTGGAGAAGGGGACTGATGATCATGTATCAAGGTCATTTCCTACTTCAAACTGAACTGAACCACAGTGCTTCCAAAAGATGCCAGCAGCAGCAGCTGTGACAATGAGAGGCACCGACTGATACTTAGCTGCATCCTAAAGCCAGTTTGCACAAGCTCACCCAAATCTTAGCTTTTACTGACTGCAGAACTTCTCCATCTCCACAAATCATTTCACACAAGCTCTAGTCAATTCACTTCCAAACTTTGTGACTGGGGCATAAGACTTCTCTAACTCCCAAGCTCTCCTAAGGCTCTGTACAACTGTCAAGCTGCAGACTTAAATAGCTACATTTTGGGAATACTCATCGTCAGTACCCCATAAAGGCAGGAAAAGGAGATGCTTCCCTGCTCTCAGAAGCAGTGTTCAGGAGTCAGGCTGGTCTAATTGCATGTTCACCCAGAAGACAGAAAGATGCAGCCACTCTTTTCACATCCTCTTATCTCAGCTGCCAACTCATCTCATCAGTGAAGACGACAGTGCCTTAAGCTTTTGGGGACAAAAGGGATATTTTATCAGGTACATCTTACACCATTATATCAACATGTTGGGAAAAAATCCACCCGTGCCTTTTCAGCACTTCACTGTGAAAGTATTCTGTCAAGTGCATAAAGAAACGGGCTTTTCTTTTCCTCCTTCAGCAAAAGGTCATGAATGACCAAACTACTTTGCATCCAAACACTCTCAGTTTCCTACCAAGACGGACCATGGGGATGGCTGTCTTTCTGAGCCAAGCAGAGCAAAGCAGGGCCAAACTCGGGAATCCCCAAATTACAGTGGCATATTGATGAGGCAGTGGTTCATCTTTTATCACAACCCTACCTACTGGTTCCTAGTTGTGATCTAAGACAGGATGGCCCCAACTGATGTGTTCAGTTTAACCTTGGGGTTTATCATACTCTGAACAGCAGGTAAAGCAATTTATTGTGGACCTTAACTTAAAAATCAGAAAATCTCTCCAGGAACCCAGGAGGCACTGTTTATCGCCTAGTGTTTTTCAAGACAGCACACTGAGGAACTGAACTGCTGAGTCCAACAAACTGTTTCTGTTATCAAGGTATGATCCGTACCCCAAAATATCATCCTGTTTGGAATCTACCTCAAAATAAGGGTGAACATTGCATTGTCACATGGCAGAAAGGCACACGGGGAGTGGGGGCACCGCAGAGGCAGCACACGGAGACTGACATTGGCTGAAGAGCTTGTCCTCTTCACGTCTCATCTGAAAGGGTTTAGCAGCACTGCAGAGGCACAGCTATGTGAGAGAAATACTTGGTCTTTTTAGTATTCTGGTTGGAAATGCTGCAGACGTCCCTTTTCTTCTCCCTTATTGGTTGATGTTTGAACTGACAATCATGAAAGCAACAAACATTTGGTAAAGCTGCCTGCTAGTATCTGTCTACTGTCATACTCACATTTAAAACTATTTTTATGTAGTCAGATTCTGCCTCCTGTTACTACTGGTTTTATGACATTTTGCTAGCACTCCTACTGTTTCTAGCCTCTTGAGGGGGTTACTGCTGACTATGGGCCACAGGAATAACAAACACATCTCAGAACAACACTGACATAATGATTTTGCTGGAATTCATGCAAAATAACTTGCACCAAAAAGTTCCATAAGCATACATTCAGCCTTCTTCTGAGCAACATTGTCTCATAGAACTGGACCTCTCCAGAACATTTCACAGAGCAAGACAGTAAGAGAAACATTTCTTAGGCATGTTCTGCCAGGACCATTTAATATTGTGCAAGAACATTTAAAGATAAGGTACAACAAAAACAGCAGAGCAGCAAAAATACTACTCGTTACTTAAGTAATGGAGGCAGGGAAAAGCCATACTGGTGAAAGAGGTCAGAGAAATTTCCAGCTGCTAGGTGAAAGCAGGGAAAAACAGGGATCTGGGATGACTCTTCCAGACCACACAAGTCTGACAGTAAATCTCCAGCCTGGTGGAAACTGAAGACATCAGGAAATTCATGAGGGATAGCAGATTTCCAGCGTGACAGAAATAACTGTATGCTGGAAACACCATTAAGAAAGCCAGATTTGAAGCTGGTGGGTGCCTGGATTCACCACAGACAGATGGTTCCATGTCCTGGTTGAATTATGGCCTACTGGAAATACTGTGAGACAAACTGATCTTGTGCCTATTCAAACCTTTACAGTTGGCCTATGGGACAGAGCTTCGGTCTGGATCCATCAGGCTCCATTAAACAAGGGCAATTACATCCTTCCACTGCAGGAAAACTGAAAGATGCTGCTATCAAGTAGATGAAATAGAGCTTTTTTTTATAAAAATAGAGATGAGAATGGGGAGGAAGGTTTATGAATCTGTTAACTGTCAGCAACAATCAGCCAGCTATTCAATTTTCATCTCTTTTCAATCCACCATGCTGCAGTCTCTCTGTGAAAGCAAGCAAGAGACATCCATTTCTCACTCTAGCTAGGTTTTGGCTTGTTGGACCATATGAAATATGAGCTCTGCCTGACCCCTTCTAACACAGTGTTAGTAAAACAAAAACATTTGAGTAGTGGAGGGAAAGAAAACCCAACCCATGCAGCTATTTTACTTTAAAGGACACGACAGTTTAGTGTAAACAAAGGGGGAATAAACTACAGGGATATATGCACAGTAAGAGTCAATTGGAAACAGCTGTTGGCAGATACTGTGGCAACCTGAAAGCTGGGGCTGGGGCTGCAGCTCAGGGTTGCACAAACTCTCTTTGTTTGTCACCAATTTTAAATCCCCTCTCATTGCACGTGTGTGCACACCCACATGCACACATGTGTAAGGTGTGCTCCAGAAGCAGCAAGGGCATGGCAGCAGCCAGGGATGATTTGGCTGGGAGTCTCTCTCCTTCAGGGTTAAACCTAAAGGAGGAAGAAGTAGGGTAATGAAAAAAACCTGCAAAGGGGTCGTAAAACCCGTTCAATTATTGTCTGCAGCCAATCCTCCCAATTGCTGTCTTTAATAATAGAACCATATAAGCACAAAGAGCAGTAAAAGGCATGAATGTAGAGGTGCCATTTTAGTTCCCAAAGATTTTTGCTTTTCTACTTGCCTTTAAAAGGGAAGTTTGGGGCGGAGTAGCAATCCTGGGCCAAGCTGTAAGAAATCCCTGATGTCCTGGGTGTAACACTAACTGTTACAGAACATTCAATGACCTAAACCAGTGATAGCCCCGGTGCCCGGTGTTTCCCATAGCGCAGCCCAGGGAAGTTAACAGGGCACAATGCAAACTGGCAGGCTCCTTAAAGACAGTGAGCTCAGTCTCCAAATCTCTATCATTCATGTTAGGCCTGCTAAAATAAGATCAGGATATTTCCTAGTGGTGAAGTTGGCAGTCACAAACCACAGCTTTTCACCTCTGGTTTAAGTCCAGACTAGCAACTTGAGGTGGACTGGCTTCACTGCACACTTGGAGTGAACACACGCTGTGTACCCTGAAGTGCAAGGTTCATGCTTCAGTGCCCCTTTGCTGGAGGCAGCAGAAGGGAAGACAAACCACAGAGACTGTCCTGGCTCTCTCTCACTGTTTAAAGAGGATTCCTCTCAGGTAAGAATGGGCCAGACTTGCACGGCAGAAGAGGCGAACAGTGAAAAACACGTACTGCTGTCACCCACACTGCTTTTGTTTTGGGGATAGAAAATGTTTACAAATAAATATCTAGTGCTATTTATCACTACCAACTCTTGGACCACCTTCTTGGATCCTCCTCAGCCCGGCCACCTGCACACATTATGTTACCACTTCTAGGAAATGTTCCATGTGCTTACATGAGTTAATCTGAACCCCAGACACACTTTAGCAGGTCTGTCAAACAGCATGAAAATCCTGTTGCCCCTATGCCTCCCCATTGCTCTGCCCTAGCCTGCAGTCAGCTGCCAACACCAGCAAAGACATGCATTGGCAACTGCTGCAGAGAGAGGAATGTAAGCCTTCCCTCGTTGCTGGTTTGGATGGGGGGGTCCTGCTGACATGCGGGCTAATGCCACATAAGTAGCATAATGAGTGCCTCCGTGGGTTTCACTAAGCAATGGAAAGAACTCACTCCAGTCCTGGTGGTCTGGCTGCAACTTTGCTTTTAACTGTTAGCTTGCTAGAGCAGACAAGCAACCACGTCCACACAACGCACATTTTCTACTGATCAGTGAAACAGTGTTACTGCTCAGTACTGCCACAGCTTTCCCAGGATCTGTCTCCAGCCCCACTGTCCCTCCTCTGGCAGGAAAGGCAACTTTCTCAGGTGGATCAGTGTCCGCACAAATTTGACGTTTAGTGACAGACATCCAGCCCAGTACTCATGTTGGTAGAAAGGCATGAAAATCATATAGAGGGATCTAATGTCACAGCATTTGAAAGCATTAGAGTCATTGCAGGAGCATGCAAAGGCAACTCCTGGCTTCCGAAAACTAATTTACAAATACAAGACCTAATTCTTGAATATCTCGTTTTACGTTTCCACTCTTATCACCAAGAGTCAAAAATTACAAAGGTGAACACCACTCTTAGCTCTGCTGTATTCCAGGGAGATGCTCAGAGCCACATTTAGAAAAAAACAACATACAGAGCAGACACAAATCACATACACAGAGCGTGGGGAACACATCACTTACAGTGAGGTGCAAGCACGGCCAATGAGCTGCTTTCATCTGCCTATAAGTACTGATAGTTTTGTGGTGATAAGTGTTCAGATACATCTTGGTGTCTCTATCTGTTTAATGCACAAAATGTGTGTGTGCATATGTTTATTAAGTGAGCTAATACTTCAGAGAGACAGGTACTTTTATGATACTGCAGGAGAGGTTTCTCTGAAGCTCTGCAGGTATTAGCAGGTCTAGGTGAGAAAAGAAACATGCCCGTTTGTTTAATTCCATCCCCTCTTGCCTTTGTTGACCACAGGATACTCTGTGAGCTAAGGCTTATCACACTTACTTGGAAAGGAGAATGACACAATTCTGGGCCCTCCGGCCGTCAATCACAGAGAGCTCTTTCACCTTTCGTGTGGAGAGGTAAAGGTCTTCTGTTGAACCCATCTCTTTCTGCATATAATTCAAAAGGGAGGGGGGGGGGGGGGAACAATCAGTATCATGTTTCTCACCCAAGACTGACAGACTTAGCTGAATGTAATGAACAAAACCCACCCCAACCTGGGAAAATCCACCCACACGGTGAGAAAAGGAGACAGAAAACAAGTAGGTAGATCCTGTGTTACTAGACAAACAGAAGTCACTCATTACCACCTATAAGATCATCGTTGATGCTAAATACTGGACCTGATTCTGACCTATTGGACTCACTCTACCAACAGTTGTGTTATTATTATTTTGTTATTGTGCAAAACTGGCATGACAGGGAAATTGGGCACATTATGGTAATGCCCACTGGTGTCACAGCATATCCTTCAGAAAATGCCTCCTGCAGGGTTACACAGCATTATTGAAAGGCTGCAGCCCAATCAGGAAAAATCCTTCCATCATCTCTTAAGGCTGCCACTGAACCAGTCCAATCCATATGAAATGAGAGATGCAAGATGGCACTTATCATACTGAATATATCTTACTAAATGGTCAACATCTACATCTGAACTAGCCTCTCTTTTTAAAATTAATTAATACCTTTGATGGTACAGAAACCATGCTTTTTCAAAGTTCTCTGTATATCCCCATTGCCAAACTCATCATCTGGAAAAAAACTGGAAAATCCAAAATGTTTGTCACAGCACACACAGAGAAACTATTTGCAAATCCAGCCTGACCATCCAGAAGTCTCTGTCTCCTTATCCTGCCTACACACCAGAGCCATGGGATTTGTTTCACTTCCAAAGGTTGTCTTTCTGTAATTACTTTGAGTATCTTTTAATAGCATTCCTTAAAGAGAAGTAGGGGTAATGATAAAAGGTGTTATCCTAGATAATAGCTCTCTAGTTACCAACTGAGAAGAAGGAATTGGAAACCACAGTTTTTATTTTCCCAGTTAACCGCTGCTGGAATAGCTTTAGAAATGCCTTTCCATGATATCCATATTGTCATGCCTTGAGATTTTGAGACTTACCAGCATAATCTAGCTTTGAATGCACCCACCAAATTAGCAAGGTGCCTTCTTTCTCAGGACATAACAGCAAGCATGCCGAGTCAGATCAAAAGGTCCATCTACCCCAGTATCCTGTCCCTGAGAGCGGTCAACAGCAGGCACCCAGGGAAAGGTGTAAGATCATGGCAAATGTACAGTGGTGCTTCCCAGAATTCATTCCCAGGACTCAAGGTTCTGCAGCTCAGGGCTTACTTAGATCAGCATGACTAATCCACTCCGAGATATTTTGACATCTAAATATTTGAGAGTTAAATGTAAATCATAGATTCATACTGCCAGTTGCCATTTGAGTTCTTGGTACAATCAACTACAATGAGCCTGTGTAGCTCCTGGATATACACAGGATTCCTACAACCACATCCAAATGTGCTGCAGTGAGCCACCACTGATACTAAGTGGCATTTATACACAGGTACAATGCACCAGCTGAAGACGTGCACACAATAGTTCTGCTGGATGTGCCCAAAGCATCTAGCTTGGCAGACAAAAAATTGCAATGTTACTTCATACATCAAATAGTATTTCCAAAAAAAGGAAACTTGTGCATTGGGCACACTTGTTGGTCTGTGCTCTTGGTTTAAAAGCTTCGCTGTCCCTCCCTAGTTCATGTTTGCAGACAGGCACACCTGGTTAGTGTTAACCAGCACCCATCCCAAGGAAAAACCCAAATTATTTCAGGGTTTGGCTGTGTGTGTGGGGTGGGGGTTTGGGAGGCAGCAGGGATTGGTATAATAGTCTCCATTCCATTTCCAATTCCCCAAACCACAAGGTTCAACACAGATTAAGAACGAACTATTCAGACATGGCCCACTCCTTGGTCATAAGGAGTGGGCTAGTCTCATCTAAAAATATATTCTCTTCAACTCATATTGAGGAGAGAGATATTTATAGATACTTGGAGTTGTGTGTAAGCAAAAGCAGATGAAGCCTCAGGTTTTACTGAAGCCAGATTGAAAGCTTAGCTGAAGGAAAACAGATTGCATATGAACTATCGGCATTTTCTTAGGCATAGAAAAAGAGGAGCAAGGGGGCAGTAGTGACCAGCTTTTGTGAGATAGACCAAGCACACAAGGCAAGAATAGTTGGAGCTGTTGTCAATCTGACAGACAAGATCCCTAAGTTTTATCCCATCACTCTTTACCAACTTTCTATCTAGAATAACATTATATTATGTCCAAAGAGTATTTCAGATTTCAGATTTTAATTGCAAATTCAAAAATTAACTAAAATTTCAGTACTGGGATGACTAGACACATGGAATGTGTTCATCATATTGCTGCCCTGTTTCAAATACAGTTTGATTTTGGTTAGCTGCAGAACTCGTGGTCTGGTACCACGGCAGCACCCTAGGTTGCAATGTCAATACTTTAGGGAACTCTTTCTACCATGTTGACCTGTTTCATGGTGCATGCTGCCATGACGAAAGCCAGTAAATGGCCCAGAACCATGTGTTAGCCTCACCCAGTGATAGAGGTCCTGACCAGACTTTCCAAATACAATTTCCTGAGCAATCATGGTGAGGACTATTTTCTTCTGAAGCCACCAGAGACAGTTGCAATGACATGTAAACAACTCTCTTCTGAGAGCATTGCTCTCCCCAAAAGTGTTGCCAAGAATTTTGCTTAGGATTATAAATAAATTGAGAGGTAGTCAGTTTGATGACATGTAGGCAGTCTGATATCTCTACTTCATCTAAACACCATTTCAGTCTTTTGCTGAACTTTCTGAGGGTTTCAGCAGTTTGAAATAAAGTAGGCTTTGCTCCAGTCTAAACCTTCTGCTCCTCAGCTGGCACAAATTGTTCTGCCCAACCAAAGTGCCTTCTGGTTCTACAGAAATAAGGACTGACTTTATCAGAAATTCTGTGGCTAGTGAATACAGCTGGAGACTTCAGTATGGTCCAAAGCAGATGGACCACAGGTGGGAACAGTGGGAGTGAAGGCTCCCTTAGAGCCCCTTTTATTCTCCACTAGAGAGACTATTAGTTTGGTTAAGGAAGAGTTCATGTTCACATTCTACTTTGTCCCTGGTCTTTTTCCTCAGGACCATCAAAAAGGGGACTACAGACACCATCAGAAACCACAGTGAGGTTGTGGCTAAGTGAAAGAACAGGAACTACTTCCTATCGCAGAGATAATACAACTAAAGGAATTTTTTGTACCACCTTCCCCACCTAGAAAACAGAGGTGCAAGGGCATATGAAAGAGTAGCATGAGATGAGTCATGACCCCATAATGGCATGGTGCAGGACTTCACCATCCCACACACTGCAAGAGGATCAGGAGGCAGATAATGATACTCACCTGCTTACAGGAGGAGGGGTTAGTTAGCAGGTCCTATGCAGGCAGCAGCCGCAAATAACGAAGAAGGAAACATGCCAAAAATTAGTCACAGAGAAAGATATCAAGTTTAACAAGGCAGCTGAATTCAGACACACACTGTTTTCTAAGAGAATAAAATGCTTAGCGAGTAATACTGGCCCAGATGGTTCAAAGGTATTTCAGCATTTCTTTGCATATTTTAAATCAGCAGATGTTGGGAAACTAAGAGTTCTACGTCTTTTCTGAAAAGAATAAATTCAGTCTCCAAAGCATAAATCTCTTAGGTCTTGAAACATTAACTAGGATAATGCTTAAATACCTTTACAAATCTAGTCTGGAGCCTTACTGAAAGAACTGCCAAGGTTAAAACTTGAGGGTCAGTTCTCCTCTCCTGATGCATAGACACAGTTTGCCATTATTAGTAACAACTTGTTTCAACAGCCCATTGTACCCTTCAACAACTTATAGCCAAGTATTTTGAAAGCACTATGTAACCGCCAAAGAAGCCTCACAGTACTACTGGGTGACAGACACCAACTATTTCACAACATATTCCATATTCCAGGAAAACACCAGATATACTGAATCAAAAGGTCAATATTACACAGTGAGATTGGAGCAAGGTCAAAAGACAAGTGTAAGAATTCTTGGTCCAGTATTCTGTACACTGGACAATTCTGCTTTTCCTCATAGCCACCAAAACCAATACACTGGGCTTGAGAGAGGAGAACAGACCCTTTGTCATTAAAAAAATGAAGAAGAAAGAAAAGCTGTTTATGTAAATGAAACTGGAAAAAATATGAAGATCATGTTAATAACAGAAAAGAAAGAAATGTCTTTATCTGTACTCATTCAACATTTCAGATGCACAAGAGCAGGGCTTTGCGTTGACATTTTTCTTTACAGACATTTGGATGAAGTTTAAAAGTCACAAACCCAGGGTAAACACATACTTGGCCAGAGTGTTGTATTTCCAAAAATGAGAGGAGAAAAGACTAAGTGTGAATCAACTGGAAAAGTTCTCATAAGATTTTGATTCAAAAGCAATTTTGGTTGCCTGGTCTTTAAAAGAAAAAGAGAATTGATGAGGACTTCTTGATTGGAATCCAGTTCATACTGGAGTGAGTATGGATGAAAAAGAAAGTATCACATAAAATAATAACAATGGAATATTTAAGGGAAAAAAAGCCAACAAAACCCTCAATGAAAGCAGGAAGAGCAGCAATGCACCTAACTACACACAAATATGAATAGCTGACATAAATGATACTCTAGTGTCTGGAGCCACTGTCATGAAGTGTGTTTAATGAGTATGGAAGAGAACTGTTCTGAGACCCACGAAGGTCACTCTGAGATGATGGCTCCATTCCAGCGGGCACAGGTAAGGGTCAGGTTAGTTTATGGTTGAATAGGCCAGGCTGCTTTTCAGTGGTTGGTAACGCAGCCATAAATGTTGATTCTAACTGGGACTTGGCAGAACAGGACAGCTTTGGCTTTGGCTTTTGGGGCCCAAGGCCTTGCAAGGTCATTTCTAGTGAGTAAGCTGCAATGTTTGCACCTGAAATACCAGAATGGCACCTTGATGCTGCAATGGCTACTCACATGGACAGATGACAGTCTGGCTACTTTTAAGACCACTAGGAACTCACCACCCTAGCTAAACTGTTGGCACAGGTTCTTAATCCAATCTTGTAACAGCACTGAAGTTTCACGTACCTTTCCTCCTCTCTGTGCCAGTTTCAGCTAGAACAGAATTAATTTTCTTCACAGTAGCTGGTGCAGGGCTGTGTTTTGGATTTGTGCTGGAAACAGTGCTGATAACACAGGGATATTTTCGTTACTGCTGAGCAGCGCTCACACAGAGCCAAGGGCTTTGCTGCCTCTCACCCCACCCCACCAGCGGGACGGCTGGGGGTGCACAAGGAGTTGGGAGGGGACACAGCCGGGACAGCTGACCCCAACTGACCTAAGGGATACTCCATACCATATGATGTCATGCTCAGCATATAAAACTGGGGGACGAAGGAAGAAAGGACGGGACATTTAGAGTGATGGCGTTTGTCTTCCCAAGTAATGGTTATGCATGATGGAGCCCTCCTTTCATGGAGGTGGCTGAATATCTGCCTGCCCATGGGCAGTGGTGAATGAATTCCTGGTTTTGCTTTGCTTGCGTGTGGCTTTTTCTTTACCTATTAAACTGTCTTTAAAGCTTAATCATAAAGGCTGCTTATAGCAATCATGTCTATGTCTTTTCCTAAAACTTCAGAGCAATGATCCAATTCTGCAGAGTACAAAAGATTTAATTTCTCCAAACAAATTCCAAAAGCAAAGGAAAGCTCGGGGAGTTGAGGGAGTGCAAGTACAATCCCTCTCCTGCTAAATCTCATTCAGTGGAGATAGACGGATTGAAGGTGACTTGCTTTCCAAGAAAAAGAAGAGGGGAAAAAAGACATTCTAATAAATGGCTACTTTTAAAGTATGCTGTTTGTGTTAGAATCTGTAATTCAGACAGTTTCTGTCACCTAGCCAGTTGGGTCAGTTAGCTGCTTAAGAAAAAACAGGCAAAGCAAAAGACAGCTAATTCAGTCACCTTGCTTACTACTCAGGCAACTGCAGACTTTTTCTCTAGATGAATGGGAGAAATAGAAAGATGGATATCAAGCATGAATGTAAAGCTTAGGAGCTTCTGGAGGCCAGTGGCTGCTGAGATCAAATAGAGCATTACCTGTTGGGAGCTGTTGTCTCTGAGAGCTGCCCATTAGTGTGAAGTGTATCCGTTACAGAAGGCTATACTCTGCCCTATATGTCCCCCCCTACTTCTTTTGGTCTTGTGATTTTTTGAACAGTGGCAGAGCAGCAAATGATGCATCCTGACTGCAGGTGGACGAGGGCCCAGATCACTGTCATGTGTTCTTTCCTCCTCCAGAAATTCAGGGAGGATAAGGTAGGGAAGAGTTTACCCCTACCTGGTGTCTCTGATACGCGGAGAACATCTTTTCAAAATCTTCTAGATCCAGCACCTTGAATGCCTTCAAATCATCAATCTCATTCCAAATTGTGCCATGGATCCTCTCCTGAAAGAAAAGGTCATATTTTAATGAGATAGCAAAAGCTTTTAGCTAAGAACATCCAATCCCATTTGGACAGATCATTGTCTCCTGCTCACTAGCCATATTCATATGTACTACTGCTGTCATTTTAGAGGGCACACTTTGTTTCAAGAGTCAAAGGAGAAAAAATAGCAGTGTGGTTTTTGGGGATTTTTTAAACATACTGAATATTTTGTATTTTTCATCACAGCAAGCATCTGATGAAAGGGCACATTCCAAGACTAGCAGGCCACATCTCAAGCAATATCCATGATCCCACAGTACGTTTCCTTTCAAGAGTGGCCATCTAACACAGTGATTGTGGTCATGCTGAAAGAAGCGTTACCATCCTGAGGAAAAAGCTTACGAAGGGCACTGATGCGTGACAAACCCCAGACACATCTTCCCTTCTGCAAATTTTGCCAGGTTGTGTTGTAAACCCCAAAGGGTGTGTGGTTTCCATTCTGCCTGCCTGTGAAAGTAGTTTAAGATTTTATTTTATTTTACTTTTAAGGCTCTGAGCCTTTGAAGTCTAATTGTTTCCTATTACATGATCGCCCCTGTCTACATGAGTTCTTTGTTGACTCAGATAGACACAAACTATACCCAGATCTCCGAAAGAGCATCATCCACACTAACTGGAAATGTTCACAACCCACATGATACATTACCCTGAATACCAGGGAATCCTAGCTGTCTGGCAGATGATTAGCATGGAGGGAGACAGGCACAGAGTCCTCCTCCAGCTTTGCTGTCCACTAACCCTGGACCAAATAAGCTCTTGTAGTACATGAATTAGCTAATCACCAGTCATCCCAAACTAGGAGACCTTGGGGTCTCCTGCTGACATTGTCAGGACAGATGTCCTTGCTGGCAAAGAGGACACAAAGATTGAACTACCTTCTCCTTCCTACTGACTGTTAAAGGTGCATGTTGTGTGGGACAAGCTTTGGGCAATTGCCCATTCAGAAAAGGAAAACATGCTCTTCACACCTGACAACACTGTCTTTCAGTTCATTTAGTTAATGAAGTCTACATTTATTGTACTTGGTTAACTGGAAAAATAAAGAAGGTGTTGATTAAAAGACAAAGAAAATGGACAAAAGGGATTGTAAAGAGACCTAAGCAAACCCCAGGAGATGAAGAGCCAGCAGAAGGCTGATGCAGAGAAAGCCAGGAACAGCAAGCAATAGCAATGAAACCCTCACACAGGCTCCAGCTCTGAAGTACCTGACTTCTACCTACACAGCAAAGTGCGTTAACACTTCATTATCAGAACTAATTAGGAACAGGCTCTACTTCCCATTCACAGTCATCAAAGTAATGAGGGAAATGTGCTAAGCCACAAGGCTCAAGGAGCAAGGAAAAACACCTGATGGGAGGATGAAATGAGGAGGAAATAAAAGTGTGAAGTGTTCTGGAGGAAATTCCTGGCAGGGCAGACACTGTGGAGTAAAACCAACACCCTCCCTCCAGAGGCAGCCTGTGAGCGCCTGAGGGCAAGGAGGGGTGTCTGCAGTGCTATTTACAGTGAGAGCATATACTAGGTGGGAGCAGCACCCGCCCCTGAACAGGCTCACCAATATCACTGTAGCGTTCCTTGCAATCAGTGTGGCTCTTCTTTCCATAGTAGGGAAAAACATCATGACCCTGTGACTGTAACATGGCAAATGAGTTCGGGAGGCTCATCTCAGCCAAAGGAATAGGAGACAAAGTTAATTTTCATTTTATCCTAACCTTGGACTCTACTGCCAACCTTAGCCAGAAGCATCCAGGCAGAGCGTTCATTCTCATACAATTTCCAGGCTGGCTTTATAAACCTTGAATTATAAATCCTGAGAGATGTATTTGAACAACAGATCAGTTCTCAGAGTTCCTCACTATTTCAGATTGTCTCATCAAACACTGACATGGAAGAGTATTTCTTGACAGGAGCCAGCGGACATGACTTCAGGAGCAGTCTTTAGAGCCATCATTAGGATAGAGCCTTGAGGATGCCAAAAAGCTATATGCTGTGTTTGGCAGAAGGCTGGATGTGACTCAAGAGACAGCTACTCATAAGAGTCTTGCCCATCTACCTGTCGGGCTGCAAAACTCTCATGGGAGTGAAGTTTCCCCACAAATGACAAAAACAGTGAAAACGTGCTGCAGAACGGGCTAGTCGAAATGAACTGCAGAGGTGCCAAAACAGGCAGACCCACGACTCACAAAGGGACTGCAGAGAGTAGTTCTCGTCCATACTTTCCCAGAAAAACAACCCAAGGAAGTGAAAATTATTCTTATTTTCAATTCAGATTCATTTTAAGACCCAGGATGAATCTGGTCCTGTACAGATTGGTTTGTATGCTACTTGTAGCAGAAAGACAAATTCCAAAGCAGCACCCATTGCAATGGTGTGCACAAATGGAACTTTGACCCAAGA
Organism: Balearica regulorum gibbericeps; assembly: GCF_011004875.1. Taxonomy (NCBI): domain Eukaryota; kingdom Metazoa; phylum Chordata; class Aves; order Gruiformes; family Gruidae; genus Balearica; species Balearica regulorum. Next base: position 94,077,849 of record NC_046186.1, on the reverse strand, counting down.
AACCCAATTTTAGTGCTTGAAAACCAAACGGGCTAATCCAGTCAAAGAAAAAACACAACAGGCAGAGGTATAAACAACCTTTGTTACACAAAACACTTACAATGGGGCTGTCCCTTCTATTTCTACCTTAAAAGCTCTGCCCTTGAAAACTTTCATGTTGCAGCCAGATAATTTCCTACACTGAGTTCTTGCTACTCAGTTATGGATTAACTGGCTGATAGTTCCTTGTCATCAGCCAGAGAGACCGAGCGTTTTAAGAGAAACAGACTTGCATATTGTGGTTGCTATGATAAATGATTCCCTCAGCACCATAAAAAATATTTATGGTCCCTAAATAACAATTTGAAAATAAAGTAAATTCTTTATTTCTTCTTTCCTTTTTTCTCTCTCCTTAAAAAACAAACAAAAAAAGAGACAAAAAAGAGAGGTCACTTCATCCGTAACATGCTTTTCTCCTTCTCTCCCCATATTTATTTATTTATTCATTCTATGAGTCTTCCAAGATCTGTGGTTCCTCTGATTTGCAAAGGCTTGGCTCCCTTTGAGAAGCAAATCCTATGAACTACATTTCCCAGCATCCTCTACAAAATGGTAGTACATACTAAATCAGAACAAGTATTGGCAAGGCATTTGCTCCATCAAGTTGAGTTTTTGGTGTGTTGCATTTAACAATTTGCTCACTGTAGCTGCTGCAGTTATGTCATTCCACCTTTGTAATGAAGCCCAATTTGCTGAGTGACCTACCAAGACTAGAGGATGGCAGTATTTCATGAAGCTACAAATAATATCAAGCTGTCCTCTGCTACATCTAACAGATGGTTTTATTTACCCTGAAAGATAAATAGTGATACTCCGCAAGTCACCAAAGTCCATCATGCCTCAATAATCTTACAGTATGAGTGAAAACTTACAGTACTTTGGGAAAGCCTTTCATTTGTTTGTCCTGCAGGTCCAGAGAGACCATAGAAACTATGAGTGGCCTGTGATTACTGGAGCAGTCAATCCTGCTTATTAGTAGGTTAATATCTGTAAAATATTAATCATCAAAAAGTGAAGCAACTTAAAATTTTTATTCATAATTCCATTTTGAATCTGAAAAGGGATATGAACAGAGTGTGTTCTTCAAATTTCTCTCTTGCTATCAGATCCTTTCCTCAGTGCAAGAAAAATCCACTTTGAGCAAAAATTGTATTTCTGGCATGTTTGTTAATTGAGACAGCTGTTTTATCTCACTGTAGGACTAGGCACCACCAAGGCTATTATGAGTAGCTTCACACTGAGATTTTGTAGAAATCTTTCCATTAATTTTGAATCTCTGGCAGGAGTCCTGCATTATTGTTTGCCATGATCCTCAGGCTGCTTTTAGGAAGAAAGTTCCAGAAATTGGAATCATCAATAACATTACAGAAACATTTTTTTTTTTTTTTAAATAGTGTCAAAATGAACATTTTCTGTTTATGTGATGTTTGGGGGGGTTTCGGTGGTGGGTTTTTTTCTTTAAATCCTATGTGGTATGTAGAACAAATACCCTTCTTCTGAGACAATTTCACTCCGGTCTATTTAGGGCTGGCTGAAGAAAGTCCCATTCAGATCATAGATGAGAGTCATTACCAGCCTGACTCTTAATGGGAAAGTGCTCCTCCAGCCAATGAGATAACAAACAGGACAGTTGAAGATTGACTTGATTTACTCTAATAAATATATTAATTTGAAGTTATCAAAGAGGTAATTATATTAATCCATACTTCCAGTGTGCTGGAAACCAGTCCATCATTTGGATTACCCATAAATGCCTGGTCCCTGTTTGACCTTGGGTGTTGTGTAAAATTCAGAGTGGGAGAGCAAACTCCACTTGCTGTCCAGAAACAAAGAAAGGAATCTTTCCAGGACATTACAGTGGTTACATTGCAATATCTTTTTCTTAAAAAACAGAGATCCTTGGCACCAGCACTACTGTAGTGCTGTATGAATGGAATTCACAGAGGATGCTACAGTGCTGTATGAATGGGGCTGTGGTGTGGAAGGGCTTCACCAGAACTCAGCCCATCCAGGCATCTAAATGGCCTTGCCACTGATTATCAGCGAACATCAAAGCTCGTATGAAATCTTTAATTCTCAAAGGAAATTAGCGGGTTGTTGGAGTTTCCTTGTTAGAAGCATGAATATTTTCCAGTCAAACTTTTTTTCGTGGTGCCCATGGGAACTGTGGACAATCTGTTATTGTCAGCTGCTAAGAATTTGAATATATTTGATAATTCTCCTAACACCCAACAGCTCGGTCATTTCCTTCCAAAGACAATATCAGCATTGGGAAAAAAGGTGTCATATGAATTGCCCTGGAGAACAGCCTTGATTCTGCTACCAAGAAAGTACATCACAGACAAATCCCTCTCAGCTAGCCCTGTCCACACTTCTCTCAGGCTCTGTTGACTTCCTCTCATTGCATTGGACAGAAAGGGGTTCACTCTCATGTGGGCTGCCTCAGCCCTGGCATCATCTTCACACTTACTTAAGAAAGCTTAGGAGATAAAGTCTACTAACTGCTTTAAGAAGGATGGTCTAAACAGTATGCAAAGATACACAAGAGCTGAATAACGTATTTGACCTGGCTGCAGCCCTAAGTTTGTGTACAGTTCTGTTTCCAGCGCTGTGTCACTGCACCTCGCTGTGTTGCGTGGTGCAGACATGCCGGTGCTCTTTGCTAACTATACTGGTCTTTTATATAGATGGTGTCAGATGTATTTTTCCTCAAAATGTTTGCGTGGGGAAAACTTGTATTCGTGTGAACTGGACATTAAATGCTATCACAAACCACAATAATACTATGCACGCTTCCAGGCCTCAGTTTCCAATGCTCAAAAGCTCAAGATACCCTGGTCCCAGCCAGTGTGCTTGTTGTCAGTCTTCATTCATTCATGTACGGCTACTTTGACAGTTCAGGAGAACACCACAGAAGTGCTGCAATGGTAACAAAAGGCAAGATGAGGCCATCCGACCTACCTATGACTTTGCATTCAGAGGTTTTGTATTCATGTGAACAGAAAGTGCCTGGTACTGAAGCAGGGGGTCTAGGATAACTGATGGAGATGGCCAAAACCTATCACCTCCTCCAGCAGTCAGTGGAATTAATTCCCTAACAAAGTACACCCCAAATAAAAAGGCAAGCCACCCATGTCTGCACCACAACCTCTGCAGTTTTGCAGAGACCTCACTAGATCAAAACACTAACAGTGGCAAACATCCCAAAATGAAGCCCCCACCCTTTTATGCCCCTTTTTCCAATTATTCTGCCTTCCTCAAAATAGCATCTTTTACCCACCTCACCACCCAGGTCTTCAATTTTATTAGCACAGCTGCCTTCACTCCTAACCAGAGGGCAGGATAAGCCTACAGTTACTGTACACTAAACAGAAACACCTGTGACTCTCTCTTTTTCATATACATTCATATACATACATATATTAGTTATTATTTCTTTTCTTCAGAGCACTAAGTACCATGTTCTGCAAAGGAAAATAAATCCCCATCCTTACATTCTCTCCCACACCCCCCACGTGGCCTTGACAGACAAGCACAGACGGTGCAGCAAATATTTCACTTCACTTTATTTTAAAGAAAAGGAGAGAGGGGGAGAGAGAATTCTTGTGGCATTCCAGAGGTCCCTGGACACTCATTCCAAATGCCAGAGTTGGGCCCTGGGTGAGTTTCAGTCTAAAAGAGAACCTGGGTTTCTAGGCAGCCATCCAAACTCAACACAGACACTTTTTTTTCTTTCTAAATCAGTTAAAAAAAAATAATAAAATTAAGACCTAAAGAGAAGGGGAAGGAGGGGAAAAAAAGAGAGAAGGAGAGAAGGAAGAAAGAGAAGTGGAGGGAAAAGAGAGGCAACCAAGGTAGCAGAAAATGAGTGCAACAGGAAGAATCCAAGGCCTCTGTTTTCACTGCTGGATTGAAGTTTTATTGCCAAGAGACAGTTGTAACCATTCATGAAGGGCAGCTTTCCTTGTAGCCATGAACAAATGGTGAGGAAAATCAGGCCACCTTTCTCTCCTTGGTGACTGCTCCTGCCAGCTTAGAGGAGGCAGGTTTTGAAGCTGGTTCTCACCAGCCCCTCACATTTTGCCCACATTGGCTCTGGCTATCCTTTTCCCTGGCATGCAACGAGGGCAGCTCTGGCATACCAGTCCTGGATATGTCCAGCTCTGGCTTACATAGCCAGAGTCCCACTACAGCTTTGCCTAACTAGTAGCATGCCCAGATCTACTGCAGCTCAATCTAACCAGCACCTTGGTCATCACAGGAGATATGTGGCACTGCTGGAGACCTGGGGAGACTCCCTCAAGACAGTTACTGACTCCTGCTGTGACCTCAGCCCAAGGAAAGCCACAACAGCACTCCCTTCTGTCACCTTGCACTTCATGGCACTCACTAATCAACACATAGTTGTTATACTTAGCAAGTAAATTAATTGCTGAGAGTACTGCAATTTCTTACCTCACTCAGCTTAGCCCAGTTGAAGGATTTCAGTGGGTGTGAAGGCTGTGGGATAGATTTCTTCTTCAGGCTGGTGCTACTGCTGCTGAAGGTGGTTGTTGAAGGGGGTGGCATCCCCATGCTGAAGAAAGGTGGTGCTCCTGGTGGGGGAGGAGGTCCTCCTGGAGGAGGTGGTGGAGCAGGAGGAGGGGGACAGCTGGAGAAAGGCAGAGGAGGTGGCAGGGGTGGCAAATTCTCAGACATGTGAGAAGAGGACAAAGCGAATGGGCCACCTGGAGGGGGTGGGGGTGGGGGTGGGAAGGAAATGCTGCCCCCTTGCTGGAAAATAAAAAACACACAGAAAAAGAAAACAGTTTAAAAGGCACAATAACTCCATGTTGCCAGTCGATGTGATTTTATTACAAGTCTCAAAATATTTGATGTTTTCTTTAAAGCCTCCTGCACTCAAAGCCATGCAATAAAGGGAGGAATCTCAGCTTTCATTTAAGAGAAAGTTTCAAGCCCTTGAAGTTGTAGAGAAGAGCTTGAAAAAAGGAACCATAAATGGCTCAGAAAAACAGAAAGCTAGTAAAAGAAGCCAAAATGTATTATTTTCTCCTTATGTAAGAAAAAAAGAGAAAAGTTCAATCTTATGAACTTTTGAACTCCTGGGCTTTAAACCTTAGGGTTTGAAATACTGAATACCTGTCATTAGGCCCCACTAATGCAAAGTGGGAGAGGGAAGGAGGGAATCAATCTGCTTTTTTCAGTGTCTAACATCTCAGGGCCGTGTCCTGGGGACTTGAGGCTCAGGCACACTGCCGGGACAGAAGCAGCACCACGCAGAAGACAGCAGCTGCAAATGTCACTTCTGCAGAGCTCCAAGGCAGTACAGATGCTCTTGAAGAATGACAGGAATCCTGTTTCTTCACTAAATTTACTTTTGTATCTGGGAGACTTGTCTCTATTCCGCTGAAATAGCAACCAGGGCCACCCTACTCAGCAGTAAAAATTATTGCTGGAGGAGGACATGTGTGTTTCAGCAGCTCCTGCAAGGAAAGTGGCTGAGGAGAAGGAATGGAACGGCCCATGCATTATCTATTCTATACCACCAGCTCAGGGATTTTGGTCTCACCTAAAAGCTGAGCAGCTCCTAAGTATTCATCTTTGTAGCTGGCTAGACAGACTCTCTCTACATTGACCATAGGAAGCGTTTCACTCATAATGTGCTTTTATTCATCATTCACTAGTGAGCAAGCTTTAAACAAGGATGGGACGAGTCCCAGTCTCATACCGAGAACTCATTAAGTTGAGCCACCAGGTCATTCATCTGGTCCCGGGTCTGGCGCAGCTCCAAGGATTCCTTCTGCAGCTTATCCTTCATTTTGTTCAGTGTCTTCATCATTTCATCTTTCTCCTGGGTCTTTGTCTCACATTCCCGCTCCTTCTTCTCTAGCCTGCTCATCAGTTCGGCATGATCTAGGGGGAACAGGCAAGTGAGGCTGATGAAATAAAGCTCATAAACAGTCCCCAAAGAGGTGCAGGTTATACTGAAATAAAGCTGGCAAATCTGTCAGTTCAACTGGAGATGTATGAGAGTAGGAAAAAGAAAAGAGCCTGACTGTCTTGACAGTGATCTTCAGTGATCAAGACAGCAATGCCCAAGTTTTGCTTAGACTGTAAAATCACTTCATGTGAGAACTGGGGGAAGCCTTATCCTATGAAACACAAACTGATCACCACGAGACAAAACGTACCGGAGGGAACAAAGCAGAGTTTGTCCACGAAAGGAAAAGTTGTGCCCAGCTCTGCTACCTGCTGCTCTATCAGGAATCAGGATCAGTCTTCCCTCCTCTTTTGCATCCCCAAGCACAGAGGGGATACTCACCTTTCCGAAACTTCTCTGCCTGGTCCCTCCACTGCTTGACTTCATTTTCATTCACCAACCTGAAAGATGAAATCAAATCATTTAAACTTGTTCTGAGCTACCCAGGCTGAAAGGCAAGTGGCCATTATGTGTAGTGATCAGCAACAGGCAACCTGGTGAATTTACATATTTATCAGGATCATACCAGGATCATACCAGTGGTCAGGCTGGTTCCAGATCCTGATCCTTACTGTAGCCAACAGTTAATATAAATGTGATGGCTCGTTGTTCAATGTTCTGACAAGGGATAAAGGAATGCCTGGGGGAAAATCCTGATATGTTCCTGTCTTCAGGTAATGTCCTCAAAGTGCCAAGTCTTCTTACTTTGAAAGAGAGAAGTCATCACTAAAATAGTCATAGCTGCTGTGGGTTACAAATTACCCCACCTTTAATATAAAACCAGATTGACATATATTTTTCTACTTTCTGTGCTTCTATTTTTTCTATTTTACAAGGAGGGAGGATGCTTATCTATTAGGTAATATATCAGTTACGAAGCAATACTCATATCTCATACTGGCACAGCTATTTCCTATTACTGACAGAAAATATGCAGGGCATGCTGAGGATTGATTAGATATGCAGAATGAGGAGTAGCTATGAAAGTAGAAAGCAAAGATCAGGCACAAGGTCTACAATGAAGTCTGATATACAGACAGACAGAGATAATCACCAGCGTATTTTTCCATGATGATAAATCAGTTTTGATTTTGGCTCATGCCTGTAACAGGAGGGACTGTAAGATTTTTAGTACAGGAGAATTTGGTTTCATATGAGGCTTATGGTCTATAAAATGCTCTTTTCAGTGGATAATTCAGAAGGGTAATGGGCCATGAATTACCTGCAGAGGCAGATGGATGGGATGAAGAGTCCAAAAGTTTGGCTAAAAAAGGACTGAGAACAAGGAAGTTGAGATGAGAGCCAGCTCATGTAGCTAGACTTCTCAAATGATGCATCCTATGGGAAAAAATAATGGTAGTACCCTCAGCCAAGTCTGTGGGTGAGAGCATGCAGACATTTTATGAAGAGGTAAAAGGTTTTGTGTGCTAGGTGGGGGCTACTTTCCACTATTTCAAATCTTTCTAAACTATGTGCTCATTAGTGAGGAATGAGATCTAAGTAGAGATGACCACTTCTTTTTTTTGGGGGGGGGGGGGATGTCAATGAAAGCTTTCATCAACATTCTGAATGAAAAAAGGCACATGAGGAAGCCTTGTTCATGGGTATTTTTTCTGCTCTTCTAATAGCTTAATATTAATAGAAATTTGAAGCCAAAGGCAAGGACTTTGCTAGAAAATACAGTCTGGTTAAGATGTCATTAGAAGGAAACTATTTAGAAGACTAACAAGACAGCAAGAAGCTGCAAGTTAAAATAAGAAACTCCTCAGATATGACATTTTATTTCCTAAACACCTGCATACTTATCATATATTTTTACCTGCATAACAGAAATAAACAATAATAATGCAGCTTACATTTTAATGATATTTTTGACATTGAAGTTTTCCAATGGAGCTATATCCGGATCATCTCCTCGTTCATCCTGAAGAACAATTTGTTGGAGTATTCTGTCCAACAGCTGCCACTGCTGGAAGGTTCCTCCATTCCTCTTATCTGTATGGAAAAAGACCAACCCATGAGAACTTCCATTTCCATGCCAAAGTGCACAGACCTGACAACAGGCTAGCATTCCTTCCATTTCCACCTTCCATCTCAATCCTGTATGTAGTAAATTATAGAACACAAAGCCCAACTCCAAACTGTTGCTAGCAGATTATTTACAAACACCTGGCACATTGGAACAGCACATAACAGGCATGGGCAGCTCTGTGCCTGATTTGCACATTCAGGTTGCGCAACTCTTTTGACAGAGTAGCTCTAACTTGCACTTTAAATGCCTGCAGAAGTGATTCCTTTGTGACAGCTGTTATTCAGTATTGTCTGGGGCTTGTTGTTGGAGGGTTTTTTTTAGTACCTAGGTAACATCATGCCCAGGCACTGTAAAACCAATCAGATGTTTTATCTGCATGGTCAGTGAAAATGAACTGGCATGAAAAATTCATGTAAACATGACCAAAAAGCATGGAGAGAAAGAACAGAAATTGAACCAAAGGGACTAATCCCATGGATATCAAACAGAAGAGCCAGAGCAACATGAAGTTCATCTCAGCTCCCTGAGTTACATATCCTAGACCTTTAGATTCTTTAAAGCGGCTCCAGTACAATCCTGTCCTGGCCTAGCAGGATTTAACCTTTTGCCACCAAAAATCCAGGTCAATACCTGAAGCTCAAGTACTGTCTGAAAGAGTAATACCAAGGAGACTACTGGGACAAACAACTGCTTGAATTTGTGCATGGCAGTACTTGAATCTAATGAGTGTCTGAAAACATACCACATTACTTTCTGAAAAAGCACACCTCAGTACATCTCCCTCATGGTCCCTTCTCAGTTTGACTGCTCAAGTATGGTTGAAAGTAGAAGAGCAGCATCTGACACCTAAGAGGATCAAGGCAGGCAGTTCTTTAGTGATCTTGTTATGCCTTTGCTCAGCTGCTATGCTCTGCAAGTGAAACTGAATTATTTTATTACATTTAAGAAGAAGATTCCTATCACTTCTCTTGAAAACAAATGCCAATGTTGCTTTTCAGTTTGAGTTCAGGAGCTCCCCATGGATGCATTGCCATGAGATAGCAGCCTGAAGACATACTGTGGAATTTCCCAGTGACAGAACAGCTTTCAGTACTGCATTGTTTCACCAGAAAAAATCCTCAGTGCATTTTGTTAATATGCAAAATGGTATCTATTTCTGGGAATTCCCTGATCTAGAGCACAAGAGGTCTTTCTTTTTTAAAACTTCTAATTTAAAATCATTAAAAGCTCTGTCAGTGACTAACTGGAATATCTCAGCTACGTAATTTTATTTGCAAGTGCCAAGAGGTCAAGCTGCTGCTTTCAGTATGGCAACTAAAATCTGCTGGATTAAGTCAGTCTAAGATACCAAGTCCCTCAGCCACTGCCAAGTTGCGAATGGAAGACAGGGGCAGTGTGTCCTGTTATCTGTGTCCCTGTACCTACAAGTAAAGCTTCACCCAGTTCTTCAATACCCCTTGCTCTGGAAAACTGTGATGTACTCACATGGCATCTGCAAGCAGTGTTGGAGGATGGATAACAAATAGGGATAGGCATCTGTGTGCTTCAGCCTCTTCTTGATCAGCTCAAACATCTGAGAGGCACTTTTTGTATCGATGTGGATCTGAAGTGAGAGCAGGTAGTGAAAGAACAAATAAGAGAAACACCATGCACAGTGACAGCCTAAGTGTGAAAGATCTGATCAACACAGAAACAGGCAAATTTCCAGTAACTGGACGTCTGCAGAGTCTCCTGCAACGTCCACCTGCAAGTTCCAGTGAGGAGCAGGCACGTGGGTCTTTCAGACCAGCATTGTCCCACTCCAGTATGGAAAAGATGCCCAAAATAAAGGGCTAGAAAGGTGGGAAGCGTGCAATACCACCAAAAGCTGTTCTGAAGAAAGCAAAGCATTTGAGTCCTAGAAAGTGGTGGCACGAATAGTACAAACTAAGCAGGAAAGTGCTAGTTGTTCTGTATCAGTGTACGGCAAGAGCTGGTCATGAAGAAACAGGAAACTAGCTATTCTGGACCCTACAGCCTCTTACTGTTGCTAGAGCTTGTGGAAACTGTCCTTGTTTTATGCTCATCTTTAAAATCCACCCAATCTAAAATATTGATTCTCTCCACAGGCTCTGAGGTGACAGTCTTCAGGAGAGTTTCCTGTAATCTTGGGAAAAGTATCAGAGAAGAGCCCAAGCTTCACCCATAGTCCTGGAAAGGGAATGCCTGAAACTAGAATGCATCTGGATCATCAGGACTGAAAACACGTGGGCAGGGTTGAAAACCTCCTCCACTCCCAAACCTTCAGCCAAACAAAAGAAAGACATCTTTGTTAAAGACACTTGGCAGAAGCCCTGTCTGTGATCCTTGTTTTCATTGTTCACACATCACAGACCCCCTACTTGCTAAATGAGAAACAGTGAAAACAAGAGTACCAGCTACTCTTAACACCGAAGTCAATCTTTATTTTCAGGGAACACAAAGGAAAGTTGCACCAAGCATCCAAAGTGGATGTTCAACTTTGGTAAGTTCTGGTGCTCCAGAGGAAAACTTACCAGGTCAAACCGCTTGGCTAGTTCCAGGTCATCTTCATTTCTGACCATCTCAAAGAAATCTAAGTGCCTAAGAGAAAACAGAAAAATGAACCAAACAAAACCTGCCAGTGCTCATGGCATAATTCAGACTTAAACTAAGTGTGTCACTACAGAAGCAGCAACACCTCATTTCCAGCTCGAACATTTGGAAATTGGCAAGCCTTTCTTACATGAAGTGCTGGGATATATATGCAAGGCAACTCATGGTGGTCAGTGACAGGCCAAAAGGAATAGCTGGCTGAGGTATGCACGCTCTTGTGCTAAGTCACTGTGTTGAGGTAAGGCTGATAAAAAGAAACATAAAATAGGAAAGGCATATTCTGTTTGTGATGAATGCAATGGCTGCAGTTATAACACATTTATAAAGAGTCCATGCCATACTTGTTAACCAGATATTAGATCATTAACAAGCTGTTTCTTTTACACGGTGGAGCAGAGATGCATTCAGCGGATTAGTTAAACAGCAAAGCTCACAGCTGTCTTTACTTTTGCCTATTGATGAACACAGCAGCATGTCTATGTTGGGATCTGGGGGACCTGGTGAGAGACACATTTGACCATGGCATCTGGAATTCTCTTGCACGGAGGCCAGAGTGCAGCAGAAGATGTGGAGAAAGGCTGTGGCACATCCTGCAGTATAGACCTGGCATATACTCTATGCAATCCAAGCATCTGGGATCCTCTCAAATCTCTGTTGTCATTCTCATCACGGTAACTTGTAAAATCCAAAAGTGACCCTAAGCCCGTCCTAAACACTCTTGATTACTGACCGAAGGAACAGAGATTGCCTTCAGGACAGATTCTCTTCTTGGTTATAATGTTGTAGACCAAAAGTAACATTATTGGTTCCAGCTGTGTGGCAAACCACAGACACATAGAACTGCATGCAATCTTTCCCTGTGACATTAACACACAGGTGTATGCCTCCACCTGCAGAAAGGTGTGAGGCCACTCTTTATGACAGGCAGTTGATGCTAACCTGGTGCTTACACAGAATCTCAGGCACATTACATTTGCCCCCAGAGACAGCTCTATCACCCTATAGCAGATCCTGACAGTGGATGTTTGAGAAAACAGCACCCTGAAAGCTGCAGTCATAGCCTGATCCATAGGTTTTTCACCATGAGCTTTGGCAAACTTGACACTTGAATCTAGGAAATCCCAGATATCAGATACCTACAAATCAGCCCTGCTCTGTAGGAAGGGGCTTGAAGTAGCAGACAATAAGGGATAGCAGCACATCAGCAGGTCAATGCCTCTCCACAAAGCTTAATGTGGTCAGGGGAGAAGGTAGACTCCCACAGCTTCTTGCTCTTACACCTTAAAATGCTCCATTTTGTTAAGCAAATGAATTTTACCAGGCTTTTCGTTGGTCCATCAGTCTTTTAGCTTCTTGAAGCATCTCAGTCAAATTGTTCAGATTGTTTACTCCAAGTTTATTTCAGCATGTGGCTTGGTGAAGGGTTTAAATTTAAGGTCATTAGCAGCTTCAATTACTGTGGCAAAATAAGGAATTGCTAGTGGAGAAAGCATGTATTATCCATATTACTTTTAACACAGTAATTTGAAGGTCCCATTCAATGTTACATATTGTGCAGTAGCACAAGGTAGATGCTCCTCATTCTGCTCTCTTGCCCCTTTGGCATCTCTACCTCTTCATCTACCACAGGTGCCTCTTCTCTCATAGTTGTGCCAGTGCCACAGTTTGGGAGGGCATGGAACAAGCTAGATCACTGAGCCTAAAGAAAAACCTCGGAAACTCAGAACCTGCGCTTTGACCACACATACTCAGTCTCAATGAAGTACTAGCTTCCCTCCTGCCTACCATGGCAGGCTTTTGTTCCAGTTTTGCTACAAGAGAAAAGAATTAGATTTTTTTAAATTATTGTATTTTTTTCATTCTGATTGCTGTCTCCAGCTTAGAAGAAAAGCAATTCAGGAACTCCTTGCCACAGCCACTGCCAATTTAGTATGTATGTCTCCTACTTCATCTGCTGATTTTAATTTTAAGGACAAATCTCCTTTTTGTCTTTAAAGGGAGTCAGTTTTAGGGAGAGAGAGAGATGGCTTTGTGCTCAAATCTGAAACCCAAATGGAGAAGAGTTTCTAAGAACTCTTTCTGTTGATCAATAACTGGTCTCAGAAAACATGTCTTACCGGTCCAGTGTGGCATTCTCATGTCCTCTTAGCTTGTCAATGACGGGCTGAATTCCCAGCATTAGAAATTCATATCGTAGGTGTAATCGGAACTCCAAATTGTCCTTAAAAAGTGTGGGAAAACCAAGTTATTGGGTTCCAAAAGCTTCTAATCACATTGAAAAAAAAATTGCTTAAAACCTCGGTTCTTCCCTTTTTAATATCCTCTGTCCTGACACCAAATTCACAGGATAATTAATTCCAGTAAAGTAAGTAAAAAAAAAATTAAAATAATGCCTTTGCCTGTGTTTCACTCAAAAATACAGTCCTCATCTACCTACAATGAGTTCTGCATGTCCAGTCAGAAGCACAGCACACTCCACGTTGTTACATAAAGAACGTAAAGTTATTGGTGTCTGTCCTGCTAGACCATTAGCGGTCTGCCTCCTGCTACAGATGAACAGCACTGCAGTCTTCCTCCTAGTTTTTATGTTTATTTGTCATAAAATCACCATATACTCTGGCAAACTTGACACCTATTCAGTGAGATGTTACAGGACTGCTGCAGATAGACAAATACATTGCCAGACAGAGCTCTTAGAAGCTTGTTGTCTGTTGCGATTTAACAAAAAAAACCCCAAAAAAAACCCCAAAACCACAAAAAACCCCACCAAAAAAAGACAACCTAACAAAACTAACACTTTTCATGAAACAAAATCACTTTACAATATCCTCTAGACTCAAAAGAAAGTCTTGTTAATGAAATAAAAACAACAAACTGCCTCTGAAATGTCTCCCTTTGACATTTTTAAATCAAAATATTTTGACTTTGTCTTTGAATCAAAACAAATTAATATTTCAAAACATTTCTGAAGGTAAACCAAAATGTTTTCTAAAAAGCTGAAATCAAGATGTAAATGCTTTGCAGTTCTTTTAAAAAAACCCCAAACAACAAACTAAAAAAATCCAAAGCAATCATTTCAGTGCAAGTAGTCGATGTTATATTAGAAGAGGCTGGGAATGAAATAATATGGAAGACATTCTAAGACTGATATTAACAATTAAGCATTATTTTCCACATACTATATCCATGCAATAACACAAGATTTGTGACTTAATCTACTAGCCATTTCTAAGGTAAATTAATTCAAGAATAACTTTTAGAAGGAATTTCCAGGGCAGTGACTCACCTCACCAGCACCAGCATTCAGAACAGCATTGATAAAGGACATGATGGCTGTTTTGAGATTTACTTCATCTCGGTATCGCCCCATGCTTCGATCTAGCTCGTTCAACAATGTCTGAAACAGAACAGCAGGCTGGGTTAGAGGATGTAATCTAATTTCTTGCACCATTTTGCACACTGTTCACGGGATATGCACACAGTCTTCTTTTGATTTGCTAAAGAAATATTTTTTTTTCAGACAAGGTTGTTAGCAATTTTGAGCATGCCACAATAAACAAATGAAGAATAGCGATAGGAATAAAATGCCCACCTGATCCTAATGAAAAAAAAAAAAAAAGTCTTTTTTTAAACAAGCTATTATTTGAGAAAAAGCAGATGCCCTTTATGTTCCTGCCAACATGATCTAAGAAAGCAGCAGAATGATGCCCTTCCTAGTCAGTTAACTCTGTATGGTGGCTATGACAGAGAGTTTAGACATGCAGAAAAATAGCATCAGATTCCTACATCCTTTCTACTCACATCACTCAAGTAATTTTCATTGTTTTCTTGGATCTTAGCAGGATAGATTGCACTCATGTATACAGGAGGAGAGAATTCTGAAGAGAGGCTGTCTTTTGAGGAATAAAACCTACACCTGAACCTTAGAAGATTTCTCCTTGTTCCTTCACTTACAACTACTTCACACAAAGTAATTACCTACCTCTTGGTAAGCTCCTTTTGGGGATTTGCAAATAACATATATATCGCCTTGTGCATTGTGGTGGGTTGACCCTGGCTGGGGGCCAGGTGCCCACCAGAGCCACTCTATCACTCCCCTCTTTCATTAGACAGGGGAGAAAAAGCACAACGAAAAGCTTATGGGTCAAGACAAGGACAGGGAGAGATCATTCACTAATTATCGTCACAAGCAAAACAGACCGAACTTAGAGAGGGAATTCATCTTATTTATTACTAAGCAAAACAGAGTAGAGGAATGAGAAATAAAACCAAATCTTAAAACACCTCCCCCCACCCCTCCCATCTTCCCAGGCTCAACTTCACTCCTGGCTTCAACCTCCGCCCCCCCTCGGTGGCACAGGCGGACGGGGAGTGGGGGTTACGGTCAGTTCCTCACACGGTGTTTCTGCTGCTTCTTCATCCTCAGGGGGAGGACTCCTCTCATTGTTCCCCTGCTCCAGCGTGGGGTCCCTCTCACGGGAGACAGTCCTTCACGAACTGCTCCAGCGTGGGTCTCTCCCACAGGCTACAGTCCTTCAGGAGCAAACTGCTCCAGCGTGGGTCCCCCACGGGGTCACAAGTCCTGCCAGCAAACCTGCTCTGGCGTGGGCTCCTCTCTCCACGGATCCACAGGTCCTGCCAGGAGCTTGCTCCAGCCTGGGCTTCCCACGGGGTCACAGCCTCCTTCAGGTGCCTCCACCTGCTCTGGCGTGGGGTCCTCCGCGGGCTGCAGGTGGAATCTCTACACCCCCTCACCCTTCCTCCATGGGCTGCAGGGGGACAGCCTGCTTCACCATGGTCTTCACCACGGGCTGCAGGGGAATCTTGCTCCGGCGCCTAGAGCATCTCCTGCCCCTCCTTCTGTACTGACCTTGGTGTCTGCAGAGTTTCTTACATCTTCTCACTCCTCTCTCTGGCTGCAAAAGCTCCCTCTAACTGGTTTTTTTTCCTTCTTAAATATGTTATCACAGAGGCGCTGATTGGCTTGGCCTTGGCCAGCGGCGGGTCCGTCTTGGAGCCGGCTGGCATTGGCTCTATCAGACACAGGGGAAGCTTCTAGCAACTTCTCACAGAAGCCACCCCTGTAGCCCCCCCGCTACCAAAACCTTGCCACGCAAACCCAACACAGCATACAGCTCCAAAGCTCAAAGCTGAATTATACAGTTCCACTGAAAGCACAGTTAAGCTCCAGTTTCCTTGTTACAGAATCATAGAATGATGTGAGTTGGAAACGATCTTTTAAGTTCATCTAGTCCAACGCTCCTGCAACGGGCAGGGACGTGTTCAACTAGACCAGGTTGCTTAAATTCCCGTCCAGCCTGACCTTGAATGTTTCCAATGATGGGGCATCTACAACTTCTCTGGGTAACCTGTTCCAGTGCTTCACCACCCTCATCATAAAAAAAAAAAAAAAAAAAAAAAAATCTCTTCCTTTTATCCAATCTAAATCTAGCATCTTTTAGTTTAAAACCATTATCCCTTGTCCTGTCACTACAGGCCCTGTTATAAAGTCTTTCTCCATCTTTCTTATAAGATCCCCTTATATATTTGAGAGGCTGCTATAAGGTCTCCCCAGAGACCGTATGTCTCCCTGTTAACCAAATAGAAAGGATATATTGCATTCCGGGGGTGTTTAGCACAGAAATTCTTTTGGTCTAATCTCTACATACATATAGATATTTCACCATAGTCTTGTGAACATCAGGAGACAAAGAAGAAAAAAGACTAGACAAATAATGATGGTAGCTTGTGCCTTATATGGTCTATTTAGGATTAATTTCACTTGAATATTTACCAAAGAGGTTATATGAAGAAACTGATTAGCCATGAAAGCAACTCTACTTTTAGCTTTGTGCTGATGACCATGAATCTTCTCTTCAGGATCTTCTCTGATCGATTCATAATTCCAAGGATGATTTTCTTTACTGGAAGAGTAACAAATTCCACTTGAGATCTGACAGTTCAATTGTATGTGTTTCATTCCAGCATTAATAATAAATGCCCCAAAGTCATATATTTGTTTTGCTGATGTAGTAGAAAAGACAGAATTCTTTTTACTCTTCCCAAGAAGTTAGGCAAAAATAACTTTTTAGTGTTCAGCTCAGCAGATCCGTCTAAATAATATTTTGAAGCTATGATGCTGAGTAAGGAAGTTCATTTTCCTTTAGTCAGTCTTCTGTCCCTGGCTACTGAAAGTGTTCATTCATAGCAAAATCTTTCCTGTGCTAGTCATCAGTTTCATAGGTCTGTCTTGTTTCCTGTAGCAAATGGACATCACCATGGAGATTTGTCTCAAGAAAGAGGGCGAATATCCTCCTGCACATTCCCCTGTGGAAAGAATACCCTCCTGGCTTCATGCAAACCCTTTGCTTGTTTTTGAATAAAAATCTTTTGATCTATCATACACTGCTCCTGACAGCTGTTCTTATATCGCAGCATAGTATGTTCTCTATCAAGCAAATTTGATTTCGTAAACTCCTTTTTCTTGCATCTTCTAAATTGTCCAGCTGGCACTTGCAAATGTCCCTACTGCTGGCATTTGAACTTCCATCGCATCCATGATTTCCCAGTACTTATATTATGATCAAATACCAACCCGTCCCTCATTTTGTTAGAAATAGGAATGAGTCTTACATAAAAATATATGAAATGCCCTACTGAGTCAGACTGATGGTCAGTCCAGCACCTTATCTCTGACAATGACTATTTAAGCAGTCTTTAAATTCACTAACTTCAACTTGACAAATAAGCAGAAATGTAATACATGAGAGAATTTAGTTCTGTTACTGTCAGATTTGACACATCCAAAGCACATGTGTCTTCCTGGAATAATTTAAGTAGCCATTACTACAGAAGCATCGAAACCAAGGATGATTTTCTTCAGTCATTCCTACCATATATTCCTACAGATTTTACAAACATGCTAGAATCTATGCAACAACCTATCAGATACAGCATCCAGTCAGGTTGAAGGATGTTAACAAAAGTCTTCTATCCCTCATTTCAGAAGGCTGAACTAGGAGAAGAATGCAGTGGGGGCCAAGCCAAATTCAGAGCAAAACTCTGGGTTGCCCTAAGCAAACTAAAGAGCAGCACATCTTCATGCAATTGTTCAGCTCTAGAAGGAAACACTGTAAGATCATGCAATTCCTAAAGATCAGAGTCTACGCCCACACACTGTGGCCGAACTCCAATATCTCCAACCCTTTGCAAATGGCTGCGGTTCAAGTCTTCACTCGAACATTTCCTGTGAAAAAGATTTCACCACACCTCTTGGCAGCCAGCTCTGTGGCCCAATTGATCTTATGGTTGTAAAGGTTTTTCCTACTATTTAAGCAAAACTTTCCTCACTTAATCCCATTATTCCTCATCACTGACATTCGGTAGGGTTTCATTCAATCTGCAGCAAACCTCAAAAGGCTTTGGATGAGCCCTGAGGGGAAGAAGCAAATCAAGTGGGAATACAGGATTTTAATTTGTTCCTTGTTAGCTCCTCTACAACAATTCCAAATTGATCAGATTTCTCCCTACAGATTATGGTCTGTACTGATGGTGTTTAATACAAACCAGGCAAGGGGGCTCTGGAAGAATGCTCATAATTTCCACCTTTTCAACTGACAATATCAAGCTTCCTTTGTTCCTTCACCTCAAGCTTCAAAATTTCTAGCAGCATTAAAGAGGAAAACAAGAGTGTTCTGCCCAAAGCAGCCCAGTTAATATTTTCACAGGCAAGTGAAATCAGCTCCTTGCAGACAGTATCTAACACCTTGGTCCTCTCAAGACTAAAAGGAAAATTCTTTCTCCCCACAGGGAGGGTGTTTCAGATAGCAAACTAGGCTGGAAGGACACTGGAACATCCTGATATACTTTTCTGGGCCAGTACAGCATTATGACTTTGTAACATTAGTTTGATTCAAAATATGGCACATTAAAAAGTACAACATGTTACAATGTCATAACACAATACATTCACTCCACAGGAGAAACGAGGGAAAGCAGCAAGAATAACAATAATCAAAAGGCAACAGCTTAGGGAAGAGTAAGATTGTGCCCTTTTCAGAAAGGAAAACAGTCATAAATAGGATAATGCAGACATAAACGACACTACAATCAGAGACTCTTCATTCTCAGTTTTCAGCATTTTAGAAACCTTCATCTTCACAAGAAAAGCACCCAAGAAATTCAAGATAAAGCAACATTTTCATGGTCACACAGCAAGCCAGTGACAGAATCACACTTAGTACCAATTTTGAATACGTTGGATGGAAAAGAATCCTAGCAAGGACAGCAAGGGCTCGTCTTCCTAATTCCACATTTCTGCTTTGAGGGTTTATGCTCGGCTTTCCAATGTTTTCTTTCATCTCTCTTCTTTAAGGGGGAGAGGAGATTTGTAGGCAAAGCAGCATATTTCAAACAAAAATTGGATAAAGAAAAGACAGAGCTTTTCCAGATTGCCTCAGGAAGGAGATTGAAGGCATGCCTTTATATTATTGTGGTATTTGAGTAAAGATGGAACACTATGCTGAAGAGGACAGTTTTCAAGGAGTATCTTAAAAGAGGAACTGTAGACTGCCTGTTGGACATTAAACGGAGTGTTATTCCAGGCAGAAAGGCAGCATGGAAGAAGGGTCAAAGATTAAAGCAGGCAAAGCGATCAGCGCCATCAAGAAGCTGTGGCAAATGTGAGAAAATAGGAATAGCCACAATATAAATTCAGACACAAATATAAAGTACAGAATCTTGTTGCAAGTGCCAAGACAAAGATGATCCCTATAGACCCATGAACATGCTGAACAGCAGAGATATAGAGTGAAGTTGTAGTACTGAAAGACACTCGAGTGAAGACTGAAGTCTCAACAAAGAAGAGTAAATTCTGGAGAATCTCCCATAGCTTTAGAGTCACTCTGAAGTTAAGGATGAGATTGATAATTGCAGTCAGTAGAGGAAATGCTAGCAATTTAGAAAGAAGCAGTATTTTACATCAGACTTTGCATTCAGAGCAAAATATGAATTTTTTTTAAGAAGATAGTCCTTCATATTAATAAAATTTCTATCTATATTTTCCATTAACTTGAATTCAAAAAAGCCAAACACGTTAAAAAGCAAAGACATCCTTTCCAAAATATTTCAGTACAGTTTGATTAGCGCTCTTCAGTTGATATGACCCGGTGCAATTTAGTTAAATTAATTGAGATTACAAGTATTTCTATTACTCAGGAATCTCACTGTAATTTTGATTTTGACTTTAGATACACTAGTATAAAACTGTAAGTTTTCAATTCAAATAGTAGGAGCTATAGCAGGACAGAGCCAATGCAAGTTTAGTAAGAACCGTATCTTAAGTCGCAGCTTTCCTTCTCTACTAATTCACCAATTGCTAGGTCCTTTGTTGCCAGGTAGCAAGAGTTGTGCTTAGAACACTGTCCAGCGATAACTTCTAATATTCAAGAAAACATGCCATGTTTTACATTACCATGTTAAAGACGTGATCTTTACATCACTCCACCACACTTGAGCAGGTACAAATTGGAAAGAATCAGTGTTCCTATCTAAAGTTGTCAGCAGCAAATTATACATAAGCTCAAGTTTTAGACGGCTGCCAGTAAATAATTCTGAACCTCTCTTTCTCCTTCTGACACAGAGGAGTGGAAGCAGAACCATGCACCCCAAATTTTTATTCATCATCGTGATATTCCTCTGCAAGAAGGAAAAAAAAAAAAAAAAAGAAGGAAACAAAGAAAAAAGGAAACAAAGAAAAAGAAAGGTTTTTGGGAAAAAATAGATCTGGAACAGTGTTTCTTACGTTTACCTCCTGATTCCTCAAAGTACATAGTGCTGCTCAGCACAGATGATATGGGGAGAGTAGGACTCAGATTTACTGCAATCTGCAAGAGGGGAAAACAAATCCAAATGCATAGTGTACAAACAAAGTACCAGCTTTTGTAGATCAGGAGGGATAAATTGAGAGCGAGATGGCTGAAAGGAATGAAGATTATCAACCACTGTTGTCAGGAAGGCAACTTAAGGAAGAGCAACAATTGCACTGATGTGGTCAGAGGTCAGTGTTACCTGTAAATTACTTGTTGGACATCCCAATAAAAGTGAGCTCAGTACAGTTTCCAGAAAGCCCCACTCTTTTTACTTCAAAAGAAACAAGTTTGATTGCCAAAACTGAGAATCTGAAATTATTCTCCTGTTAGGTACTGCGTCTCTAATTTGGCCATTGTCTTACAGATCAGTGCCTTTACAGTTCCCAGCTTTCCTTTTTTCCCTCCCATTAGAATCAGTCTGCAATAATGAACCATAGAGCCAAATGAATAAATTCCTACTCTGCACATTCAAAGTATGTTTCTCCTGTTCCTACAGTTTAGTACACTTTTTATTACTTTTCACAGAAAGAATTCTTATGTCTTGGTTCTGCCAAATCCCCAGTTATGGGGTATCATTTTCAACATAACAGTGATGAGGTGTGGCCAAAGTCAACCTAAAGCTGCAAGCTCTGAACGATTTGGACACTTCAATAAACTGAATGATGCTGCTGGTTGCTCAAGCTACAGGAAACACATCCCCAAAAGAGTTCAGTTTGAAACCTGAAGGATCTCTTCAGATATTTTCAAAGTCTGGGTTACAAAGATTACTCTCAGGAATAGGATAAAGAAAAAACAGGCTTTGATTGTACACCGCATCTCTAAAATTTACAGTAAATGTATAGGATAAGCATTGTCAGCTCATCCTTTTCTTAAAATGGCCTCCCATAGTCAAATTACAGTGAATGTTTCTCTTGATAATGAGCTGCAAGATGTTCTGAGACACAGGTGTAGGAGGGCAAGAGGCAAAGACATATAACACTTTCTTGACTGACAAGTCCTAGAGTATCATAGAACCTTCCACAAAAATGTAAGGAAGACCATGATCACATCTGTTGTATCGGCATTTAAAAAATCCCCAGTCTCTGTTAGAAGAAAATGACTGAAGATGGATAAGGATTATCTTTGGATGAACCCGTACCTCCTCAAACTTAAACTTAAGCTATTGCTGTGCGTAGTGGAAGATCCCATTTCAGCATCTAGACACAAGCGTTAGAAATTGCAAACAAGAGCACATCCCTTCTGCTAAATCCTTTTGGGTTTGGGGTGTAGGTTTTTTGTTTTGTTTAAGAAATAAAAAAAGAGACAGTATCCATTTATCTTTCATTTTTTCCCCAATGGAAAAACATTTTGACAAAAGCAAGTATTTATGCAAAGTATTCTTTCATGAATGTGAGAGTTAGTAAGCATCTGCAAATCATTACACCAGATTCCTCAAAAGCTCACAACGAGACCTGTGCTACCATACTTTGCCCAGCAATAACTTATCTCAGTTATTTGGTAAATTTTAAACCAGTTAAAAAAAAAAAAAAAAGAAAAGAAGAGAGAAAAAAAGAAAAGAGAGAGTGAGCAAGGACCCAAAGAGGAGACAGTGAGTAAACTCAGCATCTATCTCCCATATGGACTTGGTCAAGTAACTATAAGTTAACACAGGAGCACAAGTGTTGTCAGGGCTGTGAGTTACCACTGCTTTTTGCTGAGCATCTGAGGTTACTCTCACCTCTCTCCAAGATATGCAAGAATGTCAAATTAATTCAGGAAGGATGCTCCATTTCAGCTAATTACTAGAGTGCCAGCTGGATGGAGCAGTGCACATAGAGGGGTGTACCTGCCAATGCCACATGTAGGTAAACAGAAGAGAATAGACCAGACTATTTCAGTTGGAAGTGACCTACAATGATCATCTAGTCCAACTGCCTGACCAATTCAGAGCTGACCAAAACTTAAAGCACATTAAGGGCATTGTCCAAACGTCTCATAAACACTGCCAGGCTTGGGGCATCGACCACATCTCTAGGAAGCCTGTTCCAGTGTTTGACCACCCTCTCAGTAAAGAAACAATTCCTCATGTCCAGTCTAAACCTCCCCTTTGGTGCAGCTTTGAACCATTCCCACACATCCTATCACTCTGGATACCAGGGGAAGAGCTCAGCATCTCCATCTCTATTTCCTCTCCCCAGGAAGCTGTAGAGAACAATGAGGTCTTTCAGCCCTTTCACCAGCTTTGTTACTCTTCTGTGGACACATTCAAGGACCTTCACATCCTTCTTGAATTGTGGGGCCCAGAACTTCACAGAGGATTCAAGATGAGGCCACACCAATGCTGAATACAGTGGGATAATCACCCTTTTTGACCAGCTGGTTATACTGTGTCTGATGCACCCTAGGATGTGGTTTGCCATCTTGGCTGCCAGGACCACGCGAAGATGTCCTGCATCCCAGTCTCAGGTCTGAGTCACAGTCAGCAAATCCCATAGCGCATTCAGTTCTAACAACAAACATAGGCAGCTACTGTTC
Source organism: Balearica regulorum gibbericeps (assembly GCF_011004875.1). NCBI lineage: Eukaryota > Metazoa > Chordata > Aves > Gruiformes > Gruidae > Balearica > Balearica regulorum. The sequence continues at coordinate 94,054,802 of NC_046186.1, read as the reverse complement.
ATGAGCACAGACTCCCCTATTCACTTTTACAGTCATAGCTCGTCGTAGCCCCAAATCCACTGATGCATTAGCTGAGAAGGAGGCAGGAGATAAAGGCTGACAGAAACTAGGACCCAGGGCCTGTTGGCTCCAATGCCACCCTTATCATTTCACCTAAGAATGAATAGTAAGTGGGTGAGGTTACCCCAAAGTTTAGAAGCTACAGCTTCATACTCAGCAACAGATTCTATTATATCTCTTTGTAAAGGTGCTCACTTCACTAGGAAGAGGAACATTGTAACAGCAGCCAGCAGTATCCACAATAAAAGCCTGTCAATGATCTACTGACCTACCTCAAGCCTCTGAGACTGAGTTTCCCTCTGTGTTCAGAATGGGAGATATATGAGCTAACAATTGCTAAGTGGTGACAATTCACAAGTCGATTGCTAAGTGGCGTGGCAATTGAAGTGCCTCCACTGTCCATTATTTAATCCACAACTCTTTTAATACTAAATTAAGGGCTTTAAAATCAGGACAGAGGCTCCTGGAACTCTGTGGCTTCGGCTTCTAGGCAAACCAAATAACTACCATCCCAGAAACACCATCGGGGTTAGAGTACGAACAGGTTAACAGCTTTTATTTAACATATCAAACCCTCATTTCAAGGCAAAAATATAGAAGATTTTAAGGTAGCATTAACAACAAGCAATCAGGTCTTAAAAAAAAAATATATATATATGCTAATAATCTATTTGAGGAAGTGCCCTTCCTGAAACAAAATGAGAAATAATGCCTTTTTACTACCTAGCAAGTTTGCAGTACATGCACTGTAAAAATCACTCCCTGCAGAGATTCATCATACTGGGTATTTCTGGCAAAATATCCTCCTCATACCTGGAATCTTGTTCTTTCTGCAGCATAGACTTGATAATGAAGCATGGCTTGCAAGACTTTTTTGTGACCATCTGGTACCAAGCAGACAGCCCCTAGGATCTCCAGCACAGCAATCTTGGTCTTAATGTTCTCAGTCCGTAAGCTCTGGGAGATGATGTTGATGCTCTCTGGATGAGCCAGGACATGAGCCCGTCCTTGGGAGTTGTTCATCAGTGCCTTGATACACCCTATAACGGATGTGTGTATACGGCTCTCTGAGGTCTCATAGTCCATGCTCTTCAGGAAGTTCAGCAAACAGCTCAGGCCATCCAGCTCAATAAACCTGGTCACAAACCTGGCAGGGGCGGGGAATAGATATGAAAAATAAGGAAAGCAGACCAAAGGCAGTTTATTCAAAAGACACCATATTATTCAACCCTGCATCTGTAAAAGCTGGCTAGTTTTTAGCCTAAAGTTCACAGAAGAATTCCCAGGTAATTAAGAAAAACAAACCAAACCAAATCAAACAAAACAGAGAAAACAGACTAGCTAATAATGATGTGTCACATAGTTTCAGGGTAAATATATTCTATCACCTTATGACTCTACTGTTAGGTTGCTGTGTTCTTTGTTGCACTCACCACCAACTACCTGCTGTGGCCCACTCCAATAGTTGCTGCATTTTTAAGGCTAAACAGATTCTTTCAAATTGCTACGTCTTACATACATGCCAATACACACAAGATACATTTTCATACAGACTCATCACCACACTTACGGGTTCAGCTTATCTTGAAAACCATTTTTAGACTTAGGTCAAACTTTTAGCCAATACTACTTATAGGCTTCCACCTCCAGGAGTGGGTACACTGACAGGGGCAAACTCATTACCGCTCATTACAGTCTCTGAGCTGTACTGACTTCACACTCTGATCCTGTGATATACATATAGGAACATATAAAGTTAAAGTTTAAAAGGTATGTGTTCTTTAGTAAAAGAGAAAGCTCCTAAAATGGCCTTTGCTGCATTTTTTGTTTGATTGTTTGTTTTGAGTTTGAGGAGGTATATTAAGGATGGAAAAGGTCCACTATCAACCTGCAGTAGCAAAATGTACAGTAAAAACATCATAAATAGAGGAAATACAGAATTAATCAGTTACCAGATGACAGACTGAAGACTGAACCTATAGTAGGACAGGTTTATTTTGATTATTGACATTGTTAGAGATCTGTTTCCACTGTATTCTACCACAAAATTTGCCATAAGATTATGGAAACTGAGGATGAAAACAGTATACGTGAAAGTCCTTGGAAAAGTTTAAAGTTTCATTAAAAACTAAGGTTAAAAAATCCAGATGGGTCAAATTAGACCACGCAGACAGCCTCCTAGACAAATCAATAGAAATGAATGGAATTATTTAAGTCAGTTCAAACCAATAATTCTAGCAATGCTTCATTTGAGTTCCCAGGCTTAAAAATGGGGATTCGAACATAGGAAAAGGGCTGCAAATGATTTCTTGAGAACACTTTGCCTCCTGCCTCCTCTAACAGGTTGTTCAGGTAGGTGCACTTTTTTAGAATGTCTGAATGCAAAACCATGTGAAGTACATTTGAATTTTCAGTCTACCAAAACGTACACCAACAATAACATGTCCATGACCACACTCTAAACAGCATAATGTAGAAAGACACCTGAAACGAATGAAAAGGTTGTTAACTGCCACCTGTGAAACAAATTAAGAATACCAAAAGTCCGTATCATTTTGCCTTAACCTAACCCCTCTTCCTCCCTGTTGGATACTCCCTATTGTGCTGTCTTTCTCTTTTCTGCCCTTATATGAGATGCTGCTCCTAATATGCATCAGTAATGGAAGCACCATACTGAAAGACTGAATTTTACTGTTCATGTCTCTGCACCAGGAAGACAAACCTGAGTCATACTTATGTATCTCCTGGATAATATGGACTTGACATATAGTGGTTACACCCCACACTACACAGGAATTTTCAGGGCCTACCTGAAAGTTATGCTCACTATGCTGATAGATTGGCCAACTTGCAGCTTCTTTGAGCCAGCAGTTTAACCAGAAACATGGCAAAGCCTGGTGCTTTCAATGAAGTTTCAGTCTGAGGTTTGGGTTTTGTTCAAAACTGAATTTTAAAGTGAATATCAGAGTAAGGGCAAGCACATACAGGAACACACGTGCACCAAAAATGAAAACAAGGTTTAGTTGAACCCTGCTAAGACATTCTGCCAAGTTGCACACAGGTCTGAGTGCACATTCTTCGGAGACATCATCTTGTCTACCCTAACAAATCGTAGGGGCAAAAACCTCTCTGCCTCCAGGTGAGAGAGTGGGATCAACATTGTGCACCACAAATTTGGTAAGTCACTCAAAGCAGTTTATTATTTAAACTGATTATAGAAAGATTAAAACTTATTTCAGTTTTTGCAATGCACTTAGCTGCTAGCATGCCAAAGACGACTGAAATAAATGCCTTCGTGGCTAAAAGAATTGCTGCCAAGGATGTATTTGGAACCACAATAAGCACAAACTCAACTTGCACCACACAATGTGATGCCAATGACTTCCAAGCATTTCTCTAACCCTAGGCCTAAAGAGCAGAGTTGCTCCTTGCCTCTACTATGGAGGGACTAGTCTAAAATCTCCTTCTCGCCTCCAAAGTTCAGTTCTATGAATCCATCCTATACCTTAGTTATTCCCTCCATCTTTTAGGGGAGGAAAAAAAAAGCTGATGTTTTGCCGTTCTTTTCAGTTTTGGGGCTGAGGGAAGACTTAAGATGGACACCCTTCTGAAGGTACAGAGCTCTACTGACAAAAGAAAACATCCTGAAGAAGCAGCTGAGCAAAGGGTCCCTTGAATGTACTTTTGGATGGAACACCTGGTCTTATGGGAAGACATACAAGGCAATACAACCTTCATGTATTTTAGCCTCTGATGACCTTACCTTATGGGGAAAGGAAAAAAAAAAAGCTAAATGCACAGGAGTCACATTGTCCCAATTAAGTACAATCCCTTAGTAAATTCACTGGCAGAGCAATTTTTCTAGAACTGTTTGTATGAGATCATTCCAAAAAGGACACATGCGCAGGAAAGTGGTGTGTGCCACAGACCTTGATTAATGACATAATTTAAAACAATGTCGGGATTTTCCTGTACTCTTCCCAGTCCAGAGAGCAAACAGTAAGCTGCATTACCCATAGGAAGCAAAACCAAGTACCTTCCCATTTCAGCTGACATCAGAAGCAGGAATCAAATTATGATTTTCACCTTCCTTTTCCAAAACACTTAGTTCACTATTCTCCGGAAAAGCCAGAAATCATGCAAGAGGAAGATAAACAAAAGGCGATAGCAGTTTCTGAGCCAACAGACACTCTCAGTATGAGGATTTGCTCGGTGTGAGCATGTATACGGGGAGGTATGTACCTAAACATCTGTACAGGAGAGAAAAAGAAGTGGGAGTTTGGCTGACAGGCTGAGCACCATAATCCTCACACTGTTTGGTGTTTGTGCATCTGTATGTCTGTAAGCAGGGATGTGTACGTGTGCGCGCAAAGGCAAACCCAACTCATACCAATGAAGTACCTTCTTCCCCACAATATACACCTATGTAACTGACTGCCATCCTATACATCTTGTATGCTGCAGAATAAGGTCTTGTTCTAGACTGAAAGGTGTAAATTTAAGCATATTTGCCAATGCTAACACATTCAAAAACTCAAGTGTAAATAAAGCAGGGTGTGTTTTAATAGGTGCTAAACAAGCAAATTAAAGCCTAACCTCACCTCAGACTCTCACTTGACCAGTTTAGCACACTTTAAAAGGCAGGGCGCCTCTTAGTCTTTCAAGTTTTAGAGAGTGCTGATCAGAATGAGTTAGCTAGCTCTAATAACAAACCTTTCATCCAAATACAGATGCGGTGCTGCCTAAGATGTAATGACCCACTGATGGATTCCAAGTGTAGTGGGGGGACAGCCTCCCTGTGAGACTTGATCCAGCTCAGGAAAGACAGAAAGATCATATGACGTGGTGTGCAGAGAGCAGGATGTTCCCACCCGGTTAACAGCCAAGGCTACACTTCCCTGCAGCATCAGTTTTTGAAACAGGAGGCACACGTAATCCTGACAGCTACTGAACTGCTGAAAAATTCAGTGTAATGGGTTTTGCTTGCTGGACACATAAATTATCATCTCCAGTATGCACTTGAATGCAACATGGTTAAATCAAACAAAAATAACAGGAGGTAAATCTGAGTTAAACAAAAGGAGAAAAGCAGACAGCAAAGGGAGTTAGTGATGATTCAGACTAAAGGAGGTATTTTTCTGGGGTTCCAAAAAATATTTTTTATCTTAGTCCCTTGTAAGTTTTTACTTTTGCTGCACTTCCGAACCCCATTCTTGGGCACTAAAATACCAAAAGAAAAGCTCTTCTCTTGCTGCTTCTGTCCAATAGTTTGTCATCACACTTGCTTATAGTCATAAGTTCTTACAAACCTAAAAGAAAATGTGTTCCTTTACAAGATGCAGATGTGGGGTTTTTGTTCTCTAAGGCTGGGGTTGTTCCTGCGTGCTAGGACACAACCTGGCTTTATTATTTCAGGGCAGCTCCTAAACACAGAAAAAAAATGCACTTGCTCAAAGGCGGCCAGCTACCTGCCCAGGGATGCTTCTATCACCTTTTCTCCAAAGAGGAGAGAAACTTGAGTCTGGGTAGGTCTGCTTCAGTTTTTGCGGCTGTTAGAACTGGTGGGTTGGAATCGAGGCATGGATTAGTACCAGTACTCTGCATTTTCTACTAGAAGAGACACAGTTCTACAGTAAAATAAAACTCAGAGCCAAACAAATGCATTTTTCTTCTTTTGATTCCTCTAGATCAGAGAATTCAAGCAGAAGAGCTTCTTGGTAAGCTGTCAGAGCCCCCGTGTACCCTACCATCACAAATGGATCCCAGACAGTTCATCCTGTGTGAATTTAGGTCTCTATTTTTTTCAGAGGCCTGATGAACAGAAGAGGCAAGGAAAATAGGATTTGATGTCCAAATTCAACTAGAAAGACTAGTATTTTGAAGGCTTGAGTATCGTGCTGCTTATGAGAGGGATTTGATGGAGTCGAGGGCCTCTCTACTGCAACCTTTCCATCAAGAAGAAATTGGCTTGTTGATCAGGCATTGGCATTCAGCCCATTTGGCAGCTAACAAATTGAGTCGCTGGAAATTAGTTGAGACATAGGACTTAACTCAAAATTTGGCTTGGCTTAACTATTTAAAAAAAAAAAAAAGTCCCATAACCATCGCCAGCGATTTAGAAGAGAACACTTTATAGGGCGGCTCATAGATGCTTGTACTGAAGCTTGTTAGGGTTATTATAAACAGATGAAGCAACACGCTGTTGTCAAGGGGATCCAGCAGAAGCAATATAGGTCTGAGAAGGAAAACCTTGTAAGGCTTTGAGGAAAAGACATTTCTCTCTCTTCTTCCCTATTACCTTGCTTTCAACAAGGAGGCTGGTCTGTCCTATTCAAAATGACAGGGCAGAATAACCAGCAGTGGCCACCAAAGGGTTTCAGCTGGACATAGCAGAGAGGCCTTTCTGCTGTGGCTATGCTCAATGAAAGCTATCACTTTCACAGAGGAAGCATCAAACCAGCTCCACATTAATGTAATAGAGTCGCTACATCAAGTCTCAACAGCACAGGACTTTGGTTTAAAATCTTTGTGAGAGTTGAGAGATTGGTAGTGTCTTAGCTTCCATTTGAACACAAAGTCCAGCTGCATTTTACTTTATGCCTCAGAGGAGCATCAGAATCTGGCTTTGTGCTGTCTTACAGCCCATCACAACAGGAGGTAAAACACTGAAGTTTAAGCTGATGTGCTCTACCTCGTAGATGCCGTGAGGTGAGAAGCTGCCTGCAGTCAACTTTTTAAACATAATGAAGGGGAGAACAATCACCACTTAGCTCTGCAAGACGACCCAGAAATATCTTCAAGTCAATGTAACTTTAATGCAAATTTTTTAAGATAATTTTTTTTAGTTGTTTCTATTTATTTGGTTTGGTTTGGATCTCCCCTAAAAATACCCTGTTTGATTAGGCATTATTGAAGCTCTCTGAAACTATGATTTCAGCATAATGTGCATGCAAACACCTTTGGCCTACTTTGGCCCCAGTACAAAGACATTCAGAAACTTTTTGACCAAGTGTTTCCTGAGATCATATCAACTATAGTTATTGCTTCTGCATAATGCTCTTCAAAGTGTAAAATGGAAAAGGTTTCTGTGCTAGTTAGTTTGCTATTGTTCAGAGCATTGTTCCCAGAAAAACAAAGATGACCTTACCTTCAAAGACACAGTACACAATAAAGTCTCTTAATATTTCTCTATGCCACAGTTACACATAGAACAGGAAGAATGCCAAGCCAGGTGATGTCAGATGGATTAGCTGCTTTGTACCAAACAGTTCACATTACTAAAGATAAGGGGAAGCCTGAATTCAAAGTTCAGAGCAGAGGCTGAGATTTTGCCCAACATGAATCAAATTACATGGGATGTTCAGGGGGATCTGAAGTCAAGAATCTGATCTTCATAGTCATTACCTGTGTTTGCATATATCTGCCACAGGTTTTTCATAGCAGACTTTGCCTTTTATTTTCCTGAAGCTACATGCTTCAGCATTAGCGTGCCCTCTCAACTAGGCAGGTTCAGACCAGGAACTGTGGGGCACTCTGTGGATTGTTTGAAATATCAGAGAGGCTTGTGTGAGGTGAGACAATGAGGTTTCTGTTCTTGCCACTCTTTCCCGTGTCACATCTGACCAAAAGGAGGCGGTGAATTGTGATGAAAGACGAACAACATTACCTCATGGGCTGAGTCCGCAGAGCTGTCTTCAAGTCTTCAACTATTTTATTTTTCATTTCTGTTTCTTCTTCATCGAAAGCATACAGAGTCTGCATCTGTTCAGAAAGAAGACAACCATCAGGAAAGCTCGGGTGCCTGGAAGCTAAGAGACAGGCAGGGAATTATGAAAACCAACTATCCCATCAACCCACGCAGAGGTGCCTGCCGACCTCTCACCAGGAAAGCAGCGCCTCAGCTACAAAACTGAATCCAGATGAGGCTGCTCAAGCGGACTGGCAGCAGCATACCACTTTGCCACACTGGCTAAACTAGGGTTCTCAGATTACCCCCCAAAAATCATACTTGCCAGTATGGCCTCAGAAAACTGTACCTAATTTGGAACAGTGATCTGCTGTGGTGATCTATGGATATGTGAGGCAAAGTTTGAAAGGGAGAGGTAATATCTTTTATTAGACTGACATAGCTGGAGGGATTGGGGGGGAGGAAGAAAAAAAACCCTGACTTGTGTGTCAGGTTTCAAAGCATAAAAGCTTTTTCTTCAAGTGACTAAACAGCCTGCAAGTATCCTGAATTACAATTAGTGTACATACAAGTTTGACTTTTATTCCCCACACCAAGTATATTACCTGTTTTAAGATACTGACTTTCCCTATACACTTTGCCCTTGCTAATTAGGAACATTTACTGCTGAAAGCTGGAGCATCAAAAAAATCCCTGTCCCTGTTTTTTAACAAGTAAGCCAAAGCACACAGAGACTAGGTTTTCCCCCAGTACGCAGCCTGAGATAACTAGAGCTTGCAGGCAACTGGAAGTGGAGATGCTGTGGGTCACTGTAAATTATGGTGAGAATACATGCAAAAAGTAAGGTTCTCAGAGTCAGGCAACGCCATTAAAATAAGTGGTATATCAGGAAATGAGGGCTCCAGGACTCAGCCTCACTGCAACCTTGTGATGTGAAGCAACACTCTGCAGCACCCATCGCATATACCATCAGGCTCACAACTTCAATGCGTGACTTTTTAAAAAATCAAGACTCAATGCTGGAAATTCTTAGCCTATAGCTGTCATCTTAGTCACTTTAATTGTCGAGAGGACAAATGCCTCTCTTATTGGCAGGACTTCTGGGGGATATCACTCAGTGGTATCTGGAAAGCAGCTCTGAATCCTTTCTCAAATGAATAGCCCGATTAAACTAGTATCACCTATCAGGGTTCTGATATTGTACCTCTCTGTGGTGAAATCTGAGTAGCTACAGTTGTGGCCCATTACAGCAAAAGATTTAAGTCTTTATTTTACTATTTAGCAAGCACCAAAGAAAACCTTCCTTTCACTGGAACTTCCTTTAACACCCCCCCACCCCCCAATACCTCACTTCCCTTGGAAGTGCTCCTACGTTGCTTGCTTTTGCAAACCATGTGGTGCCAACACATGTCAGATCCTGAGGGTGGTCATTTGGCTACACGCCGTTGCTGTCTTATGCTGAACAGCTGGCATAGGGAGATGTGTTTAACTCTGGGGGTCCTCTCTCTGATCCACGCTAAAGTCAAATTCACTCAGTAACAGAGCAAGCTATTTCCTGCCCTAATGGAATGACAGAGCGCTACTGATGGAAAATGAGCTGATGATGTTTTATCTTTTGCCAGCATCCCCCGACAGCCAGAAACATAAATTGAAATGCTTAAGCCAAGCCATATATGATCCCCCTCTTTGAAAAATAAACAGAAATCCTGAACAGGCATTATGGAATCTCAATGGCAGAGTCCTGGGGTGTGATTTGGGGCTTGATTTGTATTTTCTTGGGTGACAGCCCATCTGGTCATCTTTCCTTTGGCCCATAAATGCTCCTTTGAAAGGCTCCCATTCCTCCAACAGCTTAAGTTCTCCTCTGAGCCATTGTGGAGGGAAAGCAAATGGATGGTAGGAAGGTGCTCAACAGTATTTTGTTCAGACTGAAAAAGGCCCATTTCCAAATGAAACAAAAACAAATAATCCTGCCTTTACAACAGAGGGTGATTACAGAAAACCCCTTTTCTAAAGCTGCAGGCAGCCAAGAGCCCTTCATTTCTCACTCCTGTGCATGGCCAGGAACTCAAATCCTCATGCCCTCTCCGAAGACAGACCGGTCACGCGTTTGCATTATGAAATAGCTTTCTCGGCAAGAGTTACAGAAAACATAGCTGTCCCTGGGAGACAGAGGGGAGGGAACTGTCATTATCTGAGGCTGGATTTCATTAATGTGGCTGACTGATGAATTGCTTTCCTGAACTACGAACTGTACTCGAGGACTAACGTCTGCTGTGCTGAGGACTCAGCTAGTTACTAGTAGTTAACCAAACATACTAGGAAAAGGAAGCAAAATAGTGCCAGGTCCTTACCTGGTCCCTAAAAAGTGGCTCTTTTTTTTTACAAGCACATTTTGGATATTTAAAGTTTTCCAGATTCAGTGCATCACCCAGGAAAGTATAGCATCTAGTTACTTGATTTGCCAATTCGAAAAAAATCACAAATTTGTGAAAACAATCATTCACATGGAATTTTATGTGTAAAAAGTCAGGTAGTCTAAGAAATTACTTTTGAAAATCTGGCTTCATTTAAAATGAAATATTTTAGGTTTATTAAAAGCACAGATTAATTCCCACACCTTATCCTAATGGCTAATCATTCCCCTAAACTGCTGAGAAAGAAAATACAGGACCATAATGACAGTATGTATGAGAAAGAGAGAGAAAAAATGAACAAAGTAAAAAAAGGGCATGAGCTAGCATCAGCAATATGCTGTATGATGGACCTAGTTTTACTTAACAGTCTTGCACACATGAAATGAAAAAAGAAGCAAATAGAATAAACAGTGAAACAGTAACCTGGATGTTCTGATTTCTCATTATAGTCAAAGCTCGCTCTTTAGATCTTGTCTAAAATCATAACTAATGTTATCATTATTGAAATCACTTCCATTTCATAAACAAATAGAACTAAAATTAAAATCCAAATTTGATTAAAAAAACATTGTATTACATGCCTCCTATGACATACCTGGACAATACTACATTAAAACTTTTCTTCAAACAAGCCAGTTGAAATTCAAGGTGCACCAATTCTTTAACTACATTAAGGCTGAACTAAGAGAATAAATGATGAATCATAAAATAGGAATAGATGTAATTTTAAAAAAACCAAACTTTTAAGCAAATAAGTTTAAAGTAACATAGATATCCCCTAACCCAGATGGAGGAGAGAGTTATCATCCACCTGCTAAATTCTGCTGAAAGATACACGTTTTTAACACCCTGTGAAGCTGCTCTGCCCTGAACAAATGCTTTCCAAGTCAAGGAAAAGGGCCTGCTTACAGCTGTATTTATTAATCTTGACCCCTGTCTCATACTCTTGACCGAGCCATCTCTCCAGAAAAGCTGGATCTGCAACTACTGTTCACCTGAAAGCCTCTCTGTAGAAATGCATACACAGCCAAGCTCATAAAAGCAACGCAGTGCTGTCAGAAGCTTCCCTCCCCAGTAAAGCGAGGGCCGTGTTTATTTGTGCTGCCAAGCAGACAGTATCATGGGGTGAGGAGGGCAGGAGCAGCACAGGGAGGTTTCTTTACACGTGATATTAACCCGGCAGCTGCTGCATTTTTAAGAAAAGAAGTTTTGTGCGTTGATGAATCAGCAGAAGATGACAATGACCTTGATAATGGAAATTGTGGGCATGCAACCTGTCCACAATCACCAGTAATCTTTACAGCACACAGACGTCAGAGGACCGGGCAAATTTGGAGGCGCCTCTTTCTAAATTAGACATCATTAGCAGCCGTCCCTTTCTTTTACGGATTGATCTAGAAGATCAATGATCTACTTGGTCCGTTCCCTTCAGTCAGGCTACCTGAAGGAATTCTTCCACTGGAATTGCCTGCCACAGACCAGTAAAGATATCCAGTTTTACTGTCAGATGTTCTTGTGAGAATTGGGTTTAAAAATTATTAAAATCTAAAAAGTGACAACAACAAAAACAATTGTGGGAACAGAACTGTGCCTGAAATGCCTGGCTTTTTGAACTGGGTCAGGAATCTGTGACCTAAAGTGCTTCCTAACATAGTGGTATAAGGTTACAAGTAGGGAATGTCAAACATGTCAGGAATCACCACATTGCTCTCAAGCATAATCTGTGAGGGACAGATATGATGGGTAACACTGCAGCGGGTCTTTCTCAGATGATGATCCTTGAGCACAGGGGCCTTGGGCTGCTGAAATCCACAGAAAGATACTTAATGATATTAGCAGGATAAAGGCGTCATTTTCATTTTATCAGTGGGTAGGGACAACTTTTTTGCTAAGCTAACATATAAAAAAGGACTTCAAAATTAAATAAAAGGATAGAGAAAAATATGTGAGAGCCGCATGTAAAAAGATTCTCATGCAGTTAATTCACAGGAGATGCAAAGATTAAATTTTATTTAAAAAAACAGGACTTAAGGCATTTTAAACTAACACTTGTGTGATTATTGCTACCATTTCAACTCTAATACTTCTTGCAGTATTTCTAATTAAAATATTGCAGTACCTGATAGTGCCCAAGAGACGCAAACTGAAATAGACTAGACAGTGTCAGGAAGGAACTCGAAACATGTTTTTCTTTCACCACTTCTGAGCCAACTCCACTTGGATGCAGTTTGAAAAAAAAAAATAAAAAAACCCCACCACTAAATTTAGGACTGAAATTATAAAGGGACCCAAAATAACCATTTGGAAGTCGGGAATCTCAGAGGTCTTTTAAAGTGTGTTGGAGCTGGTTCTCAGCTGTATTACTGCAGTTTTCCGCTGATACAATTCCTGTGAAATCAAGTCAACTAAGTTTCACCTGCCTAAAAGCGAAGTGGTGAATCAGAAGCAGGGGTTTTAACCCCAGTGTGTCTTCTTAACACTTCAAGCATAAATCACGAGGCTTGAAGCCAAATAAATGGTTAGCAATCATTCAGTGCTGAGGCATGCAAACAACATTACTGGGGCTGGTGTTTATTGGTGCTCTTAAAACATGTTTAAAATTAGAAACATAGGCCAAAATACAGTTTCATTCCATGGAACTGCTCCAGATTTACAATAGTGGCATGTACATACTCACTCCAGGTTTATATCAAGATCATTTAAAGACTAAACCAAAGTCACTGAAATCAATGGAAAAACTTTCAGTAGATTCAAGAGGCCTTGGATCAAATCCTACCAGAAGTATTTGGCTCAGTGACATTGCAAGGTTTCATACTTTTTTTCTTTTTTTCCCCTTAATAGCCCTTGTAGAGCAAATTTGTTCAGTCAGGAAATCAAAGCACAGTACCATGCCAGTCACAAAAGCTCAATCTCTTTTCTCAAAACAAGTCTATATTCTTTATATTCCATTACTCTGCCCCAAGAAAATCTGGCATGAAGGAAGGTGATCATTTTGGTTATTCATGACTCACAGTAGAAAGCAGCTTTTCTTTTATCCTCTTACAGTGAGTTATAACAACTTGTAAATCTTGATTTTTTTTTTTACAGAGCAAGACATATTTCACCATGAGAAACGCATCAGTGTTGACACATTTAGCATCCATTAAGGAATTATTTTTATGAAATTATTTTATAGCTCATAACCACAATACAAAAGGTGCAGAGAAGCCTTTTGAAATCAAACATAAAAGCATAAGGAAACAAACAAGGTGTGCTACCTAAGATGCTAGGAACAGAATTCTATAATTGCTTCTCCACAACTGCCAAAAAAAGCTGAGTATTCATTTCACATGAATAACTGGAGGCAAAATTTCACTATAAAAATCAGTGAAAGGATCAAATTTCAAAATATAAGATGTACTATATCAAAGGAGATCTGTGGACACTATATGCAGGTGTTCTGCTTCTGCTGGTGACCAGCTCTACCAGATGCTTCAGAGGAAGAGGCATATCACGCAACTATTGAACAAGCACAATTAAAGAAAGTTTTCCTCAAATATCTTGTTGGCTTGTGTTTGATGTCTAAGGTGTTACAGCCTTATGTTCCTCTACTTATCTGCTCTTATAGAAGTGGATATTATCTTACATAAACAACTACCTTTTCTTTAATTCTTCTACTAAAATAATAACCCTAGAATTATTTTGTAGATTAGTCTGAAATCAATTTGAAAACAGCACAAAATCCCCGAACTTTACCTAGTTTTCAAATAGTTGCTTTTCTGATTCATCAAATATTCTCTGGTTCTTCTATTCTGAAGGGATAAATAGGGACCTTGGTTCCCTCCTGTCCATGATTTCATATAATCTTCACTTACAGGCTGCACTTAAGTGTCCTTTTGAAGAACCAAATTATTTCACCTCTACTTGGCCCAAATGACACACAGGTCTCCAAAAATGCTAGCTGCAGTTAAAAGTATAGTTCAGGAAAAAGATGCTTTCAATTGTCACTGTGTCAGACTGGCTACCCCTGCCAAGACACAAGTGCGAGTGTGTGCATGTGCTGAAAGCTAGCTTTACATTAACATTCCTCAAAATTTCCAAAACAGGGGTCATAGCTGAACTACCTTTGTGCTCCAACAACACTCAAGAGCATGACAATATTTAAGATCATTACGATTGACTGCAGTTTAAAGCCAGCTGAATTGCACAGGAATTCAAAAAAGGCACACAGCCATTTTTGTCCCTTATTTTCAGGACCAGCGCCAATAAGCAGAAATCTAAGGATCAGGGCCATACATTGGGACAGGCTTCACAACTGGCATGTAAATAACGTTAAATCATTGATCTCATTACTCTAGCTCTGAATTTTCATTCCAGAATCTAATTTGATTGCTTTCATTGCTCAGTATTGTAGAAATGAAAACTGGAAATGCTTATGGTGCTTTCTAATCTATTCTTCTGCTAGAACAGGATTCTTTCTTAATACATATACTTGTATACTTTCAGAAGTCCTGTTTTACATCAGTCATGCACTTGGGAAAACATTCTTCTCCTTTGGGGACTTCTTCCTAAAGAAACACATCTCTATGGTAGGAAATCTTCCCTGCTTTGCAGGAGAGGTAACTTACTGCTGCCATGGAATTGATACGGTCAATGTAGTAATCTGGCCAGCTGGTAGCAAGCTTGTTAGGATCTTCTTGTTCCTGAAACAAAAAGTTAAAAAAGGTTACACAAGAAGCCTTTACAGGATGAAATGTCACTGCAAACCCACCTGGGATTCTTCACTGCGCTGTACTTTATTGTGGTATCTCCCCCTGTATTCTTGTATAATGCACATAGATGTGTGGCATTTATTACAAACATTTCTGAAAGTGTAATGTTAGCAGGGTCACCATGGTGTGTCAGATAAAAAGAATCGCCTTCAGCTAAGGTTACTAAACACAGAATAATAAAGTTTGATGGAGACACAGCTACCTTTGGCATCTAAGCAGTAAATCTCAGTCCCTTAAACATACTATGTTTCCAAGTACAAGTGTAGCCCATTTACAGATAACAGGTTTACATTTTGTAGCTTTATATTGACAGATCTTATAAATTATTTTGCCTCTCTACTGCTAAAGCGACAGTGGGATTCACCAGGAAAGAGGTTTAACATCTGCTATAGAGAAAAAAACCTCAAGTCAAGAAACCTGAAAAGAAGCCAAAAGACTGTCTCATTTTGACGTGATAAGCCAAAAAGAGGTTTAGACTGGACATGAGGAATCATTACCGAGAGGGTGGTCAAACACTGGAACAGGCTTCCTAGGGAGGTGGTCGATGCCCCAAGCCTGGCAGTGTTTGAGAGGCATTTGGACAATGCCCTTAATAACGTGTTTTAGCTTGTGGTCAACCCTGAAGTGGTCAGACAGTTGAACTAGATGATCACTGTAGCTCCCTTCCAACTGAAATATTTGATTCTATTCTAAAAAAGTTAAGTACAATCTCAGAACATCCAAAGGAAAAGAACAGCATCCCCTCAATTACAATAGCACCAGTATTAATCCTTCTATCCCTACCTCCCAAATAATCCACCTGAAAGCATCTTCACTAGACTAAGCTCAACTTCTAAAAGACCTGCCCCTACAGAGGAACGAATTCTTTCTTGTTTCTTGGCTGCTCAGTGGAAATGAAATTTCATTCTAATGGGTCTATTTATTTCGAGATAGGTGTAACAATCACTAGCAAAACGAGGATTGGTTTCTCGGATCCTAATCTCCCATTATAAAGACTTCTAGCGTATCATAAGCGATTAAATCACTTGACTTATCGTACGGATGTCCAAAGATGTACGAAGACTCTGTGGATCTCATCAATGTTGTCTGTGTATGAATGCTTATTCATACTAGAAAAGTTATTCTGGAAGATATACGGAACAATGTTAAATGTGTAGGACTATCAGAGTACCTCAGCTATTCTACAACTCTTTGGTTTAGAGATGAGAAATAGCTCTACATGCTCCCTGCTGAGTCACATTCAGGAAATACCTTTCTACCTGACAAATTCCTGCCAGGCTACATACACATGGCAATAATTCTGCACAAATCGAAGTCTTCATATTTAGAATTAAAAACAAAATCACAGCTGAGACCTGGATCTTCCCTTCCCCTCTCTTTGTTCCACCGGTCTTTCAACACTAAAGGAATATCTTCATTCACGAGAACAATGAAACAGCTTTGTTCCCATCTAGCAAAGGACTGCAGTACAGACACATTCTAGACAGATCACCACTCTTTATTCAGCCCTTGCATCCAACCAAACAATTAAGAGTAGAAGGTTTAAATAAAGCATCATATAGTAGACTACCACTGTATGAAAAGTATGAGAAGCTGGCAAAGTGGGAAGAGATACCAATTACATCCACAGCTGCTATGCACCCACCACCTCACAATAATAAATGGTGCAATTAAGAATAAGGTGACCTTTCTCAAATTCAGTGAGAAGTTCCGCTGCTTTTCCTTACTTCCCTTTCCAGGCCATAATCAGCAGCAATCCAATGGACACGTGTTATTGGTAGACTGCCCTTCACTCTCCCTTTTCTGTGTAGAATACGTGGTGGCAATCATAACCCTGACAACAGTTTCACACTCTGCAGACCTTAACCTCCCGTGCAAAAGTCAAAATATGACCTTGCTGATGGAAAAATAAATGAAAACATACAATAGATAAATAGAGCATTATTTTTTATAAGATAATCTTATCCTCAAAGAGAACAATAGAAATGGAGACCTAATCCAGAGGTAGTGAAGTAAGGTCATTCTGCAGGGAAACAGGTTGAGCCACCAGTCTAAAGTGCAAGGTGTGCTCATATGCCCTTCTGAAATTTTTCTCTGCATAGAATTATGAAAGTGCAAGTGACAGCTATAATTATTTGCAGAGTACAAGTAACAAGAACATTGTCAGACCAGGGAATATGTATGTTCCCTGTACTTTTCCTACCTCCATTCTGAACTCCAAAAAGAGAAAAACACATGCAAATTAAGGACTGTTATATCCCAAAATAAGCTACGATACTTTTTCTCCTTAAAATTCTTCAGGGAAAAAAAAAACAAGTATAAATCCTGTACTGCCGCAACTAATCTTTCTGTATGTCTATTTTAGACAATGCAGACTGAAGAGCATCAGGATAGATAAACTAAAAAAACAGAATTTTGAATAATTTCCTACCTGAACCCAAACAGTTAGAAATTTCACAATCAGAACCAAGGTTAAGAAGACTTTGATGCCCTGAAGTATATCTGTATACATGGCTGGCTCAGCAAATGAAATAAGGTCCTTGGTGTTGCCTACTTTTGATCATTCTCCTTTCCCTACAAATTGGTCTGAACTCTGAGTTTCTTATGTTTTGGGTTTGTTTTTAATTAGAACTGGGAGAAAATTGGTTTCAGTAGAATACAGCAAGTGTAAGCTTTTTTCCCTGAACTAAAGCCCAGACTGAAGCTGTACATTGCTGAGGTTAAACTTTTAGCAGATACTCCACTATGTAATCCCCCCTTTCTGAAGTTGTTTTGGCCCAGAAGCATATTAAGCAGAAAAGTCCACCTAATTTCAGTCGTCCTCTACCCTCCTTGCTCAGACCAGAATTTTATGGATGTCAATGTGTGTTTTACTTCATTAGAATAAATGTGATTATGTACTTAAAACCTATTTCCATTATGAAGCCCTAGAAAGCTACTTATACTTGGGATGAACATACAGATTTTTATCCAGCCCCATGAAATCATTAGGTGGCACCGTGTTATTTATAGCAATCACCTGGGCAACATTTTCAAAAGAGAAAGTTCACACCTAAAGCATCAGAGCCATTGGGGGAAAAAAAAAAAAATTGCCTAAATTATGTGAGTTCTGCCCATGGTAAGAAATTTCTGTACCATGTTTCTTCTCAGAAAGGGGAAAGTCAAAAATGGAAAGCAATTCAGGGTGTGGGGTGTGTGTATGTGCGTGTGTGGGGGCAACAACAGGGTGTTGGGGTTTTTTGTTTGTTTTGTTTTTAATATCTTCAGGGTTTTGACCCTCAAATAAAACATCAGAGAGACTTTACCCTCTGGCAAAACCCTTCCCTGGCTCCAGGAGACACAGAGAAGGGGCGGGGGGGGGAAGCCAAACCAAAAAATAAGGCCCTAATATACAAAGCCACATAGGTATCAAAAGCTGGAAACAATAACCCATCTGTATAAGGGAAAACATTAGCTGAAGGAATCTATTAAAGCAAAGCCTTCTTTTAGCTCCTTGAATAGTGTAAATATTACATTAAAAAACAGACGTCAGCTTGTGGACTTTATAAGGGGCCATATCATTCTTCACTGGAGTAACAACTATGTAACTGCTGTGAAAACAGGATCTTGATACTATACAAGCCTGCAATATAGCCAAAGTATTATATAGGCTTTGACACTAATTTGGACAGGCTCCATGCCTTGGTGGAAAGTGGAACTTATGACTTCATCCCAAATAGGCCTTAATGGAGTTCTGCAAATATCTGGACCATCTGAACCAATCAAAATTAAACAAAATAAAACAAAGTATTGTGTGCACAGCTCAGCTGATCCTGAAAGCCTTTTTGCAAATCCTGGGAGACCCGGTCCATTGGGCAAGCTGTTCTCTAAAGAGCTGAGACCTTTAGTAGCTGCCATGTCAGTGGGACAAGCATTTACGATACAAAGACTGCCATCATAACAGACCTAATCAAGAATTATAGACCACTGCCTTTGTTGAGAGACTTTCTACAAAGAAGTATCAAACACTAGTGTTACAGAAATCATGTGGAAATGCCAGATATTCATGGCCAAATGGGATCATGAGAATGAAAGATGCTGTTTATATGGTGGGTGCTTCTGTCAAAATAGTTTCAGTTTTGAAAGAAACAGCACAGAGAAAGTCTGAACAGTAACTCCCTGCACTGAAGCTCTTTTGTGGTGAGCACTGGGTTTCAGTTTCCAGTGATGACACATTGGTATTTCACTCTACACCCAATGGATGCCAAACAACGTTGAACAGTTCTCTAGAGTGTGTCCTCAAAGTCTGAGCATGTCAAAGCATTAATAGATACATTCACAAAATTACCAACTTTACAACGCTTCTTTCCTGCAGATGTAGACAGGGAGACATATATGGTGACATGACAATTAAAACTCATCCAGGAAATCACTGGCAGAATCAGGAACTGACACTGAATCCAGTGCTCTCTTATTTCCACCATCATTTATAGCACGTTGTATTTATGCAACGTAGACAAATCCTAACTCCCTGGGATCAGTAGGTGCTTGGCATCCCTGGGTGACCATCCATTACATGGACTTTGCCATGGGTACTATTGGGATGACATCTATTTATTGGCAACATGACTTCCCTCTCAAACTCATCTCTTCACAACTGCAGAGAGGTGACCTTACTGCTTTGCACTGTTCAGAACAGAATGGGAACAAGCCGCATACCTGCTACTGCAAAATGTGGATTTAAGATCTTTCCTGGGCAAGGAACCATGATACCATTCTTTGATCTCCTCTTTATATCAATCAAAACAGCATGCAAATGCAGATGAAAAATATGATATGAGGCTTCTGCAATATAAATTCCTGTTCCAGCTTGTTCACTGTATTGCGTCCAGACACTGCATGCCTCAGGTTTATACTTGGGTCACAAGAATTGCATTTGCTTGCAAAAGCTGCATTAAGGTCAGTTGGTTCTTCTCACAATAGCCTGCATGCATCATTCTAGTACCTCACAGAGCTGAAAAACAGGTTCTTTTACCTGGTGTGAAGGGTCAGCATCATCACCACATACAGTTCAGAAAATACAAATCATGGAGTTCAAGTCATTACAAGAAAACTAATACTTCTAAGAAAAAGTGAAATATATTATTTTTCATATTGAGTAAGTCCCTGTAGCTATTTTTTTCATATTTCCCATTAAAAGGCAATGGGAATTGGGATCCTGACTACAAGTAAGTGGAGATTTTTCAGTGATTTTTTTTTTTTTAATGCCAATTCACTGAAATTTTAACTTTTAACATGTCTTACATCAATTGAGATGAAAGTGTTGCTGGATTAAGATTGCTTCTGGATGAAGCCCTTCCACAACCTTCACAACAACAGCTTAGCTGGTAAGACGTTCATCTGAGATGTGCAGGTTCAAACTCGGTCCATGTTCTGTTTCAAAGTGAGGTGCATGACCCTTGCTCTCCATGTGAATATTCTGGCCATTATAAACAAGGTAGGTTTTTCGTTTGCTTGGAGGGTAGAAGATGGTTATCACTTGTGCTTCATATCCCACAAGTGCTACTCTTCTCCCTTCAGATGCTTTTAAAAAAGACCCAATTTATCACAACATCTGCTATTAATGATGAATACAATACAATCTTGTAACACCTTGCACTCTGCACTGTCAAAGGTCCTTAAAGAAATTCATGCATTAGGTTTTTCAGTCTCTCTTTCAGTGAGATCATCAGAAACAGGGAAAATGGGATGCGGACAATTACACAGTTCCCAGTTACACAGGAAATCTGTAGCACAGCCAAGAATCAATCCACACTGAAGTTGTGCTGCACTCTCATCCAAATCAGTGTTCTCCCTTTTTTTCTATGACTGACTTACTGACTTTTATTCACTTTGAGAAGTTCAGCTTTCAAAGAAACATTTACTTGTTCATTAACACACTGTCCATCCATCCTATTGGCTATATCTCAGTTCAGAGCAGCCAAAGCTGCACTTTCATTAAAAGACACAAAATGTGTTTGATCTGCTCTGGGATGAAATGCTAATTCAGAAATGGAGCTAAAATACATCTAAGCTTTTCAGACAGTTTACGCCTCCAAAAAGCCAACCATGTCCCAAGAGATGCTAATTTTGAAACAGGACAGACCACAGGACTGAGCCATTCGCTAGACAGATGTGGCCACTGCTCCATTTCTCAGACTCCATGACTAGCATTTACACAAATATTCTCAGGGTTTGGAGGAGGGAGCTATATCCAAGCCTTTTAAGCACAATTTATCCAGAGTGAGAAAAACAAACATTACTTCTCTCCCTGGAATTAAGCTATTGATGTGCAGATAATAATCCTTCTGCCACAAAAGCAGTCTACTGTATAACTTATTAAAAGGGAATATTCATTAATTACCAGCTGGAGCATGCAACTGAGGAGTTCTAATTGCCTCTCATAAAGGTCAGGCATAGCCATACATGCTTCCAGTTCACTGGATTATGACACAGGAATATTTTACCTAACAGACCATAGGGGTGGAGGTTTTTTCTTCTTTTTTTTTTTTTCTTTCTTTTTTTTCTTCATTTAGCCTGATCTCTGTCCTGCTGCCAGTAACTTGATAAACCTAATGATGACCTCTGATGCTGGTTACTAACCAGCCTTTCAAAGGAAGAATCAAAGGCTTCATATTATTATTTATATCACAAAATGCCTTACACTGCCAAACTGTGGAACTCACTGCCACAAAATATAATAAAGGCTAAAAGCATAAAAGTGAAAAAGGGATACATTTATGAAGGAGGAAGATTCCTTCTTAGAAATCTTTTCATAATACCGAGAGAAGCTTCAATGCTGCTGAAATTCACCAGACTTTAGAAATTAAAATAGACTCTACTGTAGCCTAAAAACTTTTCAATAAAGATAAATATATGCTTTGTTTTGAACTGCTTATTCTATCCATCACTTTTTTTTGTTTCCCAAACACCCATAGGTACAGAAATTCTAGAAGTTGTACATTGTATACACATGATGTGTCATTTCCAACCTCATCTAACACTCAAAACAACTTCAAATAAATGACTTCTAATTGGTATCAGTCTAACAGAGATGAAAGTCATGCTTTAATTTCGTATCTTCCAGAAAACATGCCAGATCCTTTGCATATGCGCACACAGATACATAGTGTCTCACTGAAAATGGATTGGAACGCCATACCTGGCAGGCGGAAAGGTTGTTGGTGCAGTGTTATAAGCTGAAGATAAGAATTAATTTTTTCTGAAATCTCAGAAGTCACAACCACTGATTTTAATGGACTGTATAATTGTAGTGTTTAAACCAAGATTAAGTTTTACAGTAACCATGTCTAGCACAAGATGTACTATAGATTACCGATGGAGAGAATCCCATTTTAAGGAACTTAATTTAAAGCAGGGTTGCATAGAACACTTTTAGTTTTAAAAACTTCTCTTCTCTTACCTCTTCTGTTGGCTTTTTATCATTCTCTTCAATACAGACAGATGTCAACTTGCTGCCAGTATTGACTGCATCAACCTCTTATCATTTACAGATCATACAAGTGTGCTTATACCTCTTCAAACATATTTAGCCCTGTGGTAGGCTGGGGATCCCACCATCACCAGGTATTGATTTATGGGTATAGTGTGGTGACCAATGGGACATCTTGTTCCTATATTTACAGAACTACTTAAATGTACGGCTGAGGCCACACGGAATTATCCAGCACCTTCAGCCTTCAGGACAAAGCTTACTTGCCAAATCGAAGTCTACCAGTATTACACATTGTTTCTCTGCTGAACGTTTTACCTTTGTCATGGAAGCTGGTGTCAGATATATTCTCCTGACTGTTGCTGCCTAAAGATCATTCTGTCCTATTAGCTGAAGTCCATACACATGTTTAAAACCTCTTATATGCTTTACTTTTCATAAGCCCCAAGTCAATCAACTGATATTTTGCAGTTGATAAGTGTATAATCTAAATTATGAGCTGCCAAATAAGGCAATTCATTAATTCCCGCACTTCCAATAAAGAAGTTCTCAGGTGTCTACCTTCCCTCAGCCCATTCTGTACACTTCTTTGGAGGTGAAGGGAAACGTCCATTATGGAGGATCCTACCAGTCAGGAGGTCAGTTTATGATCATTTTATTCAGAGGATCTTCAGAAGAAGACAAAACTTTTCTCATGGACACAGCCTGCTCTCCAGGTGTGTGGCTGTGGGCTTGGATTGCAGTCCCGAACCACAGCTCTGTCTCCACAAACCTGCAGCAAGCTTAAGGTTGGGGTCAAGGTTCTAGTGATTCTTGTGGCAGGTGAATCCTAAGCAGCAGCAGCAGGACATACTCTATTATTTCAATAACATCCAAGCTCTGCATGGTCCCTACTCCTTTTAACTCTGTGTTATGTAAAGATATTGTTTGTACATTTCCATTCTAGCACTAACCCTGTTCAGCTTACTGCCAACATGCTGTGGATACAGAAAGGGACTTTTTCGTCTCCCATCCAGCTTACCTTGTTCCCTTTCCAACAGTACTGTTTTCAGCTGTATCCCTACCCAGCTAGTTTTTATGTCATTTGGACCGTCTCCTTCCTCACATCCTTTCCTCCTCCTCCTGGCATTCTTTAGGCAATGTAAAAAGCCACAAAAGAGGCCAGTCTGCGTAACTGACCCTCCTGTCTGCCACATGCCTGCACCGAAAGTTTATCTTTTTGTCCTACTCTGTTTAGCTCCAGCAAGCAACCACTTACAATCTTTTCTAAATAAAATGAAGTCACCAGCCATTCCTGGCAATCACCCTGCATGTTGCTTGATGATGAGAATGAACTGTCACTAACTGTGCTCAAGGACACAAGGAACTACCTAGGACACACCTACCTAGAGCCAGCATAGCTACCTAGGACAAGTCCCTCTGGGAGCACACACAGAATTTCTTAATGCCAAATTCTAAAATGTTTCTCTTCACTGTTCCAGTGCTGTGGACAATGTGGACAACATGGCCACTGTGTGCTTTTCCAGTGACACTGCTGCTTGCTCTAGTTCGCTTCTGCTCCTTTACTAAGGGGGATGATAGTTAGATGGTGAGAGCAGCCACGTATTTTCTACGCATCTCCCTCCTTTAACCCTTGTCACTATTGAAAAAAACAGTAAAGTTAGGAGCTGTTGGACAGGTGAACAAAGGGATAAATTCAGACTGAAACACCCACTGCTTTTAAGTTGCTAACCCAATATCTGAATGTATCATTCGGTTGCTTTGTCCATCTCTCCCTTTCCCATAACTTCTGGTAAAACTATTTCCTTTCTCCCAGCCTTCATTTCTCTCGCCTACTACATCTGCAAAATGTTTCGGATGCCAGGTGCCTTCCAACAGATAACAGAATATCATGGAAGACAAAGTGATTTTCACCTCGATTCAGGCACGTAGCTGAAAATGTCACATCTGACTGAATGAAAACTAGACAATTCTCCAGAACAGTAAAAGGAAATTTCTTTCTTTCTCTTCAATGCTGCCACTAGATCCTAGCAACCATTCTTTACTTGTGCCTGTTTCTAAATTTTTCACTGAAACAATAGGGAATTCAGCAACCCTTCCTGCTCAGTACTCACTGGCTTTTGAAAGGCTGGTCAGCATTCAGTGAAATTCGGAATACGGAGAAGAGCAAGCCTTGGTCTATGCCAAATCTGCTTCTCATGTACCAGAAAAATATGCTAGTTATTCACATATTCTTTGCTCTTACTTATCCACCTGAGACTAATCTGAATGGTGAGAACTGCATTGTACACAGTATATATAATTATGATTGCATACCATCAGCAGGACTGACTCATACTTGGATTGTGAAGACCCAGAACTTTTGCAAGAGGACAGACAAGGACAGAACATAATCCAGTGGCAGCAACGAAATCACACAATCAGCATTTACACATACTTCCTATACAGCAGAATCAGATTGCTCACCATTATTTTTGTTCTTAAGTACAGCAAATTACACCATCTTAGTAAGATTACAGCTGGATAAATGTTTTCTTCCCTCCCCCCCCTTCTTTTTTTTTTTCCACACTACGGTCAAATCTGCTCCCACCAAGCTCTCCCAAACTCCCACAGAATGCAAGCCAAATGCAAAACACAGCATTAGGCATGATGATGACAATTTTCCAACTATCACTGTATAAACTTAGGACTATTTTGGGCCTGATCTTTGAGAAGTATTGAATGTTAACTTCAACTGGAGCACCAGTTGCATACCTGAAAAATGCAGAACTACAAGATGGACACCCAAATTCTACATACTCAGAATATCTATAGAAAATACCATGGCAAGTTTATGGAGTTTATGTCTTCAGAAGCCTGGACAAAAGGGCTAGGAGAGCATTTTCTAAGCAGCATCTAACCTTTTTTGTTGGAGAGAGAGGGAGAGAGAGAGAGGAAGAAACTAAAAATATTCCATGCTGTTCCCATGGGGGGGCAGGGAAGAGAAGACTTTTTCATTATACATAAGTAAATATATAATTTCAGGGCCCTGACCCAAAATAACCTCTTATACCAGCATAAATAAATTTGTCTGTAACTGTTAGCATTGCAGCATGGAAAACATAAACCAAGCGAAATGAACAATTTGGAGAAACTACTTATCTCCTCTTATGTTTGCTACAATGTGGCCTTTTAGGTATCACGATTTCAAGCTGTAATAATGGTATATCAGCTGAGTTGTGCAAGCATTTTTGCCTCCTTGACACCAAATTCATCCTTTAAACCACTACAAGAGTGAATCCAAGAAAAAACCTCATATTTTTAAGAGGAATCTCTCACATCATTAAGCCTACTATATTGTTTCTCAAAGTAACCACTTGCTATAGAAAGGAAAATATCAAGTAAAAAACCATCAAGACACAATTATAGGAACTTAATGATAAACCATACAAAATGGCCAATATTTCTTCTCAGGTATGCTGACCTACACAAGGAATAATGGGGTAAACATCATGAAATTTATACTTCTGTGAGATGAGAAAAAAGCCTAAATTCATTATATGGAACTATAAAAGAATGAGATGGTGTCTTATTTGAATCTCAAGTTTTATTCTTCCAGCGAGAACACATTCTCTTCATTAAATGATGTAGAAGGAAACGTATGTCATTTTAGGCTTTATTTTACACTGTATTTACTATGTTGCACAAATTTGGGAGCTACTACTTCAGCCTGCAATATTCATTAGCAGGTGCCATTAATCAAACAGCTCTTTTACACTGAAAAGACCCAAGGACACCACTAATCAGGAAACGTGTATTTGCTGCATTAGGGACACTCTTGCTGCATTTTGTTGTTTCCCATTATGCCCTGTGCTTGTCATAGGCCAGAGTTTCTGAATTTACTGTGCCTACTTGCATTTAAAACAGTAATTTTTAAAGCCATATGCCTGCCTTCCATACCTAGACTAAAGATACTGGAATGACCCGATGTCAGCATCAAGCTAACAAATCATCCCAAACATCTGAGCATGAAGTCATTCTGTTAACAGAAAAAGGAACAGATGGTGGTGGGAAAAAAGCAAGTTAACTCCACAATTGCTGGCATTTTCCAAACATCCAGCTGAAGGAATGCCGTGGTTTGCAAAGGGCAACATCCTCCCACTGTGACTTACCAGTGTTATGAGATTTCCACTGAGCCACAGGCTGACTGAAAGCAAGCCTATTTTCAGAGGATTCATTTGAGAAATTCCACATTTCAGACTGTTTCACCAGCAGTCTCCTGAGCTGAGGAAGTCCTGCAGTCAATCAGACCAAAAGCAACCATGGATCCCAGGCACTGGGAGGGAACTAAATAACATCATCTGCTACTAGCCTGTTTCAAGGAGTTGGTGTCTCATAGCAATAATACAGGAGACAGTAGGTTGCACAGAGCCTTAGAGTTGCCCCCTTTCCTTATAGGGCCATACAGCTGCTTTCCTAGTTTGATTTATGGTCAGTTCAGAGAATAATAGAACGATTTTGGATCGAAGGGGTCTGGGGAAGAGTGGACCTGCTCAAAGTAGAGCTAATTTCAAAGTTAGATCAGGTTGTTCAGGTCATTGTCAAGGTTTGAATACCAAGTTAAATTAAAATGTTGGCTGCAGACCTGAACTTTGCCATAAACTTCTAAAGCATTGGTAGGAAGACATGCACCAAAAACTGCAGATAAAGTCTAATTCTCCAGCTCTGATGTACAAGGTGGGCACTTTACCCTGTGGTCATCACATATCCCCATCGTTTAGCAAGCAATACACTTGCACTAAGCACTCCAAGTCCCACACTGCTTCTTCAGCTTCCTACTGTCTACCAACTGCTTTTGCTTTTAGGCTGTCACATGTGCTGTGAGGGTTACTGTGCATTTTTCAGACTTCCCGGGGAAGAGTGAGACACACACACCCACACTCCCCCTAAACTCTTCATGCAAAGTTGGGAGAAAAACTCTCATGAAGTCACTTTCAAGCCTTGTCAAATTGGGATTCCTTATAAATGGCTTCTCAAATACTGCAGCAAATCATCTTGTGTGTTCATGTCTGCTGCTCCCAGATAAAGCATGTGGAATTACAACTTTAAAGAAAGGAACTTATAAGGGACACATTAAATGCTCCTTACAGCTATAAATCCATAACCAAAACAGTTTAATATTCCAAATCAGTAACAGACTGTAAGAGTATTTCAAAGAGGAAACAGTACTGCAAGAAGATAGAATTGAAAACAATACAACTTCAAACCACCCACTTCATTTATTATGAGACAACCACGCGCTTGGCACTCTTCATCCAGAAACGATGAACCCCAAAGGGTTTTCATAGCTCAGATCAGACAATACAAAACCAAAAACCCACACTCAGACAACACAATGGTGTGATCTTCAGCTGGTATATTGTATCACTAAATGAGACCAGATGAAGATCCATTTTCTCTCTTCTTTAGGGAATATCTATCTACCTCTGAATATCTCCATGCATGTCTCCTACTTTAAAGTAGGAACCCAAAGAAATGAACACTTTCCTACAGCCAGACTTGCAGAACTGCTGTCTAACTACAACAGATGTAATGCAGCCTCCTGCATTACATCTTAGAGCCTCCACATGAAGCTTTAAATGCACAGAAAAGACCTCAGGGTTTTGGAAGAAAAGCCTTGCCAGTTCTTTTTAGCTGAGAAGTAACTGTCTCTCCATCTTAACCAAACTGAAACAACATTGTACAGCGCAAAAACACAGAACAGAGCAACCCAAGAACAAGCAGTAGGTGCAGGAACTTTCATTCACTTCAGAAAGTTTTCCCCAGAGGCAAGGATGACTCCAGATTTTATATTTGCATTCATCTTCTGCTTCACCCCAGTAGGCTAAGGTAATTATATCAAAAGCAGCTTAGATTTCTCCAGGAGATTTAATATTTTTATTTTTATATATACACACACATATATGAATATTATAGGTATGAATTAATTTTTATATTTACAGTTTTAACAGGAGGATGAAACCAAGGTATAAGGTGAATTGCGCTCTAGAAGCTGGAACTGTAGCTGGCTTTCAAGTAGGGTTTATAGCAGTGATACAGCCTGGGTTTGGATTGGAAATTTTGCTTAGAGCTCTGCAGGAGTCTGAAGGCATGCATGGGCATGGGGGTGGAAGACAGAAGTATCTTACTTTATATCCAGCTGCACAGTATCATGCTATACTTTTTATAGTGACATTTGCTGACAATGCAAACCTGAAGGGCAAAGCTCAAAGAGAAATTCTCAAAGAAAGAAAAAAACCAAAACCTGACATGTAGACATTTTCTTCATTAATGTTAGACAGCCACTATGGGACTAAAGTGGGAGTTTGTGTAATTCAGCTGCAAATGGGGACTGCAGTAAAACTACTAAAAGTTAAAGCCTGACTAAGGCTAGGATTCCCCAGGGCACTCTGAAGCCTAAGGCAGGGCTGGATGTAGCCCTCATGTTAGGAAAACGGAACTGAATATAAAGGTGCTGCGGCAGCATTTGCTGCTGCTTTGTGGGAGAGGTGTAAACCTTCTCTAGAAGAGCATCTGGGGCACTCTGCACATTGACTGCAGCTTCACTGGTTTCAGCACCGATCTGTGACCTCAGACCAAAGGACTTGGACCCCTTAGTGATTGTGTAATGCACAAAGGTGCCTTCCATTCCATCCTTCCCACTCCTTGCAGTGATCTCTCCCAAGTCTGGAGACTTCACCACAAAATCTCTTCTTACAGGAATACCTTAGAAGACAGACAGATACAGCAAGGAAAGAGAATGAACAGTGCTTAAACTGAAAATATATTCAGATTTTTAAGAGTGTATCTTAAAAAAAAGCAACAAAAGGAAAACGACAAGGACAATAATAAGGAAAAAGACAATAATAAGGAAAAGCAGTGTTGTATGCAGCCAAGACGTGTATATAGTGCAGGGAAAAGGTGTGAGAGGATGGCACAGCCAGAACATTGCCAAAAAGTTTCCTAGCTTTGCTACTCTTTCTTTCAGGTAGAGGGGAATACATTTATATATAAACATAATAATAGCAAGTCCTTTGAAATTATACAACAATTTAGCTCAAAGACTTTTAGAAGCCAAGGAGTTTCCTGACTCCTATTCTTATATTCACTTTACTAGGTTTTTTATTCATCAGGTAGATGAAAAAAATATAATTGACATATTAAAAAAATAATTGCAGGGGATGGAATCATAAGGAAATTCTCTTTTCTGCACATTGGCTGTTATAGCACATGGTTCAGATAAATTTTCCTCAGAATTTTTAAAGCCTATTGTGCAAAAGCCTTTCTCTAGATCTGTTTCCCTTAATAGAAAAAGTATAATCAATTTAAGGATTATAAGCATGTACTTTTTTTTTCAGATGTCATAAATGCCTCTTTCTGGAAAGTTGCAGTGTGGTGATTATTGCTTCATTACTTGAGTTTGAATAATCTCACTTGGGTAGGTAAAGCACAATCAACTCAAAGCAGCTACTCTATGGTACAACTAAAATCAGAAAGGTACAAAATAATCCCAAAATATCTAGGAGAGCTCAACATAGTTATTAGGATTGAGCTTTTTGTTGGTTTTGTTTGTTTGGAGAGAAGCTGTATGATACAGCTAGTCCTGTCTGACTGTACTTTGGAAAGAGATTTTTCTCTCAAAGAAACATAGAAGTAAAAAAACACCCTAACTTGTTTAACTGCAAAATGTGTGTACTTCCTACTAAAATCTGCTCAACTGAAGGCTTACAAATTAGTCTCTGGAGGCAGGAAAGGCCATAAAAAGAAAACAACTTGACTTGCTTTCCAAGAGCTTGTAGGATTGTACAGAAGGCAATAAGCTGTTGCCTGCACAATGTAGCCTCATTCTCAGAAAGGCAGACTACATCCAAAGCAACGTCTGCTGAAGCAGTGCAATACCTGTATATTCTACCCTTTCTGGGATCCCAGTATGAGCTCACTTACAGGTGAAATAATTGAGCTGACAACTTTTTCTTTCCATATCATTATTTGATCAGTATTTAATGAGATTATGTACTTTAGTACCAGCTCCTGGTAAAACAGCACAGAATAACAGCAGTTTTCTAAACCTTGAGATCAGAAATTTTACCATTTACAAATAAAAACATCTGAAAGCATGGTCCAGTGCTGAATCTAATTCCAGCAAAAGACATAACTATTAGGAAATCTAGAGATAATTTTACAGGAAGGAATTACAGAAGTGGATTGTATATTTTATGTAAGTCTAAATTTGAGCTGATGGTGAGACAAGAACATTATCCTAAACAAAACCAGAATAAAGTACCTGAATTGGGGGAGAATGTCATCATTTGCACTCTGTCTACATATAGCTTTACTTATAACTCAATATGGTATCAGATGAAGTTCATACTACAGAGAAAGAGGCAATCTAAAACATGTAGTAATAGTGTTTTGGGTAGAGGGTGAGGGTGCCATCAGTGGTGACTGATTAATGGTTCCTCTGATGCAAATTAAGACAACTGCATCTCTCATTGTCTGCTCTGTACTGATTAATGGCAAGATAGAGGACAGCTGAGACTGAGAACACATTAATATTTTCCAACAGAGCAGCCAGCCTTTATTTCTTGCAAATAGCTACTCCACGAATGAGTGAAGCATTCACTATAGCTGCTAGCTGAAACTATTCCTGTCGATCAAATTATTGGTGATTTGCTTTGAGTACTAATGGGTTCAGATATGAACCTAGACTGGCCAAAAGTGACCAAGGCAAGCATGGGTGTATAATACTGTGTGGATGCTCCTCTGTAAATATCACCCACAATCATGAAATTTCAATCCACAACTGAATCTCCTTTGAGTACCATGGAATGTTGACTGGAAAGCTGTGCCCCTGGCATATAACTTTAAATGTACAGACATACATGTTTTCCTCCCTTTCTTCAGAAAGGCTTGGTATCAGAAGCAGGTGGAATGAGTTTTTGATACAACAGTGACTTTCTGCTACCACATTGGGAACAAGTACCGTAGAAGATTAATCGGAAGTGTAACTGCCAAGATAAACGGACAATGGCTGATCTTCATTTTGGCAATTGACATTTGTTTACTTAAGACAGTCCACTAATCTCACCACCTTTGGAGCAAAGCAGGAAGCTCTGACCTTCCATTACTTTTAGACTAGAAAAGGCAACTGAGATTAATGATTGTGAACAGTTGCTTCAACCTGCACTTCTTGACCTTCTAGTTCATAGTATTTTCACTTGCCGCCTTACAAATCATAGAGCCCTCACTTCCCAGGAAACTCAAAGAACCCAACACTGGCAAGACAGAGCTCTCCAGGAACTTGTCCTGGATGGCTGACAGCATTCTGTCAACTGAGGAATTGGGCCCTTCGTGGCTAAAATTAGATTAAAAATTCTTCAGGGAAAAGAGCTTTCCTCTAAAGGGAAGCCTGCAACAAGCTTCTCTGTCACTGTAAAACAATGATGATAGGTGGATTAGGTAGTAGGCTAGAGAGAGAGATATGTCATCACTGATCTTTGGACTGCTTGTGAGGGAAACAATGAGTAACATTGGACAGTTAAGGTTTCAAGTAATTTAAAGCATCTACAATGTAATGAATAGACATCTGGCAGCAGTATCCTGTTCCAGTTAGCACATCATTTTGGATAGCTGGAGTTCAGCTAACTGAGGTTGCACTATAAATGCATTATAAAGATTTTCCAGTATGCAGCTCCTTTAACTCTGGAGGTCTTCAAGATTCCTATATCAAATCCACTGCTTAAAAAAGAAGAAAAAAAAATGTGTAATGTAGTGAATCCAACCAACATATTAAATACATTAAAGCCTGAATCTTCCTGCCAAGGCTGACTGGTCTGGGATGTGGAATGTGTGGTTCTCTAAGACAGCTACAAATAGATCTTCTCCCACCAGAGCTGAAACAGCCAGCTGAGCTGGCCAGCAAAAGTGTAAAGCAGACATTAATCACAGCAGCCTGCACCTTCCCTCCACTTGCAAGCTCTGTGTACCAGCAGGAGGAAGAACAGAGAGCACCAAACACAGCTGAGGCTAGACTGCTCTTACGCACTACCTGAATTATTGCTAGCTCAGAGGCACTGTAACTAGTTTGTTGCTATTAACTTTCCTGTGTGATGCATTTTAACCAAAAGCAACATACATGCAAAGCACCCATCTGACTGGTTTGTCTGAGGTTCTCTCTGATTACATGGTAAGAAAGCTAATTCCCCCCCCCCCCAGGAGGAAAGAAAGTCAGCAAACACAACCTCAGAAGGACCATCATCAGGGTTTCCATCTGACATCTTCAGTACTGAAATCTTAATCTCCTCTTTCAGCTTCTGTTATGTGGATTCACATATAAAGACTGATGCTCTGATAGCATGACTTGCACATTTGGAAAATAAAACTAACCAACACACTCATCACACCTTTTTTTCCCCAAATATATATTGTTAATGAATAAATGCTATTTGGGCTATCTTTGTTTCTGACTGTTTCCTTTCTAGAGCGGCAAAACATTTCCACCACGCCACTCCTTCAGAAATTCTTTTCCAAGTTTCACAACAGTGATACAACTTGTCCTTTGACCATCATTCTTCCAGTGACAAGATACCCAGAATGATACATCAGCCTCTGATGCACTGCCCCTCTCACCAGTTTGTCAGAAATTTGAAGACCTTGAATGGAGAAGTATAACACAGAAATTGATAGAGCAGATCTTCTTCACTTTCCAGTGCAATACAGAACATTTCCTACAAGCTCTGGAAGACCTTAAACTACCAAGTTTAAGACATCACTATTATTATGTACTTTAAAGATATTTGAAGCATCCCAAAAGATTTCGTAATAAATTTTCTATTCTAAGCAACCTACAAGAGTTTTTAAAATTCCTTACAACATTTCCATAATAGCTTTCCTTCCATCTCAAAGAAAAAAGAAAACCAAAACCAAAACAAAAACAAGCCCCCCCCCCAAAAAAAAAAAAAACCAAAAACAAAAACCCCCAACCCAGTAACCATAAAGCCAAAACCAAAACATGTAAAAGATTCAAAATGGGACAACGTACGATTTTAACTTGTTAACATTCTCTTCAGAAATTACACATATATAGACTACTTATAAGAAAATTGTGCCATATTCATGCTGATAAAAATCCTTACATCACTTAATCATTTCCTTGAGTAAACAGCAGATAAACACAGAGTTCAAATCTAGATGTATCAGTAATTATGTACAGGTACACAGAATTTATTGGTGAGCTACTTCAATCAGGACAACGGTAGTACCTTCTTTTTGCTGCAGTAAATCTGCCATTTCTTCTCTGGAGGGAGTGCAAACATCGCCTCTCTGTTCTTGTCTGTGAGATCCAATTCATCCTGGAGATTGTGAAAGAAAAACAGAAAAAATACAGTCAACAGCTGCATTGGTAACTTCATAATAGATTGAGAGGAAATCTAGACCAAGTGTGTTGACTATCCTTCAGTCAAAAGGCAGAGGACTTACTGGCTCCCAAAGACCATTAGCTTAATAATTTTTACCTTGCTACTGTGAATTCTCCCTGTCAGAGCAAAGCCTATGAAGAGACGCAGTCTGCACAACTCCCACGTCAAACTTCCATTACTAGTGATTATCAGGATGGGAAAGATCACATGAAAGGCATGAAGTGAAAAAACCCAAAGCACTGGCTTACGTGACACAGACACTCCTTACAAACTCTTACAGAAAGACTAAAAAATTCAGTACGCCTTTTTTCCTGGCCTGCAGTACAAGCTTGGTCTTCCATAGAAGGAGAACTGTGGAATCACTGTATATTTTAAACAAAAGTCATGAGACAGTTGTCTAGTGGCAGTAATGTCAACAACAATCTATAGAAATGAAATGTTTGTCTAGATGTTTGTCGTCTGAATCACACAGTCCCCACCAAAAGACAACCAGCATTTCAGACATGAAGGACGTATCTCTGCACATCATCACATCAGGTTGAACAGACCAGCAAATTCAGTCTCTGTTAAGAAAAGTGAGTTCAGTGAAACATACCATTTTAGAGCCCAGCCAACCTGACACTTGTAAAATGAAGGCTAATGCTGTGATCTGGAACCAACTCCCAACTCTACCACAAGCTTCCTCTGGAAACACCACTGAATTCCCCAGCTTTGGTTTCTCTTCTGTAAAAGGTGGATAACAATAGACTCTCTTCTTATACAAATGTGTGTCTAAAATCAAAGCAGAGACTGCTGCTATCCTCTGTGTTTATTCAGCACTGACCAGAACAGGGCTCCAACCACAGCTGCCAGTTTCAGGTGCTAATGAGAATTAAACAAATAAGAACGGTCCTTCACAGCAAGCAGCCTGCATGAGCAGGACAGATGAAGAAGTCTAAATGAGGAGTTTCAGCAATATAAAGACAAGCTTCCAATAACATTTCAATGAATCAGTTTTGGGCACAGTTTCTTTTTCTTATGTATATTAAAGTGTTTGAAGAAAGATGTGTCCAGGGGTCCAATATCAAGATGACGCTGCAGCACTAGAAACGCTGCACATGCAGATTGTGGCACCCACACTACCTAGCCCAAGCAGAGACAATACCTCTTTAACTCAGCCCAACAATGGCTCATTTGGAAAGCGTTCAGGGCTGGGAAACTTGTGAAAACAGTGAGCTAAATTGCACACTGAGCCTGGTAGCGGCTGCTGACAGATTAAAAGCCCATAGAGATTTAAGCTGCAAAAGGTACAAAAGAAATGCAAACAGTAACAAGGTGAGGTCAGTGCCAGCAGCCCAAAGGTAGAAGAAGCTGGAAGGTTTTTTTAAACAAGAAAAATTTAAAGGCAAAAAAAAAAAAATCCAAAAAAAACCCTTTAGCTGTGCAAAAAGAGTGCAAACCATGTGGAAATGTTTAGGGTGAGTTCCAAACAAGGGGGCAGCCAAGCGAGGCAAGGAGTTTTATCCTTGCTACATACAATTAGAAAGCTCAGGCCAGGATCACATTCTTGGGGGGAGAGGGAGAGTGCAACGACATGTAAGGTCTTAAGACAAGCAAAAGAACGTTGTTGGAGGTCAAGCATGTGGGAGGGAAAGGTGGGGCAGGCAGGGAATCAGAAATGCCAGGTTTGGAAGAACCACTAAAGAGACCAGAATACACAGCTGAAATGAGCTGGCTGGACTCAGCTAGAGTCTTAGAAAAATTATGATTGTTTTATTGAACTGCTTAATGATTTTAGCTTTTTGGTTGGTTGGCTGGTTTTGGTTTGGGTTTGTTTGTTTGTTTTTAAATAAAGAGCAACTAACCTTGTTTTCTAATCCATACTACTCTTACTGGAGTCTGATGGTAGATCAGACAAGCAGCAAAAGCTCTTCCCAGAAGCTCTGCACAAAACTGAGTTATGATCTCAACCAATATAGTTCAAGACAACCATTTCATCCAAAGAACGCTCCTATTGATTAAAACCACCCAGAGGGCAGGATGCTGCCACTTAGCAGCTTCTAGACACTGCCCTGGACACTGGCAGTATCAGGGACATAAAGAGCACTCTGCCCTCAATGGGGCAATAACAATATGCAACTTTCAGTCATGTAATTTTGCGTCCTGATAGCATGACATTCTTGTCAGGACAGAAGCCTAGAAAGGTACTTTGAAGAGATGGAAGATCCAGTGGGAAGAAAGCACATCCACACCCTACTTTGTTGTGACTCAAGACAGTAGATTAAACCAGAAAAACATTAGAAGTCATCACATTAGCTCAAGTAACATAGTAACAGGGAAACCGCTCAGGGTTGCAGGCATAATGTGATCACCAGAGGCAGTCCCAAACACCCCTGACTGGCAAACAGCACACAGAGGATGGATAACCCTTCCCTTTGAAACAGGTAGTGTTTGTCTTCATTAGGAGGCAAAACACTGAGTTCTAACCCCTGGGTCAGATGGGCAGGTAGCAAGCATGAATATTCAGCAGTGAAAGAGATGCCTTCTCCAGAATGTAAAGCAGCAGTCAAGCTCTTCAACACCATTTCCCGAAGTTAGCCTTCAGCAAGAGTGCTCCTTCACTCAGAGGAAAAAAGGAGTGGGAGGAACTCAAGAGGCCTACATGCCCCCCTCTACCTATACCAGTAATCAAATCCTACCCTATAAAGAACCAAGAAATCCCTGCAAAATACAAGAGACATGAACTCTTCTTCTGGAACCCTCCAAATCATCTTCCCTCTCCCATCCCCAGCCCCTTTCTATAGAAGGTCAGAAGACCACCATGACTGCACAGGAGACCCTTGGTTCTAGCTAAGAAAGAAGATCCTGGATCAGGCAGACCATTTTCCTATTCTTATTCAGGATCCTGACAGACAACACAAAGAAACTTGCTGCTTTGGAGGAAAACAAGAGGAATGACAGAATAAATTTCAGAAGAATAATTTTCTCCATGAATAGGTCATTCTGACCTAACAACAGAAGCAGATCTGTCAGTATGTAGAACTTCAGACTCTAGAGTTAGCTCAGTGACAGCAAGCAGCTATTGAAGGAGAAAGGAATTGCAAAGGTTGGCAGGAAAGGGGAAGAACTATAAACTCTGAATGCAGTCATCAAGACTGGGGTTGGAGCCAGGCTAAGGAAGCCGATGTGACCCAACACCCAGTGAGCAAACGTAAAGGGCAAGAAAAAAGGATCAGTCAGAACAAAGGGAGGATACACCCTCCTCCATCACCTGTGCCAGTTTCCCAACAGAAACGTAGAACTCCTCTTCTGCGCCTTGGATGGGCGGCTCAGTTCCAGCAATTCATGCCAGCATGACCCTGCACAACAGAGCTCAGCCTCCTGGCTCTTAAAAATACTTGAAGTTGCTAGTGTTCTCATGAAACACAGATTAAAAAGATATTTGCCAGGCTGGCCTGAGGGAGATGTAAAGTACCTCCAGTTAATATTCCTTACATTTCTCTCCTTTATCTATTTCCTATTTTATTTTATTTACTGAGAGAGGGATACATTCAAGTTAATTTCACTTTCATGTGGGCTTTTTTTTTTTTTTTTTTTTTTTTTTTTTACTTACACAGATTCAATTTCAATGATAAAACATTTAAGGTGTACTGGAGCTGGATTTGAGGTTCAAATATTTCCAAGTCCAGCTCTTAGGCCAAAAGCAAAGATGGCCTCCATTCAAAATGGCTACAACCCAAGGAAATAAGAGACAGAGAGAAAGAAAAGGAACAAGGAGGAGGAATGGGTAGGAAACATAAAACCAGAATTTTGTGGGATTTAAAGCCACATTATGTCTCTTGATTTTGAGAACATTAATCAAAGTGTGAAAGCTGGATTTGATGCTGGGTAGCCATTGGCTTGATAACGATAACACCCAAAGCCCCAGAAGAGCTGGACAGAAAAGCATTGTCGCCTTGACTGGGCAGCACTTTTCTTAGTGATGTGAAATTAAATTAATATAGACAAAAAGTAATATTTTGGTAATGTAGAAGAGTGGTTCTCTTGGAGAGAGAACGACTAAAGAAGAACCTTTATTGCCTACCAAAACGCTGCATCTCTAAAGGAGAGCCTTTAATGCCTACCAACATCTCTGTACTGAAATGTGTATGCCATCTCCACCATTCAGTCATCTATGAAAAGGTGGGACAGAGTCAGAGGATAGCTGCTCCTTCACAAGGCTACTTCACCTGACCTTGCAAGACAACTTATACAGTCCATAGGAATTTTGGAATTTAAAAGTGGAAAACTTAAGAGTTTGAAAGGCTAACTTAGTAAAATACTGAAAGACACAATGAGACTACCGATTTTCAACACACTGATGCTGAAACCACAGCAGGGGTAGGACAGAAACCTCAAGACTAGAAGTACAGAGAGAGAGTATCAGGGCTTCAGGGCTCCAGCACCTCTTTGCTTTAAGTCAGAATGCTGGAGATCAAGAGCCCCAAACTCAGTTCTCCAGAGATACTTAGATCCTCATGGGAGATTTCCTCAGTTCTGGTTTCTCACTCTACTTGTCCCACTTCCACTGGCTGCCAGACTTCCTGGTCACCAGGAAGCTTCACAGTGACTGAAGGTCAGACAGCTGCAAAAGCCCTGCAAGTACAAAGCCATAAAGCAAACTCTGTAGATGGTCAAACACTTCCCAACTCCCTGCCTCAAAAAAAATGGCTGATTCTGTTGTGACGCAGGTGAGATAATGTCCCTTTCAAGATGGGGATAGCATTGGTATTTGCAAATATATTTTGCGTAGCTCCAAAATTTTCCTTTTGCTTAGTCACACCAGTATTATCCTTAATAGTTCTTTGTGAGTCATCCAACAGGGAACAAAACTGAGAAAGTAGGAATCATATTAGGATTCCTTTACACACTCTAGAAAATCTCCATGCTTTGAAGACTTTCTATTTTAATAACTTGCTTGCACATACTCATCTCAAAAATTTAGGTTCCAAGGGTATGTTCATTTCTACATTATGACCTTGCACTTTATGAATTTGAGTTAAATGCACTGTTCTTATCTCGCTTTCCGTTCACGTCCCTATTCCTTCTTTTTTCATTTTTCTTCGCACACCTACCTTTGCTTTTTTCCCCTCTCTAATCTTTTTCTCATTCCCCCGACCCTTTTTTCCTGTCATACACAAATGCACTCTCCCTTACCCACCTCATCAATCATTCTCTCTCAGTCTCTTAACAGCATCAAACCCACCCAAGTTACAAAATCAAGTATAATACACTGTTGCCAGTATAATAAATTCCCTATGCAGTATGATACCTGTTGCCTCAGGTTCCCCGAGGTCATTTATATAGGTGTCCATCACCACGTCCCCAAAAGGGCCATATTCCAGCTCCACTGATGCTCCCAAGTGGCATAGCACAGCTGACGGCCTTCTGCCCTGAATGACTTTATTTAAAATCTTGTACAAAGTAAACAGTGATTGTGACACACCACAGGATCCCATCCAGCGTCCACTGGCAGACCTCAGAGAAGGTTCATGTTCACATGCAATCACTTTGAGGGAATAGTTTATGGTGGGCTAATCAACGGAGAAGTACAATTCAAGCTGACATGAGATGAATGGCACTGACATGTCTGAGACTGTAGAGGAAGGGGAAGCAGTGGAAAGAGATCAGGGAGGAGGCTGTCAGCAGCGCACTACAAGCCTTTGCAATAGAGAATCCAATCCAACATAACTATTATAGCTTTAACAAGTGAACTGAGTAGGACTGCATTGCTAACACATCATTTATAGTGCCTGAAAGCTACACTTTTACAATAACAGTCCCAAGACTGTTGTTATGTTGTTATTTTTCAGTTCATGCTGCCTATGCCAGGTTCTGTTAGCAAATAACAAACAGGTTAGTCTGGTGGCTCACGTTTGAGCTGTGCCTCTGTCTACCAGGGAGGGAGGTTGGGGAGGAGTGGAAGGAGAGACACAGGACCAGAGGCAGCTGTCCAAAAAGCTGCTTCAGAGATACCTTCAGTGAGTGAATAATAAAAAATAAAAATCAATCTTCTTCAGATCTGTGTCTCTTTGCAAAGAGTTTATGAATCCTCGAATTAGAAGAGATAAACCTTCCCTATTTAATCACAGTGTCCACCTCCAGGGGACAGTATAGGATTGTTCCCCTACAGTTTTCCTTCCATTGCTTTGTTCAATCCAGCTCACTAGGCTGACATGTAAAAGGCAGCCTGCTGGAAGAGTGCGCATTTCCAATACTGAGGAGGTCAATACAGCATTCTGAAATACTGCCTGCCCAAACTGTCACTGAAGGAGGTTCATTCGCCCGCACAAACTGCCTACACTCATGCACAAACTGGAGCAGAGCAAAAAAAAAAAGTACCACTCAGCAAAGCTCCCTAAAAAGAGAAACATTTCGCAGGCTTTACCTAATATCCAACTGCAGACGCTGGAGTGTCATCGAGGCAGACATTGAGAGGAGTGAAACAGAGACTCCTTCTCTAAACCACAACTAGCCCTACCTTCTCCGGGCTGTACCTGGCACAATTGCATGGCTGTGCCTACTGCAGAACTTGATGGCAGATGCTCTTTCAACAGGCAACAGCACTACCACCCACACCACTAGAACATCTCCAGGTACAGCACACTGGTTAGAAGTTCCCACTTGGGTACCTGATACATGTCCCAGGTCCACTGATAAATCAAGAAGAAAAAGCAAAACCACCCCCAAAACAAACTGTCCCCTCCTCGCCACCCCCACTCCCCCAAGCTCTTCCACCTCATCCTAACCCTTGGAATTAAAAGCAGCCTTTGTAAACCACACAGAAACAACATACCATATGAGGCTGGAGAGTAACACTTTGATCCGTTTCCCAATTGATAAGAATTACTGGAAAACATCACTGGGTTTCCATGAATTTGCACACACATAGCATGCGTACGTGCAGATATGTATGCCCCTCGTACCTTACATACACAAGAACTCTATACCTAAGACTCATCACATAACACCTGCCTATACCTACAACATTTTATCGTTACATTTGTGCATGATGAAACCACTGTGACACATGAATTGGTCACACAGCCTTGCTGGCATAGGAAGCAATGTTTACATTTCAGCTACTGCCACAGATCTGACTGTAAAGCAGAAAAGCAGAGAAACAAAAGGCTGTGATTCCCATTATACTCTTTTTTCCTTCTTGTTTTAAAACCCCTTCAGTACTAGGGGCCTAAATCTTTTGATGCTCAGTCATAACAGTACAAGACAGAAAGCACCTGATGTTCAAGTACTGGAAGATGTGTTTTTCTTCTACCCTGCCAACACAGAGGCTCAGCAGCAGAGTAAGAATTTCATCCATCAAGGGCACTGCTTTTTGGCAGAGAAATTTATCTCACAAAAAGTCAAGTAACAACCCTTCCACCCCCAAACACACAGCCCCACTGTACTGCTTCCTTTTTTCCTCCTTAATCATTGGTTGATTGCTTCTTTGCTTCCTGGAGAAGAGCTAAATCCTCTCTCTCTTCTATTCCTCAAAGTTTCCCGTGACTTGACAGCATAAAAATACCTATAACCAGCAAGGCCTGTTGTGGCAGTCCCCTTTCATAGGCCACTAGAAGCATTGGCTGTTCTTTTTTCTGCCCTTCACAGGCAAACTGCATGCATGAGACAACAATCAGCTGGGCCAAATAGAAAGAATGAGGAAAACCAGTACCTGTTAATGCAATAATACACACAAGTGTTTAGAGAGAGATAGATCGTGACTTAAATACACATTCGTACATATGCAGGGTTGTAATATGGGTAGAGCAAAAGGGACGATCCATAGATATGGATAGGCATATGAGGATAATAATGCAAACAGTTGACTATCATCGCTGCTTTTTTCTGTGATGGGCTGCATGTCCATGCCAGTGAATTGGAATGAGCCCGATGAGAGGGATGGGGATGAAAACTGAATAGTCGGTCTCATGTCTAATCTAAATCCCTGCTGCTGCAATTTAAGCTTATTACTTCCGGCCCTATCAACCACAGACATGGTGAGCAGATTTTTTTCCTTCCTCTTGATAACGGCTTTCAAGCCTATTAAAGGCTGTTGTAATGTCTCTCCTCAGTCATCTTTCTTGAGGCTAAACAAGCCCAGCTCTTTCAGTCTTTCTTAGAGGTCATGTCCTCTGGACCTCTCATTCCTCTTCTAATTGACTTCCGGGCTCTCCCTGGTCAAAGTACATCTTTCTTGGAGTAAACTGTTCAAAAGTGGGGACAGCGTTCCAGCTGAGACCTTACCAATGCTGAGAACAAGAATTACTTCATGCGTATTCCAGACTGCATTCCTGGTTATATATTCCATGAAGACAATGATTTTTTTATTTTTTTTTTAATAAAAAAACCTCAAACCCTGCATGACTTATGTCCACTCATGATCCACTATAATCCCTAGTTTCTTCTCTGAAGAAGTGTACCCACCTGGCTGCTTCCCACCCTGAATTACCAGACTTGCTCCTAAAAGGAGCATATTTTAACTGTCCCTGTTGAATCTCATCCTTTTCCACACAATTTCTCCAACTGCTTTTAAGCTTGTCTTTTGACATATCCACAGTTTTTACAGCCTAGTGACATTTGGAAAGTTAATAGGTGTGCTCTGTATTCCACTATTCAGTCAATTAAATGAAAACAACAAACAGAAATGAAGCCTTTGAACCTCTGCTTGATACATCTTTTCACTGTGACAGATTGCAAGTTCTCTAGAGCAAGTACCACCTTAACCTCCACATTCTGATTATATACAGTATATGAAATACCTCTTCTCAAACAGAGCTTCTAGTATCACTATATACAACACTAAATAACAATAAAATCTGCTGTTTCAGCACAGTGCCTATTCCCCGCCCCTCATTTCCTTTCCTTCTCCTCCCCTCATTTCCCTCTCCCTTCCCCCTCCCTGTGCCAGGTTTGTTTTTCATGCCAAAGTCCATTAGATGAGACCCTGTATGGGAAGGTAGGTGTGGGAGAGGTTATTAGGAAACTGCCATCTAAACTGCTACCTTTCCGGCTTCCCCACCCTCTCCCTCCCTACAAAGTCTCCTCTGTTCTGTTTTAATACTAATGAGTTCAGAGGAGGTTTCTAGGCTGGAGCAATTCACAGTCTGGACTGTGCCAAAGCACACAGGCACACACCTCTCTGATCGCTTCCTGCCCAAACACAGTCCTGCTGGCTCAACCCTCAAAATGTGGGCTGGGAATTGTTACTGCGGCCCTGTGCCAAAGGCAGGCTGAATTTCCAGGGGCGTCGCTGCCACCTACTCCTCTCCTCCCAGCTTTATCCTCTTGTGTGCATCCTATTTGCCATATGTCCCTATGGAGGAAAACAAAGGTAAGTCAGAGCTTGGCTGACCTTTAAATCTCAGTTAAAATATTATGTAAAAGGGCAGGAGGAACTGAGAGGTCAGTTAAGAATTTAATAAGCAAAATTAACTTCTTATCGAGCTTTGGTTGTGTAGCTCAGACACACATGCTCAAACTTACATGCTGGGTAAACTCAAAGGAACTCAAATAATTCTACACCGTTTCTGGCATTAGTTCAGGTTTACACAGATAGAAGTGAAACCAGAAGCTGGCTTTAGTTCTTCTCTTGCTGTCTGAATAGTTACTCCAGATTTAGTAGTGCAAACCAGAGATCAGAATGTCCCTAACACTATTAAACTGAGTGGACTTACTCTGGATTTACACCAGTGCAAAATATTAATCAAATTACCTCTTTTAAATCGTAACAGAGACTAAACCTTTCGGCTAGACAGCCTATAACACAGGCTGCTTCTACAGTCTACAGCACAGACTTCAGACACAGAATAGACTGAGCAGCCATCAGTCCCCTTTATGCTAATTGTTAACTTCTACCTCAATAAATGGAGATGAGCTGTGTTTACTACTAATCAGTTCAGTCCACCTAGAAGAACACCCACATAACAGAAGCCTCATATCTCCTCTGAGGGGAGATGGAGGGCAATTCCACAATGCTCTTCACTCACATAAACCGAGTATTTCCATAGTCAAGCACTGAATTGAAGGCATGACGATATATTTGGTTATTCACTCACGCCCTGTCCTGTCTCATTGCTCAAGTATTCTGACAATCAGAACAGCAACTACTGCACTGACCTCACTGGGCTTAAGAAAACACCAGCCAAGATGTTTTTCTCTGAATATTTCTAAAAAGAAGTTATCAGAAACTTTCACAAAAT
The DNA here is from genome assembly GCF_011004875.1 of Balearica regulorum gibbericeps. Lineage (NCBI taxonomy): Eukaryota > Metazoa > Chordata > Aves > Gruiformes > Gruidae > Balearica > Balearica regulorum. The sequence continues at coordinate 94,010,761 of NC_046186.1, read as the reverse complement.
ACAGCAACAGGAATAAGAGAAAGATGAGCATTTGCCTTGCAGAATGAACTCATCTCCTAACAACAAATAGTAATTGCATTTACTATCAGGTTAAGCATTTGTAATCCAAAAGCTCTCTTGCATCATTAATGTAGAAGCCAACAACTACACCGACCAACAAATTCATCCAGCTGTTGCTCTCTGTACAAGATGTAATGCTGAAACGCAGCCACTAAAGCAATCCCAATGGATTTTCCATGACTCAGGGATCTCCCTGGACACCTTCCAAACTGGGAAACTGCAATCTGTTTTCCCCTTATAACTTCCTTTGGAGAAGTTATTCTTCAAACCTCCACCTAGTAAACCATTGCATAATATTGTTGTGCATGCTGCTAAATTCTCTTCAAAAGGTGTTTGTGTTATTAGTCTGGGCAGCCTTTCCCTTTATGTGCTCAACAAATGATGGGAAACTGCAAAATGAAAAGGTGCCCTTAAGTGTTTTTAATATAGAAGTGCATAGAATATACAGATGTTGACTAGGGCCCTTTTGCATGCGGCAGCAGGACAACTTGTGAAAGAAAGGAGAGTCTGCCTAGGAAGGTTGTAGAGGCTTGTATCAGATTCTCCCTAAAAAAAGAACAAATAGATAAGAGTGAGGCAATGTCTATGACGGGAGACAGTAGTAGAGATTTGCTCCAAGATCTTCAAGTACAATACATTTTGCCATGGGAAGACTCTTGTACTGCCTATGACCTATGTGTGCTGCATCTTTTCAGCACCTTTTCAATCTGGTTACAATTCTGTACTAGAACTGGTTTAAGAAGCGTCACTATTCCCTGTTTCACACCAGGGAAGCAGACTTACAAATGCATGCAATGAGTTGTATGAGCTTGCAGAGGTACCTAGGAAAAAGATGCAATGCTCTTGAAAGATGTTTTCCTCCCAGCCAGCTTACAGACTTTTCCATTTACAGAAAACGAGGCACCTAGCACTAAAAGCTTTGTGTCAGTGGTGTTCCAGTGCCAGGTGGAAGGCATATGCCTGTACTTCCTCCAGACAAAGCATGCCAAAGACAGAGCAGCTGTGGAGGCGGCCTGGTGCAATGAATGACAGAAGAAGCACCTTCTGACACTTGCCTTCCATGTGCTGCTCCCACTCCATGCTGAGAGAATGAGCAGAAGGGCCACTTGTCTCCTGTATTTAGTGACACTGAAAGCTCCCAGTGCAGAGCAAGGTACCAGGAAACTGCTGACCTGAAAACTTTGTACCCAAAAAGGTGCTACTCCATTGAGCCAGCCTCAGCTGTGGCACCTTGTGCTCCCCACGTTGGAGTCTTGCAGACTAGGCACATGACAACAAATGACCATTTACCTCCAACACTGAAGAGCCATCCCAGATTACCTTAATAGTTTCCCTGAATGATAAGTAACCTTGAGCACTGTTTGAAGATACAATCCACCTACAGAAAGACACAGAGGCATGGCATAATTATAAACCCTTTTCCCTCAGTCTCTTTCAGGCTATATGATACACTCACTGAGCAATGATTATATCTGATATAAATTGCTACTAGATGAGCAAATGCAGTCAATTTGAGTCAACACATTAAACAGATGATCCTTCATGATTGTTGTCTAGTTCTCCATTCAATTATCTTATTTTGTTGGCAGTTCCTCCTAAACCCCAGCTAGACTCTATCTCAGCAGGGATAACTCCTATGCTGAAAAATGCTTGCATCCCGTCCTCTTTCACAACCTTTCCTCCTCACTAGAAAATTTCACTGCTTCCCCAGCTTCAGGTGGTTACTTTTACATTGCTATTTTGTTATAATTTTTATAAGGTCTTCATCATCACAAGGACCTGGCTCCCCTTTTCTTGCTCAAATCAGACTAAATGACAAATCAGATCTCCTACAACATCTCAGATCCATCATCCCTTCTTCTATGAGTTGCAGAAGAAACAGACATCTGTCATTTAACTCCCTTCATCAACATGCAAACTCTCTCTCAAAATCATAGCCGAAAGATCATCTTGACCTAGCATTCATCCCATGTCTCCATCCAGTCTGTCTTTGCTCTCCCTTCAGCACCACAGCTACTTCATTTGTTGTGTCTGTCTTCAAGGGTTTGGAAAACTTTACCCCTACTTAACTGCAATCTCTTATCCAGTTACAATCTGGCCATCGAGATCTATGCATGATGTAGTACTTTCCTCTGACATTTCTCCCAGATGCATCTCCAGGTGGCACTTTCTCATCCCAAATGACCTTTCTGACCTGATTCATAAGCCTCCCACCTCTCCTCAGCAGACCAAATCTAGATTCAAATATCCTCTCTAAAAGGTGAGGGTTAAGGTCTTAATAGATTTGTAAATCATCTAATCCAGCTCTGAACAACATAAGACACTAATAAAGAGAAGTAAAAAAAGGATAGAAACTGCAGAAGGGCAGGAATCATACTCAGAGGAGCCATTTCAAAGCAGTGGAGCAATAGGACATGCCTGTAACTGCTGCTGCTGGCTCTTTTTCTACTGGAGAGGGCAGAACCTGTTACTCTAAGTCAGCAGGCAACAAAGTGGCAGGAACTGTATAAGAATGCTAGTTCAATTCTAGAAGTAAGGTAGGAAATTGTCTACTCTGTATCTACCCGAGTGGGGCTGGAAAAACCCCAGAAAGTTGAAATAAAGGTAAATTAATTTCATTCATCCAGCTAGCAAGCATGACTCCTACTATCAATAATCACCTCAGTCTTTTATCACTTCAGCAGCCTTCAGACACTATCCAGAAAGTTTCTGGCTCTTCATCATAGCTATAAAGCAACACAAAACCCGTTCAAGTATTAATGATGTCTTACTAAGGAAAAAGGCCACAGTAGAGCTTTACATTATTTTTTTCTTTTTATGTAATGCTGCCTAACACTTGCAGCTATACCAAAACAAGACAGTGTTATTAAATCAGTTGATAAGGTATTAGAAACACGTGGACATGAGGTTTCTGAACAGTAAGCACATCCACCCTATCTGTGACTTAGGGGATACTATATCATGACAGCTTCAAAGCAATCAGTAGAGGGAAGACACAAGATTGACATCTTAGCGCATTCATTCTGTAGTGGCAGGATCTGTTCTTTCCTCTCATTTTGCATCCCGAGCTATGTATCTGCTGTGCTTCTGAAACCCAGTACTTCTCTGATGCCCTACCTGGACTACATGCATTTCCTCAGTCAGGGAACATCAGGATTATCCTGTTAAAAACATGTAGTCCAGTAAGTAGGTCTTTCTCAGGTGTTTCATGTCTACTGTAAGTAATTCATACTCAGAACATTCCCTTCAGGTATTCCCTTCATGACCACAACCTTCCCCACCTTTCAGAAAGGTAGCCAGTATGCTCTGCTTGAGATATTCAGAAGCCAGCAATCACCACAGACACATAAAATACCACAAAGGCCAAATTTCAAGCAACGTGGAATGATAGAACTCCACCACTGTCTTCAGTGGAACTGAACTGCTTTACATCAGATAACGATCTGTCCATAAGTTTTATAGTAAAGCAATAAGATCTACAAAACAGTGTATATCTGCACAAAAGCCTTATAACTATGCAGGTACTTTGGTAACACACCCAGCTTCTTCACGCCCAAAATCTGGCACGTAAGCCCAGGTCTGGATTTACATTTGTTTACACAACTCTATTGATTCTCAGACACAGAGTGAGACACCTGGCTCCCATCTCACGCTCCTCTCACAGCATCTGGGTCTCACACATTTGCAGTATAGCGACTGCTGCTTCTTGCACAGCTGGTCAGGGAGCTGGGAGCTGCCAACCAGCTGCACCTACTGGAAGGGAGCCTAGAGAGAGAAAGCACTGGTGCTGTGCTCAGTGCCACAAGCCTGTCCCTATCACAGGGCTCCATATGTAGATGGGTGTCTGTCTGAAGGGTGGAGCTGTCTCTGCCACGAAGCCTAAAATGTAATACCTCTCATGTATTGGGACTTGAGTAACTATAGAAAGCTGCTTGTAGTGATATGTACATTGAAATCAGGGACTTGTGCACATATATTGCACATGGGACATGTGTAAAGCAGACCTGACATTATGAAAAAAATCTCTCTTTGAACAGCAGAAAGAAAGAGAAGAAAGGTATCCTGGATATGGACAATTAAAAAGAATAAAGGTATCCCGGATATGTACAGTCTTGAACTGAAGAGCTGTCCTGGACATAAAGGATCATCTGTGCATAACTAGACAGACTATGATAGCATGGGGAGCTTTTGCCTCCCAAGTCTCAGTCCCCTAATTGCTTCAGAAATCTTAAACCAGCCAGTACTTGTGCCATTATCGTAACAGAAGACAAGTGCATCTGACTGTATGAAAAATGTTAATCTGACAACTATAAAGTAATCCAAGAGAAAGGAAAGGTTTTGTGGCCTGGCCCCCATCAGCCAGGAAAACAATCTGCTGCCTCAAAGCTTTGCTTTTTTCTGCTTTCAGAGACAGTGTCTTCTACTCAGATGATGATGCTAAGCCTTCTTCCTGGATATGAGCCTCTGGTCATGAAAAATCCAGCTTATTTTCATCATTAGTATTTTCTTACAGCCTCCACTGGAACATTCGTATTAAATGCAAGAAAGGAAACAATAATTGGGGTAAGGAGCCTCCACTGAGCCAAGGCCAGCAAAGCCTCCTAGTTTGCTGGAGTCAGAGCTCATCATATATAAATAAAAATGAGGGACCTCTCCAGATCTTGATTGCATTTGGCACTATGCAACCTTTCCTGACTGATTGGTACAATCATTCATTACAGAAAAGCACAGAGGGAATGGGCACAGGGAATAAAAGAGCAGAGTGCAGAGCCACTTTTAATTTATGGTTGTGGAGAAATTTGCATTGATCAACAACTCAAAGCCACAGGTCTGTCAGAGGTGTAGACCAAAACTATGATTTACATGCAGGGCAAGTGACACAGAAATTAAATCCTTGTATTAAAAATAATCCAGAAAGAGGATAGAGTGACTCAAAAGACTGATAATTTGAAACTGAAATACTCAAATCTTGGCAACATGTCTGAATTCAGATGTGATTAAATACTGTTATCAATATACATACCACATGTTTGGGGTTTGAAGCGAGGACCTAAAATGCACATCTTTCTACGCCACAAAACTTCCAGTGAGAAACTGAGGACTAAATCAGCTTCAGACATGGAGGGTACTTTTCTGGGATGGTGGTGCTCTGCACTGGGAGCCAAGAGACAGAAAGGGCAACTCTGCATATCTGGTTCCCGGAAGCATTATGAGGGAGCTGGAGGAGAAATAGAGAACTTTGTTCTCCAGGCTCGTCAACAGAGAGGCACAGCTGATGCCCTCTTGTACCTACATAGATAGACTAATGTTTAAGGCAGTCTATAGTCACATGAAAGCCCACAATGGAGGCATTTCTTGCACTTTTTACCCCATAAATACTCTTGCAGGTTGCAAAGCCAAAGAGGGGCCTCATGAACACTGCCACAGCTAGGACTTGGCAAGCTTGAGTGGGACTGGTGATATATGGGAGTACTTATTCAATGTGGTGAAGCCTAGTTGTCATCTGAGGTTTATGTTGTATCCATTACATTAAATGGCCTGCAAGGGAGAACTAAGCATGAAGGAAACTTGCTACTTTCAAGTCAGCTGCAGTGGGAACCGCTACTGCAGTTATTTAGGTTTGGATCTCATCTCCCTGTGGCTCTTAAAGGTGTGTTACCCAGTATGTGCCAAATTGATGCCTTGCTCAGAAATTGTTTTGCTTCCTCTGGCAAAATAAATAAATGAATTCTCAGATACTTCCATGCTGTACCTTAATCTCTCTTAACTTTTTCTGTCTGTCTTCTCCCCTCAACTTTATCTCCTTTGGGAAGAGAGACTATAATCACTGAATTTTATTCTCTGTATAGGTAGAGAGGGAACACATGTGGATAGATGTCACAGAGTAAGCAAAGAGCAGAGTTTTCCCAAACCTTCTGTTATTGATCACTTCATCCAATGCTACTGAAATATGTCCCCTGTGACCCCACTGTTCCTTTGTCTCTGTTCTGAGAGGACTAGCAAAGATACCAATCATTTGGATGGCTTGTGTTCAAAGTAGACTAACCAACTCCTTTCACGTTCTTCAGCATTCTGGCACTAAAGTGCTGGCAACTACTAGCCTGGAGGGTTGAGAAATCAAGAGAGCACAGCAAAATATGTGACAGCAGCAAATATCACACTAATTCCATAGTTCTGTTTCAGGTCAAGATGAAGACACTGATTTACTTAGGAAGGGATTAGCTAAATGGACAGGAAAAAAAAAAAAATCAAGTGAGACCCATGTGGTGGAAAAGGACAGAGAAAAAAGCCAAGAGCAAAAGGTACAGTAACGCAACAGGCGTCTTGGTCCAGATATCCTCCTTCCTTAGGTGGCACAAGGCATTAAAAGTTCTAGTCACAGTTGCAGACATTATCAGAGTATTCAGAGTTTACCAAGTTGCTGCCTCTGTTGCTTAGACTCTCCTGCCACATCTCCTCCTCATGTTTTTCACTATCATGGGAGTTCTTCTGTACAGCTCTCATTCCAAAGAGACTGAAGCAGAAGGAATCAATATGATCCTCATTTTCTCTCTTCTCTTTACTATCATAGTCACTGCCATTTCTCCCAGTTAGATTCCTGGGCTAGCTCATTTTTAATTCAGAGATGGAGCCAACTGTGATGCCATTGAAGCCATTACTAAATGTTATGGGATCAGAGGTGACAAGGTGAGAGACTAAGAATTGAATTTAGGGTTATGTCAGGAAGGGACATAGTTCCATGTTCTTGTAGTTGGTGTTACAGAGCGCTGCAGACAGAAACCAAGGTTAAGGTTTCAATCACAGTTCCCAGAATGGACAGAACACACTAAAGGTGTTTGATCCTGAGAGAAGGAGAGACCTTGATTCAGCAGTTGGTTCCATGTTCATTTCATTGCACTCAGGCAATACTACAAGGGAAAATAGATTTTTGATTTCCAGTGGCCTCATTGTTCAGGAACACATAGCAGTTCCATGTGCATCTTCTCTACAACAAAAGCTGGGGTTTCGCAGTAGGATCAGAAAACTACATCTCTTCAGAGAGAGGGGGAGAGAGAGAAGAGTGTAAGTTGCCTCACCGAAGCAGCAACCTACCTCTTTCGGCAACTAAGGAATGATGGGACCTCATATGGAGCAGTCATTTCAAAGGAAGAGAAGAAACATAAAGGCAGGCCAAAAGAGATTATGGGTAATTCTGAAGTTTTCAAATACAGAGAGTTCATAAGTATTTATGCTGCTCCTCAATGGTAAATAATGTAACCTAATAGGCACTTTTGGTGGCATAAGGTCTAAAGTTTTCTGAAAAAGCCTGGGAGGATGATAGGTAGTGATATGGATAAAAAACTTTTGTGAATCTATAAAATCAACAAAACTCTCTATTCAAGGACTCCAAGGAAAAAGAAGAAAAAGCAAAAAACCAAACCAAAACTAAAAAAGAAACAGGTTCAAATGCAACACAAGAGAAAGAAATCATGACAGGAAAATACACATTCTGCTTTCCCTGAATTACCAGCATTTAAGGTACCCTTCCTGGTATGGTCTGAATTCACATCTGGGATCAGGTTGCTGGTGTAAAAGAAATCTAGATGGCAAAGTCTTAAGCATCAAGCAACACACCACTCTTAATCAACAAGAGTCCAATATTGAGCAAAAGTAATCAGAATCCACTGCGACAAGAACACACCACTGCTAACAAATATGAGCAAGAACATGGACAAGCTGTTTCACGAAAAAACTTACTTCCCTTTGCCTTGCAATAGTTCTTCCAGATTCTTCTGCAGTTCCTGTTCAGTCAATAAAAGCTGTACAAGGAAAAAGCACATGTGCTTAGCACAGCCATTTTTGCCAGCAGGCACAAAACCAGCTTGGCGCCTGCCAATAGACCACCAAGTGCAGCAGCACTCTACTGCATGGTAGTATACACAGTGCCAGCTGAGAAGAGAGACTGAGCAAAAAAACAGAAGTGATGCTGGCTAGAACAGCCTTGATGACCAGGTAGGGCCAGCTTTATAATTTATGAGGTACGGGACCACTCCACACATCTTACTCTCTAGAGCTTCTCTTCCTTGCCTGTTCGTTGTAGGAGAGATGTTAAAGCCAGCTGTTCTGCCCTCGTTCAGTCGTGTACATGAAAGTGGCTCTTTGAGGGGCAAAGCTTGTGTTCACAGCTATTTTTGTTTGGTTTATGTCTTGTGCATCTAGACTTCTGATAAGGATTTACCTGTACTATTACCACTGCATTAGTCCCAAGGCAATCACTGTCAGCAGACAGCCTGAGAGCTAGTACATCTTCTCCTGTCTTAGCCCAAACAAAACCAGACTCGATCACCGTGAGCCAGTCTTCATTCAGACCCACTCCCTGCACATGTTCTCAATGAAATAAATCAAGATTGAATTTAGTACATATCAGGAGTAGCCCTTTCTGTTTAAATTTTCCAATCAAGGAGACAAGGCCTCAACACAGCATCCAGCTTTAAGTAACACAAATGCCTGGGATCCATCCTAGAACTTTTTTTCTGGTTGAATGGCATCGAGAGCACATATTTCAGCTGAAACCAGCATCAACTTATCATTTGAAAACAACTGCCTTGGTCAGAGTCCAGTTAGGCAGCTGCTGTTACTCGGTTGGTCTGGGTGCACTCCCCAAACAGAGCAGCCCATACATGTATACTCGCCTCAGCTGGGAGTCTACACAAGCAAGTTTGCAAGCTCTGGAGGTGTCACAAATAAAGGATCCTAACCTGGTCCTAATTCCTCTTCATGGATATCTTCAAATTCACTTCTCATGATATTAAGGACCACAAGAACAAGAGAAGACATGTTTCTAGCCCTCAAAATGTCCATTTTCCTCAGAAAGGCAGGTAGAAACAGACTAAGCATTTACTAGGCTGGAAAATTCATCACAAGGGAGGCTGTTCCAGCACAGCTAGGCTTAACTCTTCTTGTCATTAGCTCTTATGTGGGAAAATGCCCCAGATTTTAACTGCAACAAGGGGAAAAAATAAGGCTTTTAAAAATTCATTCAAGCACACCAAAGTTTCATTATACCCTTTGCAGAGCAGATGGCAAGATGAGGCTATACCCCCTGGGCTGCACTACAGATCTCAGATGATGTTGGTGTCATCATTTCACTTGGGGATTTGGGTCAAAAGGCTTTACGCTCAAATCTGGTTTTTATATAGTACAAGTGCACCCAGACTAGACCCCAACGGATAAGCAGCGGGGAGGCTAGTACACAGCATAGAGCTCTCTCAGGCACTTCCAGGTCGCTGATTTACACTGGCGCATTTACAGACTGAATCTTTCTAATCCAATTAAAATCTCATCTGAACTGTCAATATAGATGCAGCCTGTTTTATTTTAGTGTCTCATAGAACATGCATTAATCCAGACCTGTGGACAAACTAGCCCTTCTAGGCAAATTCTGCATTCTGCCAGCCCTGTTTCTAGCCCAGGTTCTCTCACCCATAAAGCCCTTACTGCTCTCATGTTACCTGCCTACCCAGGAACTCTTACGGACGTGCATCACCTTCCTATCTGAGTGCTTTATAAAAATGTGCGATATACACCATTAACCTTCTGAAAAACAGCACTTTTCTCTCCCAGCTCACTTCTCATGTAATGATGGCTGGGGTACTATCATTAAATATAAGAACATGAATATGATCTATTTTCATTTCAATGGCTTCATTTGTTTGAAATGTATATGCCAGTTACAGGCTGTCAGCACATTTAATAAGTTATGGCATAGACCAACAACTCGCAAACTTCTGGGGCCAAAAATTTTTACAGATCATCATGTATACTTGTCATTAAATTTTGCACCAAAAACATTATAAATCATACTGTTTAACAGATTTCCATAAGGCAGCTGTGAGCTGTTTTGCCACAAGCACATGGAGCACCGATATTTGCCAGGCATAAAACAAAAAGCTAAAAGCACCCTTAATACCACCACGAACTCTCAAAATCCTCACAGAACCTAATACCCAGTAAGCAAAAGACCAGCAGCAACTAAAACAGGTCTTTCACTATGACCTGAAGGTAAACAAGTACAAGTTTTAGCAAGCCAAGTTCAGAAGCAAAGCACATCTGCTGGTGACGTCTTCAGGAAGGCTCGATTGAATGCTTCAACAGATCTTGGTATGAGAGAGGTGAACTTTGATACAGCAATTAAAGCTTTGCATGTGAAAACCAATACTTAACAGCATCCAGAAATAAATTGAGAGCAGAACAGATTACACTCTTACTCATGAGAGATACCTGTCACCAAGCAGAATTCTCCACAATCAGCTGCACTTTCCGAGAGGAATTCAAGTAGTCTCACATAAAAGGCAAATGGACTTAAATACAGACCAGGATTTTGAGAGATACCTCCATAAGAGGAGATTCCTCATCTGCTACTTAGTCAGAAGCAAGTAGACTCTCTTCTACTGCATACCCTATTCTTCCTGAAACAGTAGCAAATCCTATTGACTCCTTCCCACGCCCTGGCACAGAATACTGCAAATACTAAAAAATTGTCATGGGTGCTAAGGAAGGTGAAAACAGTTAACAGAAAAAAAAAATAATCATACCATTTTACTATGTACACAGAAAGCAACTTTGGCTGATGAAGTCCTTGAGCTGAAAATTGTTAGAGGGTTGAAAAGTGTTCCAGGAAAGACCACCCTATGGCCACATCTGATATTCTTCCCTAGGCATCTGCTTTGGACCCTGTCTTGAAATAGGAGACTGGGCTAGATTGCCAGACCACTGATCTGACAAACTATAGCTGTCCCTATGTTTGGTATGACATACTATAGTTGCCCATATGTTAACCTCCACTTGCATACCCAAATTATATGGTTATTTTCATTGCTATAGCACTTTGAAGCCATGGTTATGGACAAGAACTTATTGGGCTAATGTTATAAGTGTAATGTAGAAAGATTACTGGCAAATTCCTCTAATTCTGAGATCCAATATTTTCTGTTTTATTTCTCATCTCGGTAGCACCACTCTGGCATATATACACTTACAGATACCTCACTTTACATAGCCTTCGATCTCAAAGTGGTAAAGAGATGGCTAATCAACTGCATCAAATGAGCATCACCTTCACGATGCAGATTGCAAAACAGCACAGCCCTATGACCTCTGCCTGTGATTTGCATGCGTGGCAAACAAAGTCAAGTCATTTGATGCCAGGCACGAATACCAGTTGCCTGCTATGGGAATCCACAATGTTTACCACAAAAGCAAAAGATAAAGTTCATCTGAAATAACCGCTTCCCTTCCTGTTTATGTCTGTTGCTGCAACAGCACCATTTCATGGTTCAAAGGCAGCTGGCAGATGAAATGTAATTAGCAAGGTCATCTGATTCTTATACCTCACCAGCAGTACATTATTGATCAACAGAACAGTATAGTCCTTATAGAACCGCAAAACCTAAGATTTTCCACTGTACTATATTATACAGCAGATTTTATCCTAAAGTTGTTAACAAGAAATTAACTGTCAGGGATTCATTCTCTAGAGAACTTACGAGGTTCCTTCTAATATGCCCAATCCTACATCTGTAGAATTGCATAGTGCTGTGAGAATAAATCAGCATATTTAATCATTTTGTTGCACTTATACCCAGTGCCACTGTCATCCATCCTGTCATTTGCCACCTTTCTTCCACCAAGGAATTAGTCATAAAAGAATGAAGGGGAAAAAATGAAAAAGAAAAACAACAACAAAAAGCTTCAACAGAAGTTTTTTTTCCTATCCCTAATAAATCCCTTAAGTCCCTTTACTCCTCTTTGAGGGGAGGATTTCATTCACCCCTTAAAATATATAAATCTGCCCCCAGAAACTTACCACAAGTTCAGAGAATCTAGCATTGAGCTCCTCTGCTGGTGGGATTGGGACAGAAAACTCAAGGAACTGGAGGGGGTTATTGTCCTTAAGGTTGATTTCAGGGAGGTCACTACCCCCAAAACAACAAAGAAATCCCAACGCATGACGATTCCTCTTCCGGGGCGCCATGATCATGGTGTATGTTGCTATCTTCTGATCATGTTCTGCAAAAAGAAAAAAAGAAACAAACAAAACCAACAGACATTAAATGATAAACAAGACTCTGCTGAATCTGTGCAGCTCTCTGCAGTTACAATGGTTATCATTGGTGTAACAGCTGGAAGAGCACAGAATGATCTGAGACACGAAAGAGCGAAATAAACACTCAAGCTAGACAAGGTAGCTAAGCTTTAATATGGTATTAACATGTTCTTGTATGGCAATGTAGAATCACTTCTCTCAAAGTTTCCCAAAAAGTTTTACAAACTCAGCGTGGAATTTCCCGGTAGGTAGATTTACCAGTAATGCTCAGTAGCCAAGGTTGAAAGCTACCATTGAATGCCAGTATTGGCCTTTCTCTCACTACTACAGTAAAGGAACCAAAGTATCAGAAGCTAAAAGCATAAACTGGAGAATTTACCCAGAACAAATGGAGGATCCTCCAAAGGTATCCCATTTGGTCAAAATAAAATGAACGATGAAACAATGAAGTAGAAATCAATTTTCCACCACTCTGGAGCCAGACCACCAAACACTCACTTATCCGTTTATGGCCAGGACTATCACAGTAGGAACATTTTGTCTATTATGTTTTCAAACACATGTAACAAGTTTGGGCTGCTTTATGTATCCAGGGGAGAAACTCCACTGTGCTAATGCATGCTTTCGATTTACATTTGAGCTGCCAGATCCCATCTTGACAGGACCCAGACTTGCAGGGCTTTGGTATCAGAAGCGTAAAGGCAGGCAAAAGGAGGCCTGAAGGAGGAGCTGGGAAGCGACTGATGTCACCACACCACACCGTTTGTGTGCAGCCCATCCAAACAGGAAGCCTCCTGCCAGCAGTTTGAAAGGAGGGATCTGTGCAGTCCACAGAGCGCCGCATATTTTGCCCTTTTAAGGGACTTGTTGTTTGACAGTTCAGGGGCTTATTTGTGCTATATTTTTTAAGGACTTCACTTTTTCACTTAATCTGCAGAATAAGCCATATCCTTAGAGAGTAAGTAACTAAAACCTGTTGTGAAGCCTGGCTCCCTGGGCACAGGGCAAGGGAGCAGGGAGGGAGGTGGCAGGTGAACTGAACCACAGGATGCTGGATGCTCTATCAGCGGCAACACAGCTGAGCTTTGTCATGGGAGCAGCTGCTGCCCTAACCTGCCCCACAATGCTTTGGTCTGTTTGCTTTCCAGAACAAGGCTGCTTTGAGCTCTCATAAAGACTAAGTAGTTGTGCTAGGAAAAGCACCTTTAGGACAGCAGTTGCACAGTGGGACTTAACATGCTGTGCACAGCCAGAAGCTTTCCAGGGACTTTGTGCACAGAAATCAGCATGCTCGCTTAAGAAAAAACTAAGCAACAAACAACAACAAAAAAACCCAACCCCAAACCTCCAGCCTTGTGGCACCCTGTGCTTGGCAGGAATCACCTGCCCTACTTTGTGCTGGGATTAATTTATTTAGCACCTCCTCTTATGCACTGGAGGGGCATCAGCTGCAACTCTCATGCAGCTGAAAGGAAAGTCAGCCAGTGCCAGGCAGTGTCTTCTGGCATGCCTGCTTTCCTTTGCCAACTTTGCAAGGGCTCGTATGTCTCAGCAGGGCTCACTACGGCAGGGTGATGCTGGCTTCAAAAGTAAATTTAAAAGATCATTGGATTCTCACTAGGAGATGCCAAAGGCTAACTTAACCACAGAACTGGTCTCTGACACTGGTTCAGTTAGCAAAACCAAAACGCCCTCAAATCCAGCACAACGATGTGCACAGCAACTTCTGTTTCCTCTCAGTAGTGGAGAGTTAAGAGATTCAGTTCTTAAAAGATTTCCCAAGAGACCCTCAGAAGAAGTTGAACTTGTCTACCACAGACCATCTTCTCAGGGACTACTCTGAGTACAATGTCCTTTATGGTAATCTGGTCATGGATGACATTAGAACCCAGTAGTTTGACAAAACTTTGTTTTGGAGGAACTCAAATCAATGAGCCACACCTGATTTACATACAATATAACTACACTTGCATCAATTCAGTTGTAAACCAAGTTCTGGCCCACTGTCTAGAGGCTTCCTCATTAACCATCAAAGGACCAGCATTCTCTGGGGCATGGACAATTAATCCTCCTTGGAAAAACTGGCTGAGACATTGAAGGGATAGAACAATAGCATCTTCCTGTATGAGCTCAGGTCAACACTTCGGTAAGCAGTCCTCCAAAAGAGGCACCTTACCAGGAAATGAGTATGCAAATGGATATGAAGGCCAACGTTTTCTATAGGGTAAGTGCTGCCCTGTTCAGGGCATCACAGGTTGTCCTGTACTGACTTTCATCACTCAGCTTTCATCTTAAGAAGGTTCATCTAAGAGGTGAACAGTCAGTCTCCAAGCCTTCTTCATCCACAATGCTGAAAAATACACAGGCTAGTGCTTGTTCCTGTAGTTCGGCATTTATTCCTTGGGGTCCATGCTTGAGAAACTCAGCAAACCTCCTCAGTTTTCACTACGCTGCAAAAGCACACAGAGCTCAGGTGAACAGTAACCTTGTATTACCTCACTTTCATAAAGCATGACTCCATTGGGTAATTCATACACTGGTATTTTCCAGGTCCATCTATAAGCAGCATGCAGGAAATTCATACTGAGTCAGAGGGGTAAAATGGTACTTTTGTATTGCTACAACACTGTCCCTGTAGATAAGTGAGGTGTCTAGATGCTTTTAAAAGAAGAACAATTGAGGACTGCTAGAGAGGAATCCAGCACAAGTATTTTAGAATTGAATCACTGAATGAATGAGTGCTATTTCTAAGTGGGAATACCGTCTTTATCTAAAGATTAAGCCTGCCAATCACAGGATGCTGAGGGGCATTTACTTAAGTTGCACTGTTTATACTATTTAAAAACTAATTACAACTCCTTGATTTTTGCTGGTGAACATAATTTTAAACAAAACAAACATTTTCTAATAGCCTCCAAATTAATAACCTTTTTTCTTTTCTTTCTCTCTCTTTTACCTTTTCTTTGTTAAGAACCAAATCTGGGGAAACTGCTTTCAAAGGATGAGGCTGGGGAGGGGGAGAGGCAAGAAAGAGAATGAAGAACATCAATTACCACTCAGAAAAATGAAGTAACAAAGCTGTCATAAAAATTTATGAAAATAACAAAAGGTGGGGGGTTTACTCTAATAAAAGCTCTGTTGCCTTTCAACTTCATACAAGTAAAGTGACTATAAAAATGAAATGTGCAATTATCTATTTCTATATATACCTCCGGTGAGAATCAATGGGAAATCTCTCTCTGGAGAGAATCCCACTATTACACATAACTTCCTCCCACAGCTCTTCTCAGTTGTACTGTTTTACCCTTTTGCACAACACAAGTTGTCATCATTTTAACAGCTAACCGCACACCCGCTCCTCATAGCGATCACCCTCCTGCTTCCCAGCCCCATCTGTGGTTCGGCTCAGGTCAGGAGTCACAGTCTGGAACTTTGCCCGAGGTCTAATTATAACAACGTCCTCTTCCTCTGACAGGGCGTACGTGTTCATTTCTAAACCATTTGGCCCAGTGACCAAATATAATTAAGCTAATGCAATTCTTCCAAGTCTTATCAGAAGGTTTAGCCACATGGGATGAGATCCATGCTAACTGCACACGAGGATCCTCTTTAAATTGCAGGTTCTAAATTCAGTCTCAATCTTTTCTTCACTCATTTCAGAAATTATAATTTTCATGCAAACGTATCCTTTAAATAAGCAACATTCCACAAACAATAAGTCACCTGAAACAACTGCTATGCCAGCAGCTCTCCTGTGCAAGAGAACTGATTATCATAGTTTTAACCTCACTGTCTTGTCCTTCACCAGAGTGAACAGCCAGAGCACAACTATAACTAAAATAGAGAAAATTAGGTTTGTATCATCACCTTTGGAAAAACAGAAGAAAGAGTGAGAACTCTGTGGGTTAACTAAAGACATGCAGTCCTGCAAAACCAGTTTGCAACATAAGGAAGCATTAATGGAAAACACTTCCAGAGCTGAATCTCCACTGATCATCAACAGACACACAATGTCAGTGGATGTAGCCACAGCTCTCACCTGAGCGGGAAGTATGGGACATGCAGAATTATGATGCAGAATCACTGTCCACACTGGTTTATGCTAACAGGAGAGGAAACAAAGTAAATCACTTCTGTTTCCCTGTAAATTGTATCTTTCTCTATGGCAGGATAAAACATATAAATGTGATGTATTACCACAGAAGTAGAAAGAAACCTGAATTTAGACTGGTTTGGAACATAAGCCAAGTCACTCTCCACCCCCAAATCCAAGTTAAATCTCTATGTTATTCAACTATTAAAAAATAAACCATCAGAACTTCATGGCATTAGAATAGCTACCTTCATCATCACTTATTGGTGATGAAATGAAAAAAAATAAGCACCATGCTCAAAATTTGTCAAAATATATACATCAGGTAAAGCTAAAGAGCACCATACTGATCCTATGCTCAGTTCCCCGGATGTGGTGGGTTGACCCTGGCTGGGGGCCAGGTGTCCACCAGAGCTGCTCTATCACTTCCCTCCTTTCTCTAATCAGGAGAGAAAAGATATAACTAAAAAAAACTTATGGGTCGAGATAAGGACAGGGAGAGATCATTCTCTAATTATCATCACGAGCAAAACAGACCGAACTTAGAGAGGGAATTCATCTTATTTATTACTAAGCAAAACAGAGTAGAGGAATGAGAAATAAAACCAAATCTTAAAACACCTCCCCCCACCCCTCCCATCTTCCCGGGCTCAACTTCACTCCCGGCTTCAACCTCCGCCCCCCCTCAGCGGCACAGGGGGACGGGGAGTGGGGGTTACGGTCAGTTCATCACACGGTGTTTCTGCCGCTTCTTCATCCTCAGGGGGAGGACTCATCGTTCCTCCGCTCCAGCGTGGGGTCCCTCTCACGGGCTACAGTCCTTCACGAACTGCTCCAGCGTGGGTCTCTTCCATGGGGTGCAGACCTTCAGGAGCAACCTGCTCCAGCATGGGTCCCCCACGGGGTCACAAGTCCTGTCAGCAAACCTGCTCTGGCGTGGGCTCCTCTCTCCATGGGGGCCACAGGTCCTGCCAGGAGCTTGCTCCAGCGCGGGCTTCCCACGGGGTCACAGCCTCCTTCAGGTGTCTCCACCTGCTCCGGCGTGGGGTCCTCCACGGGCTGCAGGTGGAATCGCTACACCCCCTCATCCTCCCTCCATGGGCTGCAGGGGGACAGCCTGCTTCACCATGGTCTTCACCACGGGCTGCAGGGGGATCTTGCTCTGGCGCCTGGAGCACCTCCTGCCCCTCCTTCTGCACTGACCTTGGTGTCTGCAGAGTTTCTTACATCTTCTCACTCCTCTCTCTGGCTGCAAAAGCGCTCTCTCTCTCTCTGTTTTTCTCTTTCTTAAATATGTTATCACAGAGGCGCTGATTGGCTTGGCCTTGGCCAGCGGCGGGTCCGTCTTGGAGCCGGCTGGCATTGGCTCTATCAGACACAGGGAAAGCTTCTGGCAGCTTCTCACAGAAGCCACCCCTGTAGCCCCCCCGCTACCAAAACCTTGCCACGAAAAACCAACACACCGGACCACATTGCTTCTCCAGTACACAGATGGTGGAAGTATGAAATCACAGCATGTTCCATTTACCATGGGAATTTTCCATGTATGTCACATAGAACGTGACAGATGTCAGATGCAGTATAAAGCAATTGCAGCATGGGGGAAAGGGAGCAGGCAAGCAATCCATTTGTTGCATCCGCAGCAGTAACCCAACTCCTTCAGTTCGAATTTGTCACTATACTAAGGAGTTTCCTGCTCTCCAGGGCACAACACTGTAACAAAATAACCAACTATTTTAAATCCACAAAGTTAAAACCTTTCTTTCAGGAAGGAGGGTAGTCCTTCCTGAAGAACTCACCTGCCTACTATGTTGGACAGGAAGGCATCAGACCCAAAATGGATCAACAGATCACAGGAAACAAAATCCTGGAAAACAAGCAGGGCCTTGTGCAGCGACAGCCACTCTGTCCCTGTGAACCATGGCCCACACCTAATAGTTCCATCAAAGGAGAGCACTCGGCTCCAAACACACTGGACATTTTGAAGCCAGTTCATGGATTTTTCCCTCCCACAATGCATCACAACAAGGGTGTAGATCTCAAGGTGGCATGAGGACTTTGCAAACTAGACCAGGCACTCAGCTCTGGTCTGTTTTACACACCAACCCATCAAAACTGAGATGATTGAGAGTTTCAGAGAATTCCACAGACCTAAAGATTGTCTCCTGCTATATATATATAGCATTATATATTATTTATACTTCCCCCCCCCCCCCCATTTATTTGCCTAGGAAATATGTCCTGAGGTAAGAAAAAAGGCAAAGACAATTTGTCTGGTGTAACTATATCCATGAACCTACTTAATACAACATGTCTATCAAAAACCTGTCTATTTTTAATACTTTAAGGATGCTCAGGATGTGCTGGATGACTAATGACCACTAATGTTAGTCTGTTAATGCCCACAAATCCAATACCTCTCACCTGATACCAGCTTATCAACACAGAAAAAGCTAAAGAACTGTAAGAGGACTTTCCCTTCTGAAAGATTAATTTACAACACTTTCTCTGTCTTCATCTGGGAATGAGGGGAAAAAAAACTTACAAAAAAACCAAGCTGACTGAACAATCCATTCATTCTTTTATCTACTAAGAAGTTATTTTCACAAATGAACTGTTACCAAGATTAATTGTCCTGTCTTCCTCACTATGAACTACATTTGTTCTATTCATATACCTCACTAAAGATTACCCTATGCCCTTCTATCAAAAAAATAGCTTCTCCTTCAGGCAGGAAAGAACGACACTTTGCAGTTTTAGCCTTAGTTCTCTCTTTCCTTCTTTCCTATTAGTTTTGGTTTTATTCTCTACTTCCCCCCCCCCCCCCCCCCCCCGCCTATTCCATTTCAATATCCAAACTATCTTTCATGACAACTCTTAGACTTGGGATGGTTTCTAGCAGCCACTTCCTACACCTCAAACTGCAAAACTCCTCTCTCTTTTTAAGCAGATATTAAAGAGGGAAAAAAAAACTTCTGAAGAGACACCTACTGCGTGACACAAGCTGTAAAGCCTGCACCACACTTTGTGTATGTTTTATTTTTGTTGTATTATACTCTATCAGTATGTGGGTTTGTGGTTTGGTTTGGGTTTTTTAGTATTGTTCTCCATTGTCCCAGCTGTGGCACCACGGTTGTAGGTTCTCCAGTGTAGGGTCTTAGTTACCTGCTTAAATCAGTTACTGTACAGTGCCAAGTAGACTTATGGTACTATCCAAAAGGTAATAAAAACAGTAGGTCAGCAAAAAGTAATCACCCAGCGGGAATCTGGCCAGGACAGACGATTCACACCCCAGTAATGATGCTGCTGTAGAGGCAGCATTTAGCAGTGTCCACAAATCCAGTGTGGATAAATTTATGCTTTATGAAATAATGGAATTTATGCAATGATTTCCCCTACCACAGCATTAGCTTCACTAGATGGCTTGGTTTGTTATGTCATTGTTCTTCTTCAAATCGCTATGATTGTAACAGCCTGTGGGAAATACGCTACATGAAAGCAAACATGGGGAAAGAATCCCACAAAACCCACAGATGCCACCCCAGGACCCAATCATAACTGAGGATAAAACCATCCAGCAGTAAGTCTTTTCAAACACTCTTTACGATCCCTAGATTTTACTTTTGAAAGAATTCAGGTGCTAAAAATGTTATTTAGGACTCGCCAAGAATATACTGTAATCTCAGGGCCATGAATACAGGACAAGACTACAATCCAAGTTGTGTTTGTGCTATGCAACAGAGCAGGTCTGAACTTCCTTTTCTGCAGACTACGGATCCAGACAGCAAAGCTGTCTTTACTTTCTTTTGTGATGCAGTTTCCCAGGAGAGTGCGCCTTAGAAGCTGGAGTGTGAGATGAAGCCTTTATTCAATATAAGAACTCATAGACTGAAGACGAAATAGATCATGATGACATCAGTCAAGCAGACATACGCATTGACAGTCAGAATTTGCACATTGCTCCTTCAGGTCGAATGCAGAAGACTATTTTCCTCTACAGGAGGATGAAGTCCAGTGCCTTTTACAGGTTTTATGGTATGAAATGCCTTTAATGTAATTGTTTTGAAACCGGCTCTAATCAGTAACGTCTGTCAGTTCTATCCATAGGACCAGCTCCCAAGGATGAGACATCCACACCCCAGAGCCAAATCTTTGATCACCTCAAGAAAGAAGCCAAGGATAGAGTGATCTGGAGAACAAGCTGTCCCATTCAACCCTCTACACCAAAAGACCAAGAATACTGATAGAGCAGATTAGTACTAAAGCTTGGTCTAGGGACCTGAAATCTCTGCAATATTTCTATCGGAAAGAGTGAGGTTTAGTTACAAGGGAAGTCAATCCAGAGTTTCCCAGTAGCACTAAGAACTGCCACCTTCAGAAGAATGAACACGCAAAACCCCATTACTAAGAGTGTCCCTGTCTTGTTTGAGTCATTGTAATTTTTCCATTCTGTCATTGCCCAATTATTTCCAGACATGATGTAACTACTTTGCCAGGGGATTTGGGAGTCAAAATGTTGCTGCTGTTGTCATCGTCATCCTGGGTGCATGAATTTTCCAGACAAAATAAGCAGCTGAGGGCATTAGAGTGCCTCTACTGAGAGAGAAATAATCTGTAAGAACTGCCAGTGTGCTCCAAGAAAAACAAACAAATGGTAAAGGTCTGATTACATCTTCCCAAACTCTAGCTCATTTCCATGTGAAATACTGTTTTCTTACTGAGACAATTAGTAGAAGAATGTTTCATCTGGTCCGATGTCATCACAGCATACAAAAATTGATTTCCATTCTAACACTGGGTTCAGGGCCACTTACAAAACATTAAAGCTCAACTTGACTGGAAATATGCCTTGGTTATAACCACTGGAAATGAGCCACAGATGTAGGCAAACAAGTGCTGTTTTCACTATTGACAGGCAAATCAATTGCCTGCACTGATAAAATTTTCCTGAAGTTCTGTCATTGGAAAAAGCAACTCAGTCTTTGTAATAAATGGGTATAACTGGGGAAAAAACCCAACACAGACAACATTTGGACTTTTACATGTTTTTTGTGGATGGCACTGAATCTCTTCAAAACATCGATGCCACCTGGGAAAGCCAGGTTCCAGGCTGCAGATCTGCCCCAGCACTAAGTGGTTCTTGGTTCAGTTCCATATACTGAAAAGCCACTGATGGGGATGATAGTTAAAAGGCTTCTTTAGTGATTCACTAAATGGAAGAAACAGTCGGTAGATGCATCACAAAGGGAACAGGTTTTGGAATTTCGATGCTCTCTCCATCTTAGAGATGATTTTCATAGGTCAAGGCACAGACAGGGTCAAAGTGTCATTGATTTTATATACCTATTTTTTAAGCTACTCAGATTCCAGGGTTGTCAATTTGGCACCAAAAATGAATTCAATCTAGAAAATGAAGTGAAGAAAAGGTCATATACAGCATTTTATTCCAGCATTTTTATTTTTCTTCAACATTCTGACAAGGGATACTCTGGGTTCAATGCCCTGAAACCTCAACATTACGCAAGTAGGTTTGAACTCCAAGCCAGCAGCCTGGTGAAACTGTTGAACTTTTAACCTAACGTGTCTTCATGAAGAATGGATATTTGGAAAGAGTTCTGCTCAACGATTTTGAATTGTTTTCTGTGTGTATTTTTAAGCGGCATCCAGATAAAATATATTTTCTGGCTGCAGTAATATTTACAGGAGGAGACTTTACACCAACACTGAAAGCTGGCTTCAGAGCTGTGACTTACTGCTTTAGGTTTTGTGGCTGTTAAGTGTTTCATGACATTAGGCTGAACAAGGCCTCATCTATATTTAGGTCAAATTCCACAGAGCTGATGCTCCAAGTGACACAGGTAGCGATCAGTTACGAGGGTCTGAAAAGAAAGCATTACCTAAACCCAGCCACCTTCCTTGCATGGTCAGTGGGTGCTTTTGGCCAACAGCGGTATGTTGCAAAGAGCACAGTGAAAGGAGGAACAGGGAGAACCCCCTAAAATACACAAATGTGAGGGTCTTCTCTACAAAACCATGCATATTCATGTGGTGTAGAGCATATGGTACACAAGGGTGTAGTGCCTGTGCCAGTCGCTACCAACTCTGTTCTACCGCCTTCTCTGGGCTGCCAATAGCTAGTTCTAGTCTCCCAGATTCTCATGGCAACAGGCCATGTCCACATGCAGGCCCTTTAGTGTTCATGATTAAGAAAAGTTTAAGTACTGAAGTATATCTAGGGAAGATTTCCTAGTACTGTAACTGACCAACACACTCTTCTTCCCCAAGCATAGGTCATTTGCTTAAATGTACACTCAGACACCCAAAGAAAACTGCAGAGAAGCTGCATACAGCGGATGTTTGGGTAGTCATCTAAGTATGTACAGTAAGCCAAGAGCCTGCCTGAGGATAGGGCAAGTTCTTTAAGCTTCTGAGCCCAAGCTACTTGCATCTTGTTAACAAAGATATGAGCACACTCCACAGAAAACCAGACGGCAGTATAAAATTCCCTCAGCTCCCCACCACAGCTGTAGACTACAGGGAAAAAAACAAACAAACAGAAAAAACCCAACAAAAAACCCCCACCAAAAAACCCCCAACCCCACCCTGCTTCTAAACAGCCACTTGATCTGGGTATACAGTCCTTAGACATGATTCAAAAAGACAGCCCACTGTATACAAATAGAACAGAAGTCTAACTTCTATTAGAGAAGCAGTGTCTTCTTTATCCCCTTAGGGCTGCAAACATTATTATTATATCCAGTGATGTATGTTGTTGGAGAACATGTACCAATATCACTGCTTGTTGTCTCTAGTTCTGTACAGCACTGATTTATTTGATAGATTGTTCAGGGTTTTATCCAAATCATTACCTGCTGCAGTTTGATTTGTCTCGCCATTTGGAAGTATATTTACAACTTAAATCATTAATTTTTCTTTCATCTTATATCTTAAATTTATGGATAGAATACATACAAATAAAGACAGAAAGCTGTTATACATTGCCTCCTACAACAAGTTCAGGTCTTGGCTCTCCTGCCCTTGTCAGGCAGGGACATTAATAAGATAAATACATATTATGCAAGAATATCTCCCACTGCAGGAAAGACTGAAAACATTATCCCTATTTTTGACTTGTTGTAGAGAAGACACAGCCAACCACAGTGCCAAAATCTTTCCAGTAACAAAAAGTAGCAGCAACATTTGATCCTCTCCCTGCCCAGAAACCCATCTGAACAAGGAAGCACTCTCAATTTTCAGACAATAATTTGTTCCTACCTCCCAGCAAAATAAGTGGGAACTGCAAAATGTCAGAAGCTCTGAAACGTCAAGACCAATGTATTTGGACTGGATGGCAAATCTAAGCAGAAATACCTTATATGTAACCCAACAATTTGCATGCAAGCTGCTAGCCTACCACTAATTTTTAACTATTGGTTGTTGGACCAGTAAATGAGATGAAAGTGGTACTAACACTACTGAATGTTCATGTTTTAGTCCCCCCTGCCCAGTCATTCCTACAACAAGAAAAGGGTCCACCACACTACAGTGGTGCCTGGCAATGCTTAAAACAGAGAAAATTGTACAGAGTAGTGGCTCCATCTCCAAATCTCTGAAAAGAGGATAAACTAGCAGATGTATAACGCAAACACTGAGCCCGCACCACTGAGACACTCTTCAGAGTGACCTCTTCCCTACTGCTTGTTCTGTCCGTACCCTAACACCAGTCAAATGAAGCCTGTAAGAAGCATGGCTACTGCCCAGGAAATGTTCTTAGTGCTGGGTTTACAGTGTTATCAGCAATTAATCACAAAAAGCTCCACTGGGATAACACCAGAATTAAACAAATTAAGCAACGCAAGTCTAGAGAGGGGAATCAGTGTGGGAAGTAGTTTTAAGGAACATTATTTTGTTTCCGAGAAAAAAATGGTTCTTTAGACAGAAGCAAGTCCACAAGGTCTTAGAATATCCTGTTCATGCTGAGATTTCAAACACAGGCAAAAATTTTCTACATTTTTAAGAGGTCATGCGTGATAAGGAAACAATTCATCTCCTACAGGGTCTACTAATAGCAGCACTAACTCTCCTTAATTTCCAGAGCACATTTCATATCCACATCAGTATTGCAGGATGCATTTCCAGCATCTATGAGATTACTTCTACAGTAAGATTTTTCTCCCCATTTAAATTGCAATAGCCTGACTACATGTTGAACAGTTCTCAATCATCAAATCCCCGGCATGATGACCACTAAGTCACCTGTTTCCCAGAAAGCTGCTCATAGTAGAAATGACCTCCAAGGAAGTGATTTTCACAGCACGTCAGAAATCTCTGTGCAAAAGAGGATGAAACATAACACTACCCAAATAAAAAAATAAAAAAAGACAAACAAAAAAACCCAACCCAAACACCAAACTTTAGTACTGCACTGGATCCACCTTGAGAAGCAGTCTTGTCTCATTCATTTAATAGAAAGAAACCAACACTGACAATATCTTGGAAATGAGCTCTCTTTGCCCCTTCTAACAGATCACTCCGGACCAAAAAAAGCATTTCTCGAAGTGGGAAGGAGTGTCTCTAAGGACCAAAATTTGAGCTTGAGTTACTAAATAACTGAAAAGAGGGAAGCCACTTATCAAGGGAAATGGAGCAAAGGGCAAGAGGAAAGATCAGTTTTCTAGCTGGAAGGATGCTGTGCTCTGCAGGAGTACTATAGCAAGTCTCGTGCTGTGGAAGACCTTGGTATGGAGGTAATGTCAGCGGGTCAACCAGCCAACAATTCGGTCAAGAAAATAAATTTATGCCTTTGTATTCAGTTCTTCAAATATTTAGGCTGAGGTCACTCCAGAGGAAATCTCTTTCTTCTCTGATACTAACGGTCTGACATTCTCTAAAGCAAATTATTTCAGAACTTTGCCAAGGAATGCCCCCAAAATCATATTTATGTAGGCAAAGTCAGCAGGAAAAGAAAAAAAAAAAAAAAAAAAGCAAAAAGCAGAAATAAAGAAAAAGAGAGAAGCATTTTATCCTTTTTTTTCAGAAAGGCATTGGAAGGTATACCAAAAATTCTGTTCATCTTATCAAGGCAGTACTTTCAGGGCAAACATACTACTGGAATTAGGTTATGAAGACTTTACAAGAGCCTTTCATTCCTCAGATGAGTGAACAACATGCATTCCCTATATAGTTTCGTCTCCACGGGTATAACAGACTCCTATTAATTCTGATGGAAACATGTAACCTCACAGAACAAGAGACCAACTCTTCCAAACAGAACTCAGACTCAGTTATAGTGAAATGTCTCTCACTGGAATTGTGCCAGGTGAGCACCTGAGATTTTTTACTTTTTTTAGTCCCCAAAATATTTCATTTTCTCCAAAGGTCTTTTGAGCTGATTTTAGCAAAATCAAAGTAGAGCATCCATATCATCATTTCCTGACTCCTGGGGAATGTATTCCAAGTCATATACAAACTTCAGTAGGGGCCAATGTGAACGCCTCTTTTCAACTGTATTCACTCATGCAATTTCTATCATTATAAAAGGGAAAGAAAATCCAATGGTGCTAGTACCAGAGTTGATAAAGAAACTTTCTTCTTTAATAATTGAGATTTAAAATAAATGGTTAGACTGAAGATAAAACACCTTTTCATTTGGGCTGTAAAACTGTTTTCTTAAGTCTGCTTTAAGAAGTGAGCCATGTAGCGAGGCAGAAAGCTAACGCTAAATTGGAGGCAATACCTCACACTGGAACAAGAAAGCGTACATGTACTTGGTTAGTGTTGCACAGACCTCTTGCCAGCCTGGATGTACTCAGAAAAGGTTTAGTCTTCCACCTGAATCCTAAGTCTGTGAAAGTGTCTGACTACAGATTCAGAAAAGCAACATAAGCCATATGTCAGTAGTAGTTTTATGCTTCAGCTACACTTCCACACTTTCCCTTAAACGTTCCTTGCCCAGGAATACTCTTCCATGCCGCTTATAACAGCTTAACCAGCTTGCCTCAAATTAGAAAGTGAGGGCAGAGTCATCACTGCTTCTGACACCACTAAGCAGAAGCTGCTCTCAAGCTGTGCAGAAAGTCAAAGCTTTCCTTTCTCTTTGGGCCCTGAGCAGAACTTCTGCACCTTTACCAGCCAGTGCCAGAGTGCAGAGTTGGGCATCATGGACTTCACTGCAACAACCTTCAGCTCTCCCCATCCTGCACCGCCATCATCACTGCTAGCAAAGACCTAGATGTAGTTTGCTCACTGTTCATCCTCACCCACAGATTTTTTCAATGCGTCTCAGACCAGCAGTAGATAAGCAGCACTGACTCTGGAGAGGATAACTATCACAAGATGTACAGTGGAAAGTGACTTTAGATGCAGACTTTCTCATCCACTGATTGAAAAACTTGTTGGGATATGCCAGTGTTCTGTATGTCTCTTAGTTGATTTCAAAGGAACATTTTATGTTCTGTTCTTACTTCTATTTACAGATTCCCTTCACCAGCTATAGTTTTGGAGCCTATCAAACAAAATGCTTCTTATCTGCCTACCACTTCTGAGACAACCCCATGGAAATAAGCTAATGCCAGCACACTGACATTCAGGAGCTGCTCAACAATCACAGAAGCTGTTTAGCATCAGCCATCCATAAACAACATATGTGCATTCACAGTGCCTTGGCACTGGCAGAGAGTTGGTGAATAGTAAACCAATGTCCTCCTGTTCTGCTGGTCATTTAAGCTCCCACAAATAACTTGTGAATAAACATGTTAAAAATGGATAAGAGGTTTGGCTGGTAGAACATATACTTAACGCTCAACTATTGAAATACAAGCCAAAATTCTAAGCTTCTTTCACTGCTTTGGTCATATATCTCTGGTTTTCAGTGCAAGGTGTTTCTACACGGTAAATGTTTCCAGGCTCACAAAACCAAACACACGCACACACCAATGCAGTTCTAAAAGAGGAAAAACAGACAACTCTTGTGTGAGCCTTCCTTCCTTCCCCATCTGAAAATAATAAAAACACCCTCCATCCAGACTTCTGCCCCCTCTTTCAAACTCCACTGACTGCCATTGTAGCAAATGCTCCACCTTAGTTCACGCTCTCTGTCCCCTCTAGATAAAGCAAAGGTAAAAGGATTTACATCCTGTCTCACAAATAATCTGCTAGAAGAAAATCCCTTCCACCATTTTTTAGAACATAAAGAGCACAGGTTTTTGCAACACCTCCTTCCCATCTTCTTCCAGCCAAGGAAGTACTTCAGTAAGGAGATTGAAAGATAGAGAGTCTAAAACAAAGCTTTACTATGGTCCACATATATAATCTGTCTCATTTCCTTGTCCTCATTCCCACCACCAGACAGACCCAAAAGCCCACAATGTTTTGATAAACACACCAAAAGTAGCTGGGGACGTAAGTATGAAAACATGTACAGCAAGTTTATTTTATGCTGGTTTGTTTTATGGCTCTCCTCCAGCATTTTGGATGCACAGCCATACTAGGGTCACAGTGCTAAAATTTTCCTTAAACAAATCCCACTTGAAGGTCCAGGCCTCTTTTTCTCTCTCCATACCACCTGCATCCCAACAATCTGGAAAGAAAATGGAATTTATGCATTATTATTTTTTTCTGCACTGGATATGTGCATCCCTCTGCACAGAGTCCTCTCCTAGCTTGGCCATGCTATGTCATGCCTTCCTTCATCAATGTAGTTTCCCAAGCAGTGTGTGGGAAGAGGATCTGCACAAAGGTGACTAACCACTTTGTCTCTTCAGATCCAAAAGTTGGTGGGGATGCAACTTAAGAGTTTTGAAACAAGCTCAGCAGAACAGCTGGAGGATCCTGGTCCCCTCAAAGCCCAAGTGAGATGAGACAAAGGTCAGGGTTCCCTCAAGTATTACATCCCACAGTGGCTTTACACACAAAAAGCCCCATCTCACAAGGCTCCAATGCCCCATTTTAAGCTTCAGTCCAGATTTTTCCATTAAGAGGACATTAGAATCCCAAAGCACATTTTATTCTGTCCATCTCTGAAAGGTAGAAAAAGTTACAAGTCCGCATTATTTTACCAGGCAGTAGAGGCTAATCTATATGAAATATATTGAAGGAAAAAAAAATGTTGAACGGAAGACAAGAAATGGAAATATTGCCTTCAGCCTCACTGAGGAAAATGTATGTCTTTCTCAAGGAACAATGCTTCTTTCATGCACTTATAAAGAAAGTTTTCTTTCTTTACAAACACTGCAATGTAAAACTAAAAACAAACAATCCCCAGATTAACAAGGAAGATCTGACAGGTTTTCTTTAAGAGACAAACTGAACAATTCTTGGAGCAGGTAGTGGTGGGGTGAGCCATGACACACCTTTCATTCAGAAGTTGATAAACGAGTTCTGAGCAACTGGTAGAGGGAGAGAAAAAGAGAAAAGGAAAGTGTGAAATGAAAAGTCAAATATCCCCTTTAAGAAAAAGATACAGTTTTGGTCTGCAAGGAGGATTAAAGAGAAAATTTAGAAGCAATATTTTCTACCAAGAATCTCTTCCAGGGAAGACCTGACTTCCTGGCCCCAGAAGCTACATGCCAAACACTTTCACATAGTCAAGAGCCAAAAGACACACACCACACACCTTGTGGAGCTGAGGAAAGGGAAAGCACTAGGAAGTGGTTCACAGGCTGGATGTGACAATAAATCTTTGTGACTCCTGCTGCTGCTTTTGAGATAAGGCTGGGCCAGGCAAGTAGCCGGCTTTTAAGAAAATGCTGCAATACTGATCTCAGCAGTTGAGGTTGGAAGGGGCCTCTCAAGACTGTCTAGCCCAACTTCCCTGCTCAAGCAGAGTCAGCTAGAGCAGATTGCCTAGGACCGGGTCCATTTGAGTTTTGAGTATTTCCAAGGATAGAGTCACAGCTTCTCTGGGCAACCTGCACCAGTGTTCAGCCACTCTCACAGTGAAAAAGTTTCTTGTGTTCAGATGGAATTACCTGTGCTTCAATTTAAGCTCATTGCCTCTTGTCCTGTCACTGGGCACCACTGAAAAGAGTGCACTTTTCTTAAGCAAAGAGTCAGATTTCTCAAAAGTCCTCTTACCAGCAAAGACCCTGCTCTATGTAAGCTTTTAGTGGACTGATTTCTGTGTACAGATGTAGATTGGTTGCATGACGAGACTATTACAGAAATTCTCTCTTGAGACAACATCTGCTATTAACAGACAAGAACATGCTGCAGAACAAAGATCCATGCATTGAAGAGGTATGTTAGAAATAAAGACACCAGTACATTTTCCCATAAATCAAACTCATTATTGGTTCTCCCACCATAAAAATTCACAGACAGGGTGTCAATCAGCCCAAAAAAGACTCCTTATATTTGTAGAAAGTGAATCTTCACAGATTGTTACTCCACTACATTAGGCAGCTGCCCGATCCTTTCTCAAAACCAATTGTTAATGGCAGCACAATTTTGTCATTGACATTAAACGTTGCGATTCCCCAAACAATTTAATACCAATAGAAGGAGCTTTAAAGAAAAGCTCTTGACTGGTAATGCTTATCAAAGTTTGTTAACGATAAAACTGTCATTAACATTAAAACCTGTGGTTCCCCAGAGGATTTAACAAATAAAGGCAGGCTTAGAGAAAAGCTCTTGACTGGTAACACCAATCAAAATACTGTTTCCCAGTTCTAGTACCATCCACAGCATAGATGCTGTCGCTGCATTAACACAGGCAGTGACAGTGACAAACACAATGGACTTGTACATCTACTGGTTCCCATACCAGGTAAGCTAAGACCATTGCTATTGCACTGGCTTGCTCCAAGACATTCCCTAGATGTGCTAGCCTATAGTCTCATTACTTCACTGCTTGGGAATAAGTCTTCATAACTGGAGATGATCCAAACTAAAAAAATCCCCCAGAAAACCCCAACAACTTGGGTTTGGATTTGAATTCTTGAGAAGTTTAGGGCTTTGCAGAATTATTCCCTTTATATGCCTCAGCTGCTTGCACTGAAGTCAGCGGATGTTTGACCACTGATTTCTGTGGGAACAGGATGGGATTTTAGCTGCAGCAGGACTGCTAACCACTACCATCTAGTATTTGCCCTTCAGAAGCTTTTCAGGGCAAATGCTTAGAAACTAGTTGAATTCAGTTTTTGTAAGCAACCCCCCCCAAAAAACCCTTTCCCAGAGGTCAAGCCCTGTTCCCTAAGGCCCGGGTACAAGCTTTCTGGCAGGACTTCTCCTGAGCCTGTTGTGCGGAAGATAAGGAATTTGAATGATTTCCTGCTCAGCAGCATGTAGCTCCCTAAACATCTGACAGTTTATGTACTAGGGACTGTCTCCACAGAAACCTAGCTAGAGAGACCATGATGCTGAAAGTGACAGCTTTCCAGGAGCAAGCAGCTCATCTTCACTCCCTCACACTCTCCATCCTGTACTACTTCCTAACTTTGTTCTCTTGCCTGTAGCTCTACCAAAGCACGCCAGGTACTGCACCTCCACCTCCCAGCCAGGTCTGAAGGAAAGGGTATTAACTCCCACACCAGTGCTGCCAATAAAGCTGCTTCCAATGGGATCCTGAAATCAAACACGGTCTCCCATTCACCAAAACATCACGTGCCAAATGAGCTTGGCCCTGACTTGCCACCCTCCCGCACTGCATACATTATCTATCAGATAAGCCTCCGATAGAGCCCTTGGGCGATGTCTTTTTCATAACCATTTCAAAATCAGAAAGGCTTCCCCTCAAGACAGCTTGATTTCTATCTCTAAAGATGTAAACGACAAAGGAAAAACAAAAGCAAACCTTACATTTCAGGTTATCCTAAAACAGGGCTGCGTGCATCCCTCTGCCAGAAAAACAATGTAGCCCCCAAGGACTACGAGCCGGGTGTTCTCTCCCTTCAGGCATTCCTTTACCATGCAGCTGCTTGGTCTCTTCAGGACACTCGCCTGCTAGACTACACCCAGGAGATGCTGTGAGTAAGATTCCTTCCAGCAAAATTGCCCAGCCTCCCTTGGGGCCAAGCCTATCACATGCAGTAGCTGAGCTTATTCAGCCACGTCCAAGTTGTAGCCTCATGGAATTAGTGCCTGAAAAGTAAGAAGGATTTGGGACAACACAGTTCTTTAAAGGCTTACCTGAAATGAATGCCAAGACATCTAGGCTGGCCTCTCCAAGTTGTATGTGGCCCTTCAGGGCATTCATTCAAAACAGGGATTACTTGAAGAGAACATCTCAATTATGGTGTGCAGTTGAACAGAAAAAGCATCAACTAAAAGGAACATTTTACTATTTAGAGGAAATGCAGGAAATCCTTTTTCTAAACGCGCTGATCTTATCAGTCTGCTCTGCAGCCTAGCCTTCTTCACCACTGTCACTTACAAGAAGATTATATGTATAACCTGCAAACTTCACTTGCCATGCGTGTACAACACAGACTTGAATTTCAATAATTAGAATTTAATTTTAAAACAGAATTTGGCTCTTGCCATCAAGAGCAGATTTTCACAAAACTATCCAGCTTCCATTTCAGTACAAAACAGAAGGCAAATTTCCAAAAAAAGTACAGCTTATTGAACAGAGCTGGTCAAAAGGAGAAAGAACTGTCTTGGAAAAGAAAAAAAAATCCCTTGGAAAAGTAGCAAGCTATTTTAGTGTTGGGAATTTTATAGATGCCATTTGAGTTTGTGTTTTTTTAAAAGGAAAAAAACAAACAAACAAAGACATTTCTTCTTTCACCAATATATTTTCCCCTCCTACTGAACCCAAAAGAAATAAAGAAAAGAATTTACAAAAATCCATCACCACTGATTGCATAGCATTCAGTAGCATAAAAAAAAACAAAAAGGAGGAAATAGTTACAAATACATACATGGTTTTGGTGTGATTTATCACAAATTTTGAAATATCCAGCTCTCCTAAGAATGTGGAAACATTTGGGAAAATCTGTGTTTTCTTCAAAATTTGGCAATTCTGCGAACAGACCTTTTCATGGGAAATCTTAATGGAAAAATTTGCATGAGACATACCGAGGTCTCAAAAAAATCTAACCATCAGTGCCAGTAAGGGAGATGAACGCTTACCAAGATCTAGTCTGTCTTCTCAGAATAGTCACTCAAACGGCCAAGTGATTACCCTCTCCAACACCTGTGGGCTATTACCAGCTCTGGTCCTTCTGCAACAGCAATCATTTAGCTGCTAGTTTGGTCAGGAACATGGAGTTCTACTTTACCCCTGAGCTGCTTCGTCCACCCTGAACAGGTAGTATAGCACAAGAGAAGGAGACAGAATAAACCAGACCCACTGGGCTAGTTGTTTGTGCCATAATGTACAAGGAGAAGAGTAACAGCAGATCTTCTTCTGACTTGCTGGACAAGCATGTGAACTGTGGATAGCAACTCAGCAAAGACCAGTGCTTTTGCTGAGCAATTTTGAATGACTATGCTTGGGGGAGGGGATGGATTTAAAAATCATAAATACAAATGCATATAAATACCCTATATCAATCATGGATAAAAGAAACAACAGAGTAGGAATGTCCAGCTGCCTCCACAATCTGGTATGTTCCCTTTTAGATCTGCTCAAACCTTGTCACTTTTCAATTCCCATTTCAAAAAAATCCAAGCAAAACAAAAAAGAAACATCCCACAATTTGAAGGCACACATGGAAGGTACTGCAGATCAGAACATAGCAAGTGGCACTGTGCAGTGATAAGATAAAAGCAACACAGGACGATATTTCCATGTGTTAGCTGGGCAACAAGTGAATACAGGCTGGAGGCATGAAGGATGTGAAAGAAAGCGTAAAGTCCCGGCCTCACATTTATTTGGCTTCCACTGGCCAAAATCTAACACAAATCTCATAGACAATCTCATGAACTATAAAGCTGAAAGGGTTGTACCAATCAACTAGTCTGACCTCATGCATAGCACAGGCCACAGGATTGCCATAAATTAATTCCTGCCTGAAGTAGAATATAACTTTTCAACAGGCATCTCATTTGATTTAAAGATTTCCAGCAGTAGAAAAATCTACCACAAGCCTCAGTAAACTGTCTCTCACTTTAGAAATTTGTACTTCATCTGCCAAGTTTCAATTTCCAGAGCCTGGGCCCTGACTTTTCCTAGATTGAAGAACACTATCGCCAAATGTTCTCTGTTATAGCTAATTATAAACGGTGATCAACAAGTCACCTTCTAAGCACCTCTATAAATAGCTACAGGATAAGCTTTTGAGTCTCATCCATCAATACCTGGGATTAATCAATGTTAAATTCTGTAACCTTCCATTTGCTACCTCTGCAACAGTCTGTCACATGCACAATGTTCACTTGAAAAACAGTCAGGTCGTGGATCGAAAAAGTTATTCAAGTTTAAAACAAGAAGTTATGTCTCATGGCAACCTGGCAGGACACAAGGATATCACAATACATGTATGAAGAGAATGATGGTCTGCTTAAGATCATACAGCAAGTAAGTGGCAGAGCCCAGAGTAATGCCAGTTAATTCCGATTTTAAATCCTGGTCCTTGTTCACATTGCCATCTTCCTGCACAACATAAGACACGAGCTATTCTAAAAACAAAACAAAAACCCACATCCTGGAATCTCTCCAGATTTAGAGCAAGGTTTTTGAGCTATTTGCATGCAACTGAAAGTAATATAGAAAAAATCTTGGGATTTGCATAATAGTATCCTTCCTGATTATTTGAGGCACAGAAAACATACCAAGCAAATGAAACTATTAGGTCTGCACCCACAGCAGGCCCACTCACAGATTCTTGTTCTTCTGCAGCTTCAGAGGTGCTTGGCAAGACCACTTTCAGCAGCCTACTGAGGCTTTACTATCGATTTGATTTCTAAGAACTAAGTAGTCAACAAATTCTCTTAGTTCCAATTTTAAGCCTGTCCCACAAATTCCATTTTGCTAATGTAAACACCATAAAAAAACCCCAACAAACCTTTAAAAACAAAATATTTGAAAGTCAGTTTCCCTTCTTTACTAGCTGCCAAGAGCAGAGTTCAGGGCTCTGTGCTTCTCGAGTTGATGAAATCATTAACACCTACAGCAGCGTCAGGAATGTAACTCTGCCCTCAGGACTTGGTAAGTAATAAGAACCTGGTGTCAGTTTCACCTTTAAAAACCAGTTCCAAGTAATAAATTTCCAATTTGAGATCCGGATGGAAACCCAGCCCAAGCAGCACAGCAGAGGCACAATTCAGAGCACTTTGTCCAAAAGGTATCAACACTGGCAACTGTGCCAGCAAGATGCTAGTGAAAACAGTCAGAAGATGCCTACCATAAAATTATGCCTTGCTGCAAAATACATCCAGCAGAGCATGCGGAGAGTGACTACAAAAAACAGTGCACAACACTCACAGCACAGAAAGCTTGATTCATTTTCTCTTTAGCCAGTGCTTCTCTTGCTACAGACACCAGACCAAGGCTTAGGGAGGCCTTGTGTGGCAACGTCAGGCAGCAGTCAGCCAGTCTGGAAGCTAGAGAGCCAGTGTGAATTACAGGGTCTGTACGCATTTAGCAACTTCAATAAAGGACCCCCTTTATATTCATTACAACACAGTTCTGTCTGCTACTACAAGGGGTACTACAGAGGAGGCATTAGCAGCTGCTGCTTGGAAGAGTCAAGGTCTTCTAGTATGATAAAAGTGGGGTGCAACCCTCTTTCCAGCAATGTGAGTCTCAAGTGCCCCACAGCACACAGCAATAGCTTCGTCGTGGCTCATCTCCCTCTTCCTCAAAGACCGCGCAGCAGGCACCATCCTATACAAGTTGTATGTGCCCCTTCCTATTTCAGGGGGGAGGGAGCCATAACTGGAAGTTCAGTACTATCCTCATGCCATTAATTTATTTAGGCCTGCCTATGAGAAGCACAGCTGGCTTTCTAGTGCATCAAACCACTTAAAACCAGCACTTTCCTGACTGTGCTACCTCCCATCCGTGTCCTCTGGGCTTTAGGGTGGGAGCAAGAGATGCTACATGGCCCCCTCTCCGCTACTTTCATGTTCCTCAGCTGAATTCACTCTTCCATTACAAGGCACAGGGGAAAATAAATACAACAGTGATAAACTGGCATTTATTCTGTATACATTTCAAGCTCAAGGCAAACTCTCTTATCTTTCATCCCATTAGGATGGGATGCTCAGAGCACCCTAACATGCCAAGTGTCCCACAAACTGTTGCTGTGGGAGAAAGACAAAAGTGTCCCACAAAATTGCTGTGTATATCGATGCACTTCTTTTGACATTAGTGCTATGTTTTGTTCCCCCAGGCAAACACACGTCAGATTCCCTTCCTGAAAACAACCCCTCTGACGTGTGGTCCAGTGCACTGCTGGTACCATATGCCAATCCTCCTGTAAAATTCACTTCCTTGTGTCCTACCAATATCCCAAGAGTCCAGGATTCTCAGTCATTTCCTGTCCCTTGGATTAGCATCCAATGATGTCCTGTTTACATTTCAGGGCTGTGGTGGAAATAAACACCATAATGTCAGGACATTCCATCAGCAGGATTCCAGCACAACCATGCTGGGCTGCAAGCAGGATGCTGAACCAAGTATGGTCTGACTTTTTATTTTATCTTCTTTCCTCTTCCTTATACTTCCACTGCCTAACCGAAATACCAGAGGGCGCCTTCTAGTTAGTCAGTCCATGCAAGTAGTGAACACACTGGAAGGGTCTTTACAATCGTCAAGTTACTAAATCAAGGGAATTGGCAAGTAAGCAAATAAAAACAAGTAGGGAAGGGGTAATGCATCACAAAGAGGATTTTATTTCTTTAGTAAACAGAATTTCAAAGCAACATAATCATCCCTCTATGGGGCAGATGAGGCAGATGACAAGACTGAGACATGGACAAGGTGAAGCTATTTCCTCGTTGATGGTTGTAAGGACTAAATTCTGTCAACTACGGTAGCAATAAAACTAAAGATAGGTCAAAATTAATTAATTTTATTTATTCTTAATTATATTTCACCTACTTAAATAGCTGTACTTGAATAATCAGAGGGGACATCAATAATGCATCTGCTATTAAATCTCAGCCAAGAGAGACTTCTTTTTAAGTAGGTTATAAAATTTCCAGACTAGAAAACAGCCTGTTAAAACCCCTCTATTTCTCACCCCAGCAGTGTATGAACAAATGTTGTCTTCTCCATTCCAATCAGAATATTAAATGTAAATATTATGAAGAAGGATCTCTTGAGACACACAAACTGGATGGCTACCAAGGACAAGCCGAATGCTCTGAAAGTGACATTTTCTATGATGCACTGGATCTCTCAGGATCAGAGAAAACAAAGAAGGGAAAGATATACCAAACTTGTATACTCTATTTGTCCCACTGCAAAATCACTATGCTGGACAATATTTTGTTGAGCGGTCAGTTCAATCTAGATTTCAAGTGTTTCCATTTTATGCACAGTAGAGCTACTGTACGGGTATTGATCCTTGAGGGAATATAACAGGAAACCAGAAGATTATGCCTTGGAATGAACACTTGCTGTTTGGTATTGAATTGGCATGGAAATGGCTCCCTAGCGCTTGCATAACATTTTCATCTCCAAGCTGCAACCGAGGCTAGAGCTGTCTTTAACAGTTTTGTGCAAATCTATAATCCCACAGGTATCTTGTTTACTAAGAGTGACAGTCCCGAAGACTATCTGGAAACTTCAGCAAGCGTGATGAGAGCTGAAATCTACCCCTTACATAGAGCAAGGGAGATAAGACTTGCTTAATGGTCTCCTTCCGCAATTCTAGGTGTCAGTTATTAGCCAGTGACTAGCAGACTAGACCTGCCAGATGCCTTGATACAATGACAGCTTTGAGAATCTGCCTCAGGTGCCGCAACACCATGCAGAACATTTTCTGTTCTCTGAAATTTGTTCCAGAAGAAATGTATGGAAGCCTAAGCCTCACTACATTTAGACCATGATGCAAGACTCACCTTTTTGTCCAAAGCATAGCATGAACTGTAGACTCAGAACCCCCGGCACTTTTCCTTGAGCTGTCTTTTTCTTTCTCCCTGTCCCTGAAGTTTACAAGCACATTGTTGGAGGCAGGTAAGGGAGTAGTGGTGTTTTCACTCCCCCTGTTTGGGAAGCCGTTGATTTAAACCATGTGCACACAGTGAAGTCTCAACGAGGACATTATAAATGCCTGTAACGATGTGACGGCTGCTGGCAATCAATGGGAAAAAAAAAAAAAGGCGGGCGGGGGGAGGAGGAGTTTACTGGGTCTTGGGCCAGCTCCTAATGGACAAGCTTCCACATCACAAAACCAAACATTGCAGCTGCCACTAATCACATCAATCAGCCCTCTCCCAGAACAGCCAAGCAGCAAACGGACAGGCACTGACCAAGATGCTCTCTCCCAACGTGCTTCTGCAGGAGTCTGGAGTACACTGGCAAGACGAAGTGTGAGCAGATTTGATGTATATTGACGGCACTTTGCCTGTCACTTTAGCTACTTTACCAAACAGTATACTAACTTTAAAAATAATCAGTGGGCCCAAGTTAAAAATAAAGTGTAAGTTGGCTTCCATGAGAAAGCAACTGAGCCAATGCCATTTATAGTAATTCGACGTGTCACTGAATAGCATCATTTTTATAAATACACTGAAAGCCGGACATGAAATAACTGGTTAACAGCTCCCTAATCACAAGGGCTTCCTCTGCTACACATTTTTCCTATTTATCCAATGGCTTCTGTTTTATATCTAGTTTGCTAATGGAAAGAGGGGAAGGGGAGGGGGGGAAAATTGGCCTAAACTGATCCAGCAGATGCACAGAGCTGGGGCCTCAAACACTGGCTTCTTTTCTGCAGCCACCAAAGGGCAGTGGGGGAGAGACATTTCAGCAAAATTCTTTCTCTGCAGCAACTACCACAGAAACACATTTCCCTCTGTTTGGAGCCACTCAAAATAACTGCAGCTCAAATGCCAGAAGAATATTTTGTGCTTCCTGCATTCATGAGGAGTAAGAGATGGGAAAATACTGAAGAAAGTTCCTAGTATGGTGGTCTCAAAACAGCAGTAGAAGGCTTCAAAAAAAAAAAAAGGATACTTTCATAAAGAAAACAAAATAAAACTAGCCCCAAAATATTTGTCCTTTAATGATCCCAAAGTGTTTTATCACCATGCATAGGAAATACATTATTTTATAAGACCACTCATCTTCTAGGCCATGCAGACGATTCAGATTCTTCAAACAACTCCCTACCCAATTTCTCACAACTGCCAGGAATCCCTTTGCAAGTGTGACTTGCATGCAGCACAAGCAGCTAACATCATTTCTGCATGAACTAAAATAAGTAAACAAAACTTCCTCAGATATGTTGACTTCTGTGTCTGCACTGCTTAGAAGGTAGGATGCCGAAGCTAAATTGGAGCCTGTGCACTTCCACGGTGGACACCCTGCTTTGTGTCACCGAATGGAAGGAGGCAGAGGATGGGAGGGGGCTTCACACTGTCCCAAGACTAGAAAAGGTGAGGGATTCACCATCTACTCAAAACTGCATCCACCTTCGCTCTGTCCACTTTAATATGAAGCTGCTTGATAAATACTCAATGTTTGTAATCTAGAAAGGTGGAGGAAGGGGGCACTGTACATGCAAGCAGAACGTGCTCGGGAGAGCTGTCCAAACTCAAGCCAGTAGCAGAGGCAAGAAGTGAACACCTGCCTTATGGTCTTTGTCCATGAGGCCCTTAGCTCCAGTGAATTGTTTCGCTCTCTCCCCTATTTCCGTACTGCAGTATTAGCCCCAGAAACAGGCATGTAAACCTCCTATGCTAACCAAGCTGTAAAGCATTTTCACATCAAAACTATACCTGTGTTACTGCGTCCTCGTAGTTTACCATCAGCATCAAAAAGGGACACATTTTTCTGTATTGTGATGACTTATACTCATTTCCCAGCCAACTGTCAAAAATTTGTGTAACCAGAGGGGAACGAAAGAGACTGGTGACAAACATGGGAGAGCTAGTGGCACTGAAACAATCTTACCTCTGTGCTCACTACATATGGGCAGGTTTTAGCCTCTAATCTATATTTTTAACTGCATAGGGTAGCCTGTGCTTAAAGCACCTCCAGGTCTGGGTCAAAGGCATTTATTTCTCTTTGTGACTAGTATGAGTGAATTTGGGAAAAACTTACAAATGTATCAGAAGAAACTGGGCTCTGAAGAGCACTTAAGACTTAAACAAACAACAAACAACCAAAACCCCCCCAAAAAAGTTTATTCACCTGGTAGCTTTGATCCACTTTATGAAGTAGGTCATTTATGGCTAAATTTTATATTTCACCCATAAGGAATCCTGACATAATAGGAGACAACCAAACTAGCTGCAGATTCAGGAATGACTAACTGTAATGCAGTGCTCTTGACACCAGTAGTGTAGTAGGCAAAGGAGAAAGAAAAGCAAGAAAAAATTTTCACTGGAACCACGGATACATGCAAGCCAGGGATTCCATGAGATGTGTTCCTTCCCTTCTCCTCCTTCCATGTCTCTATCTCCTTTCACCACTCCCAGCCAGGGCACAGTGTTCACAGAAACAACCCAGAAGTTTTTTCTGTAAGAGATAATGCAATACTTCAAAGAGTAGATCCTCTCCTCTGGCTAAAGAGTGAGGGGAAAAATGCTACCCACATTGGTTAGTATTGCTGGTCCAAATGCAGATGCCTTGCCTTGTGCTACATAAAGTCAGAGAAGATGATGGCCCAGCAGCAAATGCATAGACGTGCTGAGTGGGATTACAAACCAGGGCCTGCACTTTGTATGCAAAAGCAGCAAGCAGACTGCCAAGACCCCTCTCTAAATACATTTCAAAGTGGGTTATTGTGAGGAGTGCGAGCACTATGATCTCAGCTGCCAACAAGTACTTCTGTGGGAAGCAGTTTGCAAGCAGGAACTCATTCTCCCAACAATCCAGGCTTTGACCCATATTTGTACTGGGCAGTTAATCTAAGTGGAATTAGTGCTGGTGAAAGGGGCCATATGGACAGCCCTTGAGACAGAAATCTTATTTACCCACAGAAATTCCCCTGTGGCCAGCAGCTTTGTAAGATACATCTTACATGCATGTGCCAAAGCCACGTGCACTTCTCTCCAGCTCCCTAAACAACTAATCCTGGACTATCAAACCCCAATTTTCTGTAAGACTGCAGGGAAAGATTTTGCAATTCCTAGATTCATGCAAAGTGAATTGAAGAGTCACTCAAAAGCAATTTTTATAGTACTCATAACACCTATCAGCGTTTTCTGATTAGTGTCATATTTGTCTGGGTCTGAACAAAGGCCATCCAAGAACACATCTATTGGTATTCTGGTCCAATTACAAAATAATACATGTTGTGTTAAAACCAAAATGTGTTTTCCTCTCAGGCTACAGCTCCTTTAGCTCTACCCTGGAAATGCTTAATAATGACAGACCGAAACTTCAGCTATTATGAGGATGAAAGCTACAAGAGGAACATCAAGCCAGCAAAGCAGAAGTTAAGCCTAGACTTAGATCCTACTTTTCCTGGAAAGTGAGGCTTATAACATAATTCCCCTGTGTCTTCACAAGGCACATGGACTGTGTCTACACAAACTTTGGAGGACTCCATGGATATTCCTCACATGCAAGATAGCAGCATATCACATATCTGTCAGAGAAGCATCCCTTGTTAACATTCTTCAGCTTGTTTTATGAACTGAGATTTTGCAGAGGAGGAAAGCGAATAGAATAAGCTGTCCAAACCCAGCACTATATGATGGTACCTGAGTAGACACACAGGCAAACAAAGGTGCACCAGAGGTCCATGCAATGACTGAGTAAACCAGAACATTTTCCCCTCTCAGTTAGATTGTATGCGTGGGAACAGCTATAATAGCCCAGGACCCTTTCATTTCTGAAAATGCAATGGCAGATGGTGTTAAGAAAACAGCAGTTGGATTACTGTTGTTCAGCAAGTGTTAGCAGAAACAACATCTGGCTGGCTCCCTTACTTGTATTTCTCTACATTTTCAGATGGAAATATTCCTTATTTAATTACTTTCTAGCCACCCTACACAAGGCATCCCACACACTCTCCTCTGGTAGATTCTTCTACAGGAGCGCAGGCTGAAGTATTACAGCAGTTTATTGCCTTTCATATCACATGCTTTCGTGCTAACCACCACAATTCTGTATTGACCACCACTGACATGTACTGAGACAATTCAAAAGCTCATTGCTGCAGACATCCTAAAACTACCAGGCAAGCTCAGAGCAAGTACACAATGTCACCAGCAGAACAGGTACAGTTTCAAAGACAAGCAGAAAGCCTCACTGCTTTCCTCTATCCTGTCATCCCTGACCACCATCTTTGCCTGATGAGAGGACATTAGTCTTTTAAAAGAGTGTGCAGAGAGAGAAGAGACGTTATATCTTGAGTCTATCCCAACATTATATCTTGAGTCTATCCCTAGATGAAGTTATGCTTAGGTTTGCATGCCATTGCCCTGTTGCACATTCCAGAGTGAGACTACTCAGGCTTCATTTGTCCCTGGCTTCTACAGTCAGAGGGCTGCATGTTTGAGGAGATAGGGTAAGGATTCATTTGTGGCATGTCTGCCTGCAGTCCTCGGAAATGAGACTGGTACAAATTCACTTCCACCTTTCTACTAAACTTAGGGGTAAATTGCAATTCAGTACTGAATGAAAAACATTTTCCCCAGGAAACTGGAAGCCAGCAAGTGTTTACCTTGGAGCTAAACCCTCCATTCCACCAAAGCAGTGTGTTGGAACAGTTATGCACCAAGACAGTCTTCTTAGATAGAAAGTGTTTGAGGAACTGACAATAATGCCTTGTCCAGCCTGAAATCCCACTTGGACAAGGCTCATGAAACACTAGACCTTTCCCCCTCCAAGTGGTAAAACAGCGTTAACATCTCTTGCATAAAAGACAACGCCAGTCCTGCTTTTGCTTCTTAAACTACTACTGTTCCCACAAATTCTCCTGTATCAGATCCTCAGCTTGTTTATACTGAAAGTTCCTTGGAGCAGCGACTGCTCTTCATTGGAGCTTAGCTACAAAGAATAATAGTCAGATCTGCATTGGCAACATCTTCTATGGCCAGGCATCAGCCCAGAGAGAGCGTCAGAAATTCTCTGACTTTAAATACATTCTCCTGTGTTTGCTCTGTGTTCTCAGTTACGGTCATTGTTCACCTCAGAGGGATGAGTTTGCCTTTGAACCCATTGATTATGATCAGATAGTCATAGCAATGCCTTCCCAAAACACTGCTAATACTGGACCACCCAGAATGGTATCACAGTGAACAAGTGCATAATTGGAAGAACACGTTCAATTCATATGAAGTACTAGGCATCGAATTCACCAAACAAGACAAGCACTGCTGCTTATTGGTTACCATACCTACGCACACAAGGGTTTATGCCATGAGGTCCTCCATTCCAAGAATCCAAACACTGTAATGCAGATGACAGAGAAAAGCCCGGCACATGAAACTGGCTGTACTTCCTCCTTCTGGATCGGACCCTCTTGCAAAAGCCCATTCTCCCTCCTCAAGTCTAGTCTAAACCCCCTGCTGCAAGTGTTGTTCCCATTAATGTTCAGGACATGATTTGTTTCATACACTAACTCAGCTCTAAGCTTTATGGATAAAGGCACAGCCCACATTCCCCAGCACCTGATGGAAAGATATTCCTGTAAGACGAAGGTCAGAATAGACTATCACGATCCTCAAACCTCTTGCAGAGCACAAACTGCAGAATCTCACCCAATTACTTCTCGTTCGATCTCTCATACCATGCAATGACAGCTCTGCTTCCACCTCTATAATTTATTTATTTTTTTCTGACTCCCATCTATAAAAGGCCAAGAGATGTCTCTTAACAGTCAAAGACACTTCATCAAATCATGTTTGATAACCACGCAAATTCTGGACCAAGCTTTCCACTTGACCCTCCTTACCCAAGGATCAGTAAATGCTTTACTGGCATCAGTGATTTTAGTCTCGAGTCATGGCTTAAAGGAGTTCTCTTGCCCCTATTTCACAGATAAAGAAAAAGAATTAGAAATCTGAAAGCTACAACAACACAGAGCAGGATTTTTAGAGCTACAAACAGAACCTAAGTCTCCTACTTTCAAGATCAGCCCTGTTTTTGGAACAGCAGTTTCCTTTAAATTAACCAGGTAATGTAGAAAACTAGTCTTTTTTTTTTTTTCCCCCACTGTTTTTCATAGAAGGGTCCAGAGGGGACAATAATAACCACATCCTGTGACCTCCACTATATTGAACAGCAGCAAAAAAAGTTTGGCCCCGCAAGGACCTTCTCATGCCCTTTCCCAAAACCCGGAATTTGTCTATCACTGAAACAGGTCATAGAATTTCAAACAGTAATATGTATAATGGTGTGGTAGGACTGCTCAGTTATAGAGAAAGTAGCAAGTCTTTTAGCATGGGGCACTACAGCTTCTAAATGTGAAAGGAGAAACAAGATCCAAACAGTCAAGTCAAGATTGTTTTGGGTTTGGTTTTTTTTTCAGCTCACTGCTTCACCCCAATCCCCTGCCTCTGAAAGGAAAAAACAAACAAACAAACAAACCACAACGGCCCCCAAACAAACAAACAATAAACTCCACCAGATTACAACAAATTTCATTGT
Organism: Balearica regulorum gibbericeps; assembly: GCF_011004875.1. Lineage (NCBI taxonomy): Eukaryota > Metazoa > Chordata > Aves > Gruiformes > Gruidae > Balearica > Balearica regulorum. The sequence continues at coordinate 93,966,865 of NC_046186.1, read as the reverse complement.
ATTTGAGTGCTTCTAAAATACAGTCTCTTCCTCTACTTTGCTTTTGAACAAATCTAAGCACTCCGGTACTAGTCTTCTGAATCCAATTAAGTTTCACTTAGCAATGCTGTAGTTTCTTCTCTCAGGAGCAGCAAGTAGGGTCCTCCACTGTGCCTGTGATCTCCACGCAGACAAGTATTTCCAGGGCCAAAGAAATCCTGTATGCGCTATGTGTATACAGAGGAAAAGAAAAATATCTAGAGAATCAAGATAGACACTGTAACTAGCATAAAAACCTATGAAAAACTGTGTTTGTAACCTTCAGGATGTAACCTCTGACAGGAGTCAGGAAGAGTATCTCCTCTCCACCACCTTTCTCCACTTGGGGGGAAAAAAACCAACCAACCAAACAAAAAAAAAAACAATGTGAAAAAGGGAGGTGTTTTCCTTAGACTGGAACTATGTTGAATGGCTCCAGGACACAGGACAAGAAACATTATCTCTGCTAAAAAGTATGAAATATGGGAATCTTAAACTGTGTGATTTGTATAAGATGCAGACAATGTAACACTGTGTTTAGCTCATCCTTTCCTCAGCGTAATGCTTTTCTATTTTCTTTGCCAAAGTCATTATTCTTCAAGATGTAAGTTGATCAGAAGTTGAAAGCAGGACAGTTACCCTTGTAACTGGCAAGTTACTTGTGTAAGGAATGCAGGGGATTAGCTTCCATTAGAGATGAGATTCCAGCTGAAATGATTATTTGGTCCCTCTTGGCACAACAGTTGTTAAACTGCTACATTTTGCTACCGTAACAGGACTTTCTAACCTTGCTGTTTCTGTACCAATTTAATATCAATTTCTGTTGAAGTTGCTGCCAATGCAAGGTCCCGAAATAAGGGGCCCCACCGCAGCCAAAAGGAAAAGAAGGTACGGTAGTTGAACCAGGGAGGGGTTAAAGAAAACAGAGAAGAACATTGTACTTGGCTGTACAAGTAACTTGTGAATGTCTCCAGAAATGTCCTGGATTATCAACTGTAATAAAATCTCTCAATGAGGAAAACAGGGATGTCCTAGAGAACTATGAGTTCTGGTTTTCTCTGTTCATTGCATGCATGGTTTGAAAAGATTCCCTTTATAAAATTTAAAAAAAAAAAAAAAATGCAGCCAGAGAAAACTTGTTTTTCCAGGTAGCTAGAGACAGATTTAAGCACTGCTCCTGTAAGGAGAAAGACAGCAAAATACCATTTGGGACATGGATAGGAGAGCAAAGATACAGAAATAAGGAAGGTTTTTATATACTTTTTATTCACAGTCAACTTTAAGTGGGCTTTGGGCAATGTGGTCTAGTGGCAGGTGTCCCTGCCCACAGCAGGGGGGTTGGAACTAGATGATCTTTGAGGTCCTTTCCAACCCAAACCATTCTCTGATTCTATGATTCTATGACTGAGAGCCTGGCATTAGTTTGGGGGCAGCAGTTCCTCTGTGGAGAATGTATTTGAAGAAAGAAGGATGAAGTAGGGCTGAAATAGTACCAAAGAACAAAACGGTCCCCAGACTACATAGGAGTGTGCTTAAAATGGGCAGCTGCTTGTCAGGCAAGAAGACTTTAGAGGCAGCAGTAAAGAACTCGGATTTTTTCCCTCTCAGATTTGGTATAGCATGATCGTCTCTGTATCATCTGCTAAGAATTAATCCTTTTGCCTATCTTTAAGCAACAGTTGGTAATATCTGTAAGATACAGGCCAGAAACAGCCTTCTGCACTATTACAGTACTAATTACTTCCCCTGAGTTGTCCAAGTTTCCACATAAGCTCCCCATTTCCTATTGAAACATAATGGCTTAGCACATGAACATTTCTCTCCCTCCAGCACCTGGATTCATTTGAGAAGGAAGAAGTGACTAGCCAAGTTACTCCTTTATCTAAAGCAATAGAAGCCTATAATTTTCACGTTGATATCCTAAGATCTCTGCATGCCAGAAACACAGGACGAGTGCCTGCATGCACTTGGATAGAAGACTACTTGGGGTTTTTTATATTTGCTTTAGCCCTGTCTTGATACGGTTGAAAACTACTTCAGTCTCCAACTCCCTACCTGTTGAGGTTAGGCTGGTATGTTTGCTATTACTTTTTTTAACAAGACTGAAAATCTAGTCTTTCTAAACAGGGGAGTCACCTCAAAAATATCTAGCAGTCTGTTGCAAATGCTGGTTAAGCAGCTAAGCTCTGCTTTATCTCAGGCATGCTTTTAGGATGCCTCAACTACGTGCAGGGACAAAACGCAATAAAAGAGTTTTAAGAAAGGAAAAAGAGCAAGCAACAAACCTTATCATCCCATCTTCATCATAAAAATGCAAAACTACCCATATGGCCCACTGCAAAAGAATGCATTTCCTGGAGGCACTGTGCTGTCTCACTAACGCACACATACAAGATGTACTGTACAGATATCAACTGGAGGTCACAAAATCCCATTGCTGACCAGCAAAAAAAAAGAAAAGGAAAAAAAAATCCTCATATTTCACAGTCAGGAGATTCTCATAGAGCCACATTTCACAACACAACAGCTGAGTAAGGATTTTTAAAAACAGCAAAAACATCAAAGTATGTTTAAAGTCCCAGATACACAATTTCTGCTCAAAATAAAAAGTGCCTGTTCCCACTGTTTAGAAGAGAGAGTTGGATGTGGTTGTGGGTTTGTGCAATGACGTGCATGCACAGCATCATGCTAGGAAGCTTGCAGATCTGTGATGAAGTGCATGAGCATATGTTCATGTATCCCAGGACAAAAGCATGTGATTGCATGCCTAGTCGCATACTCAGGCGTACACATGTCAATCAGGCAGGATGAAGGCAGAAACACAAATTCGCACACATGCATTTCTTACCTCTTCTCCATATACAAAACACAAATTTAGAGCCCAAGTGCAATAACTTGGCAGCCAGAGAGAGTGATGTTTCTCATGTAGAAAATACCACCCAAGCTGCAAAAGCCATTTTTCTTGCTGCTCTTCCATTCCATGTGCATGTTGGCACCTCATGCCGACATGAAGTCATAGTATATTCCAGGAAAAGCCCTAGCTTTTTTCTTTTCTTTTTTTTTTTTTTTTTTTTTTTTTTAAGAAGGAAAAGTGTCAAGTTTACCAAAATTGGCTTAAACCATGAAGACTGAGACCCTGAAAGATACATAGATGCTTTAATCATGGGACAACCATCCTCCAAGAGAAATCTTGGGAATCTGTGTTCCTGTGAACACCAGCAGAGTCAAAACCACAGTGAGGTCATTTGATGACTGTGGAAGAAGACAGAGCCTTCTGCAGGCTCCTATCCAGTTTGCCTGCACTGTATTAATAACCTAGGACTTCTGACATTCATAATGCAATCCAGTCATCTCTGATAAAAACAGGGGAGGATTGTGTACATATCACTGTATATGACAGCATGAACTAAGTCTTTGAAGCGACGCTGTGGGTCTTGGATGGCTTGTCTATACTTTTAAGTCACTGGCTGCTTCAGTTGGAACCCAAACAGTGCTTTTCTGTGATGTGTCTTCCTTCACAGACATTAATTATTTTCTAGAGCATTCTAGACCATCTAATGAAACAAAGGACTGGAAACACGAACAGCTACTCTGCCTGCTCAACGCTGCTACCAATCTAAGATTTTCAATGACCCTAAAACCACAGAACCTATTTTCCCCAGTTTCCCAAAGCTGTGCCACAGGATCCATATCCTGTCCCTCCAACTTCTAACCCACCAACAGAACAACAGGGGCCTCAGGCATTAAAGCAGTGTTCAGCAGGCGCCACCGGAATTCCAGGCAGAGAACTAAAAGCTGGTTTTGCTTTGTAGTGACAAGAAATTATTCCAGCTAAGAAATGTTCTGCAGCAGGAAGAGAAAATGACTTTCTCATCTCTATCAACTCTGAACAGGCAAGAAACTCCCAGCAGAAATCAAATGTTACAGAACCCTACCACTGACAAATATTGATATGTTTTAAGTCCTGGGCTGGCAACCCCAACATTAGACTGGCATGCCCCAAGGAAGTTGGGAAGAAAGGGTTCTCTGAAGCTATGACTCCTCATTGTCAAATCAGTCAAAGGATGATAGTTATTCACCAATCAATACTGCTTCCAAACACACAGTTGTGGTGTGTTGGTTTTTTTGGTGGGTTTTTTGGGCTTAGACTGAAAGCAAAAAGAAACACTATGCATTGTTTCAAACACTGAGAAGCAAAATGCACCAAATAATACCTATGCCAATCTTAGAGGTCTGTTACTGGAAACTGCTTCATTATCAAGGTTAAAATACCACCAAAACATTCAGATAAAAGTGCAAACAGATGACAGATATTCTTTCCTAAATACATTTAGCCACATGTACAGAGAGGAAAAGAACATATTATCAAGGGATTGAGAGCAACACCAAATACAAGAACAGTTTTATCAGATTTTCCAACTTGCTGTATTGGTCTCAATCACACAAGGGGCACTTTCATTTGCTTTGTCCTCTAAGCAAAGCTCATTTAAAGAGCACAACTCCCTTTTATTCTGAAGCCTGTGGACTGCAAGGAATCCAGACAATTTTTCAAGCTCAGATGCCACAGGAGAAGGGGAATGATCCCTGGGTCATGCTATTTTTAACGCCTGTCTCCCTGCCATATCATCACTTTCATGCCACTTCTGTTGAGGATGGTAGCTTTGGAACAGTTTCAGTGGAGAAGATATGAAAGCCTTATTTAAAAAAAAAAAAAAAACCAAAACCAAACCAAACCTCAACCTAAAACACAATTACTGTGTTCTTACTGTGAGAAGTATGAAGTTGCAGCCTTTTCTTATGACCTTTGCATTTAGAGGTACACTATAAAGGTAATGGTCAAAATTTTCACTGTTACTTGTGAGTACTGGAAGAACCATGGACAAACAAAATAACAGAATAACATCCAAGCATTTAAAGTCCTGTATAAAGGCACCAGTTTTCAGGACCAAGGGACTGTTCGCAGATCAGCCAGTTCCAAAAGTACCGTTCGCTCTTTAGGGAAGAGATAAGTGCACTGCTGAAACTGTTCCACTTTCACTCAGTTCAGTTACATGCTGTTCATGATCTTTGCTGTCATGAGGGAGAGAGGGAAGGAGGAGTAAGAGAGAGAAGAGAAGGGAGAAAAAATGCAGCTTCTGACAGTTCAGGAGTTTGGTAAAGGTTTAAGGAAATTTTTTGTCTTTTGAAGGGTTTCTTAGTACTGGGAGATGAAAAGAAAAAAAAAAGGGGGAAAAAAAATCTGTGCAGGAGTAAAGATATTCAGAAGAAGAAAAGAACATGTCTAGAGACCCATTTGTAATCCTTAAAGTTTACCAGAATCAGACATTAAATACAAATGAAAAACCTGCTCATCCTGATATAAGAAAGAAATTTGTTACTATGAGAACAGTCAGTCAATGGAACAACCTCCCCAGGGATGTGGCAGAATCGCTGTCACTGGAGGTTTTCAAGATGCGATTGGACAGGGTGCCAGATAACCTCATCTAGGCTCCCTTTCCTATAAAAGGTTGGATCAGGTGATTTTTCAAAGTCCCTTCCAACCTGGGCTGTTTCATGAGTCTATGACCACTCAGCTGAGGATTTGGTTAAACCAATTGAGGTTTAACATCCAGCTGAGTGCATCCTGAAGAACCATCTACACGGACCAAAACTTCCAAAAAGACATGCAGTTGATTTTTCACCATGGTTGGGATTTCAATGTGAGATTTGTCCAGTAGTAACACCCAAGTTACTTCACAGTGACCATAGGACCGGCTGGGCTTTTACATCTGTGCTCATGTCCGTACTCCTTCAGCTTTATCGCTATTGGTTTTGGATTCTCTACTTGCAGGACAATGGTATCTATATTACTATGATTTTTAATTGTATAGCTGGAGCCAAACAAGCAGACTGGTTATTTCATCTTTTGCTTTCCAATTGCCAGTCTTTAAGTCTAGAACACTGAAGTTTACACAGAACACCCCTTTGTTCTGCTGACTTCTAGTGACATATTTCTAACCCTCCTCCACGCATTTACCTGCTGTGTCAACAGAGAAGCTGAGACAGCTGGAGTCATTAGATGAGGGGGTCAGTGTTGGTGAATGCTAACTAGGCTAACGCAAATGAGTTATGCCACCACTGACCATAGTCCTTCATGTCTCTGAAGCTTCAGGGTACAAAGAGGCGCACAAATACAGGCACACAGAGGAAATGAGGTACAGGAAGAACAAGAGACTCTTCATGCAGAGTAAAAGCAAGGAAATATGCAGACATATGAAATATGTCCCCCAAAATGGACAGTGAGGTATTTTTAAACCTACTTGCTATATGAGAAATTATGGTTATTTCTAACTTCAATGAAAGGTCTGATTGTGGCACATGAAGCCATGGCCTTCTAACTTTAATTTAGGTTTCCTGGGTAAAACAGCACTGAGGGATCACAGCAGAGCCTTTTGTAGAAGCTATCTAAGCCTGCTTAGAAATCAGGTTTCTTACATAGGTGGCTAACATGTTCTCAAGTTCAAGACACCGCAGCTTTACTGCCACTGATTTCTTAAGCTCCCCAGACTAAAGTTAGCTCAGGTCTGTGTGTGCATCATTCATTTCCTGTCCTAAGCAGTGGTGCAAAAATACTACACTGGTAAGTTGCTGTTGCTTCCCATAACTTCATTTCACCATCAGCTAACATGCACAGTAGTGGTTAAAGATGGAAAGAAAGAAGACTCTAAGGTATTCAGTACTATACCTGTCATGGCACAGAATCAACTTGTGTTGCCTCTGTACAGTAGCAGTAATATCTTTTCACAGAGAAGTGCCATGTCATCAAATTAATCAGTTGCTTGCAGAGTACTTCAGGATGAAAAGTTAATGGCCAAGAGTAAGATTACTGTTTATGTTACAGCTATGTTCACTAAACCACGTGCCTGTTTAAATCATGAAACTTTGTAAATTCGTCCACTTGAGTGATGTCCTCAGAAGCTTTTTCTTATTCAAACTCATTCTCGGTGGGACATCAAACCAGTGATCTTTCTCAGCTATTATTGTATCACAGACTGCCTTAGGCTGTCTCAAAAGGTGACATGAGAAGGGGTATTTTCTTCCTGTGGAAGAATGAACTTCTGGAAAATTTATACTATTCCCCTGCATGGAAGGCTGAGATAGGAGGCCTGAACGCACATACAGATAAACGTAAGCTGGGAAAAACGTCAAATGGAGAAGAAAAGGAAGAAAGGTGATGATAATGGAAGACTAACCAGAGCCAAAAATTCTGGGATGACAAATATTTCAAGAGGGCCCAGTCAGAAAGTTAAATATGGAAAAGAAAAATTAGTAGCTACTCAAGTTCAGATGAAAGACAGCCCCTGGAAAAGAACAGACACAGCTGAAAGTAGAGAATGAGACCAAAGACAAAAGACAAACCATAAGGTAATGACAGGCAGAGTCAGCCACGACCAGAAAAATACAGAAATCAAGAAACAGTCCAGGAAAAAAAAAAAAAAAAATGCATGAGGTGAATATGAATTTTAAGGCTGTAAAATTCAGACAAGCACAGTTATCTGTGAAGGCTGTGGTACTTCTCAGAGGTAGAACTCTCAAAGATCCTTCTCCCACTACTTGGCAGGGAATCTGACATCTGTGAAACTTCAGCAGAGGGTAGCTCAAGAAAAAAATGCCATAGACGATGTCTGTGACATGACAAGGGAAAAATTTAGTTCAAGATTTTTGAAAGCAACAAAGAAATTGAGGACAATTTAAATGATATTTAAGTCCACAGAAATGGGAATATACAAAGCCAATGGAGAAGTGAAAGGTCTGCCCGGGTCACTTCTATATACTCCGTGCACCCATTCCATCAAGCTGACAGATAAAAAATAAAAAAGTGAAGGACGGAAAAGTGACACTGAGATGCTGGGGTTTATGGAAGCTCTTCTGGATCTTTTTGTAAAAAGATATCAAAAAACAAGGAGTGTATTTTAAATACTCTAAAAGTTTCATTTTGTACAACTCAGCCACTTAAATTCTAGCTAGGGTGGGCAGGGAAAGGTAGGAGAAATGCATTCCTGTACAGCATGATTTGAAGACGTTAGATAATTGTACACAAACTGTAAGGAGGGAGAGCTTGTGTATCTCTCTGTGTGTGTATATGTGCATGTGCGTATCCATCCAAGATAAAAGTGAGGATTAGTGACAGTTTTCCATGGAACAATTTGAATCTCCTAACCTAAACACACCATCTTACCATCACATAAAAGAATGTGAGAGATGGATTTCATCTCTTCTAATTAAGAAGGGAGCTTTCAAACTTATTCACCATTTCTATTGCTGTATTATATTTCTTTCATCCTAGTGACTCCACCTAATTCAATGGATTGAGTCCCCCAGTTTAAGCCTATTCACTCTTGCAGCAAGACAAAGAGGAGACAGAGAAACAAATGTTAACAGACTGTCAAATGTTGGAAAATACCACATGCATCTGTGACACATAGGGCCAAGATGACTGATAAAAATCTGGCCCCAGAAAATATGATTACATAGAAATCAATTTCACTGACTGAGAAAGAATAGACTTCCAGAGAAGCCAAAATAAGGGTGCTGGCACCAACTCTGATGAGGTCTGGATCCTACCCAGAATAGCTAGGTGATTCACCAAAGTTAGGCAGCGAGTCAGTCTTCAGAATCACGCACTGGTCTTCCATACCACACAGACAAGCACAGAGGATATACTTAATGAACCAGAAATCCAATCCACTCATCCTCTGCTCTAACTGGTAAACTATATTCCCTCCTACCTTATCCCCAAACCAAGAATATAGTCTGCAAGTCAGGATTCCCAAGTCCCTCTGCTATTCTCTTGAAGAATGACTAGAGAGTGCAGTAACGCATAGTTTCTTCTGCAAGTTGCATTGGAAAGGTAAGACTGGAGCACCATCTGTTACTCATCATGATCTCTGTCTAAGAGAACGTGTTCATAATTAAATTATAATTATGTTTGAAGTTAAAACAAGAGGGAAGGAAGAAGAGCTGCTTTTGGGCTGTTCAAAGGAACTGGGATAAGACAGATTTTTTTATTGGGTTTTTTTCAGGTTGGGCCCAGAGATGCCACTAAGAGATATTTACTCATTTGTAAGAAAAGGTAAAGTACCATCAATTTTCGCTTCTGTTGTTACAGAACACACCCAGAACCAAATTATGTTCAGGCAGGTTGGGCAGGCTATGGTTCGTGTTGATAAAGAAAAGACCCAGTAAACATTGCCCAGAAAGTGGCACTGCAGCCTGCCTCAGGAAAGCTGAACTCCATTTAAAACCACTTAAAAAAGAAACTCTCTACAAATTAAGACTTGTTAATGAGTAAAAAAAGATCAGAGGCAGAACTACATGCTGATTATGAGGGAACTTAGTTAAAGGAAATTGTACCCATCTGCACACTGTTGAAATGGCAACATGTTAATTTCCAGAATTACCAATATTCCTCCTTCACAAAAAACAGAATAGTGCCCAGGCTAAAGCCAGTTTCATAACCCAACAGTGCTGTCTGTGTATATTCCGCATCTTTGTCTTATGTATTAAGCACATAGAGCAAGCTCAAGGTTCCTTGTAGAAATAGTTTCAAGCAAAAGCAAGGTCTAAATGTCAGACTCGCATAATTGATCAAGAAGATAATCATCTTGAAACAGCTAAACTTCAATCTTGCATAAGAAATAGCCAGAGCAAAGCCAGTGGCAAAGCTCTAAAGCATATCAGTAGAACCAGATTTTGCCCAGCTTTGTTTGACTGCCAACTCTTTCCTTAGCCACCATGAACAGATCCAGTCCATTTTCCATCTAAATGTGAAATTCAATTGTGCTTCAGAGGAATAACCTTTATATAGTACACTGTTGTGGTGCTGACTGTCTATCAGCTGAACCCAGGACACACACATTAAATAAAGTCCTGCTTGAGATCCACCAAGAAATTTTTCCTACCTCCACACTTGATATCAGGTGTGGCCATTCTGCCTCCAGACTTGGCACTGACTGCTGTCAATACGTCAAGGGCAACCCTGCCTTTTACATTACAAACATTAAATGCCTTTGGTGTTACCAGGAAGCACGTCAGAAGTGACCGAGCAGTCAGCTGTGCACAAAGCTTCCATGAATATCTCTCAAACACACAATGCAGAAAGATAACAAGAAGGGCATGGACAAAAGCATTTTAGCAAAAGGTCCTTATTCAGAATGGAAAAATATCCCATTGAACAGAAGGACAAAAATCACCTGGAAACTAAATTTCAGGTTGCTAATACCAGAGCACCAAAAAAAAAAAAAAAAAAAAAAAAAAACCCCAAACCAGCCCAGTCTCAAAACAGTGCTACTAAAAACATCATTGTAACTGAAAGCCTCTTTAACAATGAAACTTTCCTAATGCTCCCTTTTGACTATTTAACTAGCCTTTCAATTTGAAGCGCTATGTCTTCATTTGGTGAATGGAGATGCTGTTCTTTTAAAACAAACCGTTGGGTTCTTGTTCAGGCTACATCAAGGCTATGTATCAAGAGCTAGGTGGTCAAAAAAAACCCCAAATACCCAACAACAAAACTCACAACAAAAAAACTGTCATTATATGGGGACTTCTTTAACTAAAAAGTATTTGTTTTCTGCTCAAACTACCCTTCTTCCTTATATCATTGCTTAAACCACCCATTGCATTACTTTTCAAAAGAGACTCCTCTTTCCCCAGCATTAGTGTTGCTGTATGCCAAAGAGCTTTCAGGTACGTTTTTTCTTCCTGGAAGTGCTGCACCATTGGAAAAGGATAATTTAGGTCATTTGCCTTGGCCTTCTGAATGAGTGGCAACTCTGAGCTGTGGACAAACAACTGAGCTGCATTTGCAAGCAAGCCTTACAGTACCATGTACAGTATGCTCAGTGTATCGCAAATGTATATATTTCCTAAGAAATTAAAGAAAACACAGGAGGAATGCTGAGCATCAGACCCTCAAAGTTTGAACCTGTTAAATGTATTCAATATCACATTTGTTGGCGGGGGGGGGGGGGGGGGGGGGTGGGGCAGGGCAGGCAGGGGAGGCAGAAGGTAATAGAAAAGAATTTTGACATTCTGTAAGATGAATCCAGCCATTTGTTTCCTTCTATTGCCTTTAAAAGCACATTTGGTTCTGGCTCTGCCTGTCCTGTATGAACCCTCTCCCCAGGATTCTGGAGGGAGAAAGTACAACTAATCCTGACCAAGGAACTCTAACAAGAATCACCAGCAGGACTCGGAGAGCAACCTTTGCTTGTCATGACCCTCTTGATCAGTTTCTGTGCAATAAGCAACGAGCCAAAAAGAGAGGGAAGGACTGTTTATTGATGTTTGATTAAGAGTCCCCAGGAAGCAACATTTGGGTGGGCAGCTGAACTTCAGCCTCCCAAGTCCTTGTGAGTACTGACCCAGCACCAACAGCTTAGAGATCCTCCTCCTCTTTAGTGTCCTGAGAATGCCCTCAGCGTCTATTGCCTGCACAGAGGGCTCAGAGAGCATTCTTTGTGCCCTCTGGACTGAGCCATGGGAGCTGCATGAAACTTGCACTTCCTCTATGGGAGAAAGAGTGCCTAGTAAGGTATTGTTTCCCGATTCTGTCACACATTTCCAGTGTGAGAACAGAAGTATAGGTATAGTACAATTAATGTCACTTCTCCTTCATCTTGGGAGACCACCACAAAATGCAATCAGAGCATAAGGATATACTCCGAGTCCAAAACCAGGAACATTTTCTACTAGGCTATTTTCTTATATAAGTAGGTCTGATCATTATCATTCATATTTTATAAATGAACAAAGAACCAATGAGCGACTACAAGGGCTTGTCATAAAACAGAAGAGTATGCTGGGCTCTGAAAAATGTACGAGGTGCAGGGCACCTCCAGCTAGCACCATTCAGTCTGTGCTGGCACTGACTAGAGACATACTTTACCTATAAGCCTAGACTCTTCCTGCTAGAGATCATTAGGATGGAAGAAAAAAGAAAGAGACTGGTTCTGCTTCCTTGCATACAAAGGCAATCTAAAATGTATTTACTTATGGTCATCAGAGCACCAGCACCTCATGCAATGAATGATAAAGATTGTGTAAACAGATCTGTTGGAGAAGAGAAATGACAGTTACTTTGAATTACTGATCAGTAAACAAGTCCCAAATATTCTTTTGCACCAGTCCCAGGCTTCTTCATTCCAGGAGCATGCTAGAGCTATCTTACTTAGTAAACTCCCAGCAGAGAGGAAATACAAGCAGTGCACAATGCAGCAAGCTGCCATATCTGTACGTGCGTGCTTCAACTGCAGAAGTAGCGAAGGGGGTCCAGAGGAAAAACTGCTTGGGTAGACCTATCCTAGCTACAGTCCTGCTGAATTTTAAAAATGTATTGCAACATCTTTTTTCCTGGAGTGTAGATGCTCTACTTAGGACTGGGTGAGGAATGTTTTTTCTCTGCCTTTGCAGAGAAAAAAAAGGGGGGGTGGGGGAAGGTGTTTTAATTTCTTTGTTAAACAAAAATAACTCAATGTACACAGAAAAATACAGACATCAACTTCAGAAGAGCTCAGAACCACCATATTCACCTTAAGGTGAAGTTCCACTGTTCTCAGACCATCTGCTCTACCTACCTACCATCTGCTCTAATCCTGGAGCCAGATCTTTTGTTTTGGCTCTCCCTCCTCTCTACTCTTTGTCGTCCTGCCCCAAAATTCCACCCTAAACCTCAGACAGTTTGACTGAGACTAGTACTTCCCTGCAAAAAGTCCTGATTTTGATACACTCTGTTAAATAAAAAGCTGTCTTACATGAGACATCCAACCTTAATCATATAATTTTAAGGTCAGTAGTGTGCTGATAAGTATAATATACAGTAGCATGCTGAATGGACTAGACATTTTTTTTCCTACTGAATTTAAGGGTGTTTGAGGAATCTTGTAAACGATGCCATTAAGCACTGCCCAGAGAGGGAAACTGCATGGGAACATATCAAGGTCACAGTAAACCTTACTCAGCTCTCTCTCCCCTCCATGCCCGCCCTCAACTGCAGCTTAGCGTGGGATCCTGACAGCAGGAGGTTCCCACTACAGGCCTTTGGCTTCATCTCTCCGTCAGTCCCCGGACTCTCAGCTCTTCTCAGGGACTCTCCAAACGCTCCGAAGAAGAAAGATCCCAGGCATTCATCTGGGGCTCTGGGAGCTGCTTGCCTCATTCCTTCTGAGGAAACAGCTGGAAAGTTGCCCTCAAAAACTCATTTGTGAGCTGCATTCCCTCCAAAAGTTTTATCAGCTGGCTCATTTCAAGCAGGTTTTTACAGAGGGATGGGAGAGCTGGACTGGATGAACGAACTGGATCAGCGCCTTTGCCTATCCCAGGCACCAGATCCTCAGACCCAAGTCATTCTTCACAAAGTCCCCAGTGAAAGCTTTTTACAGGTGCAAAAACACGCAGGCAGCTTTCTCCTTCTCCCAATCTCACCCTCCCGGCCCTAGAGTTACCAGAAAGTTACACATATTGTCTATCTAGTAAAATGCAAACAGACACCTTTTTCTGCTTCTGTCTGAGAACTGACTGGAAAGACTAAAAAGCTCTCAAGACGAAAGAATTTATCAAACCAAGGCACAATGACATTGATAGTGAAGAACATTGCAAAGAGAAGCACAATTTTAATTATCTTCCCTTCTTAGGGAAGAACAGAAGGAAGGTCAAGAATCCTCTCAGATCACAGGAGGACTGCAAGAAAGGGGAAGAACTATTAAAGACCACTGTTGGCACAAAATCAAATGGGCATGAACTGGCTACGAACAAATTTAGTTTGGAAATTAGAAGCAGATTTCTGAACATCAGAGGAGTGAGGTTCTTGAATGGCTTCCCAATAGGAAACAACAGGAGCAAATGCTGTTTAATTTTGAGACAGAGACTGATAAATTTTACAAAGGGAATCCTACAACATAATTTCCTGCAATTACAGAAACGCTGTACTCCATGACTCAGGAGGTCTCTTTCAGTGTTGCACATCTCATCCTCTGCTGAGCAAAGGCAGGATATATAAAGAAATAAAATTTATTTATCTATTGCACCAGAATATTACCAGGACAGCTAGTATAAGGGTTAGTCTGCTTGCTTTATTAAGCAAATTTATGGGGGGTTTTTGAATGGAATTTATCCACCTGTAGGACTTTAGTATTTCAGGTAAAAATTTGGATAAGGGAAGACTAAATCAGCAATAAAGTTCTATATATCTATGACCACCTGCAAAGAACAGTATGGAGGTGAACCTTCCCACCTATCATGCAATCATTAGACTAGACTGTGAGAAGTTATCTTCACAGATCTGCATCCAGGGGTTAAAGCTGTCAGAGGAACTGTAAAAAGGGGTAGATAAGTGAGAAAATTAAAACAGCAAATCATTCAGGAAGCATCAAGTTAAACAAAGATGGTTTATAGCTGTGAAATGTGTGGATGGGTATAGAAACAATTACCTGTCTTTTTCAGACTTGACTGAAATTTTACTGGAAAGAAGTCTCTGAAACCATTAAAAAGAGTCAGCAGGGAGAAATCTTTTCACATTCTATTTCTACATTGAAGAACCCAGGATAATACCACCCTATTCTACACACAGAAGAAAAAGCAAAACACACAAAGCTGAAAAAGCATGAAAAGCATAGTACTGTAACATAAGAAGTCATCTGTGAACTCTCCTGCAGCACATCAAACATGAGGTATTCATTCATTCCCACAAATGGAGTCAGTGTTGATCTATAAGCTGCAGCTCTGTATTACACATTTCAGTTTCATGCATTTAAGCCAGACAAACATTCCCAGGGGATTGAAAGAACCCGCTACAGTGAGTTGTGGTTCTATTTTGGATCATATCACAGCATAACAAATCACAGTTTCAGACACTGGTATAAGGGGCTCAATAAACCAAGTAGCATGATAACTTCATGTATATCCTTTCCACACACGCAGCCATGTGTAGAATCAAATCCACCTAAGGCTCTTCAAACTGCACAACTACAGAGCAATGATCATTCTCATACCTACATGTATCCACATACCATTATTCATCCAAATATATATTACATATATATTAATTACACATCATTTACTACATACTGTTACATAGCAGTAGCTATCTAACCCTGTCCACACACACCAAGACTGTTTACCAGACCTGATCTCTCGCATTTGAGGAAGTAGAAGAGAACATAAATTTTTAATGCAGAAAGTTCTTTTGGTGCTGCTGGTATGTTCCAGTGGTTTTCCAGCTGTGCTCCATACAAAGCGGTCCTCAGAAGCAGAGTCACTAGACCTATTTGGTAACCCACCAGCTAGTTCCCTGTGACTGCTGTCCCACAAGAACTTTTGAGTGCTGAGAATGATGCATTGGTCCCCTGCTAGTCTAGCACATTTTTAGAGTCAAAGTGGTTTGGAAATTAAGTAAATTTTTAGAAGGAAAAAAAACCTTACAACTTAAAGGTTTGATTAGAAAACCAGCCATGTTGCAAGTACCCTCTACTGGAACTCCAGTCCTGCTGATCTTCGCTCTGGTTCCCAAAGAAATAATGTTAAAACATGCAAGGGCATTAAAAATGTTTCTCTTAATAAAGTATCTTACAGCACCCTGCACAGATTAGCAAATTTTTCTGAAATACAGAAAGAGTCCTGTTAATAGCTGAGTAAAGATGAGAGACAAGACTCAAGAGAGTTCAAATATTGCTGAGGTACGAAATGCTATATTTTCCCAAAGAATTTTGCACATTAGATGCCTGACTATTAATGTCATTTGGTTCTCAGGCTGAGAAACTGAAAATGTAAGTCTGAGCTATTTTGACTATCTGGGCCTTGGAACATGAAGGAAGTCAGAGTAACAAGCAACGACCATAAGTCTCTAAACCCTGACAGTCACACTTTCTTGTTCTCTCTCTATTGTGCTCAAAGTCAAAGCTCTGCAGTAGTTCCCTTCTTTCCAGCTAGTTAAGGTGTCTTGAAAAGATAATTAAAACAGAGAAAAAATAACTTGACTGAAGTACATTTTCATTTTTCCATTTTTACTTCACCTACAAGTCAGCCACCTTAAGCATGATGCTAGACGGTTGGCAAAAGCACAACATTATTGATTAAAACCTAACATCACTAGAACTCATTATTTGTTCTTGGATATTTTCTTAAAAAAAAAGAAAAAGAGGTTGTTCAATATAAATAAGTCCCTGAAGGGCTTCCAACCCAAACGCTGTACAGTATTAGACGATGAAGGAACTGTTAGCAAAGTGAACAAGAAACAGGAAGTTGGAACTACCTGGCCAAGTTTCACTCTATAACCTGAGTAATGCATAATTAAAAAATAACCCACACAAAGAGTGCAAAACACTTTCCAGTACAAATATATACTTTTATGACCAAGTGTTCTATAGACAGAAATAAAATATTTTTTTCCTGGAGAATATGATTAAAAGACAGTTATTTTTTAAATCTGAGGAAAAAGGGAAGAAGACATGTATACAAACATGAAAATATAAAGTTTGCATAATATTTAAAAACACTATCTCTTTTCTTAAATACAACATCCTACCCAAAAATTTAGCCTGTGCTAAAGTTATCACACATCCTTGCAAGTACTACCACAACCTCTGTGCCACGGTCATACACAGTCCCTCTGTCCTGCCTTCCAGTCTGAAGGGAAGTGTCTGCAGTTCACAGTCTTTGACTTCTAGATGAGTTTAATGCAAAAGCTCATGTGCAACTTTCCAAAGGGCCTCTAAACCAAGCAAAGAATGCAGAGCCGAAAAACACAGGGCTTGTGTAATGCAAGTGAAAAACTCATTGGGCAGTTGAACAATTCAGAAGGCTGGCAATGGAATACAGTGTGTCCTTCCACCAGGTCACTAGTCTGAATCCATTCTGGATAATGAACAAAAACCATTCCCATTTGGTGGTTGCTCATGTGAAATGAATTGATCAAGGCTGTCCTGATAAGCGAGCAAGTTTGCCACAGTGTTGTCACTTGAAACAAAAAGATCACAAGGACTTCTGTTGGCATAACCTAAACAAAATTACAGAAGAAGCCATCCCAAATCTAACTAGTCAGCACTTTGTTGGCAATCTGACAATGCTGGCCAAAAAAAAATATAAAAATGAAGTTGAATAGAAAGATGCTGAACCATCTGATGGACTGACATGCACAGCTAGAGAGCAGCACTGGGGAAGCTGACTCAGCCACGGTCCAAGGCATCACTTGTTCTGTGGCTGAACCAAGGGGACTGCAGTCTTCCAGGGCTGTCAGTTTAACAGCTTTCACCCAAACTAAATTAATTTTGCCTTCTTAACGTGAAAACAAAAGAAATCCAACTGATCGGTGAATCTGCCCAAGATTTTTGGAAGATAATAATCCTTCAGTTTACTGGGATATGTGCTTAACAGATAGATGCAGGCACCAGGAGGTAGTTCGGCCCCAGCTGCCAGTGCACATTTCTATTCAAGTAAACCCAGCTTCCTGCCTTTTAGCACGCACAAATTTGGCACATTTAATCAAGTTGCTGTTCATTTTACTGAAGTATCAAATTGCCAGAAAAATGTTGTTTGGCTACCAGAAGATAAAATTGAGCCTTTAGAATGTTTTCTTCAAAAAGACAACAAAAAATTACCATTTTGATGCAAACACTGAAGCTTTTACTTTATTTTGGATCTGTTTCAGCTGTAGTAAGATGTATTTAAAAAAAAAAAAAAAAAAAACAACCAAAACCAACACCCACACCCCCAAAAAAATCCCAAAATCTTCCGTCCATCACCTGCACCGTTGAGCCCTGTACCTGACCATGTATGATAATGCCCAGCCTGCTGTCAAAGGCACAAGCTGTCAACACAAGAGTGAAGCATTAGTGTAGGCATGCACATACACGCGCATGCACACACATAGTATTTATGAAACTGCCGCTGTAAGGGATTTGGGGTTTATTTTTTTAATTAAATTAAAATGATAACACAAGAGCTTTTCATCTGGCATGAGCTTGGGTTTCATCAGCTGCTGGAAAAGATTCTCTTGGAGAAATGAAATCACAGTGTTTCTCCATGTACTTTCTGTGGATTTGAAAATAAACAGAGCTATATGATCATGCCAGTTAACAGACAGATGTAGGTGAAGTTATAGGTCTTGATACATCTAGAACGAGGCTGTAGAGCTAGACACACAATCTGGCTAACACATCCTATTGGCTAAAGGACAAAATGCCCAGTTTAAAAAAACAAACAAACAAACCCAAAACCACGAAGCACAAATGTAAAGAACTGGGAAGGGCAGTTGTAAAGGGTGCCCTTAACCTACCTGCTGCACCTGGAATTCACGTTATACATCACGTGGCATAAAACATCGTTATTTGATGTTCTTTCTGCTCATGCACATTTCTCACCCTGTCAAGTTTCTCAAACAGAACAATGCGTGAGAGCAGGAAACTAAAAATGATGCAGACAAAGATTTCAGAACCATTTTTGCTCTATGTTCCACTCAAAGGCAGCAGTTGCACTGTGAATCAGTTACCCACCCCCCTCCAAAAAAGGACAATTTGACAAGATGGTAAGCAACAGCCCTGAGTATAAAACTTTTCCTTTCCAATGAAAGCACTGAGAAGTGCAGCCCATACTAAATAACAGCCCTGCCAGCTGCCACTTTGCCTTTTTTCTCATATGAAACCTTCACAATCTACAGTCTCTTGAACTCATCTGATAACAAAAAAGGAAGGGAGGCTCAGCAGGGCCTTTTTTGGTCCTTAGGAATCTAGAAATTCCTACCTCTTTTCCCCATTTCATGCTCCAAAACACATTAACTTGATATATACTTTTTTCTAAGTGCTCAGAAGATTATTTCACAGGTTTCAGGGTGTAGCAAAGAGAACAAAAGGGATTTCGCCATTGCTTTGATTTACTGGCTGGCAAGGTCAGTGCAGTATTTAAATGCAATTATTTAATGATATATTAGGTCACTACCATGTTTTTGTAAGTATAATTAAACTGGTAGAGTGCCTAAAAGTTTTTTAAAGACTTCTTGTTCATTATTTTTTACGTTTAAGAAATAACACTCTCAATAATGTATTAAGATTAGAGAGATTGAACTTTTCCAAGGATTCTGATTAACCTCGTTAAGAAAAGAGAACTTTGAAACTACAGATAAGACAAAGGAACAGCTCAGTCATCAACTAGGTCAGCCACAAGATGACAGCTGTACATATGTGAAGATGGAAATAAATTAATGCCTTGGAAGATGCTCATGCACATGAGCATTGGCAGATCTGACAGTCTGTCTGGAAGAGTCGGGACTAGCTGCATACAGGTATCTACTCCATGGAAATTATTCTCTGGCGAACACATTCGTGCAATAATTCCTTTCCACCTCCACCTTCAGAGCCATTAAACCTTATTTACTTTCCTTCACCTTCTCTGCAAGTCAACATTTTTTCATGTTGCACAGGACAACAACTTGAGACGTCTCCACTTATACTGATAAACATGTTCCTTGTGTGATGGAAAATGTGACTTTCCAAATGATTACAAAAGTAGGAACAGGAAGATAAATCAGACATGAAACTACATCTACCACTGTTCAGTGTAAAAAAATGTTTATGAAATCTGTTATCAAAGAACAAGGCAGGTTACTATGCTATCAGCACAGTGAGTCTTTGATATGAAACTGAGGTTTTAAGTTGGGATCTTGTTTCTGTTACATAAACCAAAAAGAGGCTTTACCTACAACAGAGAATAAGGCCAAGCTGATCTCAGCTATGTGAGCATCACAAGCCTTCATAACCTGTGGTAACGTCCTGCACTACATGAAGCCAGAAACATTCTTAAAGGATTTTGCAGTAGGCTTCATTAAGTAGACTATGATAAGATGCTCAAAGATGAATTAACAGCAAGAACCTGAAGCTCTGCAAAACAATGACCAAACCTAATATTAGAAACCAAACTGTCAGTAATTTGTTGAGTAGCAATGAGTCTTGCTATGATTAGACTCACTCAGCAGAGTTACTGTCAGTGTAAGCAAGTAGTAGACAAGCACTCCAATGACAGGCACAGAATTTATAGCACTGCCAACATCTTAAGTATCTACTGGCAGGTAAAAAGAGTGGTCTCTAATGAAAAAAGCTATTGAAGGAAGCTCCATTTCTTTAATTTGGCATAAATATAAGTGGAGAATTTCTTCACATTTTAAATATCACATGCATATTTTATATTAAGTTAATGCTTTGAAGACTTTGCAGAAGTTAACTGTATGACCTCAGCATCAGCCACGGACAGAGTTACAGTGTGCACTCTCAGGTACAAAGTAACTCAAAGAAAAATACTCGGGAGCAAAATAAAACATATACTATAGTGAATTTCCAAACAACACAATAAAAATAGGATCAGGCATATCAAACTGTCTCTTCCATTTGTGAAGCAAAGATTTTAATTTGAAATATACGCAAGTAGGAGAACTGAACTGAAATCACTTCAACCACCATATTAAACATGTCATGCAGACAAATGAAATAGATGGGGAGATGCAACCAATAAGAGCTTAGCTGAACATCAGTGACAGTGGAGGAGACATGCTTTCAGTGAATAAATTAACCTCCTACCAGGAGAAGCATCTGCTAGGGCCAAATGTGTCTTGGGATGTCTGATAGCTCTATCATTCTCAATGAGCTTGCTCCTCTGCCCAGGGATCCAGCACGTCCTGCACAACACAAGTGGGACAGCTGAGTAATCCCATCAAGCAGTCTGCTTGAAGGAAAGTGAAAGAAATTGCTCAATAAGTTACTGAAGCAGCCATCAGACGTCTGACTAGTGCCTACTAGTTCAGAGATGAACTGGAGGGAAATCTTTCCTCTGATACAGTAAATTATTTCAAAGAGCCATTCATACCTGGAGGTCTAATAAACCATAAAGAGTATAAAGAAACGGCTATTTTTTTTCCTGAAAAACTACTAATATCCCAAGGATGCACTGCCTCACAATAGCTGATTAACTGTCTCTTGCAGGTAAGAAAGTCAATTTCTGCTCACATACTCCACTGATTCAGCAGAGATAGTAGCAGTCTAAACTTTTCAATGAGGTATAATAACTGGGAGTCTGAATGACTGTGTTCCATATGGTCATTCATTTCTTTTAATCTGCTTTGCCCAGCATGTCTCACATTAAGGACTCAAAACCTGCAAACCTTTCCACTCCACTGCAAGTGGTTTGTAAGTAACAGGAATAAAGCCAGACAGAAACATTTTGTTGCCCAAGGCACAACCAAGGCCCCAGGTCACAACAGAAACTTCAAGTTCTAGTGGAGGTTGTATCAGATGGCAACTTGACAGTTCTGATCCTTCTCTACTCACAATAGAACTGCACTAGTTAATACCTTCGTTCCTTTTAAAGCCTTTGATTCAAGGAAACCCAAATTCCTATTCCACAAAGCAGCAGAATATTATTATACACAGTAGGGTACACATAAGCAAGCATACATACACAGAGGTAAGGACAGTCTGTCACTGTATTCCCTAACTCTTCATTATATATGGGTAGAACATGGCACAATTATCAGCTTCTTGTACCAGTAGCAGTATTGGGATTTCTATGAAGAAAGCTGTACTCCTGCCTGAACATGTCGCTCCCCCTTTACCCAAACTACTTGACAATATGTGGTTCAGTCATCAGGATTTACAGGTCTTATTATTCAGCTTATAGATCTCCAACCTCTGCTACACATGTGTGCTGACTACAAAGGATACGTTCCCATATCAGATGTCTAACTCCAGCCTGCAACTTGATCAACACTGAGTAAGAGTTTTTCCTCATCTCCTACTGAAGTTTCTGTCAAGAGATTCCAAGCTTTCCCTCCCCTTCTTTATCCAGGATGACCCCCCACAACACATTCCAAAAAAGATAACAGGATCATAACCAGGCTCTAATTTCTAGAACTGATCAACAGAATTTATATTTCTCTTTATAATTCAGATCATAACTTAAAAAAACAAACAAAACTACCTCCACAATTTAAGGGAACAAAAATTAAAAATATTGACTGCTCTAACTGGATGCTATATACTGTAGCTTTCTGCACGTGTGAAAAATTTCTGGTTTAATTGTTTAAAACATCTTATCTCTACCCCATTTTTCGCTTGAATTTTTACAAACTCCCTGTTTCAGGGATGGTTACGCCAGATGCAGCAACATCGCCCTCTGTCCGATGCAGAGAAAATGGCATTTAATGCCTCTGCTCTTCCAAAGCTGCCAATGTAGTTAACTTTAAACAAACACATACAACATTTGGTCGGCAATACTTTAACATCCAGATTTCCACTCATAACACAGTTTTAAAAAGGTTCTTATTCCTGCTGCACACATCCCAGGGCGTTTTAAAACTTTTTAACACGAGATTTGTTTTTACGCTGGAAAAGTAAATGACAAGTCACTTCAAGCTTCTTGAAATCTCCCTCTTTAAACATGTCCACGAGAAAAGCCAATTACAACTCTTACCAGCTTTCTTTCCCCCCACATACAAAAGCACTTGCTGATTTCCTTTTCCCTACTCCTGCAGCAAATCGTCAATGTGGAAAGAGGATTTCAAAATAGGAGCACAAACACTGACAAATCCTCAAAGTTTTTTTATACTTTTATTTCGCCTCCATGTTTTGCCAGCTGCTCGGCTTAGAAGACAATAAAAAACCAGCTGCAAGAAACATTACAAATTAAAAGACTAGAAAACTGCAGCCCAAGGAGGAGGATGTGACTTTAGCTTTACTTACCAATTTTATCCAGCTGTGTATTTTCCGACTTGCTTTTTACAGCAGCTGAGCTCAGTGCTCAGGAACGTCCACCCCGTGTCAGGGAGCCAGGCAGAGCACTGATCCCCACGCTGGATGATGCTGAGCAAGTGGAGCTGGGGCGGTGGTGGTGGAGGAGGCTGCGGCTGCTGCTGCGGCTGCTGCGCTCGCTCGGACCCAGATGAGGAACTGCTTCCCATTCCCCAGCCCCGCTCCAGCGCTGCAAGCTTCGGGAGGCAGGGCCGGCCCCTGCTACCGTGCTGCACTTTCTTAAAGGGACAAGCCCCGGCCTGGCAGGAGCGCACTCGAACCGGGAGCTACCGGGGCTTCCCGGGGTGGCGGCTGGAGCCGGGGCGGCGGGAGAGGTGGGCTCACCGTCTCCGACCCGGGCGATAACCATCGCAGTACGCGGCGGTTTCCTACGTGCCTTGGGAACAAGAGCAACGCTCTTCTACACGGCTCTTCGTCCAAGGCTTTCAGGTGTTGCGGGGTTTTTCTTATTTTTGCTTCCTTCACACCCTCCGCAACGTAGGTGGGAATGACTACACGGCGGAGGAGGAGGAGGAGGAGGCAAGGGCGGCAGAGGCCACCCGTGGCAGGGACCCCAGTGGGGTGCAGTGCCTCTGCTTCAGCCCCCTGCTCTGTTCTGTACACTGCGGTGCGCTGTCCCCAGCGGCATTAGGATTAGGGATACTCCCTGGCAGCTCCGATCTTTTTGACCTTAAGATATTTTATTCCCTATAAGGGAGAGGATAGACTTAATTAAATAAAATGCCCCCATTTTCCAGTTTTTCCTCTTCAGTCATTCTCCAGATAGCCTTAATCACGTGTAAACCACTGCTTCTAGCATGCTTTCTGAATTCACTTTCAATTCTGTGTGATATTAATAGCTAGATTAATATGGGGAGTTGTCTGCCTTGCGTGCGTTGCTGTCTGCACTAGAAGAAATTGCATCCTCTGTTAAACAGTAACGCTGAAATTCAGAGATAGTAATGCCATCTGCAAAATATCTCTTTTTTTTTTAACTCACAGAAATATATGGTTTGCTCTCTGTACGTTTAAGTCATTTGTTTTCATTACAATAACTGTACTCTCATGATGACAACACCAATCAACACATATCACAAGGCAAAGTCATATGTATATAAATACGTATATATCTAATGGCACAACCAGAGAAAGCAAGTTACAGAGGAAAAATATCACCTTGAAACTGGCAGGCCAAACCAAACAAGCTGAGACCAAGTCACCACTGTGCTGTCCTGCCTGCTTTCACATGTACCACTGCACAATAGGCACAGAGCTGGTACAAACCGCTAGCAAGCCAATGTGACTTCTTTCTGTCTCTTTGGTCCTACGGTAAGAAGATGTGGGTACAACCCAAAGGGTGAATCCAGCCTTTTTAATGCTAATAGTCCTTCACAAACTGGCTCAGTAGGTATCCGCTAACTACTGGCATGTACATCTTCTACCCTGTAAGCAAAGTAGCCATTTAGCCACACTACTAAATTATAATCTTCAGCATTATTAACCTTGTATTAAACCACGGAGACCCATCAGCGTTCCTCTCACATGAGCTGTACTATGCTCCTGCCTTTCTCAGCATAAAGCCTGGGAAAGTTTTATATGATTTACATATGCAAACTACATGCCATGCATGGTAGAAGAGATTTTATAATGCCATCAGTCCTCCCTTTTGTTCACATGTTTCCATTGGTCTATTGATCTTCACTTTGCACTCACATCTCTGCCTACTACTTTTTTTATCTCATCCTCCAAGCCCCTGCCCCTTTACTCCCTGTTTCCCCCTTCCACATGCCAGGTACTTTTGCAGCTGATCTCTACCTTGCAAGCTCCACCTAACTGTCTTAGTTCCCTCTTCTCCCCTCTATCCTCTCAGTTTCTCCTTGGACGAGGAAAGAAGAGCTGAAAGGAGAGGTGGGAATGATTAACTGATTCCTTCTCTGGCTTTCCCCCGCCCTCTCCTTCCTGCAGCCAAGGTTCTGGAGCCAGAGACCTGTATCCAGCCTAGAAACTAACCTGCAGCAGGCCAAGGGACAAGGGTTACGTAGGCTTGCATTACCACCACCACCTCCCTTCTCACCTTAGCACACTGTACCATTTATTATGATACAGTGTAACCAAGATAAATGGCCCTTGTCTTGTTCATTAGTTAAAAGTTAACAAAACACTTTAAGACAAGGCTGGTCATCCATTTGATGCCTCAGCTAAGGTTATTTTGATACATTCAAAACAGGCAGAGCCTGTCTACAAGACAACAGGGTAAGGTGCTGCCGTGAATAGGGATTTGAATGGCAAAAACACCAATGATGGAGAGAATCTGGCGCTTGGGGAAAGCTAAAGCAATGCTCCATTGCTCTACACACACAAAACAAGAACATGCAAAACTCCAGAAAATGCCCATCAGGAAAACAGGCTTGTGCCACTGGACCAGAACAACCTAAGATAAAGAATGTTAAGATCAAAAAAGAATATCTGCTGTTCCTTACATATGTTGCTCCTTATAGCCCTCATAATCCCATGTGAAAGCTGCCCCCCCCCTCACCACAGCATCTGGATGTTCCATTGACAGAGCATTGTCTAACGGTTACAGCATAACTCCTGGTTTCTATTACCAGCTGTAGGAGAAATGTGTGGTATATTAAATAAAATAAAGGACAGAGGATTTGATTTCTGCTGCATGCTTCTATATGTAGTCAGCAGTAAATAAAACTAAATAAATCACTGATTCTTTCTGTGACTCTGTTTCCCCAATAACAAAAATGTACATTAAACTCTGGTGTTATGTAATTTAATACTTGTCTTAGTAACAGCCTGGAATGAAAGATGCCAGAGAAGCCAGCTTTTTATTATTAAATACTGAACTGCAGATACCTCAGTGAAAACCGAAAAGTGTTGCAGTTTGCAAAAATGTTTGAGTCTGCAGAGCAATCCCCTTGCACAAGAGGTGACATTTAATAGGAGTTATTTTGGTGTCTTAGCTTATAGGGGACAGCAAAACCAGAAGTCATCCCAAAGTAACCAAGAAAGAAAACATGTATATTTCTCTTTCTGAACAGTGTATCACATAAGGTTTACATCCCAAGACAGCACAAGCATACTTACAAAGGCAGCTCCTTTTGAATTTAGGAGTAAGACCATTAAGAAATCACCTGCCTATTTCTATAAGCTCTTTTAGGCTCTGATGATCAAGGTCAAAGCCAAAAAGCTATAGTATTATCTATGTATAAGGGCCTTTAGTAGTAATGAGTGAAAAGACAAGGGGAAAAGGACATAGAAAAACAAATAGATTATTTGCTGCTCAAAAACAGATTCCTTACAGAACGCAGAAGCAAAAGCTTCTGTGAGATATTGCTCCACCTCTGGAGATACTGTTTGTTAGATCCCTTCTCAAAACAAAAGGACACGGGTATATTAATCTAACAACAAAAGTGCCCATTGTGCAAGGATACCCAGTGCCAGGCTGCCTGCTCCATCTGACAATGAGATGAAACACCATGGCTCTGTGAGCTCGGCTGCATGCTTTGCCTGACACCACCACTCAGTGCAGCTATGGGGTCAAAGACTTCTGCTCAGTCACCACAGGCTACAGAACTAGCAAGACTTTCATAGCCTCCCTACAGAGATTCTTCCTGCATGTCTCCCAGTCTCCAAAATACCACACAATGTTTTAAGCATCTCTTGTGTATGACATGCAG
The DNA here is from genome assembly GCF_011004875.1 of Balearica regulorum gibbericeps. NCBI lineage: Eukaryota > Metazoa > Chordata > Aves > Gruiformes > Gruidae > Balearica > Balearica regulorum. Next base: position 93,940,353 of record NC_046186.1, on the reverse strand, counting down.
AGCAGTATTACTACTACACACTGACATCGGATGTGATGTGGTGATGGAACCATCACTATCCTTACTTATCAAAGAGCCACAAGAAATTCTGTACCCTGTCTGTGAGGGGCTGAAATAAGGCATATATATAGTCAATACAGTATACACATGCATATATGTTCTTTTAGTTATATTTCTTCTAAAATCCTTCTAAAATTATTTTTATCTTTGGGCTCAATACACATCATCATCATATCTAAGGGCTGGATTCCACTCCCACTGACTTCCTGATGAATAAGGATGGAACTATGCTCCAATTCAGGAATATGTAAGTTTCAGATTAAAGCTTTTCAAACCTAACCCACATCTTTAATGTGATAATACAGCAGTTTGAGAACTTGCTTTGAACTTAAAAAAGGTAGGGATATGGAAAATGCTCAGCTGAAATAATGTTAATTATTAATTAAAAATTAAAACTATTAATGCCACAAGACAGTTTTCCACTTGATGAATCATAATGCCTATACATACCTGTGTGTGCGTGTATGCATTTGCACATGTGCATGCAAGCAAATATTTGAATGAAACTGTGACAGAACTTAGGGCTATTAAGGTTAGCTTGCATCTGATGTATTGTTGGTGTACTTCATTTTCTGTAGCATTCCTGACACCATGGAAAAATATGTTTTAGTTAGCTGCCACTACAAACTCAGCACAAACATTTATTTTTGGTAGTTTTATTTTCTCAGTTGAAAAAAAAAAATGGTTTAAAGTAAATAAATGAGTTCCTAGAACCTAAGCCTTATCAGATCTGTAGGAGTTGTGCAGTCAATGGAAGTTATGGCCTTCAACATAATGTTCCTTGGCAATGCCTTAAATCAGTATACTAGCTATCAAACTACTTCTACCAATTGTTCTTAAACAAAAAGATTTGTTTTCCATATTAAAAAATGGTCCACACCACAGAATTTAGGTCAGCTACAACTACATTCAACTCTGTATCCATCATAATAAGATGTAAGATGCTGGTTTGGACCTTCCTGGAGATGGTACATTTCAATTTCACCCTTTTCCCTGTGTTTTTCCTGTTCACAGCTGCTTCTCTTTCATTGGCTTCTCAAGCTCATTAAAACCCTCTCTCCTGTATAGGTTAATATTTAGTGAGTGGTCTGCACAAGTTGTTCGCTGACAAGGGAACATGAAAACCCAAAAGAAAAGCCATCAGTATTTGTTGCAACTCAGATAACAGATACGGAAAGAGGAAAAAGACATTTACTCCTCAGAAAGCAGAAAAGGGTTATGAGCTCTTAGAAAGCAAAAGTCAGAGATTACTCCAACTGAAGGAAAAAAGAAGAAAGAAAGTGGAAATTTTACAGGAATTGTCTCATTTCTCCCTTTAGTGTTGCTTGATATTTCTCAAACATTTTGAAAGTGTAACTCTATTTTCAGATAAGACCCCTACTCAGATCCCTGAAGGCAAGTGAGACAGAATCAGCCAGAATTAGATTAACGTTCCTGCCATGAAAATATTGATCATTTGCCAGCAATTAAAGGTAGTTAGAAGTCCGTGATTACTGTAAACATTTGTAGCCAGCAACTTCACCCTGACTTCATTTGTCATCCTTGAAGAAACTTGGGTTGTACTCGCACCTAACAACCTTTTCAAGCTATTCATGATATTTTCTCAAGGATAACAGACCAGAGTTCTAGAAAAAAACCCAATTCAGCTGAACTTAGATCCTTTTGGTTTCTTTCTGCTTTTCAGTTAGCAATATAGAGGGCACTGATTTGCAAAATGGCATCCTCCTCTGCTTTCCCCATCATTTTTGAATGTTTCCTTCTATTTGGTACACATCTTCTCATCTTCCAGAGAAATTTAAAAAAAAAAAAAAAAATCTATATTCAGTAAATGGTCACCTTACAGGAAAGTGCAGTATGCAGACAGGTGATCTGTATCACAAACATTAGTAACCACATGTTGTTGACTACATCTACTAAATATCTGAACTATGGAGAGCTGGAGTGAGCTTGTCCCTAGGCAGCTGTCCCAACACAAGTCTGTATAATAACATTCCACAACATTTTTCATTCAAAGGAATTTTTTTCCTTTTTGAAAAAAATCCAAAGACCATCTTGGGCTGCACTGCAACATAGTCTTTCACTAATAATAATTTTTAAATTAATTTGGGCTCTGAATGGTCTGAGTTGATGCGGTTTTTTTTCTTTTATTCCCCCGATTTATGTGCATGGCTTTGTTTAACTGCATGGCAGGGAGAGGCATGTGGGCTTTTTTACGTTTTGGAAGCATGTAGGGAATGCCTGATGTTGTATTAACCATCATGTGATTAGTAATGATCTAGATAAACATGTCTTGTTCCAACCAAGAATAGGGCATTAATACAGTCAGAAATAAAGTAAATCTCTAGCTATGGACACACAGACCTCAGTGACTTCCAGGAAAATCAAAGCCATGTTAATACAAAGGAACAAGAAGAAGGAAAGGGAAAGGCTATTTCCACTTATTCTGATACAGAGTCTAGGCCAGATCTTTCACTCTGGTTGACTTCTAGTTAGCAGAAAACCAGAGTGATGAAGTAATGGCAGTTTTTAAACTGCCCTTGCAACTCTGTGGTCTATAAGCTGATCAAGGTATGTTAAGATTGATGCCAAGTTAGAGCAGCCTTGGGGTTTTATAAATGATACTTGGCTACTCGTGGATCCTGAAACAGCTGCTTAGCAGGCAGGGAACTCCTGCTAAACATCCTCTTCTTTACAGTACTGGTGACAGAGTTATCACACTGCTCCTATTATATCTAGGAAACTCACTTCCTTTAGAAGTGACTTCAAGGTTGCCAGTTCCATACACTTCCGAGTGCCTTGTAGAATCTCAGTGGAAATAAGTAGCTGGAACAACAAGTCCTGGCTCCATCTGTTGATCTGGGTAGGGGACAACATTTGCTTACAGTGTATTCTTTGCAGAAGAGCTAGAAGGATTAGTTATGGTTGGTGTGGCTTGCTAAACTCTGATTACTCATGTCCTCTGAAGTTTACACGCAAACTAATTAGCAGCGCTGATCCCTTAGTAAGAAGCTGAAATCAATTAGTAAGGCAGCTGTCCTTGTTATAGCAATTAATTGCAAATGACATGTGGTCTCAGTACTTGATGGCCAAGCTCTTCATTCTGGCTTTTGGAGCTTTGGTATTTTGTTGTTGGTTTGTTGGTTTTTTTCCATCATTACACCAGTGTTAATCCACCCTGATTTTTCCTGGACATAATTTCCATCACACAGAATCTGTCCTATTTTGTGACACACACTTTCCTGGAAAACACTTGGCTTTCATTACAGGAATTCCTGTAGGCTTAGAGTCCTGGAAATGGGACAAAGTTCCTACAGAAAGGTGGCTCCTTACTTCTAGGCAAAGGATGGTGAAATGGTCTCTTGGAAATCTGCTTGACTGTGAGGGTGAGGACAGGGGAAAAGAAAGGCATAAGACATCTTTATTGTACTTGGCAAGACTGTTCAGTTCACTGGGAATGCAGAGCACCCATGCTTCAGTGGGGTGCTAAGCAGTACATGTCTGATTACCAGAAAGATTGAGTTGCTCTGGAGACAAAAAAAATACGTTGGTGTTTCTGTGAAGCAGTTGACCAGGATATGAAGAGGGGCACACCCAGATTCTGTAAGGTTTAATTCCATCGTGGTAGTCTGAGCCAGAAGGAAACTTGGCGGATTCCAACTAGCTAGTGGCCCTGATTCTATGCTTGAGGTTCATGCACAGAGACTGGGGTCCTAAAATCATTGTTTGCTCCTGAACCTGCACATGCCAGAGAAGAAACTGATCACCTTGAAGGATGTAGTTGATCAAGAATGAATTAGTGAGTTTTCCAGAAGACTTCAAAGATGTAAAATGGTAATATATTAAAATTATGGGGAATAAATGTGTTTCTCTTGAATACATATTCATACACAGCTAGAAAACTGGAGCTGGGAGGAAAACATTATAATTTGTTTCACATAACAGAATCTGAAGCTTAGCATTCATATTTTTGTACTGGCTGGCTGTGAGGTTCTAACAGCTGTGGAAACTATTTAGGGTACTGACAGAGAGGCAAGATCATGCCTATGGAGACAACTACAGGAAATTTACTGCTCAATTCAGTAGAAGTATGACTGAGCTTGCACCCTGACAACTGATTCACCACCACCCTGTTGCTTGATGTACTCATTTACATCAGTGTGAAGCATCTTAACTCAGCCACACTTTACACTCAATTGCCCTCATGTAAATACTGCTGCAGAGCGCGTGGCAGTAGGCAACTGGGTCACATGACTTCACAGCATTTCAGATCCCGTAAATTGGGAATACCATGGGAAGAAAAGGTTTCACGTTATTTTTGTCTCTGTAAATGATTGCTGCAAGCACTACAAGAGAAATAGAAAGGACACTGAAAATGATGAGACGTTAGGTGTAATTAGGCTTCACGCACAAATCAAATACACAAGCTCTTCTTAATAGACTAACCCCCTGAAGGATTCTAAATTGCACCAGGGAGGAAGGTGCTGACACTAAGTTTTCTTCTAATTGGTGGCCACTCTGGAAGAATGAAGGACAGAATAAAGAAAGAGGAAAAAGAGAGCATAAAATCAAGAACATTACTAAACTATCATTTCCAATAAGCATATTTACTAACTAACAAGAAATGCCTCCAGTTTAGACTATAACTATAATCAAAACCAAGTTAATATGCTGGCCCTCAGACTGAGTAACAGAGTGACTAACACTTGTAGCACAGCCTAGATGCAAGTTCTGTTGAAATGATAATGGGGTAAAGAGAACAGATAGGGCAGGAAATTACAATTTTTATGCCATTAAGATATATGCTATCTCTAAACACACCTGGTTTGTCTGTAACTGGGGACAGTGAGGCCCTGTTTACTGTAACCTTGCTCTGAAGATGAAAAACACCTTGCAATAGGTAGAAGATTCCCCTTGCCTGGTGAATGTAAGTAACATCACACAAGCTTAAGAGAACAAAAGCGATTCTTAAAATCCTGTTCCCTGGTATTCCGTTCCTCTCCCATTCCCCACATGCAAATCAGAACTAACCTGGATGATCTGTGTAGTTCCTGATTTGCTCTTCTCTCTATATAGGTAGGTCTCTGTCTTCACTTCAGGTCCTCACCATGTAGGAGGAGCCCACCTTCAGATGAATTAGTACAGATGTTTTGACTGTAGAGATGGTCTTCTGGAGAAACAAGTGCAAATAAATAATTCCTTTTAGCTTTCTGTCAATATAAAAGGCATCTCCAATGTTTTGTCACTTTGCAAAGAAATTGCAGAAGGAATATGTACAGAAGTTCCTGTATGGTCTCTGCTAACTTCAGTGTAGGGTTAGTCTTTCAGTGTTTTGATGAAATTACTTTGTCTTAAATCAGATTGATTTGAAGCACATGCTTGACATTAAGCAAGAGAAGATGCAGGTGGTAGGTACTATTTGGGCACGTAAAGGCAAGAAAACACTTAAAGGCTTCTTTGCTGAAGCACACAACAGTACTCTTAATACACTCTAGAATCAAATCCAATTTCACTATCTTACATGTACCATTATATCTTCAACTCTGATTGCATCTGCATTGTTGACAAGTTGTTGATTGGTTAGTCTACACATTAACTTTGAGTATAGGGATCATAAGTGATCACTGATAAAGAAAAAGAAACATATTTGTCTGCACAGAGTGTGATTAACATGTACAAAGATGGTTTTCAGCTGATACAGAACCATTGACTTGGGTTTCTTCGTATCAGCTGCTCTAGACAGATGACTTCCAGGATTTAGGAGGAAATCTGTTATAAATTATTTACTATTATCATATAGCTAATTTTCTTGTTGTTGGGATTTTTTCATCATTTTTTATTAAAGCCAAATGATTGTGCTTCAGGACATTCCACAAATGCTGCTGTACTGTCACTTTAGGAAATACCATTAAAGCGACCTTTTCCTTGTTTGCTTCCCATGGCATTTAACTAAGCTGTTTTAAGAGAAACATCATTAAAATTGTCAGTTCCTCCATGGCTGCTTTATGATTATTCATAGAAACTGTAGTCTTTTGGGGATAACAGAAACACAGGGCCTTGTTTTCCCTTCATTAACCCCATTTTCCACTGAAGTAACAATATCAACTTTCAACTTTAACACAGGTCTATCAACACTGGGCGAATTCAGGCTTTTTTTTTCTTCTCTGTAAAAATTTGATACTAGTGAAAGATACCACACTAGAAACAGTAGAGAGTGAAGTCCTCTACCCAACCTCAAATTATATATAGCACAGGAAGCAACTCTACCACTCCCCCCTCAAACCTTTCACCACAATTCCTGATTTTTTTCCTGGCATAACTTATTTTAAGAGGATGTGGGACAGCACATCTCAAATAGTACTTGGCCCAAAATAGTAACTGCCAGCTGTGATCACAGTTCTTGAGCTGTTTGGACTCAGTCATGAGGAAAAAAAAAACAAAAAACCAAACAACAGATTAAGGTATCACAGAGCACAGAACAGTTGAGGTTGGAAGAGACCTCTGGCAATCATTTGCTCCAAACCCACTGCTCAAAGGACGCTCAACTAGAGAAGGTTGCCTGGGCCCCATCCAGTCAGGTTTTGAGTATCTCTGCACATGGAGCCTCCACAACGTCTCTGAGCAACCTGTTCCAGTATTTGATCCTGCCCTCACTAAAAAAGATTTATCTTATATTTAAATGGAATTTCCCATAAACTCTCATCCTGCCACTGGGCAACATCTGGCTCCATCTCCATTACTCCCCCCACCATCAGGTATTTACCAGATGTATCAGGCCTTTGTGGTCTTTTGTTGCACTCTCTCCAATATGTCCATCTCTCTCTTGCACTGGGGAGCCCCAGAACTGGGCACAGCACTCCAGATGTGTCCCACCAATGCTAAGCAGAGCAGAACAGCTCTCTTGACTTGCTGGCAATGCTTTTCCTAATACAGTCCAGAGGCTGTTGGCCTTCTTTGCCACAAGGGTACATTTCAGACTCATGTTCAACTTGTTGCCTACCAGGATCCAGGTCCTTTTTCACAAAGCTGCTTTCCAGCTGGTTGGTCCCAGCCTGTACCAGTGAATGAGGTTATTCCTCCCCAGGAACAGGACTTGGCATTTCCCTTTGTTGAATTTTATGAGATTCCTACTGAGGTGCCTCCAAACAGCAGTATGACCATCTGGTCTACCAATTTTTCTTCCTAGTTTTATGTTGTCTGCAAGATTGCTGAGAGTGCACTCGGTTTCATTATCCAGATCATCATAGAAGGCTACTAGGATGGTCAGGCATGATTTCTACTTATAGATCCATGCTGACTATTTCCAGTCACTTTCTTGTCCCTCATATGTTTGGAAATGGTTTCTAGGTTTGTTTATCACCTTCCCAGGGATTGAGATGAGGCTGTACACCCTGTAGCACTCCAGATCCTCTTTCTTGTCCCTCTTGAAGATAAAAGTGACAGTTGCTTTCTTCCAGTCCTCAGGAACCTCCCACAGTGGTCATAACCTTTCAACGCTAATTAAGAGTGGCTTCACATTGATATTAGAGAGCTACCTCAGCATTTGTGGGTATAATCCATCAGGTTCCAGAGATTTGTTTATCTGTCCAATTTATTTAAATATTCCCTAACCCAATCCTCATCCATCAAGAGTAAGTCTTCCTTGCTCCATACTTTGTTGCTGGTCTCAGAGGCCTGGGATTTCTGAAGGTACTTCCAGTAAAGACCACAGTGAAGAAGACTTAAGTATGTAGTCCTTTTCTGTATCCTTTGTCACCAGGTCTCTAGACCATTCAGCAGTGAGTCTACTTTTTCTCTCTTCTTTCTTTTGCAGCTAATCTCTCTTTAGACACCTTTTCTGTTGCTCTTCATGTCCCTTAGCAGATTCAACTCCAGGCAGACCTTTGTTTTCCTTATTCCCTTCCCACACATTCAGATAGTGTCTCTATATTCCTCCCAGGTCACCTGTTCCTACTCCCACCTCTTGTAAACTTCCTTTTTATGTTTGAGTTTAGTCAGGAGCTCCTTGGTTGTCTACACAGGCCTCCTGACACCTTTGTTTCATTTCCTGCTCATCAAGACGAACTGTTCTTGAGCTTGGAGGAGGTGATCCTTGAAAATCAACTGGCTCTCCTGGACCTCTCTTCTCTCCAGGGCCAGTATTGTGGGATTCTTTCAAGCAGATCCCTGAACAAGCCACAGCCTGCTCTCCTGAAGTCCAAGACTGTGATCCTACTTTTCGACTTGCTCCCTCCTCTCAGGATCCTGAAGTCTGCCATCCCATGGTCACTGCAGCCAAAGCTACCCTTGATTTTCACATCCCCAACGCACTCTTTCTGTTTGTAAATATGAGGCCCAGTAGAGCGATTCCTCTCTTCATCTCATCTATTGTCTGTGTTTGTTAGAAAGTTGTCATCACTCCAGAAACCTCCTGGTTTTCTTGCACCCTGCTGTGTTGCCCTTCCAGCAGATATTGAGGTGGTCATGAGGCTCTTCCAGTTGCCTGAAGAAGGTCTCCTTTATTCATTCTTGTGATCAGGTGATCTATAACAGACATCCACCAAAGCATTGCCCTTATTGTATTGCCCACTAATCCTGACCCACAAGCTCTTAACTGGCTCATCGTCCACCCCTATGATGAGGTAGTGTCAAGTAGATACTATCATACACTGGAGAATCATTTCACAGCAACATCAGGCTCCTCCTCTGCTGCAGTTTGTCCCTCCTGTGCTTTCCAGGGACCACTCACAAATTCAAAGATATCCCATTCCCTCATGCCCATTCGAAGCAACACCACAGTTCAGGGTCAGCTTAAATCAGTTTCCCTGTAAACCACAGTTCCTTCCCAGTTTGCTGGTGTTGATATTTCTTTTCCAGTCTCCAGTCTTGCTGCCTGGGATTTCATCACACTGATACATTGGGCCACATTTTAAGACTTGGACCTTTACCTTCCTAGAAAGAAGTTTCAACTGAACTTTTTCATCTCTTAGTGTAGAGAAACGGTCACATGGTCCTGGTTACCCTGGGGCTCCCTGCTAAAGGTTATGTCATGTCCAGTCATTCCCTGTGATTCACCCTGACCAAATCTTTGTTTAGCTACATTTAACGACTATAAGCTTACTTATCAAGCAGACCTGCTTATTTCTATAGCACTACTTTTGGTATGGATCACTGGCTGTTTGATCTGCATTCATGTCTGTACCTGTCAGTGCCACAGCATGTCACTATGCAATGAAGTGATCCTCATATAATTTTCAAAAGCCTTCTGTGCGCATTTCAGCCATGTCAACATGTGGTCACATAACTAAACCCTGTCCTGACTAGTGACAGGGTTTCCACAATAGCTGATGTCCTCTAAAAGATGGAAAGCAAGGCAAAAATTAATAAATACATGAATCAACAAAGTGGCAGAAATAAAAACCTTTGATGATACCAAGTAAACATGCAGCTTTTTTACTGGGATGAGCTGAGTCACTCACTCATGGCTCAACCACTTGTGACTGGTGTGGTCATTTGAAACACACAAAAATAAAAACTTTGTAACACCTTACAGCTGTGTTCATTCGTTCATTCACTCACTTTGTCTCACAGGTCTATAAAATACATTCTCATTTTAACAGAGAGAATTAAAATACTCTGTATTTCTATTAATTAATCTGGATAGCTGGAAAAATACACAAATTTTCTTTTTTCTTGACCCCCTTAATCCACAATGAGACATTTCATTTGAGACTGAAACGCTGGAGGAGGAGGCTAGACTTAATACAAGGGAGAGGGTGTCTGATGTCAGTATTCTCTATCCGCTTCTCCCCTTAACTCTTTGATGCTGCTGAAAAAATTGCATGGGGAAATTCTGTTGAAAGGGCAGGAAGAGTTTGCCTTGGGAAATGTGTTACTATTTGTCTGTACTCAGCTGGTTTGTGCAGTGAATTTGAGAAGTTATGATTCTAGAAGTGACATTGAAAGGGAAAACTGTGCAGTAAAATGGAGTAGTGAAAATAACAGCACTGCATTGCACAATGCCTTTTATCAACAGCACATGCATTCATGTTGGCTGTACTCCTCAAAAGTATGGAAACTTAGTGCCTGGCCTTTTCACATTGCAACCTAGTTCTTTCTCTTGCCTAGTCTCCCAGTGAGTCAAATGGGGCCAATAATGAATATTTTTTATTGCCTTCAGGTAGGCCTTGTTGTGTAGACAGGAACACACACTATCTGCTGTGTACATAGTAGTACTCTTGTACTGCATTTTCTGTGTTTCTCTGACTTGGCTTTCCTTTCTTATTAAAACATTTGCACCAGCTTCTCTTTCTTTGTTTTTGAAGTCAGAATCTTCTGTTGCTCGCAGCACTGTTGAGTGCCACAGCACTCCATCTTCCTGATGGCAGAAGAAGATACTGATACTGTTCAGCTCAGTTCAGGTTAGGCAATAGGTACAGCAAGGTTCGTTCATAAAAGAGATGAAATAACACCTCAGATCTGATTGAAGAGGTCACTCCCTGAAATATCCAAATTTCACACATACCAGGAGTTCTGGAGACCTGATATCTGAGTTTTGCATAAAAGCAGCACATGGTAGGAGAAACAGTGCGAGTGGATGATCTTTTGAAGCTTCCAAACTTAACAATGCTCAAAAGTTTGCAAGATAAACCTATTTTACAACCCTTATCTTTTGGGATTAGAAAAAAGGAAAACAGTTCAGAAAAAGCTATTTCTATGGATTTGATCTTCTGTCCTCATTAAACCTAGTTTTTCAGTCAAGGGCTGCCTCTTTGAGTAGTCTTCACTAACTTCATTTTTCTACCTACAAGACCAGTCATAAGAATATAAAACCCTTAAATTAAGAATGGAGGTTTTTTTGCCACGTCCAAATCATTAAGCTGGTCCTCATTTTCTTCTGCTTCAATGCCAGTAGAACCTTCTCATTTGCTGGAGCAAAGAATTTGTCTTCATATGCCAAATCTAACCCCCAAAGTTGTTCCAGGAATACAAGTAATATTCCAGAAAGCTTCCTCTTTCAGATTTTGCTATTGGTATGCTTTCTGGAAAGCAGATGTGCTGTACATCTAGATACCCTCTATTTCATGACTTAGGTGCAAGTGATGGGTTTGAGGGTTTTTTTTCTGGTAGGAGACCCAGTGCAATGAAACTCCTCACAATTCTACCCCATTTGTTTAATATCTTACACAGCCTTCTATCCAGCCTGTCCTTCAAGTTGTGTCTGATAAATAAAAGCTCAAAGCTGGAGAAAAGGTATGAAGAGCATCCCATTACTTCTGCACCTCTTCAAAGGAGTAAGTTACAGTCCTAACCCCATCTTATTGGGAAGGTGGAAAAAACATGGCACGAAGTCTCCATCTTCCTAACACAACATGTAACAGAACTAGGATGTAATATCTGACAAGAAGCAATAGGCATGCTTCTGTGTAGTCCTCATTCATCTCAAAGAAAGTTCCTGCCTCAGCTGACACTAGGGCAGTGAACCCCTGGGGCTTTAAGAAGCATTGCCTGGCACATTATCCATATGCAGTCCTAAGTGGTTTTCTCAAAAGAGATGGTGGAGATGGAGCAGGGAAACGGAGGTTTAATGCCAAATTTCTTCACTTGATGCAAATATCAATCCCCTTGAGTAATAATTTGACATTCCTCAGCAAAGACACACTGTGCTTTTGAAATACTTACCTTTCCTTATTTTTTATAACGTTAAGAAAATTTGAAAGGAATATGTGCACTGTTTTGGTCTTTGTCTTCCTATGACAGCAGAAATTTATTTATAGCCAGGAACTGGAGGACAGTTCTCACGTGGCTGCTGAAAATTAAAACAGCATGTAGGGTTTTGTTTTGTTTTGCTTTTATGCCTTTGCCACTACAATCTCTCCCTGCATTCCCTAAACCCTTGTTATTGTAACCAGAGCCACATTTTGCATTGCTACAATTGCAGGGTTATGTAAATTCCAAAGGCTTTAAAGGAAAGGGCCTACAGATCCTGCTCCGGGCTGTGGGGAAGTTGACACAAACAGTTATACCCAACATCTAAGGAGAGACAAAGGTATTCATAAATTGTCAACAGACAGGAAACCTAAGTCTCAACCTCAGCATCAACCTGAAGTTTTCTAAACCTTTTTGAACTTACTGGTTTCATTTAAATTGATTGGCCTCTTATTTTCATTGTGGTGCTTTGCTATGGCCAGGAAAATTTCCTTCAGCTACTTCTGGAAATCTTCATATGTTCTCTCTCACTTCCCACCAGTCTGTTCTTTACCTGGGACAGCCAATAACAGAAAGCTCTACAGATACTGATTTTTACAGACTCGGAACCGTATTTTTACAGTGATCATGAAACTGTACACATTGAAAGCATTACTTTATTAATGAAGACTTTTACATTAAAAAGAAAATTACACCAAAAGAGAACCACCATACCCATGAAAGACAGCAAGAGAACAAAGAGTACGCATCTGATCCCTTCCAAGAAGTCTTCACGGCAAGTAAGGGTGTGAAGAAGTGTGATACATGTTGCACATCTGTGTGCTTCTGAGTAACCAAGCTAATGCTGACACTAGCTGTGCATTTCTGTGTGGGCATGGGCAAGCCAATTCATGTTTCTGACTCTGTACTCTCTAAAAGCGGGATAATAATGCCTGACTCAGAGTCAATGTCAGAAGGCTCTGCATAAGCTCATCTCAGTCCCCAGTGTTTAGACAACTCAGCTAAATGAGAAAAATGTTTAGCCCACTTCTCCAGCCTTGCTTCTATTTCAGCTCTAAATCACCATTAGTCAAATCACGCTTAGACCTCAGACAAAAACCTAGATTACATTATTCCTGAAATATGTGGAGGTTTTGCACAGCATGGTGCACCCTGATCACTGGAGTGTGCTAATGAGAGTTCAGGGAAATTACTGTTTTCATGAAAAGGTGCAGCCAGAACTCCCTAGACAATTCAGCTGACACTATAAGGAAGGATGAGGCTGTGGCACCACTCCAACATGCTGCTTTCTATAGCTGTTGAGTTTTCCAGCCAACCTTAAACTTACTGCAGTGGATATGAAAAAACAGGGCTTGCTGCATTGTTCACCCACATCTTTGGCGCAAAGCCAATCATGGTAAGTCCTAAAGAAAGAAAACCAAGAAGCACTGCCTCACAGACATTCTACAGCCAGGTGGGTCACTGCCAAGCCAACATAGGAAGGGACATTCCAAGAAATTCATGAGCTCACTTTAAAAACAATCACTAAAATGAAAGAGATTATTTCAGTAGAGGACAATAGTTTCTCCACAGCTGGTAGTTACTGTTGCTGCACAGGTGGCAATAGCTTTTATTATTATGAAAGTGTAGCTCTTTAAATCCTATTAAGAAAGACAAGACTCATTTCTGGAGGTGCAGCTACACAGGATGCCTGCAGAGCTCAGAAGTTTCTAACAGTTTGTTACATGAGTTTATTTATTTGGAGCCAGGAACTGCTCTGTTGAGCTCTGATCCTCACTGTCATTGTGACCTCGGGCAAGTGACTGAACGTCTTTGCACCCACAACTCTTTTTGAAGTCAACTGGTGATGTGGATGCTCAACAAATCTGGGGGGGGGGGAAGCCCTACAGGTCAAGGCCAATGTCTGCCAGAGCTGAGGTGTTCTGGGTCACATGATAAATTGTATAAATTTTGAACACAAAAACTGAAGCATCCACAGCTAACAAATATTTTTGTAAATATGGTCCTGTAATTGGCCCAGTGTAACACAACTCTCAGACAGAGGGGTGGAGTCCAAGGAACATCTATATTAACATGTTTTGGAAGAGAGCAGTTTATTAAGGGTCTGTGGGGAGTAAGAAACAAGCAGCCATAAAACAAACAGAAACCAGAAATCAAAGACAGCTATATTAGACTGTGTACCATTCTTAGCGCACCTAATGATAAGTATCTGAGAACTATACGTTTTACTGAATCAGGTAAAGTACTGACCAAAATCGTTACTTTATTCTGTAAGCTATGTTTCCTAATAGTCTGAACTCTTGACTCCTTTCCTCAGAGATGACTGGTTCAGTGCTCAAAAGCACTGTGGAACACAGGCAAGAAACTCTGATATCCTATAATATCAGATTCCTCAGATTTCAATCTTGAACCTGAATCAAAATTAATACATGCCTCTAAATGATCAGCACTGCTTCATACAGACTTTGGTATCTTACCCAAGTATTAAGCAAGGTGGAGGTTGCTTAGCTTTGAAACCTGTGAAGTCTGCAACCTGTAATTATCGGCCAAACCAGTAGCATAGCTCCAATCTACAGCTTGAGTTTCCCTGAGTTAACAAAACCCTTCCTTACCCTCCATGCTTGCATATCTAATAGATACTACTTGGCTCAGCACAATTAGCAAAGCAGGCAGGACAAGCGGCCAATTAGTCAACTCTGACACATTTTACAGCAGAGAACCTCCAACAGCTGACAGTTCAAGCAAGGCAAAAAAATCATAAAATACTAATAAACATAACCACACAGACTTTTTGATACATCAGACCGAACGAATGAAATAGAAGTATAAAATAATCATCCTATTGATACCAAATGGTGATAAGTAAATGAAAGGCCTGTGCTGACCTAGTGGTTTAGTGTGGTGAGGTCTAGTTAGGCCCATATTAGAGTCTCAGGACTGTCATGTTCCTCTGCTGGGTAAAGAACAGAGGGCAGAAATAAAGAACAACTGTAATGACATGGGTAAAAGGTACAGAGTATAAAATAAAAAACAAAAAAAAAGCAAAGCAAACCAGACAAAAAAACCCACCAATAAATGGGAATAGAACAGAACAGAACAGAACAGAACGGGATAGAATAGAATAGAATAGAATAGAACAGAACAGAACAGAACAGAAAACAGTTGGAAGGGACCTGCAACAATCACCTAGTCCAACTGCCTGAATGTTTTAATGTGCTCTACTGATGCAATCCAGGTGAGGTGAAAAGGCAGACTTGTGTTGCCCTCTTTCCCTGCTGTAATCAGCTACACCCAAAAATATCTGGAGGGAAAATGACATCTGACACAGCTATGGTAAAAATGACCCAAACTAAGAAGTGGCAACTCTGAGGGTGTGGGAAAGTCTGTAAACAAATCACTGGGTGTGTCCAATATACAGACGCTAATATAATGCAGTGATTACTAGGTCTTTGCTCAATGAATATGTAAAAGTGAGCTTGATGTTTTAAGAACTAGAACTATGTACAATGACCACTGAACAAACTCAAATCTGGGTGCATTTGCCTAGGAGCAGTACAACATTCACCGTGACCCCACAGCTTCATGGGACACTCACAACATAACTGAAGTCCAGAGATACTAAACAAATCCAGCATGGCATCTTGTTCTACATGGAGACTTTTCAGACTGCTTCTAAGTAACACAGAACTGAGAAAACTCCTTTTGTGACATCCATGAGTTAATTTCTCAGGGAGCTTCACTGTGGCTACATGGTCCATTATTCCCCACGCTATTAGCATCACAAGATGCTGTGTGTATGATCCACATCAAATGGCAAAATCTGGCCCAGGGAACAAGCCTCCAAAATGCTGGTGAGAAATTCAGCTTTAAAAGTCCAAACACAACAAATATAGGAACCTAGAGAGCTCATGGGCTTAGGGTCATACAGTATAAACAGGAAACCTAGAAAATAAAGCTTACACATCCATGCAGCCTAGGCTGTCCCATTACAAGCAAACAAACAAACAGGTAGGTAGGTAAGTAGGTAAGCAGGCAGGTAGATAGATAAGACAGCACACTGGAAAGCACATACTCTGAGTCACACAAACAGTTAATGGCAGTGGCCAGCCAGCAGAAGCAAGCCCAAGATTAACAATGGGAAAATTTCTGATGGAAGTCAAAGAGTATTTCCCATTTCTCTGGAGTCATTACCCCCCCTGTCTGGCACCAAACTGCCCAGCTCCCTCTAGCTTCTTTGTGAATTAAGTTTATTCCTGAAAGAGCTAAGGAATCCCAAGAGACCATGACTAATGAGTGCTCAAAGGAAAAATGAAGGTTGCCTATCTCTCCCCATCACTGTGTAACCACTTAGTATTGAGTACCCAGAACTGAACACGGCGTTCCTAGTGTTGTTTCCTCATAGCTCAGAGACATATTTCCTCAGCAGGCTATTTGGATCAAAGATTTAAGGCAACATCCCTGAAAGAAAAGGCAAGGCAAAACACAGATGGGGCTTTTTCACCATCTGCTTCCATTTTAATTCACTACAGTCCCACACGTCACCAGAGCCTGTAGGGTGGTCAATTGGATTCTGTGTCATGTGCATTCATGGGAGTATAGGACTACAAGGTCATCACGTCCTGTTTCCTACAATCACAGACACTGCATAATAGACACGTAGACCAGCACACTCCACAGCACATTTATTCCAATCCTGTCACACATTAACATAAGACTTTTCAAGTGACAAGTGGGAAGCAGAATTAGATAGGTTTTTCAGTCTGAAGTGAGGCAGCCATTTTCACTCTGAGTTTAAAGCAGCCAACAATGAGAAATTAGGTATTTCATTGTACAGAGGCATAATGACATGTCCCTGACCTCTGATGTCTGATTCTAGAGATCATGATTTAGTCCACTCTTATTTGAATATTCATGTTCTGTGGATAAAAATACATACAGCTACAGATAATATGTTTTATGTCAAAGTGAGAAAAACCAAAATATTGATATGTATGTAATCTGAATTCTATGTTGATATATCTTGCAAAAAATTGAGGCCAGTAATGGAAAAATTGACTCTCAAGACTGATGAAGCAGCATTCTTAAACTACTTTTTATTAAAAATACAGTCACAGTATATGAAAATGCTAATATATTATGTGAGGTCAACGCTAACTTGTATTTACAGTATTTCCTTAGACAAGGGTCCCATTTCACAGTAGCTTAGCTACACTAACAGATGTGTAAATCAGAAAGAGTGTGAGCCTCTGGAGATGTCCCGATAGATGTGAACATACTACACATCACCACTGTAAGTAAGCAGGGGATGAGGCAATGAGGAGTTGCTTGCTAAATTTTGCCTCTGTTTAAACATAAAATGTGTCATGAAGGGCACAGTAGGACATTTACAGCTTAACACATGTCCCCCAGCAGGTACATGAAGCTATTCTAGATAAGCCCAGACACAGCTGGAAAACAATTCATGGGTCCCCCAAGGAAAACTTCACCTAGTCAGAAAATGCATCTGTTTTTCTCCCTATAACTTAGTAATGGTGAGTGCCAAAGACTTCATAACATTCACAGAGACTGCCTGAATCCTGCTGACGATGAAAGGTCAAGCTTTGTACTTCTGTCATTGGCAACACATTTCAGGACCTCTACAACAGAGCCAGAGAGATTCACTCATTGGGATGCCTGACCCACAGGGCAGTAAAAGTATGAAAGAAGCAATGAGGGCAAGTTCATATCTCAGTAGGGCACAGTTGGAAGACAGTTCATATTGGCAGGGCCCTAGCATGGTTATTACTCTATCCCTGCATAAGAGTGCAGGAGGATGCTGACAGATCAGAGCACAGGCGAGAACAAAACCAACTGTCTCTCGGTGCATTCAGCTGTTAGAAACATAGTTTAATTGGTTCCCGCTGTATACACGGCTGCAAAAGTAGCAAAGGACTAAAGTCCCCTCATGTTTGGTCAAGATCTTGCTTTCTTTCATCTGTTGTGCAGATGCTGATGGGGTCACCTGCCTGGAGGGGGTCAGGATTCTGCCAAATGGATTTAAGCAGGGTACTCACAGTCCAGGCATCCCAGCTTAATGGTCAGTGACTCAGTGAGAAAACCGAGACTGTCTGCACTAGTGGATGGCCCTATTCCTGACAATGTTTGCAAGGAAGAATGATATCCTGGCAAAGCCTCTCTACAGATGTATGCTGTTTAATCTAACAAACCAACCTATTCCACTTGGCTGGGGCAGATTTCTTACAATCGTTATCACCAGTACCTAAGTTTCATATTCTCAGTGTAGGCAAAAACCTAAACAAAGGGCAGATACTAGGAAGAAAAATGAGATTATAACTTGAGGCTCTGGGAAGCCAGAATACAGATATGGGGGAGGGAGAAAAAAAGGGGAGGAGTACCTGCTCTGCAGTAGGGTGATATACTTCCATTCTGGGACAAGTATGATTTTAGTGAATATATGACTTGTCTAAAAGGCAGGAGGTTAAATGCGACATAATAATAAAGATGTTGTTATAATATTTCAGTTTAATTGCTATAGGTTTGTTAAACTAACACTTCAGAGGACATCAAGACAGCTAAAAAAAAAAAGGGTCTTTAACCTACCTGCAGTGAGAGTATTTATACAATAGTACAGAGTTCCATCAGGTTGTAGGCATCTGAGAAAGCTGTGCCTCAGTTTCCCAAATTGCTAAATACATTAATATTTATAAAGTTCTTGGAAATTTTCCAAAGGGAAGTGCTGAATGCAAAGAATAAATTGCTAACTTTATCTAACTATACATATATGACTTATCCTGAAATATTTGTATAGTTTATGATTGCAGACAGGAAAATATTCTCATTAACTCCTACTGGTTAAATAGGAAAAGTCCACTGAGATTGCTCCAACTTCATCAGAAACAATCTGGCTAATGAGCGTACAATACCAACAGCGTTCAGAGTTTGATCTTAAACTACTGGAAAGTACAGAACTTACTGTATTGTAGGCTGATGATTGATTGACTACATGTTTTCAGAGGTACTAGACTGTTGTAACATTCTTGGGGAAAAAAACAGCATTGTGTTAGACGGAAATCATGTTACACCTCTATGAGTCCAGGAAACTTCTATGCACAGATCAGCAGAGGTAAGGATGCTTATACAGCTCCACAGTAGTTTCATTCCTTCTTGAAAAGGTTGCTCCCTTTGACCTGACAAGGAAAGGAGCGGAACTGGCAGGCTGGTGCAGAGCACCATGGAATTCCCACATATTTCTGTCACAGCTTTCTAGAGATTTGTAAAAAAAACCAGATGACAGTGTAGGACCAAGATCGTGCAAAGAGGTTAATGATTTTTCAAGACCAGCCTGAAACACCTGAAAATAGCCTATTTTTTTTTTTAAAGCACAGAGCTTTCCTGGAAAATGGAAGCACCTCAAATATTTGTTATTTATGAAAATATCAGCAACCATCATACTATTGATGAGTAAGCCTGTTTGAAATGTTCAGGTTTAGAGAAATATTTAAACATCAAAGAAAATGCAAAACATTTCTAAAAATAACTGGAGGGGGGTTAGTAAATTAAATCCTTTCTGCAAAAAATTGTCACTGTTTGTAATCCACTTTTGAACTCGGGAGCAAGGAGAGATGTTGGTCACTTTTTTCATTGACAAGAAGACACAGACAGTCCTAAAAATGAAGGTATAGTTTCTTCATGTGCATTCTTGATACTCAAAGGACTCTAAAATGTGAATAAGTTTCTGGAGGCTTGTGATGTACCTGGTCAGGTTCCTCAACC
Source organism: Balearica regulorum gibbericeps (assembly GCF_011004875.1). Lineage (NCBI taxonomy): Eukaryota > Metazoa > Chordata > Aves > Gruiformes > Gruidae > Balearica > Balearica regulorum. The sequence goes on along the minus strand of NC_046186.1, from coordinate 93,920,835 downwards.
CACATCTTACAGATATGATTGTTTCTCCCTCATAGAACAGCTGAAACATCAGAGGATCTTCACAATTTTTTCTGTCTTAAAGACCACAGGAATATAAACACAAGTACATAGAGTCAGACCAGAAGTCCATCTGAACCCATACCCTATCTCCAAGTAATGGTCAGCTGCAGATGGTTAGGGAAAGCATATAAAAATACCACATATAGCCTGATCCTACCCCTGCTCAATCCTTTTAGTTGTTTAGGACTTGGAGATGGGAGTGCAGCCAGATTATCATGTTTAATAGCTACCAGTGGACCCATCCTCCAAGATTTTTCATCTCTTCCCACAGCTTTTTCTTGGGAGAAGGGAATTTTGCCATGTGATATTAAACCCTTGAAATGTATCCTTGCATGATTTCTTCACAATGAAATCCAACCTGGATTGTGCTCCTTGGCAGAAACATTCCTTCTTCCTTTTGCACGCGCGTGTGTGTGTGTGTATTTAATTTATGAAAATGTCCCAGGAACACATTTTCTGATCAGATCTTAAAAAGTAAAATTGGACCTGACCACTTTCTTCAAGGATGTACAGGGCACTGTGTAAATTTCCATCTTTTAAGACTTCATTGCTCATCAATTCAATTGTTTTAGCAGCTAAAAACATTGCCCCTCCAAACAACAAACAAAATATAAAGCCCTCCAAATCAAGTTTGTTCACTGCCTTGAATAATAAAAGCCATAACAGTAAAAATGAGTCCTTGTTTATGCCTCCTTAAAAAAAGTAACATACCAAGGATACAGAAGAGAGTTGTTGGGTCTCACAAATCAGCTTTGTCCCCAATTCAAAGAAGAGCTGGGCTGGCACATGCATTGCCTGAATTTAACTCATCTTGGGACACAGTGAAGAGAAAAATATTCTTCAACAAAAACAAATGCGAACTTCAAAGCTCACGAGCAGAAATATTAACTTCAGTGATTATTACTTTAAAGTCAGCAAAAGTGGGAAGTGAGCAAGCACTTGTTATTCAGGGAGAGAGCTTATTCCTCTCTTGCTGCCAAAGTTTTTCTCAGTTCCTCAGGGTTACCTCTATTTCCATTTTCACGCAGTCTAAACACATCCTTCTGATCTCCAGCTCCCAGTTCTTGAATTCCAGCAAGCCTTCTCCTCTCCTCCCTTTCTTGTCTACTTCCTTCTTTCCACTTTGAGTCTTTCTAATTCCTAACTCCAGAGAAACTTTATCACTGGTATAAGCCTGCCATGCTCTCAGAATAACTTTTCTACTAAATCTAAAACCGATGAGCTTCTCACAATCATCAGATTTGTTACTCCATGTTGTCCCAAGTCCCTCCTACCAGAAGACATTATCCAACACCATAGAGATCATCAGAGAAGCCAAAATCTGAAGTGTTGAAATACCATGTGGAAAACAAATTGAAAATATAAATCTAACATGGAACATGAACTTTGGGGAACATACAAACGGGACATGAAGCCTAAGGGAGGGAAAAGCCCATTTGACCATCATCAAGTACAGATTTAACACACAGTGCTAAGAAAGCTTGAGGCTGCACTACCAATAGTGCTAATCAGCATGTGATGTGTTCATGGGCATGTGGCTATGTGGTTCTCAGCAAATCGAAGCAGGGCACATACTGGACATGTCAAGAAAAACGGAATATGAGGACAGGACTGACATACTAAAGCTCATGGGAGCTTCTGGCAACAGGGGGCACATTCCTCTGTGACTTCTACTGCTGTTAAACAGTAGTAGCTCCACTGACCTTCAGAGAGTTACACTGCTGTAAAAAGTACGTTACAAGAATCAAATCCACTGTGTAGATTTCCCAAGTCAGTCAGCCAGCATTTCAAAAGTAGCTTATAATTTTGGCTGTTTCAGTTTTTGACTGTCTTGGTGCCTTAACAAGACACTAAAAATAAAGAGCCGAAATTATAGGTTACTTTTTGCACAATTTGGGCCTCAGTTTCTCTGGACCAAATCCTGATGCTACTTGAACTTACTTGTAATTGAAGCCTGGAATATTTCTTCAACAATACGGAGCTACAAAAAAACTTTCACTAGTACAGATGAGAGCAGACTTGCACTGTCTGTGCCTCCGGTCACTCATTACCAGTCTGAAGACACTGGGCCAAATCCTCAGCTGGAATGCATTTGTCATAGCTCCACTGGAGCCCCCATACCTATTTGCACTGGCTGAGAATCCAGCCCAATAAATTCCATTTAACTAAACTAATTTATCATAGCATTATGAAATTTAATACCTACACAGAGCTTGGAAGATAACAAGTCCTCAGCTTGATAATGAGTCAGAGTAGTGCCAAACAGAAGTAACTCCACTGTTAAGTGGAATTGCAGAAAAATGAGAAATGAATCAAATCTCCTGTATGTTAGTAGAGTTAGCATGAGTCCTACTACTACCAGTTCTCTGCAAATGCCTCAGTTCAAAGGAGTGTGATATTAGGGAACACAACTGGTAAAATGGAAAAGCCATAAGAGACACCATTGTCAATCATCAACACAACAAAAAGCACAGGAAAATACATGTAAACTCTTTCATCCAGTGAAAATCAGAGCAGTCAGCTTTCTTTTAATTTAGGAACATGCTGTGCTTGCCTGGGGGCTGCAGGGGCAGGGAAGAGAGAGAGGGTTAGATCTCCATAGGATTGACCAGGGTTTGAAAATTCACAGCAATTAAAGTGCTGAGAGCCAAACCTCCCACGCATCCTTCCCCTAAGTGTCAGCAAATGGTGTCCCCTGATTGCTCAATTGCTAGGTCAGATGGCTGGCCTAGAGGGACTAGATGGGTTTCTGGGATTCCACTGAACCCCAGGGGAATTTTATGTCAACTAAGGCAGATGGAGCAAAGCCAAACTATCTGGGAGATGCCTTCATGACACTGTTCAAGTCTTGCCATGCCTCCCTGCCAATGAAATACAGTCAGTGCATGCCATGTCTGGACTTGGTAAGAAAAATTTTTGTGACTGATTTCAAGATGAACAGAGTGATCTCCATTACACATAAGGAGCACAACTAAAATAAACAGCAGCGATAGCAGCAGACAAGTGATACAGTGTGGTAAGGCCGCTAGGATATCCAGAGAATTTGCTTACTCAGCTCTGTGAAGCCATGAGACTGCACTTTGTAACACATAATATAGACTTTTAAAACCTCAGGGTTGCACTGTGACTGTCATAAGCTCCAACAGGGAATTGTTTTCTGTTTCACAAAGCAAAACTGAAAAGACGTCTGCCCTGGTATTGTTTCTCTTGCTTCCAGGGTCAGTGTCCACCAGTAGAAGAACTAGCAATTTCCTGGCTGGTATAACCTCATCTAAACTCAAAGATGCTGAGTGATGACCCATGCATTCTCATGAGATGCTAAATTTATCTCCTGCCAGATAAGTATCTCCTTCCCCATTCCTTGTCCCACTCCTCCACTCAGTGTGCAACTTTCCCCCTGAACCATGACTAACAGCCCACAAGGAACTTCTAGACTTGCAAACCCCTGCAGGTAGTGTCGCTCACTAGCGGGACGCTGAGCTGGAGGACAGAGAGAATTGTGAGACAGAAAGGAAGCAGTTAGCTTAAAACACCCCAAATCTGGAATTATCTCCTCCTTAGTTCCTCTTCTCACCCTCTCAGCTTTCAGCACTTCTGTATATATTAGTTCTGTATTGCCCAATGCACTTCAGACAGACTAACTGCTGAACCAGGTAAAAGTGTCTGTGGCTCCCAGACACTTGTCTTGGCTGTGACAGCTCTCAAGCTTTTTTTGAGGCATATAGGTTTCTAACAAGTTACTACTTTTCTTAAGGATTTTTCTTCTTCCACGTTGCTAGCCAATGTGATTAGGCTGTTGCTAAGAAAATAAAGCAGCTTCTTGGAAAATGAGCTGCTAGGCTACTGGAAACAAAATCTAAGAAAAAATAAATGGGGGAGAGGAAAAGGATTCTCATATGTCTTGGTAAAGCAGCCCAGATCCCAAACTGATTCCTTCCAAGTCTGGAGACTTCACTTCCAAAATACATCCCTGCAGGATCTGGCTCTGAGAACACGAGCTCCCTTACATGCACAGTCAGTATGGTTGATTTTTCTCCAGCTCAGCCTAGCTTGCTTTACATGGCATGGCATGGCATGGCATGGCATTCCTTAGTGGGGATTAGACCTTGAGCATCTGCTCAGTAAAGGCTACTCCTATTACATTAGCCAGCATAGTGGTTACATCAACCTGCAGTTGCTTTCAGCACAGCTAACTACACTTAATTTCATTTTGCAGGGCAGATCCCCACAAAACTTCCTCCTCCCAATACTCACCTGTCCTCCTTTACTTCCTTTTCCCTGCCCCAGCAACCCACTCTGCCACCCTCAAGAGGAAAAGTATGTGCAGATTTACTCCATTACCAAAACAACTCAGCCCAGGGAGCGCTGACTCGCAACAGCCTTTCTTGTGACTGCTTGTTGGCTGAAGCCAATTACTAACAGCATAGTGCATTATATTGTGCAATTCACATAGCGCCTGCTTCTCAGCCCAACTTTGTGTTTATGTTCAAGGGCGTCACCTCTCCTTCCAGCAATCGCACAGACCAGGCACCCTCTCACTGTCAAAGAGCTTTCTAAAGTTACAAGTGCTAGCTAAGTACATCAGCTTCACACAGAAGGCATCAAACTCTTCCAACCACTTGGGGAAATGAGCTGTTTCTGACACCGGCCTCATTAGAGAAGATGCCAATGAGGAGGACAGCTGTGGAAGCAGCTGTCCCCAGAACTGCTCCCATCTGCTCCCATGGGGAATGAAGAAAGGGCATCCAGGTGTGGGGTGGGAGGTAAGGCTAATTACATGAACGCAGCACTGAATTTTAGTTGTAAATAAATACAGCTGAGTGCCCTACTGAAAAAATCACCTTCTGATGGAGTAGGCTTGGGAATCTCTGGACTGCTGAGATAAAGGAAAAAAAAAAAAAAGACAGAAAAATTAAGAATCACTAGCTCTCCTTGGGACTTGTACCATGTGTTAGCAGCAGTATCTCTGAAGGTTTTCCATAGGGAGATTCTCCTTGTAGTAGCTGTCTCCTTTACGTATGACTCTGCTACAGCTAGTTTTTGGATATGAGAGATGCCTCTTTCCTCTGCAGAAGCAATGGGTTCTTTGGAGAGCCCTTAGTATCAAGCTAGTACAGGCTCAAGGTGCTAAATTTGTCAGATTTAGCGAGCGACACCACATACTCATATTAGGATCTGTTATTGTCAGTAGTCTGGCAAACAGAGTGGGACAGGACTTCATTGTCAGGGAGCCAGGAAATTGCCTGTTGTCCTCATAAGGAAAGAGGAACTGCTTGCTGTGCAGTATGACAAGGGATTAAAGAGTTAAAAAAGAAATCATGCATTGTGAAGTTGCCTAAGGAAGTTGGGCTTTGCCTAGGGCTTATCTGGGATTTTGCTGTCCTGCTACCAGAACATGAAGGAGCTGAATTTCAGTTAATTTTGTAGTCTTCCAAAGATATGTCCTTCCCTCCCTCTCTCTCCTTCTCTGACCTCCCTCATCCCTGTCACCCCCCTCCACATACAGAAGAGTGCAAAAGCCTGCACCATCAGCCCCTCGGCATACCTTTGGGAGAAGCAAGCAAGCTAAACCTGAATCCTGTGTGCTGCCAAGCTGGCTTCAGGATATTTCGGAGGAGAAAAAAAAAGAAAAGAAAGATAAGCGGTACTTGCAGGGATTTGTTCTTGAAAACAAGCAAAAACATGAGAAGAGTTGTTGCAGCAGCTGCACTTACACTGTAGTGCCCGTGTCTCTGCGCCGTTCCTCCCTGCTCTGCAGTCTTGTAATCCACATAGAGAAATGCCTGTGCTGCTCCTCTTGCTGGCTGTGCTGTTGTAGTGAGACTGGAACTGCTGCTGTTTTCACTTTCAGACCAGCCTCTGTCTCCAAATCCTCTGACGTCAGACAGCCTCTAAGAGATATTTATGGAATGAACAATCTAAAAGTTTCTCTAGGTAGAGCCCAGATTGCAGTTTTTTGGGATTTGTAATTTTTACACTTTTGGATAGAAAACCCCTCCAAGCGGGGTCAGGGAGGAAATGGTGGAGAACTACAGATGTGGTTGTGTAAGTCCCTGGCAAAAGATAATCCCTGTACTTTTCTGCTCGTGGTATATTATATCCACACCCAGGATGTAACTATCTGTCATGCAAGTCCCCATTTGGAAAGCGGTATTTTCCAGTCTCTCAGTTGTGTCTAAACAGTGTTTGAATCAAGCCTGGCAAAGCGGTCTCACACACACGCACAGTCCTAGCCCACAGCCCTCTGCTGTGTCCAGGCTTTGACTGGACTTAACTAAAACAGGAGTGAAACAGCCCTTCCAAGCATCTTGCCCGCATCCTCTTTCAGTTTTGTGCTAACTCCTTCCAGCTGGAATGTTTTCCTGTGCATGTGGGCCAGCTTCTCTCCTTCAAAATACCTTCTAGAAGTGTCTCATCTCAGATGAATACTAGCTCAGAAAATTCATTTGATCTTTGATCTCTATTATGCTCTGCCTATTTGTATCCCCATTTCCATTATTTCTTTGGTACTGCAGAGTATGAACATTTCACCTGCTGTGAAAGCCACTTACAGTGTTACATAGAAGAGATGCTGGAGCAAAAACTGAAGCACAAGTATTAGCATTAATGCTAAGCAGTACTTGGAAGAGTGAAATGCTCTCATGGTATAATCCTGCTGAGGCAAGTGATGATAAATTTGGACTGATAAGACCTCTTTGTTTTGCATTTAGGAGCTGAGCTTGGCTATAAGCCTGTAAGTATCAGTAGTCCCATCTAAGAGATGACGGAAAGGGTCTGAAGGTGTAGTGATATACGTTGAAAGTCCTTGAGTGAGCCTTGCCTGATTACAGACAGACCTTTTTAAGAAGTTCAAAACTTATTCAACATTTTCTGGAGGAGTCTACAAATGTGCTGCTATTATAAGCAACTGTTATTTTTCTTTTATACCCCATCATTTCCATTTGTAAAAAGTTTTAAGAAGTACGTGTCTGGGTACCACTTTTGGAGATGCGAGTGCTATTTCAAAACGTAAAGCTAAGGTTCTTTTCTGTGCAACTTACTGGCAGAGCAAATTTATCATTTGGGGCTGTGTGGATTATTTTTTTCATATACATATGCTTTCTCTCACCTTTGAGTATGAGCCAGGGCTCTTTGAAATCAATAAAAATCATCTGATCAACTTCAAAAGGCTTAAAATCAAGTTTGCACTGATAATTTTCTATGGCAGCTAGCCCCATATATTGCCATATCATCACTATGACCAAAAGCCTTGAGAGAATTCCAGAAGAAAATGGTGTCCTTCTGAAAAGATTTCCATCTTTATACTTAAAAGATAGGTCTAAGAATCTGGCAGATGCAGGAACAAGAAAATATTCCCAGCCTCAAAGCAGTATTCTGTTGAGCAAAGGAAGTAAAATGTTTTCATACATAATGAAAAATAATAAAAAGAACAGAGTTTTGACAATGCAATCCAAGCATTGAACAAGTGGCATTTTTGTCCCCTCTGGCTATCAGATTTGCCACTTGTCTACTTAAGATCAACAAGGGTAATTTGAGGCATGAGTCCCCACCCTGCCATGCTGTGTACTACTCCTGTTGAAGATCAACTTTGGAGTTATGTTGCTACCTGTTGGCAGCTTGTACCATAGATATCTGCAGGGAACTCCGAAGGGCAGAGTGATTCAGGGCTTCTCTGTAGGATACCAGAGCTGTTCCTTATGGGTAGTTCCACCTCCCAGCAGCTTTCATTGACTCAGCTCCTGTGGTTAATAAACTCTCTAAAGCACAGTAAAGGCTCCTGGAGTTTGCTGAAGATGAGATGGCTATCCATGACTCTTGCTCTCTCTGTTTAATTTATAGGATTATATTACATTTTCTCCCTAGAGAGTGGAAAAGAAGGAATGTGGAAATCCTGACTATCACACAGAAGTAAAGCATGAATAACTTCAGCCTGTCTTACCATGTGACCCAAGCACAAATGGGATTTCTCTATTTCAAAAGATTGCAGCAAGATTGAAGTGCCAAGAGACCGAAATGCTCTGTTTATCCATACATGATATGGACCATTACAGTGAAAGCTGCTATTAACCTGTATCCAGTAGCACATTTTATTTCTGTCCTGAAGGGATGTGCCTCTTAACACGTAGTTGTTAAGGTAGAAACATTCATCCCATCAGAAGTCCTACAACATTCCAGTTACTGTGGATTAAGACCGTATCTCTATGAACCCGTTGCATTTCTTTATGGAAATGAAAGGAAGAATAGCCAGTTCTGTTGTTGTATATTCATAACCTTTGCACTGAATCACACAAGACTCACTTCCACAAGATGCAACAGGAGCCTTTTTTAGATCCCGTCTGTGGGCAATCTGTACTCCTGTTTCCTATATAGGAGAACCCTTTCCATTGGACTGGGAGTGTGCATGTGGGAGCACAATTTATGCCACTTTAAACATAATTTATTTAAAACAGTACTTCTCCCAAAAGATACTAGAGGCAGGCACTTTTGGAGGGTGAAAACCAACTTTGTGCACTGGACCAACACAAGCATAGGCATTGCTTAGCCCTAAAAAAGAGAACAGAATGAGACCCTCTGCATCACTAGTGCATGACTGACAGAACAAGAGAGCATGTGTCCCTCAGATCCAAACCAGTCTCAATACATGTTCACATGAGCAACTAGAGCAGTTCCTTTGTCACTCCTTTAGTGCTACATAACAAAATAATAAACCAAAGGAAATGAAACCATATTAAAATACTATTCTTGCTTCCATAGTGGAACTGACCATTCAGCGCTCTAGTCTAGTACACTGCCTCAAGCAGTGGTTAGATACCTGATGATTCAGAGCATGAAGACTGGAAAACACACTATATCCAGCCAGTTGTGGGCTAGAATATTACATAAGAACTGGGGGGGTAAAGAAGGAAGAGAAATTCTTTCTTGAACACCACAGTTGATCAGTTTACACCCTGAAGCATGAGCTTGTTTCAGATGCTGGGGCTTTTTCCTTTGCACTGGTATTGCTATGAATGTTATTTTTGCATATATTTCAGATTTGGGAACCTGCCAGGTTTTTTTTCCTGACTGAAGTCAGGAAATGCAAAGTATGGCATATGTTCAAAAGAATAGCACACACCAAAGCATGCAGAGAGTTCTATCTTTGTCCTCAGATGCACACAGCCTTGGCCATAGTTTTTAAATCCACCCGGTGATTTTCCTTTCATTTTGCATGACAGAATCCTATTCTCTGCGTATTTTTGGCCTCCAGATTTAATTCTCCACTGCACTGACCAGAGTGAAATCACTTAGAGATCTCCTAGACGTCTTCATTTCCAAGGCCTGAAGCAGTATCATGGCTTACCAGGTGCTAGTAAACAGTTTAAGCCATGGGAAGGGAAGCTGGTGATGTCCTGCAGGTGCATATGTGCCAGCAAGAAGTATCATTCTAAGACACTGCCACAGCTACCTTTGTCCCATGCAAGGGATTATATCCTGCATATCAGGAAAGGGGGAAGGAAACAGTTTCTGGGGCTGTACCACAGTGTACCTGAGATGTCTCTTCAGCCACACAGGATTGTGTAGAGGATGGTAGGTGTCTGAGTATCATGATTAATGCACGGCACTGGAAAAACTTGTATTTACAGCTGGGCAATGAAGTGACAGCATTTTTAAACTCAGTTTCCTCCAGTATCCAAGCCAACAAAAAGTGAGAATCAGGGGAGAATGAAGCTCGCACAACTGAAGGAGTGCTTCCGATTAAAAGAAGTTAGAGCATGTTAGTGTTAGAGTAAGACTTACAAAGGCAGCACCTCTGCACTACAGTGCAACAGAACTCAGACTGAGGGACAGACTGAACTCCCCAAACTAAATTTAGCAACAGTCTTAGCCTTGATGGACAGTACTCCTACATGGGGGTAGACAGAAGGCAGTATGAGCTGAGAACACCCTGCCTCCACCGCTGGCAGAAGAAGAGGCAGGAAACAGTGAGCTGTGTCCCACACAGGGAGCTGTGGCTAGGCTCTGACTCCTTTGCAGCAGTCAGCTACACCAAAGAGAATTGAGTAGGCCAGACTATTTGGACAGTTGTAAATGGAAATTGTTCTGCAGATATATAATATCAGAATTAAACAACATTTTTGTACTATATATCACAGCCCAAGTAGCTATTCCCAGAGCTAACTTAGATTCATTTTGTTTTCCACCAAAAACTATATAGCCAATTCAGGTTAACCAGGGTCCTTTGAGAGCTCTGTGGGACAACAGTTTCTTGGCTTCCTTCACACACATACTGGATTGACAACTGTTAAAGCACAGATACTTCAAAGAAGCCAGAGACACCACTTGGGGGAAAAGAACGTACGCACACAGTAGACAACCATGTAGACAGAAATGCCACCAAAGATATACCATATTAACAGCAATCATCATGTGTTACAAAACATCAGGGGAGCCTGGGTTGGAAGCAGAGCTAAATTATGTGGACTATATCAAATTTAAGTGTCTTGACTGGCATAACATTTTTCTTTTCTTGCTTACACATTCTCACTTCTTGCAAAAGATTTATTTTTAAAAGACTTCAGGAAGCCAAGAGAGCCTATTAGACCAGCAATTATCCTGAGTCACTTCCTACAATGGTTTAAAACGACTTTTTAGAAAATCTCTTCTGTGGGCATGGATGCAAGTACATCAGTGGCCCACAGTGTTGAACCAGTAAACCTGAAAGAAGTAATGATCTACAGCTAACTACACTACAATTTTAATAACATCATTGAAAGAATACCAAGGTTGGAAAATGAAATGTTGGAAAATGACAGATATCAAACACATGATATGGATATGTTTATCCACTACCCATGTCAAACAGCTGTGGCAGAACATGGGATGGCAATCCAGCTGCCTGCATTTTAGTTCACGACATTTAGCTCAAGACAATTCTTTGTCCTTACAGCTCTTGTCACAGTTGATGTGAGCCTGATGCATCAGATGAAGCAAGTACCTACAAAATGTAAGCACACAGTCAGAGCTGGTGCTGTAATTTTGGCACTTCCACACTTTTACATGCTTTGGTTTACCAACGCTTATGCTCTTTGCTACTGTTCTTTCAATATTATTTGCTAATTAAAGAAAAAAAAAGTACCAGTGTCTGAAGTAGACGAATCAAAGCAATGACACACTGAACAGCTACGACTGTCCTTAGAAGAGACAAGTGCTACTTCCATATTATTTTCACAAACACTACACAGAATTGAGACTCAAGTCCCATGAATACAAAGATTGGCAAATGAGCTTTGTAGCCTCTATAAGAGAGGAGACAGCTGTGAAGAGGTATCTTGCAAGTAGCTACAAATACTGACCTTGCTGAAGACGCTGAGAGTGGGACTGTGTCAAAGGAATGGGCACACAGCTGGGTGGATTGATCTGAGTTTGGACTCTTGTGTCTCATTGTCTTTAAACAGCAGCCGATGCAGAGACCAGAACTGAGCAAAGGAAGCTTAAAAGAACCTGAACTGTACAGAAGAAACCAGGGGAGGCTTAAAATCGTCTCTGGAGTACAAGATGGAAAAGAGGTACCTCACTAGGGTAAGTGCGGGGTTATAATATGTAATGGGAGGGCTATTGTGTTTCACACAATAAAAACTCATCCAAAAGGTCATTAAACCCCAATGACCTGAAAAGTCTAAAAAAGAAACCAGAATAACAATTCACATATGTCTAAACCTACTGATCTCCTGAATCCCCAAATGTGTTCCTTTAGGATCCCAAAGCAGTTTGAAATAAACAAAGTTGGGATCCTTACCATATTCTAAGACCAAAGTACAACATATTTTCAAATGTGCTCTAAATTTGTTCCTGCACTTTTTTCTTTTTTTTTTTTTCTTTTTCCAAATTAATTTAGCAGATCCAGGAAGGTGTAACAATTTAATTACATTTGGATCAACTTAGTCAAGACATGAAAGTGCCAGTGTGTGTAAAACACATACATATGTTTTAGTCTCTTTGACAGAATTCTTCCTTTCTCTGGGCCTGTTTCATCTGCAAAGTGCGAATTACAGAATTGAGTGTTTGACATGGATGCTGTGAGGTTAATCTCATTCCTCTTGGTAAAGATCTGTGAGGTCCTCAGGCTGGAAAAAGTGAAGAACAACAAATTTACTCAGTGTTTGTGTCTCTGATACACAAGTGTGGATGAGATGTTGAAGAATAATCCTACATGAAGATGCTCCTTGCTTTATCCTTCTCTGTTCTTGGAATACCTGATTTGATAGGGTTTCAGATAATTTGTTTCATATGGGCTAAAGACAATAACCAAGCAATTATTCCTGATGATTGTGCTTGTCTTCCTGATTACTTTGATAGCAGGAATATTCTTTTAAGTAATACAAGGAAATGGCTAATATTTTTCTGTGAGCGTGTCATGTCACGTCGTGTTAAACTAACATAAGTTACATGGAATTAACTTACAGAAGAGAGAAAATCACTGCTATGGACATAATTACATAAATCTTTGTACACTTTTCTGATTTGGGATGCCAAATGTACTGTTTCTTAGGAGAGGAAAAATGCAAGGCAAGTGTCAGAAAACAGTCAAATGGATGCACAAAATATAAGATGCTTCTTTCCAGAGACTACACTTATTTAAACAGTTCTCAAATATACAAGTGGAGAAGGCAGTAACAGTGAATCCCACTCATCTCTCTTAATAAATTTCCAAAATTCAGAAGTCCTTGTTTTGCTTTAAGGAGGAAAGGGCTGTGAGGTTGTGAACAGCTTAGTCAAGCTCTTTACACTTCTCTGCACATTGCACAACAGCTGTTATGAAGTTCTTCCTGCAGGACTTCTACACAGTGAGAATGAAATGTTGGTGCAGGGCCACTGAATATGGAAATTTCTGGATCTACTGGTACAAATTCACATGCAGACAACATGCTGAAACCCTGCGGCACAGATACCCCATACTATTCTTCTCAAAAAAAAAAGATGACAGAGAACGTTGAATTTAGTCTTCTGGGGGGGGAGGGGGGGAATCACTTATTTCCATTCTCAGAAGTATTTTTATGTCAACACAGAGAGTTTAATGGATAAGAACTTTGCTTTCATAGTTGAATGAGCACTGTCTGGCTCAGGATTGTTTTTAACAGCAAGTTACCTGATGCTACCAGATATTAACAAAGCAAATGTTTCATCATCAGACATTAATACCTTAGGATTAGCAAATTGTATAGATAGATGTATCTTGTTTGATTAATATTTTATTGAAGAATTAAGATACTAAAATGGAAGGATGCCAGAGGCAGAGACATAAGCAGTACCACCAGTGATCAGGGCAAGGCTTGACTAAAGGACAGCTATAGATAGCACTGTAAGGGTACCACATTCAGGGTTAAGAGGATCATTAGAGGCTTCACTGGCTAATCTCAGGGACTCCAAAGTATGAGATGGGAGAAAGAAAAAGGTAGGGCTGGAAACAGTTCAGGTGAGGGGGTAAAAAGTGGCCTGTCTGAGCAGGCAGAAAAACAATTTAGGAGGAAGATTCTGGGACACAGTTATGAAGCAAAAAGGGACTGTCTGGGTTCCCTTATATATGTAATTGGTATGGCATTCCACAGATCGAGTTCATGTGGGAGTCTTCAGCAAGCGTGAATTATAAAGCCTTCACTCTCAAGGAAATTGATTATGGCCATCTGTGGAACTGGTTATACCTTACTTAGACATAAGCAGGATTTAGTAGCAATCAAATGGCAAACTGATATATTCTCAAGAGGACTTTTTTGGGGGTGTATTTGCTCTGTATTTTGATCCTTGTTTAATGAAAACACAAGTTGTTCACAAGAGAAATGCTCAAAGCATCTGAAAACTCAATGGTCTATAGCTGACATATACACATAATCATGCTATATAATGTTAATTGCATTATAAGAATTATAGTATTATAAAAATACAATAATATTATATGGTAGGAGGCAAAAGGCATTTTCTAAAGCCTTAAACATATGATAAAATAAAAAATATACCAGCTTAAAGGTAGGAAGGGGCCTACAGAGAACCTGCAGGAAGAGACTGTATTCATTGTGCAAGGACTGCTGAGCAGTGAACCACAATTAACAAATTAGCAACTAAGTACTGGCATGGATACCTGGCTTCCTTGAAAAAAATGGATGAAGACACTTTTGCTTCTTTCTCATCTTTGAAACCTGATGCAAACTGCTCTGTATTACACCCAGACACAGTAGCCCTCTGAAGACCTTCCAGAAGCACAGGACCACTGGAGTGCAGTAATGCTTGTAAGCAGTAGAGGGGATCACAAGTGAGTGGCTTCCTTCATGTAGAATCAAGCCCTTTGAGGATAATTAACTTATTTGAGAGACTAGTCATGAGCATCGTCAGAAACTCAGGAATGTAAAAGCAATCCAAATGCAGGAGAATAAGTAGGACTTGGTGAACAAAGTATTTTGTGAAACTTTGTGCTGGCAGAAGAGCACAAAGCAGCTAACTGGGGCAAGGATATGTTTTTGGCAACAAATAGCTTGACCAGCTTCTTTTCTTCACACTGGTGTTACAAGTCTGATTTTGTTAATATCTGTAAATCTCTTTGAGATCTTCCAGTGGAAATCACTATTCAAGTTTTAAAAAAATATTATATAAAGCAAAAGCTACAGTGCCAGAATATATACAATGAATCTATGGGAAATAATCATTCTTCCATGTTTCAAGAATTGTTTGACAAGTTCTTAAATTATTTCTCTGGGAACTGGTCTGGCTTAAATGTGTTTATCCTTTGCCTTTTGTTAGCTCATGTTTGCATTTACTGTCCATTAATAATTGATGAACACAACAGCCTAAGGTACTTGATTCTTTTATGAACTGTAGATAATTCCACATTTCAGTCCTACATACATCAACAGCATAGGGAAAAATGGAATGTGGCAAGAAGCCCAGGAAAAGGCAAATTGAGTTGGACTGGGAATTAGCTGGAAGGATAATAATCCTGCAAGCCAATATTCATTAAGTAATTTTATGTGCAGTGGAAGAAAATTATGATACACACTTGGCACCTGGAGACTTTAAAATGTTAAGAAAAATATTTCAATAACTGTACAAATCGGTTAACAATTGTGATACAAAACAATTATTTCTAAGGTGCCTCATGCCAACACGATTCAGTTTTACTCAGTGTTATTCTGAAGCTCCAATAAGTAATCTAAAGAATTGCTTATCAGACAGTCTAGCTGTTTTCTGAGATGTTATACAATCCTTCCTACCATTTTTTATTTTGCACCCATCATTTGGACTAAATCCAAATCACATTCACTTCAACAATGTGGGATTAAGCTTCTGGAGGTGCTTTAGCATACACTAGGGCCTAGGTAAGGCTTATGAGGGCATGCAAAAACATTACAACTGTAAAACAAGAATTTAAAATGTTCAATAACTGATAATAAAAGCAGTTAAAAAACAATGTACTTAATCTGCCCTTCTGGATTAAATTCATGTCTATTCCTAAACTATTTAAACTGAGCCAAAATAACACGACCCCTTTCCAAGGTAGGATGGTTAATTCCTTCTGCAGCTTGTGATTTGCACCAAACTGTATGTTTTACTTGTGCAACTTTTCTGACAAACCGTTTAATGGATACTGCAAATAATACGAGCTCCATTGAAAGGTAAATGTTACATCCCTAGTAACAATTTAGTTTGTTAAACTAGCCGTGTAATTCACCTATAAGGACAGTTTCTTTCTCTTCAGATCACTTAAATCATTCTCTCAAGAAAGAGACTATTGGAGTATCCCATTTAACACTGATTGATCCTATTCTATACATCCAGATTTCTGTTCATTAGTGAAAAAGTTATTATTTACCTGAAAGTAGGCATAGACAGGGATTTGGTTTTGTTTCTTTTTCAAGTAGCGTTTCTTGTTCATGCATCTCAGTGGATCAAACTTGACCTCTGTAAATACAAAAATTTTTGTAGGGGGTCCTTACACATCTTACTAGATTTATACAATTGGAAAAGTGGGTCTTGGTTCAAAAAATTATAGCTTCTTCAATGACAGTAACTGTTAACAATCTTATCTGTTGTGTTAAAACAAGTATCTATGTGCCAGTAATTTGCAAGGAAATATATGTTTTGAAGAAAATCTCAAAAATCTCAAAGATGAATCCTCTAGGTGATCCTGCTTTAGCAGGGAGGGTTAGACTAGATGATCTCCAGAGGTCCCTTCCAACCCCTACCATTCTGTGATTCTGTAATTTAGGCACTGCTGAAACTCGTTATTCATGGAGGCAATCTGATATACATATTGAACTATGTTTTCAAATCTCCTATCTCATACTTGATGTTTATTAACTTTGGAAAAATCTGACTGGAGTGTGCACAAACCACTGCCCTCTCCTGGGGGTCGCAGAACAATGCAAACTTGAGTAAAAACTTCAGAGCTCCTGATTTTGTTACAGTATCTCCAGTAAAAAGATACAATAATAGATTAATAATAACATAACATGAACAAACGCTTCTGATACGTATTAGTCTGTCAAATTATCTCCATGGTCTTTAGGAACCTCACTTTCTGAAACAAGGATCCACAGTGTATAAAGTGTTGTTGAATTTATAACTCACCATCTTGGTTATAAACTACACGTGAAAGATCAAAATTCTTGACAGTGCTTACAATAAGACTTTTGATTCAGTGAAGAAATAATGGAGATAAAGTGCAGTATAGTTATTAACTTAGAAAAGAGGGTTTATTCTATTTTCAACTTCGGCCAATTTACTTTACCTCTGTGTTCTTCAGTCATACATGAAAAACAAGTAAAGCACATATTGTCGCTTGTGCTTGTAATCTTAGAGTCCTAGATTCAGTCTTCATTTGAAGAGGATTTAATTCCAAATGCAAGAGAACTGAAACTCACTAATTCATTACATGCTTGGGGATTCTTAAGTGAAAGATGCTAGGAAAGTCTAAATGATGACCAAATACATAATCCATGGCCAAGATAGAGATGTAAGAGCAACACTGGGTAAAAGTTACATTTTAATATAGTGACTCAGACAGGAAGTATGCCTCTTGACATTGGCAAATAGTTGATGTCTGCAGTCCCTGGATACCAACCCTTACCCATTTATAAGATTGCTCCACTGTAGATGCACAACATCAGCATGTGACAAAATCACCTAGCCTTAAATGCATCTGGCATTTGAGACTTGAATGAACAATAGTGCTTAAATAAGGGCTATTCTATTTGGTTTCAAACAGTTCAAGAGCATTTCTTAATTTTATATTGCTTTGATGTTAGTCTTCTACAAGTGTGGGGGTTTTGGTTTTTGTTTGGGGTATGTTTTGGGGTTTTTTTGTTAGTTTGGAAATACTACTTTCTGTAGCTATTGGGATGCCGTATGCTTCAGTAACAGCACGCATATATCCCCCCTATTCACAGAATTATACAGGGGAAAAACAGTATTCAAAACCTAAGTCTGGGAAAACCAGCTACTTTGCAAATGATAGCACATGAACACAGCTGCACCGATTTGTGTGTTGTCCTGTTTGTCCCATGTTTACAACAGTATGCAAATACAGGGAAAATTATTGGGAAGGTTGGTCTTGGTCTGTTAAGGCATTCAGTGGCTTACTACTGAGGGCATCATTTTTTCTGGCTTTACTGCAGGCTGTGCTTGCACAACTGAACACACTGCTCAACTTCTCCATGTCTTAATTTTCACCTCTAAGAAAAAGGCACGTACCAACTCTGCAGCTAAACATGTTAATCTCTGGCATGCCTGACTGCAGTGTATTATTATATCCACACTGAAGAACCAGTGAGCCTGTGTAAGTACGTATGTATGCTCATTATGGCAGCTTCTTGAGATCAGTGTACCCAGGAAGTATAATTTCCCTAGGTTGTAACTATGCTATGCTACTTGGATTATGATGCAAACTTTTGCTTCCTCATAGGTGGCCTTCTCTTCTTGTACAACTCCCTTTATCTTATTGTAGATACAAAAGTTTCTCTCCTGCTTATCTACTTCAGTACTTGTCATCCCATCCTAATCAACCTTCTGATGAGATCCACTATTATCAATCTGCATTTATCTTAATTACTCACTCTCCCATGTCTCTTCACTCTCCCCACACTAACACACTTTGGTCATTCCATCCAAATAAATAGGCAGAACAAAAAGCCCTCAATTGGTCTGCTACCTTTGTTTCCCTTTGCCTCCAAAGTAATATTTCATTTTCCTCTCTCCTTTTCATTTTTACATTACCTAAACCATGCTGCTTTCTTTTACAGGCTAGAGTTCTCCTTTATACTTATATTCTAGATCTTCCTTCAATAAACCTCCCTGCACCATGTCCTCTATTTTCACTTAATGATAATTGTGAAACTGAGATCCAGGATTTTATGTTTACCCTTTTGAACTACAAAACTTAATTTTACTCCATGGCTGTAATCACCTTCCATCACACTGTTGCATTTTCCTCCTACCTAGCCCCAGTGAATGAAATCCTCCTTCTCCCCCACACCCCTCACAGAGTGTCATAATGCTGTTGCTAGTATCATTCTTTCAGTTATCACTCAGGTTATGCTGCAG
Organism: Balearica regulorum gibbericeps; assembly: GCF_011004875.1. Lineage (NCBI taxonomy): Eukaryota > Metazoa > Chordata > Aves > Gruiformes > Gruidae > Balearica > Balearica regulorum. Next base: position 93,902,208 of record NC_046186.1, on the reverse strand, counting down.
GTAATTGTGCCTCCTTCAGTAACTCTCCCTTCTTTATTACATTACTTTGTTTGTCTTTAAGGTCCTTGTCCATCTGTAATACCTTATTCATGACCAAGTTGCAGATAGGTTTCTGACCATGATCAATCAATAGTATCAGCTTCACGTTACACTGTCAAACCAATCTTTCCCTGCTTTCTGCTATGCTAGTTTTCCTTCCCAAAAACAGCTCTTCACAAAAATCTGTAACATAAAATAACATAACTGTCTTTAAATCCTTTTTACGGTAATGTCTGTACAACAGCTTGATAGGAGAATCCTAGCCTCTCACTATTGTGCTAATATTATCTATGTTATTTCCTTTTATTTTCCTCTTTTTCTGCATTGCCTCCTGTCCTAAACTTGGATAGAAAGAGCTGTCTGGTACAGGGATATTTCTCTTTTTTTTTTTTTTTTAATTTTACTCCAGATTTACACAGTGGTCGACAAAAACCTTCTAATCCATGGCTTCAATTTCTAAGATTTATTGTAAATCAATGATGATTAATAATTATGTTTCATGATGTTCTGTTGAATCTGATGGGATTGTAATCCTCTTCAAACAAGAGCATACACATACTAGTTATACAATGACTATAAATTATATTACTATAATTATTTTTTGAGAAGAACTGAACACAAGAATCTAAATTTCTTAGCAGTTTTCAGATCAGAAAACCCACAACCCCACAACCTTTTCTACTCATGTTCACCTAGCATTTTATCTGTCCCTTGGTCAGAGACAAATCAATAACAGGCTTTGGAAGGTTTCATGACAAAATAATGAATAAGAAAAATTATAATGCTAAAAATGAATGTGGGAGGGAGGTAGACAAAATTATGAAGACAACATCAGCATTGCATTAGAAATATGTTAACTAACACTTATACTAACACTTCTGATGTAGTTTGCAATAAAGGATGCGGTTTACCATTTAGAAGATGAAAAAAAAAACAACTCCAAAAAACCCCAACTACTTGGAAAAAGGATTTGTTGCCTGTTGCAGTCAGAGTCCTGAGGATCCCTAAATTTCTCCATGGAATTTTCATTTACTCTAAAACAAACAAATATATATATATATATAATCTTAGAATCATAGAATGGTTTGGGTTGGAAGGGACCTTGAAGATCATCTAGTTCCAATCCCCCGGCTGTGGGCAGGGACATCCTCCACTAGACCACGTTGCCCAAAGCCCCATCCAGCCTGGCCTTGAACACTTCCAGGGAGGGGGCATCCACAACCTCTCTGGGCAACCTGTTCCAGTGCCTCACCACACTCACAGTAAAGAATTTCTTTCTAACATCTAATCTAAATGGACCCTCCTTCAGTTTAGACCCATTACCCCTTGTCCTGTCACTACACTCCCTGATAAACAGTTCCTCACCGTCTTTCCTGTAGGCCCCTTCAGGTACTGGAAAGCTGCAATTAGATCTCCCTGGAGCCTTCTCTTCTCCAGGCTGGACAACCCCAACTCTCTCAGCCTGTCCTCACAGGAGAGGTGCTCCATCCCTCATCGGCTTCATGGCCCTCCTCTGGACTCACTCCAACAGCTCCATGTCTCTCCTGTACTGGGGCCCCCAGAGCTGGATGCGGTACTCCAGGTGGGGTCTCACAAGAGCAGAGTAGAGGGGCAGGATCCCCTCCCTCGACCTGCTGGTCACACCTCTTTTGATGCAGCCCAGGACACGGTTGGCTTTCTGGGCTGCAAGCGCACGCTGCCGGCTCATGTTGAGCTTCCCATCAATCAATACCCCCAAGTCCTTCTCCTCAGGGCTGCTTTCAATCCATTCCTCTCCCAGCCTAGAGTTGTGCTTAGGATTGCGCCGACCCACATGCAGGACCTTGCACTTGGCCTTGTTGAACTTCATGCGGTTCGCACAGGCCCACCTCTCCAGCCTGTCAAGGTCCCTCTGGATGGCATCCCTTCCCTCCAGCGTGTCGACCACACCACACAGCTTGGTGTCGTTGGCAAACTTGCTGAGGGTGCACTCAATTCCACTGTCCATGTTGCCGACAAAGATGTTGAACAGTGCCGGTCCCAGTACTGACCCCTGAGGAACGCCACTCGTCACTGTTCTCCACTTGGACATTGAGCCATTGACCACAACTCTTTGAGTGTGACCATTCAGCCAATTCCTTATCCACCGAGTAATCGAATCCATGTCTCCCCAATTTAGAGACAAGGATGTTGTGCGGGACAGTGTCAAATGCCTTGCACAAGTCCAGGTAGATGATGTCAGTTGCCCTTCCTTTATCCACTGACGCTGCAACCCCATCATAGAAGGCCACCAAGTTTGTCAGGCACGATTTGCCCCTAGTGAAGCCGTGTTGGCTTCACTATCACCTCATTATCTTCCATGTGCCTAAGCATAGTCTCCAGGAGGGTCTGCTCCATAATCTTGCCAGGCACGGAGGTGAGACTGACCGGCCTGTAGTTCCCTGGGTCTTCCTTTTTACCCTTCTTAAAAATGGAGGTTATGTTTCCCCTCTTCCAGTCAGTGGGAACTTCGCTGGACTGCCAGGACTTCTCAAATATGATGGAGAGTGGCCTGGCCACTTCATCCACCAGTTCCCTCAAGACCCGCGGATGCATCTCATCAGGTCCCATGGACTTGTGCACCTCCAGGTTCCTTAGATATTCTCGACCCTGATCTTCTCCTACAGCGGGCAGTTCTGCATTCTCCCTAGTCCCTGCCTTCTGTGACCTGGGCAGTGTGGCTCAAGCATTTGCCAGTGAAGACTGAGGCAAAGAAGTCATGGAGCACCTCAGCCTTCTCCATATCCTGGGTAACCTGGTTACCCATTTCATTCCGGAGGGGACCCACATTTTCCCTCGTCCTCCTTTTCTCACTAACATACCTATAGAAGCTTTTCTTGTTGTCCTTGACATCCCTGGCCAGACTAATTTCTATCAGGGCTTTGGCTTTCCTAACCTGATCCCTGGCTGTTCGGACAGTTTCTCTGGATTTCTCCCAGGCTACCTGCCCTTGCTTCCACCCATATATACATATATATGTTTACCTGTATACATATATATGTTTACCTTTACATAAGCCTTCAGGAGGATATTTTAAGATTTTCTGTCTTGGCTGCGTCTACCAAGACATACATTTTTTAGGAAACATACAAATGTGTTTGGTAAGAATGTCAGAACAGCAGTGAAATTTTAAGGTACTTTCCAAATGTGACTCTAACTTACACAAAGATGTAGCACTGTTTTCTAAGAAACGGATTGTAGCAGTGGCCTAAAAGACAGAAACATCTCTACTTTTCTCATACGGCTGAACTATTAAAAGCTGAACAAGGCAGCTTACATGAATTTATATTTTAATACTGAACACATAAGCAGAAAAAACAGGCTATAGGGCTTTGGGATGACATCTGCAATATTAAAAAATATTGCCACAACTTTTACACATTCCATTCAAATACAGAAACAAAAGTTTCTATATTACTGCACCTTTTACAAAATAAAGGTTGTACTCTTTCCTGGCAGAGCTCATATAACATACACAACAGATACTATACATAAATTTAGGCCAAGTTTCAGATCTCAAGTTCTGGTCATTTAAGAAGGGTTTCTGATCATGTAGAAGATACACATTTGGCACTAATATTTCCAGGAGCTGGATGATGAGACACACTCAGACTTTGGCAAGAGTTTCGGCCCTTCATCCTGTCCAGTTGATCTATGGAAAGATTTTAATGTTCTAACTTCTAATCGTTATCTCAGCCAAATGGCATGATAGTTGCCAAGAATAAGTAAAGTCTATGAAAAGTAAAACTTTGGAAAAAAAAAGAAAGGACTTGAACATTTGGGCCATTATAAAACTTACAAGGCTGTTTATTTGGAAGCATATTAAGTTGCTAGGTGACATAATGGAGCACAAGTCCTTGAACTGCCAGCACCAGTATATAACATACCCCATATAATTTTTTTAATCGGAAGAAAACTACAACGGTAAAGGCAGACAATTAGTTGTGATGTTGTAACTATTAATTCAGAATGCAACGGCTGACCTTTTTAAAACATGTAATTGCTAGATCCTGTAACTCATTTAATCACATAATTGTTTCAAGCCTATAGGTTGCTCGTGTTTTGTGGTGCACTTTCTCAAATACTGGAACAGAAGAAAGTTTGACACTTATATCTCTGAGGTTCAGCATAAATGCAAATGCGGAAAATTCTTCAAGTACAAGGTGACTTCCCAGGGAAGAGAGAAAGAAGACTCTAAACACAGTAAATTCAAAGCAAACCAAAACTTTTCAGGCCTCCAGCATAAGATGCAATCTCTGGACTGGTACATTATCTGGAACAGTTAGCTGTCACCTGTCACCTTCAAGCTCCATTTTCCAAGACTTTCTTCAAAGCTGCAGGAAATACGAATGCTGAAAACAGGTTTTTTTGTTTGGTAATAACAGAAAGGTGTCCTACAATTCCTGCATCTTTGTAATCAGCTCTTTACCTCTAATAACAGGCCTCTCTTCCAAACCTTTGGAAAATCTTAAAAGCCAATTTAGTTCTTTAGTTAGGCCTCAAGAGAATATTTCTGTTAATCAGCAACTCTGTAGATAAAAGAAATGGCTTATATTCCTCTTATATCTTTCTACTTTATTTTCTCTTAGAGGTTGGAAATCTGCTGTTCCCTTTCTTTTGTTGTTTTTGTTTGTTTGTGGGGGTTTTTTGTTTGTGGGGTTTTTTTTAACTGTGAAGTGTGATTCTTGCTTGTAGCAAGCATTGGACATGGTATAGAAACTCATCACAGTAAGGAATCTAATCAAGTCCCTGTTCATATGAAAATTAAGTTATATCATGGAATAGCGAAGAGATTAAGACAGATGTCTTAATGTCTCTTGGCTAATGAAAGTTTTGTGTTATTTTGGGATTTTTGTTATTATTTTGTTACTTGTATTATTTTTACAGCTTTAAGCAAAATAATTAGTTTAATTAACCCCTTAATTAGGTTTTTAATATACAGAATAGTTTCTGTCCTCATATATACTTGTATATACTACTTTGATCATTTATTTAACTTTTCTGGAAAAAGAACGTTACTTAGAGAAAATTTCCCTGAGACTAATGGCTATGAAAATGTAGCAGTCATATTAATAGCCACATTACTTCAGCAAATAAGATACTAGGAGATAGTAAGTATTATTAAAGATATTAGGATATTAGGTATTTTAATGGGTCTCCATATGTCTTCATTCTTAAATGCATATCTCTCAACAGTTGCACAAATGGGAATCTGCTACATCTTCCACGATAGCACAAATTTTCCCTTACTTGACACTTTTCAAATCCTATACAAAAATACTCACATATAAGCTAATTGTAACTCCAGGATACAAAAACTAGAGGTTATCTAGCTTGAAATTGGAAGTACCTTTAAAGCTATGAAATCTGACCTTGTGTATAACACACAACATAAAAATTTGTCCATTAATTCCTAAAGCAAATTGATAATTTCTTATTGAACTAGGACAAAACTAACTCTTTTGAAACTGCTTTGAATCTCATACAGTACTTATCAGTACTTCTTGCTCCTAAGCACAAGAGAAGCTGCATTCAACCTACTGAACAAGTGCAGACAACACCTGACTTTGTTCTCAAGTTGCTGGAATGATTGACTCAGTGAGGAAAAGTGTTGTCATTTTTTTCTTTCTTGAAACATACTTGAGTGTATGGGTTTGCCATAACATGTTCTACCAAATCTTAACCTCCAAGCATCTCAGCCTTCTGGTGAGCAGTAGTGCTACTGTTCTCTTTGAAGGAGCAAACAACTTTGCTGCCACTGCTATATTATTTTGAACTTTGGATTTAAATACCTCAGGAGCTCTACATGAAAATGGAAACCATGGTGATGAGATTTAGAAGAAACATATTCAGTTTCTAACTATCTTTTGTACTGGACAAGCTGAAGTAGACAAATACCTTAGAAAATAAGAAGATGACAGTCAGTAAAACGAGAAAGGTTGATTCCTACAGATGAAATGAAGAGCTAAAGATGCACAATAAGATAAATAATCAAGCTGGGGAAGTTCTTTGACTTGGAGATTTTTATTTTATATTTTCTGGAAAATGTGCAACTGTTGACTGATCTAATTAGGAGCACTGTATGCCTTGTAGCTTTTCAATTTTTGAAGTTGTGTGAAGGTTCCCTACAGCCTCAAAATTACAACTGAGAGCATGGGTTTTTTAACAAACTCCACATTATCCATTGACAGTGACCTTATACGGAAGACAGATATACATTACACCCAGGCGTGGAGATATTAGCATGGTTAAGATAACAAAGTAAAGTGAAGTTGATTTCCATCAAGTAGCTTGGGTTGGACTATGGTTGGTCTCAGTAGTCTTAAAGGTCTTTTCCAAGCTAAATGATTCTATGATTGGGGGAAAAGAAAGTACTCACACTGTCTTTGCCTTCTCATTCCTAGTATGGTTCTAGAAAGATGTTTCAATGTTCTTAAAAAAGAACATTATTCTTTTTGGAATAGAGGTTCTTGATTTCACCTTCTGGGTCAAACCTCTGCTAACATAAGTGATCATGCAGTACTCTTTCAGAACTTTATTGTTTTCTCCAGTATTCAAAAGGACAAATCAAGCACTAATGCTTTTAATTTTCTTCTGATTTCCAGTGTGCATTTATTCACATTAAATTATTTCCATTTTTTCTTACATCTATTTTAGCAGATTCTTTTGCTTCCACATCAGTTCCCCATAGTGTATTCATACACATGCATATAGCCTCTCATATTTAGTCTTTGCTAAATAAATCAAGTCCTACTGGTCTGTTCTCTTACAGCAAAATCTCCATCAGCCTAATCATTCCAGTAGCCCTTGTATTCAAAAACTTGAAGAAATAAAAAGAACTGACCATAAACACACAGTAAGTATGCTAGAGGTCTCACCAGGACCCTGTACAATAATGTGAATGCTTTGTCTCCTTTGTAGGACACATTTCCAAATCATTGAAGAGCCACAGCTGCCTTTTTTCATTGGTAGCTGTCATCTGGACTTCCACAACCAGAAAAATCTTCTGACACTTCTAGCTGAATGGATTCCAGATTGTAGCAGAATGTTTTGTCATTAGTCCTCAGTCCTACATGCCTGCCTGATTTTTCAACTTACACTACATTTAATGGTTATCTATATCTATTCCTCTAATCTTCACAGTCATTCATCTTCTGGGTATCTTGATCTTCTTCAGCACACGTGACTCTCAGCCATTTCATCAGTTTTATTAATACACATTCCCATTTTGGGCACAAAGTTATTAATTAAAATATTACATAAGATCTGTCTCCCCACAAAAGTCTACTAATAATTTCCTTACAGCCCAAGAAGATACTTTTTCTTAACAAACTATAATAGATCATCTTTAACTAGGTTCTCACTCATAATTCTTCCACGGATCTCAAATCTTCTGCAGTCAACATACCACATACTCCACTCAAGAATATAAACTGGATAATTTTAATGCTCAAATTAATGATGCAGCTTTTGTTTTGCAGAAGGACCAGTAAGCCTAGAGACTGCTAATTCTGAGCTGGGCTAACAAGCAGTTCTTGAAGGCAATATATTGTGGAGCATAACACAGAAGTTCTCTAGCATTTCTGCAAGGACAGCTGTGTAATAAAACAGGTGTTTTAGAAGATAATTGCAAGTCCTTTCTGTTATCTTTGTTCTTCTCTTGCTGTGCAAGTAACCATTCTGCAGGTGGCCCAGGATTCCTTTTCCCCTTTCAGAAATTCAGACTGTGCTTTTATGCTGGAAGCAGCTTGGGTCTGAGATGGCTCATTGGCTTCTCTGTGCAGGCCAATTCATATTCAGGCTAGTCCTGTGCAAACTCAGTTGGGTATCTCTTCACTGTGCCATTGGTTCAGAGTTTACAGCTCAGACTTCATATTGAAGGACACCTAAACCCTTTGCAGATCAGACTTTGTCCCAAAACCAATATAGTCTCATTCACCCAACTCCATATTCCAACTACTGAACACTAGCAGACATAAAATGGCTTTCCACACAGCTCATTGCAGTCTTTCAACGTCCACTTCACAGTTAATTCACAATCCAGCTAAGCTGCTAAATAACACAGTTGACTATTACATTTCCAGTTTTCCAAGAATACTGTACTCTCCTGCATCTGTTTCAATACAAAACCAAACAAACCAACACACACAGCTCCTGGACCTTCAATTAAACATCCCAATTCTTTCAGAATTCTGGGACTGAAATGATCTACTCTTCCCTCCTAAATCCCCATCTCCCAGTCTAAATTCATTGAACTCTGTGGGTTCTGCTTCCCTCTTGGCTGCAGTTATTTCCCTCACACTCCTTTCTGTTAGTCACTTGTGCCTCTATCACCTTCAGTATCCCCATCCCTACTGACAGGGGACAAATTTTTTTTGTAGTTTTGGAGCAATGCTGAGAAGATACTTACTATTTATTCCATTACCCCGTTCCAATGTCCTGATTTTCCTTCACTCTATTTAATTACCAAGTAATATTTTCCATTTGTTTTCATTTTTACCCTTTTGACTTTTGCACTCAACTTTAGTTGGTGATTAGTCCTTTTCTATTTCATTCCCTGAAGGCTCACTACTTATGCCTCATATGCTTTCTGAGACAGTTATTTGTTCAGTTGGGACAGAAAACCTTTCCCCTACTGTTTTTCTTACTTGGAATACAAGTTCAACATACTTTTACCATATCTGAGTTAAAGAAATTTCTATCCTCCTCTGTAATCAAGTCCCTGATTTTCCACTTGTAATTCCTGCAGTCTGATCTGTATCACTACGTCTCACCAAAACTAAGACCAAAATAATACGTTGTTTGTGTGACTTTTCAGTAACCACAGAGTAATGGGGTCCTACTATCACTTCTCTAGAAGTTCAGCTTTTGTAACAAGACAACATCTTCTACTTCCCTCCAGCAAGCGTTCTAGAGAACCTTTACTCCGACTCTTTTTATATTAGAATTTTAAAAATTTGTGTCTTCATTGGATGTAACCTAGGTATTTTCCCCAAAACTTCATTTCCAGATCTTTCAACTGGTTAACAACAGACACTTCTCTTCAACCAAGTGGCCTTCCACAGGTGGTTTCAGCCGCACGAGGGCCATGTGGACACACAGGTAACACACTACCCTGCAGATCTGGTGGGAGACTGCTGGTATGCCAATGGAGCAATCTGCACACGATATAAACACAGCACCTCTTGGTCAGGCAGTGTTTACAAGCTCCCTTTTTTCACAGACACGACACCTTGGCCTCCGGCAAAACGGCTGGTGAGGAATTACGGTTAATGGCCATGCAGGCAGTCACCCACCTGCGGCCAGGCTGGTGGCCGCACCTCGCAGGTGGAGCTCGGTTGTTCCTTCCTCCTCTTCCAAGCCCCGCTAAGGAGCAAAGAGGTGTCTGGCTAAAGCCCCTTGAGGAGGCCTGGAGGTGTGAGGTGACTCGGCGGGACCGGGGACCCGGGACCCACCTCACAGGTGCTCGCGGCACCCGCTGCTTCCCGCCGCCACGGTGCACGCTGGGTAGCGTGCTGTGGTTACCGTTGCTACGCGGGCGGCGCCGCTGGCTGCCCAGCACTCGGCGGGCAACGATGGTGAAGGAAACCATCCGGGTGTACGCGCGGGTGAAGCCGCTGGGCAGGCGGCAGCAGGCGGGGGTAGGACGGGGAGCCAGCTGCTGTGCTGCCGGGGGGTGGAGTGGGGCGGCTGGGGCGAGCCAAAGGGCGTCCCGTGGGCTTGCGTGCGGCGGGGTCGCCTGGAGGCGGGAGGGAGCGGGCTGGGAGCGTGTGTCCCCCCCCGCTGGCCTGTGAGAGCTGAGGGGTTTGTACGTAGTCGGGTGCGGAGCGGAGAACCACGGCCCTGTACAGTTCTCTGAAGCCTTAAGAAGTTTATAAAATCACGAAATGCAAGCGCTTAGACTGTAAATATTGGGGGAGGGGGCGAGGAACTTCTTTCCTGCCCAGTTGTTAGAGAAAAAGGCTCCACAGGAAAAACATTGTGTGCTGGTCACCGGATTTATGGCGTTCAACACCGTTCTGAACATTGCAGGGGAACGTGTAACTCCCGGTATTTAGCTGTCCTTGCAAGGGACATTAAAGATAATGAAAGCGTTCCTCAGAAATCCTGCACTTAGGTCTCTGTTGTCTTGTCATTGTAAAGCAGCTCTGCTCGTTCTGTCGTAGCCTTCCCTAATATATTATTCCAGGTTTTTTGGAAGGGGTTGCAATGGGGGTTGTGCTTTGTGTTTTATAACAGCTCAGATATTAAAGTGGCTTAATAGGCAAATTATGTCAAAAGAGGCTGTTTTTGTTTCCAGTCTTACTGTAGTGTTTACATGGTAACAAACAGGATAGTGTTAGTATGCGCTTGTTTTGTTGTAGAATAGCTGAAGGAGGATCTGCTTGTGTATTAAGGGCTTTTGAAGTAGGCAGAAGTATTCTGGTTTGCTATGTTGTTTTGACATACTGATTAGCTATGGTACACAATGCAACTCTGAAATTTGCGTGAAGTTTTTCTTCAGGCAGTTACAGGTGCTAAGCTTACGTAAGTGCTATACCTAAGGGCTGTGCTGTTCTATTGGTAACATTATTCTGTTAATTTATATCTGTGCTTATTAGATTTATTCAGTTGATGATGATGAGAAATCTCTGTCCAATCTGGAGATTATCGTGCCACGTGATTTAGCAGATGGGTTTGTCAATAATAAACGAGAGACCTACAAGTTCAAGTAAGTAAAAAACCTTATATTTGTATCTTATGCCTTTAATGATGGATATCACTGTGTAGCTATACAGATCTATAAAACCTGGAAAAGCCTGTTCTTAAAATCTAGTTTTTGTATAGATAGGTTTCTTTTTATGCAATGCCATTAGCAAGACGAATACTCCAGCATATTGTGACCTGCACCTGAATGAGTTTGATAGCATTTGATAAAGTTGTGGGGGTTTTGTCTGCCCATTGCAAGTCATTATATGTTTCTAAGTCACATCTCGTCTTCATTTGTCAGTTCTTCCATTTTTACAGTTTGTTTTGAATTTGCATATGAAAATTGAATGCAGGACTGTGTGTTCTCTTGTGATCTAAGGAGTTGGCATAGGCTGGCTAAAGATGTCTTGATGTAAAATGCTGTTTAGAAACTGTGTTTCAGACATAACCAAAACACAGTAAAGAAAACCAGAGATTGGTGAAAGAAACAAAACCATGGTTGTAGAATGTAAACAGTTTTTAGAAACTAAAAATAAGTACCAGCAACATCAATCAAATATTTTTATCTTTTCAACAGAAAACTTGGAGGCAACACTGTAAAATTTTGATGATGAAGAAAGCTACATGTATAACCACCTGTAATGACTAGGTTGAGATTGTCTTTTTCCAAGTTGAATAATCTTTAGTTTTTATAATAGCAAATCAAGTAAATTTGTTGCTGTACGCTATTAAAAAAAGAGAGCCCCAGATAAACATCTGCAGTTCAGACTGATGTCATTTTACATCAGCTAAGGAAATCTGTTCTGCTTGGGAAGAGAGAAGCTGCCCTCTCCAGCTAGATTAATATGCAAAACTAGCTCAGGTTGCAGATGCCCAAGCCAGCTGTAATGAATGCTGATATTTTTTTCTGACTTTATCAGTTATTAAAAAGCCTGTAGAGATTGATTTTGAGAAAAACTATGCATTCTTATTCTTAAGATAATGTAAAAATAATGCTATGGAGCAAGCATTTCTTTCATGCAGTCTGTCTGTCCTGGTCATCTCAAACATTATCATCCTCTGTTCTTACTTTCTTATACAGGAATCAAACACAATTGTTTGAATGGCTTGACTGATTAAGTGTTAGCAGGATAGAATATATGCCTCTCTATTTGGTGTATCACATTTGTCTGTGATGTTGTACACGCTGCATAATCCCTTGCAGTCTATGGTGCCTTTCTATATACCGTGTGAAGTTCTATGTGAGAATACAGTTCCAGATAGGAGGGACAACAAAGCAGGACACAAGCAGTCCAGGAGGTTTCTGGAGTGTATTGATGACAACTTCCTAACATATGGTTAAAGACCTGATGAAGGGAGAAGCTCTGCTGTACCTCATATTTGGAAGATGGAAGAACTGATCAGGGATGTGAAACCTGGAGGTAGTCCTGGCTCCAGTTGCTGTGAAATAATGAAATTCAGGATCCTGAGAGAAGGGAGAAGGCAAAAAGCAGCATCACAACCCTGGACTTAGGAGAGCAGGCTTTGGCCTGTTCTGGGACCTACTTGAAAGAATCCCATGAGACACAGACCTGGAGAGAAGCCCAGGAGACCTAGCTGATTTTCAAGGATTGCCCTCTCCAAGCTCAAGAACAGTCCCTTCTGATGAGCAGAAAATGATGAAAAGGTAGCAGGAGGCCTGCGTGGATGAGCAAGGAGCTCCTGACTAAACTCAAACGTAAAAAAGGCAGTGTACAAGAGGTGGGAGCAGGGTCAGGTGACCCAGGAAGGCTGCCTGAGGAATGGGATCAGGAAAGCCTAGATAAGTGCACAGTGAGGAGTGTTGAAAATGAGCTGTAACTGCTGGGCTCAGAGGGTTGTCATCAGGGGTACAAAGCTGGAGGCCTGTCACTAGTGGTGTAATCAATACTGCAGTCCAATGGTGTTTAGCATTAATGACCTGGGCGCTGGGACAGAGTGAAGCTTCAGCAGGTTCACAGATGACATGAAACTGGGAGGGATGGTTGATGCATCAGACAGCTGTGCTGCCGTTCAGAGGGACCTCAAGAGGCTGGAGAAATGGGCCAGTAGGAATCTCGTGAAGTTCAACAAAGTGAAATGACAAGTCCTGCTCCTGGTGAGGAATAATGAGGACAGGCTCAGGGTGGACTGCAAGCAGGTTTGCAGAAAAGGACCTGGAGTCCTGGTAGACAAAGTATTGAATATGAGTCAGCAATACACCATTTGCAGCAAAGGCGGCCAACAGCCTCTGGGCTGCATTAGGCAAAGTGTTGTCAGCACGTCAAGAGAGTTGATGCTTCCCTTCTAGTCACTACCAGTGAGATCACATCTAGAGTTCTGTGTCCAGGTCTGGGCTCCAGCAAAGTGACCTGGGACTGTTTATCCTGGAGAAGAGAAGGCTCAAGGGGATCTTATCAATGTGTATAAACACCTGATGGAGAATGGAGGAATAAAGAAGATGGAGCCAGATGCTTCTCAGTGGTGCCCAGTGACAGGACAAGAGTTAATGGGCACAAATTGAAATACAGGAAAAACCAGAAAGCTTTTCTACTGTGTGGTGATAAAGTACTGGAACAGGGTGCCCAGGGAGGTTGTGGAGCCTCCATGTGTGGAGATACTCAAAATCTGACTCTACAGACCCCTGTTCTAGCTGATCCTCCTTTGAGCAAGGAGATTGGAGCAGATGGTCCCTTCTAACTTGAAGTATTCTTTGATTCTGTAAGACAACTGCAGATATTTTATATAGGAAGTGACAAAACTTAGATTGAATTAAATATGTCCTTGTGACTTATAGTAACTGTGCAGCAGAATGAAGGAAGTAGTTATGAAAAAATGTGAGCCTGGCTGTACTGGTGGGGTGCTGTATTTGGTTATAGTGTAATCTATTTATCCAGGTTTCAGTGTGGTGCCAGTTACAAACACTGATTCTCTTGATAGATTTAAAATACGGTTTATTTTTTTCTAAGCCACATCACTTTATCAGAGGATTTTATTGTACAGATCTTGTCAAAGCAGCGCTGTGTACAGCCTATTTATGTACAATAGCACAACAGCACGCTGTGGTTAAGACTACAAGGGAAAACATTGTACTAAGTTATGTAAGCCCAATGATGTAAACATTGACTATTACAAACACAAACAAAAATGTATGAATCAAGTAGTGTTTTAAGATTCTGAGCAATTATTATTTGCTTGATATTTTCAGATTTCAGAAAATTTTTGATCAAGAGGCAAAACAAGATGTGGTTTTTGACAGCATTGCCAAACCAGTAGCAGAATGGTACGTTGTTGATCTTGCAAGTAATCGAGGTAACACAGGGTCAAAAATAGCTTTCATTGTATTACTTAGAGGAGAGCTGGCAAGTGTTTGTCTTGGTGTTGTAAAAGTGGATTGATGTTTTAATTTTCTAAATACTGACATGTCTGAACCTAGGAGATATGCAACAATTCCCTCAGAATTTTATGTATGCTAAGGTTCCATTAACAACTCCTAAAATAGCACTGCTACTGTTGCCCCTTTTGTTGCATAGGCATAGAAATCCATGTCTAATTAGATTTTTTCCTGTAGTATAAGCTTACTTCATTGCATTATAAATGTATTCCCTATATAGTTCCATGAAGGGGTAAACCTCATGAAAATCTTATCTCCCTGTTTAGTTCTCATTAAGTTAGGGACACTCACGAATTAATACTTGTGGAGATACTCTCAAATTTTACCTTTGTTATTTTTGTCTTAACGTGTAGGGCAGTGATTTTGGCACTTTTTTTTGTTTTTCTCCTCCATATAATAATCAAACAATGCTCATATTTTAGAGTTTGTAAAGGCAAGCATTTAAGACAGATGTAGAAGCCCTTTTCATTCATTGTGTGGATTGAATGCCACTCTGCACCAGGTGGATTTTCCAATATGCCATTCTCTTAGCTCATCTTATGCCCACATTGCTGGAGTTAGTACTGATTTTAGTGCGGGGAGACAATCCCACACTGGAGGAATTAGAATTTCTGCAAATTGTTTGTTTGTTTATCAAACTTACTGCCCAGAATCCAGACTTGTAATGAGTTGGGAAGTATTACTTTTAAATTTCTCATTTATTGTCTGACCCATCCATTGGTTTAAGCTGTGATTCTGAAAGTTACTCTTCAGCCTATTGCATTGCCACGTGTTTTGCACTGCGGGAAAACAGACATCCTCAGTTGGACACTTAGTCTTTTCAAATTGTTACTTGAAAGTAAAAATATACCTAGCTCTTTACAATTTAATTTTCCTGATTTCCCCCACCCCATTTTCTTCTTAAGAATCCCACATAAAGCAGGAGGGTAATTGATGGTGAAAATGAAGAGCTAGTGAATTTGAAACTTCACTAGAATAAATTAAATATGCTTTAGTTTTTTCTATTATATTCTTCTTTCACCCAAAAGGGATTTCTTTGTTTATCTGGCATTATAACATATAGGTTCAGGTTAACTTGCTTACAGAACTTTAAATATTTCTGAGTTTAATGGTGACTACAGACAAAAGCTTCTGTGTCTTATTTGACTTTGCTTGGAAAGAGAATGGTTGAAACTCTCATTGTTACATGCTATGGATTGAATTATCCTCAACAAAAACTCAGAGTATCAAAGCTAACTAGCAACAGACTGACTGGTTTTGTTTTTTTTTTTCCTTTGGAGTGTTTTGCTAGAATATGGTAAGGTTTTTCAGTTGAATAATTCACCTCTATAGTGCCCTAATAAAAAGGAAGTGGTATTATTTTACTTTGTTTCAGTGTTGGCTGATACAAGATTTTTGTACGTTGATTTGCTGTATTATGTAAAGTTTAGGTTTGATATTTTTTTTAGACATTTTTAAGTACTTAAATGCTATTAAAATCAGTGGGTTTTAGACATACAATTGTCTCCAAATAGCTGAGCCTTGAATGCTAAAACTAATTTATAAAATCATTCTTAACTGTCAAGACTATTTTCACTCTGAGTGTTATAACGTGCTAAAGCTTGTGTTCTAATTGATGTTTTCACTATTACTGATGTTAAAGAATAAATTTGCTTGTGCTTTTGCAGTAAAGTAGGCAATACCTGAAGTATGTTCCTGTTTCTCATCCTCTTCCTTTGTTTTTATCTTTCCTTAGAGAAAAATATGTATTGCAAAATGGCTTCATAGTCATGAGATTTCTTGGATGATGAAGCTCTTAACTGTGCCTGAAATTTATTTCACCCTATAGTTAATGACTCAATTTTCCTTTCCATTGTGGGACAATAGGAATTGCCCTGTTACTCTGAAAGACCGCAGTCTTTCATAGCAAAATGTTCTTTGCTATTTGTTTCTTTCTAAGTCAGTGTTCTCTTGCAGGGAAAAACTGTTGAAAATGCACTCATTTCTATTGTCGGAGTCACTTTACTAAGGGAACAGTTTTTGTCTGTGCATCGCTAGGGAAAAAAAAAGTAGCAGGAAAGTATCAATGAAATAGTTCAGTAACATTTTGAGGCTCTTTGCCATGCATACTCACAGTCATGAGAAAATTCAGCTAGACTTGAATGCTCAGAAAAAAATCTTGGGCATTGTTTAAAGTAACACCAGGAATGCAGTGTTCAGGATTCTAAAATCTTTCTAGTTTGTTCTTGGATGGATGGAAATTGGATGCAACTCTTTTTTTCCCCCTCCTTTTTTAAGTGTGCTTTCTTTGATGTTGGGCCACTACTTTTCTCTCTTTAAATCCAGTTACATTGTCATCTTGCCTGTGGTTTCAGAGGCAGCAGAAATTAGTTCATTTAATTTGCTTCTTCAGGCCAAAGTGCCACCTCTGCAAACCATTATAGGCATGTGATTTGCTTCATTTTTTTTTAATTATTATTTTGTTAATGCTCAAGTCATCTCTTACTTGGTTTCTTTTTATTATTTGTTTGTGCTTTCCTCTTTTCATTTTAAACATATATTCTTGGTTTGTTTTTTGTTTTTTTTTTTGTGCAGAGCCAACTTGATTTTAAAGAAGCAGCACTAATCTTAGTACTCCATCAAAACATAGAGAAATTAAATAACATCCTTCTTGTACAGTTTGCTAACAATTAAGCATTGCTTTAGTCTAACAGAACAGGTTACTCTTACAATGCTTCAAATGTTAGTGTTATGATGATGATGAATGCAATCAGAAATGGAGTGCTTTGGAATAGTTTTGTTTTCAGTTCTAGTATGGCCAATGTTTTGTCTTGATTTATTAAAGAATAACATTGAAAATATTTTCTCTTCAGTTGTATCATGAAAATAAGAAACAGCCCAGCTGTTTATAAACCTAAAGGCAATCACCTATGGTTTTTTTTTTTTGAAAGATCTGATATCCTCCAGCATAATCCTCCCATTGCTGCAGATTTTAGTTTCTTCTCATGTGCTGTGTTTATCTTACAAATTAACATCTGTAATATATAAACTACTTCCCTTTCCTCTTTTCTGATTTTTTTTGCTGCTTATTCTTACAGAAAATGTAGTCAAAATATTTTGTAGAACAGCATCGTTATAATGTTGACTACATTTTGTGATGTCCTTCTTTCCAGTTTTAGAAAATATTTCACCAGTAATTGAAAATGTTTGGAAAACATATTTACATCATTAGATTGCCTTGTAATACAAAGCCACAGGATGTAGACTAAACATCCTAATAGGACATTTCTAGCTTTACTGAATATGCTCATAGAGATCTAGTGACCATCCTTTGCTTTTCTGCTATTTTTTTTTCTTCCTGTCTGTGAATAAGATGACATAATAAAAGTATTTGGACCTGCTGTTTTGTGGTTTGTTTGGTGCTTTTTTTGTGGTTTTTTTTCTCTTTCTCTCACTAACAACTCAGGGGGTTGTGTTTTATAATGTATTCAGAGAAAATAAAATATCTACAAGTTTCTTCAAACTAATGAAATCTCAGTAGTTTGTAAAGCCACGTTAATTTTCTCTCAAATTGTGCTTTCTTTTTGACCATCTAAGATGCAGTAATGCTGAATGTGCTTTACTTTCATCAATTTCAATAGGATTGTGGATTAAAAATCCCTCTGAGATTTGAACCATTAGATAAGAAATTGCTTGAAACATGAAATCTGACTTGGTGTACAAGGTTTTGTAATAAACAAATTACTTATTACAAATAAAAGCTTCCAAATAAATTATGACCTCTGTTTTTGAACATCATAGAGTAAAAGAAATTGAGAGATTTTTTAAAAAACTTTAGATTCTTGTTTCTGAATTTTTTTTATGGTTCTTCATTACTTTTAAAGCTAATTATTAAGGACAGCTAAAAGTTATACCTTTACCTCTTTTACAGCAAAAGGAACATTTTCTTTTTTTATTGTGTTGGAAGCCCTTATCACATACAATACCTTAGTATAAATTTCTCCTAACAAAAAAAACATGGAATTAGTGGGGCTGTTGCTTTGACAGTACTTAATTTGCAGGCTTTGTCATGCTTCAAAATGTGATGCAATTTGTATTTTCCTTGTGATCTAGACCTTTAATTGTGAAAAAAGAAAAATAAAATCCACATATCTGAAATCTTACAATAATTTGATTTTACGTAAGGAAATATATTGCTCTTTTAGCTTTGTCGTGGGTCTTTCAGAACGTCCTTAATTTCAATTCTTGTATGAAGTTATTACGCAAACTTTGGCTTCATGCAAGTGTTTGGCTTTTGGGGAAAAGATCATTGTTGTGCAACTGGAATTCCAGATTATTTTGTTTTAGTTCACTTTAATTTTACTTTCATTTAATTTGAAGTGCAAGGTCTTTTTTTTAGTATTTAGCACTATAATTATACATGTGCAACATGTTAAATGTTTAACATAGTTTTAATAACATTAGTTGTAAGAATACAAACCGTCTTCAGGAAAATTTCACGCTACAACAGCAGGAAATATGTGTGACAGGAGAACAGAAAAGTAAAAGTCAGTCATGATTATTTATTATTTATCATTATTTAATAGCCAGAACCCACCATTGAATTGGTTATTTGTTGGTTTGGATCTCAAAAAAAAAAAAAAAAAAAAAGAATTAAGAGCTATTTTCCAGTCTAAAGAAATTACACCTCAAAAGGAGTGTGTGGAATGCATCCTTTTGAGTGGTCAGATAAAGTAGCTTTTTTTAATGAGGAGACCTGAAACAGGTAGAGGTTCCTTGCCTGAGTCTCTCTGCTTCAGTGAGGAAGTGATCTGAATTAAGTTCCTTTAGAAGATGCACTCAACTTTCATTCTTATTTAGACTCATCTTACCTGGGCATTCCAAAAATCTTGATTATATCTCTATATCTTCCTATACATGTGTCCTATATAGGAAGCTGTTTCTCCACCCTTTTACCCACATTCCCTTCCCCTCTGCTCCTTATTTCTTTTTAGGCTTGTTTAGTGGAATTGCAGCATGTTGCTTCTGTATTTGTGGATATTGTTGGCTGGTACAGCAAGTTGCTATGTGCTCTAATAGGAAGGATTGTTTCCAACGTAGTGAGCTCAATGGAGACTTGCACGGTTTTGGTACTGCGATGTCAATATAAATGTCAACTCACTTAAGTTGTAATGCAAAAGAATTGAATGATTAAAATGTTGTAAGACCCTTGTGATACAAGTGAATTATTTGCTTTTTATAGTTGCACAATGATTCCCCAACCAGGTGAAAATCTCTTTGTATTGTCAGCATGATACAGTATTTGCTACCATGACCAAAGCTGGCCTTTATTTATAGAGACTTGTTAAATCTTCACGATAATATGATTAGAATGAAGAATGCCTAGTAAAACAACTATGCCATAGTAGTGGAGGGTTGGGTATTTTTTTCTGGAATTTTGTTAAAATGTAAGCATCAAGCTGTAAGCATGTGGATTTTCTAGAAGATAGTTCTTGTTTACTAATTAAATGATAGGCTTGTATGAACAATTATCCATTCTGATCTGGATATATTTGTGACACAGTGTGGGAGGTAGTGACTTGGCTCACCTGCAAGCAAACTTGCATCACAGCTGTATTATTGCTAATGTGGGTGATTTAGGCACAAAAGACCTGTAGAATCTATATATAGTAAAAGGACACTTTTTTTTTTATATCACCTTGAAACAAATGTAGCTTAAAATTTCCCTGAAATTGGAGCAATGATGCTAGGAGTTCTTCCTGAAAGTGTATACAATTATGATGCAATAAAAAGTGAAAAGCTTCACTGATATTTCATCTCAAATTACTATTAGTTGCTCACATTTTTTTTGACTTAAATTGCAATTTAGAATTATTTAGGAAGGCTGCTTATTATAGGATAGAGTATGATAGCTTTCATTCAGAGTATCTTTGTGTCACTTATCTTTTGCAGTACTCATGCTAGAATTCTAAATGTATTTA
The DNA here is from genome assembly GCF_011004875.1 of Balearica regulorum gibbericeps. Classification (NCBI taxonomy): domain Eukaryota; kingdom Metazoa; phylum Chordata; class Aves; order Gruiformes; family Gruidae; genus Balearica; species Balearica regulorum. The sequence goes on along the minus strand of NC_046186.1, from coordinate 93,882,111 downwards.
GAGATTTTAATTAAGAAGTTGTAGTACATGATTTTTTGTGTGTGTGGTTTTTTAGGAAAGTCCTTTGAAATTTCTAAGGAAACTTGCTTCCACTAAGCTCTCAAAAACACAGTTACATGCACATTTGGAAATTGGTGGTGTTTTTGAAAGATGAGGCATTACCAAATTAGATTTGGTCTGTAAATCTAGCAAAGGCATAAAGAAAAAATGTCATACTGAGATGCTTTATTTTAATTAGAAGAAACTTTACTCTGAGCTCCATGTGATAAAAATACCTAAATACTGAGTCTCTGTAAAGAAAAATCCTCCCTGAAAAATTCTTTTCCAGATCCTGCAAATGAAGTTCTTCCTTATCTTAAGTATCATGTCTCAGGGCTGGTTTTGCCAAGATTGTGTTGAATTTTATTTTTTAAATAAATTAACTATGAGTTCAGGCTTTCTGAGTGTGGTGGGTTGACCCTGACTGAGGGCCAGGTGCCCACCAGAGCTGCTCTATCACTTCCCTCCTTTCTCTAATCAGGGGAGAAAAGATATAACTAAAAAAAACTTATGGGTCGAGATAAGGACAGGGAGAGGTCATTCTCTAATTATCATCACGAGCAAAACAGACTGAACTTAGAAAGGGAATTCATCTTATTTATTACTAAGCAAAACAGAGTAGAGGAATGAGAAATAAAACCAAATCTTAAAACACCTCCCCCCACCCCTCCCATCTTCATGGGCTCAACTTCACTCCTGGCTTCAACCTCCGCCCCCCCTCGGTGGCACAGGGGGACGGGGAGTGGGGGTTACGGTCAGTTCCTCACACGGTGTTTCTGCTGCTTCTTCATCCTCAGGGGGAGGACTCCTCTCATCGTTCCCCTGCTCCAGCATGGAGTCCCTCTCACAGGAGACAGTCCTTCACGAACTGCTCCAGCGTGGGTCTCCTGCACGGGGTGCAGACCTTCAGGAGCAAACTGCTCCAGCGTGGGTCTCTCCCACGGGCTACAGTCCTTCAGGAGCAAACTGCTCCAGTGTGGGTCCCCCACGGGGTCACAAGTCCTGTCAGCAAACCTGCTCTGACGTGGGCTCCTCTCTCCACAGATCCACAGGTCCTGCCAGGAGCTTGCTCCAGCGCGGGCTTCCCACGGGGTCACAGCCTCCTTCAGGTGCCTCCACCTGCTCTGGCGTGGGGTCTTCCAAGGGCTGCAGGTGGAATCTCTACACCCCCTCACCCTTCCTCCATGGGCTGCAGGGGGACAGCCTGCTTCACCATGGTCTTCACCACGGGCTGCAGGGGAATCTTGCTCCGGCGCCTAGAGCATCTCCTGCCCCTCCTTCTGCACTGACCTTGGTGTCTGCAGAGTTTCTTACATCTTCTCACTCCTCTCTCTAGCTGCAAAAGCTCTCTCTAGCTGTTTTTCTCTTTCTTAAATATGTTATCACAGAGGCGCTGATTGGCTTGGCCTTGGCCAGCGGCGGGTCCGTCTTGGAGCCGGCTGGCATTGGCTCTGTCAGACACAGGGGAAGCTTCTAGCAGCTTCTCACAGAAGCCACCCCTGTAGCCCCCCCCCCCCCCCCCAAAACCTTGCCACGCAAAACCAACACACTGAGATAGAAAGAAGGAAAATGAGGACATTAGTGAAGTATTTCAGATCAGCAAGAACTGAGATGAGAGGGCTGACAATATCCCAAGATTAAAGATATTGTATTTTCTGCTTTTTTTAATTAGTCTAGTATTTTAATAGTTACTGAATATGTGTTCCAACCACGTGCCTTTATGTTACCAGTCATTTAAAATGAAGATGTCAGAACTCAGATTAAAATAATAATAGGAAGTTGAAATAAACTAACGAAATCAAAGTAATTATTTTTTCAAGCTGAAATTTGTTTCTTGTTCCCAGGATTTTCTCTTATCTACATATAAACACTCACAGAATTTAGTCTTTACTTAATAAGGCCTTTTTTGTTTAAACATTTAGACATGTTTTATTTGTTCACATTATAAACTTAGTAAAAACTTTTCACTTTGAACTTTTTCATTTTAAAGCAAAACAATAATAAAAATTATAGATGGCTTAAATACATCTACTTAATCTCTTTAATCCTTCTGAAGACCAAGAAGTATGTCTTGCAATAGGAATTAAGTGTCAGAGCAAGCAAATATTTTTGCTTAGACTTCATAATCATCTTTGCTGTGATGGCTTTTGGTGTTCTGAATAGGCTTCATTTACCAGTTGCTGAGATGAGAATTCTGCATTTGTTTATAATACCTGCCAATGTCAAAAGCTTGAAAATAAGATTATCACTATGTCTTTCTCTTTTTCGCAATGAAGTTTAGAGTAACACAAAAGGAATCGGAGTACTCTGACTTCCCTAGGATGACTGTCATATTGGTGGTTATAAAACTGATACCTCAAACCCAATCTGAAATAGAGGAGTTTTTAAGCAGTCTGTAGCATGTTTTCAGGAACTGATAAGGACTATTTACTTTTTCCTTCTGCTGCTGCTGATTCTGTGAATTATGCCTGCTGCTAACAAATTAGAATAATTAGGTCAGAAGGGATTTCTAGGTCATCTGGAGCAAAGCAGATCTAGCTTCAAGGTTAGACCAGGTTTCTCAGGCCCTTGTCCAGTAGAGCTTTGAAAATATTCCATCTAGGCACCTGGTCCAGGGCTTAACTACTCTCACTGTGAAGAGTGAACCCACTTGGATTTTCCCATCTAGCAACTTGACCGCTGCCTCTTGTCCCACCACTGTAAGCCTCTGAGAAGATTTTGTACGATCCACTTTTGTACAGAAGATTTCTTTAACGATCTACTGCATAATGAAAAGTGGTAATTAAGTACATGTATAGCCTTTTCTTCTCCAGGTTGAGAGAAAACAGCTCTCTTGGCTTCCCCTTGTGTCTGATGTGCTCCAGCCTGAACTAACTTGACTCTGTCAGGATCAATCCAGTTTCTTTATAGCATCCTTCTGCTGAGGAGTCCAAAACTGGATGCAGAACTCAGGGGGGAGAGTTTGGGTTTTTTGGGTTTGGTTTGTTTTTGGTTTTTTTTCAAATTTTGATGGTAGCTGTTCTGTTTGATACAGCAAAATCAGTCTGGCAGCAGAGGAAGCAGAGTTCTTCATTATACTTAGGCACAAGCCTGCCCGAAGTCTCGTTAACGTTGAGCCCAGAAACAAATGAAAACTTCTGTGTCCATAAGCTTTAAATAGAACAAATGATCTTCACTGGAAATTAAAACAAAATGTAGTCAGAAAAAACAGCCACAATAAAACAACCTCAGCCTTCTTTCAACCTCTGCCTGCTGTCGCTAGGCTTTATACCACTATTTATATTGTCTCAGATATTCAAGGACAAAGTACTGAATTATATTTTTAAACTGTAGTAACTAGCCATAAATTGTCTAGCTCTCACTTGAGGAATTTTTCACTTGAGGAATGTTAAGCAGTTGTAAACATAACGTATCTATCAATTTAAGTGAAATTGCTTGCATGAGTTAGACTTCTGTATCACACCCTTTATTTAGGAATTAGACATCTTTCAGGCATGAGGCAAGTCAGTTGGGTGACTGAAAATGCCACTGTGCATGTTTTTAAATTGTCACTAATTATGAGTAATTTAGAAAGTGCAAGTTAACTGATAACTGAGTAAGAAAATTTGAAGGAAAAAAAAAAGGCATGTGTCCTCACTCTCCTTTAACTACATTAGTTTATGAGTCCATACTCGAAAGAATTGTGCTATGCCTGACAATTAATACAAAGTTGTATTGACAGTTTTTGCTTAACAAGATTGTAAGGGAAGAGGCACAGTCTTTATAACGTTACAAAAAAAAAAAAAAAAATCCACTGAAGCCCTGAGCCTAGTCTTGTTTTCCCCCAATTATATTAGTGAGTCTAATAAAAGATGCTACCTCTCTCTAAATACCTGTTTTTTCTTATAATTTTGGACACTTATAGGTGCAGCTACAGTGTTACAGTATTTCTTTATTCTTTCTCAGTGTTACTGGCTAGGTTCTTACATGCAATGATCATTTCTTATCAATTTTTTTTCTCTGGATTTTGAGGATTTTTTTTTTTTATGACTGTCTTAACACTGATAAGGGAAATTTTAAGATATTGAACACTTGCTATTTTAATCAATGATTGATTTATTGTTTTTACGTTTCTCAAAGTCCAAAGGGCAGAAGAGAAAGCATGTTATAGTTAATTTTTCATAAATCTAAAACTTATTTTCTTGAGCAAGTACCATTATATAAGATTTTGTATAACAGTATGTGGGTTATGAGACAGTTTTAAGATTGTGCTGAAAGTGGATCAATTAAGGAACGGTTAGTTAGGCTTGCTGCTTTTTTTTATTATACCTCCTCTCCAAAACAAGAGGGGTATTAAAATTAAGAATATTCCAAGTTAATTGGAAAAAATAATTTGTAGAATATACGTTGGGAGTTCATAAAGTATTAGAAGCACTTTTGATACATGAAGATACAGTACAGGAGAGACATCGAGCTGTTGGAGCGAGTCCAGAGGAGGGCCACGAAGCTGATGGAGCACCTCTCCTATGAGGACAGGCTGAGAGAGTTGGGATTGTCCAGCCTGGAGAAGATCTAATTGCGGCTTCCAGTACCTGAAGGGACCTACAGGAAAGACGGTGAGGGACTGTTTATCAGGGAGTGTAGTGACAGGACAAGGGGTAATGGGTTTAAGCTGAAGGAGGGTCCATTTAGATGAGATGTTATAAAGAAATTCTTTACTGTGAGAGTGGTGAGGCACTGGAACAGGTTGCCCAGAGAGGTTGTGGATGCCCCCTCCCTGGAAGTGTTCAAAGTCAGGCTGGATGGGGCTTTGGGCAACGTGGTCTAGTGGAGGGTGTTCCTGCCCGCAGCAGGGGGATTGGAACTAGATGATCTTTAAGGTCCCTTTCAACCCAAACCATTCTATGATTCTATAAGATACATTTAATTACTGCAGTGTGCTTAAACATTTACACCAGCAAAACATCTGCATCAAATTGTCCCACGCTTTGGATGCCACCTAAAACTCAGTGAGATTATTGGAAAGGTGTTTATTGACTTCAATAAGCTTTGGATCATGGTCTTACTTAATGATCTTTACTTTGTAGGCAGAGAAGTATTCCTCAGTGTGTTTTCTAAATCTTTGCTGGTTATTTCAATATTATGGTTACAAAAATACAGAAAGTATTGTAAATTCTGTCTCAAAGATTGTCATTGTGGGAGATTTCTTGGTAGTCTGTGTCAGAGCTTGGAGGTGAAACTTGAAAATTTTTTGGTTTGTTGTATTGCATCATGCTAAATTATGTTGCTACCCTAATATATGGTTAGGTTTATATAGCAGTGTGATCAAATTAATCTCCTTAGTTGTGTGCACAAACTCTGTCTCACTTGGAAAAGGTGTGCTTTCAATTGTATGTAATATAGAGGACATATTGAATACTCTGTGTTTAAAAAATATTGCTGATTTAGCTTGTAAGGTCAAGAACAAGCTGTTGTGTCTAAAAACCAGCAATATTTTTTCAGTGCTTAACCAGAAAAGAAGCATTTGATTCCTTGAGTAAAATGTAAGAACAGATCTAGCCTTTTTCTATGTTAAAATCATCTTGAAGTGGGCTTATAACTATACCGCAGAATAAAAGGATAAAGATGATTTAGAACTATAATAAAACAATGCTTACTCATAGATTAGGAGTTGTTTGCCTGCAATTAATGTTATTATTTCATTAAAATTGATATTAGCTGTTGTTACCATTTTCTTGTTGGTTTATGAATATTTCCTTTTTCTTTTTTTCTCTGTCTTATTGTGACTTCCACCAAGGGAAGCCTTTGTTGTATGATTTTAGTTATATTTCATGATATCAACTTTACTAAACAGAGCTGCTTATTACCTAAATACTTGTTCATGAATTCAGAATATTTAACAGGTAATCATGATGTTTCCTCACCAATATTTTGCTTTAAATCACTGCTTTACAGTGATTAAAAACAGCAAGACTAAAATTTATTGTCCAACACAACTTTATGTACAGCATACATATATAACTATATTGTCACATAGACGTACGTGTTTCAATTTCAAATTACTATATCCAGCAAACATTACTATCTTTTCATTGTATACAGTTCTGTCACATGTGAGTCTTCATATGGTTTCACCAGATGTATTTTCACTGAAACACAAAAATAGGTATACAACTAAAAAATATATATTTACCAAGTACTGATAAAATTATTAATTATGCTACAAAATCTGGGAAATACTAATATTCTGGCATCATGAGTTCAATCTAAAATGTTAAGATTCAATTTGTTTAGTTCTTGTGATCCATTTGAATTTGCAGAGTGTGACTTTTTTGGGCCTTTCGTGGTAGTCATGTAACAGATTTACACATTAATAACAAGATATGAAGGCAGCACATTATATTAAATGAGGTTGAAATATGATTGTTTGCAGAACTACTATATGTCTGTGTTTCCCCGGAAATGTCATCTTTTTTCTGGAAATCTTGTCTTCACTGAATTTGAGGTCTTGGGCAAGTTTTTTGGGGACTTGTTTACATGTAGAAATTCAGGCCAATGACACTTGTCTGTATTCAATGGATTTTGTTGTTCTTGGGTACAAAGTCCAACATGGCGGACTTACTGCTCATGTACATGACAACTTAGGTTTTTCCTTTACACGTTTAAGTTGGCTCATATTTTCCAGATAGGAACGTGGCATACCTGGTTGGAAAGCAGTAGAAGCAAAGCTGAAACAACAAATTATTTATTAGAAACTGGCTTTTTATATCTATTTTTCTGTATTTGATTGGTTTAAAGCTAACCCTAAATATTTTTGTAGGTACAATTGATATGCATTTTACTATGTAAAGATTGCTTTATGAGGCTTGTGATGAATAGCACTTCTTTTTATAAAAGCTAAGTCTATCACAAAGTGTTACAAATGTATGCCTGCATGTTTTAGCATGTAAGGAAAATGAAGTCTCCGAATTTCTGAACACAGTGAAACAAATGTACAAAATTCGACAAGTTTTAGTAATTGTATTTTAAAAACTTGTTTTTCTCTGTAATAGGCTTTATAGTTCTTGGTATTATTAAAAAAAGAAAGCCCTCCAAGGACTCTGACAATCATAACAGGAGTAACTTTGCTAAAATATACTGGAGACAGATTTCTCCAGCAACATTTTAGCTAATCTGTCTGGAAGTAGTCCATGAACTTCTGAACAGGGAGCTATACAACATTGCATAAATTCATGAAAGATCTTTTCAGCAAAGCCTCTCCTTGGATTATGTGTCTTTGATGTGTGTTGTTTGAAGTAGTAAAGAGATAATTTATTCAACAAAGTGTCTCCTTAACCATGCCAAAACTCAGCTTCATGGGAGAAAAAAACCTGCAAAGTTCTGGATATTCTGATAGCACTGAGGTGGCGTGACTGAAAATAGCCTTTCAGTGTATGATTTTTATGTATGTGTATTTTGAATTCTTCACAACACTACTGTCAATAACCATCTCAACCTGTGTGCTTTCAAATACTAAGTTTAAAAACGGTTTGGGATTTTTGTTCGGAGAATCTGAAGAGCAAAGATGCAGACTTTGCCTGGGTGAAGTGACATCTTGCAAAGCAGATTTTACAGAATAGGCAGAAAAGAGCTGCTGATACTCTACCGCGTTTTCCAGTAGAGATTCAGTTCCACTACTGCTAGGGGCAGCTTTAATTTGTGGATGGGAATCTTCAAGAACCCTTTTGGTGGATTCTGTTTAGAAAATATACTCTCTTCTTGTCATCTCATAGTTGGTGTTGCCAACTTTTTTAGGTACCTGTTGCAATTACATTTTGTGATGAAAGGGAGAATGTGCGTATTTTCTGTGCATCTGAGACCCCCTTCACTTTGTCAAGGGTAATTCTGCAGTGTAGTTTGCTTAAATAACATTTTATGGGTGGCTAAAGGGTTATGAAGCTTTCTATGTTTTTATTTTCCTAAAGGGATTGTGCATCTTAGGTTGAAAATAGTAAGTACGTATGCTAAACTTCCTGAGTATTTAGTAAATATATATTGGTTTAATTGATTTATTGAATGATTAGGTACTGGTCCACCTACATATATTGTTACCATTTCGGTGTAAACCTCCTTGGGACAATGAACTAAAATTAGATTGATAAAGTTTAGTTCTTTTTTTACTTGAAGTCTCTTAGAAGTGGAAAAAGAGCAAAGATACCTTTAGCAGGTATTTTCTATAATAGTAGTTTCTCCACAAGCCTCATTCTAAAACATCCTGTATTTCCATTGATAGCAAGAGAAGTTCCTTAAAAGAAGTGTGAATTACTAACATCAGGTATGGATTTTATATGACTTAATCCCTGTAGACTTTCACATACAGACCTACAAAACTGACATTGACTAATATTCAGAATACTCTTACCCAGATTGGTGGTTACACATCTTTAAAATCTTCAGTTTTGAAACTTGTTCTTTCATAAACATAGCTGTGTACATATGAACTAAACAGAAATAAAGCTTGTAAGTTTAATTCTTTATGAACAAGCTGATACAGTAGAGACTTTTTAGTGTGTCCTCCCATCTACTCTTTTCAGGAGGTAAGATCAGAATCTTCAGCTTGCTTGCAAGCCAAAGGAGCTCCATCAGTCCTGCTTGAACTCCTAGTCCCTTGTCTTTTGTAAAGCTGGTTTTCTTCTTAGACTTAGAAGGGGAATTTATTCTCCATCCTGTATTCATGGGGTTGTGCTTCACTCTTAGAAGGATTTGCCAGCAGTTTCACTGATAGTATTGGTAGTCATCTTTCCTTACAGGCTTCCTTAGCACTTCAAGCAGGTTTTTCTTAAATTGGCTTGGTGGTTAGTTTTAATATACTCTGAATGAAAGAAATGAGTTCTGTGAATATGGACACGATGCAACTATATATATTATTATACACGTATAAAAAAAGAAGGTTGACTTTCATCTTGGATTTTAAAGTGGATCTTAACTGTAGAATTATAACAATCACTTTCATAGTGCATCTATGCAGTGCAATTTATATTACCTATAATTGGATTGTGAAACTCCAAGACTAGCCTCTAGTCATTTGTAGTTTAGGGACTTTCTGATTGCTCTGTGTGTAGTAGCCCTGAGATCATTTTGGTTTTGGTTTTTTTTAATGAATTAGTCCAGTCTCTACTGGAGCCTGTGTGAACTTTTAGCATCCAAAACATCCCATTGCAAAGAGTTTCACAATCCAATCTCACATTGGATTGTGAGAATACATTATTAACATTGATAATGTTCGCGTTTTCTGAACTTTTAATGTTTTCTGGAAAACTGTTCAGACCTGGGCTGATGCGCTGCACTAAATATAAGAAATAGATTAGTCAAAGAATACAAAGAAGACTGGAAGACTCACTGACTTTTGTAGCTGTTTTGACAGTGTATGGTATGTGACATTTTACCCTGTGTTTACGTGTGTGGTGATCCTTGATCAACAGCTTTTGGGGAAGTACAGGGGCCTCAAGTTAATATTTTGCAACCACACCTTTACTGCTTTTTTCAGACACATTGCAAAACACAGCTTTCTGCAGGAGCCATGTCGCAGTAATTGAAAATATACACATTTAACAACTTTAAAGAAGAGAAGGAGTAAGAAAACTTAACAACCCAAAATGCTAGATCTAGAAGAGCCAGAGAGCAGAGATGTAAAAAAGAGAAGAGCAACTGTATTGGGTCAGACCACAGTTCCATCTAGCCCAATATGTTCTCTCTCACAGGGATTAACAGTCAATGATCAGGGGGGAAAAAAAACAAACAACCCAAAAAAACCCCCAAAACAACAAAAAAACCCAACAGTGGAAGCATGTAGACCTACTTCTCCCAAGTATTCTGTTAGCCTCTAGTCATTTGTAGTTTAGGGACTTTCTGATTGCTCTGTGTGTAGTAGCCCTGAGATCATTTTGGTTTTGGTTTTTTTTAATGAATTAGTCCAGTCTCTACTGGAGCCTGTGTGAACTTTTAGCATCCAAAACATCCCATTGCAAAGACTTTCACAGCTTAACAACATTTTGCATGAAGAATCACTTCCCCTTGCTTGTTTTGAACCTGCCATCTCTGAGTTTCTTTTGATACTCCCTATCTTCTGACAACTCATTACTGTCTTCAGCATTCAGATACTGTGACAGTGGGCACTAGAAATTCCTAAGATAGATGAATGAGGTGTTTTATAATAATAATAGTTTTGATTTTTAACATCTGGAATCTAAAATCTATATATACTCTGTCTTTAGGCATTTTGGTCTTTGGGAGCAGATGTTCACTGTAGTTCCTTTCAACATGTTTCTGTTTTTGTCTCTGACATCCTACTGTAATGGATTAAAATAAGCAATTTGGCAACTACTCAGGCCTTTAAATAAACTTTAATAAGTCAGAGAACCATTGCATCTCTTGTGGCGCCAGACCAGCAGCTATCTATACATGGTTCTTTTCCTCTTATGCAAGGATTGTTTGCCCCCATTTTATTTTTTTAAATCTTAGCTTGCTTACACTTTTCAATAAACAAAATGCACAATAATTTCACATTCCTTTTTCTTTAGCAAAATTAGTAGGTCCTTAAGCATACTAAATCAAATCTAAAGTAGATTTTGCTTCTGATAAGTTGTATCAAGAAAATAATACTTTCTTCATTACTTTATTTGTTTTCAAATACTCCCTTCATATATTTCATCAGGAGATGCCAGAATTGTGGTAGAACAATTTTGAGATGGATGAATCCAGGAAACATTTTGTAATTGACCGCTGCTGAAAGGAAAGACAAAAGCTTGACAGCCTGATTTGATGTCTTTATCATATATTCTGTCAACTATAGACATTCTCATGAGTTCTGGTTTGATTTGCAATCTGAATATTACAGTCAGTAAGTGATTTCATCACTATTTAATTTGTGATTCTAATAGTTTTTGATAATTTTATTCAGTTTTTGTTTGCTTTTACAGACAAGTGAAAATTCAAAATAATTATGTGCTCCATCATTTTTACCTCATTGTTTATAGCTGCTCAGTGTAAAGTTTAAAATCTTAGAGCACTTAAAATATTTTTCAAGTTCAGGGCAGTTCATAATAATTAACAAGAAATGGAATTAGAAATGTGGAAATAGATTTTTAGTATTTCTTGTCTTTTGAGAGAGAGCTGTACAAGGGAAATGCATGATAGTCAGCGGTAAGTATAGATACAAATTTTAAACATTGGATACCTGAAATTTTACTTTTAGTATCAAGGGAAAATGAAATGTTGTGTTTATATTTCAGACATCAGCCCGTCAAAGGGATCTCAGTTGAGAAAAATATGATTCTGTCATCATAAATAGTGAATGAAATTTTTGCTATATATTAATAAGAAAAAAATTTGCTATATTTACATGTAAAAATATTTCCTTCAAATTGTGCTGACTTATCAGTAGTGGAATCTAGATCACCATAACTTAGGGGACTGGTTTTTGTTTGTTGCGTTAAGACCACTCTCTGTTAGAACAAAATCAGGACCAACAATCTTGAAATATATTGAGCCACAACTTGAAAATTCTGTTTCATCAGCGATGGATGCTGAGCTGTATGTCAGCTGCAGCCAGTGTCCCACATTTTCTCCACGGTGTGCAGCTATGCCACTGTCATTAAGCCTATCTACTGTTTGGTGGAAATCAAGTGGAAGTTAACAGTGAGAGTGTGGTGAATGAGAGAAAGATATTTGAACTGGACTCTTGTTAGGCACTTCTGCAGTACAAGTAAGAGATGTGAAAAGACGATTAAGTCTGAATGTCACTTCAAGCTATGCAACTGCATATCTGCTATTGCTGTTCCACAGAAGCTTCTTGTACAGACACAGTTCTAACAGAAAAGTTTGCTTTTACTAGTGTGGGTTTGTGTGCATCCACAGTAAATGAAGATTTTACTACACTGATACACCTGAGTACAGGTTCTCCTGTACACCATTATCCAAGCTAGGAGTAGTTTGATAGTTTAGTATAGTAGTAATCTCCGAATAAAAAAAGACCCCTAGTATAGCTCTATCCTTACATGAGTTTCTAACCATGATATAGTCATATCATGATATAGATATATGGTTGCAATTAATGAAGCCATATGTGAAATATTTCTAGATTCCTTAGCTGTAATGTACTAATGGTCACAATTCCTGACATGGACAGTCTTTTAAGAGACTATCGTCCTTGTAAAAAATCATCAACCAAAGAAAGAAATATACAAAGGTAGTGTGAATAGTACTAAATATGATCAACTAATGATGATATTAAATAATAGGGTAAGCCAAGACATCAAAGTCCTTCAGTTCTAGATAGTTTAAATTCCATTGAATCTAGAATACATATCTTGAAGGATATTCTGTATTACTGAAGAGAGATGCTATGTAATTAAGAATTACTGTTAATTATATTTTGGTTCTATACAAAGTTGATAATGGAAAATACGTTATGCCTTATATATTAATTATCTCCCTGTTTTTTTCTATTCTATAGTGTTTTGGCAGGATATAATGGTACTATCTTTGCATATGGTCAGACAGGTAGTGGCAAAACTTTTACCATCACGGGAGGAGCAGAACGTTACAGTGATCGAGGCATCATTCCCAGGACTCTATCTTACATTTTTGGTCAATTGCAGAAGGTATGGAACATTGTTTTCTGTTTATTTTTAATGTCTGGTTTACAAATACCTAACTACATTGCAAAAGGGTGTCTTTATAATAGTGTTAGAGGAAGCCCTAAAATTAATGCTGAAGAAAATAGCTAATTTGACATGATACCCTATGCAAGAATACATTGCTAATAGTTTTGGTTACCTGGTTTGTTGCAGTAGACAGAAAATAATGGACATCATTGTAGGGTATTTTGTTGTTTTAAAAACCATGCCATTTTTAGTTGGTGCAACATACATCCAAATCATGTAATTGGTTTTCCTGGTCTTAACACTTATATTAGCATCACTCTCGTTTTGTATTGTATGCGTTGCTTCACGTATCTTGTACAAAAATTGCTCTGAGTCCTGTCTAAACCAACAATGAAGAAAGTAATGTTCCATCTTCTATACATAAGTTTTATGTAATTTCTTTGTGCTTCGTTGATGCTCAAAGAAAAAAATCAACCCATAAAATAGTATAATGAATATTAAGCACTTTTAAATATGCAGCTATTTATTTTACCTAATACCTTTATTTTACCTAATGTTACTTATGAGCTAGAATATATTATAGAACGATAATGATAAATACATCTAGTTATGATGAAAATCTCTTTTCAAAGTCAGTAATGCAAATCCTTTAAGTATTTGAAAGAAAATAGATATCCATATTCATTTTCCTTCTCTACTGTTTTCCTTTTAATTCCAATTATGCACTTGTATGGAACGTTTTTATGTGTATATGGTACTGTACTCCCATGCCCCTGTGGAAGACATTTGTTGTGGCAAGTGAACAGGTTGATCTTGCAATTGCCTGCAACATACGGTATCAACATACCAACGTTCTTTTCTAGTGCTAATTATGTAATAAAAACAAAATAGGATGAAAAATAACTAGTTTATTTGCCACCTTCTCAGCAAATACTTTCTGCAAAAATAAAAATATTTTTGGTTTCATTTTCAGACTGAGTTTGGGATCAAAAGCTCTACTTAGTTATGCTCTTCTTGGTGTTTCATCTTTCCACCTGCACTTGTTTAATTTCTTTTTATCTACAGCTGTGCTTTGGAAAGTGCTGACATAGTGGAGAAGAGTCATCTGCCTCCTAACACGAAGTAGGGTGAAAAGGAGAGAGTGAATCCAGGGACACAAAATACAAGACTTTTGAAGCTCTTACTTGCTCTGAGACAGTGCCATTTGAAACCAAGGAAATAAACTTTTTACTCAAAATGAGAAGCAAATCAAGCCCTTTGTTTTTAATAACATCTCCTTTTAATTTATTGTTCAGAAATTCTCCTATATCCACAGCTTCCTGTTTGAACAATTCCTTACTACATTTTTTCCATCCTTCTGTAGTGTATATTTTTAAATGGTGTCCCTTGAAATAGTGAACTGTCATTATGAATAAAAAAAAAAACCCACACCAAAAAACCATGGGAAATAACTACTCAATGAAAATGAAAAGTTCATATCTCAAAGTATTTTGCAAAACTGTGGTGGACTGGATTATTAAACTGCTACTGTGAGTGTGATATGAGTGCTTTCACAGTGGCTTCATGTGCTGAAAAGAAATGACCAATTTTCTTTTATTTTGGAAATCATAGCCCATTATTTTGAGGTTTATGTTGTTTGGGTTTGGCTTTGGGGCAGGAGAGAATTCTGTCTGCAAAAACCAGTTGTGTTAAGTTACATTTTGGCAATGTATTATACAGGAAAAAATGAGGATTACAGAGAACAGCCGACATCATATACAGTCCTTAAATGTTATGATAAACAGAGTAGAAGGCAGTATGTCACTGATGTTTCTAAATGAAGTAAATCTTTATTTTTTTGTTGTGGTTCCTTGTGTTTTTTTTAAGCATAGTCTCTCTATCCATAATATGAGGGTTTACCTCTTTATAATAACATTCTTTTTTTGTTGTAGAAGTGAAAAATGGCATGTTGCATGGTACTTTAAGCAGGCTGCCATATTCTACATGTATATGGACTTTTCTAGATATAAAGAACCAATAAAAAAACCCAGACTAAATTCATGGGCATGGTGGGGTTTTGAGGGGAATTTTTGGTTTTGTTTTATTGTTGGTTTTTTTTTTTGGGGGGGGGGGGGTGTTGTTGGGGGGGTGTCCCTTTTTTTTTTCTTGACCCTTTATGTTTATGGTAACAGAAAACATAAAAGTATCACAAATTGAGAATGTGAACCATACCCAGGGAAAGAAAAAGAGACAGAGTGAGGAAGCAACATAAAAGCTTCTAGTGATAAATTGTCCTCTGGTCTAGCTCTGACTTTATAGCTCTTCCTTTTTTTTCCTGATGTGTTTTTTCTTTTCTTATCTAGGATAGCAGTAAAGTGTATACAACTCACATTTCCTACTTAGAAATCTACAATGAATGTGGTTATGATTTGTTGGACCCAAAACACGAGGCCGCCAGATTGGAAGATTTGCCGTGAGTAACAAAACTACAAGGAATCATCAAAAACAACAGAAATAATTTTCAGATGCCTTGTTGCATTGTTTGGGGAATATTTGAAACTGTGCTACTAATCTCAGCATTAACTCAAAATACTTTTCCTCAATTTTATCCACACTATCTAAATTTTCTCTTATTTTACATGTCCGGAGGCTAGGGAAACTAGATGGGAGTAACTGAAGGTGAAAGTTTTAAAAATGTATATTGATATTATGCAGAAGAGATCTGTTGTGGCTACTGAAAACAAAAGAGAAGGTATACTTGTCTTTCTCATGGCAGCCTGTCTCACTATATGCTATGCACGTGTGTGTGTGTGTGTGACAGACACATACGTAACGGGCAGTATTTCCTTGCAACAGTAGGGAGAAAAATTCCCTGCTTCTACTTGGACCTTTTATTACAAGCTTAATTATTTTTCTAAAACAAGCAATTATGAAATAAGGTAAGTAACAGATAGAAAAGGCCACAAGGCACACCAAAGGACAATATATTTACTTCAGAATGGATGACTGTTATAATAGTTTTCATTGACGAGACACTAGCATCTACTAATGCTTGGAGCAGACTAGTAGATAAAGGTGTTTAGGTCATGAACACATAAGTTTAAAGTTAAAGATCTTATAATTTATAGGAAATTCAAACCATAGTTTCTAAATTTCTTCTGAAAAAATTGTTTATTTTCTGTGTTACTCTTAAAATAACTCAGCAAAGAGTAAATATGTGTAAATAAGTTGTTGAGTGCTTGGATTTGCAAATGTCCTGAAATAATGCTGGGGACCATAAACATTCTCATTCAACATGATGATGTCTGAAGCATGTAAATAGCAATTAAATCACTGCTGATACAAGAACAGGAAATGTATTGAAAACTGCCAATGGAGCAATAATAGAAAATCAGCAGAATTTTATATCAAAGTAGCTAGTTATGTTATTAATATATTAAACCCATTTTATTTATATTAAAACAAAATCTCCCAAGTTTTGTTAAAATCTAGCTTTAGTTTTCTACACAATCTGTGGTATGTAGGACATATATCTACAAAAAAACTTTCAAGACTGATATTTGTAAAAGCTAGTGTAGATAAGGAAGGCAGCAGACAAGCTTGAGGTATGAGACTCGGCTGTAAGGTGGTCTCATTGCTTTGATATCTTCATCTGTAAATTGGAACTAAATTTTATCATTTATGACACGATGCTATAAGGACTGTATGTATTTACTGATGTCTTTCATAGTAAAAATTAAGAATTTAATTTGATTTGTTCCCTACTTTCTGTGCTATGCAGAGAAAAAATTTAAATCAGAGACTAATTTGGATAATAATTTAATTTTTGTGCCCATTTTTACAGGTGCAGATTTTTTTGCCGTTCTGTAAAAAATAGTCTGTTACTTACACCTTTATTCAGCTTATTAAACTTAATGCTATCAAGTTATTCAAGTTTAAATTATTAATTTATTAAGTTATTTGCAGTATTTTATTTGAACTAATTCAATTTATTGATTTTATTAAATTGAAGTTATTCAATTGAACTAAATTGAATTTGATTAATTTAATTGCAGCTTTATTTCAAACAGTTATTCGGGGGTCATATGCGCTAGAAAATATAACTGTTTAAAACTAGGTTCTGAATGTTTACTAATAATCATGAATTTTAGAATCTCAAAATCGGTTTATGTATGGTGATTCAATTTAGCTAAAGAATAAATCCTTGTTATGTATTAGTCCATTTCTAAAAAGTAAAAGTTGACAAATAATTTGGTTGTAAATTAGGGATAAAATGCAGTGGGATAACCATAATTACCTGTAAACTTATGTAGTGTATGCTATTACAGGCTGGGTATAGTGAGATAAGATTAGTTACTCTGCAGAGAAAAAGTTAAGTGCATAATGGTTTTACTGTACATGGTCATTACTGTTTCTGGTACATCATTTGTCAAAAACCTACGTACTGTACACTAAAACTATACCTTCGCCAAACATATTTAGCACTGTATAACAGTATTTCATAAAATATTTTTTTTTTATTTTTTAAGATAATAATTTAGGGATTCAAAATTTTAAAATATATAGTGACATTCTGAGCTAAAAAGGGAGTGCAAATTGCAGGACGGGGTAGTTGCACGAATAACTATATTTTAGTTAACTTGGTTAATTTTTGTAAATGACAAAGTAGTAGTTACACGTAAGGTAAACAGTAGTCACATATGTTAAAATATATCAGGTGTTTATTACCTAATATATATTTCATTTTTTGTGACAATTTTATGTGCTTAAGAACTTTTAAGATTTTAGTGGTAGTAAGCAAAGTACACAATAATCTAACTTCCTCAAGTTTTTGAAAGCATGTATTTAATGAGAATATTAAAAAGAATGTATAGGGGTTTGTACTTTAAAAGGGTTATATTATGCATAATTTCCTGTTGAACCCCACAGTGAATCATCAAGGTTTTAAGCACCATACAAAGGCAAATGCCGGTTTTCTATGCTTGGGTAGATATTAGCGCTCTGTGCTGGTATTTTCCCAAGTGTATAAGATGGACAAGAATAGTGTGGAAGAAATGTGTCATTTTTGAAGAGTAAACAAAAGATTAATTAGCTTTGTAAAGCATGCAGATTGTTTTGGAACAGTATTGTTATCCATATTCCTGCAAATTCTGCCTAGCAAATTCTATGTTAATGACTTTATGTTATCAGTTCAATGGAAGGAATAAAAACAGAATGATGGCATTCAGGTAATAGAAGTTATTGAAAATGTGCAACAGGCTTGTTGATAGTACTTGAAAAAAGAGACATGAAATTGTATTTGAGCTTTAGGGGAAAGTGAATGATAAAAAATTTTTAAATTGCTAATTACATCTAATCATTGCATGATTAGCTTTGGAATCCCAGCTCCTGAAGTCAATGTTTTGTGTGTAGCCATCCTTTGTATATTCTGTAGACCGTTAAATTTTCACCTTAATACTTCATCATTTCATTAGAGTCTGCTAGATGAGAAGGGAAAAGGCTGTCACAAAAAATCACTACTACTCTGGAAATAAAATCCTGACAAATGTGTGAATGTAGTTAATATATCTTATATGCCTATCTATATGCATATACATTCATATATAGAATGACAATTATTTATGTATGCATATGTATCATGTTTCTAATAGGTACAGATATTTATACATCAACTAAATTTGGTCTTGAAATCCCATTGAACTTTTTTTCACAGAAAAAAACCCCAGTTTTTATAATGTTTAGTTGTAATAATATTACGTGTAGCCCATAGAAGATGTCATTTGATATACCTTAATGCTTCATACACAATATGGCATAGTTTACAATTGTAACTTGTTTTGTTTAAGCAAACCTCACTGTTTTAATTTTGTGACACTGTACTGAAAAACAGCACATGCAGATACATTTGAAGAATCTTATTTATTAAAATGCAAAAATTTAATATTGGCAATAAATTTAATATTGGCAATCGAATTGTGGTTGTAGCTGTAGAGTTCCATGTTTATACAAAGAAATTAAGATTGGTTTCAAACACGTAAAAATGATAAAACTATTGCTATAAAATATAGCTGGTAGAAGACTATTTGAATCCTTACTGCCATCTCTTGTTTTCATAAAAGATTTGCAGGACTGTTCAAATTAGGAATTTTTTTTCTGAAGCTCTTCATTTGCTCTGAGGTTGTGCAAGATGCTTTTTCCTGTAACAGGTTCCCTGTTGTACAGTGTATTTGTAACTTATATAACTCCATGATAATGAATCAAACCAATTTAATTTAGTGTTAACCTACCAGTACAAACACTTCCTAACTAGTTTGTATTATTTATTAAGAACTAAGAATTTTCTTGGCACTGAACAGTAACACAAAAATAAAGACTAGAGTCTATAGAACCATTACTCATAGATTAAGTCAGTACAACCAATAAGTTACCACTTTACCTGTCCAAACTACAGCAGGTGATGGTCTTGCATGTGAAGGCAATCAAAAATTAATGGTTTTTTACCTTAAAATGACAGTCTTTAAACCGCAGTAGTTGAGGAGCTACTTCTTAGAGAGCTGAGAGACAAGCATTAATCAGGAGTGATGTGGCTGGGAGAAAATGTAATCTAAAATGCCAGCCAGCATAAATGATTCCCCATTTTTGTGTGAAGATTCTTTATAGTCCTCTTTGATAGGGGAAATGTATAAGATTTAGTATGATGTTGGCTAACTTTAAAAAACAAAAACCTCCACACACAAAAACCCCGACAAAAACCCCAAAACCCAAACAAAAAACAGCTTATGCTCCAGAAAGATGCAGTTTATTTGAACTATAGATTAAGTGAACTCAATTCCATAAAAAGGAAGACACTTTAAGCTATGAGCCAATTAACTTCAAACATCAACAATGATACCTATATCAATATATATTAGTAACATGCAGAACTGTTATGTTCCATGGGGTCAGTCTAAAATATTTTAAATTTTTAAAAAAATCTATAACTGAATATTGGTTAACTACCTCAAATGAATTTACACTCTAAACCAACTAGTATAATAATTCCTGTGCTGCTTAACAAAGAAGAAAAAAAAGTCAAAAGGAATAATTTTCAACATACATGAAATATATTTTATTCAGTCTGATATTTTTGTTGCAAATACACCTGTTGCCTCTCTCCAGGCTCAACAGCATTAATGTCAACCCTTCGTCTTTTCAATGACTGTACTAACCATGTCATCTAGAAACCGGCCACCATCTTCAAGAACTATATTTTTAGTGTTCTGAGAATTACCAGTGTAATTTCTAAGGCTAATAATAATAATTGCTCACTCTTTTCATATGAAATACATTATTTCAAAATGAAGAGTGTTCAGTGTGTTACTAGTGAATACTAAAGATTAGGAGAATCTTAAGGTCTGTAAATTTTAGTTTTTCTGTTTGTTAATGGGGAGACAGCTGACAGCTGTTCTGAATCATTTCTTCAAAGATTTTGTTCATTACAGTTCAAACAAATTATACTTTACATGTGTAAAATAACTTCAGCATATATTTTATATTCTCTATTCCCATCCAGATTTTATGTTGATTTGTTTCCTGAAAACCAATGGGAGTAAGTCAGTGAAACTTTTCTAAGGTGACTTTTCTAAAGGCATCAAATGATGTTCAGATTATTGCTGTGCTGTTCAAGGCAACATTATTTTGAATATCAAAGTATTATTTCACTAAGAAATTTTTGCGAGTGAGATTATTGCAGTTGCCTACAAATTCTAACATCTCATGTTTCTTTTGTACATGAACCACCCATCTCATTGTTTCAGTTGTAACTCCTTGTTCTACACGGTGGGGTGGGTGGGGGAGAGAGCTGGTGCAGGGCTCTTTCTGCTGAATCTCAATTGGAAAGGCCCGACAACAATAGCTTAATAAGGTAACTGCCTTAATAAGACAGGATGAGAGGACGACTATAGATGGCAAGTAAATCTTACATCCCATCAGATGCTGGGCACACCACGTTTGTGCAGCATCGGATGGAGCCCGAATGGATTTCCCCACGGCGTGCTGCACAGCACGGATCCTGTCCGTGGAGAGAAGATTTCCCCTTCGGTCATTCGAGCTATTATATAATGTCCTTACAAGAAAACAGCTCCATTTTGAAGGGTGTGCTCATGAGAACTTCTTACGGCATTTTTTGATAAAGGCAAGGCCATGCAGGTGGTGTGATGACCAGGTAGGAGCTGCCTGCAGGCTCTTCTCTTACATTGACCTGGCTGAATTTATCCTGCAGCCAAGGGGTCTGTGTGGCATGACGCAGCCCTGAATGCCATGCTGCTGTGCCTGCTCAGCTTAACTGCTACATGGATCACTAACTTCTAAATGTGCAACAGTCTCTCAGTCAGTATCAATACAGTCCCACAAAATGGAGAACAAGCAAACTGTGCTTTTCTTATCTCACATGTAGAATTCATCAGAGACAGTGGGAAGGATTTCCTGTCACCATATGATGTGTCAGGAGAACAGCCCGCACCAACATTTATTCATCTCATAGTTTTGTCATGTCTCACAAGCTAAGATTATGCTCTAGTTCTATGCTTGAATGGAAAAATCAAACCTCTGCACTATTGAAAGCTATGCTGGTGCCTGAATAACTTGTAACCTTGCCTCTTGAGTCAGTGTTGACTTTGTCCTCTGATGTGGTATTCAGGGAGCTATACTTCTGAAAGATAATTTTTTTTGGATGACGTATAAAATGATGATCTTGGCCATTCTTTCTTAAAACCTAAAGCTCCTTGCAACTTTACACAAAGATTAGCTATAGTTATCCTTTAGTTTATTCTGTTCTTCTGGACAGACTCCAAGATGTAGGCTTGCTGCTTTTCTGTTTTATCCTTTCCCTAAATTTATTATTTGCTGTATAATCTCCTCCTTGTGCTGAAGTAGTATCACTATATTCTGCTAATGTATTGTCATAGAAGGTATGTATCCTCATATAGGATTTGCTTACATCATTATGATTAATTTTTAAATGTTTATGAAGTTTTTGAGATTATTTTAGATTTCTTCAGTTCTAAGCCCTAGACACAGATACAATCATAGGAAACTTCATTTCATTAAAATTGTCTTTTTTTTTCCAAAATCTTTTAAGTGTTTTTATTTATATTACACAAATTAATGAGATGGTATTAATTAATCAAAGGAAGCTTTAACTTCATTGTTTGCCAGTTACAGGAATTTGATAAAGGAAAGCATTCAATGTATAAGGCTTTCTTGCATTAACGGCAGATCAGTTGATGCAGGAAAGGGCCTCAGTCAATAACAATATAAAAAAGGCTGACCCATCCTACAGGTTTCCTAGTCAGCTATGAATTCCATCCATTAAGCCAAATGGAAAAGATTCTTTGTTTATAAAGAAAACAAAACCTTGTCTCTGCCTTCTTTCAGTCATTATGGATAACTTAACAGAGCTTTTCCACTTCAAGATCCAAGTTAGGGCTATGAAATTTCACTAATATAGAGAATGTTCTATAGAAATCTTTTATCATATTATACAGTAACTTTATAGGACTACAATATAAATAATTTTGTTGTCATTTTGGAACGTGTCTTTCTGAGAAAGTTTTGAGATGCCTCTCAAGGTGTGCAAATTTAGACTTTCATCTGGAAATCCTCCTAATATCTGCGAGGCCGCTGTATAGAGACTGTCACTGGTTTATGATGTCCCCATGGTCTCCTTTCTGATATAATAATCCTCCAGAGCTTTTCGTCCAGGCTAATGTCTTTGTTGTCTGGAAATTATTTATAACCATTGTTCAAAATGTAGTCTGAAAACATCCTTAAAATTTTAAATACTATGCCAAGTGTGCATAGTAAAACAACATTGTTTTCCTAAACTGTGGAACGATGTAGATGATGCTCACCATGCAATTTCAAAATATTAAAATTAGTCAAAGCATCATACTGTAATCAGAACCATTCTGGGCTTTAGTGTGTGATGCACGCACAGATGGAATTGCAGACAGAATACAACTTGATGTAATCAAAACATGGTTATGTAAGAGCAGAATTATGCTTTTGGGTTTGTACTCTGAATGGGGGAAGCAGAGTTTTGTGACTCTGCTAGTGTTCTCTTACCCTGCTGCACAAAAATAAGGCTATAAGTGAGAGGCAATCATATTTGGAAAAACAATTGTTATGACTACTACAGGAGCATTGTGTGTACTTTTACAAGTATTTTTATCTTGAAAATAGTGAGTGTGTTGTAATGTGTTGAAATTATTTCTGCATATCCATTCCAATGTTTTGACCAGCAGAGGGTGAACTACTTCCCTAATACTTAAGAGTAATACTATAGAATGCAGCTGAGCTGCTTGATTTGATTCTGTCAGTTTTGGGGGAAAAAAGACAAGCAAAACAGAACAAAACCCAATCTGTGTGGTTTTCAAGCATCTTGGAGTAATTAACATGCAAGAACTACCTAGAGATAAAAATTCAAGCCCCATACTCCCTCTTGTGGTTAACCTTGAACAATATGGAAATATATATATACACAGACACATATACATTTACATATATGTGTATATACACATAGAAAGTATTCTCTGTACTTACAGGGAAAAAAAACCCAAAACCTCTGTTTTAAAAAAACAAAACACAAACTTCTAACTTTTAAAAAAGTTCTAATTTGCTTGTTTTAAGTTGTCTTAGAACATGTAATTCACCCTGAACAGGTCGTTCATCCTCAGAATTAGTGTACTTCAGTTTTAAGAGTCTTCACTCTAGGAGTTTTCCAAATCCAGTGATGCAACTACTTGGCTTCCATGTTGGATACTGTAGAATGTCCTAACTGAGGAGACCCTAATGGCTACTCGGTAAAGCCAATAAAGTTTAACGCTCAGTAACCTGATCAAAAGAAGAAAATATTGTGTAAAAGGGCTATTTAGAGAAGTGAAAAGGAGTTTCAGTAATATTTAGCAGCTCTCTTGGAGCTTTTTCTCATATCCTTGCTACTTCCATCTAACTTCCTTCTTCTGAACTTTAAAGCTTAAAGAACTGCAACTAAAAGCATTTCTAACCTCAGTGGAAAATAAATAGACTCATTCTGTTTGCTTGCTTTTAATTAAAGAAAGGGATCATTTACATTTGTAGTTATTACCATTTGAGAAGCATGAAAAGAGAAATAATCTTGACAAATGCAAAGTTATTAGAAACATGTTGGCTTATAGATGTGTTGATTCTGAAATATTCCATGCCTATTTGTTCATCAAGATTATGGTATGCTTTGTGTATCACTTGTGCTTAAATAGCTGTGGTAATGGCAAACAAACTCCTACTTATTATTTGTTTATGATGATCCATCTAACCTCTTGCTCTTGAGATTTTACTATATCTCATTAAAAAAAAAAAAAAAAATCCCAAAGCTTTCTCTACTAGTTATATGTTGTATCTATTCCTTTCCTCTGTGGAGAATATTTATAATATTTATGATAAAGGTGTAAAAGGGAGGTGACAGAGTAAAAAAGAATAAAAAAGTACTTCCTTTAATTTGCATCATTTACTCATCATGATTTTGGTTCTTTTATTGTGATTGGGTTTGAGTTTTAGATGTCACCTTTTAGGTGCAATCAAAATGAAAGTATGGAACAAAGATTGCCTTACAACAATTCTAGTTTTCTCTTTTTGTTTGTTTTTTCCATGTAGAAAAGTGATAATAATGGAAGACCCTGATCAGAACATTCATCTGAAAAACTTGTCTCTTCAGCAAGCAACCAATGAAGAGGAAGCCTTAAACTTACTCTTCTTGGGAGATACCAACAGAATGATTGCTGAGGTGAGAATTGCTGATACACATCTTTTTTACCACCACCAGAGGTTAAAATGGTCATAAACTTCTCCACATAAGATGTATGTTTTGGAAGTCCTTGGAGATACACAGAAAGAAGATACTTACTCATTTATTTCCACAATGAAATTAAATAAGCATTTCTCTGATTATAGGTTTCACTTTGCAAAGAGCTTTCTGTTTTTCCTTAGTGAATCTGATTGGTGGCTGTTGATGTCATAACTTACTGCAATTAAAATAAGTAAGAAAAAAAAAATTCTCATAAACCATAGACTGACTTTTGAATGTGGCATGTATCAACACACATACACATTTTTCAAAGATTGGAAAACATGGCCTTACAAAGCATTGTCAAACATTCCTACAGAAGTACTAAATTGCCTTTGAAGTAGTTACAGTAAGAGTTAGCAGTTCCCTCTTTTTTTCTTCTTATTGCATAAACATGTGGTGTTATGTGTAAAAACACCCCCAACCAACCAAACAAAAAACATCTCAAAAAACCCCAAACCCCAAATGGTAGTGTAAAGCATAGGCAAAATAAGTATTTGCCAATATGGAAAGACAAGGGTGTTTTTACGGATTCTGGAAAATTCAAATGAAATATTTCCCTATCCAATTAATAAAACCTGTAGGGTTGTTTTTTGGTTTTTTTTTTTCCTTATCTTCTTACTTGGAAATGGAATGTAAATATAAAAAGTGTATTGTATATCGTGAGCACTGCCAGTGTGTTTTTGCCACAAAA
This sequence comes from Balearica regulorum gibbericeps, assembly GCF_011004875.1. Taxonomy (NCBI): domain Eukaryota; kingdom Metazoa; phylum Chordata; class Aves; order Gruiformes; family Gruidae; genus Balearica; species Balearica regulorum. The sequence goes on along the minus strand of NC_046186.1, from coordinate 93,856,916 downwards.
CAGCTAATTCTATTTTATAAATTTTGTGGGTTTTCTTCCTTTGTCTGACTGGAAATGTATATAATAAATCAATGAAGAGAAAGACATTTAAAGTATATGAAATAGTCAAGTAGCTCTCTGTTCCTGCTGGCTGACCACGTACACCTGGACACAGGGGAAAAAGTGTTTGATTACAAAATGTAAATAGGCAAAAACCCGATTTGTTCTCTCTTTCTCAAGGGAGACTATTTCAGCAGTGACATTCTGAGAGGCAAAAATATGTTAAGGCAAGAGATAATCAAGGTGTACTTAGGGACTGTTAGTAGATATGAATGTTGCGGCAAGGAACCATTTGATGATATTGAAATGGAAAAATTGATACCATTTAGAGGAGAGAAACTTGAAAAAGTGTAGCAGAGGAGAGAAAGATGACATTGAGTTCAGAAGCCTGAAAAGCTATCATGATAGTTGGTAATGAAAACAGAAGAAGAAAGTTCATTGCATGGAAAAAGACCTTCAGGAAATCTCTGGTTGGTTTAGAGGAGCTATGTATGAAAATGAGACAGAATATTTAAAAAATGATGTGCTGCTTGCTGACAAGGTCACAAATCACCAATTGTAAAGGGCAATTGACTTATATATTTGGAAAATGTTGCCTAAAGAGAAAATATATCCCAAACACCGAAAGTCATGAAAAAATAGCAGGGCTAATGAAGATGCTAAGTCATTAAAGGTCAAGATGAGGTAATGCTCAATAAAACTAAAAGAATATTCTTAATGGGTCAGACTAAAGATATGTCTGGTCCTGTTTCCTATTTTGAGCAATGGCCAATAGCAAATATATAGAGCTGAGTAAAAGATAAGCCAAGTAAATAATGATATTTTGAAAAAAAATCTCCTAATCTTCATTAGTTTGTGTTTCAAATTATTTATAGATAACAACTTTTGTTGCATTTTTTCTTTACATGAATTTGCCCAGATGCTTTTTTTTTAACCTCAGTAAATTTTTATCATAAATAGTGTGTGACACGAAGTTCTGTAATTTAACTGTGTCGTGTGAAGAAAAATCTCCTTTAGCTTATTTTTTAACCTACAACTTGGTAGTTTTATTTGGAACGTTCTAGTACTTGTGAGAAAACAGAAGAATAGGCATGAGAATGTGTGAGACTTCAGTAGTAGAGAATTCACTAAACTGAGTGGCTTGCGTTAGCAAATGCTATGCCATTGTCACTTTTGCTGCTTTTGCCACAGCAGGAGTTCTTTGTTATATAAACACTATAAAGTTCTCATTTCGTTGGTCTTTAATGAAGAGTATTTTAAAAAAAAACCAAACCACCAAAACCAGAGAGTACTTGTTTGGAATAACTACTACCCATTGCAACAATATTTACTTTGCTTAGTCTGAAGGCTAATATGATTCCAAAAACCTCAGATGAGATGGATTTCATTGTAGAAGTTTTATTTCTGTAGTTATCTCATCTCATACATTGTTCCTTTGCAATTGCAGTAGGTACGTTGCAGTACAGTTCAGTGAGCTTACTGAGTGCTGCTTCCTCTTAGGCATCACAGAATCTATCAGCCCTCATCATTTGGCATTTTTGGCTTTAGGTGGCTGTGGTACTTTATATGATGACTTAATAGAATGAGAAAATAGTCTTTGCAGAAATGAGAGAGTAATGTAGAGGCCTATGGAAGAGGACTCATGACACCAGCCATAACTTCCTCCTCAGAGATCCGTTTTTAAACCTTAATTAAATTATGATAACACTTCTTGACCTCAAAAAAGATTAGGACCCTATTTAAGTAAACTTTAAAAGACACAAGATGAGTAAACTTAAATACAAACAAAAGTAAAAGAAATGCTTGATTCATCTTTTTTTAATGATGAGGAGTTTGTCTATGGAAAAACTAAGATGACTGTCACAGATCACATATGAAATCTGTGGCAGAACTGCAGCCTCTAAAATTGCAATCTAATGCTTTACTCCTGAGATAACTCTTCTTTGAAGAGTTGCAGGACCATTTTGAAAATAAGAATGATAATTTAATTTCTTCAGAATGCCTCTGCTAGTGGAGTCTTAACTTGTGATTTGAGTGCTACATTTTGCCCTCACCACTGACTGTGCTACAAAAGAAGCAATCATAATATTAAAAGTATTCTATAGGCTGCACTTATTCATTCATTATATGTCAGAACCTAAAGGAACGTTTTTAACCAAATACTCCTTTCCCACACATAACTATATAGCTCATGAGAAGGGAGAAAGAGGAAGCTGATCTAAGTTGTGCAGTATTGGTTTATAGGTCAGTATAGGACTGATCCTTTGCTCTAGTTTTGACATGGACTACAAGTTGTGGAAATGGTAAGATAGGAGACATCTGTGCACAAATACTTCAAAATGTAAAAAATCCAAATAGGAAGTTTTCATGTCTTATATTTTGCCAGGGAGCAATGGGCAGAGAACAAACCCAAACCCCCCTAATTCTTTTGCTGGCAGCTTTTCCAACTGTAAGGGCTATATTCTTGTTTGTTTGTTTTTCGCATAAAACGTAGAGGTTTTGTTATATTTGAAGGCATAAGAATCTAAGTAACAGCTTACGAACAAAATTGGAATTTATTTTTTATATTTTAATTTTTAAAGCCAACTTGATGATTTAGGTAGCTCAAATACATGCAAATAAAGGATTCTGAAATCTAATTTGCATGTACGGCACAGGTAGTAGCAGCAGCAGCATCTCAAAAAATCTCATGTACAGAAATAAGTGTTTGAGCATTTAGGTAGCATTCACAAACAGTTTTATTTGGGTAGATATACTATTAACATGTCTTGAGCTGAAGTAGTCTTTCTAAATTATTGTGATTTTTCTAAATTCTTGTGATGGGAATCTCTTGTGATTGCTGTCCTTTGAAACAATATGCCTGAACTTCTGTGATTTAGAGAATTCTTAGTAGTTTTTTAGTATTTCTTTTAAAATAACAGAGTGACGTAGACCCAGTACCCTGCCAAAGGCATGCATCAATTTCAAAACTGTGAAATCATTATGTGAGATTGATATGTCTGAACATTGCAGTTACATGTACATTTAGCATTTGTTTCTTCCTCTAAAGAAAACTTACTTCATTTTAATGAGGAAGGAAACATTTTAGTGCATAGTTTTATGCCTATGATACTCCATTGTTTAAATTTGGAAGACAGTGCATACTACACACTATTTGTTCCATCATTTAAAATGTTTGGAGTATGCACAGGGCAAGCAGTAAGCTTTTAGCAATGTTTAAATATGTTTATTTCAATAAAGAATGAAACATTTAAACATTCAAAGATGGTTGTGGGGACTGACTGGTGACCTCTGAATTGGACTCGTTCCCTTCTTATTTATTTTTATTGTCCATTAGTATTCTCTTGAATATATTTAGAAAGCCACTGGTAGTATTTGAATGTGTTTTTTTTCTTGGATGAAATATGAAAAATAGGATTTGAATGTGTGAACACACAAGATTAAATGACATTTTTGCCAAGAAGGCATGTTATCCATGGTAGAGCTACATTCCAGAATGAATTACAACTTTCTGCTTTCCTAGATTCCTCATTGGTGTCAATTGTTAATTTATTTTCACTCTGAGAAAGCTGTTCTATGGTATCATCAGTGCCAAATGGCATCATCAGTTCAGCACAGGTGCTTTCATTTCCATGTGTGGTAAAACAATCACTGGTCATATGTACTACTTTGAATAGTCCTTAAAGTGCTTTGGGATTTATATGGATAAAAGGCACTGTATAACATAAAGTTTAATAATAATCTCCTTAGGGAATATTAATTACTTTAAAAGTTACCTTGGTTACCATGGTCTAACTGTGAAATTGTACCTGTAGTAAATACAGAAAGATAAAGCATTGCTTCTAGAAATCAGGCAAGTGTCAGATCGCACCTATTGTGATCCTTCTATTTTCATAGCAATAAATTTGCAATTTCAACTGTGTCATGAGCACCTAAGTACATCTGAAGAGCCCCTTCACTTGTACCATATTAATCAGAAAGGAAGCTAAAGATATATTAAGGTCTCACTCATCTACCAGATGCAGGAACCTCCTATTCTTCACCTTACATACTCTTCAATATAGCATGGTTGTATTGGAACAGGTAGAGTTTATATTAATTAGACAGATATATCCACTGTTTTTCAACAAAGAATATCTGCTCCTTTAGCCTTACAGACACTTAGATGTTCTGTGCAATAAAAGAACAATATGAAAACACCAGAATATTCTAAGGATGAATTTCAACCTGTGAAGCAAACTGCGTTAAATTGTTTTGTTATTGTTCTTGTAGGACACAATGGCTCTTTTCTTACCACCTGAACTGTGAAATGACTAAAGCTGTCGGAACTTCTTCCTACAGGTATCCATCTGATTGTAACTTGAGATTGGAGAAAATCAATCTGATATCCGCCTTGGATGCTATCAGTGTTTTTCTCTTTTCCCTTGCCCTTCTTCAAAAAGTTCAAAGCGAAAAAAACTTAAGAAGGAAAAGAAACCCTCCTTAAAACAAAATTGTGTACCTTTTCACTGAGACTTTCTCTCTCTCAAAAAAAAAAAAAAAAAAGAAGCATTCAGAATCAGCCTTTCTTCATTTATGCCTTGGCTAGTCACTAATTCAATTGTACAAGAAAATTGTGGTGGTCTGATGTCTAAGTATTTTGATTTGGAGAAGAAGAGATTCCACTGGAACTGTATAAACTGCCAAGTGGAGATGGTCTGCAATATGGACTGAACGACTGCATTTATCACATGTGAAATCTTTTGTCCCAGCTGTCCTGAACTCTTTTCTGTATTTTCTCTGTATGAGTGTGTTTGGCAGACATAATCAACACATTATTCTTCAAGATAGTAGCAGCTTCTTTTGGTCAAATGATGATTTTCAAACAGCCTTTCACATGTTTTTTTCCTACTTACGAAACTTTCTCCTTCTTAGGTCCTCAATTATTAAGAACTCTATTTAGACCATTAGCATCCTGTTTCTGGCTATTCTTAGTGAAAACAACATTTATAATAGCAGCTGCAACAAATAATGGATTTGGGAAATACATAAATTCTTGTATAGGGAGGAACTCCTGCACTGTTTTATTGCTTTAAGATAGATAACAATTAGATTAAGATGGATAAATTAGGCTTCAGCAAGTTTTTGGACCTTTCATGATCTTATATTCCTTTCAAGAAGCATCTGATTTGTATGTTTCTGTCAATATGGCTGTGCTGCAAGTTCTCATTTAAGTAGAAACTACTTTCTTGCAACCATTGTGTGAATGTATGTAATGGTTTAAGTCACAAAGCTTCTATACAGTTTATTTAATTTCAGCAAACACAGGTATATCCTGGTCCTGGAGAAAAAGGAGACTGGGTTATATGGCTTGAAGTACCTCTTGTATATATTTTCCAGCATCAAACAAAACACTGATGCTTTACCAAAACATGATCTTGAAAGATATGTTATTGAATTCCTCTTTTACCATGCCACAAATGGGCAGCAACAGATGACCTGGCATTAATTCCTTTGTAGTGTTCATGTGATATCACAAAGCATCTGAAGTCTGTTTATGTGGTTTATGATGTCACAGAATTCCTGGAAAAAATTATTTCTTTGTAAGTAACTGCAGCTCATCAGTTGTTCTATATATATAACCTTCACAATAGCAACCATCTGCTAAGAGCCAGGCCACTCCTCTCTTTTTTTTCCTTCATCACATCAAATTAGTGTGAGGATGATTTCATATACATGTGGTTTGAATACTGCTAACAAAGCCAAACTGAACTCTGAAAGCCACTAAAGGAACTTTTTAGTAGGTTCTGAGACACAGTCCAGAATTTTTTGTTTGTTTGTTTAAGTTTACAAACTTTCAGAACAGCTGAATTGTGATACTCTGAAGTTGCACATGTAAGATAGGAAAAAAAAAAAACAAACCAAACCAACCCAACCCCAAAACAAAAAACACCCCACTTATTTTTGGACTGAAGATGCTGACAAGCTGTCATTTCTGTTGCTGTGTGCTCTGTATCTACTGGTGTGGTAAAAGTAGCAAAGTGGGGGGGATTATGAATGCAGTTAACATTTCATCATCACATCCCATTTAACAGTTTAAATTTTTATTGCCTTATGCTTCCTAAAAGAGTTCTAATAGAGCTTTCTATATATGGCAACAAAGTGGAGATAGAATCCTACTGTAAAAAGGAGTATTCGTGTATTGATTAAAGCATGGTTCTACTCTGAAGAAGGACTTTATAGAAATAGCAGTTTAGGATTCAAGCCAATGACTTCCAAATCATCTTCACTCATTTTACACGAAAAAAGAAGTTGTGGAGAGAAAAGCAGTGGAATTTCTAATGAGCAGCCCAGCAGAATCTGCTTGGGATGTGGAAAAACAAGCTGTGGCTAGTGTTGCTATAAAGACCTAATAAGCCAAATATGGCCTGGAGCTTTTTGGAACTCAGAGTCCTGAAATTATTTTCTTTTATGCTTTAATTTTTTGGGTTTTTTGCCTCCATTGGGGCTAAACAGGTGTGACTAAAAGCACAGTTTAAAATACATGAGGTTTAGCTTGCATAGTGAAATTTAAGTTTGCTTAAGAATGTTTATTCTGAAATATGCTGATTTTTTTTTTTTCTCCTTTCATAGAAACCTTTACTTTGTGCTTCCATAGGTAGACCTGTATTGATAGTCGATCTGGCTTAGACTTGGCTGCAGTATAGTGTGACACAGCTGTAGTGCAAAATGGCCTCAAATATCAGTTATGTTGAGGAGAATATCCATAAATATTAATTCTATTGTGGATTTTGAGCTGGAAAAATAAAATAGCCAGTCCTGCTTCACAGAGCTGCAAGTAGTGAAATCATAGCTCTCCTAGTAAAATACGTGAAGCTGGCTCTGATTATTCATGGAGTCAGAATTGCTGAATAAAGTACATTTTAACAGCATATAACTTTTTCTTAGTATAACTGCATTTTAAATATGTTTGGGATTATTTTCTTGCTTTTCAAAGCTTGATAGAGCTGTACCTTTCCCTGAGTCTGTTTGTTTTCATTCCCATGCTACAAGTCACTTCAGCTTGGCCTCTCAAGACAGCGTGTCATGTGGCCGCACTCTGATGCTCCTTTCACAAGATTGTGAAATGATCCTTACAAACCAGGCAGTTAAGCAAAGCCAGTGGCTTGACTATATCATTCCAAAATTCCTCATCTGTATAAACTAAATGATCAAAACTCTTCTCCCTCTCCCGCTGAGCTTGGCTTTATTAGGTAAAACAGCCCAAAACAAAAGAGTGCTAAGGCTTTAATTTCATTACAGAATTTTCACCAACAACTACAAGCGGACGCTATTCCTGCACACCACCTACTTGTTCACACGCTGTATGCTGCCATTTTCAATAATTCCAGCAGAACTGCTTTCTACTACTGTGCTGTGACCGACTTGGGAAACTGATCCAGGTTAAATATCTATGGCTTGCAGATATTTTTTTTCTTTTTTCTTTTTTTTTTTTTTTTTTCTTTTTTGAGGTGGATCAGTTCTCAAAACCAATTCAGTTGTGCTGGCACTATTAAGGCTGGAGAAAAAAAAAAAATAGGGAAATTGAAGAGGAGACAATTCAACCAAGAGGTATAGCTGTTCATATTATTCCTGCTAAAGGAATATTCAGCTTGCAGTCTCTCTGTTGAGAGCCATCCTTTCTGGATTAACACGACACCACCTTCAACACCTGCAATGGACAGGCTACTTTAAAATCTAGAATGTTTCATACCAAAGCAGACTATGGAGAAAAAAGTGCAATATGTTGGTATATCTAGTCTGAATCATAGGGTATGCCTAGATAAATAATTACTGTAGAATAACAAAGGAACAAAGTATAGACAAGAGATTAATGTATACACTTTAAACAAGATTTTTTTTTAATAATCTTTTTAAACAGCTATAAATAAGTGTATATTTTGTTGCTAACTAAATATTTATTTATTTATTTATGCCTTGTTTTCTGCACGTATTTATGCCCTGGTAACATACTTGTAATAGTTTATAAATAAAAATACTATTTGTATGATAAACCTTTAATCCCCATATATATTCTAAAGCCTAAGCCATTTATAAAATGAGGATAATAAGGAATTCTTTTAGTTTTAAGTTTGTAACAAGAGCTTGACATAACTAAACAAAAGAGACTTTAGATGCTTAAAGATTTTTTTATATGTTGCTTAAGAAAAGTGCATGTGTGATGGCATATGGTCGTTTGAAATCTAAAATTAAATATATGAGAGCTGTTTAAAATTTTTTGTTCTGCATTTCAAATATGTTTGGATTACCACTAAAGTCATACTAAAGCTGAGTATCTCTAAAAATTGACCAAGAATGTCCATGTGTCTAGTTAAGGAAGTATGGCAGTAGCTATTTCAAATAATAAACCTTTTATGAAAACTCTATCATGCCATATAAAATTCTGATATTGATTTTGCCAACTTAATTTTTTTCATAAAAGTAATGAAACTGTGAAAGTCTAAAGCCTTATAGAAAATTCTAGTCTTAGTTACACTGGTAGCTATCTAGCAAAATAACCGTAGAAATAGGCTTACCAATGGAGAAATTGGTAAACTCTTGGAGATCAGGAATTAGTAAGTTTACCTCCGACCAAGGTGCCCTTTTCTAGCAGTATTCCCCAGCATAGCAAGGCCAGCTGCTTTACTGATATACTCGCTGTTAGAATACCTTGGAACAAGGATAGTTGCTTGCTTGCTTGCAGTACAATTTGCGCAGATTAAATTTATCCGAATGTTTGGCCAGAATGTGAGTGCCAGGTAAAACCTTTTGGGTTCTGTTTGCATATTTATTACAGGTGTAATAACTAAAAAATTAGGTGATTTCAATTTCCAGATTTTTGAGCTATAAAAAGCTAAATTTATTTATTAAATGAACTTTGAGGACTCCTCTTTTCTTTTCATTGTAGACACCAATGAATCAAGCCTCAACTCGATCTCACTGCATTTTCACTATTCACATCTCCAGCAAGGAACCTGGTTCTGCAACTATTCGACGCTCCAAGCTACACTTAGTAGACCTTGCTGGATCAGAGCGTGTTGCAAAGACTGGAGTTGGAGGTCACCTATTGACAGAAGCCAAATATATCAACCTGTCGTTACATTATTTGGAGCAGGTAAAATTGGAATAGCATTTCTCCTTTTATAACGTTCCTGTTTAGTACTGTGCAATGTTTTGGAAATCTTGATTCCAATATTCAGTTAGTCTTAGGAGTGTGTATTTATTGCAATTTTTTAAAATGTTTGAGTTTAATTTGAAATAAAATATTTTAATTTAGGAAAAGCTTAACAGTTAAACAGTAAGGATATAGTATGTGTAAAGGGTAGCATTTCAAAAATAATTTTCTTGTTTTATTTGGAATGCTAAAGATATTTCCAAGAGTGCAGCTGTATTTCTGCTAAAAATTCTCTTTGTGATCTTCACCTCCTTCCACAGCTGGGATGAGGATGTGTCACTGAAGAATCTTTGAACTAAAGATTTTCACTAATTGATTTTCATTTGGTTCAAGCATTGTAATATTATAAAGCATTAGGCTCTTCTCTTATTTGTTGTTTTATTCCTCTACCAATGTGAATCTTTGATCTCTTTGAGACAAGAGTTACCTTTGTTAATGTGTTTATGGAGTAACTACCATAACTAATTTTATACCAATAGGACTTATATTTGCAACTGTAATAATAACAGTAAATCTCTACAAATCTTTGTCATTCAGCTGTTGTTACTGAAAAAGTTTTAGCCTGTTGATTTAAGGTATACTAAAATCCCTATCCTCTTCGCACTGTTGCTCTTTATTTTTTTTAATTTATTTTATGTGTTATTTAGTAAAACTTACAGTTGAGGAAATCCCTTAAAACAGAAAATTTTGTAGGTGCCTATGTGAAAATTCTTTAAATTAAGATTAGGAAATATAACTGATTGTCCTGCTTATTGGGAAGAATATTTTTCATTATTGTTTTGTGTGTTTTTCTGTTAACAAGAACAAATGTCTTGGATTTCATTTACTCTGCAATCCGATATTTTATCTGTCAAAAGAAGCTTAAGGCACAGCAGGTGGCAGTCAGTCATTTACTATTACACTGATTTTATTTTTTTTTAATATCCCCCTTTTGTTTAAATTTTGCCTTGAAATAAAATGTCTGTATTTCAGTTGTACTCATAGGAAGTGATAAGGGTAAGTGATTCTAAAATGGACCTCTTCAGAATCGTACAAATTGTGCTCAGGATCCTTCTTATTTACTGTATGATTTTATCTATTTGTAATGCAACATTGCATGAGCTTCTATGAGGTTGAATTTAATAATCTCTGTAGAGTGTCTTGAGATACTCAGGTTTGAAGTGCTGTAGAAGCATAAAATATTAATGTTTTGTCATGCAACTTTTAACTTCTATTTTAGAATAAATACAGCTAGAGATAAGCACATCAGGTTCTGTCTGGGATTGCATATCATTAATAAAAAAGTTTTCTAATACTAAACAAAAGATCAAGGAAGACAATAAAAAATATTACTTCAGAGCATATTGTAACCACTTGTGAGTTTCAGGGCTTCTGTTACGCGTAACAGTATTTCTAAATGTTTCCATGAAGTTATTAGTGCGTGATTGTACCTGTGTTCTATGCCATTACATTTCATAAAGGATGCAATTTTACAAAAACTAGATACAATATTCCTGACAGTTTCCATGTTTAAAAAAATTAATGAGGTCTTCAAGTGGTTTGTTTGACCCACTCAAAAACTTTCTGCCTTAAATTATGTTGATGTAAATCAGCATTTTACAGTCCTGGTTCAGTAATATTATTAATTCCTGTTAGGTTTAGACCCACCAGTATTTAAAAAAAAAAAGACAAACCAACCAAAACCTTTTTTTTTTTTTTTAATATCAAAAGGATAATAACACCTTCTTTTTGACTGTGTAAAAATGGGGCGCTTTTCTGATTATCACATGTGGTTGACTGTTAGAAGATCCAGGTTCAGACCCTGCAGTGGTGGTCTCTGTCACTTTGTAAAACAACATAATTTCCCTGTCCTTCAGATTTGTCCTCTTTCTATTCCAGATTCTTTGATTGAATTGTAAGGATTGATTTAGTGGTTTAGGTGAGGTTTTACTAAAGGGACTTAAAGCCATCATCTTCTGAGTTATGTGACTGTCACATGACAGTACAGTGGCTTCTGCATCGCGAGAGCTGGTCACATAGCTTTTCAGTGCCAGTGTGGGAGAGTTCAAGTTCTACCTGGGCTACAGACTTCCTGCATGAACTTCAGAAAAAATGAACTTCTCTGTAACACAGTTCCCATTTTTAATGGAAATAATGTATCTTCCTTCTGCTTTTTTCCCCCATCTTGTCTATTCAGATTGTAGTCTCGGTGTGGCAGAGACTGAGAATGTGCTTATTAATGTATGCTCTAGACTACTGTGAGGTTTCTATGCAATATTATAAAGTATAATAGAGTTATATAACATATTTCCATCTAACAAGTTGTAATATATGAGATTGGAAAACCGTGATCCAGGAATGGGTTTCCAGATTCTTTTACAAGATAGTAATTTTCATATTATGCATTTGTCCCTCTCAGGGCTGCCAGTGTAAGATTTATAGTAATAAGAAATTTTAACTTTCTGAAGACCAGTAAGAGAAACTAATGCCAACAAAAATGTTGGTACTAAATTTTTTAAAATAACAGTTTTCTTAAGTGCAACATAAACATAATATATGCTGGTGTGTAACATTTATTAAAGGAAAAAGAAGTCCTAATCATTTAGGATAGCTTGAACAACGCATACAGCTACAGTTTTTTATTACAGTGCTTAGCCAGATACCAGTTCAAATTTTTTATATCGCAACAGATCACGGGGTAATCTAGCTTTTTATTTAATAATAATTAGGTCCCATAATGTAAACAGCTGAGAAGGGAAACTGAGAATAGTAGGTGTACCATTTCCTTTTTGGCCAAGGCATATATATTCTAAACTGAATTCTTTCTTTCCAGCAGTATATTGTAAGTGTGCACCCTTTTATTTGTGTATGGATTTTTTAAGACATTTTCTTGGAAATAAATATATTGACCCCTCTAAGAAACATGTGCTTTAAGAATATGTAATTTTAAAAGTATGCTTTAGTAAATGTTAAAGAGGTTTTTACTTCAATACTATCCATACTTTAATTTAGTATGATTATAGAATAAATATGAGGAAGATTTTCAGTAAGTTCCTGTGTCTTAGGAAAGTCTGTGGGTTCTAGTTTATTGTGTTCGGTTTCCATGTTACTGAGAGGTTGTAAAGCTAGGCTATGATAAAATTAAATTTATTTGGTCTTTCAGGTCCAGCCCATACAAAGACATATAAACATGCTGAAATTTAAGTTGAAACTGTTTCAGTCAGTGGGTTTACAGCTAACTGTGTATAAGTGTAGTCTATTTGTATCACAAGTTTATGTTCCTGAGCAGATTGGCTTTGATCTCTTTCTGTGTCAATCATTAATAGACATGTAAATTTAAAAGCCTTTTCCATTTCTACTATTGTTTCAGGTAATAATTGCCCTTGCAGAGAAAAACCGGTCCCACATTCCTTACCGAAACTCTATGATGACCTCAGTGCTAAGAGACAGCCTGGGAGGAAACTGTATGACTACCATGATAGCAACACTCTCTATAGACAAAAGAAACATAGATGTATGTTATTTCCATCTATTTTCAACAAAAGATGTTTTCACTTCTTAAAAGATCCTGACTTTTATTACAGTTTGCAATTCAATTGTGTATGGTTTCATTGTCATCCTTACCAAGAAAGAAATTTAACTTTGTTTCCAGGAGAACAAATTCTGTCAGTGGAAATTGCAGTAAGATGTAGAGAAATCCTTGAGGAAATGTGCTTTTCTCTAAATAATCTCAAGCCAAGGAACAGTTGGGAGATGACTTGCACCTAGTAAAGAACCAATATTTTTTTTGAAAAAATTACTGTTTTCCTGATGAATAAATCTTTGAGTTGTGAAAAGGCTTTTCCAAAGGACATATTGGTGAGATTTATAAGTAGATTATGGATCACACTGAAAGCCTTGGCAGAACTTCTGTAGACCTGTGTGGAGTCAGGATCACACTACGTATGGTAGACAACTGGAGAGTTCACTGGAAGGGAAAGGGAATTGGGTGGGGTGATTTGGAATTTTTCAAAATTTTTCAAATATCTTATCTCCATTCACCAATTTCTTGCACTGGAATTCTATGTGGTGATGTTTTCTTCTCTTTGTTTATCAAAATATGTCACGATGTGAATACACAGAAGCCTGCTCAAAGGCATTTATAATCTATCTGTTTCCTGATTTTCCATAGCATCAAAGGATTCTAATGTGAATAAACAAGAAAAAAAACTATTAAACCTAAGACTCTTTTCTGAAATACAGTGGAAAGCATTATACTAAAACCATACTTTATCTAGTTGAAGACTTTTTTTTTCTTTAGAAAATGGTCTTTACTGTTAAATGAAAACAGATTTTTGAGACTTGTAAACATGTAATTATGCAAGCATGATGTCTGGTTACAAACACAGCTGGATAAGTTTGTTAATGTTTTGTTTGGGTTTTTTTTTTTTTTTTTAGGCTGTGTGGGATAGACACCCTTTTGTATATCAGTTCATCAGGTGTATCTAGCTGACACTGTAATCTAGGTTTCTCTTTTGGGACTATTTAGCCCAAGCAATTACCCAAAGTAGGCTACTGAAAGTTTTCATGTTTGTGCTTTAACATTATACCATCTACACAACAGACCTTCTTCTTCAGTCCTCCCAAAAATAAATAAAAAAATCCTTACCCTGCTCCCCAAAATGTGATATGTCTGTGTAAGACTAGGACAGATGTTAAGTCAATTACTAAATGTGAGAAAACATCAGAATTAGGATAGCTACGTAATTTTGAGTTTTGTGTGACATTATGCATGGTTTTGTTGGGTTTGCTTGTTGGTTTTGGTTTTTTTTTTTTTCCATTGGACAGACATTTGAGTCACAAAGGAAGCACAGGACAGAATTACCCCCCAATATGAACTAAAGTTCTGTAATAAAAGCAGCTTTCTTAAGGACCTAGCTTTGTGTCTTGCTAGGAAAGCAATGAAGCAGAGAATTCAGAGTAAGAAAGGACACTCTTATGAAGAGGACAAATAGAATATTATCCTAGAGATCTAGATTATATTCCTACTTCTACCAAAGAGTTGGTATACAACTTCTCACATCATCTACATCACATTTTCTGTGCTAGTTTTGTGGAGTGCTTGAAAGATGATGTTGATTCTGAATTTTAGATATATTAATTATTATAGCTGTGACTGAAGTTGAATGGAAGCTGTTTTGAACAGATTGTATAATGATAATAATCAAATATAATTTTTTTTTGTACTTTTGACTTCAGCTTCCCTTCTGTTAAGTGTAGTCATTCCACCCACTTGCAGCAAAGCAGTACCTAGAGGGTTAATTGATTAATTTTTGTGAAGCCCTTAGGCACTATAATGATAAGCATGGCAGAAAAAATGATTAGGAAATTAGTAGCTGTCAGCTTTGATTACCATTTTGATGGCATAAATAGATCATAAGCTTACATATTGAATATTGAAGACTGAATTGATTAGCTACTCATTAATTTAACACATGCTTCACACTGAACAGAACAAAGTGAAAATGTATGTTATGTGTACTGTACATATAATATTACTTAATATATTACAGAGCTTCATTAAAATCATTTTAGCTGATCATCATAGCACAGGAACTGTACAGCAGAGGCAAACATAGAGTCCAGCTAAGACTATGTGCAGGTCTCTTAATTGTAAGACCTTCCTTTCCTTCCCTTGAAAACTCTTCACTGATTCTGTGTGTATATATTATGTCTTTGGCAATAAACACTGGTATCTTTCATCATGCAATCCTAATTCAGATACAACCCCTCCAAGTACTGAAAGAGACAGAAATCCTGTGGAAAAAAGAGTATGTGATCATATATTTGAACCGGTATTTCAATATGTTGGAGGACTGAAAACTGCAGAATTACTTTGATTCTGAAATACAAGTCTGTAACAGTAGTAAAGTTCTCAATGTAGGGGCTATGTGTAAATTCTTACATTTTAAATCAAGACTGGCACATCTCAGAAAATCTTATCATCCAGTTTATCAAGCATCATTGGAACTTCTAAGACTAGTGCATGGTGTTTTATTCTTTGAGCTAACTGAGAACAATTGCTGGCTTTCTATTCACTGGGTAGATTAAGTTTTCTAGCAGGATCTGATATGTAAGTATTGACTGATCTCAAAGGAGGGAACAGTACTAAGGGATCCTCTATTTCATTCTGTACCCTAGGTGCATACCCTGTGACTGGCTGTCACAGTTTCTTCCAGAAACTCAGTCTTGTGTCATTTTTTGGGGGGGTTGGGTGGGGGTTTTCTGTGCCTTTCTGTCCTCCTGCACCCTATCTTAGCTCATCTGATAGGTTTTTTACCTGGTATCATAGTTCTCCTGTATGCTTCCTAGTTTCAAGTCTCCCAGCTTGTTTCTCATTTGTCCTGGACTTCCACTCCTTCCCTTCATCTCTTTTCCCAGCTTTTTTAACATACACTTCTCCAGTCTCATTTTCACCAAAAAAATTTGGTTTAGTTAATTTTCTCTTTGTCTTATCATTCAAAAGTTTTTACCTTCTGAGTAGTGTGGCTCTCTTATTCTTTAGTGCCAGCTGGGGACTCATTTGAAACACAATTGATCAGGGAATTGACTGAGTCAATAAAATTTGTACTATGATTTGACAGTTTTATATGACACTGTAATTAATATGCCAGCTGAATTTACCTTGAATATTGGGGGTTTTTTTGAATATGGAAGGGTAGATTATTTCAGTAAAATATACAAAAAATGGAAATTTAGTTCAATGACTTCATTAGCAATCTTTTCTACTTACCTAGTGTAAAGCTAACTGAAATTTTTCTTTTTCCTTTCTTTCTTTTGTTTTCTTCCAGGAATCTATATCAACCTGCAGATTTGCACAGCGAGTTGCTCTTATTAAGAATGAAGCAGTTCCGAATGAAGAAATTGATCCCAGTTTGGTGAGAGTTGTCTGGGGGCAGAGGGAAGGAGATTGCTTGTTTTAAGTTTTAATAATCAATAGCAGTGAAATAGATGTTGAGGATTTTATGCTGAATCATCGCATTAAATTGTTTTGAGATGCAAGCTCCAATTTTTTCTATAAAATAACTACTATTTTTATTTTTTCTTTTGGACATAATTATAATTAAATGGACCTTTGTAAAACCTCTAAAGGTTTTCTCAGCTCTTCAGGCATCTGAGGAGCAATGGTCACTTTAATTATCATCTTTGTGTTGCTTCTTTTAGGGTATTAGTTTCTAAATCATAGTCACAGATAATTGGATGTCCCTAAAACTCTTAAAAATCTACTAAGATTACTAGTGACTTGATGATGGCATGCTGCTGCAGTGAAACAGTTCATGTATTAAAAAGCTAAGAAACATACAGATACAGCCCTTCCTTGAGATTGGTCCAGGAAAGATTTTAGCTAGGAAGAATGAACTCTGTAAAGTTACCATTAGGAAAAAAAGGAAAACAAGTAAATGAGATGTAGAAATAGGATTTCCACACTAAAGCATTAGGCTGATGTTCACATCCCAAAGAGCCTCAGAGGCACTCTGCAGAATGGATTGGGGATTTAGAAAGTGCAGAGAAGGACAGAGGTGATAATCCACATTAGTAAAGCACAAAGCATTGCCACATAAAGAAAACAAGTTTCTTCTTTTAATGTGCATAACAAAAATGTACTTTATTTTTCTTTTTAGTATTTGGTTAGTCTTTCCTTTGAAAGATTTTATATGCCTCTAGCTTGTTACATACCAGATTTGTTTGAAGATGTGCTTTGTAATAAGTTCTCCTATGTTAAGAGGCCTTTGTTAGTTTATTTAATGTAATTTTCTGCATTACCTGGAAAATTTATTTCCTTTGTAAATATTAAGTACACTTATTAAGGATTGATTTATTCAACGTGGCATTGCAGATAATGATAGCTACTGGATCAGCTGGGTTGCATGCTGTATATCAAAGATGTTTTCTGAGATAGGAAATGTTTGAGGTTACACTGATCATGCCAAAGCTGCATATATGAATATAATGAAGAAAGAACTATGGATGCATTTCAGCACACCCTCTGTCTCTCACAAAGACATCAGATGAAAAATAAGTTCAGGTTAAGCTTTTATATTATTCTGTTTATACATAAACAGACAATACTTAAAACATAGTTTTTAACAACATAATTACAAATTTGAACTGTAGCTTTTCACCTCTAAAGAATATAAAATCTGACTGAAATATTCTCATTTCAGTGGTCCTGTATATTTTATAATATACTAATCACACCATCATTCTTTTTAATTGGCAAAATTCTTACTGTATCTCTAAATTTCTCACAACTAATTTGTAATTACAAGTTCTATGTATTTTGTTCTCATGTGACTTTCTGAACTGGCTAGGAAATGCTTTCCCCTTGAATGCCAGACTGCAGAAAGCTACTTTATATAGCATAAAAAGCATTTGTTGTCTAAAATTAGATTAGATGGTTGATTAATTACTTAATATATGTTACTTAATATATTTCAGTTACTGTTAAAGATTGGGCTTTTCTTTTCTCTTGTCTTTGAAGTTCAAAGGGAATATGAGATTCTTTTTAGGTTTCCTACTGTTTTTATTTTTTTATTATTATTTTATTTATTTTTCTTGCCAAACCATTTCTAACAGTAACAGCATCAAATACAAAAAAAAAAAAAGCGACCAAAAAATAAGCAAACAAAAAAACCCAGTAGGCACTGAACAACTTCATTTCTGTCTGTCATTTTTTTTCTTTCCTATGTAGGCTTTCTAGTAGCAAATCATACAAAACATTTCTTCTATGGTCACAGAAGCCTTTGATTGAGGTGGAACACATTGCAGGCTCCTGAACATTTACTGCATCCTGTGGAGCTATACTCCACAAGTTTGGTATGTCTCGCTCTGCAGGATCATTTAGCAAGTAAAGCAAAAGTGGACTCATGAGAGTGAGAAAACCGTCCTCTCTTGTGGAAAAGGCAGGGGAACACAGGCACCTAGACTCTATATGGCTCTGTGGTCATTGTGGAATTTGTTGCCCCTCTTAACTACCTAAAGTATATTTCCAGGGTGCAACCTTAGTATTCAGTAAAGTGCTGGACTTAAGACTTTTTTTTTTCCCCATAAAATCAAATGCCATTTATTTACAGTATTTATCATATGTAAGTTAAATGCAAGCTTAATAAAGGGAGTGCATAATACCTCTTTATAGATCTGAGTTAAGTCTGACTTGTGTAAACTTCTTCATAATGGAGACTTCCTGACTGTGTGTCTAACTAAGAAGATGAACTTGTACCCATTGTGCTTTTTAAGCAACTCAGCTTTGAACCTCTCCCACTCATGACCAAAGGACTTGCTTTAAACTGAAAATGAAACTGTTGAGCCTGAATTAAATCTAATCTCCTCTGGCATTCATTTAAAAATGAAAATATTATACTTCTGTAGATTTTTGTTTGTCTTAATAATATTTGAAAATCAATCTTTTATCCATATCCTGAAAATGGTATTTCTGTTGTTGTCAGATTGAGGTTAATCACGCTAACAAATTTGAACATGGATGGTACTGTCAGTTCAGCTTTCAGCCTTTTTTTTTCCACTCCAGCCCCAAATTTTGTTTTATTGACTCAGCATTGGCACAGACTACATCAGAGTGTGGCACCAGAGTGAGGCAACCTAAAATCAAGTTAAAATGTTTGGCCTGCAATATTCTTGAAGCATTCTTGTAACATCTGCAACTGATAGTACACCACCATAAATAGATTCTTAAATATAATAGTGTAAGTTAGCCTTTCATACTTTATAGTAACAAATGTGCTACCACTAAGTTTAGAGTTAAAAGAAATAATCATATGTATGTTTAGAATATTTTGATTTTAAAGTAAAAATACCTGTTCAAAGCTTAGGAAGTCATGGTTAAATTTAAACATTAAAAGAAATACAAATGTTTGAAGGAATTTTAACATCTAGTGAAAATGTGTCATCAATTTCAACAATCTTTTTTCTAGAAAGTGCGTGCAATCAAGGATGATTCGTTTTTCCTTGAAAACATTCTTGTCTTGGAAACTTATTTTGCACATGGAATCAGTGTGCTCATATCCATCTAAAAATATCATTAGACTCTTGATGCATTTGAGCCATTATAAGGTGATGCATCATTAAAATGATCAGTCATAAAGTATCCAAGAACTTGCTCATTCATGTTTTAGACTTAGGGACTTGCATATTATCCCTGCTTTGTAGAACTTGGCCTTGGAAGGCTAAAGATTTGTAAAATATGGTTTTATAAAGATGTATTTTTCCAAATGTAGAGGCTCCAATAATGAGCTATTCAAATTTAAAAATCTGGTATAGTTCTCCAAGTCACTTTCTCAGTCATTACTATTCATTAATGCAATTTAATTTCATTATGTTGATTTGTACTATTCATTTGTGGTTAACAACTGATTCATCTGACAAGTATAGTATGCTATAATTCTAATGAGAGTAGAATGTTCCATGAAAAAAAAAAAAAAAAGAAAAGATTAAAATACAAAGATGTTGGTTTGGAATTTCTGTTTCTAAAGGGAAGGTTAAAAAAAATCACTTTTGGTGTGTAGTTGTCCTTTCTCTCACAAACACATCAGTCCTATTTTAAATGTGTTTTCATTACTAGCAGGCAAAACTAATGAGTCAGAAAGCTCTTTGTATTCCTGTGGCAAATCATTTTTTTCTTTTGCAAGTAATCTCTTGAACTCTTTCTGTACAGCCATGTCCTCTGACACATAGAATTTACTGAGTTTGGAAGAATTTTCTTGTTTTTATAAGTGGAAAAGGAAAAAAGTTCTTGGTGTATTTAAGGCATTTGGACTGTTTTTAAAAATGAGATGTTGTTTAAAAAAAAGAGAAAACCAAAGTATAATATTTCCCTAAACTCAGCCTTCTAATGCAGAAATCATAAACTAGCTATTAATTTGTAGGTGATGCTTGGTTTATGCCTTGCTGTTTGTAGATGATTGCCCAGCTGAAAAAGGAGATCCAGGAGTTGAAGGATGAGCTGGCGCTGGTGACTGGCAAGCAAAGAACGTCAGAGCTTTCACAAGAAGAGCTACTTCAGTAATGTCTTACATTGTTTTCATTTTCTTCTTTTGTGGTGATACTTTTCATCCGTTTCTTTGTTGGCATAAATATTTAAATTAATCTCAGAATTTTAAACTTTTCTGAGCGAATAATAAAGTGAAGTTAGGTGCCGGGTTAGAATGGCAGTTTTCCATGAAAAGCTGTGTGAGGCTGCTGGCTGTGTTTTTGCAGCCTCAGCTTTGAGGAAGTGAAGTGAAGTAAACGCAAAAGATGGGAATGCCTGTCAGATGCCAGGCAAAAAGAAGTGTTGTATAATAGTGCAGAATAAAAAAAAAAACAGTCTCTCTCAAAACTGGACATATGATCTGAGTAGAATTCAAGAAATATTCTTTGTGCTGAGAAGTATCCTGCTGCAGTGTTAGTTTGACATAGGCCAAGAGAAATCTTGCATTTCTGATACACAATTAATCAATGTCTTAAAAGCCAAATATTCACATTTTTTACTAAGCATGCTATTGAAAATGCAAGATTAATTCACATAAGTGTTGTAACATCTTACAGCTTTTCGTAACATCAGTACAGCATGCAAGAACTTTTTATGTATAATGTAGAAATATTTACTTAGGGCTAAATGTTCACAATAACTAAATTCAATTCCCAGTTTTGAAAAATTAATTGATTCTGTAGGATGGACCTGTTGAATCTCTGTGTCTCATCTGTATAAAGACAGTAGTAACTGCCTAGAGATTTTGTTTGGTTAGTCTTTTAATGGTAACTAAGTTGAAGCTGTGAGAATTTTTTAGTCTTATTTTAATTTCTCTTGGAGCTGGTCCAGAAGAAAACTATCAGTGCTAACAATCTCCCTTGGCATCTAGGAGATTCTTGAGACATAAGGACAAGCTGCTACCTTGAACCTTGAGTTTCTTATGCAGATTGTTGTCATTCTTAATTTTTGGGTTTGATTGTTTTGTTTTAAATCAGAAACTGAATTACATCCGTATCAAGGATGAGGAACTAGATAGCATTACGTATATATTTTTTTATTTTTTTTACACCATTAATCTGAGTAATTTTCAATATAGGCAGTTACCAGTATAACCTTGTATCCAGAACTGTCCCCCCAGTTCCTACTGCCCAAAAGTATGGGAGTCAAATGCACCAAGGACATTACAGGGTAGCAGTGGATGTGACAAAATCAAGCCACAGAAAGAAAATGAAAGAACCAACAGGAAAAGAGAAATATCTTTCTTTTTCTTTACATGCAAATTAAATGCCCTTATTAGCTAGTTTGTTTTTAACCTGACAGAACTAGTCCTTCAGAAGATGAGTGACTCTCATTCAGATATACTTAAATAATCTATATATTCATTTAAAGATGTACTTTCCTAACATTATTGTAAAAATCTGTCACATGAATTTTCCACTGTGGTCTTGTTTGCTGTTTAGTTTGTACAGGGAAACTGGGCTTTTGGCAATCATTTAGGTTTCTTAGGCCACACCCATGAATCTTACTTCCTAAGATTTTCTACCTGACTTTTTGCCATGAAAACGGCAGTCTTATAATCAGGAATGGGTTCACAGTTGATAAAAGTATTTAATATGAATATGCAAAGGAAAACTGGGAACATACCATCTGCATACAGTTGCATTATAACATACGTCTGGGAGGCCTGGTTTCAGAAATGTGTGACTGAAACCTATATTGGTTGTATGTTTTTCCTTTTTATCCATATAGCACAATATGTAGTGCATTACATCATTGTCAGAAAAGGTTGCTTCTGAGATTGTAGCAAGCAATTTTGCATCCTGTTTCTCCAGAAAGAAGCAGGAAGGAGACTTGAATGAGTTTCTACCTGCAGTAAGGCAATGAAGGAGAAATAACTTTCAAGGATGTCAGCTATGTTAGAACAACACAAACTTTAAAGTTTTTTAAATTTATCACTTATTCATGTTTACTCAGGGCCATGTAGCACGTGTGTTCATTGTTTCAGAAATAAGTTCTTTCTTGGAACAAATGCTCTGCAATTAAAATACAGAACAAAAGTTTGAGATACAATACTTTTCCTGAAGATCAATAATAAACAAGAAGGACCTCAAACAATTAACCTCGTCCATCCCAAATACCATATAATGGCCTTCTTCGAAGATCATTATTTTTAATATAGACTTAAAATGGAAAAAAGAGTTGGATATACAGAGGTTTTTCTGGGTAGCATAGTTTCAAGCAGAGAGCAGAAGATACTACTGGAGAATAACTGTCATGTACATGAGTCAGATTGGCTCTATATGCTGTGGTTGAATGGAACGTTGAAAGATAAATCAATCCTTTTTTTAAACAGTTCAAGTGGGCGAAAATATCAAATGTCGTGTTTTATGAATTTTGCATTTGTGTGTGTTCTTGCAAGCAGAGTGTTCACACGTAAACAACTGATGTGGACTAGACACCCTAATGGAAGTATGATGAAATGATAGTGTAAAAAGCCACTTCTTCAATGAAAATATCTTTCTGTGGTTTTGAACACGTATACATTTTGAACTTGCTTTCGTATGGCAATAATATTTGTGACCATGCTGGTTTACATCTGTCTGAACCTCCTATCCATAAATATCCTGAGCATTTATGAAAATCAACAGATAGCATCTAAGTGTTCTGTCTCCAGTTAGAGTCTATCAATGTATAACACAGCAAATCTTTATGACAATTCTGTTTATTGAGACTGGCCATCTGAGTTTAGAGCTACTCATTATCTGGAGAGTTTGTTCACATTAAAGAATAAATATACAAGTTAGTAGTCCAAACAGAAGTATTGACCTGGATGAGGGCTGATAAAATCATGATTTACTGTTACTGGAAAATGTCTATGTTGCAGTTTGCATTTATAATGAAACCTAAATAGTATTACTTATCAGGAGACATATGGATCAGATTGTTATGACGGAAAAGGAAAAGAAGCATGGTAGAGTTGACAATGCACCATACTGTATTGCACTTTATTTCTTTATTTGGAGTCGCCACACAAGAATGGTTCATAGGGGAGCAGTACTATAGGGGATTCCAGACAGAAAAATCTTTTGGAGTTTTTTGTGGGTTTTTTTGATTGATGCTTTTATAATATGCATAGAGTGAAAATTATAATTAGAGTCATTGTGGATTTCAAATAGTGTTTAGACATTTCTGCTTAGTTAGGATATCTTCTGTTTAAACTTAAACTGTATCTCAATATGTGTGTGTGTATATATATATAAATAATCCAAGTTTACATAGTTCTTTTCAAAATACTTTAACAAAAGTCTTACTGTGATTCATTTTATTACAAATAAGGTAGAATCATAGAATCTTTAAGTTTGGAAAAGACCTCTAAGATCATCGAGTCCAACCGTAATTAACTAGTAAGGAGAAGTATTACTAAATTTAGTCTCATTAAAAATGGGTGTGTTTTATTCTTCTTATTCTGATTCAGCACACATATTTCAAGGAAAGTCAGAGCAAAATTAATCTGCTAAAAGCACTCTGTGCCAATTTTTTTTTTTAATTTATTCTTTGATTCTGAACACAGATGATCAAAGTTACAAAACATGTCAATGAAAAACTCTGTGCACTAAGTACATATTTATTTTGTTGTCTCTGCACAAGTCTTTATCTCAGGCACTTTTCAGTAGAAGATGGATGCCAAAAAGAAACTGGGTCCAGTGGTATATGTGTAGATCCAATAATATTTTTTTAGTCTAATAAAATGGTTATGGTTAATGCATAGGTTTTTGGCTCTCTAGATATGTTGCAGGAAATAAGTGTTAGTGATTGCCCTGAAAATAAACATCATTTTAACATAATATTAATACTTTGTATGTTTTTTGACTTACTAAGTCAAGAAATGCCAAACATTTCTTACAATAATGAACTTCATTCCAGTTGTTTACTTTCCGGGCATTCCCAATGAAATCAGTGAGCTACTCAATGCAGTTAAAATTGCTAAATATTTGAAGTTAACATGTGACGAATAAGCTGTAATTCATTCTTCATTGAGTTTTATTTTCTCACTTCAATAAAAAAAAGTCTTCAGGGATTTCTTATTTTATTATTTATTCAATGGAAGGAAAAAAAAAATCTGTGAAATAGGCTTTCCTCATAACCACTACAATGTCACATTGCCATTCACTAAGTTTAAAACAAAATGGAAAACAAATGCTCTTGACTTTTCTTGTGAATGCTAAATTATAATAGAACACAACTTTATCAGTCCTGTAAATAAAGCTACAGCTGTCTCGAATTCTTACTTCAGAATTCTGTGTTAATTTGTAAGCATTTGCATTACTATGACATATTTTTTATTTTATTATTTTATTCTCATAAATGTTAAACATACATGAATTTTGCTACTCTCATTTTGTTTATTTAAAAAGCACAGCATAAAAAAATTCAGCTAGACTACATAAGTGGTTCAGAACATAGTTCATGAAATGCTTCAGAGATCAGCTTCCAATGCTGATCTCTAAATATTTCTTTGAGCTGGAGAAGTAGTTTCTTGGGGGGGCAGGGGGGGAGAAAAAAAAAGGAACACTTTGAACTATTTTTAAAACATATAGAAAATAACATCATACATCCCGAATAGAAGGAAATTGTACTCTCACAGGCTTCTGTATTATGCTTTAGAATAGAATTAAATGGCATTCAAATGTGTTGTGTTTTTTTTTTTTTTTTTTTGAGAAGCATGCCAAAAGTAAAAGGGAGAGTCTTTTTTGTTTGAATCACTTGGGATTTTATTTTTTTTTTCTGTTATTATAA
This sequence comes from Balearica regulorum gibbericeps, assembly GCF_011004875.1. NCBI lineage: Eukaryota > Metazoa > Chordata > Aves > Gruiformes > Gruidae > Balearica > Balearica regulorum. The sequence continues at coordinate 93,831,903 of NC_046186.1, read as the reverse complement.
ATGAGCTCACTAGCAATTTACAATGTGTGCCCAGAAAGTCAGGATTTCAAATCAAGGTCCTGTGTTCCAGAGCACCCACGCTTCCAGAGCCTTTGCCAGTTGGAATTCTCTAGGAACAGCACCGGAAGTACTGGCTTAGCACTTTAATTTATTAATAACTTTACCTTATTTCTTTCAGATACATATGTTATTACAGACGCTTCTATTTTTTACTTCAACAGTCATACATTGTTCATCTTACTCAAGTCCTGGATTTCTCATTACTTCTTTCTGTCTTTCATTTTTCTGTTTCAACATTGTGACATCTGTATGCTATCATGGTATTAACAATATTGTACTGTTGTACACTATAGAGCTTTAACAGTTACTCAGACTTAAGCTGTTGAACAAATGGTTTCATTTACAAAGCAGAGCAAATGTTCTTATTTACCGATATCAGTGTTCAATTTCATTTGCAAGGTGGAAGAAGTAGAAGCATATTACCTTGCCTTATGTCAACACAGCTTTGCAGACAGTGGATTTGTGTCGACGTTAGCAGACTGACTGACATAAGCTGCGTAGGCAATAGTCAAGAGAAGAGAAGCTACTTTAACTGTAAAGTAGTCTTAAAATGTCTCACATTAACATCTAGCTTAGATGCCTGATTTAGAATGCTATTAAATCAATGTATTTCTCTAGAGGAAATTCTTTCTCTTACATGTTATAATATCTTTAGTGACAGCACAGAAAGTTGAGATTCCTAGTGCAGGCACCTAAGCTGGATGCTTAAAGTAAGTGTAAATAGTTTTCTTTCATCTTGGTATTTTGTTGCAAGGTCACATACCTAAGAAGTAGGAAAAAATTCTTATGTGATTTAAACTGATCACCTTTTACATTGAAACTATTGAGACATAGGCAAGTTTGTTTTACCATGGTGGGGGGGAGGAGGAGACTCCATATGATATCCTGTTTTCTAATGTTCAAAAGTATACCAGTCTAATCTAATGTCACATGCCTTCAAGAAGGGTAATGGAATATAGTAGAACTCATATTAGTGAAGTGTATGGAGAAAGGACAGCATAGCTGAATTTGATTATTTAGGTGTTTGAAAAAACCTTAGAGCCAATTTCCAAATATATATGTTCAAGCGTGTCTGGTCATAGCAGCTTTTTGAATCTTGCTAAAATCTGTTGAATGCTTGGTCAGCTGAGTTGCTTCTGAAAGTACCACTGAATACCTGTTTGCATCTTTTGGTACTTTAAATACTTTTTAAAACCTTTTTCTTCCAAGCTTTTACATCTAATTAATAATCTGTAAGTGACACTTTACACAATTTTTTTTAAAACTACCTCTCTTTTCTATAGTGTAGGAATGTCTTGGTGTTCATCCGTATGAGTCCTTTTGACTTCCTTGAGTATTTTTTATGCTTGTCCCATGTTCTTTCTTTTTATTTCAAGTTCTTGCTACCTTCTCCTTAGAGGTATTTATATTTTTCAAGTTTTGATAAACTGAAACTTAGTTTTCTCTTGCTACTTTTAGATAGACTGTAGAGACTAGAATATAACTACTGTTATGGCCACAAATATTAGCTGGCCATGAGTAGCATTTCTTTCTGTATATGCTGTTAGTTTGTTACTGTAAAGTGTTGTTAAAGAAGGAAATCATATACTCTGCAAGCTACATGTTTCTTCTCTGCAAAAACTTTGCATGTGTAGTATTAAATTAGGCACTTTTTTCCCTATATAAGCCAGTCTTGGTCTTTTTATAGTCCATGCCAAATCTCCTTTTGACTTACTGATACAAAGATTTAGATCTGTGTGCATTTCATCATCAAAATGGATGATTTTCAACTGTGTAGAAACTCTTTATCTCTGTTTGCCACACTGTAGCCATCTAATGCAGAAGAATCTCCTCATATGAAGAGGTAGTAAAAATGGCTTTGCCCATATGTTTAATAAAAAAAAAAAGTAGATTATGTCTGTAATAGGAGGTGATTGCTTCTCTACTGTGCAGTGCAAGTGTTTAATGGTAATCATCCATCTGTGTGTATAATACTGTTTGTTTGATTGCTTTACAAAATTAGAACCCCTGTTTTCAAAATATTTACTCTCAAATATTTGATACAACTGAAAAAAAATCCAAATGCTCCATGCCAGCTTGAATTTAGGTAATCTCTTTTGATGCCAGCCTATTGGCTATGTAAATCCTAATTAGTGCCTCTAATATCATCAAAATCAGATGGTATTCAAAAATCTATTTGTTTCTACTCATTATCAATAGAGAAGAGTGTACTTTAGCTCTGTTATCAGTTATTTTATAAGCACTTGGCCCCTGCTGAAAATATTAGATAATTAGGAATAGAAAGTTAGGAATGACTATTTGGTCTAACAAACATGTTGATATTAGACCAATAGATACCAGCCAACATTCAATAGTTATGAAAATCAGTCTATCTCCATATATGGAAATCATTGGCCATATTGCTGTGTTCTCTATTTTCATCTGTTCTTGTTACGTTTCTAAATATGAGAACTTAAAATTTTTACTATGTCTGTGGCTCTTCAGTTTTGGATTGGTTTTTTGTTTTGTTCTGTAAGATATCATGACTTCCTCTTCAGGAGCATTACTGTATCAATAATGTTATTCAAATCTTACAAGCTTTCTTTTTACCATTTAAGAGAATTGCTATCTATGCAGGCTTGAGAGACACTTGAAAGTTTAAAGGTCGTAATACTTGCTTGTGGAAGTATTGTAGGATTCACTTCATCATATTGATTCAGAGCCCAGAAATTTTCCAAACTTTAATATAGATTAGAAAGATCCAAAATCATCTTTAAGAGCTTCAAATTACAGCAATGGTAAAGATTTAAAAATCTGAAGCATTTGTTTTCAAGAATAATTAAGTTTTGTAGCACTTTGCTTTCAGCTGAATTCCAATGGCATTTCTGAGGTTTTTCCAACCCATTATCTGAGCCTTTTAAAGAGTTTAAGTTAAAATCTTACAGGATCAGTCCCTTCATATATAATGTCATTGAATTAAACATTCTGGATTTGTGCATGATTTCTAGAGTATCTACATAGTTCACATAATCTAATATTCTGATAATCTCTTAGATAACTTGGTGTAATTGCTTCATAGTTGTACAAATTAACGCACAAACAAAGGAAGTGAAATGTCTGTGGATTTTAAAAAAACAGTGTTAGCATTTGCATTTCCTTATTGTCATTCAGTTTTCTATTGCCTGGCTATATGAAACAGCCTGATAATTTCTGGACTATTTTTTGTCTTTGAATAATCTACTGTGAAAACAAGAAATTGAAAATACTAGAAAATTACCCCCACAGGTTTTTTGTTGTTGTTTTGTTGGGGTTTTTTAGCACATAGTTTGAGAGGAGGGCTGCAATAAAATAAAGATTTGCATATTTTATCAAATTTCATGCCAACTTATTTCTGTTTCACTCTACATCAAGATTGGATTTGGGGAGGGTTTTCTGTGATTTGGGTTCGTTTTGTTTCGGTTTTGTCCTCACAGTTATTTTGTGGTGGCTAGCTGGAGGAATGTCTGACAAAAGTGTCAGTTCAGTTTCCATCTGTCTTAACTGACTATACCATTAGGAATGACCCCTCAGAACCCTAGCCTTTAATTTCAGAAGATTTCCAATTTAAAAAAAAAAAAAAAAAAAAAAAGCTGGAAGTTCTGCCACTTCAGCAATTAATTTAGTTTCACCTATAATTTTGTTTCTTAAAACACAGTTGCTAGTATAAGTCAATGTAATTATTTACAGGCTGTCTTAGAATGCGTTTTCAGTTTACAGCATGAAACTGAACCTCACAGTGAATTTATCATATGCAATTTTATTATTGCTTGACTTCCTTGTACATACACATGTAAACACTTCAGTATGAAGTGTATTACGTTTAGACTTTTTCATTCCATTCCTATCAGTAGCAGAAAGGAGATCTTTGTCTTTATTGTCCTGTAATAGATTTTTTTTCTGTTATTAGAGCACTGTATAGATATTTAAAGTGGGGAAAAAAAAATTATAAAAAATCTTCCAGACTGTAGAAACAGAAGCCACTCAAGCACTTATTGCTCTTACTTCCCTGCTCTAAGATTGCACCAAATCTATGCAGCCTATTCCAGGGCTATGTTAATAAACGTATTTTTACAAATATCTACTGAAGGAATCGTACAAAGGCTTAGGCAGCCAGTTCCACTATTTAGTTACCTTTATTATTATTATTTCACCCAGAACTTAACCCACTTTTGTTAAATTAGAGGTTAAGCAGTGATTTCTGGATACAGAATGCAGCATTATCCTCTCTATATGTCAATTATGTGTTAGGCAATTGCTGTCATGCCCACTACTCATCAGTAGTGTATTACAGCTTTTCTCTGGGCAAGCTCAGATGCATAGTGTGTACTTTATCTTCTTTGTCGTGCCATTAGCAACAATACCTGGAAATACCTTCCCTTTTCTTTCCTGTCTTCCATAGCATTATTGATAAAATTTGCTGCTTAGAATCTCCATGGTCTTCCCATGCTGATGCACACTTGAAGCTAACTTATGTAGCTAGCTCTTATCAAATATAATGGCAGTTCTGGTACAACTATCATGCAGTTTTAGATAAATAGATTCATAAAATATGTAGAGATGTGGAGTTACTTTTTTTTAATAACATAGACATCATTATTAAACTTAAAGATAATTTTCAAAATGAATATGTAAAGGAAAAAATGGATACAGAATATGTTACCAATAGGAAAGTCTAGGTAAGCAAACTTCTTTAATTGAAGTATCCTCTCTGATTACCTCAAGTGTTTCGGTAGCTTCTTTGTTTGCAGCCTATTTTTCATAAACTTGGATTTCCATTTTGCTTGTCACAGAGGTCACAGTTGACACACAAAATTAATTGTTCTTTAAGCGAACTTAATTTTGATACATAATATACAGTGTCAGTGATCAGAGGTTAAAAGGCAAGCTCTCCCAGAAATGAATCATGGCACATAAAGCAAGGTCAAAATGAGTCCTTCCAAAACTGTGTTTTGAGACCATGCATCCTGCATGCTATTGAGATCTCTAAACTTTAAAAACATACTCTCAGTTGGCTAGGAGTGCTTTTCTGATGCATTTCAGCTGTGTAATTTGCATTCTGGTTCATACAAACATATGACTGGTTCAGAAGTGATTTTTTTTTATTTTTTTTTTTAAAGATGGAAGACTGTTATTTAATGAACGGGTAAAACTGAAGTAGCACAGTACTCATCTAATCATTCTGGAGTCAGGCTATCAGAAAAATGCACGGAATCTAAAGTAATGTAGATAGAAAGCCTTGTGATTTATGTGTGGTCTAAATGGTAAGCAGGCTTCATTAAAAAAGAATTCCTGAAGGGTGGAAAGTAACAGAAAAGAAATAAAGTTGATAATGTAAAAGCTGTCTGTGAGCTGCAGAACAGTGTGTGTTCACGTTATTTGCGGGGGGTTGGGGGGGAAACCAACAAAAAACCCAAACCTATAAAAAGGGAAATGCTAGACCAAGGACTCAGGACTGATTCACAATCAGTAACCAGAGAGCACTGATAGTCTAACACATTTCTACCCCAACTGTTTATGACTGTTTTTCTATGAGTTTTCTTCCCAGCATCAGTGTAGGAGCAGACTTGTGCTTGACCCAGCTTGCGTTTTCAGTCAGAGTCTGGTATCGTGATTCAAACTTACCTGGATCAGCACTGTAAGACCTTTCTTTTTGTACTGACAATATATACAAGACCACTACCAAAATGAGTTTTAAATTAATCTCATAAATGGTGTGATACTGTTCCCTTGGCATTGCCTTAGAAAATTTTGTGTGTGGAATTTTTTACTCATGTTTTCTGTTTTTACTGATGAGCACTGAGAAAGAAAACTCCGTTCTTTGTTTACTGCTGTTTTTCACAGAAAATGGGTCTTTGTTTGATATTTTCATATACTTCCTCCTTCAGGGAATTTCTGTTGGGGAAAACTATTCTTCCTGATACAGCAGGGTTCTGGCAAGAGACTTCAGCACACCCTTGCTCCTATTAGTGTCAGTTAGGCCTGCTGTTCCTAGGGCAGTCCTAAAAGGAAGAATGGAGATGTATGAAAAATCCCCTTTTAGACTCCGTCTACTGTAATAACATCAAATAATAAATATTTATGGTCTATAATTTCCGTTACCTAACGGCATACAAGAGAAAAGGAAAAAAAAAGGGATCCATTTTGGATCTCCAGAAGGTAGAAGAGACATCTTCATCTGATACTGATTTTAAATATTATTTTCCTGTCATGTGAAATTAGCTATGATTATCCACGCTCCAGATTGGATTAGCACAAATTCTGCATGGAAACATTATTGAGAGCCTTAGTAAGCTAAAATAATGAAGAATGCAGCAGCTGGCTGCTAATATCATTATCTACAACAAATAAAAGACTATTAGTTTGGTATGTGTTTCTACACAAAAACAGAGATTTTAGCATTTCTAAAATATACTTTTAGGGGGATTTTATATTAGTTTAGTACTTTTAGTGCAAGTATCTTGTGGCTAAGTACTTCTATTTCAGATTAATGTAGCTTTTTCTGATGTAACTCACCAGTATAACAAAAACTCCTCAGATTGAAATAACTTAAATTGACCATCTTGCATTAAAAGAGTATCAAATTCTGAAATAAAGATATGTGCTGTGTATTTCCACTGAAGCAATTAAGTGTGACTTGTAAGCGATTCAGTAATTTTAAATTCTGTGTTTGTAGCTAACCCCATAATTAGGTTTCCATTGAATTTCAGTTAATTAAACAGTTTCCATCATTGCTTTTTCCCTTCAAGCTGAATGCACTTCAACTTTCTAAGCTGTTTTTCATTGTAAGCTTTAATAAAAGTGTGTTGGTCTTTTTTCTCCCCTCTAGGTTATGAGTTATCTTGGCACACTCAGTCATGTTGTAGAACCCACGTACATGAACATCTTTGATTATTTCTGAATTATTTTCCCATTGACTTTTGGCAATGGGTGTAGCGGGGAAATTAACATTCAGCCTGTGATGTTTTGGGAGAAGAAACACTCAGACACAAGCTTAGAACTTTTTCAAATGTATTATGTGTTCTATGCCAAGCATGGTCATTCCTTTTGCAAGCTCATTTTCAAAACTCCCTTCTTTGGGCAGCTTCTTTCCTAATTTCTGTTTTGAGAGGGCATGCAAATATTAACCGTTGTCCTTGGCCCAATGGCAGAAGGTGGTCATCAGTAAATGTAAGGATTGATTGCTCACATTGTTTTGAAAAGAAACTGTAGTTAGCAACTTTTCCCAGAAATAGAACGTACTGACTAAGAGAGGTCTAGGAATATGGTCTCAGGGCTGAGCCAGAACAACTGACCAAAAATACTTTGTTTCATGTGCTTTTTTTATTTATTCTACTATGACTGAGGTGAAAAAAGTCCTTAACAAAAAGGACATTGTTATTTCACCTATTGTTTTCATATTACATTTGCTCTACCGCATATGCATGCTTCTGCGTCGATAACTAAAGAAAGATTTGCTAGTGACTTGCCTGGATTTCATGTTCTCACATTCCTCTCGAACATCTAGGCCCAACTTTGTTCAGTGCTGGGCCATTTCATGTGGTTTTTCTGGTTTGTTTTGCAGATGTATATTCTTGCAACAGTCTTTGGTTGGAGGAAAACTGTTTAATATCCATTCCCTGATAGAGAACTAAGGATCAGAAATTAGATTACTATCTCAGAAGATATTACTATTGCTAAGTAGAAAGGTATTAAGGTATTATCCATCTCTTGAAGGTAGCTGAATGAAAACCAAAAGCCATTTTGATTCTTCTTTACTTAGAAAAAGGGCTTTCTCGCTCTGCCTCTTTTAATAGGAGGGTGACTACAGCCTGTGTGTGACTAGAAAGAATGTGTCGGAGTTGTAACTGTAGATACCCCATATGAATTTGTTAAATATTTTACAGCCCTATTTTATATAATTCTGTGCTTTAGCTTTTATATATTCCATATATTTAATTTTATTTTTATGGATATTTATAGAGATAAGTATAATAAACCTTTTGAGTCAGGAATATGAGAAGGAAAAGGATATTCATCTTGTAGAATTCTATTGTCCTTTGATTCTAAGTCACCTAGCAAGCAGATCTACCTCATCTAATACTGTAAGGAAAATGTCAGTATTCCTTTTTTCTCCTATTTTTTTTTTCCCCTCCTCCTTCTGTGATTCTGTATTGTCTCCTTGATTTATTCTATGAGCATCTCTGGAAATTAATTGGAAGTAGCTTTGGGGTTTTTATTTGTAAAACTGCAGATCTTGCTATTGTATATATTCATAGGAGAATGTTTCAATTGTTCTCACAATCCTTGAGCTGATAAATGACTTGGAAAAAAAAAAATGGTTCGGTTAACTAAGATCTATTCATTAAGAGAAACTTCAAACTGCATCTGTATCAAATTGTCAGGTTATTTTTTACCTTTGTTTAATACTTCAATATACTGGGAAAACTCCCAGAATATCCAGAGTGTTGTCAGACTGTGTGTTTATTTTAGTGTTCTGGTAATTTTTACATGGAAACCTACTAAAATGTGAGGGATGCACTTTCTTTTGCTGGTATTCATAGGGATTTTCATTGTTGCTTTTTTTTTTTTTCTTTTCTTTTTGTTCTTAGTGTTTAGACTAGGTTTGTCTGTTGCTCTAATTCTTAAAGATGAAATTTAAAAAAAAATACACTGAAGATTCTGCTGTTTCCTAGAATCAGCAAAGAGTCTGAATTTGTTTATAACTTCTGATTTACATTCTGCTATTTCAGACTTGACTGAGTCTTCTGGTGCTCAAATCTCTTTTGGCTTCTATGTCATCCTTGGGACACAAAAAAATTAATTGAGCTGTTGTGTTTTTTTCAAGAATGCAAAACACATAATGCAGCTCATATCTATAACTACAGTTTGTCTAATTTGTTACTCTTGACAAATTAACCTTGACTCTTGACTGGCAAATAATATTTTTTTTAAAATAGAGCATTATTTTACAAGAATTAGATATTCTTCTTCTTTCTCTTGCAATATTTTAACTTTCTGCCGTGCTATTCTGGTAATGGTAATGGTGCAAGTTAATGTAATTTTTTTAATTGATTCCCATAACCTAAATCAGTGGTAAGCTGAGTATGAGTAAATACCTGGCAAACAGGTAGTCTTAGTAAGGTTAAAATATCTCCTTCCTAATTTCTAGTTCAAGATTAAAGGCCCATTTTTATAGATGACTTCATATAATCAGTCTAGACAGTCTAGTTGTAAAAAATATTTTTCACTTGTTTCCTCTTACTGAAATCAATAAGGTGCTTAAGATAGTGACAAATACTGACTTTCTCTGTGTCTATGTAATGACTATAGCATTCTCATTATAGTATAAATGCCTCTCTTTTCCCAGTGTTTACACAGATGCCTGCCTCCATGTACAAAGGATTAATTCTCCTGCTCATTGCGCTTAGTGTGTCTGCAGAGAGTATGAATAACCTCTTGAAAACCTCTTGTACTACTGGCCTCTATTCTGCAGAAAAAAAAAAAATCATGTAGCAATAAGTAAAATTTTGGTCTCTTTTTAACCAGTAATTTTTGTAGTCTCTTAACTTGAGAAGCAAGTGAATGCCGGTAATGCTTCTGTAACTAATATTTCTCTTTAACTATCTTCTCCTTTAAGCCATCTGCATGTACAGCTCAGATTCACTTCAGGGAATGTTCTGTATATTCAGAAGTTGTGACTTTTGCACATATGATGAATGGTGTAGACATATTTTTCTTTTGTTCTTTAACTGAAATAATGAAAATGGGAAAGCATAGTTTATCTCAAACTATCTGAGGGTTGCTCTCTTCTCTCCATTTTCTCCTGGTTTGAGAATTGGCACTTTGCCATGGTGAACTCTGAAGCAGATAAATAACCAAAACTATCTGTTATGTTTTCCAATTTTCATTCCAGTCTTACAGCTTGTAATTTTCAGATATTTATCTCCTGAAGTCTCATTGTTTCACCCTCCAGCAGAGACTTGTTACTACAGTATAGTAATGTGAGGAATCTCAGTAAAAGTCTTCAAAAGCAGGGCAATACCCTAACCACCTGCTTTAGGGTCAGCTTTAGATACTGTGATATTATAATGCCTAAAATTTTGGTTTGTAGTTACAGCAAAGTGATTCAGATAATCAAATGGCAACAAGATTTCCAAACCTGTAACTAAAGAGGATAAATGACTATTAAGTGACATTCGGAAGGCTTGTGTATTAAGTGGGGAGGTGAACAAAACTAGTCCAAAAGAAACACTAGGCACAGAGATGGTTCTGAACTCCTGCCCTTCTCTGGCAGTTGGGGACTTGATGCAGGTTACCTTGGCTCACTCAAGTTCAGAACCTAAGTTCATCTTCTGAGATTAATAACCTAGATAAGCATTTAAAATTGTAGAATTACACTTTACAGGGCATATGGTTGTTGTTGTTGCCCAGCATTTGCCTACTAAGTTAATGGTAATAGCATTTGTCAGGAACCAGGAAGCCTTTAGTCTAAAACCAGTTGGTGGAGTTCGAACTTGCACTAGCTGTTTTCCAGACATGTACCTTAGTGAGTGGGCTAAGGACTAATTTTGGTTTAGAAATCCTCTGCCCTTCTTCTTGAGGATGATCTGCCATGCATCCTGGAATGCAAAACCTGGAAAGCTGGTGACAGCATGCAAGAGGAAATCTGACTCTTATCCATATAGCTGTGACATCCAGCCCAGAGGCATGGTATATTATGCTTGTGTAGATTTCCAGTCTGAATATTTTAATGTGGTTTTGAAAAAGCAAGAGGATGCTTCTGTGTGCCAGATTATTTTATGAAGACTGAATTACTGAAATAAGAATTGCTGCTCCCTGAGGAACATGTTGTCAGATGTTTGTTAAATAAGAACAAATTGCAAGAGAATGAAATACTAACTACGCTTCATTTATCAAAAGAAAAGTAGTAGGTCTATTGAGAGATCTATAAATACCTGCATCAAAAGATAGGTTGCTTTGCTTGGTGATTGAAGCAGGTAATTTTATGTATGAAAGCTATGCTATGTGCTGATTTTTTGTCATGGTTTAACCCCAGCTGGTAACTAAGCACCATGCAGCCACTTACTGAAACCAGAACACTCTCGTAATAGAAAAGGAAGCAGATTTTTGTTGTGCACAAATAATCATAGATTTTAAAAAATCCTATGTCCAAAGCCTCTAAAGACCTAGTCTTCTGAGAGAGCCGACTTTAGATATTTTTAATTATGAGACAGTAGAGCAACAGAAGGTTATCAAATAAATGAGAAAAATAAAAGATTACTTTTTAGATGTTTTTAGTTCTAGAACTATTCCTTAGCATGTACAAGTATGTTCTGATATGGAGTTGTAGAATCTCCAGTATCAAATCCAGGTTTTAGTATCAGGAACAAAAGTAGATTGCAATTGCATGGACCTTGCAGGAAAATAGCCTGCTAATATCTGTCAGCTTGGTAAATTTTGTATTATATTTGACACATTACTTTACAGCATTGTTTGCTTGTTTGTGATTATTTCTTTCCTTAAAAATGCTATGTATTTTCAGGTTGAACGAGTTAATTGAAACATTTCTCGAAGATAATGATTCTGATAGCAGTCTGGATGTTGGTGCTGACATGCGCAAGATTAAGTATTGCTTCATTCATATGAAGGTATTTTTTTTAGACATAGATGGAAGTGCAGCTGGCACAGAAAATAATTTGAAGACATTCACGGTTGAAAAGTGTCAAAAGAAATGCAATATGCTTGAGAGGCATTGGAAGGGGTAAAACAATTGAACTGTGAAGTCCGTGGAGGACTGACAGAAATCTGAAATTTAGTTGGAAAAGTTCAGCAGGATTTTGTGGAAACCCCAGCAAGGATCTCAGCATGCAGTAAATTGTAAGAGAGCACAGAAAGTTATTGCAATCAACACAGACAAGTTATTTGTATATGGATAGATGTATCCATCTGTATTCCCAACACTATGGAGGCTTTATTTTGGACAAACTATGCTGAAAGGGATAAAAACACTATATCCCTGAATCTGTTACAATAACTCTCCTGGTGGTGGTGTAAGCCCTTCTAAATCATTGAGTAAACAAGATACATTTAAAGTAGGAAGAACAAGTAAAAATAATTTGTAAAGCAATAAAAGTTAATATATACTTTATTTTGGGGTGTAGTTTTCCAATATAATAATGTATACATTCCTGATCTTAACTTACTGTCTTTAAATAATTAGGTGTAGTGTTGTAGTGTTAATACTGGAAGCTCTGTGATACTAGAGAACACTGGAATTTATGTAAATACTTAGCTGGAGGTAAAGTTAAAAGTGTGTGCTTTTTTTTTTTCTTCTAACAGCAACTAATGAATCATTCAAAGATTTCTGATAAAAAACTGCCCTCACAAAACATCTTTGAAGAAAAAGACACTAACAAAGAAGCAGGAGAAGAAGAACTGAAAAAACTGAAAGAAATTCTGCAGCAGAGAGACAATGAAATCAGTATCCTTTGTGAGGAAAAAAATAATATATCGGTTTGGCTACAATAGTTTTGTGTGTGTGAGATAGATGTTAGCTATATGGAAGGTAGTTCTCTCTACTGACCCCACTGTGTTAAAGCAATTACTCAGTTCCCAACTTCTATGTGGCAGCACTCCTGCTTTGCACCTGCTTCTATTTCAATTGTGAACCAAACCAAAATCCTGGATCCAAGCACCACTTAGCTTTAGAATGGTCCAGCCAAGATCCAAATACCGTGGATCAGGCCATGCCTAAAACACTCTCCTCAAGCAAATTAAACCATTTTTTAGAATTGGAAACTCTGATGCTATAAAAAGACCAATTTATTACTTTAGAAAGAATAGAATTTCCTGTAAGTGTTATTTTTAGCCAAACGAAGTGCTACTTTGAGGACTATTGGTCTATTTGCCTTGAGAATAAAAATAAAACTAGCACTAGTTACTGCAACTTTAAAATTTAAATTAAAGCTAAAGATTTTTGCAGATAAAAATACTAAACCGCTCAGATGTGCTTTGTCCATTTCACTGCCTCACAGGAAACACATGAGCAGCTGCAGCATTGCACGATGGGTGGGATTTATTTTTAGCAGGTTGACAGAACTGTGGGGAGACTGCAGCATCACTCTGTCCCTAACTTTGTGGCTACTCAATGGGAAAATTTGAATATGACAGGGAACTGAAAAAAAAAAAAAGTTTTGTTTTGATTTTGAGTTTATAGGTAACAGAGATTCTTTCACAGTTATTAGTTAAAAGCAAACTCAGTTGTATTCTTTGTGCTCAACAGTTCCAGATCAATTTTATATGTCAAATAAGAATGGCATTTTACATCAGGGTGTAGCATGCTACCAGTCTGAATTGAGGTGGCAGGAAAGCTTCTCTCTTTTTGCTCTGTAACAGAGGATGTTCATTTTCCAAGGTGCTCTTTCAGAGAAATTTAGCTGTAACACTGACATATCATTCCTTTTAAAAATTTCTTCAATTTTCATGTCAATTTTAAGATCTAGATTCCCAGAAACATTTCTTCCTGAAATAAATTATTTTATTTGTATGACATCAATAGTGAAAAAAAGCAAAACATCTCTATCAAATGCACTTGTACTTGATAGATATATACAGCTTCGTTTGCAGAAGCGCAAGGAAGAAACTTGTGTAAATCCACGTTAGAGTTATATAGGAAGAATATAAGAATTAAGACTTTGAACACAAAACTGATTTACAGACTCTGCAGCCACTAACTGACTGAACATCATCATTAGAAAATTAATAACATGTCTAATGTGATGAAGTGGTGGGAAGTATGGAGGCTGTTTAGATAATAAACGATGAAGTCCTCCTTGCCTAGTGTAGCTAGGAGCTATCATAACAACTGAATTGTATTATTACTGTCTAGTCCAGTTAATAATATTCCCCAAAGACTACTTAGATTTTCTGCTGTTCATTTAGAAGATTAATTGGGATAAAAATGAATAGCATATCAAAAAATATATCACGAGGACTCTTGTGCTTTTGGCTGAATGCACACAGGATTGTCATTATAACCCCTCTATAAGCTGTTCGGCAATACGTATTTATACCGAAAATGCTTCCAGTAAATACATAGTGTTCTTGGAAGAAATTTCCTAAAGACCCATTCTGCGTTTTAGTAAGGCTTCTTATTGTGAAAAGCTTACAGATGTGATGTATTTACCAGGCTACCTGTAAGTTAAGGGTTTTTTTCCTTTTCTTTGGAAATTTTGCTTATTACAGAATTATAAAAATAAAAAAGGGAATGTCACACAATGGCAATAAGATACTAGAATTTTCATTCCTGTCTGTCTGTAAATGCTTTTATCAGGTGTTGATTGATTGGAATTGACAATTGTGGTCAACATGTGAATTTGTTACTGTTTAGTAAAAATGAATCTGTTTGGAAAAACTAAGGTGGCTGAATAGAATTACAAAGAATATGCCCAACTCCAAATTCACATTCGCATATAGACTTTCATAATATAAATTGTTCCGCCTGGAGAGGAAAAAAAAAAAAAAAGACTTAGGGATAAACAAAGATGATTGTTGCTTTATAAAAAAAAAATGATCCTTAATGGTTTCCTTAATGTATCTTACAGATATTCTGGTAAATATACTAAAAAAAGAAAAAAAGAAAGCACAACATGCTCTTTTCCAGCCTAATGCTGCCTCTACTGGTTCTACAATCCTGGAACAGTCTCTCTCTATAAACTTGGAAGAAAGTAGGAGCCCATCCAGCTGTTTTAGTCTGAAAGAAGCAAAAGATTCCAGCTTTTCAGTCCACAGACTACCTTTTCTTTCCAGACAAACAGGTCAGTGTAATTAATTAAGTGAGCAGTTATTGGATTATTGCAGTATGATTTACAGCATAACATTCATATGTGCACCAGAACAGGAAAGTTTTATTTTCAATATCAGCCATATTGTAATAATTCTGCATCCACAAATGCAGGGATTTAAATTTATAGCCCTCTCAAGGTGCTGATGGCTTTTACAAACTGATGTGAATACTCTGAACACTCCTCCAAAACCAGAGTATAAATTCATTTGCAGGCCCTTGAGTCTTTGAGTAAGTTCTCAGAAAAGGATTTTTTGACTATAATTCATTGAAAAATACTAGGAAATAATATTTTTTCCCCTGAAAGAATTGAAAATACTGACTTTTAACAATAAAGAAGTCTACACTGGAACTACAGATAGTGAGACAATATTTGTGCAGGCACTATTAATTGTACAGTATCCTGAAACACCAATAAAACCATTATTTCTTCTTTTTTTTTTTCATCTTCCAGCCTAGGACAGAAATCTTATATTCAAATAAAATGAAATTTCATTAATTATGCTTCTAGCTCTGATATCAGATTGTGAAACATTTTGTGATTATCTTTAAGACCTTTTTTTTATATTATACACTTTAAATATGTGGGCTTTAGTTAGCAATTTTAATAAATGATGATGATTATTTCTATTGTTTAAAAAAATGAATATGATTAAGTGAACTGAGACCTTAGTTCCAGAAATGACAAATAGCTCCATTTCTGTGCATGCAAGCAGCTTCAGTGAATAGTACCTTTCTGGAGCAAGACCTTAGTAAGTGTGAACAAAGTCAAAATTCTTATTCTGATGTATTTAAAGCATATATATTTTAATTGTTTCTCAAGTAGTTTAAGAATTCATGTTGTTTGCAAACAAGTTAGAGCTGAATTCCTAAATAATTCATTCATTTAGAATAGCTAACACACTCAAGATCATTTTACCATGTGCCATGCCTTCATCAGCAGATGAGTACTATTTGTTCATAGGTTACCGATGAAAGATTTTTATCTCTTATAATAAAGCTAGTGTATTGTTATTCATGCTTTATTCTGATTGAGCTGTTTGGGTTTTAAAATTTAATAGGTGAACATATCAAGTACCATTGATTGAAAAAAGAATTCTTTGTGACAGATGGTTGGCACAGGGAATCTGCTACAATGATAAAGTATTTTTGTTTTGGTTAATAAGTAAAAGTAAATGTAATTGATTCCCATCCTGTTTGGATAATGAGTTTTAAATGGACATCTGTCTGGGATGAGTAGCAAGTATGTTTTGAGATCAGACTTTTTTAATATGATTGGATTGCACATTATATGATTTTATCATTCTGAATGTAGCTGGAAACCTACTCTTTTGTTTCCAGTCCTCTTTTCAATCAGTTTTGGGTCAGGTTCTGATATTCTGTGTCATTCTATGTGGACACAAAAACAATGAAGTCCTCAATAACCAAGAAACTAAGTGTGAACATGAAAGTAAGGTTCATTTAGAGTTTAAAAATGATTTAACTTTTCAGTCATATTGCTTGAGGGCTACAGATAAATAAAAAGTTATTTTTGGACTATTTTAGGTGGCGTGATATGTCTGCATTCCTTTAGAGTGGCCTGACATTCTGCTACAAGTCTAGTCCAGTAATGTTGGCAGCATTTGGACTTACAATCTTCTGTAATGCAGAGCTGCTATAATGATAATGCCTTAAAACATTATTTCTTAAAATGCTTGCATTATTGTGCTTAGGGAATACTTAGAATGGCAGACGTAAAAGTAGTAGAAACACCGTTAATAATACAACACGTACAGCCTTGCCAGTATGCCTTAAATCCAGCCTCAGGAGACCAATTGCCTTTGCAAGAATATAACCGAGTGTCCAGGATCTTTCATGCCTTTGTGACTCCAAAAAAATATAAATAATTTTATTTTTCTCTTTCTTTTGTTTTATTTCTTGAAGTTCTGAACTTATCAAGCTTTAGCATTTATCTTCATGTTGTAACTAACATTTCTATTAAAGAGTTCTTGTAGACAGGAGATTATACATTTTTCAAGTCAGCCTGTAGAGTTTTCACAGTGTGATTCTCCATGGTACCAAGGGACATGTTTGAGAAAAATTTCACAGTATAACACTTGTAAACATACGCAGACAGTTCATCAGAAAATGTTGAAAAATGTCTCACTATGTACTTATACATAGTATACATCTTATATGATGGCTTTATGTAAAGTTTTGCTACAGAAGAATTTTAATGAAACTTAAATATTTTTTAGAAGTATTAGAGCTTTTCTGAAGCCTTTAAAATTATCTTTGAGATTTTCAAATATATATTAATTTTCAGATAATATACAAAATTCCAGAATGAATAATGACCCAAAACTTAGGAAAATAAAAGAAGTATTTGAGAACATGCAGTAATAGTTAGAATTAAGGCCAGAGTGCTCAAGAAAAAAAAAAAAAATTCTGAGAGTCAAAGTCAGTGAAATGAAAGCCAGTACTAGGACAAGCAATCTGTGCCATGATAAAAAGAAAATAAATAATCGAACTATAAGTTACAGATAATATCATATGAAGACAAAGCCTGTATCCATATGAAGCATTCCACTTTCTTTGTAGGCAAGTTACTGGTTTGAGATCCTTACTTGCAAAGTACCATAAAACCTCAAGCGGTTATTAGTTTTTCCTATTTTATTATAAAGCTGTGACAGTGCAAAGATAGATTGATGGATTCCTTGGCAGCCAAAAACTCTTAGCTCTGTCTGCTAATGGCTAGGGTATAGCTCTCTTTCTATTCAACTCAGACCTGGACATGTTTCTGTGCTTCAGACTTTATTAATTCCATTTGTTCTAGCTAAGAATGAATGTCTTGAAATGTCTTGAAAGAACACCACCTGGTGAAAAGCATAGTGGTCAACTTACATAGCAAAATAAGTTATTCACAATTATGTAATTGTAATACTCTGATACCCACCAAATACATATTCTTACTTAAGGTTTGCTTTTTAACCTTCAAATTTCTGCATGGATTTGAAAAGCTTTCTCGTCATGGTAAGTTTTTGATGGCTACAAGCCTGCTACAGTGATGAAATTGTCAACTGACTGGGGATACTTGTGAAATAATGGAAAGTTGTTTGATAGAGACTATTACGAAAGTGTGAAATGCTCTTCTTGAGTTAGCAATTACCATAGACCTTGTCAGGACTTACAACTGTTTCTTCTAATGTTGTCTTGCACTCCTCAATTAATATGGCTGTTAAAGAAATTCCAGAACTTACATTGTTAACCTCAAAAGTTATAAATAGTGAATCATGCACATTGAAAGATGAGACTAAATATTCGAATCATTAGATTCCAGAAGAGTGAGTTTGAAAAAATACAAGGGTACAAGCAATATTTACTCTTAATATTTTGGAAAACGTATTCTTCTGCATACCAAAATTTCAGAACTACCCGAAAGCGTTCCTAGAACCTGATTTTACAAGATTTTAAGGTTATGTTTCACTTTATCCACATAAATAATACCACAGGATTTAAGTATATACTTAAATCTTTATAGAAGCAGCAACTCAAACAATACAAATTATATTGACCAGTTAGCATGGATTGTGTAAGTAAGCGAGTTTTTATAGTGGTTAACTGAAAAGGGTTAACTGTTAAGCATTGCAGTTATCCTTCCTTACATCATCTGAGCTGGTTATTTATGACAATAAATAACAATATTCTTGCAAATTGTTACTTTCAAAATCCACATAAACCAACTTCCAATAACTGTAGACAGATTTTCTTGTATGTTTTCTTTATTTTATAATTGAATTGTTCAAATAAAAAGATCTGTTAGTGTCAGTAGGATCTAGAAGTCCTTATGTTTTCATTAGTAAAGACGACCATGCCTCATCTTAGAATAACATGCATAACTTTTACATATTCATTACTTACATTTCTGTATACTGTATTTTATGCAATTTGCGAGGATTTTTTTAACTGAAAAGAGAGAGAATCTTCAGCTTGAAATTCAGACCAGGACAGCTGGCAAGTAGAAACTTAGATTTTGCTGGTGTCTTAATGTGGATAGATTTCTTCAACTGTTTAAGGTTGCCAGTTATCCCCTAAAATTGCTTAGTCAATTGTCAGTGGTTATGTTGTTGGAGTAGTCTAAAACTTTAGTAGGACTGTGACTCTATTAATTATTGCAGAGGAGATTGCATGCAGGAATGGGAATGAAATTATCATAAGCAATAAGCAGGAGAGAAGTTAGAAGGAGCAAATGAATGTACAAAAGTTGTATATTGTTAGCTGAATTCATGTGAAAGAACCAGAACTACGTCTAAGAACAGAATGCTGGAAAAATTAGAAATTGAAATATTCAGAATTATAGTTATCCTGCTTTCTGCAAAGGAAATATCCCTTCTTAAGCTCTGCAGTTTTTAAAACGTATGACTCAGAGAATTAAGAAGTTGTTAACATAATAAGATTATCAAAAGGCACGATGAGATCCCACACAAGAGGCTATTGATAAAACTGAGTAGTCAGGAATTAGGCATAAAATACTGCTTTAAAAAAATATTAAAGACTATCAAAAGAGAGAATATTAAAATTCCTTCCTAATGTTTTATATCCGTCCAGTGTTAAAAAAATTGGGATGAATCATACAGAAGTTTTACATAATGAATTTTACTTTTCCGCATGTTCTTTAGCATTATCTAACACTGCCATGCTGCCACTTACCATATAGGATACTAGGCTAGACTGATCTTGCGTCCGTTCGTTATGGCAATGCCTATGTGTGTGTTCTTCAATTATCTCCTAAAACAGAGGAGAGGTTGAGAATTTGGTGATTCCCTTCTTATACCTCTTCCTGTTTCTGTGTAGAATACTCTTCCATATTACTTCTTTCCATTCCAAGTTACTGATCTGCTGAGGAAATCCCTTTGCCTCCTGCTTTTCCTACTTATCATGCTCCTTCTCATTTTATAGGAAGAATTTGCTTGATTTGGTGTTATAATAGTATTAACTAAATATAATTATGTCCTCATAACACGAAGCTTTTGATAACCTCAGACATATGTTAGCAAAAAGTAGCTGTATTTTATCAACAAATGACTAGTATAATTACATCTTTATGTAATGCCACTTATTCTTTAGTCTTTAAATAAGAATCTCAGAAGCTTTAGCAAATTCTCAGCTTTGACACTATGCTCTCTCCTTGCGAACAATTGTGTGTGTATGTACACATGAGTTTTCTTTGAAAAAGAAAAGTAAGTAAAGTAGGAACCAGACCGTCAGCTCAAATGACTGGATTGTTGAACCTTATCTCCTGCACTCTGTACTGGCAAGGGCTGATATTTCAGAAAAAGTTTGCATGATGACCTGATTTTGAATTCTCTCCTGACATTTCATCAAATAGAAGAAAAGTGAAAGTAAGGCATCATTCTCTCTTGAGCACAGAGCCTCATCTTTCACATACTGCAAACCTGCAAATAATATTTGTAATTATAAAGTTATCCATTCCTTTCAAAATCCATATGAACTGTATGCATATGTCTTCTTGTCTATACGCATTAAGGATTTGCTAAAGATGTGTGAAAGGGCTTGGGCCTGAGCCAGAGTAGGACTCCAAAGTAGAACCTTTAATGTAATATTAAAGCTATTCTTCATCATTTAAAACTTTCCATACCTTACATCAGTTATGAAGCTTTACAGTCAATGCTTCAATTTACAGCATGTAGGCTATGCATATGTTAACTATTTTAATAGTTCAGTTAGTTTTCAAGATTTCTTTTTGTTAATTCTGTTGTCTCAACTCTACAATCAACCTGTTGTAATGCGATATAAAGTGGTATTTCTCGTGTTTCTAATGTCTCTAATCAGGTCTTTAATGTGTTTTCCATTTTCCTATCTCATTTCCTTATCCTGAAAACAATTAAACTAGAAAATCAGCGGAAAGTATAGGAAAAAAAATATTTAGTTTAGTGAAATAGTTGTGGGAGAGTCTAGCTAATAATTAGTTTCTTAAAAGACAAATTATTTAACTTAGAACCTTTCATATATTGTGCAGTTGATAAGTTCTGTAGCTTTAACATTTGTTTGCCCAGCAACAGATCTTTACCATTCTCTGACAGAAAATGGAATAATTTCATTCTGTTACTTTCTTGTTAGATTGGCTCTTGCATTTGCTTCATAAAATCTCTAGATTTACTCATCTGTTACCCAGTCCGTCACAAAAAGTCAGTTATGCTGCTAAATTTATGAAAAGTAGACTAATGATAACATTACAAGTAGCCTTGTTCAACATACTGGCAAAGTTTGTTTCTCTGTATGGTAAAAATGTATGGTCTCATAGAACTGCTATCTCTATATGGTGAAACATTTTTACCATTTTTTCCCATACAATCTAAGGCCATTTCTATGTGGGAAAAATATAGGCAATCATGTTTCTATTCTATCCTATCCAGGCACTGATTTAAGCTTGAGAAATGTAGCCATACTATTTCACTTCTAAGCTTAAGATAATAACCTGTGATATGAGGAAAATTATCCTGAGCTCATCACAGCAGTAAAACAAATCCTGGAAAAAATTTGTCCCACGGCAGGTGGAATTGGAAAGTGAATGAGTGACTTCTACAACTTTACATATCGATACAGGCATGCCTGTATCAATATTTTTTTATATATATATATTTTATTTTTTTTTTAGTTCATGCTGCATTGAATGTTTATGTTTTTTTCAGAAGAAACTGAGTGAGTATAATACATCTGCAAAGGCTTGACATATTGCAATATTTACCTTCCTGGAAGTTGTATCTTTTCCTTACCTCCTGTATGCCTGAAACTAAATAGCAGCCTTTAATGGTAATAATGGTGCAAATGCAAAGAGAAGCAAAGCCTAACACCCCAGATTTGATTTCCAAGTAGGTCTTTGGACACCATGGTATCATATTTTCCAACTGCTGATAAATACTAAATTGTAAAGAGTTGATTTAATGTTAAATGGTATTATTTTCTGAACATGTATGTCTTTAACTGCTTATTTAAATATCAGGGCTCAAATTCAAAATAATATCATTAGTTAAATATTGTCAACCGCAATATTCGGTTGGTATGTGGTTTGATATATGGTTTGATACCAGTGGAAAACCAAATAAGAACGACTGAAATTGGACATGTGGATTGTTGCTGTGTTTTGTATCGTGCTTTTTTTCAGTGTGTACTACAGTTTGTATTAGGGTGTTCTCCCTGATGATTAGAGCAGAGGAATACACAAGTGCAGCATCCTAGTAATGCCCTAGGTTTTGCTGGTGACATTGGGTTACATAGCATTGAAATCTTCAACTAAAAATTATAGCAGTTTACATGCTGACAGATTTGTTTTTCTAAGATCCCAAGAGACTGCTTTTAGGAGGGAGTG
Source organism: Balearica regulorum gibbericeps (assembly GCF_011004875.1). Taxonomy (NCBI): domain Eukaryota; kingdom Metazoa; phylum Chordata; class Aves; order Gruiformes; family Gruidae; genus Balearica; species Balearica regulorum. Next base: position 93,809,635 of record NC_046186.1, on the reverse strand, counting down.
GTAGGTAGCAGTGCCTGGAAGCAGTGGAAGGCTGCCTGCTGCTGACATTTTGGCAAGCCAGCTCCCATGACTGAGGAGCTTTTACAGATTGCATAAGACAATTAGCTTAGAGTGAACAGACCAGAACTTTTTATCTTAGTCCAAGTGTTGTACCGTAAAAGAGGAGAACTTACTTTTCTATACCTATCTTAATCACAGAACGCTCTAATTTATAAATCCATAACTACATGAGTAAGAGTGAGCAAAACACTCTAACATACTAGTAGCTGATGTTATTTATTGCATCATAATATCTTCCATAAATCTGAAACAAACATAACTCTCTGGCTATGCATTTAATTTATTTTTCAGAAGAGCATTCCAGAAAATGTGAAGATAAGTTATTGGCATAATAACCTGAGCTTTACAAATGCTTCAATGATTATATTTTTAATACATTAATTTAGTTCATCATAAAATCTCTACTGCAGCTTTAGTTTTATTCATAATTCATATCTGGTAGAGATACTGTATGTGAAGTCCAAATTCAAATGTAGAACTACATATAAGCTTTCTCAGGAGATGGTGTAAATTATTACAAATTAGTAGTTTCAGGATAAATCAAAGCATGAATGAACTTGGCAAAACAAGAAAAAATCAGACTTCATCATACATTTCACTGAGCGATAAAATTTTGTTGTATTTTACTTTTATCATATTATATCACTTCTGTACAGATAAGTCTTATTTTGAAATAGGTCTCAGACTGCTGCTTGCTTCTAGCATAATTCTGTCAGTGTAAGAGACATATGATACCATTTTTCCTCCTGCTGGATTTGTTTTTCTCCTGAAATATAAACAGTTTGGTTACCAGAAAACAGTGTGAATATTGTGACATTCAAAGAACACAATAAATCTTAGAAATAGCTTCAAATAGTTGTATATGCTGATGGGCTTGAGAGGAATTATTTTGCTCTCACAAAAGATTTTGTTAGGGTCATGTTTTGACCATTTTTAGCCATGTTCTTTATCTTTCACTGAGAAGTTGTGAGGTTTTTTTGAGACTTTGGTGAAGAACTTACCTGCTATGTATCCCATTCAGGGTTTAAGATCACTTTTTGCTAGGCAGTGTGCAAGCATGTATAAAAAAGCATTCCTGCTGAAGAGCTGACAAGCTGACTTTACAACGAAAGGTGAGAGGTGGTTTCTATAAACAGATAGTGGGAAAGTAGTGATGATAACACACCAACTGCTCAATTCTGAAAGCTAAATATTTTCATCTTGTATTAAGACTTCTCAAAATATTTCTCTTGGCTATTTTATATATTTATGTAATAATTTGGGGGAACAGCTTCCTTCTATTGTTGGAAAACCCACAGAAAGATCCCTAATGGAAAGGATTGACCGAGATTTTCCATCGGAATCTTTTCTATGTCCTTCAGTTCAGACAAAGGCAGGTCTCAACCCTCCAGAAAAATTAAGTGCTTAGCAAACCTATATGTTTCTTGGAGTCTTTTCTGTGTCCGGTAGTGCTTTGGGATATCTGGGGACAGACTCTTGGCACTGTGCTCATGACAGATCTTTTGTCAACAAACAGATGTACCCATTTTATTGCTATTTGGTCAGCAAAAGAGCTCACTGATGCATTTAGGGCGTTGTTCAGGCTTACTGTTGATCTTTCTCATCAGTCAAAAAAGAAAGTATGTGCTACATTTTCTGTTACAGGTCCAGGAAAAAGTATATATATTGCATTTGCTCTCCAGCTGAACTTCTACCAGCTCTGACTAAGACACAGTGACTATTTCTTTGCTACTGTTAAACTTTTGTAACTAATATTTAAAATAAGATGTGTTATTTTGCTAATTTCTTAAGCATTAAATTTTTTCTATAACAGAGTGATTATTTGCTATGATAAATTTTTCATTATTACCAAGTTCAAGGACCAAGCAGGAGTATCAAACTTCACTGCTTAAGATTTAGGTATTTTAAAAAGCCTTCAAAATAAATTCAGCAAATGTTAACAGTCAGCATATGCTGTTAACACTTTTATGGGGCTTTACTTCTGAAAAGTTTAACAAAGTTATTTTCTGTTATTTCAAGTCACTAGATAAAACATGTATTGCCAAGGCCCCAATTTATGTCATAAATATGGACACATGTCTATCTTCAGGCACATGTTTTATAGCATGTAATTGTGGGAATGTTTGAATTTTTCATGTGCTTTTATACATTTGGGTATTTCTGTCTTAAAGATCACAGTTTTATTTCCCTTTTTAATCTTGTGAAATGAACAGAAAGTAAAAATTAAAATTCAAAGTAGTTTCTAAAACAAAATTACTCTCTTTAAAAGTACATTGATTGTAATAAATACCAAGATAACTAATTCTATGAATTTATAGGAGAATCTACTGACTTCTGGGGTTTGGTTTTTGATTTGTTTGGGTTTGGTTTTTTTTTCAAAATCTATTCTTCTAACTGTACTGCTTCCAAGAGCTTTATTTTGTTGGAATTCAGTAAGTCCACTGTGAGATTTGCTTGAGTGAGGACTTTGAACTGAACTCAGTGAGATTAGTGAACAGTAAGAAATGAATGCATTAAGAAGTTTGAGGTTCTGTAGAAACATCGATGTAAGCAACAACAGATGACTATTCTTTGTTACAAAGAAATATAAATACATGTTGTAAGATTTAAAGTTAAGTGAGCTCTTGCAATTGGTATTCCATGATAAAGCCCTGTGTGTCAGGATTTTTGTCATCTTAACTAAGTGTTTATAAATGTGAATGTAGTTATTTTTAGGAGATGAAGCCCAGATTTTGCTTTTTTTAGCTAGGTCTCCGTTTGCAACATCAAAGGCAGGTTTTGGAAGTTGTAAGGATTTAATGAGAGCGAGGAGTGGATCATTACAGTACTTTCATTAATTTTTCAGAGACATTGAAAGTTAGTTATCTTAGGTATTGAAAATACTGTTATGTAAAACCACTAACTGCTTATACGGCCATCAACAGCTTTTTCTTTCCCCACATTTATTTAGTTTTACAAAAGATTTCTGGTTTTTCAAAGATGCCCATCATGTCTTTCTTTCCACTTCTCAGCTGGGAATCTCTTCTGATGTGGAACGTATGTTTGGAAGCTTGTTAAGATGCTTTTGGCAGTTTTTACTGCCTTCCTCTTTAGTCTGTTTAGATGGGGAAACTTTCCAGTATTTTTATGCTAGTTTACTGTTCTCTTATCCACATTAGTCTGCTGAAATGTAACCTAGTGTTCCCTGGAAGTTCTCTGTTATTTCAAATCTTTTTGGCTTCCTGATTCATTAGCCATATTTTGGCTGTCTAAAAATGCTATTGGATCCTTCAGACTAACTCCTTAAAGATGTTTTTGGGTTTTGTGACTGTAGCTGTTCAACTCTTGGTATTTTAGAGTTAAATATGCTTCTGAAAGGTTCTGTGCACTTGAAGGGTGATTGAATTCCTTTGTATATTGACTGTCAGGTTTGGCAAATGCATCTGTGAAACTTCTTCCATGTTGTTATTGTTATGAACATCAGTCCCAAGAGACTACAGTGCCTTTTAATAGAGCCACCACATGCACATTATGTATGCATATGGATAACACAAAAGACTAGAAGCTCTTCCTATTAGCTTAATCTTTAGATATTTCTGTGCAGATACTGCTAATTCTGCTAAATAATAAAATGGTCTAAAGAGTTCTGTTTCCCTTTTGTGCATTTAATCTGAAAAATACCTTTTCACATACTGTTCCTAACAGAAACAGAATTGTCTTGAGAGGCTAGTCTCTGTATATTTCAATATAAAACCAAACTAGAAATTATTGGAAATACCACGCAAACCCCTACTTTTTCCTGATATTTGCAATACATTTAACAGATTAAGATAAGTTTCATACAAATGTTTCAGGCAAATTTTGTGCTTCTGTTATTCTACAATTGAAGTTGGTGGAGCTATGACTTTTTGCCTCAGTGGGAATGTGCTCTCAAGTTTTGGATGTTTTTGCTTAAAAAGAATCAGACATTGTACAATTCGCTTACCTCTGATACACTGTCTTTTTGTCTCTTACAGTTTTAACTCTGGAACATCTGTTTAGTAACTGTGCCTTTGTTTTGTTCATTTTCAGACACCGTTGTAAGTTTAGAAACATACTTTTAAAAGAATAATGTTATATTAGCAGGTAGTTATGTAGTATTTAGGTTAATTTGGAAAAATTTGGACCGTTATTGACTTTTGTGTGAAAGAAAAGAGTAAATAAATTATTGATGAGCTATACAATTAGAGCTGAGGTGATATTTGCTTTTCCATGATGTTATGCAGTAACTTTGGCAGCTTTTACTTCTAGGCCAGGTAAAAGCTCTTACTGATTTTCACTGCAGGGCTGGTCTTTTTTAAAAAACCTACAGCTGAGATGTTCTGCTGTAACCATCTGCCAGGCTACATTGAAAACAGTCTTTAATCTTTTTATTCCTAGAGGCAGGTAGGAGCTGGTCTAACACTTCTGTAAGTTAAGGCAAATTTGAAAGTTGTACTGATTACGTAGAGTTATACAAAGAACTGAAGAGGTTCTTTGTAAACCTGTGTGCAATCAAAGATCCCTGAGATGTAGGTGATTATGGCCACTTTCCTGTAGCAGAAGTGGTGTGGCTAAAGAAATTATTTAACGTTGGCAAGCATTTAGCAGGAATTCCAGTTCTTCTTCAAACCACTGGTATCTGAAACTGATACAGTGAATGGTGGAAGCCAGTCACGACAAAGTTCTAAACTGTCTACTCTTGTATTATATTACAGTGTATAAGTTTAATCTTCTCCCCCTTAGTAGTTCTTTTGTTTTCCTGTTTTTCAGTTTTTCCTGATAATATGATTTCTATAAGTGACACGTGGTGACTATTGAGCAAAACATTTGCTGAAAGATGTTGTTGTTGTTAATGATGCTATGCCAAATACTTGTACAAATAGTTCTATTCCTAGTGGGAGCCCCCCTACCTGGTTTTCAGCATACTTTTACTAGACCTGCATTCAAATAAAACTAAATTTCATCTTTTACTGTCTTTTCTCACTTCCTGTCATAATGTCAATCACTTTGTATAATCAGTATTCTCATTCTCTTGCTTTATTGTGTCTTGAAAGTAATAATCTCAAGCCTTTTCTATCTGGTCACATCCTGGCCCTTGAACTGCTGCTACCTCTTTGTGTTGCTGAACTTGCTTACTGTTACTGTCTTAGTGTTTTTAATGTTGATTGTAATACCATAATTCCTTCAAATAATGATAAGCTCAAAAATTATATTTTGAAGTTCAGCTTTAGGTAAAACTAATATAGAAAAGTAGTCTGGAAATCTGATGCTGTTAATATTGGATGCCGTGTTTCAAACCTTTCGCAATTTATTTTATTATGTCTGTTACAATTTAACTATTGCTTTCTGCTGCCATTTTAGGCTTTCTGTCACCTAGAGATAAAAGCCTTTAAGAACATCAGTTTATCATGCTGGAACTAACAATGAACTTTCTCAAAAATCTGAACGGAGACATTAACTTCTTTAATATTTATAATACATATTTGCACACTATTTTAGGAAGGCACTGTCTCTCTTTTGCTTATTTCTCAACAGAAATCAACCAGTTTCAGCATATTTATGTTTCAATATATAGAATACAAAGATAGAGAATCTGGTTTATTGCATCAGTAGTTCAAGATTATTAAATCTTTGGCTTTAAAAATTTTCACTATAGCAGTGAGACTGATATCTTGGCATCCTTTAGAGTATGTATATATCTGATTTATGCTCTCCTTAAAGTAAAGGCAGACTCATGCAGGATTTTTTAATGAAGAGCTGGAGCATTTCAACTGTAATGCTATCTTCCCTTTGCATTGGTTTATACTTTCTAACATTATGTTTAGCTCATATTTTCAGGCTTGTTTTTTCCTTTTGCATTTATGAGGATCCAGTGGTCATTTCAAAAAGAAAATACTTGCATGCTATGTCATATGAAGTGCCTATAAAACCACATGCATCTAAAATGTCAATGAAAGGGATATAAAAATAAAGTTTGAAGTGGTGACTTTAATTCTCTCTCAAAATCACTGTCTTTAAAACAATGAAGTCAATGTGCAACTAAACTTTTATAAGACAGAAGATATTATGCAGGATGTCTCCAAGTGATAAAGTGACAAAGTGATAAAAATCTTTTCTTGAAAAGAAGATTTTTCTTTTTCAAAGTGCCTGTGTTCCTGTTTTCCCCAAGTATAAAAGCAAATGTATTTTCCAGTCCTTGTTTATGATGTATTTGCTTCCAGAAGACAGACACTAAGAGAACATACCCTAAGATGTTATTCGTGGCTTTGTGTTAATACTGATTGATGAGCTTTCTCATGTATTCTCCAAATTTTTATGTCTATTTTCAGAAGATCTCATTGGAGCCCTTTATATATAAATTGCCTTAAGAGCTTGTGTAACTTCTTTATACTTTCATTTCTTTTTCTTAAGAATTTCTAAACCTTCTCTTGTAGTAAACACAGCACAGAGAAAGCTGTGCTAGAGAATTGCTTTGGGTTTTTTCATACGAAGTCCTTGTCACTTCTGACTGCTGAACTACTGAAATCGCTCCTTCCTGTGTGGTTTGTATTCCTGAAATAAATAAATAAATAAATAAATAAATCATAGCAGTACGTGGAAAGAGTACCTAGACATGGATGGTGTAAGGACACTGCCAAAACAGAGAGCAGCACCCCCTCCTGGGCATAAAAGTGCTGGAAATACTTGCATCAGTTCCTAGGTGAGATCCTTCACAGGAAGGTATAAAGCCCCAACATAGACTGGTCTTTGGTAACTTGTGGTTCTGTCTTTTTTCTTGTTGATGTCTATTACTTACTATTTAGCTGAAGTGTTAAAGCAAAAGATTTGATATTTCTTCCAGTTTTTAGTCGCCATGATAATTCTATATATGTATGTGGCCAATCTCCCACTGGTTTCTGAAGGGCCATGTGCATATTTAAAATAAGTACTTTGGCATTTATAGCTAATCTTTTACATGCCCTTTTTCTGGGCACAACAACTTCCACCCCATCAAGGCCTAAACATCCACATGACTTAAAGAGGATAATAGAAGGTATCTTATCTCCCACTTTTGGGGGTGGTCTAGAGTTTGGGGGCATAGCCTATAAAGCTAAGAAGGTTAATCAGAAAAAGGATAAGTGCTTAGAAAATGAGTAAGTCCAAGGCAGTCACAAGGTTTATTATATGATTGCATGACCAAACAGGATTTGTTGTCAGGGCTTCTGTAAACCACTAATGCTGTTTTAGTCTCTGAGGAAGTACATATAAGCATGTTATTTCTCTGTGATGTCAGTTGGACCTAATCACTTATTGAACTTTTGTTTCATGTTTTGATACTTTGTGAATTAGAACTTTCATGCATTTATCCTTACTGTTTTAAGAGGCAAGATCAAGTCAAAAGGCTCTCTCTTCCGTGCCTAACTTCCCTCATGAATTGTTGCAGGTTGCTCTTGTGTGTTGTTCTTAGCTATATCTTCGAGTGAATTTAAGATTAAATAAAGCTGGATATCAAAATGTAAGGGTTTTTTCAGAGTAAAAAGCCCTGATACCGGTTTCTGAACTTCCTGAATACTTATAGAATGGATTTCAGTTAGGACTGTATATTGGAATATGACATGTTTGGTTTTGATTAAAAATTTGGACATATGCTTCTTTGGGATTTAAATGAGAATTAACATACCCACTTCAATCCAGATAATTATTATGCAGCATTATGAGAACAATGGGAAGAACTAGTCAGAGCTTACAGTACCATTCTTGACGAGTAACTTTGCCTGTAGTCTGTAATACAACTTTGTAGGTTTTTAGACTCCAAGCTCATTTGAGTACATGCTATAAATAAACATGTTTTAATCTATGCCTGAATGAATAGGGATTTTTTCAAATAAACAATTTCGCTACACTCTTCCATGCATTCATTGCCCTAGGTTTCATTCCTGCAGTATACTCTGTATAGAGTTATAAGTTTAAACCATTTAGAAACTGAATCTGGTGCAAAAAGTCACTGCTTGTCTGTTAAATAGAAGTGGTCCCCGCATATATGCGGTGGCACAGTTCTACAGTATTCCTTCTGTGCAGATATTTCTGAAATGAAGCCTGTGGCCTAGAAATGTCAGTCATTTGGGACCTGCCTCCTAAGAAACACTGCTACAAGTTGCATTGATTCCCAAAGGGAAGATCCATGGTCAGGCCATTGTTTCAGAAGTGTCTTCTCTGTTGCCCTCCTCATGAGGTGCCAGAGAGCTTTCTAGCACTAGCTTTCCACACTGTTCCAAGTCTGCTTTTCTCCAGATTTTAGAAGAAAGGAATAAATTGAAGGGTGCCAACTATGAGACAAGATATATGTTTCTATATTCCTATGAGTAAACTTGTTAGCTATAGTTTTTAATATTAAATCATTTATATTTAGGTGAAAAAACCTTGGGTAAATTGAATATTGTCTTGGTTCTTTGAGTAAATTAACTTTTAAATCTGGGTTTTAAATTTCTGTGATAATGTCTAAAGCAGTGGTGGGGGACTCAAAAAAAGGAGAAGTGAAAAAGACAACAGGCCTCTCATGCACTTTTTTTTTTTTAATTCAAATGTCAGGAATCTGTTTGATTTGGCAGAATACATGAAGAGACCATGTGCTGGTTACAAATAGCAAATGTGTTTCTGAATACTATTTTTTGTCTTTCTTGTGAAAATACTGTGGCCAGGAAACTGTCGTAGGAATAGACAGTGGCAGCAATTGATATTACAGTAGTTTTGGTTCCTCACGCTTGACTATCTAAACAACGGGAGGAGAAAACTGATGTTGAAGGGGTAAAAAGGGAAGAGCAGGGATGGATTGGAGTTATTTTTGATAAATAGGGTGGAAGAGGGCAGAAAGATATGTGGCTTAGGATGTATTCCTGATGAAGCTGGGAATGCAATGAGGAATGAGAGAGGCTGTAGGGTGGAGGGAAGCAAGATCTGAGTTACTAGGGAATAAAATGTGAGCCCAAGAGAATTATTGAATGGAAAATGGCTAGAAAGAAAAGGTGGTAATATATGTTTTGAAATGACATGTACAATAAAACAAAAACAGTAGTTGGGAAGTTGCTGCTTGTCTACCTTAATTTAGCTGTTACCCCCAAAAAGAACTGAAGGCTCAAAGACAGGGGGCCTGAGCTGGAGCTTCATTAAATTAGGGGGGGCTGTACAAAGAAGAGTTAAATTTTACACTATGGTGTATCTAATTGTGATACCTTAAGCAAATTTTTTAGTCTTTTAAGATAAACAGGTTGGTCTGGAGTCAAAGCAACCAGATTAACAGCAGGTTACTTTTTCCTTTATAGATACTTTTAATCACTTTCTTTAGATCAATTAATGTTGTTACAGTCAAGGACCTAACTTTGTCAAAATAGAGATTGTATAGGGCAAGGCCTAGCAAAACACTGTTCAAAAAGTCCAACAAAGTAAGATTCAGTCATTGACAGCCTGGTCAGGTCAGCTGATGACTATCATGTATTTGATGGTTTTCTGTTACAGCAGCCCAGGTGTTTGTTATAGACACTCTCTCGTAAAATTTTCCTTTTCTAACTGCCACTGAATGAGGTGTAAATAGTGTCAATGCCAAATATAACAATGACTGTGTTATGCCATGTTCCAATCAATGGTCTCTTTTCATAAGTAACTCTTTACAGTGCATTCACGTGCTAGGCAGTACAGAGAGAAGAGAGGAAAGACAGCAAAATACCAAAAATGGAATAATATCAGGACATGGATGAAGTAGTCCGTGTGTTTGTTGTTTGGAACCTGTTTGATGCTATTTTTCCTCACAAATGTAAAATTGAATTTATTATTACTGGACTGTAATACTTTGAGCAGTCAAATATGTAACACTGGCATACAGTTCTGGGGCTAAATTGAGTTTTTGTGTGGCTGAATGGAATGCCCATCTTGGTTGGATTGAAAAATGTCATAAGGCTTTTTTTACCCAAGCATTTCTGCCAAGTGCGTACAGGAAGTGGCTTTGGCAGTTGTATCCAAACAAGTAACTTCATTTCCTGGAATCTGCTTTTTTGCAAAATGTGGACTTTAGGAAAGAAAGTGTAAAGAGGGATGTTAAGGGGCAGAGGAAACATCACCGCTAAAAGCCTCTGAAAAGAAGCTTGCCCAAATTATCAAACTCCATTTTTTTTCTAGATATAGTCACAACAGCACCATATAATTTATTTTTTCAAATTGACAGTTTCTTTATATTATAAAAATAATATCAAAAATAATATTAAAAAAATCTGAGCATAACTGTACATAATTACTGAAACTATTATCTTTACTAGGGTCCATTTTGCAGTGGTCCATTTTGTATCTGGAAAAAAGGAGAGAGTGTTTAGTGTTTATTGGCAAGGCAGACGTAAAGTAGTTGAGATACAAGAGAGTGTATTCTATGACCACACAGGTTATAGAGGCCTATTAGCAACCTGAGGTTTAGTAAAGCTTCTGTTTACTGCCATTGAAAAAAACCCCCCAAAAACCCCCAAAAAACCACAACAACAACAAAAAAAGAAAAAACAGAAACGCAAAGAAAGTAGATATTTTCAGGTATAATTTTCAGTTAAAAAGGAGACATGAATTGATGTAACATTAAGTATATTCTGCTAAAAATATGAAAATTTTATTTGGCTGGTCAGGTGCTATTTCTCATGCTATTGCAAATTCATCTTTTTTCTAGTCTAAGTTGCTGAGTTTGAAGCACACTATTTTTTCTTTTCTTTTTTTCTTTTCTTTTTTTTTTTTTTTTTTAAATCTTCCCCTACTCTTAAGGTTACTATCCTGAATATTTCAATAACAGTGCCTGCAACCTTCCTCACAGTGCTGGATAGCTGCCTATAAAGTAAGCACAGCCTTCATCTTCCTGTGCTCTTAATCTTAGGGTCAAATCATAGATCTATTTCAGATGCTTGAAAAGCAGTAGTTCAAAAGCTGGTTTGTATCAAACTTTTTTTTAAAGAGTTAATGCAAATGAGGGGCTATTTCAGAATTGCTAATAGGGAAAACAGTACATTGAAAAATGTAGTAGCAATGAGTCATATTGTGATGCAGCTTGAAAAAATTACCATTTTCTTATAAATAATATTGCAAAATCCTAAAGTTTAGAGAGAAAAGTAAATACTTCTAACAGAAGAAATCTTAGTGTCAGAAAAAATGCTACAAAGTTCACAGATAATGGAGAAATCGGAATATACCTTTTAACAGTAGATTTAGTTGGGCACTAATAGAAAGATGATATATGAAACAACTTAGTATAACTGTTGATTTATGTAGAATTTTTTTTCAAGTCATGAAAGGTTCTTTTAGTGGATGAAGAGACAAATAAAAATGCTTTGGAAGAAGTCCAGTGCAATAATTAAAGCGAACATTTTGTATACCTTACCCAAGTGGCAAAGGCTGCACTTGCTGTGTCATAAATGGCAGCTGCCATAAACTTGTTTTGGGGTGGAAGCTTTGCCTTTCCCTTTTTATTTTTGACACTTCCTTTGATATTTTATTCTTCCTGTAGTCATCTATTTTTTGGTTTTGTAATGTTCACTTTTTCATTACTTATGCAGAGAAACTTCAGACAGTTGTCTTATTTGCATTTGTGCCCACTGACTACTTGTGCCAGTCTTGTTATTCCTAAAGAAATGGAACTTCTTACTAAGAATATTTCCTGAATAATGTATGAGCTTCTGTTAACATTTGCCTTTGTATGTTTCTGATTCTTCACTGAATACTTGTGATAAAGCATATTGTCTGACTGAGGTTGTTAGCTGGCTTGGAATATTATTTTTGTTGTTTGTCATATTTTTCCTTCATGTTCACTCTTGTTTGCATGCTTCTACTGCTGTGTGGATTTAAATTATAAATTAAACAATTCAGCTTTCCATTGCATTATAGAGGCGATATGTTGCATTGAATAAGATCCCAGACTGAGATGCAGGGCATCTGTTTTTTATTTCAGTCTTTATTATTTACTAAGTTTGTGAACTTATACAAGTGACCTCATGTCTCTGAACCAGTTTCCTCAACTGTAAAATAAATTAGAGTGGCTTACGTTTCTTGATCACTTTGAGATTTCACATTCAAAGGCCATCTGTAAGTGCAAAATCTTTTTTTTCTAACATTGAGGAGCAGATGAAATGATTTGTGAAAGTAAGACAGTGAATTAGAAGCAGAAACCAATATGAAACCTTGGAAGTCTTGACTCTTCATTTTCAGTCAGCATAACTGTTGCAACACAATTCTTGAAATTCCTTCTCTTTCTTGATAGCTAATTTGCTTGGGAAGCTTTGTTGAAAATCTAGATTATGTTGACTACTTAAAATTCTATGCAAGCATGGGTGAACATTTCTAGTTATAGCATGTTTGATATTTATTGTAAACTCTAAGAGTAAGTTGCATACGAATATATTTCACGCACAGCCATCTTTCCTTGCTCAGTAAAAGAAAGCAGAGTAAAGCACTCAGAGTGAGCTGGGAAAGATCGGAGTGCTAAAATGATTGCATTTTTTATTATGAGTCCTTTTTTCTGCAATACCTCCCCACTTTGATCACCTCCAGGATGATGCCATTTACATCCAGCTTTAGCTCTGGGGAGAAATAATTCTAAATATTTCAGAAATTTCCTTTAATCTTTAAGTGCACAGAGAGATAGTGACATCAGTTTGAATAATGGCCAGTGTTTGGAAACAGGAGAATGTCTCCTTTTTGTATCAGGAGTGTTAAAACAACATTACATAAGGGAATACAAGATGAAAAAGTCAGAGCTCCAGGCAGATATCCTTTTGATTTTAGCAGGTTTATTTAATTAACTAAAGCCTAATACAAGATCTCATGGCTCTAAGATAGAGCACATTTAATACTGAAGTAAGCTTGTATGACAAGGAACTTCCATAATATATTGTCCCATTTTGATCTTAAGGAAAACAAGCAATTTAAACATGGTGTACTTGGCATTCAGGAAGAATTACGCTATTTTTCTAGTGATAGTTACTTATTTCAACAGATTTCCAAAGGGCAAAGCCACTCTTAATTTGTGACATAAGCAGGTTTAGAGCTACAGAGGTTATTGGTGCAAAATCTTTTGATCCTTTGCTGCATATTGATCACATAGTTCAGTTGATTACAAATTTTGGTTAAAAAGGAATTGAAAGCAGTAGCTCTTCACAGTGGGAATTGTGCCAAAATTAAATGGAATTTCACCCAAATACTTTACATGGCATGGATTTTTTTAAGTGAAGATGTGGATTTTTTAAGTGAAGTTCCCTAATAGAGCTACTGAGACCATTGAATTTTCACCAGAAAACCTCTGTCATATGACAAGTCCGAGGGACAAGAGGGGAGTCTTGCCTCTGTGAGCAGTCAGTTTTTCCATTAATATCACCGGGACAAGAGTGTGATCAGTTTTTATTAAACTGAGAGTTGCTTGAATCACAGAAACAAAAGGCAATAATTAAGTCGCAGAAGAACCCAGATTACTTCACTTTTTTTAATTATTCTCAATTTTAATACAATAGACATGTATTAGGCATCATAAGAATAATTTCAGTTTTCTTTTTCTCTTTTTATGTACTGTGGAGACTGTAGTCAGAATAACTAAAGCTGACAATAAATTAGCAGGAGCAAACTCTAGAAAACATTTTTAAGTGATGTGAAATGTGTTGCATGTTATTGTACAGTTGCATACAAAAAAAATAATTTGTGTTTTAAATAATGAAGGTTGCCTTCTAATATTAGAGTTTGGGGTTTTTTACTGGTTCTTTCTCAGGAGGGACAAAGATTTTGCATCTGCATTATTGTTCACGTGTACATGTGCATATATTAGCTGTCTCTGATTTCTATGAACGTACTTTGGGGGGGGGGAAATGCCAGTGCATATTTATTTGCAGGATCAGGAATTTAGCTTCTAAATTAATTTGCTTTCTATCATCAGTGTTGAGGATGGCAAAATACGTGCAATCATGTAGTGTAGACATCTATCTAATAGTATGTGATCTGTAACCACTATAATCGTTTGTAGGCTTGTGGAAGTTAAAAGATAATATTTATTTCTAGAAATAGTCACCCTCCAATAAGGCAAAAAGAGAAATGGTCAAGAAATTGCTAAAGATGCACTGATAGGTTTCTGGAAGACAAACATTCTGTGAATTATGATAAGCACATAGATGTTGCCAAATCCTAGGCTTTATTTTACCACACTGCAGTATCAAATTGCTCTCTGACTTTTATTTCATGGGGAATGGTTACTGCACATAAAGACAAGGAATGATTATTTTGCTGAATGTGGATATTTATTGTTATGGCAGCAGGACTTACTGTTAATGGGACAGACTACACCAACCCATAACTACAGGGTAGAAGGCACTTCTGCCTCTAGGGACAATTTAAGATGGAAACTTCATCAAAAAGTTGAATTAATTTTACCATGGTGAGGTTTCAGGGATTAAATTTGGAGTTAGTATGTACACTTTTGTTTCAAGATTATATTTGTAAACCCTGACGTGATTATTTCTAATGTTTTCTCTGAGGACAGAAAATAATGTGAATAGCACAGATCTTCTGGCCAACTTAGCAGCAATTATGAGGTCTTAACTGTCTCTGCCTATTCATTCTCCCTTCAGTAAGACAAAGAAATCCATTCTCTGCAATGGACCTGCCCTCAAAGAAGGTATCTTAATCATTTCAGTGGCCTGATATCCATGGTGGGATCTCACCTGCAGAATATGGGAGAGTGGAAATTAATTCTCCGGAAATTTTACAGTGCTCATAGCTTTTCGACTCTAAGTTCAAAATATAAAAGTTTCATATCATTAGTAGTAGTTCTTTCTTAAAATGCATTAAGATATATTTAACAAAAAGCCCTCACTCCAACTTTTTGCAGCAGCAATAGAGTAAGCACTGTTCATCGCCAGTGTCATCCCTGTGCTGCTCCTGACGTGTTGTGTGCCTGAGGTGGGTGGCCTGAGGTCGTCAGGTGGAGAATTAATTTTTAATGAATATGTTCCTCTTTTGTTCCCCTTTATATTCCTTCTCAGTTCTGGGAGCAGTACTGTAGTTGGATATAAAAGGTGTTGTTCATTTATCACCCTGGGGTTGGATGTACCATGCCCCAAAAATGGATGTGCAAAGAGGAAAAGGTCCAGGTGAATCCCTGGATTGAAGAGAAGAGGCTTTGAGATCTGGATGCAAAGGACTAGACATACTATACAGTAAAGAGCAATCCATTTTGTAGTTGATGGTGGGGAGCTCTCACATGCAGTCTTACTAATTTAAAACCTAGTGATATCTATGCAATTGAGTGGATATTTTCACAAAAATATTGGAAATTAAAGATTGTATTTCAGGTGAGGGTTTTTGTTTGTTTTGTGCAATGCAAATTTTTTTTTTTTTTTTTTTTTTTTTGGTAATGATGCACTTCAAAATGCATAGTGGTGAATTTTGGGAAACTGACAGACAGAAATTGCACCAATGCTGAATTAAAACTAAGTTTCCAAGCTCGTCAAGTGATAGTACCAGTTGGGGAACTTAATATTCCTGTTTTAAATTACATCATCAAGTGAAAACGTAGAGAGTTTTAAGTATTGCTTCTAAATCAGATAGGTTGTTAGACTCCTATTGGTTGTTTTTTTCTAAATGTTTCTTGGTCTTCTTTGAGGAGTGCCTGTGCCAAGAGGAATAAACAAGGATATTTGCTTGAATTCCAGAAATATTTCTGTAGTATTAATGAAATTTCTCAAACAGTTTTTATTTTCTTCAAGCAATCTAAACTAGGAACACCACAGAAACATGATTGTTACCACATATTACTTTTAGTCTTGAGATAAGCAATGAGGGTTTTGCTTGTATCATTTTGTGTTTACACATTTGTCCGTATACATAGGAAGTCCCAAATTCGTCACACACAAGTTTTTAGAGGCCTTTAGCTGATACGTAGGATTGGGTGGTGCGATACTAACTTTCACTGATCCTCAGAACATTGTAGCCCAACTTCCTCCCATTCTCCTTCACTCAAACGTGCAAATATTTAGGTGTTGTTTGTTTATTTGTTTTTAATTAACTCACTGCACTGAACCAGGAAGTTCCACATTTTGATTATTCAATTTATTCTATATCAACACTAAGAAAAGAATACCTCTGTATTAGTTAATGGTTAACCTTCTGCAGTTCTCCTGCAGCTTTACAATGGCAATTTTTAATCTCTGTTGTTGTGAAATTACCAAAGCGAAAGTCTTGTCATACATAAAGTAACTAAAGAGGGGTATCAGTGAATACAATCAGATGATAGGAATTCTGTTGTCACATTAGGAACTTAGAAGCATGTAAGCAGATATTTAGTAACAATCATTAATATCTCATTAATTTATAACCAGAAAGAAAAATCACCTTGCAAGGGCTTAGCTGTCATAGAGTTTGTTGTCAGTTCTATTTTTGGTGATAAAAGCAGTATTTCCATTCAGTATACCTGATTTTTTCTCTGCACAGGTTGATATATTAGTAGTGTCTGATTGCATTTTTATTAAAATGCAACTTTTCAAAGTTGCCTGTAAACTATTATGTAAAGAAAGCCACAGATCTGTCTTAGAATTTTTTGAGCCTGAGCTGTATTGAAAGAATGGCAAAAGAAGTAGACAGCTGGGGCTTATGTCTCTACCACGCAGTGCCACTTACATCTAACGCATGGTTCCTTCTCACCAGCCTTCCCTGAGGTTATTATAGATACATCTCTTCTGACTGAGGTTACTGTCCCTGACTGTTCGTAATTGCCAGACTTCCTGCTTCCGTCCTATCCCCCTGTGTGGGCTTTACTAGATTAGCAAAGACTTGTTGTTTAAAATAAATTGATAAATTTTGAGTGAAATCAGTTAGGGAGTACTCGCATGAACAATTCTGCTAGCCAGTGTGGCAGAGGAGTGGACATGAATGGCTGGAAAGTTTTATCAGAACCTTTTCTTCTGTGAAACCAGAGAAGCAAATTTCTCCACCAAGCACAAAATGAAAGTGTGGTGTATGTCCATGGTTGGAGTCCCCATGTAGCAAGGATATTTTTATGCATTAAAAAGTTATGACAAATAATACAGGGTTTTGGGGTTTTGGTTTGGGGTTTGGTTTTGGTTTGGGGTTTTTGTTTGTTTTGGCGGGGGCGGGGGGGGGGGGGGGAAGTGTTGGGTGCTACAGACCTCCAAAAGGATCATTCTGCAGGAAGGAATACATGATTTTAAAAACTACAGTAGGCAAAATGAGATTAAATCAAATAGCACTAACTGCAAAGTCATGACTTCAGGATCTAATGAAAGAGCTGTTGCTTATTAGCTCAATTAACAAGTCATAGATAAGATCTTATTTAGATTGTTATGTTTACATCTAAGCACCTTGGACTAAATAAAGAAATCAAACTGAGTCAATAGCTAAAAAGAGCCTTTTTAAGAAAATGGAAGTGTTCTTTTAGAACAGGAAGTTTACCTTTTGTAATGAAAGTTGGAGGGAAATGTAATTATGAATTACGAAACTATTTGCAGTAAATATCAAGCAGAGAGAAATTATATGTGGTAAATGATAGGATTCGTTACAAAATATCAAATTGATGTGAAGTGTTAATGAATACTATGAGGCAATAAATTAGAAGGTTTGTAACCATCACAGGTGGGAAATTTGGAAGCAGCTTTCTAATCAGGACAATGGAAGTGAGAAATTTAAAATTTGTTGTGTTATAAAATTGTAAAAAGAATTGTAAAGTAGGAAAGAAATTATCTTGCAGTTAGAAATTAGTCTGTGGGTATGAAAATGTTAGGGTTCAACTTGCTTTTTTCTCTGAGAGGGTGTTGAAGATTTGATTACTGTTTCTTGATCATGATTGTTACATTGACCTTATCCTGTTGTTTGATTTGTTGGAATGCTTGGCAGAGTGCCACTTCCCCTTGGTGAAGATATGCTGACTACTTCTGATAATTTTCTTGTCCTTCATGTGCCTGGAAATGGTTTCCAGGATTAATTGCTCCACCACCTTCCCAGAGATTGAGGTGACACTGACTGGCTTGTAGTTCCCCGGGTCCTCCTTGCCCTTCTTAAAGATAGGAGTGATGTTTACTTCAGTCTTTGGAAGCTTCTCCCAGTCACCACGATTGATCAAGAATGGCCTCACAATAACATCATCCAGCTCCCTCAGCACTCATGGGTGTATCCCATCAGGCTCCATCGATTTATGTGTGTCCCATTTGCTTAATCCTGGCCCGATCCTCTTCCATGAAGAGTATGTCTTCCTTAATACAGACTTTCCCCCTGGTCTTTGGGACCTCGGATAACCGAAAGCTGGTCCTGCTAGTAAAGATTGAGGCCAAGAAGGCATTCAGTACTGCAACCTTTTCCATGTCCTGTGTAACTCGGTCCCCTGGCTCATTCAGCAGGGGACCCACATTTTTCCTAGCCTTCTTTTTGTCACCTATGTACTTCTAGAAACCCTTCTTGTTGTCTTTGACATTAAGGCATTTTTCCCATGTTGCACTTTATGTAACCCAGTACAGGAATGTACCAGTTAAATGTCAACATAAGATCAGTACCTTTATGTTTAATATACAGCTCACAGAAAATCAAAATGCCTATCCAATGCCACTGGAAATAACCAATGGTTTCAGCCATTTTAATAAAATCAAAGGGAAGATACCTTATTCTTTGCTTCTCCCTACAAAATTATATTACTGGGGATGGAAATGATCTATTAATTTCTTTTTAACAATTTTCAGCAGCATTCAGGTCTTATTATAGGTGCATTTTGACATCCTAAAAATTTGATCAGCTGTTTGTATGTTTTTGTCACAAGGAATGTTACTACTTAAAATCTTTTCCATTTTAATTAATTTATCAGCATTTCCATAGAGCCAGGATTTCTCCAGTTGCAAATGATTGCTAGTTGCTATAACTCAAAACCATGTGAAATTAAGTAAACTTTCTAGGGTATTATAAGAATGTTCAAGTTTAAATTTGTCTTTCTGCTGAAGAAATCTGTTTCTTAAGGTTTTATTCTTAGAATATTAAAAGTAAATAGTATAAATGTGTTGCATAATTTTGTTCTTAAAAATGTAATGTGCACGCTATTTGTCATTATTGTCAGCAAAAAATGAATTTGAATCCTGAGATATTTGTTCTACTTTACCCTGGTTTTAGTGAGTACTAGGATTTTGGTAAAACTAACTTAAATAAAGCTATAATTTACATTTTTAATAAAACATTTTGATGAATGCCTCTATTTAAAAGGTTTTATTAAAAATACAAATTACAGTTTTATTTAAACTGTATTATTTATCCTCAGTCTTCTAGACTATGTTAGCACTTCAGAAGGCAAGTACACTTCTGTTTGGCAAAACTGGTTTAAAAGAAGGATGTATATAGCATCCAAAGTATTTTTTTACGGTGGACAGAGATATGTTTTCTTTACAATTCAATATTTCAAGATAGATTTTTTTTTTTTTTTTGCATTCAAAATAAAATGGATACATTCAAAAGAGTTTTAAACAGAAGTAAAAAGCCTTTAACAGCAAAGGAAAGTCGAAAATACTGAGATGAAGTTTTAGCTAAAGGTAGCTAAAAGTTTTACAAGAACAACTTGATAAAGTTTTGAAAAGCTGAACTGAAAATTCAGGGAAGAAGTTAATAATTTTGGTTTTATGTATAAGTCCAGGTCCCGTTGTTATCTCCTCCTTTTCTACTTTGGCTCCTATTTCGAAACCATTACAGATAAAAATGGAAAATGGAAAATATTAGAGGTACTGGTAAGAACCGTTTTCTTCCTATAGGCACTACCAAGTACTTAGGCTTACTAAAATGCACCCTTTGTGTAACGCAAGAGACATGATGTGCTTAATTCCATAGATAATTCAACAACATACAGTCAAGGTAGGTGTTTAATAGCATACAGGCACCTGAGCAAAGTTACACAAGTGTTCTTTAAACTTCTGCTGTTGGATGTGCACGGCACTCCCATTTTGACTATGCTGAACTTCTGGAGCTTGTCACATGCCTAGAAATCCTCAATTCTGAGAAGATAAGTTAAAACACCTGAAGGCTTAATTTTCTGTGTATATTTAAAGTACAGTTAATATACATTGACTGCTTTGAGCACTGTTATTTGAAACATCAGCAATGACATGAGAAAGAGGAGATGCTGTCTGTAATGTAGCAGTTACAGGACTTGCTGAGGAAGAAAGAAAATGCTTCTTCAGTAGCTGAGTGCTTGAAATTTAGTGTGGTCATTGCTGAGGAATAGCATGCTTATTATTATACTTTTTAAAATCTGGACATTAGTACATAACAGGCTACCATGTTCATTCTCAGAGGCAAAATCCAATAAAGCTTCAACAGAGCAAGAATCAAAGTTCATTCTTTTACAATAAAGTTTCACTCATTTTCAGCTGCCAAAAGGAGTAAGCAATGAGATTGGTATATCTCATTCATCTTGAATGTAAATAGGTAGCAAATTTTAAAATTGGTTAATCTAGATTGTTGACTGGTGAGAAGAGATAGCTTACCATGGAGTGTATCTCATGGTTTCTTCTCTCAACTCTCTACCTCAGCATACCTTAGTGTTTTGGTGCTGGAGTTCCTGCTGAAGAAAAAAAAAAAAAAAAAAAGACCAATTTCTCATGAAGCAGCTCCTACACTCCTGTAGTTTAAAGCCTGAAATATTAAGATAGCCCTAAGTTGGTACTAAATGATGGTGTACCCACTACAGACATCTTTTTTTCTTGTCTACCTAAGATGTGGTGCATACAGACTTCTACTTCAGAAAACTTCAGTATCTTAATAAAGAATAAAGTTAAATGTAATATGAAATTAAAAGTACAGTTTCCAAAACCAGATTGATGTTTATAACAAGTCATTCTTCCTCTGCTAAACTGCTCTGAAAATGAAATATGCCTTTTTTGTGGTTTATGGTGTTACTGACAAGATTGGTGGTGGAGACAATTCTCCAGGCACCAAAAATACAAGCAGATCTCTACAGATGTCCCTAACAAAAAACTTCACTTGCATTTGGTCTGAGCTGTCATGACTCCATTGATGTAGGTTGTCATTTGGTAGAGCTCTTAAAATATTCTTATCCCACCATTCAGAGTCATTTTTCTAAAATTGGGAAAGGTATATGCAAAAGGAGAATTTAAATACCATATCTATCACTCAGTAAGGCATAGAACATGTAAATGAGGCAAATTTTCTTAAGAGTGTTCTATCTTTTTTTAAACATGTTAGTCTAGTTCAAAAAGGCAGACAAGTTTTTGAACATAAAGGCTCTTTTTCAGGTCTAAAACAGAAGCGGCAAATGTTGCTACTGCAAAATGGCAAATACATGAAATATGTCAAAACATATACATCTAATTTACTATTACTCAATCTTAACTGAAATCTTCATCTTAAGCGCAGTAGTCTAATTAAGTTGATAGGTGACTCAAATGCATAATGTATTGGCCCTTTCCTATATTTAGTAAAATTTTTACAACTGCATATGCTGGAGGGAGCAGATTTAGATTCCTACAAAGAGAGGGAAATGTACAGTCTATTTCTAACACCCAGCAATTAATGTAAACTGCACAATGCATTATAAGATATATGTCCTGTTTTATGAGAAGTTATCTGAGAGGTGTGATTCCAGCATAGGCAAAAATGAATCTTACTTATTTGGAAGTGGCAGCACCATTGGGTGGGTCTCCTAAAGTTCTTGTGGGTTTGACTTCATATTTTCCTTTGTATCCACTCCCTGAGCTTCTGCCAAGCCTACCATGCTTCATTTCAGGCTCTCTCTTTAGTACCTACTAATTAAGGACTTTCAATGTGTGTATCTATTATACAATTAAATATGATCTCACAGGCAGCTTTAAAGAAGCAAATGGTTGCAAATAGCTGAAAATTTTTTTTTTCTCTTTTGAGACATATGAGCTGTCATACATGAAATGTAAAATATTTCTGCAATAATATTCGTATCAGAACATGAGGAAAAATTGGTTGTATCAATAGATATGCTACTTTATTCCTCACTGCTGATATCTGCAAACATTTTGTTCATGCTGAGTAGCCTCTAACTACACCCTTGGCTCCTCTGCTCCCACTTTGAATTTGAATACTCTGCTGCTCATTGGCTTTTTAAAGAAAATATAAAAGCATAACTAGGTAACATAAAATTAGGCACACTGTAAGTCATTCATGCCAGTGTAGATAGTCTACAGCATCCTGAAGCCATGCCATGGAATCTGAGAAATTATTAAAATCCATAACTAACAGAAACAGAATCAGACCAAAATGGTCCTGTTAACAGTCTCTAACACTTCCTAGGAAAGTATGTGCTCTAAAAGGTGAAGGTGATGACAAGTTGCTATTATCAGTTTTCTCTTATCCTGTAATTCTCATTAGCATTGTGCTTTGCAATGTTTGACAAGTAGACAAACTAGTATACTAATTTTCCAGAAGAGGAAAATGAAGGAAAGAGATTTCAATAGTTTCAATCTTTTCACATTCAGATGACTCTAAGGTTCGATCTGGTATCAAACTTACCACGTCAGTAAGGAGCCTAAAATTACAGACTATCATTAGGCATAAAGTTCAAGTGGCTTTTGTTGCAAAAGTAGAGCTATTAAAACATACAGTTGGGTTAATATGAAAAATATGTTTCTTACCTGTACTGTTACCTGATATTTTTTAATATAGCTGAAGAAAGTCAACATGATTAAATTCAGCTACCATATCCCATTTGGAGTTTTGTTCTTGTTGTTCTGTGTTCTTGGACAATCTTAAAATGGTCAATTTCATTTTGTTTTAAATTAAGTTTATACTTCATCTAACCTTTGTTTTTTGAAATGCAGTTCAATATTTGCCTTGCTACTCCTGCAGAGGAATATTAATTAATGTAAAAACCTACTCCTAATGGGATTCTTGTAAGTGATTGGTTGGGGGTTTGTTTGGAAGCATTCCTGTTGAACTTTGTAAAAATTGGCTTTTACGAAGTTGGAATTTATGTAACACTTCATTTTTGTTCTTTTATTTTAGTAATCTTAAAGCAATCCCAGTTTTAGTTATCATATATCCTCTAACAATATTCATTGGAGTAAAAATGGTACTTGTTTTTTATTTGTATCCGACAATCCTGTACAAGTTTGTTCTTTGTTGTTAGGCATTTGCAGTGTTTAATTTAGTGCTGATTTCTGTTTATAAACTATTTCAACATATATGGAATAGTTTGTCTTGCCAATCAATTACCTTTATGTGGATAAAATGATGCCTAGGTAAATGACCCATGCACCAATTAACTTAGGGGTTTGCACAGTAGAAATGTTCACTTGTGGAGTGCAGTCCAGCCTGCCTAGATCAATGTTCAGTACCACACTACACATGCTTCATAATCTCAAAAAACTGTTCATTTTACCCTCTTCCTCCCCTGTAAATAAACAAACTCCAGAGCCAGATAAATTAAATTATGCTAATATTTTAGTTAGTTCATTGAGTCTGAATATTCTGGTTTTCCTTTGAGGTTTTTCACTTTCTGGAATATTATGTTCTGCAGTTCAACACTGCAAGGGGTACTGTGAGCAACCTTGTTTTATGCCTTTCCTATTTTTGAATTGCAATCTAATGAAGGTAGCCATATGTAATACACATGTGTTTTCATGAAGAATTTTCATGAAAGCTGAGCTTTACAGTGAGGAAGTATTTGTATAGAATCATAGAATCATAGAATGGTTTGGGTTGGAAGGGACCTTAAAGATCATCTAGTTCCAATCCCCCTGCTGCGGGCAGGGACACCCTTCACTAGACCACGTTGCCCAAAGCCTCATCTAACCTGGTCTTAAACACTTCCAGGGAGGGGGCATCAACAACCTCTCTGGGCAACCTGTTCCAGTGCCTCACCACCCTCACAGTAAAGAATTTCTTTCTAACATCTAATCTAAATCAACCCTCCTTCAACTTAAACCCATTACCCCTTGTCCTGTCACTACACTCCCTGATAAACAGTCCCTCACCATCTTTCCTGTAGCCCTTTCAGGTACTGGAAAGCCGCAATTAGATCTCCCTGGAGCCTTCTCTTCTCCAGGCTGGACAACCCCAACTCTCTCAGCCTGTCTCCTGTCACCTCACAGGAGAGGTGCTCCATCCCTCATCAGCTTCATGGCCCTCCTCTGGACTCACTCCAACAGCTCCATGTCTCTCCTGTACTGGGGCCCCCAGAGCTGGATGCAGCACTCCAGGTGGGGTCTCACAAGAGCAGAGTAGAGGGGCAGGATCCCCTCCCTCGACCTGCTGGTCACACCTCTTTTGATGCAGCCCAGGACACGGTTGGCTTTCTGGGCTGCAAGCGCACACTGCCGGCTCATGTTGAGCTTCTCATCAATCAATACCCCCAAGTCCTTCTCCTCAGGGCTGCTTTCAATCCATTCCTCTCCCAGCCTAGAGTTGTGCTTGGGATCGTGCCGACCCACGTGCAGGACCTTGCACTTGGCCTTGTTGAACTTGATGCGGTTCGCACAGGCCCACCTCTCCAGCCTGTCAAGGTCCCTCTGGATGGCATCCCTTCCCTCCAGCGTGTCAATCACACCACACAGCTTGGTGTCGTTGGCAAACTTGCTGAGGGTGAACTCGATCCCACTGTCCATGTCGCCGACAAAGATGTTGAACAGTGCTGGTCCCAGTACCGACCCCTGAGGAACGCCACTCATCACTGTTCTCCACTTGGACATTGAGCCGTTGACCACAACTCTTTGAGTGCGACCATCCAGCCAATTCCTTATCCACCAAGTGGTCCATCCATGGAATCCATGTCTCTCCAATTTAGACACAAGGATGTTGTGCGGGACAGTGTCAAATGCCTTGCACAAGTCCAGGTAGATGATGTCAGTTGCCCTTCCCTTATCTACCAACGCTGTAACCGTATCATAGAAGGCCACCAAGTTTTTCAGGCACGATTTGCCCCTAGTGAAGCCGTGTTGGCTGTCACCAATCACCTCATTATCTTCCATGTGCCTGAGCATAGTCTCCAGGAGGGTCTGCTCCATAATCTTGCCAGGCACGGAGGTGAGACTGACCGGCCTGTAGTTCCCTGGGTCTTCCTTTTTACCCTTCTTAAAAATGGAGGTTATGTTTCCCCTCTTCCAGTCAGTGGGAACTTCGCTGGACTGCCAGGACTTCTCAAATATGATGGAGAGTGGCCTGGCCACTTCATCCACCAGTTCCCTCAAGACCCGCAGATGCATCTCATCAGGTCCCATGGACTTGTGCACCTCCAGGTTCCTTAGATATTCTCGACCCTGATCTTCTCCTACAGCGGGCAGTTCTGCATTCTCCCAGTCCCTGCCTTCTGTGACCTGGGTAGTGTGGCTCAAGCATTTGCCAGTGAAGACTGAGGCAAAGAAGTCATTGAGCACCTCAGCCTTCTCCATATCCTGGGTAACCAGGTCACCTGTTTCATTCCGGAGGGGACCCACATTTTCCCTCGTCCTCCTTTTCTCACTAACATACCTATAGAAGCTTTTCTTGTTGTCCTTGACATCCCTGGCCAGACTAATTTCTATCAGGGCTTTGGCTTTCCTAACCTGATCCCTGGCTGCTTGGACAGTTTCTCTGTATTTCTCCCAGGCTACCTGCCCTTGCTTCCACCCTCTGTAGGCTTCCTTTTTTTGTTTGACTTTGCCCAGGAGCTCCTTGTCCATCCATGGGGGCCTCTTGGTGTTTTTGCTTGACTTCCTCTTTGTTGGGATGTATATTGGGTTTGGGTTTGTTTTCCTATTTTTAAGTATTTATTCATTGTTGATTCATTATTCCTAAGCTCTCTTAAATCTACTTTTTTTCCATTCTGAACAGACGGCTGTGATATCTTGAGGGATCCTGGTAAAGATGTAGTGAGTTGTGCTTATAGGCAAACACTTCTAATATCTTAGTTCTATTACAAAGACTTACCAGATAATTTGTGTTTAGTTTCATTTGGAAGTGTCCATAGTTCCCTTTTTCTTATTTGATAATAAGTGGAAATACATAATAGCATGAACAGGTTGACAGTCTTTGTAAGCACGAAGACTCACAATTAACACTAGCTGCAATCCTGAAATTCTTCAGACAACCCTCACTTGAATGAGAGCTTTCCTTGAACCAAGGGAACTTTTTGATTCTTTTGATTTCAGTGGAAGAGTTGGCAATTCGTGTTTGATAGAATGCTTAGTAGGAATGGAAAGACAAAGTCTTCTACTGTGAAAATGTAGTTTCTGCAAAACAGGTATGTGGGCAGATATGTGGACAGATGCCTTTCTCATCAGAATACATGGTCTGAACAGCTATTCCAAAGACTTTGGTTTTTGTTAGTAGTCTTAATGTTCCTCCCTCAGAACAGCTCAGCTTGCAACCTTAATTCTTCTCTCCTGGAGAGTTGTTTCCAATTCTTTTTGCAGGTTAAACTGGCAGCCTCCAGCATGAGGGCTGCTGGAACCCCCTTGGAGTTCTCATACCAGGACCAAAATCTGGTTGCACGGTGGGGTTGTGAGGAGACCACAAGTCTGCCTTCTGACAGAGAAGATATTGATGTCATGCTAATTGACAGATTTTTCCAGACTTAACTGAAGAGCAATGTAAAAGTTTTCTGTGGGTTTCATACATTAAACTTTATGAAGGTCTTCTCCCTCTGAGCAATAAAATCTTTTTCAACAAACAAACAAAAAAACAGAAGGTGGCTAGACTCAGCACTCTGGAAGTGCCATTTCCAATTTGAGCACTCTTGAATTCTTTATGAAAAACCACTGAAATAAAGTTCTTAAAAATTGTCTAGTATTTATAAACTGGGATCACTCAAGAAAGCTGCAGTAGGATTTGTGGGTGTTGGATACATTTAAAAATCAGCATGATCATTTAAATATGTACAACCATGTTTGATCACTTGTGGCAACAAAATAAGGTCTAAGTTTATACACTCACATGCTCTTACCTACTCAGATATAGTCCTTGAGTAATCCTAGTGGATACTATTTAACTTAAAAATAGCATGCAGCCCTATAATTTCTCTGCTGGCAGTTGAGCATCCAGTGCCACACTGTACCCTACATGTTCCTTTAACTTATTTTCCTAATTAAAGTTTGTGAGGCACTAAACGGTTGCTATTTAGGATGGCTGTAAATAGCATTTGTATATGTAACAGCATAGAATAAATGATCTCTAAATTAGCGATCGAATAGGGTGCATAATATTTGCCAGGAGCTTTGCTGACATGCAGGCTTCTGCCTGCGGTAGGCAATCACTTCGATCTTTTCACGTCACCTCAAAAAGTATTCAGCTTCATCCAAAAGCCTTATTAAATATTTGCTCAATGTATTTTGAATTATTACTGATTTAAAGATTTTAGCCCATTATCAATACTACAGCAAGCTTTCTATTTCTTGGTCATTTCAGATCTTGTTGCTCTAGTTCAGAGCTTGTAAGCCGCCATCGTCGTTCTGCTTTCTGACTTACCCACGTTCAGTGGGACAGCTGTAATTTGCTCATTTTATGAGAGGAGCCTATTGAACTGAAAGGTTTTGTTTAATGTGAAAGTTGGTGGAGTACACTGGATAGGAGTACAGACTGAAGTCAAACCTTCAATGAGAACGTTCTTAAACATTCAAATTCAGGATGTGGATCAAGCCTGAATTTTCCCCAAAATTCAGCTGTTTGAATTTGCTGTAAATAATGATGGGTTTGCTGTAAGTTTCATATTGTGAGTTGGGCATATTTCTGAGTGTTTTAATATTAAAGCCAATTTACACAACCTAACAGGAAAGGTATAATTAATATTAAGTTGATAAAATTTATCACTTTTTAATGCAACCCTGTAAACTGGGCTTTCATGAATGTGATTGCAAGAAAAATTTATGCTTTTTCTGATTATTTGAATTATTTTTATGGTAATGATTATTCCAGTTCACATTTTAATGACTTGATGACATGTGTTTCCTGGTTCTCATCCTGTCGGATATGATGATTCTTCCTTAGATAAGAATTTTCAAATATTTATTTTGTAACACTATGCCACAATATTAAAGAAGGAGAGGAGAAATTGTTTGGCTTGTAAAAGAAATTTTTTTTCTACAAGTCTAACAGTTTTAGCTGAAGTGTTTGAATACCTTGACAAAAATGTGTTGTCATCAATTCTGCTTTTATTCGTATAATGTATATATTGCTATACATAGGTTTCAATTTCCAGCTACAGAAAAACAGAAATTCAATAGCACTTTGTTTGAAAAGAACATATAGCTTATTTATTTGAATTAGGCCCAGGGAAGCAGCATGCCAAAAATGTTAGTGCACCTACACACTTGGAGGCCATTTGAAGGAAGGTGAAGCCACTTTATGAAATCATAGATTATTTAAGGAAATGTAAACAGCATGATTGAAGATACAACTTCAGCCACAGAGAAGAATAATCTTCATTACTGAGCAGAATGAAAACACAACCACTCCATCAACCTTCCAACGTTTCTTGCAGTCTTTTACTAGTATTAGCATTGCTGTGTTCCCTTATTATTGTCCTGAATGTTTCTGTCATTACCCACAGGCTGTAACGTTCTTCTGTAGCTGTTCTATGCTCATATTATGCTGAGGTACAATCTTTATGGTCCTTTTTAAGCTCCTTTCTTTAGATACCATTTTCAGAATGTGATTGTTTACTACTTCATAAATTTGTGTATTTTCTTAAAATGGACTGTATAAACCAGAAAATTTCCCCTTCCCAAGAGTTCTGGGGACCTATTTTTGCATGCTTTGTTTGGCTGTACAAATCTGCTGCCTTCTCATGTAGCGCTGGAAAATGATTATCAGATTACCTTTAATTTTGGTTGATGCATTTCTGCCAGGCAAAAGCAATAATCACTGTAATAGTTTTGTTTTCCAAACTTCTACTGTTTTTACTTCTACTTGCAAAGGCAGCACATTGCCAGGAAGGTTAAATGCTTTACATTGCAGTGTTACATGTGAGTAAGGGTGTTTCATTGTTTATTTTAGGCTCAACCATGAATTTCATCCAGGCTTTCTGCACTTAATACAATCTTTTTATGCCACAAAAGCAGTTCTAAAGGGTCAATTCAGGCTGCATATTTAAATTAGTGTTAGTGATGGGATGAATGTGCTATAAAATTCTGCTTGCAAAGCTGCCTGGTTTTCTTCAAGGCAAGCATGAAACATGAACATTATATTCTCAGGTCATCATCACAGAAAAATATTTTTTCCTAAATCCTCTTGCGCCTTTGGATCACAAAGCGGCAAAGACTGCACTGTATCTTTCTTTGATTTTCTTATTCAAAAAGGGTGGAGCATTTCTGCATGCTTTGCCATTCAAACATTCCTGGTGGTTCTATTTTCAACTCAAATTTTTTAAATTAGTAACAGATGTGCTGATTCTTTTGACTGAAACAGAGGACAAATTTTTCTACTATATTTTGAATAAAGTTTTTTAAACTTTTACTGATTATTGAACACTGACTGCTAGTTTTTGTTCCCAGCCTTCACTGTAAACAGTATCTTACACCACAGAAATCTCACTGAAGTCAGTGGGGACTAATCCTGATATTATAAATATGATGAGGGGCAGCAGAACATGTTTGGAGGGACTATAAAATGCAGCTTACAGAGGTAGACCCCAATAAGGTGGAGCATCCCAGTATTGCATATCCCAACCTTTTTATGTATGTTTTGTTAATATATCATCCCCAACAAAATTGCAAAGCAAGTAGCCTGGAAAATAATTGGCATACATACATATATATGTTATTGGTAATGCTGGTCCATTGGCACAAAACATATAGAAAACTCTTGCACAGCAGAACTCCCAAGAAACTTTATAGCTCTTGTGCACAGTGGATTTGGGGGGTCTTGATAGCTCTCAAGCAGGAAGGAAGGCTTGTAAGACAGAAGAGACTCTAGAGGAAAAAAAAAACAACTAAGGAGAATCAAATTCCAATTTAAGGAATATAAGTTGGAACCATAACATTGAATTTTTAAAAAGATTTTTAAAAATATTTGAAGGCAAACTAGGTCTTGACCTTCTGGCACACAAAAGGAAACAAACACCATGTTGCAAATGTAAAAGGCAGGAGCCAACCATTTTTGTAGGTACAATACCTGCTTCACTTAAAAGGAGATGAAACTTATACGTAATTAAAAGAAGCCTGATTTTTTTCTTCCAAGCATACTGACAATATTCAAGGTATGTTTAGGGGCCAATATGAAACAGGGATGAAAGAAATACAGAAGCAAATTGCGGTTTGCTGTTGTGAAAATACCTCTGGCTCACATTTAAGAATATTTCACAGATTTAAAGTTTTCAAAGTTTGGTTTTACTTATGAACATTTTAAGTTGTCTTGAGAAATTATACAGCTCAAACATTCAAACTTTACAGAAGTGAAACAAAATTAATTCGTCAGATAAGAGAAATCTTTTGTCAAAAATGCTTTCCTGTTGGTGGAACACTGAACTTAGTCTTCTGGGTGCTTCAAGGCCCCTGGGCTGACTTGCTATATTTGTCTAGATAGGAGTTAAATAAATGCAAATTGTCTGTCTTTTGATGACTCTGAAGTAGTTCTCTTCTTTTTTTTTTTTTTTTCTTGGGGCAGGAGGAAAGATGTCACTTGGATGTCAGGAAGCTTTTGAAGTTTTCAAGAGGGACCATGCTGACAGTATAACCATTGAGGACAACAAACAGCTTCTAAAACAGAGGTGAGTGTCACAGCAAGATACAGCTGGAGGCCGACATCTGAGACTTCATTATAAGCCTGGGCAGGAATGCGTAATTTTACACCAGACATACCAGGCTTCTATTGAGAACTTTGTACAGAAAATTTGCCTTTTCTTACAGAGGATATTTCGTACTCAGAAGGCACTGAGTGGTGACAGAATAAAAGTCTGGATAGAATATGAAAGTGGCATGAGGAATCTTAGTGCATCTTTCCACTGGTTTTATTCATCTTATCTTCATAGCCATGTTGCAGCGATGTGGTAAATGGCATTCATGATCATGAATTATCTAGAGGAAGTAAGATCCATGTGACTGAATCAATTACTGCAATTTTCATTGTCAAAAATGCTTTACTGGCTTCAGCACTGAGTTGGACAGTAAGCTAGGAGATGTTTAACATATGCTTTTGTCTGTTGTTCCTAAGTTGTTTGCCAAGTGATTTTAGCTTTTCTCTGCCAGTTCTGTACTCAAAACCAGAAGTAATACTTTCCTCCTCCACATTTATTGTTAATCCTGGCAAAACACTTCAAAATCTTCTGGTGAGGATGGTGACAATGGCAAAACATTGAAAACATGAATTTTCATAAAGCGTATGTTAAACCTCTCAGAAATTAAACCATTAACTATCTATGTTGATTGGATAACATTACTGTTTTCAGTGTCATTTTTTCAAACGTTAACCCTCCTTGTACTGCAAGAGAAATACAAGGTTTTGAGACTGGCGATGCCAAAATCAGATCTCTCAATCTACCCTTGTAACTAACATTTTCCCTAACAGTTTTTTGATGGGTTGGGTTTTTTAATTTTATTTTTCATTGTTTTGTGTTTTTTTTTCCCCCTTCTTTTTCTCCTTCTCCAGGTTTCTTCTGCTGTCTCCTGCTTTCTTAATAACACAATTTTCCATCTTAATAGGCACCAAAGACATTGTTTTCAGGGTTACCGAGTCTTACACTCATTTACTTCAGTGAAATTGAGGCAAGAAATTGCTTCCACATCTCTGAGACTTGATTCAAGATCTTGCTATTTATCACTTTTCTGAACTGGTTAACTTTCTATCTGGGTCTATAACTTAGCTGCAGGGACACAAATTGCCAAGGTATTAGATGAATGTAAGAGTTTATCCATTTAAATTGGATATCTAGTAATGCCTTTCTTCTGATCAATATATCAGATGATGCCACATCACTGCATCACCACTGTGTAAATGATTACACTGCAATCATTTCTGGCGTTCATGTTTATTAAGCAGAACACTTCATGGGCACAGAATGATAATGGGAGCAATACAGTTCTGAGCCATGCCCTGAATTTCCCCTAGTTAATCACAATTCTTCCATATTTTCTCTGTTTGTTATTACTATAAAGCAAACCGGTATTTCCTTCTGGTTTCAGAACATGTAATAAAGATGGGCAGAACCCACAAAGTTTGACACCAGATTCGCCTTCCCTAAGGACAAAGAGATTCAGACTAATGCCTTGGGTAACCCTTCTCTAACATGCATCAGCTGATTGCTGAAATCAGTGCTAACGTAAATGTTGATACCCTGGAGCAAGACAGTTTTCCCCTGCCATTTGCAGTCATTTTTGGCAAAGATGCCTGTAGCTCCAAGTTTACTGAGTTCATTAAAATGGTTTTATATCAAGTCCAGTCTGTAATTTGGAATGCAACCTCTGAACTACCAGTTACACAAAAGCTCTGTTGCCCAGCCAGTGTTTAAATTGCACAGGAAGAAGTGTGTGGACACCACATGTTTAAAGGTTACCATAACTTCCCTTTATATGTAGGCCTCTCATGTTAATAATTTTGTTTATAGTTGCATAACCACTTCTGTCATACCACAAACAGTATTTGGTTCACAAATTACTTATTTTTAGCTGTCTTATTTTTTCCTTTGGGTATTTTGGGTAGATTTTCTTGGCTTGCTAATTGTATCATTCTTATATTAATTGAATGGTGAACTGTCAGTGAGCCTAGTTGGAAGTTTGACTATGAAGGTCGCAACTTTTGCTTGGGCTGTGAAATTATTCATATAGATGTGAATATACACAGTCATACATATACAATATACATATATTTTTTCTGTAACTACCTGTGTATAAACAATCAAATGTAATTGGTCGATTAAATCAAATACTGAAAAGTATTTGTCTTGTTTAAAAGAAAATATATAAAAGAAATACTGTTTTTAACATAAAACTTTTCACCTGCTACTTCAGAGCTCTTTAGAGGGGCATTAGCTCAGTACTGTAACTCAGTACCATCTCTGGATTTAAAAAATGGAGAAGCTTATATAGTTAAGGATAATTTCTCTCTGAAGCTCATTTAGTGACTTGCTGTTTAAGTGAAAGACAACAGATTCAAGCTGTCTTTTTAGGACAGTTGCTTATGGGAAGTAGCTTGTAGGACAGAAAAGGTGGTCTTCTACAGCTTAGTTTGTAGTTTTTCATTTTTCTTCTCTATATTATTAACTTCTGCCCTACTTAAAAAAAAAATAAAAATCTGTGGTTATGCCCAGACAGAATCAGATTTCTGCAATTTGGACTTGCTATACTTGACTTCCAGAGAGCTTAATAATATCCTGTTTCTCAGTGCAACGATGTTCTCTTAGCATCGTTTCTCTGAGGAGGAGTAAAATGCAACTCATTTTCTGGTGAAATATACTACCAAGAAATCTTCCTAGCTGAGCCACTCCAATGTAATATTGCATACTGCACAAAGCTTTTAAATCCTATCCTAGTCAATATTTCCAGCAGTAAAATTCTACTGAGCTTACAGATGTGATGTACATCTAGTTTCCATTTTGTTGTTCTCCATTAATTTTTTCCACTTTCTTCTTTCCTTGCTTTCTGTATTTCAACTGGTTAGCAGCTAACTTTTTTTTTTTTTCAGTACCTATGGATGAGTTTCATGGAAAGCATGAGTTTCACTTAGGTCACTTGTAATTTCTAATAATTAAAAATGCGTGAATGTTCATTTAATTCACTAAATGTCTCCATTCTCTCATCAGACAGCCTCTGAGTTTGTCTTGGTTTACATTATGAGTTAGAGATTTGTTTTTCAAAATGTTTATTTTTTAATTACTGTCAGTTGCATTCAAAGAGTGAAATCTGCAAAAAACCTCTTCTACTAAAATTAGTGGCTAAATTCACTTTGGAGTTTCATCGTGGAATATTTGTCTTATAGATTATAGAAGTCATGATTTGGCAACTTCAGCCTTTCTGTGGAGTGGCCTCTGTAGGACACACGTGAACTCTTTTCAGCTAACAATATAATTATTTACTCATCACTATTTGTAGCAATATCACCTTTATGCCAGATAATATCAGAGTATCAGAAATAGCCTTTTCCCTTTCAATATTAGAGTCAAATCTTATGTCTTTATCTGGTTTATTTTGTTTGACTATAATTTATGGTCACAGATGGAATTTGTTGGACTGTCATAAATTAATGCCAAATTTCAGTTTATGTTATTGTGCCAGTTTGTAAACTGTGGTGTTTGAGAAACAGATGCATGGGCCATTCAACTATTGGCAGTAACCTATGAATCAGGGCTGGATAGATACCTGGATTCAAGTTGTCCAGCTAAATCTCTTTGTGAACATGAAGCAGAGTCAATAGTTAACAGGAGATTTGCCTCAGGAATTACTAAGTAATTGATGAACTTAGTATTTGGCTCATGGGAGCTGAGGGAAAGAAGGAGAGAGGTACTTTGGGGTGTTTCCCTTTGATCTCTACACAATCTTCAAGGTCTGCTTGGGTGCATTGAGTCAACACCAATGGAAAAAGCTTATATAAATTCTCACAGATGCTTCAAAGGCTTCTGCCTTCTTTATGTAAGAAACAGTAAGTGCTGAGGAACCTTGAAGCTTCAGCCATTTAGCAATGTTGAATTCAGCCTTGAAAACAAATGTTCATGAGCAGACACAAATGCAGGCACCTGAAATTCTAACTTTTTCCACTTTTAAAGGGAAATGGACTAATTGAGAAGGGGCAATTTTCCAAACCCTGCCTCTGCAGGAGAAAGTCATATTTCTTGATTCTGTTTTGCCATTACTTGAGTTAGACCGAAATAGAATTTGTGGATTCCCTGTTACTTTGGCTAGACCAAGACTCTTCCAGATCAGCTGAAGGCTTGCTTAACAAGTTAAAGTTCTGCTTCCACATTCAGCAAGGTTCAACTTGTACACATCCAAGTAACAATTCAGAATTTCATGTCAAGCCTAATGTCCTACAACAAATGTCACAATGCAATAAATCATCCTTCTACATTTCAAACTATTACTATTTAGACTATTACAATGGATATTTCCTTGAACAAGCCTTACTTCTCGCAGAGACTCTTCAGACTTTGCCATTGTATGTTGAAGTGACTGTCATTATTTTTGCAGCAGAATATACTTGGCATTTGAAACCCTGATATGTATGCCATTTGTCCTAAACCATTTTCTATAGTACTAAGTGTAAGAGAATAATTATGGCAGCAACTGCTGTAAAAGATTATAAAACTGAGAGAGAAAAAAAGCACAAAAGGAGAAGGCGTCAAGTTCTAGCTGACTGTAGGGAATGTAGAGATATAAGTAAATTTGTAAGGCTCTATAGGCAGCTGGTTTTTAATGACATATTTAGATATGACACATTTCCTAAGGAGCAAGACATACAGTGAGCACAATGCTTAATAATACTGAAGTGAGCATCAATGCAACACCATGTTTCATGCTAAGAAAGAAACTCCTGATCCTTAGAATATTTTACATACCATATGAAGATGTGATTATTTGAATATAATGAGGAAGTAGTCAGTGAATTAATTTAGAAACGTTCCTGGTGGGAATTTCACATTTTTAAAAAACTCATTTCCATTTTTGATATGACATCAAGCTATTTGCATACTACACGAAGGGAGTTTCCAAAGCTTGCTTCATTGAATTGTTTCCATCCTTCTCAGCCTGCTTCTTGCTTGCTATTTGCATATCTTCATGTGGCTAGCTTTGGCTTGTATTGGTATTTGATCAGTAACTGAATATCACCTGAAAGTCTGCATTCACATAAGGACTATCTGTAGAAGAACAGAATAATTCAGTTTTGTCACACTTTCTTATATTTCTGTTTGAGAGGTTTCTTAGTGACTGGGATGTACATTTTCAGACAGCACAAACAGTGATCGTCAGCAATATGCAAATCACAGGCTGAGATTTGAAAATTCCTGGTGAGCAGAAGTTCTAATACTTTGAAACATTTTATTTTTACTTTGCTTGGATTTTTTTTCTTTTACTTTTATATAGCTGTATGTTAAAGCATTGCTAGTAATGTAGCATATTAAAATTAATATTGTAGTGTAATATGAATAGTTAAGAGAACCCAATAATTAGAATAGGAATCATATAATTTTTTAAACTTAGAAAGTCAAATATATTTGTTTTATCTGTCTAGTAAACCTATTTGTTGCACGGTTTCTTTCAGAAATTATTTCTTTTAGACCAGACAATCTTTTCTGATGGAAAATTGTTTCCAACTACAAATCAAAAAGTAGTCCTGAGTAATTCTGTGTTTTATTGTGAACAGCTAGTTTAACTGGTTGTTCTTTAGAATAATTCTGTATCATTATGCTTGCATTGACAGGTTTGCCGAAGCTAAATGCCTGGGAGAAAAATTAAATGAAGTGAGAAATAATATAAGTGAGTACATTTTAGCTTCATTTTACCTTTTAGCTGATGAAATCACAGCATTCAGAGGATATGGGAAAAGATTCTAGTTTCTAAAAGAATAGGCTCAATGCATTACTAAGATTTCCAATAAGGTAAATTGTTAGCTGATAATAGCAGTAATAATTTTATGTACCAGTTTTGATTATTTCAAATACCATAATGTGAAAAACAGCTCCCTTCTTTAACTGACAGAATGTCTGACATTTATCAAAAGGATAAGTTAAGGTATTAATATTGGATTTTCTGAATTTTATTTTCGGATAAAAGTATCCAAAAACATCATTTCAAATTGTGATGTATATGCATTAAGGACTTTACTTATATATAAATTTATATAGCTTCTGATAAAAGAAGATTTCGTTGTTGAATTACCCCTCTGGGCTTCCTTTGTACAGATTAATTAAAGCAATTCTGAGGAGTGCTTCAGCTTGGTGTTCATAATTTTTTGCTTTAGGGCCCCAACAGCATATGCTTAGCTTCCAGTTTCAGATTGTTCAAAGTCAAAAATCACCTACAGATACATTCAACCCCAAGCTAGGTCTTATCTGGTCCTCCTAGCAGCATTTGATATGTTCCTAGTTGATATCTGAGTTCTGTTGATTCCAAACCTGTAGCTTCTTTCCTAAAAATTGGCTATCCAGGCTCTCCATCAGATGTGAAACACAGTTTTGTCCTCTATCGCTGAAGTCCTTGGAGATCAGGTCCACATCCTCCTGTATGCACACATTCAGCTGAACCAAGTCTCTTCAAGCTTCCAGATTCAGGCTGTGAGGGACACATCTGGCATCCAGGTCCATTGCTCTCAGTTTCTATCTCTCCTTCCTCTTTCGGTGGCACCAGCACGGATATGGACAGTGAAGTCATTATCATCACTTCTTGTCTTATAACAGTAGCTGACTTCTGGGAAAGGACAAAAATTTCATGGCACTCCTGACAAGTGCTCTGTACTTTCACCATAGCCATGATTATATGCTGTGATCATGAATGGTAGCGACTGCCAGATTCCCCTCCCAATCACCTTTGGGTACACCACAAGTCCCTCAGAGATATTATGAAGTATATTTAAAGTTATGTCAGCTGAGGAAGGCCTCAGCCATGTTGGCACTGTGTTTTCAAATCACAGCACAGAGGGTGTTTGGAAGGGATCCAGAACCAGAGGCATCAGGTGCTGAGCCCTGCTGTAGCAGCATTCTGAACTCTGGGTTATTTCTATAACACATGACACTTGAATCGACCTGTCTTCTCTCAGTAGGCTCATTTGTCTCCTTCAGACTGGCCAGAACATAAATGTCAGTGCAGAACTTGTGCATGGATATCCACAGACTGGTCCATGCAAGTAGAATTTCAATATCCACCTTGCAACTGTGGGTGTCTCCAGTGTCCACATAAGCTCACTTAAATCCTGCCAAGTAGGCTTTTTCCTCTGGTAAACTTGGAAAAGCAGGTTAAACCTACTGGGGAGGATAATACATGTTATTCTCCAAGTAACAGGAAGCATCTCCAAGGTGAATAATGCCTGCAGCTTTTGGGCAGAGGTGTGTACATATGTGGCAATAAGTAGCCACACACAAGCGTTCTCAGTGCCTGGGGCTGCGACTGTGCTGCTTGAAGACAGGAGCCTAGCAGCCTCTTTACATACACCTTATATCTGTTGCAAATGTCTTAGGGAGAGAACAAATGTTTGGAGAGTGTGGGAGACAGTACAAGAAGGGGTGGGACACATTCCACTCCTGAAGGTCAGTCCTCACTTGTAGTGTCATGTTGGGACAAGACTTGTGCAGGGACACCCTCTACGACATCAGGTTGCTCAAAGCCCCATCCAACCTGACCTTGAACACTTCCAGGGATGGGCCATCTACAACTTCTCTGGGCAACCTGTTCCAGGGTCTCACCATGCTCACAGAGAAAAATTTCTTCCTAATATCTAAGCTAAATCTATGCTCCTTCAGCTTAAGGCCATTACCCCTTGTCCTATCACTACAGGCCCTTATAAACAGTCCCTCTCCAGCTTTCCTGTAGGCCCCTTTAGGTACGGAAGGCTGCAATAAGGTCTCCCTGGAGCCTTCTCATCTCCAGGCTGAACAACCCCAACTCTCTCAGCCTATCTTCATAGGAGAGGTGCTCCAGCCCTCTGATCAGCTTCGTGGCCCTCCTTTGGACTTGCGCCAATAGGTCGATGTCCTTCTTGTACTGGCGACCCCAGAGCTGGACACAGTACTCCAGATGGGGTCTCATAAGAACAGAGTAGAGGGGCAGGATCACCTCCCTCAACCTGCTGGTCACGCTTCTTTTGATGCGGCCCAGGATACAATTGGCTTTCTGGGCTGCAAGAGCACACTGCCAGCTCATGTTGAGCTTCTCGTTCACCAACGCCCCCAAGTCCTTCTCCTCAGGGCTGCTCTCAATCTGCTGTCCACCCCGCCTGTAGTTGTGCTTGGGATTGCCCCGACCCATGTGCAGGACCTTGCACTTGGCCTTGTTGAACTGAAGCAAAGTAGATGTAGCCTCTTAAGACTCTATTTCCACAGATCCCCGCAAAATCTAAAAGAAATCCTTGGTTTGGACTGAATTGCTGTGGGATTTTCCCCAATAAGTTAGGCAAAGCTTCTGATAGCTATAGCGCAGTAGAGTATGGATTTTGCTGCAATTAAAAGCATCTGGTTTAAAATTTGGTTAAGTTCTTCAGCGTTAGAAGTGAAACAGTGAAGTATATTTGAGGAACATGAATGAAACAAAAATCAGACTGCATATTCATATGTATATATAACCTAAACAGCCAAACTGATCCCTTGAACAAAACAAGCAGCTCTATAACAAATCAGTAGTATTCCACTGAACTTGACAACACTTACGTGCCTCCTAAAGGAAACTGTAATAGCTTGTAGTCCACACGAATGTTGAAAAGCTCCTTTAAGAATCAAACAGAAATGTCTCCACAGTTCTAAGAAAAATTGCAAAATTACACATGTGGTTTTGTTTTGGTATATAAAGTGCAGTTACAGCTAAAGTGTTTTCAAACTGAAAATGAATTTTCTTACTCTTTTTATTTTGGTAGTAAACTGGAAAAATAGTCTTTTCATTTAGTTCATACAGTAATCCTACGGTATAAGCAAGAGATTCCATCCATGTTGTACCCTTGTATAGCTATCCTTATGCTGACCTATGCAGATTATGTAGATGCACACTACTTTCTGGATGGTTTTTAAACACTGATGTCTGAAGCTTGAGAGTGATCATATTGTACAGTCCTTCCTTCAATTTTTTCTGTGTAACTTTATGCAGCATGTGAAAATTAGCACTCTGATTAATATAAATAGTAAATTTTATTCATCTATCATTTTCTTCTATCCAGCCTTCTTTTGATCATAGTTGTTAATAAATCTACCTGTTAGCACCTCTCTAACAATTATTAAATCTTTGCATCCAGTCACTTTTTGGCTTATTCAGCTTAGCCAATGCAATTGCACTAGTTTATATAGTTTAGCAGCCTGAAACAATTTTTGAGTTCAATCTGTCTCATCATAGCATACATACTCAGAAGACCATTAAAGATGCTAAGTAAGGTTACTAACCTGCCAAATTTTTACTGAAAATGTGGTAGGAGAAATAAGAGTCATCTGCGGCCTGCAACTAGATCTTTAATTTACTTTTATTGTTGTTTTGGTTTCCTTAAGCATTCCTGGCTGCCTTGTTGTGCACAATCAAGAACAGATCCCATCAATATCACTTTCTGTTATTTCTAAGCTACACTCAGTAGTATAAAACTATGCACCACAGAGGCCATACAGCCCATTTCATGCAATCTGATTATATTTTGAGATAGTGACAGCAGTTGGCTGTAACTTTTATGTCATAAAACCCCTTTCATTCTGACTTTGGAAATATTAGTGTTTTGCAGTAAAATGTACACAAAATACTCCAAGCACTTCTCAATTCCACCAGCATTTCCAAAACATCAGGAAGTTAGGGCTGGAAAAAGAAATTTGCAGTAAGATTTTCAGGGTAGGCTTTTGCTGGTGTTATTGCTTCCATAAAAAGATGAAAGAAAACAATGTCTAGATGTAAGCTGGAGTTTAAGTGTAGAATGACTATAATATCAGAAATGAGACATTGTGGCTAGCATGCCTCTGTGCTACTATACCACATATTCCTGGATTCTAGCTCCTTCTGTGTTTAATAGCACTGCAGAGAATGCAGAGATCTTTAAATTATTTTTATGGAAAACAATATGTATATCTTAGATTTTTCATGATGCTTACTTTTCACAATGACCATCTAGAAATAAGGTGAATTTTACTGTAGGATGAAAATTGTCTTTTTCTGATACTTAAAAAAGAAGAAGAAAAAGAGGGAAGTATTTCTAAGACAGGTAATTGTAGCGATCCTGTTTACTGCATTATCACACAAACTTCTGTATAGGCACAAGTAAAGGAGCTGAGGGCTTTGGTGCAAGCATTGAGGGGCACTTCTTTTTTGAAAGTCAGTAAGCTGCATAAACACACCATCGGAAGGCAGAGAAATGGAGTATGGGCTTTGAACATTTAGGCGTATCTGGATTGGTTTGAGTGAACTATGCAGAATTGTTTACATCTGACTGGAGAATGTACCCAAGGACTAGACTTGAAAAGACACATACAGAAAACCAACATGAGTAAAACTGGAAAGAAATAACTGAGAGGTCACAGAACTAATGAGAACTCTGTAACCAGCGTAGGAGAAGTGGAAATTGGGCCAGCACTGACATACAAATAAATTTTTGCCTGTCTAGTCCAACATTAAGTACTTTTAAAATGTGTATTTCACTGGTTAAAGAAAAAAAAAAAGGGTTTATTTTCTTGTGAAAAAACATGCTGTGCCACTGCAAGTGTTTTTGTATTGTATTGTTTCTAAAGAGTTAGGGTTTCTAATAAGAACTATAGATCCTTTTGATATTGTTGAAAAAGACTTAGTGAAAAAAAAATTGATGCTGAAGCCAAGGATTTGATTTCAGAATAGGGAAGGTATAGAATTTCTTCTTGCAAAAAATTGAGTGATTGTGCCTAGCACATTGTGATGGGTCAGCCTTGGCTGGCTACCAGACACCCATCCAGCCGCTCTCTCATTCCCCTTCCTCAGCAGAACAGGTGGAGAAAGTAAGAAAAAAAAGTTCATGGGTTCAGATAAAGATGAGGAGATCACTTGCCAATTACCATCACAGGCAAAACAGACTCAAGCTGGAGAAATTTAATTTATTGCCAATTAAAATAGACCTGGATGTTGAGAAACAAAGACAAAACCTCTGAAGTCAAAAATTCTCTCCTTATCAGGGTTAGCAGGAGTTTTATTTCTAGGATGCTGTAATGAACAATGTGGTTTTACATCATTACCGAGAACATCCTGTGTGTAAGGATCTGACAGTAAGGATTAGCCATCCACATCTGAAAAAACTGCAAAGCATTAATTAACAACAAAATGACCCAAAAGCTACTACATTGATCACACAGCAAATTAGAGTTGGGGGAATTAAAAGTGCTAGTTTTGGCATAAACGGATGTATTCATTCAGAATTTAGTGACTATATAAGTTGCCTATATACAAGAATATGCTACACGTCAGATGCATTTAAGATTAGTAAAGATTTCCAGTTCATCCCTGTAAATGTCTGTCTATTTTGGGGTGTTTATACTGCTATGAGATTTAGTTTTTTCCTAAAGGAAAAAAAAAGCATACTAAATGGTAATTAATGCCCAAAGGGAAGCAGCTGTTGTTTTTAGT
This sequence comes from Balearica regulorum gibbericeps, assembly GCF_011004875.1. NCBI lineage: Eukaryota > Metazoa > Chordata > Aves > Gruiformes > Gruidae > Balearica > Balearica regulorum. The sequence goes on along the minus strand of NC_046186.1, from coordinate 93,767,411 downwards.
CTGTCCAGAAATCAGCTAACGTTATGATTGAAGCTGGGAGTGGAAGGGCAAACTCATGTGGGAGTAATAACTGTGTGAGGAAACAGGCACTCTCGGAATGAAAAAGGGTAGGTGGGTGGATTATGTGCACATGATGTTGATGATGCAGCTATACCCACAGGAATGCTGAGATGTTGCACTGCTCTGCCTCATGTCAAGCTTTGATTTTTAGTGCACAAGATCATAGGATGCCAAAGCAAATTATAATCTTTAGTGAAGGCATGTCCTAGTATTGCAAAGCAAGATTATCGAAGCATCTTCATTTAATTTGCTTCCAAATTATTCAAATAATTGACCTTTTATATCACAGTTAATGGAGTTCTACACTGAAATGTCGAGGACTGGAGGAGAGTGAGGACAAGGCTTAGCAGTGCTCAAGGATATTGATTCTGATTCACTGCTTTGTACCTTGTGCTGTTATTTCTGTGAATGCAAAGTTAGATGTGAAACCTAATCAGAACCTAAATAATGTAAAACCTGATTTTATAATCACCTTTTTCTCTATGTACAAGATTCTATGTACGTATACATAAAAAATTATTTTGTTATGGTCCCTCTACCTCCCCATGGAGATAAGCCAAGTAGACCTACTTCTAAACTCCAAAGTAAGAATATTTCATCCAAGGTTTTTCTTTATACCTGCACAACTTTATGAAGGGACCTGACAGCAACCTTTTTTGCATAGGTAAGAAATGCAATAAGATGAAGTGATATTCTTCAGGCAGAGGTGGTCTGAGAGCACTCTGTTGGCTACATTGTGTATCTACATAGTTTTAGCTTCACGTGCAGGCAATAAATTACTTTGAGAAAGGAGAATCAGATAGTTAAGAACTAGAATCCCAAGGATGATATTAGGAATGCTATGCATATTTTAGGCCATGATTATATAGACTGAAAGAATTGAGGGAAGTCATGCATGAGGAAAAAGCATGTTTTAAGCTTTTGCTGAAGAAGTATATGTACTTAGGAAGGACAGAAATTTTCTGTTGAAGAAAAATTCCATGCTTTACATGGAACCTAAATGAAATGAAAATGCTGTGATGAATTGCTGCATGAAAAGACAATTCATCAAAATCAACATGTTGCTTTCTTAAAACTCAATACCGTTGGTAGTAGTATCTGTTGATTTTATATTAATATAAATATTCTGAATCTGAGACTTACTGGACATTGTTTCAGCCATGAATGAAATAAGGCTATAATAAGGGAGAAATTACTGTGCTTTGAAATGCATTCCATTCTTCAGTGTAATATTCTGAGATGCTTACTCTGTTATGGAAATAAACATTGAGACTTCATAGCTGCTGATTAGTATAATTCACTGTTCTAGTTTAATTCCAGAAAGTATGAAGTACTTACGCAGACTTATATCTGATATACGTGCTCAGTGAATTCTACTGGAAATGACTAGTGCAGAAGAAACATGGCAAGATTGGGTTTAAAAAGGGATTGAGAAACTCCAAGAAGAAAGGTTACATTCCACAGGCAAATCTGGTTCAAATGAGATGCAAACAACTCATAAATAAAAGAATTCAGTATGCAGATTTAATGAACAATAACTCAATAATATCATTCCACAGTGTTTCATTCTTCAGGTATCTTAGTATGAATTGCTGTTTTCAGCAGAGACCTTTAAAGACCGTGGAACCTGAAATCTTGAAATCTTCACTCAAGAAAAACTCTAACTGAGGTCAGTTTGAGTTCTACTTGTGTAAGGATTGAAAAGAAAATTCTGAAGAGATTTCCCCATTTGGCTTTATGGGTTTAGTTGATAAAAAGCAACAAGCATTAGATATAGTAGTAATTGTTTTAAACAGACAAATCATATCACTTGTCTTGTGAAATATATTGCAATATAGTCGGCCTTTGAGGTCTCCAAAGCTGCCTCCTTGAACTGCATTTACAATTTCACCAAACTTTATACCACTGAGGCTGCTCAGCCTTCTGATGTTGAGAGTAATCCATTGTTGTATGCTCAGCCCATCACTTTAGGATTCTTCTCTATTTAAAAAGTGGTTACCTTTAAAAGTTTTCTCATTCCTGGTCTTCAGAAACGATACAACAGGTATGATGTGGTCTTTTGAGTGCTTTTTCTTATTTTACAAGCAGTTGTTTCACCCTATGGAAGTGTTGTATACTTCCCTTAAACATTACACTGAGTTCTGTGTCACAAGAGACATAACTTACAAGAACAGCAAGAAAATTTGGTTTTTGCTATTTATCTTGTTCTTTGATTAGAGTCCGTTCTTGATGTAGAAAGTTCCCTGAGAACCAAGCGTTAACATATTCATCAATGCTTGACATTAAAAAACTCGGGGTCCCAGATTTCCGTCACAGACAGAAATCTGAGCAATGCGGTGAAACTAACGGGCTCAGGACATGCTGAGTATGTGCAAGTGGGCACTCGCGCAGCACATGCTGTGCAACCCATCCAGCACACTCTGTAGGTGTCAAACGTACTGCGTGTGCCCAGATGACTTCTACAAAGCCCGCTCGCGTCACTCTGCATGCATTCTGCACGTGCAATGATTTATGTGTCCAGGATTTCTGGCTGCCTGGCAACTGCTACCTCAGCTGAACTGCTCACTACCTGAGAAACTCCAGCTGAATGGCCAAATCAGCAATCTAGAACAAGCTGAAACAGTGGTTTACCATGAGACGCAGGAGATTTGGCAAGTACACGTCAGTGTAGACTAGAAGATCTCTGAAAAAAAAGAGACTGCTTGACTGCTGCTTCACCACTTCTGTTCCAGCACTGGGATATATATGTATAAACAAAGCCTTGATACACTTAGTCTCCACGGATATCTTTTCCCCTGGGAAGCTCCCTGCATGTTGCGGATGTCCTCTGCCACTTAACAGAGAGTCAGTCTTGGTCTCAGGATACATGAGTTGTGTCAGAAAAAGGAACACAAGTAGTATTTCTACCATATTTAGTCTCGGGTGTGTAACTGTGCTGTTTACTCCTGAAGGATGTCACTTCTGACTAACATAAAGCACATTAGGTCTGCAAAACCTGCAGTCATCTGTGAGAAAAACAGTAGAGAAAACAGACCATGGGGACAAACAGTCCCCAGATGTAATTTCCCAGCTGGGATGTTATTCAATGTGGCCCAGTGCCTAGAAGCCCCAGTCTGTTTCTGATCTCCAGGTCAGTTTCAAAGCAGTTTTGAAATAAATGAGCATGTTTATGTGTCCACCAAAAATAGCAGTAGCTGTTAAAGCTGAAGCCATTCAGCATGGCTGACACAGTCTTCAGATTCTTTCTCCTTAATTTCTTGGCCCAATTGTTTTGCAACCTAATGCTGAAAAAACATAGTTCCTATGTGTGTTTGTTTTGGATAAATATCTAATCATCGTGCCATTATGACTGCAGTTTTGGAATCTATTTTTTAAATGTTACATTTTGATTTTTGGAAGCATGGAATTGAAAACATAGCAAAACAGCTGAGTTTCTGCAGATTTTATTTTCTTAACCACCTTGTCACCATCTGCAGTTTGTTCTCTGTTAGAAATGTGATTTACTTTGCTTTGCAGGATGCTCCATCTTACTTTTCTGTTTGGTTACAACTCCTTCCATTTTAACTTATTTCCTTCTTTCAGTGATGAAATACTACTTACTTTTACCCTGACCCTGTTAAGGTTGTTTTTCTACCGATGCCTAACTCACTTAAGGCATAATTTCTATGGCTCACTTTAGCCAGGGATCTGTAGAGCATAATATAAAAATGCCGTGATCTCTCACAGTATCTTTCCTAAGATCTCTGTCAAGGTGCTGTAATGCAGAATGGGTGCCATGCAGTTCACACCGGCCTGGCAGAGAGCTACAGAATGGTAACTGGTTGCTACCATCTTGGGGCAGACTCAGCGCTGTGATGAAAGTTTCCAGAACCTATTTTCTTGGTCTAGGAGCGGCCAGTTGGCTCATAAGATAAAGCAGAGTGCGACAGGAATGTATTTTTCTTTCTTGCCAGCAGTTCAGTGAAAGGCTCATGTTAATGAATTTTTGTTTCCTCACAGTGTAGTGAGTCAGAGTAATCAATTAACTGCCTTGTTTGTAATCAACAAATCAGGAGAGACAATCCATCTTTGCTATACTTACTGTAGGCAATGTAAACATTATAGGTCTACCTCTTGTCTCACTTCAGAGGTACACCTAGGCTGCTGTAACAGAGCTGTCTCTTTTGCTACTGCTCCAGCGCGTGGTCATGCTTGGGCAATTGTCAGAGAAGACAGAAGGAAAGATGTCATTGCTGTGTCTCTGGCCTTAGCTGGCGTAGGATTTGTCTTCCCTGCTCTGTTATAGCTGAGACTGACGAGAGAACCAGGGAGTCCTAGCAGCTTTCTGGCAGCCTGTCTCCTTTTTCTGCTCCTCCCTGTAAGAAGAGGATACCATCTTCAGTAATATAAAATGGCCTTTGCAGCAGCACTCAGGAAACTTATTTTGGAAGGTACAAGTCTTTTGGCTTCAGAGGGCAATGCATACGTTTATGCCAATGCTAAATATTGTCCATTGTTTCAGGGTAGCTTACATATGTTTGGTTTTACTTTCAAACAATAGGCAATGCCCCCGGGTGACAGTGCATAGGCTGGATGGGTCCTTAGAATGAGAAAACACCATTTGTCAAATGACTTACTCAGAAAATACCAATCTGAATGAATTCATTTGAACAGCTCTATTATGCTTCCCTGATGTGCTATTCTTTAAACAGAGGAACCTTATTAGTGTAACAGTCACTCCAGGCCTACCATGTTAATGTTTTCTTTGGATCTGTGTTGGGATCTACATATGTAGGAAACATTTTCATTTTCTAATTATTACAAATGATATTCTGTTCTTCAGAAACAAAAGTATTTTCAGGGTAAAAAAAATTATGCTCAGGAAGAAACCAAGTAAACACTTTTTACTTAAGGTTTTCACTTCAATAACTAAAATCAAATGGACCAAGTTCACTGTATTTAATCAAGCTATGAACTGCCATGACTGTAAACTTGGAAAAGTACCTCTCAGTAACAGATTTTCTGCTTGTAGGCTGTCTACAGACTGAAAACAGGTAGTCATTGCTGGATTGCTATACTGCATTTTGCTGTTTTATTAGGCTACGAAGTTCTTAAGTCAGGCTGTTAAATTTGCTCTTTTAAAGAAAAGATGCTAGATGATAGTTAATGCTATATTATAGGAGGTTTTTTAAATCCTACAGTCTTTTGTACATTTTCCTTGATCATATCTGTCTTTAGTACTGGATGGCCTGAGATTTTTATGAGTGAAGAATCAAACCTTCAAACTCTAGAGAAGCAGACCATAGCTTCTTCAGAGTAGCACTGTCAAAGAATTCTACCCCTTCATGAGCACAGAAATAGAAAATTGTTTTTCATAGGATCTTGTGGCTCATTTACACATCTGGACAGCTTTCATGCAGACTTGAAGTATGGGCATACATACTTTCATGTACTAAAATGCAATAGCTGTTTTGTTCTAATCAAATGAGTTCCTAAATCATGTAGGACTAGTGATGTCACCACAGCTGGTTGTGAATATTGAAAAAGCAGCACAATCAACAGAGAATACCTGTATTATGAAGATGTTCACATGCACTTTACTTAAGGCTGATGGCAGACATCTGTTCAGAGCTGATGATATCATTATGCCAGTTATATAGAATCAGGTTGCGTTTTAAATTGCTGAGCAATTCAAGAAGCAGACTTAGGCTTACCCACAAGAGTAAATATATACTGTATCTTTACAGAAAGCTATTTCAGATTTTACTGGGGTGCCAATAGGTGTCTAACACTCAAAAAGCCATTTCCCAAAGGCTTAGTGTACTAGTACTTTACTAGTAAATGAGCATTAAAAAAAAAAATCATATACCTATTCTCAGTTTTCTGTCACCTTGAAACCTTGACATGCTCTCAAAACATGGTAGCATATCTAAGCAGCTTCAGCACCATGTTTTTATTTATTTATTTGATTTTGATTTTGTGTCGTATCTGTCAGATTTCTAATGTCAGTCTGTCTCATCTGACCAGAAGTCACGCAGCAATATGAGCTCAATTCGAGGACAATTTCTTGGGTAAGATAGCAAAATTTTAAAAGGTTGTGAAACTGAAGTATATAGTCAGGCCTGGAACTCTATACTTAATTTTCTGTTGGGCAACCCTGGCCAGAAAAAATATCACAAAATGAAACTGGACATCAAATTGTTGCATAGAAATTACAAAGCCATGAAGGCAGTATTATAACAGAAAATAGCCGTGTCCATACTTGGATATATTCACTCTCTGTTCAAAATATTAGCTAAGACCAATATATTATTACTACAAAACTTTTTGAGGGTAAAATTCTTTGATTTTGCCTGTTTGTGCTTTAAGAATCTTTATTTATTTTTTTACCTTCTTAAATCTGGACATTAAAAACAAAAAAAGAGAGAGAGGAGCTGTATACAAAGCTGTTCCTCTGACTTTATTTTCCTTATTCTTTCTCTTCACATTAATTTCTCAGAAATAATCAAGAGATAAGTTGCATTTAGTCAAAGTTCTAAATGCAAAGATTATGATTCCTTATCCATATGGCACTGCTTTTCAGCCGTGCTTTTTGGGCCAGTTTAATATTTAATTCATGAACAAATAGACGTGATAAACAACAGAGCAACAGTTTCCAGATGTGCATCATTTCTGTCTCTTTTCCAGCATATGAAAAGAAGATAGATACACATAGATAGAATGTTTGTCAACTTTGGACAACACCTAAAATAACATTCTGGCATCTAAGGTATAGCCTAAATGAAATATAGGCACCTAAATTCAGGAGAGCTATCTAGGAAAAAAAAAAAAAACCCAAAACCCAAAACTATTCACTTTAATTCCTGAAATACAACAAACTGCCTTTGCTTGCACATACAGAAGCACTACTTTATTGACTGAGCTGCCTATCTCCTACCCATTGAGAATCCAGAAATATGTCCTTCTGCTGAAGTCTCTTGGAGTGCGCTTAGCTGCGAAACATCCATGCTTGGCTAAAACTGCCTGCGCAGCATTGAGTTCAACTTAAAAAAATCCCAGCTGGGTAGTGACAGCCAACCTTGGGACAATAGAATAAAGGTCTGAGCATTTGTTTCCAAATTCAGAAAGCATCCAGGTTCTGAGTTCCAGTTTCAAGGAGATGTTGAACTGCAGTCCATAGCCCTTGGTGCTTTTTGTTGGTTATCCCAGATAGCCCAGTATTGCGTATATGTGGACTGTTAGGAATTTATGTGCGCTAGCCACTTCCCATGCTCTGCTTTCTACGGAAAGGAGTCCTGTGCTTTTGGGTGAATGGGAGCTGTGGTACCTGCTAGCATTTCCCTCATTTAGATGAATGGGACCTTGGGGAACACCTCAACAATTTTGGCCTATGCAGCCAATGACAGTCTGTACTTAGAGGAAGAGAGAGGTCCAGAATCCTGTCATCAGAAAAGTAAATTCAGTTTCTGTACAGTTTTGCTATATTGCCCTATCAAAACTTTTTTTTTTTTTTCCTATGCCAGCCAGAAGGTTTGAAAGGCTATTAGAAAAAAAAATGTGGGATAAAGGGTGCTGTGGAAATGCAGGCCAAACAATGAACAGTTACAGGAAAGCACATCAGTCAGAAAGTGTAAGTAATCATCTTGTGAGGAAAAAAAGTATGATGTAATCTGGCCAGAAGTAACAAGAATATGTAGGAAATGAGGGGGGAGACTTAATATGGAGGTTAGATATAAATGCATAGAAACGGAGACAGAGTTTAGCGGACTATATATTGAGTAGCTCAAGGAATAATCAGTGAAGTTAAATACAGTGTCATACTATGGCAAAGAGTGGCAAAGACTGCTGTCTCATAAGCATTCTGTCTGCAAATTTGATCATGCATGAAGGTATGAGATGTGTCTGTAAAAACTGTGATTGCCTTAGCTGAATATGGCAAGGAAGGGAACTTGCCTCGGTCAGGTATTTTAAATAGTAGTCTCAAAATGTGCAGTATCCTACATCATAGTAAATCTATGCAGTTGCATCCATGATATTTAAACTTCAAAGAAAGAGAGTATGTTGACAAAACTGTGTATCTCCAAGTGTGTGTGTTTGTGGGCTGAGTTTAGGCTGTGGTTTGCAGCTGTAGATTTGGTGTGGAAGTCAGCATTGTGCTTCCAAGTCTGAACCTGTCTTCTTTCCCAGGGTCTCTGACTGATGAGTTCTACTAAATACTATCAGCTCCCTTGCTCCTGCTGGTGTCTCCCATCTCTTTGCTGGCAGTTACTGTCTTCAATCCTTTCTTCTGGGGACAGCGGGCAAAAGAGAGTGTTTACTAGTATTTCAGACATTCCATGTGACTTGATGATAGTGCCACAGCTTAAATTGCCTGTATGCTTGTGCTGAGATGCGAAACTGTGCTGGCAGAACGCAGGCAGACATTTTCTTCTACCCATTCTGCTCTGGGGGCAGTAGCCTTTGACAGCAAACCTTGGGAAGGAGGGAAGGACAAGGAAAAAGGAGAAAGGAGAGCCAGTAAAATCTTAAATCACTGCAGATGTTTCTTCAGTGAACAACAGGCAGAAATCTGCTGCAGCAGGTTATACTTTACAGTATGTTACCTCAAGTATTGTCATAAATATATTTTTCATGCTGATGAGGGCTGTATTTCATACCTTGAAAAGTGTGTATGCTATAGTCAGGAGGCTCTGAGTGCTGCAATAGTGGGTATTTTTCCTGATGACTCCAAGGGCTTTCTGAAAGTTAGGATTTGTCAGATTACATGGGGATTTGGCCAAACATGTATGCCAAAATGGAGCATTTGCATCAGAAGTAGTGTTTAGCCAGGTTACTAGTGCAGACTACTGTGCCCCTGTACGTTACCCTAATAGAGCTGATTGGCATGTTTTTGCCATTGGAGGATGACAGAGGTTGCAAAGAAGAGTCAGAATTTTCCCCAAATATTTCTCTGGGTCAGAGAAAGGCTGAGCAATTTGTCTGCTTTTAGTGCTGTAGGATTCTGAATTAGAACAGAATCTTTTTTTTTTGTTCCATGACTTTTCTTGTCAGATACTTTTTATCATAGGTTGTGTTCTCATACAATTTCAGTACTAGATTTTCAAAAGTATCTTACACATCTAAGATATCCAATATCTCTGAATATTCTCCATTGGAGAAATTACTGTATTCCAATATCTCCATTTGGGTTCAATGTCTCCTACTTTCAGAAATCCTTTGTAAGCTGTTACAACTCAGACCTCAAGCTCAGTTAAAAATATCTCTCTACCAACTCATGGAAGTTATGTGATTAACCTCCTCAGAGGTTAGAGTCCCTAAAAGCCTATCTCAGTGATTATTTGCCGAGTATAGAGCTCTAATTTGTGCTAATTCAGCAGGACTCCTTACTCCTGATTCAAGTGGATGTATGCAACTTTATGAATCAAATTTAATAGATCCAGAGTCTTGAGTAGGTCTTCATAGTTGCGTGATAGCTGGGTCCAACTGTATATGTAGGGGCATTGCATTACAAAAAACAACCCCACGTATTTCCTGTTGTGATTTAGCTCTGGCCGGCAACTGATCACCACATAGCCACTTGCTTACTTCCCCCATAGCGGGATGAGGGAGAGAATCAGAAAGGTAAAAGTGAGAAAACTCATGGGTTGAGATAAAGACAGTGTAACAGGTAAAGCAAAAGCTATGTGCGCAAGCAAAGCAAAATAAGGAATTTCTTCACTCCTTCCCATTGGCAGCCAGGTGTTCAGCCATCCCCAGGAAAGCAGAGCTCCATTACACCTAATGGTGACTTGGGAAGACGAATACCATCACTCTGAGTGTCCCTCTTTCCTTCTTCTTCCAGTTTTTTTTTCCTAAGCATGACATTATATGGTATGGGATATCCCTTTGGTCAGCTGGGGTCAGCTGTCCCAGCTGTGTCTCCTCCCAACTTCTTGTGGACCCCCAGCCTACTTGCTGATGGGGTGGTGTGAGAAGCAGAAAAAAAGGTAGATGTAACACTTAGACCATATAGCATTATTAGGGACCCAAAATGCCCCGGAGGGTGAGTTCCAGGACTGTGAGGTTCCCTGGATGCATAAGATGTTCCGCTAGATATTTTCTGTAGAGCCTTCCTACCCTCAAGCCAATCAACACTCCCACCCAACTTGGTGTCATCTGCAAACTTACCAAGTTCACCCTCAGTAAATTTCCAGACTTGATCTTAAACGTCTTTTCCAACCTAAACAATTCTATGATGTAACACCAAAAATTATTTAAAGATGGAGAACGAGATACAGCATCCTAGCTGAGATATGAGGGTTTCAGGATCTCCTAGATGGAATGACTTCTTAAGCTAAACACAGGCTTGGAAAATGTAAAATAATAGCAAAGTATTAAAAAATGACAAGAAATGAGAGGTTATTGATGAAGGCTCCAGCCTGTCAATTACTAAGTCAGAAGTGACCCTTCATCAAGTTAAAGGTCTATCCACATCAATAACAACAAATATTCTCAAAGGGAGGGAGTTAAGGTTGTAGGTGTACTCAGCTTCTCCAGTATTTTAATACTTTCAGTTAGCAGTCTTTGAAACTTTATAATAGTATTAAATGGAAGATCTGATAAAATATAAGAGAAGCTTTAAAACCTGTAATGTGGACTCGAACAAAACCAAACCCTTACTTTTTAGAATCAGTATTTTTTTAATTGTAACACACTCATTTTTGTATTGCCCCGAAGCTTATGCATTATTGTCAAAGCATTCATTGTCTGTAATAAATCGGAAAATAATTTCAGCTCCTTGAAACAGTCTGGAAGAGCGCAAAGACAAGAAGTTAAAGGACAGCCATACTACTCAAGTTATGGATTCTGTCATATTTAGTGAGCACATAGGATACTTTCCTTCTGCTTTACATCAGTCTTAATTAGACTTCTCTATTCCATTTTGTCCTCTCCATTTCCCTCCTTGCTTTTGTCTCCTGTCACAAAGCTGAAGTTCTGTGTTACCAGTTCATGTCTTTTCCATACCTCAGGATGGTACATGTGTCCAGAAACACAGGCCAAAACCAACAGATTTATCACAGCCTTAATGACAGCTGGCTGCATGCAGAGTGAATTCTTAAATTCCCCAAAACTACTTTTTTGCCAAAACATGTGGAGTTGCAGCATTCAACATTTTATTGGGACTGTTATCTCCAAATGAAGAATGACTCCACTGGAAAAAATGATTTGGTATCAGCTGCAGGCCTATTTTTAGCTTCTTGTTTGGTGAAACTTCAGAAAACATAATTAGCCATATGTTGAGAGATTTTTGCCAAGTCTTAAATTCAATTTTTGCAAACCACATTTAAGCACTACCTTGTCTACAACATTACACTGTTGGAATCAGAAGACATGGGGGTTTTTTGGGAGATTGTGATTCTTCATATTTCTTTGAGTCAATATTTGTGTTTATGAAGGTTGTAGAACTGGCAGTACTAAAGACTGAAATCTTTCCTTTGTTTATACGGGACGGTCTGTGCAGGCAACACTGCTGGAATCATCCTCTACTTCTGTCACTTATGAACATCAAGCTTTGCATTGGGGTGATGGTGTTCTCAGAGGCAGAAAAGTAGAGCAGGTCAGAAACATTCATTCTCCCCCACAAGTATTTGTAGTGAAAACAGAACAAGATTACTTTAATCAAAAACATGTACAGAAAATGTTAAGATTTTGTCAAAGATAAGAGTTTCTACGTGAAAACCAGGGTTTTTTTTCCAAAGGAAATCTAAATAAACTGTCAAATTTCAAATTGGATTAAAACAAATTGAAAGATTAAATCATATCTGGCTAAGTCTTGGTATGGAATTATAGTCAGGTGCTTCATGATACCATCACGTCCTCTGAACCAGAATTCCTGTTTGGGCTACTTTTCCCATAATACAATTACAAATTTTCCTCAGGAAGTTTTCTGTGAATTGAAGTTCAGTTTTTGCTGTCCTGAAAAAGCAGTTTGGACTATGTGAATTGGATAAATGTCACCTTTCTATTTCTATCCATAGAAGAAAAATAAAAGTCTTTTGCTGTAAGAATGGTAAGACTGGATTTTTATTTTTCTAGCAGAAGGAGACGTTTTCTTTGGTTCCCCTCTGATTACAGGTGGTCTGGTTCCAACTTCTCATTCTTTCAGAAAGCTGCCAAATAGAAGACGGAAGAGATTTCTTACAACATCATGGTCCATGTCATGGATGGAGCAGAAGTGTATGGAGGCTAGAATGAAGGGAGGGAGTAACATTTGGGACAGTTCCACACTGCTGGCTGGTGTAACAAAGCTTGCAATAAAATTAGGGCTTCTGCAGCCTCTGTGCATTCAGTCCCATCTGTACTGAGGGTAAATGCTAGGTAATTGGAATTCAAGCCTCTTGGCTATAATCATTTAAAAACCAGTCCCCATATTCTTCCATTTCCACATATTTGTATTGACTGCAAGCTGTTATCTGTCTGTTCGATCTTACTTTCACTGACTTGTTTGGCTTGCTGTTTTTCTGTTGACCTCATTGCCACTTGATAGAAATTTACGCAAAACATTTCGGTTGCTGCTGATCTGTTTCTAGCAAGGTTAAAGAAAGAGCAATAACGCTACTAAAAACATTTATTGACAGGATAGAGAACTCATATGTGACCTTTATTTTCAGTTGATTCTTGATGAACAGCATATTCTCACTACTAGAACCATTTTTTCAAATGATAGTGGCAGCTCACAGTGCTTAAGAAAGGGAGTTGCTGAGCCCTTACATGAAGATGCACATATAGATGGCTTTCTGAGGCACCTAAGTTAATGGTAATCCATTGAGATGAATCTCAAGATTACTACAAATTGTTTTGTAACTGTCTCATGGCTCAATATTTAGTGAGTAACATCACCTTGTGTGGTACAGTACAACAGGATACAAGGATATAAATATCCAGAATAGCAAAAAGCAATTTGAGGGAAAAAGTGGTACGTTTAATCACATTTCACTGAGTATTGACATCAACTGAGTTGCTATATAAAGCACAAATAGCATGAGTGTTGATCATTTAGCTGGGCTTTGATTGGTAAAAATTATTAATCAAGGGTTTGTCTATAGTTACGGAAATCAGGAGCTTACTTAACTGAATGGGTGTTTTGGTTGAGTGTTAGTACAGCGGACATGGAGGATTTATTTGGTATAGCTGGGGTAGGTGAGATTTCACTGTTTCTCAGTAGCTGAAGGCTTTTCTTAATTTTACAGATAACTTTAAGTACAGAAGAATTCATTGGTCTAAATAGAAATAATTGAAAAGAATAAAACTTCCTGTGCAGAAAAATAGGAATCTACAGTATCTGTTTTATGGACAAGGAGTAGGTAGGGGGTTTTGGCTTGTTTTGTTTTCTAAAAACGTTCAAAACAACATAACTTGGCTGTTACACGGCAATGTATTGCATATAATACCTACAATGCTACTAAATGTTTAAGAATTATTATCATAATTCCCAAAGAAGTTTAATTTTTCACGGTTCTTTGGTGCTGATAGAACAGTCACAGTGATTTTTCACATTCTCCAGTTAAGCGTTTGCCAGCTTTTAATGACTTAATTTGCTCTGATTAGTTTACTCTGTAAGTCTTCACTTGTAAGCAAAAGGATATTTTTAATTCAGAATGCATGCTAATATAATATACATAATCACAGATCTGGGGAAAAAAGTGAATCCAGCATGTTTGGGGTTTTTTTCCCTGGTATCCAGATGTATAGCTTAGTAAAGACTATGAACAAGTCTCTGCTTAAAATTGTTTTAATTTGAAAACTTGAAAGACAATCCCATCCTCCCTCAGAACACATATACTGCTGAAATTGCAAATTTAAGGTTATGTTTTTCCTTCATTGGTTCCATTAATATCTATGAATAATGGCTTCCCATGTGGTAATCTAATTATCGTTTGAAATAATTGGTGAACTGGAACAGTGTCATAGATCAAGGAGGAAATTAATAAAAGAAGGGTAAAGGTGAATTATATGGAGCATGGAAGCCTAACTAGGAATAATGAGATAACAAAATTAAAGAAAAATTTCAGTCAAAGACCAATGACTTCAACACAGTGAGTTCTGTTGAGCAGTAGAACTTGCAGAAGGTCTAGCACGTGGGATATTTAAAACTGAGCTGGACAAACAGGAAAAAATGGACTACAGGGAACCAATTCTTCACTGGCAAAGAGGTGGACTGGATGAGCTAATATCTCATTTCCACTGCTAGCGCCTATAAGTCTGTTTGAACAAGTACTTGGAATTCTGTATGTCATCTAGCCTCACTTGGACTTCTTTTGTATCTGGCAGCAGGAGATCATTATCCTGTGAAAGTGCTTGACAGTAGCTTCATTTTCAGTCTTTCTTACTGGACAAAGTTAAATCTAAAGATACGTAGAGCCAAATTGTGCCTACTTGTTTACTTGCAGTAGCGAGAAGGAGAGAACTCAGAAAACTACTTACCCTGTGGATCATAAAAAATCCCCTTAAATTTGTCGGCAGCACAGGCGTTTTCAAATGGTAGGAAAAAGGCAATGACTTCATTGATTTTTGACATTTTGAATTCTAACTATTCGCATTTTGTGTTTTTTACAGACCGTCTGAAAGGAGAAATAACCCAGAGGCACATTCAGAGGGCAGCTCTAGGTAAAACATATCAGATGCAATAGGATACAATATGGGCAACAAGCTCTCTCTCCCAGGGCTGAATCTGTTTGTGGGGCAGGTTGTATTTCCTATGACAGTTTTTGCTACAATATTTCTACAACAGTCCATACTATAAAGAACATGGACTCCGTGAACTTTGCCAGAGATTTGGCTCCAAAGGCATCTGATTTTATGGGTGGTGAGAAAAATAATGCAAAAGTCTTACAGGTTTAGGGGTTTGGTATTGGCTTGCTTTCTTTTCAGGGTGACCAAAACAAGAACAGAGACATCTAAGCTCTCTTCATTTTTAGAGTTTATTTTTGCTTTCTTTAATGACTCTAATTTGAATTCCCATTAACAGTCATTGATTTGTCCTGAGACTGAGCTTCTAGCCATGTTGCCACAATTTGTCTAACATGCTTTTTAATTTTCCTCATTCCAAGAGGGACTGAAGGCATATACAGGTCATTTCTTTCGCATCTAGTTATAGAAGTTGAGAAGTTATTTCTTCCCGTTTCTGTTGACACAGCTGCGAAGCTAAAAGTGTCTATGTAAGTTGTTCACATAGTGTAAAGTCATCCAAATTTGGTTTAAGATGCTTTAAGCTGACTCCACTGACTTTGTACTGAAACAGCCTAGGAGTGTTCATATGAAAATTCCACTTTTGGGACAGTAAACTTCAGCTAAAATGTGACAGAAAACTGCTGGTGCAAGAACAGTTTAAGCCACACACACACTTTGATCCATGAAAGAATCCCAAAATTTGCCTTCATGATCTTCACATAAAAGATGGACCTAACTCAGATCAGATTGCAGCTGGTGGTTTTATTTCTATGTATACAAAACACAGCAAACAATATTTGTGTCTTAGTAAGAGAAGAATTGGGGGCTTTCTTTTCTCCCAAAAGTAAGGAAAATAAGTTACTGCAGAGTAGCAAGTTTCCCCTTTCTGTTTCTAATTTAGCCATGCATCTCAAGCTCTGTTGATGATGCTATTGTTTTATACCTTTATCCTTTTTTATTTTTATTTTAAAATCAGCTCTGAAAATTAATGCTGTCCATGTCAATAGATCCCAGGAGTCAAACTCAGTTTGTTTTGATCAGTCTGAGAAGGGGAAGTGAAGGAGGTTGCTAATCTCTTCACCTTTGTATCCAGTGACAGGACACGTGGGAATGGTTCAAAGCTGCATCAGAGGAGTTTCAGACATGGTATTAGGAAACATTTCTTTGCTGAGAAGGTGGTCAAACATTGGAACAGGCTTCCTAGAGAGGTGGTCGATGCTATTTAAGAAGCATTTGGACAATGTCCTTAATAACATGCTTTAACATGATTAGCCCTCAATTGGCCAGGCAGTTGGACTAGATGATTGTTGTAGGTCCCATCCAATTGAACTGTTCTGTTCTGTTCTGTTCTATTCTAATCTAGTATTTAAGTTCAATCTAGAGGTGCTATCTTCAGTATAACATGGAATTCTTTATTTAATTCACTCTAGGTTTTAATACTGTCTATTTACTAATTTTATGCCACTTTAAGAAGTTACATCAAGATGAATCATAGCAATGCTATTTATGAGAATTCCTTATTCAGGGTTTTAAAAAATGAAGTGATGTATTCTGACTGTATGTTTCAAATCTGCGTGATTGACAATCTGGTCTTGTATACTGATTTCTTACTACATAGAAAATTTTGTTGCAAATGCTGGTTTCAATAACTACGTAAGCTGCTTTTCATAAAATAGGTAAGCATAATTTTTTCATGTCCTTAGCAAATGACATAGTAGTGATTTTACCAGCTATACATTCACATTATAAATATTCTATTAGTATTCCACAATATAGCAGGCGACCTATGTGTTTTTGGCTTTTGTTTTGAGCATTGCTATCTGCTTATTATCACTAAAGTCTGGACTGCACAAAGTATTTTCCAGACTCTTTTCCCCCCTTCGTTATTCTTTTAAATAATCTGGATATTTTGATTTAATATTTATTCTATGAGTTGGGGAGTATTATTTGCCTGCCTGCCTTTTTGGATGAATGTTCTTCCAAGGAGTTACAGGTGTCAAGTCCCTCAGGATCTTCTTGATGACCAGAATGTCATCAAGATATTTTTAAATGAAAACTACATGGTAAAAAGGTCTAATTAAGAGTCCGTTGAAATCCCAACATGAAATAAAACATACCATTGTTTCAATTAGAAACCAAGTTAACATCTTCCAGCTGCCTTTTTTTTCCCTTTAACTTAAAGCATTTTATGGTTAAAATTTTTTAAGAAGCTCTTCTAGTTGGATTTTAAACAGTGTAGATCTGTTTCCCTCATGGCTATGCTTAAGATGTGGATTTCTTATTGAATGGAAACTCCGCTACTTAGCCCATTGTTCTTAGCTATCTCTTTTAAAACGCCATATGCTGGGAGTTAACATAGGACACAAATAGATGGGAGGTTTCATTGGAGGCAAGGGAGTGCTCCATGTGTTTCAGTACACAACCAGAAACATCGAATACTTTGTGTAAAATTGCAAGGATTCACTCTCAGTGTGACTTTTATCTTTATTAATTGTAAGAAAATCTTATGGAAATAACTTATTTTTATTCAGTAAGATCTTTCAGAGTAACATACTTAACTGCATTTTTAGGCTGTATTTAAAATTCCTTTTGCATGCTTAACTGCATTTTTTAGGCAGTATTTAAAATGAAATAATGTACACAGTATTGAAGTACTGACAGAGCAAAAACATTGGGTCACCAGCATGCTTCTGGGAGGAAAAGATGGAAGAAAAGAGTGGAAACAAAAGTTTTCCCTGGGGTTTGCAATGTTGTAGAAGGAAAATTATATACTTTATATGATTCCAATGAAGCATTTCCTTACGATGCTTTAAACTAGCATTTCAGTAAAATACAGGTCCTGATTCTTCATTATCTCATTCCAGTTTTGCATTGATAGAACATGATTACAAACAGGCTAATGTGATAATATTTACCACCACTGGGGAAGACTGAATCCTAAGGTGGACCTGCCTGATGCTTTGGGAAATCCTGTGACATATCGTAATGAGAAGATACTTCTATGGAGATGCAGTCATGCTAGCAAAGGCATGTTTTGTACAATAGTTTTCCATAACAGAAGCGAGTGAACTGAGACTAGCACAGTTTTGTCTATTCAAACATCTTGAGTAGAGGCCTCTGTTGGGTCAGCTCTGGAAGTTAAGGACAATCCTTGAACATATTCCTGGCTGATCTGTCCATATCAGCAGAAACATTTAGTAAATCTACAAGTCTGCCAGGCTGTTCAGTCAGCTTCAAACAGATCCTGACAAAGCTTCACACACAGAAGTGTCATTCAGTACGTGCAGTATGAAATGTGTTTTCTAAATTAACATGAATGGTAGGGTCTGTAGCCAGTGTTGCAGCATCTTCAGTTGCCTGCAGTTACTTATCAGTTTAGTTGAAATGCAGCTTTTCCAGCTTTCCATTTCAAATATTTTTCTTATTCATCTTGTTCTCCATGAGCCTCCCTTCTCTTTTTATGCAAGTTTTGAAATCTAGGCTAGGAGCAACCTGTAAGTTCTTTTGGGATTCTCTTGAAAACATCAAGAGATGTCAAAACCTTTCTGCTTCTGGGGAGGTTTGTTGGGACCAAATTAATCTCTCTCTTTCTGTCCAACTCCATTGTCTCTGTAGAGCTATTTGAAAAGAAAAAAAGTAGGTACAATCTAACATGGGTAAAGATGGATCTTTGTAATGAATCTGCATCCTTAGTAAGGATTTCAGCATTAAGGCCCAGTTTTATCAACATTTTATTAAAAAAAAAAAAAAACAAAAACCTTGTTTTCCCAGGTTTGGTAAGTTGGCTTTTAGAAATAAGATTTTATATTTCTGCTGTTATTCAAAGACATGTTCCCAAGTCCTTTTTTAAGGAAACTTCCTTTGAAAAAGCCTATTCCTCATGAAAAATAAGATGACTAGGTGAGTCAGAAATACCAGATATATTTGAATCCCTGAAAATGCATACCAGCATTTGATATAGAGTGGCAAACACCTGAGGGCAAAGATTTCGCATCTGTTATTTTTATATTTGGATTTGTAACACACGTTTGTTTTAAGCAAAAATAAGGAGCTTTCTCCTTATTTTTTTTCTCTATATAGCTTTGTCTTCATCATCCTTTCCAACATTTTCAGTTACATACCTGTTCTAGACATATTAGTATCAGTTTATGCCCTTGTACCTGTCCTGCTATGTGTTTCTTTATAGTGTGTTTCATTCTGCTCCCTCACCTTTCCATGATTAGAAGTGAAAGAACAGCATGATCAGTACCAGAACAAAGCAGGGACAGACAGTGCTGTATAATGCATCGGGGTACTACTGCAGGAATAATCACTCCATTTTTTAGGAAAGAATGTCAAAGAAACTATTCCTCCAATGCACTAGTTTGTGGTGCTCTGAGAAGCTGCCACTACCATATATCCTATACCTGATGTGATGTTATCTGACTCATTTCTGCATATCTGGAGAGGTAGAATTGGAAATTGCTGCTCCCACTTGTCCAGAGTGAGATATCGTAGAATCACAGAATGGTTTGGGTTGGAAGGGACCTTTACAGATCATTTAGTCCAACCTCCCTGCCATAGGCAGCCACATCTTTCACTGCACGAGGTTGCTGAAAGCCCCGTCCAACCTGACCTTGAACGCTTCCAATATAGCCCATGCCACTAGAAAGGCTGGATCACCATGGTTTTTATCTGGTGAGGGTATAAGGTATATTTAGGAAGTATATGATAGTTCTCTCTGCAACCATATCAGCATCCTGCAGACATACATAATGTTAACTAGGCTAATAATTAATAACTGTCTTGAACTCATCTGCTGTGCTCTGTGTGAAAGGAAAGCACATAGCATTTCCAAACTGCTGGTTTGCATCAGAGTTAATATCTTATTTAAATAAATCCATATTTAAATAAAATGAGCTCAGTTTCTTTCACTGCTTTATATCTTGCAACTGAGATGCCATTTAACTGTTCATATGAAGCAAAAGAGTCTTGATCTGTTCTAATGCCATGAAATGAAGAGGCACAAGTGTTTTCAATCACAAAATGACAGAAGCTGAGGAAAGCAGCAGTCTGTGTTTTCCCACACAAATCCAACGCAGTCCATGGAGAATAATAGATGGCCTGTTTTATGACCATCATTCCTGGTGCTGAAAAATGATATCTTATGTATGGGCTAAATAAAGCACTTCAGAGAAATAATCTGTTTGAATACAGAATTTTAAGATTTTTTTTTTTTTTTTACAAGAGATAAAGCAACATGTCTCCAGTGCTGCTAGGCATCCGAGGATGCTTTCTCTAAAACCGTGTAGGTGGGTTCATGTATTTCCAGTCTGTAAAATATGCTACTTTTAGCCAAAAATAAAATAAAAAATAAAAAAGAAGCATAGTCAGTTTGCAATGGCCTCAGAATAGGGAAAGATTTCTCTTAGAAATTCACATTTTTGATATGCACAATGTTTCTGTGAGTTATGTTCTTATATATATTTGCGCTTGAAATCTCAAGCAGAAGTGGTGTTTTTGTAAAAGTTCATTGCTCTTGTGCACGCAGGGCACTGATTTTATTCCTAGGGTGACCTCTAGTGGTATCAAGGCCACTCTTTTTAGTGATGGGTTTCATTTCTTCAGTCTATTTCAAAGGAAAAAAAATCAGAGATGCTTTGCATTAGGGTTCATTTTTTGAATTCTGAGACTGACAGAAAGCTGGTAAGATTGTGCTTGTTTAAAAAAGCTGATGATTTTTCACTATCGCTAAGACAAAGATATCTATAGCAAAACTGGCTGACAATTCAGAAACCAGTGCCTCTTTGCCTTTTTTAAAATAAGAGGTTTACTCTGACAAAGATAAAGATACTTTTGAATTTGCTTTGTGCAATTATTGTAACATATGAAGTGTTTTTAGAAATATTCACCAAATCAGTTTTTAAACAAATGCTTGAAATACTAATGGACAAATAATTTTGAAAACATATATAAGTAGTTATATAAGATATTATAAGTACAATAGAGGATCTTTATAGCTTCTTGTTACTGCAGTGTATTTAAGTCATTGTAGTTGCTCCAGATTTGTCTTGAAGGGAAAAAGCCCGTGGTAACTATGAAGTTACACACTATAACAGAATTACTCTCTTGGTTTCAGATGCTATTTTGCGCTTCAAGTCAGCACAGTATAAGTCTAAAACTTTGAGCTCTTGAAGAGCTTTTGTATTTTTGTATGTACCAAGTTTTTCTGTAAAGATGATCGCAATCAGGAAAAAGAACCACAGATTCAAAGCAGCAGCTAGACAAGCAGCAACGATTCCCTTGCAGCAGTACTTGAGGTTTCTTCTTAGGTAATACATTTTGCGTTTATCCCAGTATTATGTAGGAATGAAGTTTAGAATTGTAGAAGTATATGCTAATAAGAAGACACTTCTTAAATCTGTCCCATCAGGTCTCAAGCCCACACAGACCTTTCTTTCCATAAGTTTCTCTTCAGTCTTTCTAGGGTCTTTTGTAGTTTTATTTGTTGCTGTGGTTTTTCTGTTATTCTTTTTAGCTGATTTTACTAGGTGCAATGCTAAATTATAGAGGCAGCCATGAGTTTTCTCTCTCATTGTCTTCGAGAACTGCATCTTTACTGGAAATCTTTACAAAAATGTTCTCCTGAACTGTCAGAAAATTCTGAGATTACTCATGTGTTCCTATTAAAGTTCTCATGTGACCCACTCCAGCTTATCAGATCTCAAAAAAGAGCAAAGATGTCTTTGGATCAAGTGATGTTTTTATTAGGAGTCATGAACTTGTAGCACAGCTATCCAGTTCGCAGTTTTATTGACATTGACTTTAGCATTTCACTGGTTTTGGAACAGCTTGCAGTCTCTGTAAGCTTTCTTGCAATAAGTATTTCTTCTGAAATACTGAAAAGTTCAGTGTGAATTGTATTATTATTATTTAGAGACTCCTCCTGGTGACTAGTAAGTAAGCAAGACAGAATTGGGAGATGAAGCTCACGATTCTCTAATTTGGTCTACTGAAAGTAAGATATTGGGAAAAAGATGCTATGAGGATAGTTACACATTGAAAGAGGACCTCAGAGAAGTTTGCAGGATCTCTGTCCTAGGAGTTTTTCACAACATGTCTGGACAACCTCGTCTGTTAAATTTTCACCCAACTTTGAGCTGTAGGTTGGACCAAGGTGCAGACTTCCAAGGTGCCTTCCAACCAGAGCGATTCAGTAATTCTAAGACAGAACTTGAGGTGGAGTAAGCAAAAAATAAACTTGGTTTTAGGCACACACTCTACTGATTCTAGGCCTAAGCTTGTTTGCTTTAGCTTCGGTGTATATCAGAGTCATGGGTCTTTCTTTTGGCTCTTTCTGTTGGCTCTGAAAAGCTGGTAGGATAACTAAGAATAACTTACAGTTTAAGGTGCTGCAAACTTCTTTCTTCTGGCCATGTCCAGTGAGTGTGTTGGGCAGCTTGACTAGTTCTGTATCAGTCAAGGTTTCTTCTGTGAGCAATCTTTGTAACAAACAAATGTTCTGCAATCTAATGAACCATAAACAATGAATGGAACTCTTTCACAGCCGTATTTGCTTTCATTTTTTTCAAGGTAAAGGTCAGACCTAGAACAGCAATTTCCGTCTGATCATGTAAAACACAGGACAAGGAGTGAATGACAAATAGCATGGCTAATGTGATATCCAGTGTTTCACAACAAGCTGCACATCTGGTGGAAAACTTCTTCCATTTTACATTTTGCTGAAATGGCTAAAAGAAATTAATTCATTTCTTTGCTCAAAAATTTTTGCATGTTTAAGATCAAAGAAAATAATGACTTGGAACAAGTAGTTACCAATAATATCCCACAGATGTGCAGAGGTTGGATATATTTCTCCGGATAAGAATCTTGTGGATAAGTTGTAATTGTTGCTGGATATGTCAGGTTTGTCTCTTCTCAGTGTTCAGTACAGTGTAATTCAGCCAGCAGCTGCCAGAACATCAAGCTCTATCTCCTTTCCTTCATAGGTCATAGGAAAGAGCTGCCTGTGATAAGAGAAATGCCTAAATACCTGTATACTTCTTGCACCTTCTTGAGCTGGTGGCCTAGCACACACAGCTTAGCTGTTCTGCAGCTACAGCTGATGGGTACGTGCGTGGGAGGACCAGCAAAAGTGTGGCACTCAGTGTGGGATATGAGTGTGGCCAGCAGGGACAGAGGGGCCCAAAAATATAATCTGGTCCCTACAACTGCCCAGGTTGTATATGGCCCTGATCTAGCACTTGTGCCAGAACACCAAGCAATGTCAGAGTGAATCTTCTTAAAGAATAACATTCCTGCTGACATGAAATCTATGGTTGTGGCTTGAGAAATTTTCTGGAAAACTCATACATCATACCAAAATTTAGATAAGCATTCGGGAAACTCCTTTAGAGGGCTAATGGAGTAGCCAGGTGGGAAAGTGGAAACAAAACTTCTGTAGTACTGTCATCTTTATTGTACACTTAACCCAGGTGGGGTCTTAGCACATGTTCTCTGTTATTTGCGCAGAAAAAAAAATCAGATCTGTGATAGAGGTGCTTCAGGCCCAATACCTTTTGTCTTATTTGGGGCAAGGGTTAAACTAAACACTGTACGGTGCAACCCCATGCTCATAATATATTGATTTCACCAGTAAAGGTGTATTTTAGCTTTCTGTTTTCCATCATCTCCTCTACTTCTCTCTTGCAGATGAAAGGTCTTTTACTAATACCTTGTAGCAGAAAGATCAAAATTGTTCAGGCTTATACTGCCATATACATTTGTTTGGTTAGTGTTCACCTCTTGAATCAAGGTCAAAGCCTCTTTTATTGTCTAACTTGAAGTGACACATCTGTTGCATGACCCATCTATACATATACACAGCTGAAACAGAAGCAGTTAAGTATAAAACATGTAAGCTTATTTTTCCTTAGTATTCTTTCAAACTACATTGCTATAAATTAAGCGTACAGTCCAAAATAAATGCTTTTGGGCATTGTCACAAGTGTTTGTACTGACCACCACCACCAGAGTTCCACACAGAATGCACGTAAAACTCCTATTATTTTTAGAAAACATTAGTCCTGTTGAGTTGATCCCACAGTTGCTGTGTACATTGCATTCCTAAATGTGACGCGCAAGCACAGAATTTACTGTGCATGCCTATGTATATTGCTCATGCACAGTGAGGCTGGCACTTCTCAGAGCTGAGACCTGTACATCTGCCTAACTGAGAATCCCCAGCAAGAAATATGGATGAACTAAGCTTCAGTATCTCTTCTATGCTCTGTGACACTCGGTGTGACTGCATCTTTAGCACCCTTAGATATTTCATATTCTCAGTAAAGTTGTGCTATGTTATTGTCAGTCAAGTTCTTATCTCGACCAGGCATTGCTTTATAAAAGTTATGGTGCTGTCTTATTGCAACTGCGGTCTGCACATTGGCAGCAGTGTATTCCTAAATGTCTGATCTTTATGAGAAGCATCCAACTTCAGAAGTATTTTCCATCCTGTTTTTTCAAGAAGAGCGTGACAAAACTTAGCAAAGAGACTTTTTTTTTTTCCTCATGAAAGCTCTTGGATGTTGTAGAAATGAATACTAGCAAAGCCTCAAAACTTATGGTGGACAAACCATACCCCTTCTTGGGAGGCAAAGAAAGATCATTCAAATATCAGCTATGTTTTTACCAAATATTATGAACAAGATACATGATGCAACAATAACCTCATGTAATCAAATGGTAAAATATATTTATTACGGGTAGGTAAGAATCTGAGTTAGTAGGGGTTTCCTGATTAAGATCCATCTATGTTACTATTCCACTAGATCAACTGGTTTATACAGAACATATTAAACTTGAAGCTGCTTTTTATTTTTTTTCCCTCCAGTATATTGTACATGTATATTTGGAAACCAACAGAGAACTTTTAGTCACAATGGTTTCAGAAACTCTCATGGCTCAAGTGCAGCTGACATGAAGGCAACGCCTTGTTTCATATGCTGTGTATTTTCAGGACCAAATATATAGATGACTTGTTTCAAAGAAGAAACTTGAGGGAATTTAAGTGTGAGTCTGTATTTAGCTAAAACTGCTCACAGACACTAGAAGAAATAGCTCCGCTTTCCAGGTGTGCATCGTAAGTCAGTTAGTTTGAGCCAATATTAAGCCAGTAAAACAATAAACAATACAATGATACAAAGAAAAGCAGCATACTAATGGGCCCTTTTACTAAATTCAGTGATTAAAATAAAAATCAACAAAATACATGTGCCCTTAATCCCACACGCATGCACTAACTTGTAAAGTGCTGAATATACGACAGTTTGTTTCACTGTATGCCTATGACCAGCTGGCTGAAATGTTAAAAAATCTATTACATTAGGATTAGGGGTAAATTGCTCTAAAACCCACACTAGAAACTCTTCCAGACATGAGAGTATTTTTGTCTTCTCCTGAGCTTCATTGTGCATACTCATCTTTGCTTTTGGATAAGGTACACACGTGGTGCCCAGCAACAAGGCCCACGACAGGAATAAGAAAAAAGAAGGGGAGAATTACTTGCAAGCTGGTCCGGAATAATGAGGGACGGGTAGTTCTTTTTAAAAAATGCAAATGACAGCATATGCTCCAGTTTGAAAGCATTAAAGCCCAAGTTTGCCAAAAGCTGGAAAGCTGATAAATAAAGCAGTAAAAATATTAACTGGATACCGAAGTCAATTCTGAATTTGGTTACTTCAAGTGACTATAAATTTAAGCAGATAAACACAAGACTCTCCAGTGAAAAAGTGAAAATCTTTGACTGCAGAAGTACAGCTAGAGGGCAGGGCACAATGTTATTTGAGGCACAGGACAATAAATCCCTAGGAGTTTGACTTCTAGGATACACTCAGGTCAAGAAATATATGAGCACCCCAGAGAGTATAAAGTTCAGGGTCACAGAGAGTTTCTTGCAAAATTTTCTGACTGTAGACAAGAATCTGCCATAGTATTTCAAGTTGTTGCCAGCTTGCAGTAAACTATGGTGATAGCACTTGGTATCTTATCCTAGAAATAATGTTTTTCGTCCATGCTTGCCATGATGCTTTGAAATAGTGATCCACTTAGCAGGTGCTATAATTTCTTTCTGGTACTGTGTGATTTGGTGACGTGGAATGTGTTGTAAAATTCACTACTTCCTGTGCTCCAAAACTGGCCCTTTCATTAGAATAAAATAATTATATCTTAAAATGCCTCTTACAATCTTGTTTATGAAAAATAGAAGCCAAAACCACAAACCTTTATGAAATGAGCTGAGTGTCAACTCATGCAGAGCTCACCTCCCTCTCTAAGCAGGCAGCTGGTATCAGTTGTATCCTGTGCCTCACTTCACCAAACGGGTTGTATCTGAAGATCAGACAAAAACAGCCTAGAGATAAAAATAAAAGTTGCTAGCTATTTCACTACCCAATGCAGCACTATCAAAATCTCTTCTTTACTTCAAGTGACCTAGTACTCTTAACAAAAGACTTCACAGTGTAGGGTTCATAGGTTTTGCCACTCAGCTGTATGTGCAGTTATGCTAATGTAAAGGAACTAATAGTCCTTATGAGTACATTGCTGACTTCTGCTGAAATAACTTTGTTGTACAGAATTGGATGGAGGTGCGCCAACAGAAACCCCTAGTATACGCATAGGCAATGTTTTCCTAAACGTGCACATCATACCTCCCCGGCACCCCTGAAACCTGGGTCTGCATTATCCAGGATCAAATTGCACCAACTGCATTTGTTTCTCAGGAGAAACCACTGGGGCACTAAAAGTGCGTGTGATACTGCACATCAGCTGAATGGCTGATCTCAGTTGATGCACTAAAAGCATAGAGCTAGACTGTACAATCAAGTTTCATATGCCAAACTGTCAATCAATTAATTAAAAGTCAACCCTGAGTGAACAAAGCAGGTAGCACTTTGTAACCTTCTATGCAGTTGCAGAAGTGATATCTGGTAGTTAATATTTCAGCAGTAGCACCTCTGCACTTTTTCATGTGTTGCAAATTTTTTAATATATATGAGCAAAAGTTGGTCTCATGAATTTTCAATTTTTCTTCATTTACATGTACTTCATATATATGTGGTTAATACATAGATAAAATGATTTGACGTTTCAATAAATATTTTCTGTTTCCGCATGGGCCAGCAGATACATACAATAAAAGGAAACTCTTTAGGGACATAAAAACCTGTAGCAAAAAGAAAGTATTTCTTCTTAGGTATCTATCTTAAACTTGTGAGTAAATATTATGCTTCTACATTTTGCTGTCTATTCACTCAGTTGTCCCTCTCATGTTATTTTAAAATAAATGAGCCTGCCTGTTGAAGAATGCTAACATTAGACGTGAGATACAACGAGCCAGTAACCTCTGCCTTAGCTACCTACCTTCAGCTGTAGTTGGTGGGAGGAGAGGGGTGTGAGGTGCAGCAGCAGAAACCCAGGGGCAGAACCAGCCCACTGCAGGGATTCAGGAAAGGTAAAGGGAAGAGGGGAGAACGAAGTAGCCAGGAATGAGAAGGCAGAAGCAGCAGCAAACAAAAGGGTCGAAATATGCTGCACCAGACCATAGATCTCTTTTGCCTGGAACATTAGGAAAAAGCCATGTCTTCATCTGTATATATTACAGTAGGCAGACTCAAAAAGGTTTAGTCTTTAGAGCAGATTGCTATTCAGTTCACAGGCGTGTTGTTGCAATGAGCAAGCATGACAAAAAGCTGAAGTGGAGACTGCAACAGCGTGGGAAAAGACATCAGAGAACTTAGGAAGCAGTCCCCAAGTAGGCATGTCCTAGATTTGATTTACCACTGGACTTCACCTGATGCTGTGATCAGAGCTCTTCTGCTTTTGTGACTGGAACACATTGATGGATGTCTAAGTTTTAGCCATTTACGTGATGAAAGATGCAATGCTATTTTTGCTGCTGGGGCCACATCAGCTTGCAGTGTACTGATGTCTTTCTGTGGTGTGCATATACAAAACTTTGTGCTGCTCACCTTGCCCACAGCTGTGTTTCTTGCTTTTATCACCAGCATATTGCCAGAGATAATGGGCATAGCTGCATTCAGGGTTGAGGATGCTGGGGCCTCAGTTGCATAGAAGTACTTGTCTCATATAAAAGGCTTTATTATTATTATTTCTGAGGGTAACTTACAACCAAATAATTCCTTCTACAGAGTATAATAGGCAGCAGAAAAAACATTTTTCTTGGTGTTTTTATGGATAAGTGATCTAATTCCACCTAAGTTTGGCTGCCCTTTGAGGGCTAGTGCAAAAATACTTTTCCAAGTACTAAATGTCCAAATAAATCAGGAAGGAAAGCTGCAATATTATGGCCTTGCATCACTCTGTAACGACTAGCAGAATTTGGTGATGTTTTCATGTAGGGAAGTTCTCACTTCAGAAACAGCATTAACGTTTTAAGATGTTACAGTCTTCCACTCTTTATTATTTCTCTTCATTATAAGGGGCTAGAGCTGCTACCTCCTGAACTCAGACACCATAACAGATTGTGCGAATGGGCCAAATGCACTTCAGTGTGCTTGGGAGAGTCCCCTTTAACCACTGCTGAAAACAGCTCAAGCTAAGCCTGGCTGGCTTTGCACAGGAACATATTAAGGATGCTCACATGTGAGCATGGCTCACTTGGGAGGCAGTAACTCCCTAAATCATTTCAGTTTGTTCCACAAAAGCACAGTTCTCTCAAGGCTGGATGCTGCATATTTCTGAAGGGAAGAACGAGTGTGGACCCTCAGGAGATCTGCAGAGTGTTTCCCCTCGAGTTCCCTGGGTAGCTCTGCGCTTTTCCACGTTATGCCTCCTCCTGAGGATGAAATCTGACAAATCAGAAAATCCTGATCCCCTGTAATCATTGGAAAGTTTACTGTTTTCCTTAAAGGTTCTAGCATGATATTATGGCCTTCTAATTATCTACTGTGCTTGGTTATAACCTGTTACACAATGCCACTGCTATAGCATCTCCTTTGCCGTGATGTTTGCACCTCCTGGCTTGCATGTTCACTTTCACATTCCAAGCAGTGTAATACTTTTGAGGGTACCATCTCCACCACAAATGTCTTCACCCTATCCTTCTTTTGTAACCTGCACATCCAGCAAAGCCTTTCAATGTATGAAATGAGAATTGCGCATGGGCTTTGTCCACCTTGGCTGTATGTATTAACATGCTTGACCTGAGTACTCTAAATGAAATAAAATGCTTTTCAGCTTCATCTGTATTAAGCTACAGGCTGCAACAACAAAGATTAATGCTTTCAGCTGGCGCACTGACAGGCAGAGAGGGGTCTTTACTGCCCTCTTGTTCCAGACAGAATTCCTTTGCTTGAAGAGAGGTTGCACTCCTCAGGCCTCGTGACAGGTTGACATAGAATTTATTTTCTTGGCAGAAATAATAGTCAGGATGGAAACTTACATGTATTATACAGCAAATCTTTTGTTTTTTTCATTTTTCTTCAGTTAAAAAGGTTAAACGTTTTCTTGGGAACCTTAAACTATTCTCATTCATCCTAGAAACAGAAACTGTTGTAATACTAGTAGGTAACTTTTTACATTTCCTTCCACTGCTGAACTTATAACCCATAATGGAAAGATTGTTTTGCCATCTCTCAGAATAAGCAGATTGTGTATTACCTGCTAACTAGCTCAGTTATAAGATAGGGAAATCCTAAGCTGCTTTCTTAGGTTAACTTAGGCTACTCGTAAGGTATTTCCTCAGTTCTCCTTTACCTTGAAAAAATTCTCACATAGTTTCAGGACACTTTCCTTATTTATACTAATTGTCTGAATTTATTGCTTACCAAATTTAATTTCTCCTTCAGGATTTGTCTTTTACTCTTCCTTCTGTTACTGTATTTCCAGGCATCAGCACAGCTACTGTTGTATCTTCTTTTCACGACAACTTTGCTTCTTCTGGTCTTGTCTTTGTAGCCAAAACTGTCAGGTTGAATGCATTTGGTAGGGTTTTATGCCAAAGATTAACTTTTAAAATGGACTGGCAAACTCACTTTTATTCATATCTAAAATAAATATTCCAGTCTTTACTAAAAAAAAATAAAAATAATAAAGCACCTAATCACTGAAATTATGGAGTGTTTCTTATACTAAGTAAGGCTTAAATAAGGAATTTGAAGAAACATTTACAGAAGTGACAAAAGGTTAATGACCCACATTGCATTACCTTCCTCTTAAAAAATAGTTTTTATTCTAATTAAAAGTTGCTTCTTTAGACATCATATGGTCATTACTTACATGTGGTCATTTCTCCTATAGCTGTTTCCAGTCCTTCTGAAGAGCTAAATACACTTGATCCAGTAGAAGAGAAACTTCGAACACAAATTGAAGAAGAGAAAAAAAGGTATTACTTCTGTCTCAAACTTCTGCCATCCTCCAGAAGATAAATTATACTGATAGTGTATTCCAATTACAATTCTGCACACACAACTGCCCTCAAGGTTTTCTCTGACATTTTGAAAATGTCAGCTTTGTGGTTTACTAATAGTTTTTAAATTTGTGTATATGCTGTTGGTTTGTCTGTAAAATGCCACAGTACATGAGTGGGGACAATTTATGCTTAGACTAATGGCTAAAAATAAATTAAAATAGCTTAATGTCGTAGAATCATAGCATAGTTTGTGTTGAAAGGAACCTTAAAGACCATCTGTTTCCAACCCCCCCTGCCATGGGCAGGGACACCCTCCACTAGACCAGGTAGCCCAAAACCCCATCCAACCTGGCCTTGAACACTTCCAGGGATGGGGCATCCACAGCTTCTCTGGGCAACCTGTTCCAGTGCCTCACCATGCTCACAGTAAAGAATTTCTTCCTTATATCTAAGCTAAATCTATGCTCCTTCAGCTTAAGGCCATTACCCCTTGTCCTATCACTACAGGCCCTTATAAACAGTACCTCTCCAGCTTTCCTGTAGGCCCCTTGAAGTACTGGAAGGCTGCAATAAGGTCTCCCTGGAACCTTCTCTTCTCCAGGCTGAACAACCCCAACTGTCTCAACCTGTGCTCCACCCCTCTTATCTTCATGGCCTTCCTTTGGACTTGCTCCAACAGCTCCACATTACTCTTGTACTGGTGACCCCAGAGCTGGATGCAGTAATCCAGATGGGGTCTCATAAGAGCACAGTAGAGGGGGAGAATCACCTCCCTCGACCTGCTCGTCATGCTTCTTTTGATGCAGCCCAGGACACGGTTGGCTTTCTGGCCTGCAAGAGCACACTGCCGGCTCATGTTGAGCTTCTCATCCACCAACACCCCCAAGTCCTTCTCCTCAGGGCTGCTCTCAATCTGCTCTCCACCCCGCCTGTAGTTGTGTTTGGGATTGCCCCAACCCATGTGCAGGACTTTGCACTTGGCCTTGTTGAACTGGAGTTCAACAAGGTGAGGTTCATACAGGCCCACCTCTCAAGGCTGTCGTGGTCCCTCTGGATGGCATCCCTTCACTCCAGCATGTCAAACACGCCACACCGATTGGCGTTGTTGGCAAGCTTGGTGAGGGCACCGGATCACACTGTCGCTGTCACCAACAATGTCCTCCCTGAGGATTAGTGTTAGAAACTTGTTGTTTGAATACAAATGTATTGTGAACATTTTTGGTTGATTCAGACGTGTCCTGCCTGCCTTGACCTAAGGAAAACCTTTAGGCTATACAGGATTGACTAAGCATAAATAGTATGCAGAATACACATCGGTTAACCAATCCTGTTTGTTCTAATGTCGCTGTAGCCAGGAGGATAAAAGAAAATAGATGCAAGGACATCAGTTCTAAATAATTTCCTAGCATTTATGGTATGTGCAATCTGTGAGGCAACTTCTGACTATTTCATATTACTGGTAAATCTCCAACTAGCCAAGGGGCCTCATTAATGAAGCTTCCATCTGAAAGGGGAATCAGTGCTCAGCTCCTATCTGAATCCAGACTGGTGACCAGTTGTTTATTAATGGTAACATGCTGAGAAATCAAAAGAAATAACCGACATATTTGATTGAGCCTGTATTTTAATTGTTAATCAACATTGATCACACTTGAATTTCACTAATTTCTTTAGTGAAAGAAAAGCTTTGTGGGATAAGTTCCTTGTGCTTACTGTCCAGTGAAGCTTTTATAAAATATGAGATGTCTCTTCCTACCACCACTCTGTCTGTGTCCCCTGCATCTCTGATTGATTATTATACATTCTTTTGCAGTTTAAATCTGTAACTGTTCTAGGTAGGATAAAGCTTTGTTCAGATATGTGTTCAAACATCTGTAATACACTTTCTTCTTCTCATATTAGTTATAAAACAATGTTCAATCGCCTGAAAGGGCTGAAGATAGAGATTGAGCACCTGCAGCTTCTTATGGAAAAAGTCAAGATGAAGCTGCAAAAAGACTTTGAAGTCTGGTGGTCTGAAGAGGCAACGAATCTACAGGTATGAAATCACTTTGTATTTCTTCCATATTCATGTAAAAGTAACATCTTCAATCATTTCTTAAAGAAGTAGTTAATTGACTAGATAGAAAGGAGTATGAAGGATGGGATTTGGGGCCTGATTCACCTGTGCTTATGCCAATGTAAATCAGACAAAGCTAATGTGAATTATGTTTGTATGCAGCTAGCACAAACGAAGCAAAACCCTTGCTTTCTGCCCTATTTTCTGTTTTGATATTCCCCCAAACAACTTGACTGAAAGCCAAGAGTGGTCTCAAAATGCCAAAGACTCTGAAGGAACATAAAACAAATCAAGGAGATTTGAAAAAATAATCTTTTTTACTGCTAGCAAAGCAATGATTTCATCAGGTTTATGATGTGTGTATTAGAAGATGGCAGTCATAGCTGCAATATGGACAAATCCCAGCAAACATGATTGGTAACCTTTCAGCTTTCCTAAGCTCCTAGAGGGTCAGCAGCTCTCAGCACAGAGCGTGTGTCCCCTCACTCTCTAGCTGAGGGCCACCACTGCCATCATTGCTTGTTTAAGAAACCAGCAGAAACAGAGTGCTCTAATTTAATGACACGTGTATAAACAAACTAAAAAAGACTCACAGCAAAGCGCTGCCATGAAATGCACATCAGCCTAATGAAAAAGAGTGCTCAGTGCAGTCCATCCCATATCATTTATTATTAAGTGGAAGAGAAGATTTACTCCTTGGGGAGAAGTTGTTATAAACAAAGAAGTGTTTAGCCAATATTTTGTTTCATTCTTATGAGTATAAATTTAAACTATATTTTTAAGAAAACAGCCTAAAGTAAACACGGAACGTAACACAAGGAACTTAGTTATCCATAAAGTGCCACCTAACTAACTTAACTTCAAGTTATCATTGCAAAATACTTTTCTGGTTAAAATCCCTAACCATATTAGTAACAAAGAGGATAATGTTTTAGTCACCTTCCTGTCTAAATATTTAGGCTTTTCAAAGCACTGCAAGTAATATTCTTGAATCCACTGGAGCACATTTTTCTGTATCCCTTAACAGGAGAGGTCCAGGATTCAGCCTCTCATGATTCATCAGTAGAAGATTAGAAAACTGGAAAAAATAATTGGGATTGATTTCTTGGATCTTGACCTATCTATACATCTGAGCTCCCTAAGAAACTCAAATCGGTGAACACATGCTGTTACATATTAAAAACCTGTAACCTGAGCTTAAAAATACTAGAACCAATCCTAAACACTTTTCTCTTTGTTCAGAAGTGTTTGTCCAAGTGAAGAAAATACTGTGTTTTCTGAATGAGTCATTGCCTACCTTGTTATTGCTGAGACCTGTAGGCCAATATTAAGCACTCAAAAAAAATCCTATCCTACATAATTTTGTTTTTCAATCTAAACCCAGCAGGAAAAGCCAGAGATGGTTAGCTCACCAAATACCGCAGCTGTTTATCCCCACTTTATCAAATCCTCGCAACATCTATCAACTAACAGGTAAATTGGTCATTTTTCTCTGCCTTACTTACTTGGAAAGAAAGGCACTTTTAGTAGAAGTGCATTTCACCAGAATGCTTTTGCAAATATCACACTCAAACACCACATTTCCAGTTACAAGATAAATGACTGTGTAGAAAATTAATTTTTATCATTCAGTTATTTTGCAGTCATATTGAAGGCAGCTTATTGTAACTCAGTTCTTTTGACTTGTTGGTTTTGGGACTCTGGAAATCTGTCACTAGGGACCCCATGACAGATAGCTAAGAAAAGCAAGCCTGTTATCAGTCAATTTTGCTATATGAGGAGACTATATCTCCTTTGGAATGTATTCAGGGGGCTGCAAACCAAAAAAAGATTAAAAAATTATTTAATATATAGTCTAGATAGATTTGCTGCTGAAAAATGTCCTGGTGCTACATTTATGCAGCATATTATTCCAAAATGATATTGCATTTGATATTGTAAAACACTGGTACATCCTCTACAGTAGAAAAATGAAATCATCTTGGTTGTTTCATCATCGGTTACTTCTGATTTCAAAACTTCTAATTTAAATTTGCAGTAATAGAACTCCATAGCCCCCCAAGCAAAGTAGAGTGCAGGAAAACATACCAGAATGTGCAGGTTTCCATGGTCATTGGCAATAAATGAAAGTGTTCTCTCTCCTTCCCTCTTCCTCTCTCCCTCTCCACTTTTCTTTTTCTCCCTCTCTCTCTCTCCTTCCTCATTATACAGTTAATCTTTCTCTGATGAGTAGCTTTACCTACAACTTTATAACAATAGTCTGCATAAATGTTGTTTCCTGCTTTGCAGCAAACATAATATATCCTACATACCATTAAATAATGAATAATCATTTTCTTAAAACTGTAAAATATATTCTGATTTTTATTGTAAACTTCTGTGTATCTATAGTAAATGCTCCAAAATCAGTACAGAGATAGAATGAAACACTTAATCCTCTAAAGTTGTCTCAGAAGGCATTTTCAGATGTCTCAAACTGATGAAAACTAACTCTAGTCTTCTCTACTTTGCTTCAGTTCTTATTCCGTGTTCTCTCAGGACGTAGGCACTATTTGCTTTGCAAATGGCTGACCAGTTTTAGGCCTGATTTGAGCTGTTCATTTCTGGTTTTAGGCTGAAGGGTACTTGTCCCACAGAAAAGCTGCTGAAACAGAACCTGAAAACATTTTTGGTCTAGCTTAGCACAAGTTCAGCCAAATTAGCTCAAGCAATCCGTGACTGTCACTCTCTTTAACTTGGTACTGAATTGAACTAAAGACCTCTTGCACAACCTCTCTGCCCCGTTGTTCTTGGGAACAATAATTTCCTGTTGGTGTGCTGATGCATGGCTCAGGAGAGTAGTATCTTTTGCAGTCTAAGCTAGAATTAAAAAGAACATACGATAATGCCCAGGCACTTCCCAGTGCAATGGGAGACTGGCCTCTATAAGAGTGTTTTTTTCTCCTTCTCCCACGCTAGGTCAGAA
The DNA here is from genome assembly GCF_011004875.1 of Balearica regulorum gibbericeps. Lineage (NCBI taxonomy): Eukaryota > Metazoa > Chordata > Aves > Gruiformes > Gruidae > Balearica > Balearica regulorum. The sequence goes on along the minus strand of NC_046186.1, from coordinate 93,732,230 downwards.
GCAAAATGGCATAACTGGTTTCTTTATAATATTCTTTTAAACTTTTCTTTCAAACTTTTCTTTCAATTGCCTTTACTGTTTGTGTTTATCACTGGAAGACAGGTCTCAGAACAGTGTGTCTAGCATTTTGAATAGAATTGGGGAAGGTGCCTGCTTGCTTTCTGCTGCCGAACTTACTTCAGAGTCCTGCACTGCCCCACGTTGTCTCTTGCGAAAAATGACATTCTTTATAATGAACAACTTCTCTGTGTCTAAGTAATGGACATGTTGACTGAGATTGACTGGATGATCCTTGCATGTATATCACAGACCCAGAACATTCATCTTCTTGAACTTAAATTGTAGAGGGAGTCAGGATGAATATAGTTTTGTTTTCCCGTCTCTCTCAATATTCTTGCAATGATCTTTTGAAGTTAACTGCTCTTTCCTCTTTATAGTTCCTGATCTCATTTTATGTTAGGCTGTTTAAATGTATTTTACACAGGTACATTTCCAATGTGGTGTATATGGAAGTAGAAACACTATTTCTGCTTTTTGTGAAGCGGAGCTCCAGGCTTAACATCCCACTGTGCATGAAAATTTACTTTTCCCCCTACTTGAGGCAATAACATTTTAGAGGAAAAGTTTCCAATTTCATAGGCTTTAAGAGTATAAAACAGTAGAATATTTATGTCCCAAGGATTTCCTTGACCTCAGTTGACACAAGAACTTTACTTACCAATTCCCATGATTGTGTAGGATGAGTCCAGGCTACAGTTGTTCCTCTGGATTACGTAGACCCAAGACACAAATGGCTATTTGTTTCTAACTCACCTAGAAATCAACAATCTCTTTCTCTGAAATGATAGTGCTATCTTCACCCAGCAGAATAACCGGTCACAAAAGCAGAAACTGACATAAATTATATTTGATATAATGATGTGCTGTAAATAAAACCTATTTCCAAGATGGAATTCAGTTCACAGGTGTGTTTAATAGATATAAGATCTAAAACTTAGTGCCCTACCATGTCAGAAATCTAAGACTGCTCTTGACAGAGTAAGCATGCAGTAAAAAACCATTCAGAGAAACTCCTGAGAGTGAATGGATATAAATACAATCTTCAGGATTAGAAGTAATAAATTATGTATCTCAGCATATAAAGGATACAGGTATATTCCATAATCTTTCTTGAGATTTATATATGAGTGTGAACAAAATCTTTTGATCACCTTCTAGTGCACAATTCATGTGGATTGTTATTGTTTGGCACACCTTAGTCATGTTACCAGAGCAAATTAAGCCTTGGAAAGGGAATGTGATAGCCTCAAATTGTATTTTGTATTAAATCAATTTATAGCTAAAACAGAGAAGGGAAGCTGGTAATCCTTTTGAGACTTAAAAAGGATACAGACTTATAAAAGGCACTTGATTCATGACCAAACATGTCTCTCTTTCAATTGAAAAAAAAATGGCTGAATTGTTAAGTGTCAAAATAGTCTGTGCTAATAAAGGAGTTGAACAGTGAGCATTTCTGCCTTGGTCAGTAAGGTTTGAAAGCCATTGGCTCGATCCTACTCCCACTAGAATAAGGAGCAAAACATTGATTTCAGTGACCACAGTGCTGAAGTGGAGGAAAGGGTGACATAAGGGTTATCAGTGGGTTGGGCATGAGAAAAAACATCTCTGCATAAGAAAGGTAATTTCTTGAACAGGTTAATCACATTAGCAAATCTGATTAAACAGCTGCAACCAGTAGTTTGTACATTGTACAGGCTTCCAGACTCATGTTCATTAACATGTTGAGTAGATTCAGGACTCCAGATTATATTTATATTTGCATATGTCTTCCATATGAAGGTTGCAGAAATATTAAATATCATATTACTTAACATATTACTTAAACATATTACTGAACATATTACTTAAAATGAAGAACAACTGTGCAAAGTGGAGAAAGAATGACCCATCACTGTATTTCGGACCAAAAAGTGTCTAATCAGCAATCCCAGAGTCACAGTACAAAGAGAAAGGAAGAGGAACTTAAAATAATCATCAGGAAGTTATTTTATTCAAAAGGAGTATCTAATAAAATCCCTCAAACTTGAAAGAGAATACCCTACTTGTCCATATTCTCTCTAACATAAAGCTGTAGTGCTAACTGCTACTGGTATTATACGTACATTTATGTCTCTTAGTGGGTTCCTGTCAGGTCTGCAAAAAGTCTTAAAACATATATTGGGCTCAGCACTCCATGTCTGCTCCACTTCGGAATTCAAGCTCAGTGTTGTGTTCATCCTCATATAGTCTTCTCCCACATTGGCTTTCATTTTAAGAATTTATCCGATCCTTGTCTGTTCAAGTTACTTCTCTCACTGAATTTTTAATTTCACTATTGTTGAACTGTTCTTGTATTCCCCTTGAATCAAGCAAATGTTGGATAGTTATTCAAATCTTCTAAAACATTTTGGATTTTTGTCATTCTGTCAGAAGGAATGCATTCCTTTTCAGTTCAGTCAGATCTTTCTTAACCTCACTCATTCCCTACCGCATCTCATTTGTCCTATTCCCAGCAAGCCCCACAGTATGTTCAATCTCAGACTCCTTGGATCTCCAGCTTCTTCTTCAAAATATTTCTGTCACTTTAGATTCCCTTGGAGATAACTCTTCATGTTCCCCAATGACTTTGAGCATCAGGGTTTTTAACATTTATTGCCCTGGATTGCAAAATTTACTCACTGTATTAGTGCTATGTGAAACAAGGGAAATGTTTATATATTTTGCAGCATTTTCTGTCGTAATAATTTTTCATTCCTGCCAATTTTCCACAGTGTTACATGACGATAAAACATAATCTGGGAATAACATCATTGATAATGACATTTCAAAGATTTTCACATTCTGCTGGTAACAATTTAACTTGAGCAATTTATCTATGAATTTGCAAGTTAGGCCAAATTTGATTTTGTAACCAAATACTAAAATGCTCAGATTTTAAGCAGCTTAAATCTTGCCTGCCTTTACAAAGAACATCTGTTCCCCTCATGTCCAAGACTCAGATGACTGGAGAACTGCAGCTGAGGTTGTTTTAACATTGCAGAGGTTGCACACCTTCAAATTTTATGCTTTCCGTTTTAGTCTATCTGGTTTTCCACTTTTTTTTCAGCTGGCGAATCAAGCATTCATACCATCATCTCTCCAGCTCCTCTACCCTATATGCTTGATGGAGCTGGTCAGTCCATGGGACAGCTGTCTCTGGCCCTCGGGTTCCTGCAGCAAGGGAGACACTGCCGCAACACTGCGTACATGTCTCTAGCTGCTGCCCCATGCCTCACTCAGACATACACCCCCAACAGATGACCCCCCCCCCAAAAAAGCAAGTTGCCCACTGGGTGAAACTTGAGGTACTAGGTTAAAAAAAGAACTGAGACATATGAAGTTGACAGACTATCTTTAATCTGCAGAAAAAGCTGGAATTTTACTGAAGCTGTCAGGAAACAGTGCTTTAAGACTTCTTAAATTCAACTCAAGGAAAAATCAGACAGATTCAGAATGGAAATGGGAATCATACATTGTCAAAAGAATCTGAATAATGTTAGAGCTTAGGAGCCAGACAAAGAGGCAGGACTTCTACACCTTGTGCGTCCATCCAAATCCAAAGCTGTGATCCAGGAGTGCCTATTTACACATTACAGAAACACTGGTTGGAAGTCACCTTTAGAGATCTCTAGACCAACCTCCTGCTTGAAGAAGGACTATAGTCACACTACATCAGGTCGGCTATGGTTTTGTCTGGGCATCCTGAGATGCCCAGTCCTTCAGGCTTAACACACAGAGGGGGGGATCATTACCCCCACCCCATGCTGTCATAATGACCTTCCATTAAATTTAGAGCAGTACTAGCAACATTTCTCATCTTTTCTCATCACTGGAACGGCATCTAACACTTACATGAAGGAGGAGAGTCCTGGCTTCTGAGAAGAGGCTAGAAGCAAGTTGCATCTGAGCGTACAAATCACTGCACAGCAAAATTACACTCTTTCATCCACTTATGACTCAATGTATCTTGCAATGCCATAGAAACATTATCAGAGCTTCAGTATGAAGGACGCAAATTAGCCGCATACAGGCCATCCCTCTAGCCTAGTGATTAGAGAAATCTCTGGGATACGTAAAAGATCGATTTGAGTTCTGCCAAACTGACGGACTCATTTGTTAGATTAGTACTCTCATTGTTAACCTCTTCTATGGAAGCACCACTTTGAATTATTACAATAAATAGTTATAAGCTTCCTTATAAATTTCTTTAATTTGCAGGAGAAGAGTTTGCATCCTACAGACAAAAATGTCTGGCTGTAAGCTGTAAGTTTAAGGTCCATCTCTGCGCACAGTAATGTTAATTTCCTGATTCTGGGCATCACCTCACTCAGTCTAAGGTGGTGGGGTTTTTTTAATTATCACCTTCCTCATGTTCCAGTTCCCCCAGAGCACTCTAAGGCAAGTTTTGGCATATTGTCCCAGGTCCAGGAATCCACTAGAAAGTGAGATCCCTATAGGTCAAACTCTGCCACACCTGTAGTGTCTAGGTTTTTTTAATGTATCTGGATCTCAGTCTCCTTTAAAATGTGGATTTAACAATTCTGGAGAATAATTTTCATTTAAATTCAATGCAAAAAATTAGTTCAAACTTATAAACTACTGCACCTTAAAACTAAATTACTTCAGCTGACTCACAGTATTTATAAAATTATACATTCTGTTCATGGCAAATAAAAATCGAAGAAGCTTATTTCAATGAAAAGAAAGCAATGAAAAAGGATTGCATTAAGTCACATTACCTTACATCTGTTGCAGGCGAAGGACACAGTCATTGATGGTTGCTATGGTTCAGTTGATGGGCAGTAATTTATTAAACCATGGTTATATGACTTAGATGCCTAGGTATCTCAGGGCACAGACACAGAATCCTTTTAGAAAACTGAGTTTAAACCCCTAAATCACTTAGTTTTTAAGAATTGCCAAATCAACGGAAAAAACGTTCAGGAAATCCTAAAGCAGAAATATGATGTGAAACTCCCAGATATTGCTAAACCACATAGTAGGTAATAACATTGCGCATCCTTTCTAGTTCTTGTAATATGTAGGCATAATAAAGCACAGAGTATTATTAAACGTTAAATATGATATTGCTTTAGTTGAATTAGGCTGAGTCTTGAGGTTATTTTAATCCATTTAGGCAGGTGTGAATGGTATGGGACTTCAGGAGTTAAAGAGAAACATTCAGTAAACCTGGAGCTGTTCATTTGAAAATGACTTATACTCTTGGGCACAATATCTTCTGCAAAACTGAACCTGGCACAGTGTAATACAGTAAAATTTTAGTAATAAATTTCTTTCCTTTTTCAAGTTCTCTGCCAGAAATATCAATTCATCAGCCAACAATGAACAAACTACTGCAGAGTTAAAAAAGCAAGAACTTGCCAATCCTGCCATCTACTGGAAAAAGCCTAAATTTGAGTAATTCAATGTTTTCAGTCTCACTAAGATTGGCACCAGATCCAGCAGCATATGCGACCTCGGGGGAAAGGAGAGAGTCCCTAGACATCCCGTGGCAGAAATCGCCTTGCTAGTGGAGAGGTTCCTCGATAATGCTGTCTGCAGGGACAGGAACGCGCAACAGCTGTTTGCAATATATTTGGCTATCATCAAGCCACATCCCAAAGTCCTCACTGAGTTTTTGTCCAGTCTCCCACTGATTTCGGTAATAATTTTGCCTGACTAAAGAAAGAATGGAAAATGAGCTAAGGCCTCACTTGGCTAATAGTCAGTTTGGGAACTAAATATACCATTACAAACTGTACATCAGATACATCAAAAAGTGCTTTACAAGCCCTGCTTAGAAGGCAAATACTAAAAGTATAAACTTTATGAGCTTATTTGTCATTCTTTCATAGCCACATTCTCTACATAAACCTAATCATTGCATGGATTCAACTGAAAATCCTCTTCCAGTAAACAACAAGTGCTTTATATAGATAAAAAAAGTCTTGGAAAAAAGCTTCTTTGTAGTTACTTAGCATATATTAATATTCCCTCCACAAGGGCTATATTCTTTCCCTCATTTCTGCTCCCATTCTAGTTTTTCAGAGACCACAAGCACCAGCCCTAATGAAGATCCAGCTGGGAAAAAAAATTCAATCACTTCTAGTAACCCAACTTCAAAAACAAGGTAAGAAGCATACCTGGGCTATTCAGAGGAAAAAGCAAACCAGTAAGTAATATGATGCCTAGATAACCCTCTAGCAGTCACTTTAACAACAGTCTCCTTGAAAAACAAAAATAAAACTGAAATTGCAGATTTTTCTCCAACTTCCAAAACAACACCAAAGCTGTCCCATAGCTTTACATCAAGTAGCTGCATTATCAGCATTAAAGAGGTTATTTCTTGTTTGGCCTGAGGCTTATTTCCCCATGAGCTTACGAATCCTCATGACTATGTCTTCTCAGCAAGAGACAGGAACTCTGAAAGAATAAATAAAAACATTTGAAAGGAAGAGAGATCTGAGTATGTAAGTACTGCAGAATGCAGAAACTATGCAGAGATTTTTTCATTCTTGTAATTTGGTCCTGATAACATTTTGAGTCTCCTTCCTACAAATTATTCTAGTAAAATAAAATGACACCAGCAGCCTGGATATGTCAGGCTTGGCAAAGGTTACATGTCATGTTTTCTGAAAAGAGGTGCTGCTTCATGAAAATTAGCTTAGCAGGTTAACAGAAACTACTTTTTTTTTTTTTTGACAGCTTCTCTATTTTTTCTAATATGCTCATTTCCATGTTCTTTTCTCCCACCAAAACATCATGCCAAGTCAGTATACTTCCAGAAGTTCCATTCTTACTGTGCTCAACAGTTCTGGCTATTAAGGCCCTTAGGAAAATATGGTTAAGTTACTATTTTTCCTACTGCATTAGAACAAATCACAAGGGGTTTTTCTTTCATTTTCCAAAACAATCCATTTCTAGAACAGCAAAAAATCATGGAAAATTTAATCCCCCAAAACCTAATGTTTTAAATTGCATTTGTGTTTAAGAAAAACAGGAGAAAAAGAGAAGCTAAAATGGAATTTAGACAGTACTTTCTCAAATATATTGTGGTGTTTTGGGTTTTTTTATATTGTTGCTAATCAAATGAAAATCAATAAGAGAGTAGTCCTTTACTTGTAAATTACATCAAAAGGATGTTTTATTAAGTTCATGGTCACTTGTGGAATGTTTTCCATTTTGGTTCACTAATTCAGCAACTGAGTACTTAATTAGTAGCACAATGACAAGGATGTCAGTCTTCCATTTTATGTCAGGCACAATTACGTTCTGCTGCAATAGTCAGTAAGAAACAGTCGAAATAACTATAATTACAAAGGTAGGATATGTAAAAAAAAAAGTTTCTCCCTTTAGTTCCACTTGTCCTTCCATATGATAATTTTTATCACTATATTTCTCATTTCATCATTAGTGCTTAGTCTTTAAACAAGGTTAGAGACATAGGGCCAAACTCTCAGCTAATTAGAATGGCTTCACTGTACTACATCATCTTATACCACTGGAGGGTCTGTCAAAAGCAGAGGTAAGTTAATGATTTAACTGCACAGGTACAAGATTTCAGCTGGGACTGGAAACTCGGCAGCACAAAGGAGTTGTGTCTGTCAGCAAATGTCATGTGCTTGTTCACTTCTATGTATGTATGAAAACTTAATTCCCTTACAGGAGGTAAAAATACTATTGATCTGTTCAAATAAATTGCAGCATTTTTTCCTGAAGCAAACACATGGCATAGTCACATCCATCATTTCTTTGGTAAACTCACTGTATTAGACTTTTCCACTTGGCAGTAAATCTTTGACTCAGCAGTAAAATATTTTTAACCCTTTGTGAGAGGTTTTTATAGCTGATGATAAGCATATAGCCCTACCAAACTAAAAAGATATTGGCTAATCTTAAGAATCTACAAAAGAGCATTAAGAAGTCCTGAGTTTGATTCTCCTCTGAACTGTGCCGTCTCTAACTGTGTCTGGAGATCAAAGTCCTCCATGCTGAAAAAAAGAGAGGAGAAAATGGAATAGAAGATTAACCTTCTTACTCAGTTGGTTCCACAAGTATACTTTCTTATTTCAGGACCCCACCAAGTTCAAGTACATCCATTCCTCTGACTGGAGACAGCCAGGCTGATGCTGACATCCTAGCTTTCATTAAAGCAAGACAGAACATCCTGCAAAAGAAAGGTAAATCCTGCCAAAAAATAGGAAGCCAAACCAAAATCTCCAGTACAGCATTTTAAAGCCAAAATAGCTTTAGTCCACATTTACACTGACGCAAGTGAGAACTGGCTTAAGTTATATTACATTATGTTCTCAGCCGTTCTAAACACTTGAGGTTCTTCGCGTGTATTTATTTTAGTAGCTCAGTGCTGCAGTGTAAAACCATGAAGGCTGTCTGGTTTGCTCAGCCGCCATCAGTGAACTTTCTGGGGCATGCAAGTCTGTGCAGCCTGCACAGTGTATTTCTTTACACTTAAGTAAATGCATTTGAATGTGGTTTCTTGATGATTAAAATACTTCCAAAATTTTCTCTATACATTTTCTTTATAAACTATCTGGCCTGGTTTTCAGCTGGTACAAATTTAGCTGTAACAATTGACAACAAATAAGGATTACGCAAATGCTTGCACTGTACCCTACCTCATGAGGCAGACTGGTCCCCTGTGTCTAGCAGAGTATGCCATTAACAGGTATTTCACTACATCAAGGTCTAGTGAAATTTTCTATGGGTATTTGTTACCAAATCAGGTTCTGAGAGCAATCATAGGTAGGCAATAAAGTTCACTCTACAGTGTAGATAAGTAAAATTGGCAGGAAGCAGAAAGCTCTAAATAGACAACAGTCACACTGCAAGGTAGCCTAAAAGTAATTAATCATGATAAAGAAAAACAACCTGTGATTTTTTTTTTTTTTATTTTTTTTTTTTGGTGGGGAGTAATAGTTTTTAGTGGCAGCAACCAATTAGAAGATGAATGCGGTAGTGGTTACTGGAGCAATAACTTTCCATCAGCACTTGAGTGCTGATGACAGCATTATTCAGCAAGCTATCAGCACCTGGCAGATGGTGTTAGCACTGTCACAAAGTGGGGTTCGGATATCACACTGCTTATCAGAAAACTGTCAGGTAAACACACAGTGGCTGAAAAAACAGCCTCCCTATACTCATCCAAAGCAAACACATAACACACTTAGGCTGTGGGATCCCTTTTGTCTTTGTTTAGAAAAGCTGTTGTCAGGTTTCTTCTACAAATGAAATTAAATTGAATTTATAGGCAGCTCACCAGAAGAAGGTTAGAGATACGTGTCTTACAACAAACATTTCAGGCCTTTAGAAGTTCCAAATCTGACTCATTCTGTGAAGTACAGTAATCTAAGTAACAAGAGCACATCTTCTCCTGTGATCATCTCCTAAATCATACCATATCAGGAATGTCTCTCTCAAATGCCTGTTCCATCCTGACTGTTTTTCAGCCACAGGCTATTAACTAGCATCATCCACCAGTTTCAGAAGGCATTATCAACCTTGACAACTATTAGACCCCCAGTTATAAAAGATATTCTTGCAGAACAAAAGACAGTCAACACTTTTAAAACTGTTCTGAAGATCAGTTAGACAGGATGAGCTACATGCTGCCCTAAGTAGCTGAAAAGGAATGGAGCAGCATTTGGTCATCCTGGCAGTGCAGGGCTGGATGACTCAAACAATCACTAAGCACAGGCAGGGGAACAAAAAGTAAAAAGAGGTTTCGTAAGTGTGACCGGCATACTACAAATGTGTAGGGAGCTGACGCATCATAGATAAGAGACAGCTCAGCACCAAGTTCTGAGAAGGATTTAGAGTCAACGTGGCCCATAAAAGACGGCTTTTCTTCCTTGACCGCTTGTGAAGAAAGGAAATACCTCTCTGATTTGGAGGATGGAGCCACTGATAGCAGGAACCAGTGATCAAAAAAAGTTTGTAAATTCTAATTTAGCAAGAGGAAGGAGGGTAAAATCTATGGATTAGCACTACTAATGAAGTACTTTGTGCTTCAGCACCTTAGTGAAACCTGAGGACGTTTATGAGGTGCAGTGGTAGCCTTTCTAACTGGGAGAAGAATATGGGCTGAGACTCCACTATTCCCATATCTGTGATAGTGTTATGTGTTCCCTTTTCCCGTGAGCACATCACTCTTACCTGACTTGTTTCTAGACTAGAAGGAGATGAGAGGCACAGTAACTGCTGTAGTGTTTGTGCATCGTTGGCTATGTGGCATTTCCAATAATTGTTGCATCCAAAGCCAAGGAGAACTGGTGGGTTTTCCTTTTGGGAGTGGGGATGGGGACTCGGTTTTGTTTATAAAGAAAAACTATCAGCGGTAGAGTTAAGCAGAGAGGCAGAGTAGACGAAGGGGGAATGTATTCTGACTGAATACTTTTTATTCTAAAGTTATGTTCACACAGAACATTTCTGCATTTGCACACAAATGTGTTCACTCCCTGTATGCTTATTACACACAGAAAGCCCTGCAGGAAACAACATGAGAAAGCATAGGTTCAGCCAAACCAAAGTCTGCTAGGCCTAAAAAATGACAGCATACTTTTTTGTCATGTTCTTTCCTTTACTGATCCTGACCCTTTCACACTGTTATGTCAGTGTCTTAGAAGCAAACTGGCCCCACTTTACATTAGCTGGGTGGAAAAAAAAAAAAAAGAAAAAAAGAAAAATGTGTGCAGAAGCCAACGGAGTGGAAAATAAGTTTGATAAACAGAAAGCATGGGAATGCTCAAAATCCTTAGTGACAGTAATGCAGGGGAGGGAATGAGAGGTCTTAGTGAAGATTACTTCAGGGTTTGCAGGTTGTTACCATTTGCTTTCTAAACAGAGCGGAATTAAAGCAGGTACATTCACAGGAGCTTGCTGGGATTGTTAAAGCATTGTAATAACTGCATTGGAAAGCTTTTTACAAAGGGCTACTCTGCAAACATGCTTTTGCTGCCTTGTTCAGTCTTGAGGTAGAAAAATGAAAATGCAGAAGAGTAGATGAATGTTTTTTTTGTCTTAAAAGTTTTAAATTAAAAGATCTTTTTTTTCCTTTCTTTTGTTTTGTGTTTCTGAAGTTTGTTTTAAAATGGACAACACAACCTGAAATATAGTCTAATGTATTCTTTATCTCCTTTCAGGCTTGGGGAACAAATGAAATTCTTGTTGCAGTCCATTATCTCCTTTTACAAACAGTTAAAGATCTTAAAAAGAGTTCTTTCCCTTCCTCTTCTGTGTAGAAACAGGTACGAATAAGTACTTTAGATGTATGGTTTAATTGGTAAAGGTACAAGAAATTATTTGTCTTGACAACAAAATCCATTTCTCCAGGGAATCATATTTGAATATTTGCACTCAGTATCTTCAGCTTGCATTAAGATTAAGCAAAACTAAAACAACCAATCAGGAGTTTGCCAAATATGCTTGTTTATTGAGAATTCATCGTATGTTTTCTAAATGTTAAAATTATCTACTGTATTAATGCTCTTATACATCTTTAATCTGGGGAACACTTATTAGTACTGATGATAGTTTTGTTTGCATCAATTTGCATGAGGCTTTATTAATAACATCTAGTTGGCATCCACAGAAGTCTGTGGAAAAATAGTGTTTAGCTGGATTACAAAATTCTATAAAATTTCATTTGAGACCTTTTGCTGATTTTTATTTTTTCCCCAAAGGAATAGTAGTTTTCATATCAGATGATTAGAATACTGACATTGCACTTGCAATATCAAAATAAATTTTTACTAGAAAGTAATTCTAGAGTTCAAAATTTCCCAACTGGTTTTTTTCATTTGAATACATTAAATGTTATGCAAAATATAGACCTTCCCAGAATATACAACTTTCAGATGAAACAATGACACTTAATAGGCCTAAAGTAAAACAGAGCAAATACTTATAAAACACAAATGAGATGTGAACATTTAAATGCAGTTATATCTTATATAAAATGAAAGTTCACTATTGACTTGGAACTACTTTATTGCATAATACCTGGTTATGCAACAACTTATTTTACACATCAGACTAAAACACATCAAAAAATACAATGCAAAATAGTCCGTTTCTCTGAGATACACATACTTCCAGGCTGAAGCCATCATTTTTCATGCTAGTGATAAGCTTACAGTCGTGCATTTGGAAGGGTTTGGGTTGTTCACATAAAATACAGCAATATATTGGCAGAAGTCACGTATCATTCTCAAGGATGTATATTTCTTCAGTTGTTGATACTTAATTCTGTGGCAAGTTCATAATTATTCAGAAGTAATTGGTGAATTGGTATGTTCAAAACTACAGAACGTAGTGTTTATCAAATTAACAACTAAGATGCAATCAAGAAATATTGAAGTTATACCTTTTTCTGCGTTTTAATTTTGTGTAAAAGTCAGCACAGGTAGCACATAAATTGTTAAGCTTTACGTACAAGGCAAGATAAAAGTCAGATCTACTGTTGCTTTGGGAAGAGAGAGTTCAAGGATTTGGTCAGAGGTGGGAAAATCCACAGGTCTTCCCCCTTTTGTATAACTGCTCTGTTAGAGATTGTATTAAAATGTCCTTTTCCTGCCAGAATCTGTATCTGTCTGTCTTTATTTTTCTTCGCCTTACTCTGTTATATATAAACACTGTATTAAATATACACTGAATTAATGTTTATACAGCTTTGTTGAAGATAGCAGGGCCACCATCCTGCCTCCATCCAACCCAGCTAGGTGGGAAGAACCAGAGGTTCCAAACCATTGCTGGGTGAGGCAGCTCTCTCTTTCAGTTTTCAGTAAAGTCCCCATTATGGTGAATTTATTTGAAGGTGGCCAAAAGAGAATTACTGGTATAACAGCTTGTTTCTTTTGACATTGAAGCATTTCAAATAGGTTTCAATAACTGGTTAAGAGAAGGATCTCAGCGCTATCCTGGTATGATCTATGTGACACTGCTACTACTTGATGATTACATATCCAGTGTTTTGATCTCAGTTTGCCACACATCTAACTCACAGAGAGAAAACATTGCTTGCTCTTCTGTTTCAACACTTTCTAGCCTTTTTTTACAATGTTGTAAAATTGGTGTGAAATTCAGTCACTGTCAGCAAAGTAATACCTGATTGGCAGAATGGTCTGAGGTTAAGATTATACCAAACACATAAGAAGAGCTTGGACAAAAGTACATCAAATAATAGAAAACCATATAAATAAATAAAACCATATAAATAAATATAAAGGATTTCTTGCTTCTTTTGGAAATTTTCGTAATATCATGTGGACATGAAAGATTGCTCATTCAGTACATAATAGACTCAAGAAGGAAAGCATACACTTTTTTAAAAAACTGCCTCCACTTTTCAAAGGGTGCCTCTTGGATTCATAGGAAAATTCAGGTTGGGAAGGACCTCAGCAGGTCTTTAATCCCACCTCTTGCTCAAAACAGCATCAGCTATGAAATCAAACCAAGATGCTGAGGGCTTTGTTCAGTCTGGTCTTGAAAACCTCCAAGGATGGAGACTGCATGACCTTTCTAAGCAATCTGTTCCAATTCTTGACTGACCTCATCATAAAAAAAAATTTCCTTATGTCCAGCCTGAACTTCTCCTTTTCCCTATTGTCTCTCTTCTTCTAACAAGCCACACTGTCAAAAGCCTGGCTCCATCTTCTTGATGGCCTTCTCTTAGGCATTGGAAGGCTAGTGGTTTTCCTAGGTCTTCTTGTCTTCATGAAAGCATTTATTGCTTCAAGAAAGTTTGGTTGGCCACAGATGAACAAAGTTACTTGTTTTAATAATGTTCATATAATTTCTAGATTAATTTCAAATAACCCAAGCATTTACCACAGTGAAGAAAGAGGCCCACATTTATAATGATCTTGACTCCTGCCTAAGCCAGCTATAAAGCAGTATTGCTAAGCACAGAGATTCTCATGCATATCTGACTCCTGTCTGTTCACTGTGATATCTAGCTGCTGGTTGGTTAAATGTTTATATGGTAAATACAATTTATTTGTTATCTCCAACCAGAATAAATCCAAATATCTTTTTTGTGGAGATTTCTTGGGGAGGTAGTTCTACAGTGCTAGATATCATGCAGATAGTTCCAGGATTAATTTATGCCAGAGATTGTGGATCATCTCACCTCTTGTTTCAAGGCATTTCCAATCCTTCTATATAGTTTATTTCAAGCGAAGATAGACATCCACTGGTCTCCTACAGCAGTCGCCTTCTGGGAGGGTCAGGATATGACCCAGACTTATAATAAATGCCAAAGGGTCTGTTCTCGTTTATGCTGAATCTGCCAGGGATCTATACACGATCTGGAAGCACACTAGGGAAACCCCTGAGCTCATCAGCTTTTGGCTTGGGCATTTGTCTCCATTTTCATCACTTCCTGGCCACTGCAGCTTTTCAGAGAGCTCCAAGGAGAAAATGACATAACCTTATGGTGAGTTTCTCTTGCTTGGAAGATGGACATGCCTAATTCAATCTCCCTTTTTCACTCCTGTGTTTTTTTATGAAAGAGTCTTTGAAGTGGAATAATGAGGTTTACACATGTAACAGTGTAAGTATATATTGTGATATCTTCCCAACAAACAATTTTATTGTTCTTACCTGGTTTAATCAATCATAGGATACAAGTGGTTTATGTCAATAGTATAAACTGAGAGCACTCCAATGTGATAAATTGTTAAGATCTTATAAATGTTGACTGTACCAAATATCCACCTGGTAAATATGGATGCCAACAAGGTGAAAATCTGGGAATGCCTAGTTACATATAGCATCTTTGGTAACTGTATATAGAATTTGTTTGTCTTTTCAAAGTCCATTTTTAATAACCACAACAATCGAACTTCTGTTTTTAGATTATTTCATATGAATTGTTTTATTGTTGTTTAAATCAATGTTACATGATCTTTTTGTAATATTTTTTTCTGTTTCACTTCCTGCAATATTTGCTTTGAAACCTCACCAATAAGGTAAGCAATGTAAACTAGATATTTGTAATAGTTACTATCCATGCCTTCATTTGACACCACCATAATAAAGTTGAAGACTTTCGACTAAAACTTTGTATTCCCTTTCCCTGGAGGGAAATCTCAGGGGCTGCTCCTGAGATTTTCAAAGATTATCTTCTGTTCATTTTTTTGGGACAGCTTGAGGTGCTTCATTTGGCACAAACAGTGAACTAAACAAATAGTTGTATTTGTGGGCCAGCAGTGGGTTTACCTAAATGCATTTATACAGATAAAGAACAGAAACAAGGTCTTCCTCCAAGACAATAGCTACAGAATTCAAGGAAACTTCCCCCCCCCCGCCCCCAATGGAATCTGTATGACAAAAATGCTATTGAAATCTTGGAACTCTCTATAACTTTTATCTGAAAATGCTTCATGTTTTCACCTATGTGAGTGTAAATCAGGAAGTCAAAATGCTTGGTTTAAATTTGGAGTGAGAACAAAATAAGAAGTAGAAAATTGCCAGGCAGCAGTGTCATGCCTGAAGAAATGCAATGTTATTTGTATTTAACATGGTTCTAAAATAATTTCCTTAACTCTTCTCTGAAGTGCAGGGTTTAAAAGTCAGTCAAGGAGCAAAGGAGATTCAAAACAATTCCGTATTTCCCTGTACAAACTGTTCAGGCTGAAACGCATACCCTGTGGAAGAAAGGGTCCCTGGAGCTTTGCATCCAGTTTGTCATCTAGTTCTGTACAGAGACAAACGTACTCTTATGTTTAACATTGGCAGAGCGTGCTGGAACAGCAGGACCTCTGAGTAACAGTCAACTTCTAAGTTCAGCTCTCTCAAGAAGTTTTCGCTTTCAGCATTTTTTTATTTCTAATGTTTGTGAACTCAGGTTTTGTTTATTTTTTAATCAGAAGAACATTAAAAGAGCAACAAGAGAAGTTAGATTAGACAGTGTGGTCTGTCATCCCATCATCAAAAGGGATCTGCTAGTATTGTTATTTCAGCATATTGTATATTATGCCTTATGTGGAAGTCAAATTTAATTTCTGATATGGTAAGCCATGCTGAGCTCCCTCTTCCAGATTCAGAACTCACTCAGAAAACTTGAGTCTTCAGTTTACTTCCAAATGACATATTTGAGTTTGTTTTTTCCTGTGGCAAGACATAACTTCTGGGCTACTGCACAGATTCTTGTTTCAGTTTAGTCCTATGTTGCAGCCTGACATCAGGGGAAAAAAAAAAAACCTTTGCGAACAGAATATTGATGATTTCTATAACTTGAAATGTATAGGTACATATTTCTGTAGCTTTTCCATTGGAGTAAATATGGCAGCATTAGCTACTTACAGGCTCTTGTCTTTCACATTTTCAGAGCACGCTACTCTGCTCACCTGTATGGAATTGTGCATGATTATGAAAATACTTTCTTAAATGTTTGATTCATGATTTTGCCCTTGCATTTATCTGTAAGGTCATTCAGCTATAAAGTGGTTCATCTCTAACTGCATATTTACTCTGCAGTGTCTTGTGCACATACAATTGATTTTTTTTTTTTTCCATCTTTCTGCAGAAACGCTGCTTTCTACATCAGCCCCAGGACACATCACATATTTCATGTGTCTCTTAAAGTTCTCTCCAGCTGTTTGTTATATTAGCCATTAATAGTTGGGGGGGGAGGGTGTGTGCCTTTTTTTCTAAATGCTTTTCCGATAATAGTCATGGTAAAGATAACACCTCCTCTGAAAGTTGTTTAGAAATGATTTCGCTTGGCCAACCAAATAGGATACACCTTTAATGTTGAAGTACTTTAAGTAGGAATATCTAAAGTATAGAACTAAACACACCTTTTGTGACTCAATTCACAAAACCCTCAGAAAATTAAGATCCTAAAAGTAAGACTAAGTGGACATTTTTTTCTTAAGGAATAATTTAGACTGTCAAGTTTGGCAGCTGGAATGCTTTGTTGAACTGAACTAGACAGAACAGAAGGGGACATAAAAGAGGTTCAGTGCTGTATTTGTTCATTTATAACTTAGTTAATAGTTTGATACCCTTAATTGGGAAACCTACTTCAACTAGGGGAATTTGTCTCAGCCCAGCTATGCACATGTGTTTGCACCCATTCCAGAAAGCCAGTAGGCTAGCATTCTCTTGGACTGGTAAACACAGGTCCTATAAACTACACCATGACAAACATCTGGATCTCTCACCAGAAACAGCCCTGCCAGTGCAACAGGCAGTTGTGCAACATCCCAGGCTTGTCTGCCCATAACATTTCACAAGGTATGGAACAACAAGCTGTACCTTTCAATTATGGAAATCAGACACAAGAGAGAAGTTCTTGTTAGATATTTGGAAAGTAATTGTCATCCTTAGGAGAGACCAAGAGAAAGCCTTCCATCAGTGACAAGTTGGACATCTCAGTTGCTTCAGATCAGTTTGCTTCATAATGTTATTGCAGTGCTGGGTAATATGAATGCCACTATAGCTTCTGTCTCCCAAATGCTTCACTTGAGCTGAAAAGAAATGCCAGAGCACTAAGGCTCTGAGTCCTTGCACGTTGCACTTCTCTACTGAAATCTTTCTGTTCCCCAATCACAGCAACAGAATGGTCCCAGACAAAGTCCAAGATGTTCTTCTGGGAGTTCTCCACAATACTTTTCACTTTCCAGAGTGACAAGTGGCCTTCTGCTCCCAGTCATCCTCTTCTGGGTGGAGATGGCTGGCCCTAGGAGCACAGTTCAAATGGCGAGTACGGGGGCTTTCCCAGATACAGATATGAATGAAACCATTTTTTGTCCTTTTTTCTGAGTGCTACCTCTTGTTTGAAGGTAGGTGAAAAACAATCTGAATACTAAGCAAAGAAGGGATATCTGTATCCAGAACATTTTAACAGGAAGGGAGTTTAATAGCACAATTGCAGCCCTAGCCACATGGCTGCCTTGCTCTGTGTGAGTGTGCGTGTTTTCTTTCAGAAGCAGTGTGGCATAGATGACACTAACTGTAAAGCTCTTCCTACGGAAAAATATGCAAGCCCAGCTCATTTCCAGTGCATGATAATCATTAAGGCTCCCATGAGTGAACCTCTGGTACTTTTGTAGCTAACGATTAACCTTAAGCCCTCCTTCCCCCTTATGTATTTGGATTAAAAGGGCAATACGGAGACTGAAAGCAGTAGGCATGAGTGGTTCATTCTCTAACTCTATGGACTAAAGGGTGGAGTCACCTGACAAAGAATTCAGGAGCAACAGGCCAGGCAGTGAGGGGACTGAGCTTATTAGGGTTAGAAAAGAAAGAGGTCTGTCTTGTGACCAGGCTGAATTCAGGATGTTTATGAGCTTCATCATGCTGCTTTCACTGGTGTCAGCAATGTTTGTATGGTACAGACGGCAGCTATTGACTTTTCCATTTATTCAGCTCCATACTCTTCTTTGTTCTGGGGAGTCCACCGTAATTAGAGAGTTTATAGTGTTTTCTTGTACAGAAGTCTAGTGTTTAGAGTAAGGCTTTACTTGTCAAGACTTTAAGAGTCTATCCGTGACTCTATATTCGTATGACCCTGAAGTTTCACTTCAGCTTCCCAGCCTGGAAAATAATACTAATCTCAGAAGACTTGTGTCCGGCTTCATTCGATTGATTGAGATCTTTGGATAAAGATGTTTTAATAGGAGAAAAACACTGTGATTCACCTTCTTATTAAGCCATAAATGGTCTCCCTTTGTTTTGGATAGAGAAAAGATGTGGAGGGATAAAATTTGCCTGTTAGTCTCATTTTGTATAGGCCTGATATCCGTATATTCTGTTAAAAAATTCTCCAGGGCAGGAGCTGGGAACACGGGTGTGTGATTCCTGGGTAGCACACGTCTTGGGACAGCAACCTATTAAGTACTGAGCAGGGACTGGCAGCAGCAGAGCAGCAGCATGCCCATCCTCACTGTACACAACCGGCAGATCAGCTGGACTCCGCTGCTGGTACTGGGGTATCTCTTTTACCTCCTCCTGGGCGCCATGGTGTTCCAGCTGCTGGAAAAGCAGGCAGAGACCCACTTTCGGGACCAGTTCCAGCTGGAGAAGCTCAAGTTCCTGCAGAACTACACATGCTTGGACAGGCAAGCCCTGGAGCAGTTTGTACAGGTAAGAAGAACAGGCTGCCATTATTTTGGCTAAAGCATTATTTTGGTTAGAAGAAATTATACTGTTGTAGCCAAGCATCTCATGAAGTATTATCTATCACTTATAATAAGACATAAAGGGCTCTTGCTCAAATATGGGTTGTCAATTAATGACATCTTCAATTACATTCTGATCTATACCTCAGAACTAGCTGGAGATAAATTACTAGACTGTTCTTGGTATTATTACAGACATATTCTCATTCTAGTATTGCAAGAACTAGACAGAAATCCTTGAACTTCCACTTTCTTCATGCTCAAAATTTATCCAGTTGCACAGCTGGGTGTCTAAACAGTTTGAACTCTTTCTACCATGTCATTAAACCTGATAGAAACTCTAAACATGCTGCGAATTTAGTGTCCAAGTCAGAGAACTTCCATGAAGGTATATATGCTTTTGATCAACAAAGAGCCCAGATTCTGTAAATGGATTTAAGCAAACAGTGAAGTTCAGATCAGAAAGGAAAGAGAAGGTGCCTGAACCTCTGTCTACAAGGACAATGTTCTGATTACTAATACTGTGATATATTTTTTGTGGAACATTTGACATTGGCCGGAAAAAGACTAGAGTTTTCAAGAACTTACATGCCTAAAAACGTTTGGTTTTTTCAGCTTCACCAGTTGGTGATATTACCTGTCTTTCCCTTATCTCTGTGATAAATGATTGTAGAGGAGAAAACCCTGATTCCCATTCTAAACCAAATTGGGATACTTCATAGGATTGAAAGGTTTACTTAAATCTCTGGTACCCTAGAAACCTTAGGGAGGGTTCACACAGTTCCAGATTCTCCTCTGTCTGGCTCCAGTGAAGCTTCCTTAGCCCTTAATCCAGCACACATTTTGCTGCATCTTTGCTGAATTAGATACATTTCACTTGTAAGCTGTTCCAGACAAAACCAGCTGAGGGCACCAAATTATCATCTACAATGCACCAAGCTTCAAAGTACTTAAACTTGATAGTCCTCAAGTTAAATTTAAGTGCAGGTGCCCTCTGACTCGCCATTTATAAGACCTCTTAAGAAATTTGTCCAGCTCTTACTAATAGAAGTCTTTCCACAGGCAAGTCAGGGAATAGAAGTCTTTCCATATTAAATCTCTAAAACTAATGCAGGGAGGCAATCATCTCTCTATATGTTTTAACTATATGGTTA
This sequence comes from Balearica regulorum gibbericeps, assembly GCF_011004875.1. NCBI lineage: Eukaryota > Metazoa > Chordata > Aves > Gruiformes > Gruidae > Balearica > Balearica regulorum. The sequence continues at coordinate 93,711,853 of NC_046186.1, read as the reverse complement.
AGAAGGCCTGTTCATCATGTCAGAAGTTTCAGTCTGAAAAGCCACAGTATTCAGGCTGCGGTGAGATGCAGACACTAGATTCAGTCTGCTCAGCTGACAAGTATAAGGTGTCTTGTCTTATTGCCAGTTCTTTAAACCTAAATCCTGGAATCTGACAGTCAACCCCGATTTCTTTTTGCATATCTATTATCACTAACAGTGGAGTCACCCCTTATAATTCATTAACTTTTTTACTTGATTGTGCATTAAGCAAATTGTTGCAGTTCCATGTCCGTAAACTGCATTGGCTCTGCTTGGCTAAAACTGCCTAGCTGAGAGGTGGCCCTGAGCTACAACTCCTAAGCCGAACGGCCTGGAGCTTTGCGAAAGTGCAAATCCAAACTGTGCAGTCTAATGTGTCTCTGCTAAACATATTTTGGTCAGGAAATTATGCCATTCTGACAGTATAACTGAGAAGCAGATTCATTGAGCAAGGAGGTACCTTTTTGAAGTCCCTGGTTTGATTACGTCCGTACTTTTCCAGCCTCAAAGGAACTGATATAAATACGGACCAAGAGGACAAAATCCATGACCACAAGTGGCTGCAGTTGGCAGGGGACAGGAGCAGAAATGGCAAGCAGTTTTTATTCTCTCCACGTCCTGCTATAGCTTTATGTAGACTTCATACTCTTCCTGTAAATTGTAGCACATTGCTTTTACTTACTGGCTATTCCTGCTTCCAAAGGCAACAGCTAATGTTCACAACCATTCAACAGCTGCTATGTTTGCACTCCAGCCATAATCATTACCCAAGCTGTAGATGGAAAGGAGCCAGGAGCCATTATAACTGTCCCACATGAACCTGTTTGTTTAGAAATTATTCTCCTGGGCACCAGGATGCCATTTCTTTCATGGGGTTGTAAAAAAAGCAACAATCATACCAAGACATCTGGCCTTGGCAGACTATGTCTGAAGTGTTCAACATTGCCTTACTCTTCCATGTTGGCTCTCATGATGTGAATTTAGCTCCTCTGAACTCCTGTGCATCGAAATGGATAGAACTGACAAGTGTTCCTTACAGGGATGAATTAAACCTGTAATTATTTTAGACATTTCAAAAGACTCGCACCTCCGTAGCTTCTGTGTGTTCCTTCTAATCAGCAAACAAAATAGTCAACTCTAAAAAATTTGACATGTCGAATTCTTCCAATTCTAAGAGCAAGCTTTTAATGGATTTTAAAGGTCTTTGTCATATTGAAAAGAAACTCTGCTGACACTTCAATAGTGAGATCACATGCGATGATGCCTAATGGACTTGACCAATGCTGTAGGATTTTTTACTGAAGGAATAACATTAGCTATTAAACTTAGGATACTCAATCCATCAGCCCGTATCAGGTCATACTGCAGAACCTATGCAAAATCAGATACCTTGTAGTGGGTATGTTCATCAGATAAGCAATCCTTTCGGCAGTGGTCAACATTTGAATATCTTCTTTGGTCTCATACTCCTGGAACCAACTAGAGCTGGAATTGCTGTTGAATCCTGCTCATGTCTTGCATCACACAAAAGTCTCTAGAAGAGATGAACAAGTAATTCCTTCAGGCATTTGGCAAAATGACAAAGGCTGTGACCTGGACCTCAAAATTGGTATGTAACAAAGGGGTTCTTGAAACCCAGCCACTGAGCAAAGGATAACCAGTCTCCTTCAGAGAAATCCTTGGGTGGAGCAAAAGGACAGAGTCTTCACTAAGGAAGCTAACAAGATATTTGATGCATAAATAGGAACAGCATTTCATTTGCACATAGTAGTTTTGGTCATCTGGTAAGAGCTATCTGAAATAGCATAGATTATTTCATTAGCTAATCTTTCAGACTAGAAGTCTAATATTCATTGAAAATTATTGGGAAGTCATAGCCAAAACAGTGATTTATCTTCACTAGTACTTACATGGAGGAAACAGAAATGTGCTTGTTCCCCATGCCCCTCCCCACAGACACAACCATACATTTACACATGTCCAAATTAAAAACTGGAGTGAGATGACTAGACTAGGGAAGGAGGGAAGAGGAATTGCCTTTATTTTTTATAGCATAATTCCACTTTGTTTTCCTTTTTTGGTCACTTTGGGGACTCCCTCCACTCCTTTCCCCCTCCCCTTCCCTTTACCCTTCCCCTTCAACTAGTTATGGAACCTATCCTACCTCAATGGCCAGTTCTCCAGTGATAAGTGTTCAAGTTCCTGGCCGGCTCTATTTCCAAGTTTTTCCATGTCAGCACAAGGCCATTTTAGTCAAACTCTATCCTGTTATCTACACTGTTTATTGCTCTGCTTGCTCAAGATGGAAAGCAATATTTACTTCTCTCTTTTTTTCTGACATTCTTCCTGATTGGGTCTAACGGGTTGCTCATTTTTGCTCCTTTGACCTCTTCTGCCTCAGGTCCTCATGGAAGCATGGGAAAAAGGGGTCAACCCAGAAGGAAACTCTACAAATCCCAGTAACTGGGACTTCAGCAACTCCTTCTTTTTTGCAGGAACTGTTGTCACCACTATAGGTGAGGTACTCTCTTTCATTATAAATTGGAATTTCCTCTAGCTGTCCTGTAAAGCCCCCAGAAATGTGCAATTGGTAGGCAGAATGCATCTGCAAGACAATCTTGTCTACTGTGGGCTATGGTTTTCTATTGGTTTCCAATTATACCTGTTATTCTTGTGTATCCAGCATATTACACCTGCAAAAATAGCTGAGTGCCTACTTAGTAAATGCAATATCATTTTGTACATGCACGGCGCATCTTGAGATTGCTTTGAAGCACTCAGTTGCACTCACACAAAATCAGAGACCTATAGAAAATTACAGTACTTTTTAAGAGTAGTATTTTTCACATGTTAAATTTTCTGTTAGTAGTAGTGAATGCACAGGGCTCCATCATAAGCTATGGCACTTTGTAGGCAGATTTAATTGCAGAAAATCATAGGTCCACAGGTTCCTGAAGCTTAATGTAGTTGAGCTTCCAAGCCTAGGAACTTCACATTATGGCCTGCAGCCTGACTGTAAAGCCTTTTCATGTAGCTGTTTTCTTCTTTTTTTTCCAGGTTATGGTAACCTATCCCCCAGCACAGTGGCAGGGCAGATCTTCTGTGTGTTTTATGCCTTATTCGGCGTGCCCCTCAACCTGGCCTTCCTTAATCAGTTGGGGAAAGGCCTCAATGCTCATCTGATTACCCTGGAAAGATGGGTGCAAAAGCCAGGCCGTGCCCAGGTACAGTGTCAATCCATCATTTATTTCCACTATTTTAAAACTAATTAAAGTTCTCTTCTCAGATATGTACTGCCATTGCTAGACTGGGTTTCCTTGTATGTGCCTACATTTTTCTGAACCACAGTAATTATGTGGCCCTCTATATCAGAAAATTGATATAGTCTATTTATCTACGATAGCTTTAAAGCAATTTGCTTTTGCTTGAGGGACTCTAGATTTGCCTTTTTAGAATCTGACTCAGCAAAACTGTTAAGCAAGCATGGCCTCAATTTTGAGCAGGGTCCTTAAGCTTTGGTGATCTTAGCAGAATACACCTACATACACACATTGCTGAATCAAGCTCTCATTATCTCGCCTATGCTAGCATCTATTCAGAATCTAGATTTACGCTGTACAAAGACAACTTATTTTTATTGGCCTGCTAATCTGGCTTGAATTACCTTCCGCGATTGTGCCAGCAATTTAGCACTTCCTTCCTTTCCTTTTCTTGAAATGTAAATAAATATTCCTTCTCCTTAGTTATAGTTAGTTTGTGAGTCATTGAACTAGTCCAGATGTATTGGAATAGGGGAAGCACTGATAATAGAAAATACATGAAGGTCATTTATAGCAAAGTCAGTGCATGTTTCTGAGTAAAGGTTCAATGAATTGACCTCTTTAGTTAGGGAAAAGGGAGATTAGATATGTTAGATATGTTGAAACATTTCAGACTTCTGGCACAAGTTTCTTTCTCTTTTTAATTTATAAAATCTCTGAGTGACTGCATTCTTTACCTACACTGGGAAAGCTATAAAACTACTGTCAAATGCCGACTTGGTTTATATGAACAAGAAGTTCTGTAGCTGCATAACCTATGTCTGTTCCCCAAATACATGCAGCTCTACCACCAGAAGAATTTTCATGCTACTATAGCTGCATCTTTCCTGAGATTTCTAATAGCATCTCAGGGATGTAATTTTTTTTTTCCCTTTTCACTCATTTCTGGCAGAACTCCTATGATCAGACAAAGCTTGGGAGCTGTATCTGCTTGTTCCCTCTGAAAAGCCTCTTCCAGGAAGTCGGTTCATCTCCTTTTAAACATAATTTAGTCATGCTTTGGGAAATTAATTACAATCAGTTCTTCTTCATTCCTGACATACTGTCCCCTACCTTATAGGTTTGTACCACAAAGTTCTTAAAAGCCGGGGAAAAAAGTAATAGTGTGCATTTCAGTGCAAAGTTTTATGCAAACTTTATTATCTAATTAAATGCTATCACACTTCTGGAAGGAACTAAATGAGAACAGATATCAACTATAACCATGTCGATCAGTAATTCTCAAAGTGCTTTGTAAATGAGGTAAGTATTATTACACAGCTGGAGAGACATGGTACACAATCTAGAAGTGATTTGTCAAAGTCACCCAGTAGGCTTACGCCAAGTTTCTCAAGCTCAGCCGACTGACTATTTTATATGTGAGTTAATACAGACAGAGAAAGAAAAACATGATACCTGGGCCTTCTAGTTTATAAAGACTGGTTTGGCTTTTCATCCAGTCACAATAAGTGCATGCATAGAAAATCATACTCTGGTTTGAATATCCTTGAGGGCATTTTTAAACAATGGCAAGGAGTTTCCATCAGCCCCCACATGACTAGTCAAAAATTCACCAGAGCACGTTCCCTGGAAATCCAGAATTCCTCCTGATCCTCAGTCCCAAACTCCTAAAATCCCCTGTCATGACCCTGTCACTGACCATTCTGTGTACCTATCTATCTATTGCAGCTACATATGCTGTAACTTATCTCCCAGAAGGCAGACATTTGTACTAAGAGACGCAGATCTGCCCTGTGCTGACAGAAAACAGTTCTGCTTTGTATACTTCTAATTTAAAAATAAAAGCAGGCAAACTGACTTCACTTAGATTTCATCCAAGCATATTTTTGGCTCAGCTCTTGCAAGCCACTTTATAAATCTTTGGAAGCAGTCATGGTGAAGAGAACTCTTAATTTGTTCTTGCCAATCTTTGTATCAGGAGTTATGCAATACTTGCTGATTTTCCTCAAACACAGGAGCCAATTGATTATGAAAGAATCTCCACTTGAATTGAAATTGTAAAGTGAGTATTTCATTCCTATGGTTGCCATAATAAGTTTGAAAACATGACTTGAGCATACTGTAAAACTTATTGCAAAAAAGCTTTTTAAAATCCTCCTTTTTTTCCTAATATTGAGATTTTTTGGATTCATGATTAGGTACGATATCTATGTGCAGGGTAAACAGTGAGATCAGCCTGCAGTGCGTGGAAGCATTGGTTTATCCTTCATTTTTTGGACATTGTTCCCAGCTGGAGTGGGTTAGTGATTCAAGAGCAAAACAGACCCAGCAATTTCCACTAGACAATTGCTCAGTGCTGTTTAGCTGCCATCTTCCTTTTATTTTTCAGGTGGTTCAAACACTGGCAGTGGCCATCTTCCTGACCACTGGGACCTTGCTTTTTCTAGTATTCCCACCACTGGTCTTCAGTTACGTAGAAGGCTGGAGCTATGGAGAAGGCTTTTACTTCACCTTCATCACCCTGAGCACCATTGGATTTGGGGACTATGTAGTAGGTAATAAAGAAGGTGAACTGTATCGAGCTTTATTGAAATTAGTTAGTCTAGTATAAAGCTAAATACAGAGACCATAGGTATCCATTCCACGATAAATCTGGTACAAGAGCAAGCTGAGCCAGATTGGTAATAATGACCTAATGTATTATATGACACGGGCATTTTTCTCTTGGCAGCTACGCTGAGAGTCACCAAACTCATTTCACATATGCCACTGAACACACATTTGATGGTGACTATGTCAAAGCTGGTACAAATATGATCCATGAGTGACAGGTGGAATATAAATGAAATCTCTTTGTCAGTATTAAGCCTTTGAACCACCCTCTCTTAACAGTGATTTGTTTCAGCAAATGCCCACCATTCCCAAAGAGAAATCATGTCAAATATGAAATGATCAGTACTTACAAAGGAGACAATATTACTGGCAACCCCAGGATGCCTGTGAAAGAAAACAAACCCAGTGAGATTACATAGTCTGTAGAGATCGAGGCTGAGACATAGCAGTAGGGGCAGACACGTGAAGGGCTATTTTTCCACCCAAACATTTGAACAAATGCTCTTAACAGATTATGTATAGTGAGTTTATTTGTTTAAAAACTCTTGGGTCTGTTACTCCTTCTCTCCTAGAGGTCATAACTATGTCCCAAAGGGAGATAAAAACCCGTCCCATGCTGAATCTGGGCACTGTGGAGTTTCACGATGATCTGGATGACAGATACTAAATGGAGGGCTGCAGTGCTGACCTCTGCCTGTATCAGCTGCACCAATTGTCCATGCTGTGGCATTATCAAATTGGGGATTAAGATTCCCATAATCACTTACTTAAAATGTCTGCATTTCCCATATAATATTCTCTAGGTGATTTTGAAGCCTGGTTACTGAGGTATATCACTCTACAAAAAACACTCACTATATCACTGAGGTAGTAAACCGTATGTTTCTAAATCATCTGAGATCCCCTTTGTGTCTCTTGAGTAAAATATGGCTAATACAGATTCAACATTGGGTTTCCAAGTTGATTTTTTTCTTTCTCGGTGGCTAGGAACACTCGATTTTGTGCATTCCTGATTAACATTAGATATGGCTATTTTTATTATATAGCCTCAGCTTCAGAGATTTGATGCCAACTGTGCTAAGCTTAACCTGAGAGTTGGAACACAAAAAGAAAAAAAAAAAAAAAAGAATGCTCATAGATTACACAGACTTGTTAAACATACACTTTTGCAAGGGGTGGAGAGGGTGTATGAGTATGCATGTTGTCTGACAGACTGAAGCTGTCAAGATTAATATGCAGTTTCCTGGATTTTTCAGGCACAAACCCCAACAAGCACTATATCCCAGTATACCGGAGCCTAACTGCAATTTGGATTGTTTTTGGCTTGGCCTGGCTGGCTCTGGTCTTCAACGTGGGAGCTGACTTGATGGAAAAATTCCTTCAGCTAAAGTGGGAGAAGCCTGACTTAAGCTTGGCAGAAGGAGCGACCACCAAATTGGAAGATGAACCTGAGCAGCCTAGAATCCACATCCCTAGCTGAGCAAGGTACACAGAAAACAGTCTTGAAAGCACATCTTTTATCTGTATCTCACAGTAAGCAAGCCTGGTGGATAAAGGACTAAACCACAGGTTGTGGACTGTTTCCTAAGGAGGAAATGTTTCAGATGCATTGAGATTTCCACACACTGTGTAGGCAACAGCCAATTAAAACCTCCAAAGTAGCAGCACATATGGTAAAAGAACTGTCCCAGGATTCATTTCACACTTCTCATTCCACAAAGGCAACTTCCCCTGAAATAATCAATTATTATCCTTTCTCTTTCTCTAGTGGAATTCATTTCTTATGGTCACTCATTTTCAAAAAAATCCAGAGTGACTGCCTCCCAGCTCCAATGAGAAGTCATGTCACCAAGAATCTCAAGTGGCAAAAGTCAGGTACAGAAATCTTTCTTCATTTCCAATCAGAAAACAAAACCACAGAGGAATATCGACAGTAATGACCACCTGCTTAATGACATCCATCCAGTTAAAATTCATTTGATATTGTCTGATCTTAGCAACTTTCATATAAAATGATAACATCTCTTTAGTTCCTGGGCTAAAATGCTTCTCCCTTAAATTGTGCAGAGATTATGTGTCTGTCCAGCACTGCCTGGACTGTTACAATTCATTTCAGAGCGAACTCACAGCTCAAAGCAGATCCTTATCCTGGTCACAGTTCATATCACAGCCACTTGAAAGAAGCACTATAAACTAAATCTACATGCAAGCAGACTTACTTATTTTCAGCCAGATCACAAATATTATTAGAGCTTGGCATTCACTTTTGGCCAGTTCATTGAAGAGCTATTGTCACCAAAATTTGGGAATGAAAGAAAGCTCCTTAACACCAATTTAGCATTAAGAAGCAGGCATTTCCTTTATTGCAGCGCTGGGTGTCAGGAGGATAGTTCCTCTAATCAGGCACCCTAATGCTGGTTCTCTTGTCATATTTATAAACCAATGTTACAAAGATTACAAAGTGGTACACTCCCCGTTACAATAATTGGTTCATATTTATTTGCCTAGTATGCAAACTAGAACGCATGCTCAGTTCCTTTCTCCGCCTCTATCTTTTGAGTAGGTGGTATAATTTGGGTAGGGGGCTTATGGGTAGGTGGTCATGGGGACCCTGGCCCAAATTACCTTTCCCCTAGTTTCTCAATATTTCGGTGTTGGTAATTGTTTGCTATACTCCTCAGAAAGATAAGGATGTTGCTGGAGGCAATTAATGGCCTCCCTTCCTGCAAAGTATGTACATAAGGACCTTGAAGTGTCTTGTAGCCCCTCCTTTTTCTCATGATGTGTAGCAGGTGCTCATTCTAAGAATCATTAGCCTTCTACCTAAAGTACTAATGAATGGTTTCTTATCACATATAATACAAGTAGGCCTTCATTACAGGCCTTTCTTCTTGGCTACATGTTCTTACTATGTATAATATAAGCAGGCCTTCGTTACAGGCCTTTCTTTTTGGTTACACTATCATGCACCACACAGAGCCAATGCTGTCCGTTTGCCTCTAAATAAGGTTGAAGATAGATAGGCTCTTGTGTTAAATCTGACCCCGAGTCATGCACATAGTGTCACCCATGAGAAACAAAGAGCTTAATTTTACCACAGTTATTGTAAGTCAAAAGTAGCAGCAGCAATCTCCAAAGAAGCAGAAAAGCCAAAGGACATACAAGCACCTTTTGACAGGCTAATGACTGAGATGATAGAAAACTGTAGTCATAGACTCTGTATTAAACTATAGAAACTTGATAAAACAATTATCCCTTCATTGAGTACCATGCTAGATTGTTTATAACCATCACTAATACATTCCATGGGTATGCTTGCAATTATGTACATACTGCTATTTATTCAGTATGTTTATAACACATACTAACCATCAGTTAATCCTTTTAAACTCATTTATAAGTGGAACTTTAATGTAAAGTGTGAGTGCAATATGACTGGGCGTGTAGACTAGCCCTAATTTAGCAGATGGCTGAGAGGCTACAATAATGTCAAATATCAGCCTTTCAGCAGTTGCTTTGGTATTTCCTTTTGTGGAAGCATCCATAGAACACGTTGAGACGCATGTAGGTCACAAATCCCTTCCTGCATACATTCTGTGCTAGATTTTTACTCCTGAGGAGAGTCACAACAGATGTTTGTTCTTACATCTGACTTGGTGCTTGTTTTGTTTGCTAGTTGCTGAGTCCTGCATAATGCAGTGTGGCTGCCCAAATCTGAAATGCTGGCATATGAGAATGCCAGCTATGGTTCATTTAACTAATTTAAAAACTGAGTTTTCAAATGCTTATCCCATCTAAGATTTCCCTCTTGCCTTACCACTACCTACCTCACAGATTTTATCTCTTCAGTTTTTGCACTGATCTTCCTCTATGCCCTCAGCTATTCCTATACATTTGTGCAACGGCTCGCTGTAGCCTCTTTCACTGAGAGCAGCCGGCTGCCTCCTGTCTGGCTTTTTGTATCTTTGCAAATCTCATGGGAAACTTTGTCTCTCAAGATTCTCTATTCTTCAGACATACTGTTTGCATATGCACTTGTTAACATCGTCATCATCACTGTACTCTACCTGCCTTGTGGCAACACTGTAAGACATTTTAGGCCTGTTTGTGTGAAAGACAAAACTAAATTTCTACTGACTTTTCTATCATCTGACCTGTTGCCTTCACTTTGCAGTTTTCCATGCTGTCCTTACTTTATCTAGCCACAGCCAGCCACAAAACACGCACTAGTCTAAAGGTGACCCCATACAGTATTTTAAACCATGCTGCATGCCATAAAAAATGATAATGAGGTTTATCAGGGATAGACAGCATGCATGCCCCACTGACTGGCAAAGTGTTTGTTAAAATCATTCTTACTTGACATCTGACAGCAGGGAGTTTGGATTGCTTTTACTGCAGTCCAGAAAATTGCTCCTGTACCTGATACTGATTTTGCAAAGTAGCAGCACAGTAAGACTATCTATCTTCTGAATTTTTTGCTACTGCTGCTTTTAGTAAGGCTGAAAGTAGCTGCAGCAGTTCTCCAGCTGCTTGCCGGAAGACTCAAAAAGTCAAGCACATGGCCATGTTGGAACAGAAAAGAGAAAGATACTGATGACCTGTCCCATGTTACGCAAGTGATACAAGTTTCTTGCTCACTTTGTCCATTATTCAAGATAGTGAAAAGATCCTAAAGGTCATGCACATCTGTAATCAAAGTTACTTTGAGATACACACTGGGAACACTGGCCCGGTTCTGGAGCATGGATGGATCAAGTGCTTTCTAGTACCCATCCTCTAAGAAAAAGGTAGTCAGCAAGTATCAACTGACCAGCTAAGAAAAATAACGTGGAAGAACTGTGCAATCACAAGGGCTTACCAGGAGTCAGAGGAATGCACAAAAGGGACTCTTCTGCTCTTTCAATAACGCATTTTACCAGTGGTGCAATCCTGCACAGAATGGAGATCACCCAACCTGCTACAAGATGCTCAGCTCAGGTGCATGGAAAACAGCACTTCCGGAGCCTCAGAATGTAGCTCTGCGGCCCGCGGCAGAAGCGACGGCCCAGGCAGTGTTCATCTGTGATGTGGAAAAGCAGCACGTTGTCCTGAGCAGTTACTAGTTGCAGTCCAGTGGAGGACAAGGAACAAACGTCCTTCCAGGCTTATGCTCACTCTTTAAGCCTACTCAGCAAGCCCTTCCTCATCCTCAGATATATTGGTACCTTCCAGACAACACCAAAATATCATCTGCAAATGTTTGAGCCATTCTCTCTGGAGATGTAAATAGAAGGCTGACACACAAGTGACATTTCTGAGGATATGCAAGAAAAATCAGCTATTAAAATATATGATTCTCTGAAGATCTGTTATGAATCTTGATCTCTTCTCTTCCTCCCCAAATTCCTTCTAGCAAGCACATGCTTTATGTCCTGGGTTTTCAGAGTCTTGCTTGTAGTTACAACCCTGAATCTCACCTGTAATTTGTTTTATATATCTTCAGTATAAACATTAAATGCTATATGATTAGTCCATAATGTTTCAGCATGGTTATACTTAGTGTGCTTTGTATCAACTATATGATTTCAATGCAGCTAAGATATAGCTCAGATGTGTCTATTTCCTGATCTTCAATGAAAGAGGAAACTTGAGTCATTACACTTCTTAGTATCTTTGCATCTTTTCTTTCTCATATATATTTTTATAGAAGGCTTTTTTCTTTTCCATTTTAAACAATCAGTAACAAATACATTGAAAAGGCAGGATCAAGACTGAGCAATATGCAGCATAACTTTTTTTTAAGGCTGTGTTAAGGATGATAACTTCAAACTGAAATTGGTCTATCCTTTGCATATTACATTTTGCATCTTGCTAGTAAAACTATGAGTTTATGCTAGTCAATTTAAAGCATCTCCCAGAAAACCATAAATTAGCATATTACCTAAACTGTTCCAGTGGTGCAATACCTACTTGAAGGCTGCATTATTTGCAATAGTATAAGCACCTCTCTGGGAAAAAAAATGTATTAGTGGACGGTGTGAGAAGACTTTACCATCTGACACTGTATAAAGGCATCCTGTTCAGAAATTTGGTGGGTTTATTCCCTTTTGTCTCATATTCTGCAGCAAAATAGGTAAATTACAAGCTTTTTATGCACCCAAAGTAATTTGATTGGTTATTTTCTACCAGTGAAAAAACAGAAGTAGAATATTTGATATAGTCCCATACAAGAAAATAATCAAACAGGGCTCAGGAACTACATACATGAAAAGCATACTCCCATCTTGCACAGGAAAACCATAAGCAACAAAAAGACTCTAACGAACTTGCTACCTTTACAATTGCTTATATTGAAGAGCCGTTATCAGAAACACCTGTTTACTGCCTTTTAAATTAGCTTAGCAGCTGCGTGAAGGAGGAAACTAGCTTTTTTGCCAGCTGTGGGTGTAGCGGTCTGTAACTGGTACCAGCTGGTTGGATAAGGAGCCCGACTTGCTGGGGAAGGAGTTGGGTAGCATCCCTCCAACGGGCGAGCGTGACTCGGTGCCCGTCCTCGCCCAGACACACGCCGCACAGAGAAGGGAGCCCTAGGGCAGTTTTGCGCTCCGCAGTAAGGCAGGTGGGAAGCAGAGCCGCGCAGGAGGAGGGTGGCGGGCCGGGCCGGGCCGGGCTGGGCTGGGCCGCCGCAGGGCAAGCGGCTGAACTGGCTGCCTTGCCCGGCTCTGGGCTTCCTCCGGCGCCGCGGAGGGTGGGAAGGGGCAGGTCGGGGGCAAGCCGGGGGGCAGGCCCGGGGGAGGGGCTAGGGGCCGGCCGGGCGCCCGGCCGGTCGCAGCCGTCTTCAGCCCTCCTCTTGCGGGCGGCCCCGCTGCCGTCGCACCCGGGGCTGCAGAAACTGCAGCGGCGGCAGCGGGGTCGATGGTGGCGGCGCGGCGGCAGCAGCGGCAGCGGCGCTGGGGGGTGCCGGTGCTGCTGCTGGTCTACTTGGGCTATGTGGGGCTGGGCGCCGGCGTGCTGCAGGCGCTGGAGCGGCCGGCCGAGGTGCAGGCGGCCCAACACCTGCTCCAGCAGCACTGGGAGCTGCTCGCCAACCACACCTGCCTCCGGGGGCCTGCCCTGCAGCAGCTCATCGAGGTGAGCCCGGGGCTCCGCCGGCACGGCGGTGGCGGAGCAAAGCACCCGCCCGGCTGGGAGCTGCCGGGGCAGGCGCTGCCTTCGTCCCGGAGAGGCGGGAGGGCTGGTGACAGCAGCAACCTGGCTTCCTGCCTGCCAGTAATTAAAAAAAAAGAAAGAAAATCTAGAAAAACCCTTTTTCCATTCTATACCTACGCGCACACGTAATCTGGCCCCGAAGAAGCTGCCCACAGCGTGGAAAAAGTTTTCCGCTCCGTGGGCAGCTTCCGCGGAGCGGGAGCGTGTAGCGCAGCGTTGCTCTGTGCCTCCGGGCAAGTTGGGCTCTCCTGAGCTTCGTCACCGGGTATCTCTTTCTGCTGAGAAAGAGTTTCTGTCGTTCTCCGCTGTCCTCCCACAAGTTGTGATGTTTGCGAGTTTTTAAGTGATGTGCCCTGACAGAGGGAAGACAGTGGCGGAGTTTCTCATTATATGAGAATTATCCGGGGTTAATTGCAGGTGGCTTTGTTTCGATGTTGAACTCAATAAGAATGAGTTATAGTGTGTGACATCTGAGACAGTGGTAAATTCCAATGGAAAGGTTTTGTCGTGGTAAGTTTAATTGGTGTTTTTACTAGTGTCAAACTCTTTCAGTTTTCTACTTGTTATTTGAAGGGAAATAAAACCTGGTAACGCAATTTCAGATATCCATAAAAATGTTTCTGAGGATGCTTGCAACATGTAAAGCAGGACCAAATGCAGTCTTATTAAAGTGCATGTGGATGCATTTTATGATATAGATATGAGCAAAGTAGGATTAATGGGTTCTCTCATTGCTCTTTTTTTTTCTGAAAAAGAAAAACCCGTGTTATTGAAGTGACTTGAACTAGAATGGTTTGGGTAAATATTCGGTAGGTGCTGGTGTACTCCTTGATTTGGTCTGTCTGCCTCCAATAGATGTTGCCAAACAAAGAAAACTTGGTGGTTGGTGGTTTTTTTTTTGTAAAAGCAATGTTTGATGGTGGCTGAACACTGTAGTAGTTTGCCATCAGAGTTCAAAGGACTTAAAATGGACTTAGATATGTGGTGTTGTTTTTTTCCAGCGGAGAGAAAAACACAGAAATCATCAAATAGGTTATCAACATAATTTTGTCTGGCAGGGCCTTGCTGAAATTCCTGAACTCTTGACAAGATTACCTGTGTTGGGCTCTTATCCCTTGACATTCGAGATGGTAAATTCTCTGTGGTAGTCAGTAATTCATTAAAGATATGACAGAAATTTGTACCCTTGTAAGCTACACCATGGTGTCTACTCTTATTATTTATAGTGTGTGCTGTGTACAGAGAAGAACAGTCTGGCACTTCATAAAGACAGGTCTGAGCTGGGCTTCATTCAGCACTGGTCCATTGAATAGGCATGGTGCTCGCCCTCGGTTGGAAGGGTTTCACTTGATGAATGACAGTAACGGTGATAGTAGTGGAGAGATGATCGCAACAGAGTAGGTGGAAAGGTCTCTAATAATTCTAATCCTTTTAGCCCAGACACTGTTAAAATATGCCGTGTGAGTACTTAGTTGTGACATGAGCAAACCCTGGATGAGGAAGTTACAAAGAAGTTTAGTTTCATTTTACAGAGACTGTGTGCCTTGATGCTTTGAGGAAACCATAGTCTGAGTTTGAATGGCCTTATGTGTTAATTTCTCACTATGAAAGTTATTTTAAAATATCTTAAACAGATAATCCACAGGATTGCTTCTTTCCTATGCTCTTTTCTAATCTCCTGTGTAGCAATTGCTTGGATACTGTAAGCGTGCTATAAAAAATTGAGATGTTTTTCTGTGCAGTAAACTGTTATTGCACTAAATTGCACATAGTTTATCAGGCAGTGTCATCACTGGCCCTCTTCAGATAACAAACTTGTGTTCTAGATACACAGTTGATTATTTGCTAATTAAGAAAGACATAAAAAGTGTTTGTGAAAACATAAACCAGTGTGTGAATTTCAATTGCTTTGATATTACTGGCAATTCCTCATTGTTTTCTTACAGCTCTTTCATCCTTGATAATTCTAAACTCTGTTTATTTTAGAAGTATAGGGGCCAATATGGAATAAAATCCCAGTTTGCTAAGCAATGTACAAACATCATTTTACAACCTGTTTATTGCTTATTTCCTGGTTACCAACTGGGAGTGGAAATCTACTGTTCCAGCCCTTGCACAGATGGAGAACTCCTGCTTTGAGGAGCTAGCAGGAGAGCATGATGTGAGGATGAGCAGGAGGAAAGGCAAAGGCAAATGGACCACGCTGTGGTAGTTCGACCAGTGAATTCTCCTTCAGTAATTTCTATGGCTCAGATACTTTCTAGGGAAAGAGGGCATTTTCTAGTTGACAAAAGAAAAGACAGAAGGAGGTGGAAGTAGCAGACCAACAACAAAACTGAATGGCGGAGGAGAAAGTGTTAGAAAGTGTGTGACATATGTACTGGTGGGTCCCTGTTTCCCACAGCTATGGGTTTTGTTTGGGGTTTTTTTGCCTCAGGGACTGGCTGGCTCTTCCCATGCAGGATGCTGAACATTTCCACATTTCCTAAATCACTAAGAATAGCATGTGCAAATGCTTTATGTATTAGCAAACAAAAAATGCATGCCTGTGTGTTTACACATGTATCTATGTGTGTATGTATATGAAAACAACTGATTTTGTTACTTAAGGACAGCATTGGGGACAACAGAGGAATTCTGGCCATGTGTATCTCTACTGTGCATCCAGTAACATCTACTCAAGAAACAGATAAGTTTGGTTTTGTTGAGCCATCTAACCCTAGGCTATTTTTCTGGTATTGTATACAGTCAGATGTGAACTCTTGTTCCTGGTGAACAAGATCAAGAGCAAACAGTTCCTCAAGAGCTGTTAGGCAACATAGAAAGAGGGCAATATCTGGCTTCTTATCATAAATATGGTGGTGGTCCTCACACGCTAGAGTTACTGGCTGTGAGGTTATATCAAAGGGAGCTCTCAATGATAAAACTTGCAGAATATGGAAATGGGTGCAGTGATGAGGCAGGTTTCAGGCAATAGACCCTTAGTACAGTGAAGAACAGTAGCTGGACTCAGCTGGGGAAAAAAGTATGTAAGAGTCTCTGTCTAGGCAAAAATGATGTTGGTTTCAGATTTGAGAAGTGTCCAGAGACAGGCTGCACACAGAGGGCACTTTCTGTACTGGCATATCTTAGAGCTGAGACCCTCTCTCACCTTTTCGGGGGGGGGGGGGGGGGGGGGGGAAGGGGCACCTAGACATACTGCCCAGTGTGATGCACTTCTAGTGCATGTCTGTCTTCCAGTTTTACTGCCTAGGGTAAGTGTATGTATAGCTCTGCTCCAGCTGAACTGTGCTCCAAACTCACTCCTTTTCCTGCATCATTTTCAGTGGTTACAGGCACCGGTGTAGCTATAGCTGCTGTACTTTTCAGTGTCTCTTTAATCAGATGATTGTCCACATGGCTGGGACTTGGAACAGTGCATTTTCTGTGTTAGGCTGTTGGCATGACATCCTCTCCTTGCTACCCTTTCTTATTGCTATAAACTTTTTGTTGCTATATACATATTTCCCTAATACAGCTGTTTTCTGTATTTATTATATTGTTCTATCCACTTTCTATTATTGTAGATGCATAATGCTATTTAAACCCAGTTACTTGCGTAAACTGGGAAGAAGGAAATGAAACTTGAGCTAAATGAAATAAGTATTTTTTTTGTCTAGCAAGATTTAAGGTGTAGTGAAAATGACCTAATTCTAAAGGGCAGGCCATAAACTAAAAGCCTGCAGGTGGACCTAGATGCTATTATCTCCAGAGTCAACAGCTAGTGCTACACAGAATTTTAATTCATGTTTACAAGAGCAACGAGATCCCATGTGACTGAAAGATCCTCATCAATACCTTGGCTCACACTGACATTGAACCAGCAGAGATTTGTGCCAGCTGTCAGGAAATACAACCCTGCAAATACAGTTTACTAAAATCATCTTGCCCACACATGATGCAGCAGAGAGTGACTCTTAAGGGGTGAGCATCAGAGATCACCTCTTGGTGATAAAATACTTTAAGGAACAGCATTGGCTCTTGGTATTGTGGAGCAGCGACATCTGTATAGAACCCACCATAGTTAAATACCTATTGGCTTGTCACAGATGAAGTAGGGTTGATCCCCTTTAATTGTTGTTTCCAATGTCCTTATCAAAATGTACTACTACTTTGGTGGAGCTATTGCCAGTTCATTCTTCTCCAGACCTATTAACCAAAAAGAACTATGGGTACCTTAACCAAGAGTGTGCATTCTGTGCTTATAATAGCCTATTATAGCATACATTTGACAGAAGTTGTTAAAGAGAAAATCTTTATTCTGTAACGCAGTAGGCATATAGTATTCTGTAAGGCAATAGACTACGACTGTATTTTTGGACTCTTTGGAAGGCGAGGCGAAGACCTGCTGATGATCTGCCATTTCTGGTTAGTTGACTCACTCCTAAGTCTTCCGGTCAATGATGCAGCATCTAGTACCTGTGTTTAAAAAGAGATGGAGGGAAGCGCAGGAACCTGTTAATTTATAGACCTCTACCTAAAGAGAGATGTTCTTTGATAGTATCACATTCTCGGTTACAGCTGGTCAGGCTTGGTGGGAAGTAACAAGAAGTGTAGCAAGCTGGAATTAACTAATAACTGCTGAATAACCTGTCCAACCAGGAAGGTTTGAGAGAGACTAGCAGTGGATATCTAAAGACCAGGTGCCTTCTGAAAAGAGAAATGGTAATTCTTGAGTTCTTTGGAGGTGTGGATTACTTTTACAGGTACTTGTTCATCATACTCTGGTATTTTTAAATGCAACTGAAAGAAAAATAACTGCTAGAGAAATACCTTCTCAATTTTACAAGGGCGATGCAATGCGACCTGCTGTGCTCCATTCCGTAGATTATATAGGCAGTTCCTTTCAACAGACCCTACTTCTGTTGCAGCCCAGCTATGAAGTTACTAGTATCATTGGGGTTTGGGAAGAAACTGGAATTCAGCAATGCTTTGTCCCATAAATTATGCCACAGATTCTTGACATAAAAGCTTAATTTTCAGAAAAAAGTACTAGTGGCTTAAGGTAGCCTTGGTTGCATGATTACTGTCCTTTACTGTATCTCTTGCTCCTTTTCTGTTGAAGTGTAAGTCTAGATGAATTCTAGAAACTGTAAAGCAGACACAGCTGCAAAGTAAAAGTTTTTTTGCTCGTAGGGTTCATCTAGTTTAGAGAAACTAGTACCAATTATATTAGTAATCATGGTTGGGGGAGGTGGGGGGGAGCAGTTATTTGATCAGGTCTCAGGTTAGTCAAGTGACATGAAATTAAAAAAAACCAGCTGAATTCCATTGGATTCATAATGCACCTTGTACCTGCTCTTTTGGGCATAATTCAGATAATTTTCCACCCCAGGCAAGGACAGGGGATCAGAGCTCATGGCTGGGAAAGGTGATTCATAGTCTATTTTTTAAGTCGATCTATTATTTTGAAGTTAATTGACCTTTGTCCTCACAATCTGAGACCAAGGTTAATGTTAACCATTTTCTTCCGACTTACAGCTGGTATTCTGTGTGACATGAATATTTATATACCAGCATTGCACAGAATTTCCAGGGCACGAAGTTTATGTGAGTTTATATTTTCTCATTAATCTAAATGGTAGTTTGGTGCCTTGAGAACACCTCTTTTCCCTCCTTGACAGATTGTGAAGGCGTGGAGAGGAAGTGTCTGAAATAAGGCAATTTTCAAGAGGGCACGTACTCCCTGGAACAGTTGATTTTTGTATATGAACATGTAAACTTCAACTAAACTCAGGAATGAAATTTCTTACCCCAGTCCATTCACATGCTTTTTGGCCTTCCTTGAGAACCACTTTCAAATACAATTAGGAAATACTGCTTTTGCCTGCAAAAGTATCTCAAGATTCATGCGAACTCTGGCCAAAATGCCATAGTTCAGGAGCACAGGGCCGTGGCAGTGACTGGAGCTGTGGTTTATAAAAGATCATTGGTATGACCCCTTCCATGATACTTTTCTCCAGGAAAAAAAAAGTGGTTTGTCTCTTTTTTTTTTTTTTTTTTCTTCCCCAGAAATAACAAATTTTGAGCTTGAGAGTTAGGAATTCTTATGGAGATCCTTGGTAGGGTCATAATCTTGCAGGGCTTCACTTCCCCTTCTTCACTTTATAGCTCACCATTGTTGGGGGGAAGAGGTAACACATAGATTAGAATTGGCCTGATTTAATCACTTACATAAACTTTATTTTTTCCTGTAATGATTATAGAAGAAAACAGAAGCATAGTGTTCTGAAGAAAGTAGATTGCAAGGGAATTAGTATTTAAGTTTACATATACACATGCATTCATTTCTTACTGCTGATCTTAAATGCCTTTTTTGAAAGCGGTACCCTAGGCATGTGCAGTTGTGGCTCGGTGCAGAGGTGAATGACAGAATTTTTAGTTGGTGTTAAGGAGGTCAGAGTAAATAATGTTGCTCCTTTTTTGCAGCACTTGGTAATCAGAAGTTGTGCTGCAGCCATGAGTTGGTGGTGGAGGAGCCCACGTGTTAAAAGGGTTTTAGAAGAGAGGAAGTGTGTATGCTGAGAACGCTGGGAGTTGCCCAGAACTGGGAACACAGTACACATGGTAAATGAGAGACTTACAGGTATGGCTGAAGGATGGAGCAACTCCACAGCAAATAGAAAAGAATAAACCTACATTTTGCATGGAAGAAAAAGATGTAACTCTGCAATGTCAAGAGGGAACTGAACTCTGCAGGCTGAGTCTGCATTAAGCTGCTGGATACTTAAGCGGGTGTCCTGGTGTCCAGCAACTTCACTCCTTTTTTATGCTGTTTTTTTAAATTAGACAATATGAACAGAAGAGATCTTTTGAGTGTAATTCAATCCAATGGTTTAACTTTTTGCTGGTATGACTGTAACTACATTAAGTTTGTTGGCACAAAGCTGTGTAGATTGGTGAGACTTTTGCAGGATAGATGAGGCGCTCGTTATCAATTATTTGTGGAAGTACAGTCCCAGAGATGGGAAGAGGTAAAAGACAGTCAGCCTGAAGCAATGATTTTATTCTTTTTTTAATTTCTTAAATTCCAATAAGGAAACTGGGACAATGTGGTATTTGGATGCTCCTGCACAAAGAACTGCATGAAGAACCAGCAATAATTATTCAAATTGGTAGTAGAAGAGAAGGAAAGAAGGGATATTGCTGCCCTAAAATAAGTTTGATAAGTCAGAAATACTTTAGATAAGGAAGTCAGCAGTAACCACAGCTTCCTCATGGAGTTACCAATGACCTTGAATTAAAGGAGGGAATTAAGGATGCACAAAACTAGGCTTTGATTGGTACTGGGATATAATGATCTAACATAAAGTGTGCATTTGCAAGCATTAGCTTATGATGTTCCTAACTGAAACTTCAGAGTTTATGGTTGAGCAAAACAGAGCTAGAGGCCAAACTTGGGAATTCTGAGGCATGTTTTATCACAAAGGTAACAGGACAGACATCTACATTTGGACTGTTTTGAATGGAAGTCATGCTGGTTTATTTAATCACCAGGACAAAATAGGCTTTGCATGGTGCTGTCAAGAAGCAGAACAGACTGCTTGATGAGAAAATGTAGCAGCCTGCAAATAAAGTTTCATTGACTCATGAAGGCCTGAGAATCTAAAATATCCCAATTTATAAATCCTATAGTAGTTGATAGTTTCCAGAGAGTTTTGTCTGTAGCTTAAAATGATAAGTTTTGTCAGCTAAAGATGTAGTAGTTACTGTGAACTCTAAATTATTATCAATTTAGAGTGAAGGGAAATAAGGGCAGAGAAGTGAAATTACTTTGTTCTGTAGCTTGTCTGTCAGTAGAAACCAAAGTGGAAGTGACTTCTATTTCTTTCTCGTTTTAACCACCCACCTGTTTCCTTCCTGTTCTTTGAGTTGCACACATAACCTGTCAAGTTCCCAAAATATCAAGCCCAAGCTCTGCAATTTCAAGATTCATTGTGTTTGAGCAGTTGGTAGTATTGACTGGGGTCTTAGATCAGGCAGATATCTGCTCTTGAACACTGGATTTGAGATGCTACTTCTACTAGGTGCCTTTAATGCATTAGGTTTTGGAGCAGATACTGTATAAATGGTTAGCTCAATTAAGAGAAAAGGGAAAACCCCTAGGATTTCACCTCAAACTTGGTGTTAAAGCAAAACAAAAAAGTCTCTGGTTCTCAAAGACAGGCTAAGGGAACCAAGCAGATGTGACTCAACATGTATGATTCAGTTCCTCTTCAGTAAATCTTGAACCCATGGGCCAAAATCTATGTCAAGTTTTTTTGAAAATCATCAGCAGAGTCATATCAGTGCTTCTTCAGCAGGAAAAGCAGGGATAATTCAGCTGTTCCGTTAGTGTTTATTAGCTGGATTTTTTCTGTGTTCTGTCAAAAATTATAAAACACTTTTAATTTTTTCTGTGAAAAAGAACATTAGCCAAAAGCAGAAGTCTAGAGGAACATGCTAAATTAGGGCAGGTATACACTGATATCTTCCTGAATGCTCTCTTAGCCTTCTGGAGTTTGCAATTCAATGACTTCCTGTGCTAGAAGTGATTTCTGTGCATTAATAGCTATCTATGGATTTCTCTTTCATGAATCCACCTCTATGGGCACTTCTGTGGGGAGGCAAGCTCCATTAGTTCTACAGTTCTCAGAAGAATCAATCTTTAATTTCTGCCATCATTGTTGCTGTGTCAAAGGTTGATTGTAGATATTATATGAAAACAGTTTTTTACTTTAAACCCAAAACCTTATCTCCACCCTCTACAAATCCTCCCCTTTAAAGATGGCATCTGTAGCTCTTTCTTCCTAACAGTAATGAACTTGGCATTTCTCCTGGAAGTGTCTGTTTATTCAAGTGGCTTTGATTTGCACAAGTGTTCAGTGGTCCCTAGATCAGGCTGTGACAGACCTAGTGATTAATGATGTTATCTGGGTGCTCGATAACAAGACTTAACAAGGAAATGCTTAGCCAGAGGCTTACTGCTGAAGACTCTTGACCTACCACAAACATGCTAAGTGCTGCAATCCCAGAAACAGAAAACAGCTGCAAACACAGTGCTTGCTCTTTGCCAATGAGTAATAGTTACGTGCCCTTTAGTGGAAATACTTTAGCCTATCTGCAGACTCTTAAGACACAAGCTGTGCTTCCTGGCTGTGGCACCACCTCTGGGAAAGTTAATAGAACCACTCTGAGATGCTGCACTGTTATGAGTCACTGCAAAGCTAGCATGGCTGCTCACAACGGCTCAGTCTCTTGGTCTCAAACCATGCAGAAGTGGTGCAATGATGTGAAATTAAATGTTTAATGAGTTGGTTACTGCTGCTTTTCCTCATGTGATATCTTATGCAGGCTGCTTATTTCCCCTTTCTGCATAAAGAAATTTCCACTTCTTTGGGCCATTTCAGTTGTAGTTTCTTACAGTCCTCTCTGGTTCTTCAGTGTTTCTGGCTTTAAAAACTTTGTGTGTAATGTTGTCACCTGCTGAGCCTGCATCAGCAGGACATCAGGCAGGAGAACAAACAAAAAACATGCTGCATGTGTAGGTTTTTGAGTCTGATCAAGCTGATAATAAATTTGAGCTGGACTGCTGCTGTTCCAGCAGGTGTATATGTGTTCAAGACTTTACTTGAACTGCAGAGATCACGGGCTACAGAAGGAAAGGTTGAGAAAATAACATGCTCTTTATTTTCAAATTTAACCACTAGTTTCTGGAGGGGAAAAAAAATACAGGTCATCTGTATAAATTTCCAGTGTCTCCCTTGCCATATGGTTTAGTTTGGGAGTTATTTTATGTTCATAGGAACTGTGATTCCTGACTAGGCCATTGTCTGCAGAATTTCTTAAGCCTGAGGTCAAGTATTGTCAGAGATCAAAGAGAACAGAGAAAGGTCAGAGCCTGCATCCCATATAACCTGACAACCCCCAGTGCAGGTACCAGCCCTGGAAGAAGGATGGGGGGAAATTACACACAAACTATTAAAAACAAATCCCTCTGGAGACTTCCTGATACAACCTTTTTTTGTCTCTCTTTTTTGGAGGTGGGGGGAGAGGGGCTTGATTCTTTCATGTCACTTATGCTGCATAATAATTCTTTCTTTGAGTTGCCCCACTCAAGTTATGGCAACAATTCACAGGAGGAAGCATAATGTAATATAGCGTCTGGTCCTTAGCCCTTTTCAGCGCAAGGGCTCTCTGCTCTGTCTTGTGCAGAGAAGAGCATGTTGTCAGACTTCAATAGATTGTAAAGTGACCCTGACTGGTTTAAATTGCCTTGAGTTATGAGTAAATGAAGATGTTTCTGAGAATGTGACTATCAGTGTTTCTTACTTGGAAAAATGTGTTGATCTTTGAGCTGCTCTGTGCTCTTACTGTGAGAACTAGTAGCTCTGGAGAAAAGAGATAATAGTCCTTGTAGTTAAGCTGCTGCTTGGGTCTCTGGAAAATTTTTAATTCACAGCCCTGTATAGTAGTATATAAATTACTGATGTAACATGCTGGAAGTAAAATGGGACAAGTGTCCTTGCTTTGCAGGCTTGAAGTTGTTGGTTTGCTTGATGGAAGTATAAACTACAGCTTCTTTGAAAACCCACAGCTGATGTAAATCTAACCTGGGAGTGATTCCTTTTATTACCACTGGTGAAGGCTTTATCAGTAGCCTTATTGTTAGGATAGGGATAGTATTATTTGGTATCTGCATATCTGTCTCAGAGGTGATGCATTTTATGTATTCTTGGCTAGACTTTGCATTCCAGGATAATCAGCTCTCAAGGATTCTCGGTCAGTGGGTGTGAACTGTTTAGAGTACGTGCTGTGATTAATGTTGTTTTGGACACAATTCAGTTCAATGTCACTAACTTTATTGGTGTGAGAAGGTATAGTCAGATGTCAGCACTGTTAAGACATCTGATACCTTATTTTGGCATAACTGCACACTTCAGCATAGTGACTTCTGAGTTTTTCCCTGGTGGATTGAACATTGAATTGGGCATCATGCTAATCTAATCCATTTGTTCATATTTATAGTCCTGATGTGGGGACGTATTGCTGAATATTAGCAGATTGGCCATCCTGTGGTCCCCATCTCCTACATCACACTGTATATGTTCCTCCCCCGTACAGGCAAGGGATATATATAATGATATACCATATATACCATGCATGTGCATGGTATATTCACTGCTCTGGGACTTCTGCCGTCAGAATATCCATCTGGAAACACTTTCTTTTTCCTAATGAATGTCATAAATCAGTCTTAATAATTACTTGGTTAGGCTTTCTCTAGGTAGCTGTTGCCCTCCAATCTCTTCCACATCTACCTCTGATCTGTCATGTGCAACTTTCTTTTATTTTGTTGATACCATTTGCTTAGAACCAATGTGTTGGCTTCTGGCTTTTCTGACCCCTCAGCTCTTTGGTCTCTAAGGTACGGGTTATCCTCTATTGAAAGGGAAACAACAGAATGAGTAGTTGTAGCTTGTGACTTTACCAGCCAGCACTGGAAATCCCTTACAGCTAGTTCGCGTGACTGGCGAGTTGTGGGATCTCACATTATTGTCTCTTTGCAGGGTATCATCCAAGCCTACAAGAGTGGCATAACCCTCCAGGGAAACACCACTAGCCTGGGCAGGTGGGACTTCAGTGGGTCTTTCTTCTTCTCCATCTCTGCAATAACAACCATTGGTAAGAGTTCCTTGCTTGCAGGGCTGTCTCATAGGTGGGAAAGGAATGGGAATGAGGACCTGTATGATCAGATGCTGCTCCAGCCCTATGGGGCTTCATGTAGCTTGTCTATATCATGCAATAGGTAAGCATCTGTGAACCTAGCCCTAGAAATTCTTTGCCAGTGCAGTACTCTATATAGATACATGGACAACTTGCTCAGTACATAACCCTACTAAGTTACGCAGCTTTTGGGGTCTGAACTAGTATCACTTCAAGGTGCTGCACTGCCTGTACTTTCCCAGGCCTAATGCTCTGAGAGGTCTGAGATGAATTGTGCCTTGAAATAAACTTTTTCTGTCATAAGAAGGAAGGATTTTGAAAAACTCTTAATATGGGCTGTTGACTCTTTGGAGCCTGTATTTATGAATTATTCTCTCTTACTACTACCTGTATTGAATAAGGACCTGCTTGTTTAGGTGAAAGTCAAATAGCTGGATAAATTAAGCAATTCAGGTGAGTCAAGTTTCAGCAACAGAGTAATGCAAAGCCATGAAGGAATGGTGGAAATAGAGAGGTGGGGAGAGAGAATGGAAACAATAAAATGTATTTAGGTACAGTGTTACTTAAGGCAGATGCTATTAATTATTGTCAGTGCATGACCCCAGTTCCCAAATCCATGAATAATTGCCCCGATGTCTTTTTCTTACTGTGTGACCCAGTATTATGAAAACCACATAGGGAGAGTATATGGAGAGATGGCTGACTATAAAAAAAAAACAACCCCAAACCTCATGGGTTTCCTGATTTGCATTGAATCTGTCTGCTCTCTTAAATTTTGAATACCTTTTAGACTGAGAAATTTTTTGCACCCAGGTGGACCATTTTTAGATTTCTCCAGTCATTATTGAAGATACATTGACTTTAGAACATTAAGCCCAAAACCAAGAACTCAGAGAGAAGAGTTTGGGGGGTTTTTTTGCAGGGGAAGGGAATCCCCAAACCTTCCTGTGACTCAGTACATCCTTCTGCCCTGGTCTCGCACATGCTTTGTCTTGGTTGGGAGCCACACTTGATGTGTTGTACTACCGGGTACGGGTTGTACCAGATGATGGCAGTGGAGGCTCATTTGACAGGGCTACACAGGCTGTGGGCTTCCAGCGTAGAGCCTGGGCGGTTCCTTCTAGCCTTTGGTACAAAGCAGCATCTGCTCAGAGCTGCTTTACTTGCCTCAGTAGTTAATCCTGATTAGTTTCTAAGGTATCGAAGTGACTCTGTTTTACCACAACCAATTTAAGTTAACCACATTCAGGAAGAATCAAATTTGTCATGTTAAAATATAAGAAGGTTTTGTGATGTTAACAGAGGTCTAGACTAAACGTTTCTGGCTGTTACTCCATGAAAGACTAATCTACTTTTTCCTTTTTTTCTTTAAGTAAACTCCTTGCACTGATGGCTGGGGGGAGGAATGACTTGATAGCAGGGGGCAAATAAAAAGAACCAAATATTACAGCTGTCTATCTCATTGTTTTAAAGCTGATGCTGTGACTCTAGGGCCTTGTTCATGTTTTTTCAGTTGTGGAGTTGAGAATGCTGTACAAGTCAGCTATATGCAGAGAACTTCAGACAACTGGGCCCTTGAATTTGCTTTTTTCAAGTTAAATTTAGTTGTGTACAGGTTAGTGTCTTAATGCTCTGTTGGTAACAGTATGTTGTAGAAGAGGAAAATACAGATGGTGTCAGAGACTCACCTTGAGTCTGTTACCCATCCTCTTTCTTCATGCAAGTTCTTGAGATAGTGGCTGGTGCAGCCTTCTTGACTCAGATATCATGGCATGACTGAGAAGGATAATTGATGTCAAGTAAAGAGACAAGGTCCTTCCCAAAGAACTCAATGAAGTTTGGAGGAATGATTCACAGCAGGGAGCTTTGTGCAAGGCATGGCTATGGGGTAAATGACACAGTTGAGAAGGGTTTTCGAGAAGGATTTGTTGAGTTTTGTGCCTTAAAGGGCAAGGAAGAGCTTATCCCAGGCAGTGAGTATAGACCATTGAAGTCCAGCTTCACAGGATTAATATATAGGAGTTAAAAACTGAGGCATTATGTCAAATGAGTTGAGAAAGAATGGAGTTGAAATGGTAATGAAGAAATTCTCAGGACTTTAGGGGTACTACATAAAGATTTTGATGAAGAATCTGAATGGACTCTACTCCATGTGTTCAGGCTGCTGCAAGTCCTTCTTTGTCCTGTTTCTCTTCCATATTCTTTCTCTGCAACTAATTCTATTCATGTCTTGCTAGCCTCTTATAGAATGTAATGTCTTTGTGGCTTTTGCATCAGCTATTTCAGCTATTTCTTCTTCAGTCTTCTCAAACAACACTGCCAAAGCCGTTATCACTTTTACCTTCATCACTTTCCTTTGAGATGTTCTTTCTGCTCTCAGCTTCTGTTTTCTGCTTTAGGTGCTTTAACCCCCTTCAGAAGGCTTGGTGTCTTTCAAGTACTCACCAGAGCACTGGGACACAGGAAGGGATGTTAGCTTCTTTCCCCATTAGTACCAACTGAGGGACATTAGCTTCTTTCCCCACTGACATAGTTTGAATCCCTGTGTTTCCTGTTACAGCATCTTCTGCACTGTATCCTTCTTATATCTAAATGAAAGACTCATCTATATCCAGTGGTGATTAAAAGCATTATGCAAATTTTACTTAAAAAGCAAAGCAAAGTTCTAACCTGCAGGCTGGACACACTTGGTACCCTAATCTCAAAGTTTTAAAGAACAGATATGTATGAACTAAAATCTCTTGTTTAAAGTGCCCCAAAGCCTATGTAGTGTTTGGCCAATCTCATAATTTGAATGGAACTGCATTTGTAACTTTTGATCATGTGGGATGGGCAGCCCTGGCCTTCTGCTGATTCCTTCTCCCTACTGTTATGCTTCTGTGCTCACTCTATTGCTGTCTTTTGCATGTCATATCATCCCAGATCTTGTATATTTTCTCATTTTCTGCAGATGTTTCCATAGGAACCCTCTCTCTTCAATGCCTTGAAGAATCATCTTCAGAGTTCCTTTAGAGCTGTAGTACTAAACATGATTGAAGAAAGAGAAGCTAATTTTCTGCCGTTTTTATCCCTTGCCAACACAGTGTCGCCTTGCTGTGCTTACTCTCTTCCTAGTTAGTTTGGATTAACAGAGCAGAGGTCAAAGTAGTTCAGAGTGGGGCACAAGATGAAAGTCCTACAGTCAAACCACCACAGGGTGGTGTAATTTCAGAGAAGGTGCTAGGGAAAGGATTTCTGATGAGACTGAGGTTGTCTGTGCTAGCCTAAGAGCAGAAGGAAGAGTATTGTCCTCTCTAGCCTGAACTTCCCCTTTTATCTTGGGTGGGTGGATGCCATTACCGAGTGCTGCCTTCCCATTTTCTGGTGGCAAAGCTTGAGTAATCATTTGTATGAATTTCAAAGGCCCTTTTTAAGCATAAGTAGTAAAAGCAAGTAAACAATCTCAGCGAAGAAAGGAAGGGGAAGACCTTCCTCCTGTCCTTCCCTTCTCTGGTTAACACAATATAATAGCTCCTAACAGCAATCCCTCAAAGGACTGGGAGCAGAGAAGAGGGAAGAAGCAGGCTATTGAGTGAGGGGTGGCATTTAGTACATTGTCACAGACACTTAGTATGTTGCTACAGATGGTTCCCATGGGAGAAAAACATCAGCCAATTCAGGGCTGTGAAGTCCTGGCAGTGTAGGGCTTTGGGCCAGCAAGAGTTTCTCTGAGACTGTGACCCTCTGTAGTGCTGCCCAACATGTGGTGGAGCACCTGAGAAATGGCCAGGCCTCTGCCCATTGCTGGCTGATGGACCGCTGGGAAATCCTGTTAAAGCAAATTGATGTCTCAAAATAGTTAAAACATGGAATAACAGCCCAGGGTCACTTTCACATTTGAATCCTCTGTGAACCTCAGGTTTGTGTGGGGGAGTTCTCTGCTGAGGAGCTCCACACCTTTGACTTGATCTTTGCCCCATGGCAGCTGGCAGAGATGCTCTACAGGCTTGGCCAAGTGGGACATGGCACAGTGGTCCATGGGAGGTCACTGGTGCATGTGGAGATAGCACTCACAGCAACATCCTCTGAGCTGTCTCCTGAGCTCTGGCAAATTTGGTCTGCTTTCCCGACTGCATGCCATCTCGTCCTGTTGAGACTAAGTCCACTACACAGCTTCCAATGTATACACAGTACAAATAAATAGAAGACTGCAGTACTCATCCCAAGCATTTTTCTGGTCTTTCATTCACTGAAAGAGTGTGCAACCAAATTCTGCTGTTACCTGGAACTTCATAGGGTTAAAACTGTTAAGTAACTCTGATCAAAAATGTTTTTTCAGCCTACCAGCCTAAGTTATTGGTCTCTATTTCATCACAGCACCAGCTAAAATGAATAGTGATGGGCACCTCACACACATGCCCTGGCTAAACCTGCGAGTGTCCCAGTGAGCTTCCCCATATAAGACAGTTCCTGAGATACTGCCACCACTAGCTTTTAAAACCAAAGAGTTTAATTTTTTTGGTTTGTTCTAGTCATAAAGCTGAGATGCCAGTGCAAGTACTAGGACTGCTTTGGGCTGCTTAGTCCTGTTTCTCTCTTGACCAGAACTGGGGGGCCTTAGCAAAGTCATCCTCCATGGATGGATGAATTGGAAATAACTGACTTCCCATATCAGGTGTTCTGAGCTCAGTGTCCAGCTGACAAGTGTTCCTGCACTTAGAGCAGACTTAGTGGGTATAATATGAAATGTCTCTAGAAGCTTGAGAAGCCATGCACATTCATTTGTTGTGTGTAGCTAGTGCTCACAGACATTCCAAAGGTACGAGGGAGGATAGGAATCCCAAACTTGCTGATGTTCAGTTGAATGTAGGTGATACCATATGACCTTTGAAAATCCTAATGCTTGTAAGGATCATAGGATAATTCAGGTTTCCTGGGGCCTCAGAAGGTGCAACCTTCTGCTTAAAGCAGTTATCTGAGGTTAAACCTGGTTACTGAGGGCTTTATCAGGGATACCTTTCAGCTAAGCCGGGCCCATGCTTGCGTTTTCAGGAACCAGACAACCATATTTTAAAGCTGTGTGAGTAATCAATATGTTGGTTTGGGTTTTTTCCCCACTTTGCTGAATTGTAAAAAGACATCTTTTCCATCTAAACTGCATTTGAGTATTACTTTTTCTCGATGCAATGTTTGAATTCATCATTAACAAGAACTTTCATTTAGCCCAGATTAAAACATTCAGCACAAGGGAAAGAAAAGTTTAGGTCTTCTGAAAAGTGTCAGAGGAGCTGGTGGTGGGAACAGCTTGGTGGTTTGAGTGCTCCCTGAGGGTGTAGAAGACCAGTGTGCAATTTCCTTCTGTGCCTGGGAGAACAGGATTGTGACTCATTGGAGATCACCCCAAATGTCAAATGGTCTTTCTTTGAATATTTAAATATATAATGCAAAATAAAGTACTTCTAACACTGGCACCCCTCATTGAACTGCCCAGTGGCCCTGTGGATCACACACTTGTGTGTTAGGTGAGACACGTGGTTCCCAGGCTTCACTGAGTGTCTGGATGTTCACAGCAAAATACTGTCAAGAACATTCTGTAAATTTGGGATTAGGTAATTCCTGTGGGAAGTGATGGCTTGTATCCACTTGGGTAGGAGAAACAATTAAACCAAGTCTCCCCAAAAATGTGTTTAAATGCTTAAACCACTGATAAAGTTACTGGTTAGAGAAGCAACTCTTCGCCCAGCTTTTTTTCAAAAATCTAATTCTGTTCTTACAGCTGAAATTTTTTGGTGAATTTGCAGATGTTTTTCAGTCTATGAAAGACATATTTTTTTCATTTTAAGCACTTTTAGCTTAAAATAATCTTTTACATCCGGGCAGTGAGAACAGGAGCCAATCAAACCTCCCATTGTGGGTAGCAGGAAGTCGCAATTGCCTCGGCTGAACCGACGGCATCGCAAGTAGGATGCTGTCTTGCGAATAAAGAGATCTTTTGCTATAATTCATTAATCACACATCAGTCTGCTCCTCTTAGCAAGCCTGCAGAGCCTCTGAATCCCTTATGTACAGGAATGTAATGGGCAAACAGGAAAACAAAACTGAATTTACTTAATGTGTAACAGAAGCACATGAGCTGAAGCATGTGGATATGAACACTTAGAAATAAAACTACTCTTATTTTGCTTCTTCTAAGGGAGATTAAGTTATGTTGCACTTTATTCAAAATGAGAGAAGCTATACAGGCATTTAATCTTGCTGCTACAGTGAAAACACACTTTGACCTTTATGTAGTTTTTGATGGACATCCCTTGGTGTCTCTTGGCACAGGCATGTAGCAGGTGACATCCCAGTAGCGGGCTCAGGAGGGATGTGACACAGCTGCCGGTGTAGTTTGTTGTAGTATTTGCGTTTGGTTCAGATCTTCTAATACATAGCCTACTCGTTACCCTCATTCCATTTACTGAAGAGGATAAGTCCCATTTACCCATTCCTGCTTGAGTTTTATAACAATTGATGTTTATATACAACCAGGTTGGCATCTATTTGTCTAGTCCAAAGGCAAGGGTGTGTCATCAGCCAGATGTAAATTGTTGACCATTTTGCTTAATCTAAAGTCTCCTGTGCTGTTTGATCAAACTGTATCCTGTATAAAAAGCTAATGGGGCATGGCTTTTTGGCATGTTTACAGCAACTGCTCACCAAGTCTTCAGGAAATTGTCTTGAGCTGCTGAGCCCAAGGGAAAAGGGAGACAGATAAACCATATGCAAAGCAGATCTGGTATTTGATGTGCTGGGCTTACTGCGCACATTGGACCTTCTTACATCATTGAATTTGCTGCTCTTAATGGAACGTACAGTTTAACCTTAGATGCTCTCTTGTCAGCACTATGTGGGGTGCTCAGAATCCCGAAGGCTGCTGTGCTTCTTGCAGTGACCTGAGATCATGGACCTTTCTTGCTCTCTTATCTGATGTTTTTTCTCTGGAGATTGGATAACCTGGAAAGTTATAGCAAAAAGAGATGCCTGAGACATTAGGTAGTCTTTTTAATCGTGACATAGAAGGGAGGGGAGGAGGGAAACAACTTTGGGAAGGGCTGGCCATAAACGTATGTGACTCATGTTCAGACTCCAGCCTTACAGTAAATGACTCCCAGCTCTTTCTCCTGGGTCCAGACCAGCCTGCAAAACACCCTAATTCCATAAAAGAGAAACTGGAACTAATCCACTGAAATGTGACGCAGCTAGTGTGCAACAAATCACACCAGGCATGTAGTCCTTAAATTCACTGAGATAGGATTAGGATGTACGTGGCTGCATGTCTCACTTATCACACCTGCTGGTTTAGAAATGGTGAAAATTGGCAGGAGTCAGCAATTACATGTGTGGGGGCAAAAGGTGTTTAAACATTGTGGAGCTGCTCATAAGTGAAGAACATGGCATTGGAATTAAGGCTGCTGTACGGTCTTAATTTAGCCCCTTTGTTTGACTGCGCTTCAAAACAACCTCTAGTTATATAACAACATCCCATTCCTTCCAGGGGATGCTCTGCCCCCCTGCCGGGGACAGGCTGATGGGGCCATCGCTTTGGATTAAACCCAGGGGCTCACAAATCATTCAAGCCTAAAATTATTGGAGGGAAGGTCCTTCAGACAGTCAGATTTTGAATTTGTGGGAGTAGGAATGAGATGAAAAGACAACCTATTTACATACAGTGAAATAGTTTGCTGCCAGACCTTTTTCTGGGAGTAGTTTGCCAGTGCATGTGAGTAATTAACTGTTTGCAGAGTTGTCCTCCGCAAGAGATTTTTGTCAGCAGAAAACCTGGCACAAAGTGTGTAGTTATCCCAAGGTCATAGTCGCAAACCTCTCTACATTGTTGGTCAGTGGCTTACTGCAGCTGGCATGGGACAGAGGTTAGTGAAGGAATGGGACTCCATCTAGTCCACCGCAGATGTTTGTGCTCTTGATAATCTTGCATACAGAGCCCAGCCCTTGGACCTGTCCCTCCTGGGAGCTGCTCGCTTGCCCTGGGGCTACACCGCCTACAAGCATGGTAGCAAGGCATCAGTGGCAGGAGCACCTCTATGCTCGCACTGCACCAACAGTTGGGTGCCACTGGGAGGGGATAGCGTTATTTGTGGTGAAAAGATAAGCTTTGCCAGGTTATGTCAATCATGTATATGGACATACATAAATCTCAAATGAGAGGAGGTGATCTTGAAATGTAGCCGAGGCCATAGGTCTCTGGCTAAGTCACTGTTGAAGTACTCGTCATGTGCTAGTTGTTCCCCTGTCTTAAAAAAAAAAAGCATCCTGTGAAAGTTAAATCTGACTTTCTTGTGGCATAAAACACTTGAAATGGCACAAGCCAGCAAATTTACAGGATATTTTTAAAAGAAAATGTGGGGAACAAAGACAAGTATTGCAGCAGCGATGTTGAAGCCATGATGGTCTAAGGATAGAAACAAGGCTGTGCTTGCAGGGCAGTACCTTTTATTAAGCCAATTCATATGATTAGAAGAAAAAGGCAAAACTTCAAACATTTGTTTCTTTTTTCTATAGGTCTGAAATTGAAGTATTTTATTCATGTTAAATACACTTTCTCTGAGTTTATTCATTCTAGGCAAACATTTTGACAATTTAAGCGTAATGGGTATTTTAGTACTTGTGGTGCAAAAGAGGACTGTAAGCAAGGAGGCAATGTTAAGTTCACTAGTCCTGTGGGGCAAAAGTAGAAAAAAGATTGTTTTAATTATAACACTATTGTTATGATTCAGAGACCATCTGACAGCCATGTAGGATCATTTACCAGCAAACCCTATGCCAACAACGCTTACAAAAACTGAACTAAACGGAAGTTTTGCATTTACGTCAGATCCCAGGCAGGACAGTGGGTAGGGGAGAGGAAATTCACTGGTAAATGGAAAAGGAACTAAACAAAATTGGCAGGGAAAGAAATGTTATTTTCCAGGCTACAATAGGATATGACAAACAATGGATGTAACTTACAGTTATTTATAAAAAAGTCCTTTTGGAGCAGTGACCTTCTTGTCTAACTTTTGTAAAAGATGGAGGTTCACCCCTTCAGGGGAGGAAGGCAAGCAGAGAATATCTTAGATTTAACATGTTGTTCCTCCCTGCCTAGGCTATGGGAACCTGAGCCCCAGCACTGCGGCTGGTCGAATCTTCTGCATCTTGTTTGCGCTCTTTGGGATCCCCTTGAACCTTGTCCTTCTGAACGAAATTGGGCAGCTGATGCTGTTGGGGGTTCAGCATTGTGCCCATTGCCTGGAGGAGGTGTTTCACTGGCAGGTAAGCAATGTGTACAGGAATGCTTCACCCTCAGGTTCAGGAAAGAAAAGACAGAGAAGGCATTGTTTGGTATTTGGGATCCCCTGACTCACAAGGACAGCCTGCCTACCTATTTGGCCAAAAAGGCAATAATACTCAGGAATACTGGAAGCAAATAAATTTAGTCTATGACAGCCCTATGAGGTGTCGGATAAGGTTGTTTATTAATTGAGAGAACTTCTGTGATGAATGGCTTCCCTTACAGCAACAGAAGTGCCAGAGTCTTAGAGCCATGCTCAGTCCTAGAATATCTGGTCTGTTTATCATCAGTCATAGTTAGAATTGCATGTGTAAATTATATGGGAACATTTGTGGAATAGGCTTTAAACTGGCATGAATTTAGGACTCCTGAAGATGATGCCCGGTTTATGTTGACTGGGAGAACCACACTGTTTATTCTAGTGGAACGTCATGAATGTTCATTTTTATGGAGTCCGGCATCATCTTCAACCAGAAACTAGGCTGCACTTTCCTTGTCACCCTTCTTGTGACAGTCTCTTTTTTTTTTCTCCTGTTTTACTAGAAAAAAGCTTCTCTCCTGATCAAGACCTGTGCACTGGTAGCTGGCTTGTTGTTGTTCCTTCTGCTGCCTCCCTTGTTGTTCTCTGACAAAGAAGGCTGGTCTTATGAAGAAGGCTTCTACTACTCCTTCATTACCCTCAGCACTATAGGGTTTGGAGATTATGTGATTGGTGAGTAGTTCACTTTTCATTGCTTTCACCTACTAAACATCAAAGCTAAATGAGTGGGACCTAAAACTCCCAACTTGGCAGTTTACACCGTTAGCAATCCACAGACCTGTGGATTTGACATGTTGGAGAACACATGATTTCTGACATAACAATGTCACCTGTGGAGGAGCAAAGAAATCGTTTCCTGGTCAATGAGTACTCTTCCAGCATTCAGGTGATCTGTCCCTTGAATGACTACACCACCAGACTGGGATGCTATGTTTTTAATCACAGCAGTTGCTGATGGTGCACTTGGTGTGCTCCAGTGCATCAGCAGCGATTAGTTTTAAGCAGATGCTACACTACATCACCATTAACAGACAGTGACCATTTCCTCTGTCAAAACTCCAGACAACAGCTTTCTAAAAAGCAGCTTAAGTCACTTAGGTGTAGACTGTCAGGCACCAGGCACAGCCTAGTTTTGGTTGCCAAAACCCTTTGCCAGAGGAAATGGATTTGGACCCATGCCTGATGCATTTGCTGAAACACAGGACACACCTTTTTGATAAAGACTTTCTCATTAAAACCAAATTGATTATAGAAACACATGCACCCTTGAATCCCTTGGAGACAGAAAGACTAAAACACATTATTACAGATTCTTTATATTTTCTTCGTAGTGCTTGCTTGATGCTCAGACAACTTAATGGCGGTTACCTTAGGACTTGTCTATAATGCATCAAAGTTATGACTAGAGCTTGTGTAGGCACACTTAAATGAGCTAGGATCAAGTTAGCTTGTGTAAGGGTAGCCAGATGGAGCTTAACAAAAGCTAGCCAGTTCAGCATTTTCCTATGCTGATTTTATAGATGATGCTGAACTCTGTGCTGCAGCAGCTTTACTTCTCTATTTCAGTTTTTGGTAACTAATTCTGAAGTTCTTCTCTCATACACCTCCCACTTCCAGGTGTACCTTCACCTGTGTGGTGGCACCTTTGTAACTGGCATGCTGCTGTAGGTACACTGGGTTCAGTATGGGAATAACTGAGTATTTCAGCGACCTGTGGTATGTAGAGGCCAAACCATTTTTGCATTACAATCCTGTACTTGTGGTTTGTCTCAAAAATAAGCAGGGCCAGGGCATGGTTTCATGTGTCTGTCACTATTTTGTGACTGTCATGTTGTTTCCCACTAGTGTGATCTCTGGCACTGTTCCAAACCAGGTAAATTCTAGGGGATATCACATGCCAGGAGTGATGCCTGATGTTCACTTTGGACACAGATGCTCTGTTTTGGGTGAAATATAAGCCAGGCTATGGCATTTGGATTTGAAGTCATAGAGTAGTCCCTAGCCTGTTTTACTTAGTAATATTGATGTAGCTTCTCTTACTGGCCCTAAAATCCATTAATTTATGCACTCGGTAAGCCCTTCTATTGGACATAGGATGCCATGTGGGCTCTACACTGTTTCTGATCTTCTCATCCCCAACATTACACCTATCAGATGGTCTTTGTGGATAAAACATTCTCCTTGGAAACCTCAAATAACCCTTCCCTGTTTTCACTTATTATTTAGAAGCAAACAATTTTTAAATCTTTGAATTTAGCATCGGTGAAAGGTGCTTGTTTGAAGGATGAATATAATACTCTTCTTAGTTGAAGTTCATCTTGATGTAGAAAGCCAGCCCAAAGAGTAATTACCACAGAAGTGGTTGGTAGCTGCCAAATGTTTATCAGTGGCTTAGTGACAACCTCAGAATGTCTTGTGGTCCCATTATATTGAAAACACACCTAATGTGTATTATGTAATATATAATATTACCAAGTAAATGGATGTAAAGAAATGGCTGTTTAATATGGCTCCACTGACCAGTTACTACTTATCACAATCTTGTAGACAGTAACAGTTCATGGACTACAATTTTGGGGCTGCTAGTCTGTGCAGGTAATCACAGGACAGTATACCTACATACAACCACTCACAGATGAAAAGTACCTAAACACCTGCCTTTGTGGATGCACCCAGCCCTATGTGTACTTTTCATTGGAACGTGGTATGGAGAGTGGCCTCCAGGTTCATGGAGGTACCACCTCATACATGTTAACTCCTCACACTCTGTCCCAAAAGTTTCAGGTGTTCTGTGATATCTGCTGCACTGTAGGTATTCAGTTATAAAGTAACAAACCTTCCTAAGGTAAGGAAACTAAATAATGAGACCTAAGAAGCAGCAGAAGGAAAGCCTGTGCAAAGACTTTGCTGCCACTGATTTGCATCCTGTACTTTACCTGTGTTTGTAAGGCTACCCCAGCCTGCTTTACAGATGCAGCCCAGTGGCTTCGTAGGGCTGAGTTCATTGCTTTGCTTTGCTGGTATTATTATCAATATTACTACTGACACTAATTTAGCCGTGGAAGCCTCTTTGCACTAAACATTGTGGAAAGACAACTGAAAATATGGCTTTGCTTCAAAGGGATCACAAAATACCTAGCTGAGCAACCAGACAGAGGATGTATAACTTCAAGCTGTCTTCCAAGGCTTGATTGTTCTTAGAAGTTTTAGGACTGCTCAGGTCCCTTCCTTCCTGCTCTTAAAGACTTACTCACTCCCTTATATCTGGCTTAACAAGATACATACATTGGTACATAAAACCTGCTTACCTCTCTGCCTGCAGGGGACCCCTGTTACACACTAGTACAATGTTGTGATACTGAGCAATAAGTAGAGAAATGAAACTTTGCACTTAAATGTGAATAATTTCACTTTGACATAGATGTAATTTGGGATTTATTTTCCTTTCTTATGGGTAATCTTTACAATTCCTAGCGAGTTGTAGACTGTTGCTAACCTCTCATGAAACATACTTGCTTATTCTGTTCACATGCTAAGTAGATGGCATACTTCTATTTTATATAGAAATCCCATTAGGTCATATGTCCACCATCTTTGCTTTACAACTAGTGTCTTCTTTGAGGCACTCTTGATCCAATCTAGAAATGTTTTGGGTGATTTTCTTGTAGGGATGAACCCAGACCGCACCTATCCAGGCTGGTACAAGAATGTAATCTCTCTGTGGATCCTCTTTGGGATGGCCTGGCTAGCACTGGTTATCAAATTTTGCATCAACTTTCTAGAGAGCTCCAGTGACTTCTGTCAGTGCAACAAGAAGAGCACAGACACCGCAGAAGACTTAATGGATGACATCAAAAATAGTATGGCGGGACTTCATGATGTGGAGATCTGCAATGACAAAGACACAAAACCAAAAGGACCAGATGAGTCTCACACCCACACAGCTCCTACAGAAGCACACTAGGGAAGAAATATACCCTCAGTGTCTCTTAGGTTTTAGTGCACCAGAGATGCACCGCTTAGAAATGTGGGAATGGACCTGCCCTGACGTTCACATGGGGTGAAAGCTTGCTTATTGAGCTTGAAATGCTTCTGTTCTGAATTGAGCAATGACAACAAAATGTTTCATTTGCAGCACCACCAAGAATTACCAATGGGATTCTTAGCAAAAGTAGATTTACAGAGATATTACCTACCCTCCCACCTCAACGTATGAGGTAAACTTTGACATCTGTACACAGCACCAGCTGTTGTCCTTTTCTTTGCATGCAAAGTTCTTGTGGTCTCTAATTGTATGTATGGCATTTTGCAAATACCACAACTAGAAAAGCAAGTGCCATTTAATGCAGGAAAGAAATTGCATGTTGTTAAAAGACTTAATGAAAAGCACTATTTCAAGCCACCTGGCAGTCACTGCAAATGTGCTCCATCACCTAGATGCTTGTGCTTGCCAAAGGTGGTAACATGCTTTTGCTCTCTGATCATTAGTACATGGATGGCAATGAGGCAGAGCTTGTAGAGGTGCCTAGTAGAAACAGATAATTCAATTTTTTAAAAGAAATTTCTACATCAGAGGTCCACTAATAGGCTATTCCTTACTCCAGAATTTCTCTAGGATCATCCTTTGTAAAGTGTTACGTAGACCAAATGTCAGCAGCTAAATGTGACATTCATTTAGGTTTTTTTGTCATATCCTGGAAGCCAGAAAAGGAGAACTAGAGGCAGTTTTAAGTGCCAGTGGTTCCAACGTTATCCTGTGGCCAATGTTAATAAGGGCTGCTTTAATCTAGAAACAGACTGCAGTATCTTCAACTGTGATCAAGAGATGCTATTCTGATCAACTTCTCATGTCATAAATGAATAGTGTATCTGTTTTGGCTAACATCTTTTATATAAAACACAACTATCTTTTGATCTGTGGAATGCCAGACCTGCTTATTTTGGCCTTTGTGTCAGTCATGAAACAGAACTGGTTTTTTAGAATTCCATTAAATTCTCAGCAACCTTTTGATAAATTTTACACCATTTATTAAAGGCCCAACAGAGTCCAACTCCTGCTGCGATTATATACCCATATCTAATCTTCTCATTTTCTTATTCCTACTGTGCTACTTGCATCCCAGAGCACTAACTTTGAAAACTTGGCCATAGCAGTACACCAGAACAAAGCATTTGGGTGAGCCTTCAGCTTCTGCATTGGACCAAGATTCCACATGGACAGTGGAGAAAAGACTGAAAACAGAGTCTGTTGGAGTACAGGACTCAAATACATGATTTCACAGAAATGCAGTGAGTGAAAAGTTTACAGTCTTCAGGAACACAAGTTCTGGAACATGTATTGTGAAAAAAGTATTTCCAGAGTAGGCCAGTCTGAGTGTTGATATCTGGTGGAACTGATTACAGAAGAAAATGCAAGAAAGGAATATGCTGGATGAAATATAGTCTGTTAACCTTTTGTCAGCCTTTTTGTCATTGGCCTTTTGCCGACTCCATAGTAATAAAAGTTCTCTCAAATACTGTTTCAATGGGCAGCAGAGACAAGGAAGCGGAAATCTCAGGTCATACCTGAGAAACTGATGCAAAATAAATACATTTCAATTTTTTGTACACTGCGTAACTTCTTTAACAGCCTTTACCATAAACTTTTCTATTTCTTCTGTGTTTTATCGTGTTTATTTTCACTGATGGATATACAATGTAAGTTTTACTAAGGTTCGTAATGGGCTGGCCTACAAGAAGACCAAAGTGTATTTCTTTAAACATAAGTGAATCATAATTCCACAGCATAAAATGTGATACCCTTTTATGCATATCCTTTGCACCTTCTTTCAGGTGCAAAACTTAGTAAATATTAACTGTATAATAATTCTGGATGCCCAGAAGGTAGTAGGAATTTATACTCTCAAAACATGGGAATGAGTAGGCTAAGTCTATCTCAACTTTCACTTGAAATGTCATGCGTTCTGGGAATTTCTACTAGCTCTGCTCTTTGATGAGAAGGCTTAACTTGAGAAGAGTTTCTTTTTTTCAGTTTGAAAGTCTATTATATTAATCACATCTAATTTGTATTCCCATGTGTTTGTAGTTTGTGGATGAGGTTTTTCAAAAGTGCCTTAGAGGTCTGAGCACTCTGGTCCCGCTGAAGTGCAAGCAGAGTTATGTGCCTTAGGACAGCTAATATACACTTCTGAAAGCTAAAAGTAAGATGATCTCTAGGAGTAGTCCCAAAAAAAAGGAAAAAACAGTAATTCTTCATAGATCTCAGTGCTTCCACTGTATGTCAGGGTTCAGCCACAAACCTAAGCATGTGGTTGGGTCTCAAGGTGACTCAGTATCTTCCCCAGGAATCCTTGCTGATTCACTTCCTTCCACAGCTGTGCTGTTGTATTGCCCAGCTGCTCACTGCCAGCATAGTCCTGCTACTGATACAGGATATTTACAGGAGACACATCTGAACTGCTTGCAAACCACGTGTAACTCTGGAGCTGCAAGTTGCCTGCTTGTCCTGGATCACCTAAAAAAATATGAAATAAGTGAGTCAAATACCACCTCTGCCTGCATTCTCTGACACCAAATTAGCATGTTGTCACTTATGAATATCCTTTTAGTGACAGTTCCTCAGCTAGCTTTTGATAAGGACAATAGATACTATTGTCTTCAAGTCCCCACAGACTGCTGTGCATCTAGTCTTTCTGTTCTTTATAAAGCTGTGCTGTGGTTAAATGACATGGATGAATTTATTCCCAGAGGGATGAGAAGTAAGTAGAGTTTTGCAACATCACAAACATCATCACCCATGTGTCTACCAAAATACGAAAGGTTATCTGCTCAAGGGTAAAATAAAGAAAACAAAAGTGTGGTGCTGTTACCATTCTTGTCACAGCTGACTTGAAGTCTTCTGTAATCTGCATTGGAAAATTACAGATGCTTCTTTGTTGTGGGTTTTTTTGGTTGGTTGGGGTTTTTTTAATAATATCTCTTCCTGTGCAGTTTCCATTAGCGATTTCAGGTTAAACTTTCACTGCTATTATTCTTTGCAAGTCAATTCTTCCCTGTTATCCTGTTTTCTTGCTTGGGAGGAGCAGGGGCTGGAAACAGGTTTGGTTAGTAATGGTACTTGTAAATATTTATGTAACATCAGTGTCCAGAGCCTTTTTCCACAGTTGCATAGAGCGTAATGTGCTTCTGACCTTTATACAGTTTCCCAGGAAATCAATCGCTTAAAGCAAGAAAATAGGCCTCTCTAGCTCCTCTACTCCAAGGACAAGTCCTGGCTTCGATCTCAGTGTTTCTCATGCTGGCTCTTTCAGCTAGTCCAAAAGAGATGTTTACCCCTTGGGGAGAGATATGTCCAGAAATATGTAATAAGATGTTACAGCAACATAGTACAGACTGCTCAGAACTGCACAGTTTTTAATCATCTAGTTGACTACAGTATTTTAAGATTGCTAGACTAGAACAAAAAAAAGCCCTTTTTCCATAATGGTCTCCAAGTCAAAAAAATCCAGGATGTAATTTTTTCTCACAGTGGTGGGCTGATGAAGTCTCTTCTTACAACTGATATCCCAGGTCAGTTTAGAGCTGGGACTATTTAGCCTACAGAAGGCTCAGGGGGATCTCATCAATGTATATAAATACCTGCAGGGAAGGTGCAAAGAAGACGGAGCCAGGCTCTTTTCAGTGGTGCCCCGTGATGGGACAAGAGGCAACGGGAAACACAGGAGGTTCCTCCTAAACACCAGGAAATGCTTTTGCACTATGAGGATGACTGAGCACTGGCACAGGTTGCCTGGAGAGGTGGTGGAATCTCCATCCTTAGACATCTTCAACAGCTGTCTGGACACAGTCCTGGGCAACCACCTCTAGGTGACCCTGCTTGAGCAGATGACCTCCAGAGGTCCCCTCCAACCTCAGCTGTTCTGTGATTCTGCGTTTCAAGGTCAAGCTGTCCTTCATCTTGTAGTCTATGGTCTGCCAGAGAAGAAACTGGTCTTTCCAGTCTAAGTGAGCTCAATGGAGTGGTCTATTTATGTACATTTTTTATTAAAAAAATAGAGAATTTTCTTTTAGCTATGCAGATATCAACCAATGTTTAGGTTTCATTGCACTGGACAATTTGTAGATGCTAATTCTTTTTCAGAGATCTCACAATCAGAGAACAGCTTTATATGAAGGACGGTACAGAGAGATACAATTACTTGCAGGAGGGGATGTCTCCTCCAGATGTTTAGAGTGCGTTGTGCTGTTCCAAAAATGTGCAATAATGTTCAGCTTGGTGTAGCCTCCTGTCATTGTTATATATCTACCTGCAAGTTCCAGCAAAAGGATTCAATATTTCATCGCTGCACACTTCAGGTAAAGCAAATTACACCTCATTGTAGTTTACCCTTTCTAAATTAGAGGCTTACATCGGTACTAATTGCCTGCTTACCAGTTGAATCAGGGCAAAATTTTAATGTAATTAGGTCTTATAATATAGGCTTGGTACCTGCCATCTCCGTAAATAAACATTCTGGATAATGGAAGAGGGGGATGCAATAAAAGACCTGATATTTTTCAGTACTGTTATGCTATGGCTTAGGGAACCATGTGTTTGGTAGTGTCTCTCCTTCCAGTAGTCCTGGCTGTGTGTGAGGTAGCATCAGGGCAGATCATTTTTGAGCACCTTTTTGATTTTAGAAAGTTTCTTTTTTCTTTTACTTTTTTTTTCTCTCTCTCTCTCTATATATATAAAAAATACTCATAAGTATGTGGAAACTTACAGTTGAAATGGAGTTGAGTCTGTCATGCTGCACAGTTCCGGGTAAGGATTTAAAGGTTTCTCAGAAAGATGAGTGATTACAATGGAACATTATCTGGGCCCTTAAAAATTCTCATCTCACAGGACTGAAACTCAGACAGCTGGGGTTTTTTTATTTTGTTTTGGCTCTGTTTGTTTTTTTTCCAGAGATAAACTGATATATATGTTTTAAGCTAGCACTAAGCAGGTAGAGAGGATTTCTGGTACCTCCAAGCTCAATGCATGTTGCAGTAAGAGCTGCTGAAAACCTGTCACTGTTGTTGGAGGAGACATCAGCAACGTGGCATCCAGAAACTATGCATACTAGGATAGCACAAAATGAACTTCAAGAAAACAGATGAAAACTATTTTAAGATCTTCAACGCTGAACAAGGCTTCAAAGGATTATTGTATTCTAAAGCTGTTGATGTTAATATATGTGCAGATGTGGTCTCCAAAACTTTTTATTCCTTTTCTAGTTTTGAGCTAAGGTTTTTTTATTTTTAAGGGAAGTAGTACAAGAAGAAATTCCTAGTAAAAAAATGATAGATCCATAGTGCTTGAGTCTAGGTGCTGGAGCTACCTCTTGAGGCAGCAGCAGTGCAGTGGAAGTTAGAGAGGCTTTGAAACTGTTTTAGTTTTCATGGTAATATGTAACATGTTTCTTCCATGTTCCCTGCTACTGACTGAAACGCACTGGAACATAAGATTTAGTTCTTGAATAACACAAGTTTCCAAAAGAGCATGCTTATTAAAGCAAGCTATAACAGATAAAAACAGAAAGGGAAGGAAAATAATAGGAAAGAAAACGTGGAGAAGGAGAGAAGCCTGTGGAGTTTGTTACACATTCCTAAGGAACCTGCTTATCAAACTTGATTAGGTTCATACCTTTTTCTTTTTTTTTTTTTTTTTTTTGCAATGCCTTTAAACATCTCTTAAATAAATGAATTATGGAAAGACTTCAGACAGTCATGTATCTGAGCGAATGAAAAGGACCAATGCATAAAGTCAAGGTTATACAAATCTCCCACCAGAGGCAAAACTGAAGAAGACACAGATGTGGAAACACGACAGAGAGGCACGCAGTAAGGATAGGGTCAAACAGAAAGGATGAGTGGAGGCAAGCAGAAACACACTGAGACAGCATTTGCCCAGCTGGCAATAATAAATGAAGAATGTGTGATTGAGGGAGCTTTCGATATAATAGAGAATTGGTATTAACCTAATTTGGGTAACTACTGATCAAAAAAAGGCCATGATTGTACCATAATTGCTATTACTCTATACGTAATTCTCTTATGGGTTGGAGTTGCAAGATAGTGTTTTTAAAGCATTTCAGTTCTTCTCCAGATTAATGCTGTGGTTAATCCCTTTTCCCACTACTTTTTTGGATCCTCTCAGAACATTATTGAAGATCCCCTGCACCTCGAGTAGATAAACATGCCTTCCAAATACAAGTTTAAATTAAGAAGCTTTGGGTTAAAGTGTCAAAATGCTAATTCTGTGAGGTATAGCACAGAAAAATATAATCCTAGAAGGCAAATGGGGTGGATGACTGCTTGATGTGCTGGAACTATCATAGATGATGCCTGGCAGCTTGCTTTTACA
This sequence comes from Balearica regulorum gibbericeps, assembly GCF_011004875.1. Classification (NCBI taxonomy): domain Eukaryota; kingdom Metazoa; phylum Chordata; class Aves; order Gruiformes; family Gruidae; genus Balearica; species Balearica regulorum. The sequence goes on along the minus strand of NC_046186.1, from coordinate 93,667,286 downwards.
TGGTTTTGCTGTCAACAAAGCACAGTGATGAGTTTAATTTGTTAAGGGCCTCAAAATGAGGGAGAATTGCACCTTAATGAGCAATGAATGTAAGTCAAGGCTGTAATGGAACGTAAATAGTTTGGGTGTACCCAAAGTAATGCCCCATCTCAGATCTTCCTTAATATGGAGACCCAAGCATTGTCACCATTTGGATGAGAGGACTTTTGAAGTCTTGCAGCATAATCAAGCCCACAGATCCAAAAAGCTTGAGTCGTAGTTTTCAATGTCTGCCCTTTGAATTTTGAACCGTTACTGCAATGCACAGCAATAGATTGTGTCTGTGTGTGAAAGAAAGAGAAAGAAATGGTGCTGCCAGTGTTCCCAAGTATATTAAGGTCATGTCAATTCCTGCAGCACATTCCTCACATGGCTCCAACCCCTTTCCCAGCAAATAAAGCAACCTCTTATGATTTTTTTTCTACATAAAGCATTTCTTTCTCATCCTTTCTTCTGGTCTTGCTTCTGTCTAATCAGTCCTGCTCCCACATGAGTTCCCTCACCGCTCCCAGGCCAAAACACAAGAGGCCTCTTGTGTTTCCTCTGTGTGCCTAAACTCTTCTCCTGTGCCAGGAAGAAGTATGTACAGCACAGTCCTTCTCCGCTATGCTGGGGCCAGCGTTGTATAAAAAAACAAAGAGAATGGGGAGGAGCAGAGGAGCTCCAGGGACTGCTTTTCTTGTTCCCACTCTCTTCTCTTAATGATGTTAACTTTAGAATCCCAGCTCTGGAGAGGGTTGAGATCTCCCTGATATCTGTACCAGTTCTGATCTGCTGGTCTTCTCCATGAGGGGAGCAAAGGGGTCCAAACAGTCTCAGGTGGCTTGCTTTCAGGTTGGTTGTAGTTCAGTGGAAAGCTGAAGCTTTTGGTGTCAGCTGCAACCATGCTCCAAACTGATTTGACTAGTGGAGAATTTGAAGGAATTGGCAACACTTAAGATCTTCAGGAAAAAATCTGAAGGAAGGTGGTGATGCCTTCACACAAGTTTGTCTTCCTTTTGAGCCAGCATTAGCTGCATTAATCAAGGAAGCCCTGTGCTGCAATGAGTGACCTGGGGAACTGAGAATAGTCTTCCCCAGGGATCTCTCTTGAGATTCACCAACGCTGGATGTTATTGCTATTTGTTCCATGATACTGTCGCCTTTTAAGCTTAGAACAGGATGTTTCAGCTGAGCAATGAGTTGAAGGCATAAGGATTGAACATGAGGATATCTTTTGATGTGACATAAAATATAGTGATGACAACTAGTAGCCGCAAAAGAGTGTACTGTATAGTGTTCTGGTCATGACACTGGACTAAAACTTTGAAAAGTCTGGGACCTGTCACAGAATTTCTGCATGATTTCACAATAAGAATATTTGCTACTCTATCTGCATGACTTCTGTATAACCTCTAATTCTCAGTGTAACAGTGCAATATTCCCTGCTGTGCATGGAGTAGCTAACAGTGGGATTCACTGAATCCAGAAAATAATGAAAGGAGCTAATCAAGCCAGTAAAAACAAAACAGCCAAACAGGTGGACAGGACCCCAGTCTTACTCAAGCATAGTGAAATGCCTTTTTCTGGACTATGTCCAGATATAAAGCCAATGCTTTGTCTTGAAAAAATGAAATAAAGTGCTTGGGGCTCATACCTGGGAAGGAGAGACCCGTTTTCAAGTCTCCGCTCTGACTCAGGGAGGGCAGGCCAGCAGTATGACATGAATGCCATCTATCTAAGGTTCATGGGCAGGCCATCTACAGCCACTCTTGAAGCTGTTTCACTGTTCATAAATTATTAACTTGGCTCTGAGGCAGGGAACTATTACCTTCCCTCTCTTTTGCTTGATGAATCACTACATGTGTAAATCTGTATGTGGATTTAGCCCTTAGGGAATGACTACAATAGGAAGAGAAAGAACAGTCTAGTGCTTGGATAGCAGTAGCCAGTGGTGTGGAGAATTGCTGTTACAGATGTCATCGAGTCAGCTCTCATGGGTCTAGATGCTTGTTGGTTTTCAGGCACAGTAACATCTTGGTATTAGATTGACTTGTCCCGTAGCGGAGCCCTTAGCCCTGAGAAAGGTAAGCGTGTTCCCCAGATAATGTTTAGGAATGCTTACATACATAACTGGGAGAGCTTGTTTGTTCTTTAGCGAGGAATTGTCCATGTGAGCTTGCAAAAACAAACAGAAATGAAAAGAGCAAAGGACAGATGCAGAAATGTCCGACTGACTCAGGCACCTGTTTCCACGCAGCACTGGGCCACGATTCCTTTGGCAGAGAGAGACACCTACATGTGACTTTTCTGTTTGTGGAAATGCAACAGAGAAACCTCAAAACAGCCGGCAGCCAAATGGTTAGGGAAGTCATTTAGGTCAAAGCGACGCAGGTTCATATTTCTGTGTGATTAAAATCAAGGGATTTAAATCTGTATCACACCAAAAGCCCCAGGCTAAATGAAATTTAATCTTTCTCAGCCTCCTGAGCTAAATATTTGTTGCAGGAATAGAAAGGAGAGAGCCAGTGGTTGACTCTATAGCTCACTTGTGAAGGTATGGGGTGTGTGAAAATGTGACATTTAGGATCCATTCCCGTGAATGTTAAATAGTTACACCAAGTGGCAGAAGTGTACCTGCAGAGATTGAAAAAGACTCAACTCGAGCTACCTAGCAGCTCCAGTTCAGGAGGAGCAGAGGCTTCAAATCCTGGCCCCTAATCCCAAGTGAGCATCTGCTGAGTAGCTAGTAGCAATTTTGAGAAGGTTACTAGCCCCTAAATAGGGGGGCTGAGGCACCTGTAGACAAATTGCCACTGGGAGCCCTGAGGATGCCAGCTATGATACAGAACTGCAGAGTGTGGTTAAGCTCTGCCTAGCTCAGTTAAGTTACATCAGACCTGAATTATCCGTTTAAAAGGATATAGGTGTACATACAGCTGGAACGACTATGCAATGCTATTACATAAATAAATGACGTACAGAAAGAAAGTTAAACTGTGGGTGGGTGAGCAAGTTTCTCACCTATAATCTTCCACACCGTTTGATTTGCAATAAAAGGGAGCTGTCGGAGACTGCCAATGGGAGCTGTGTCTCCCAGCCTTGCCCTCCCTTATCGTATTTCTGAGCAAAGCCAGCTGATTAAGCAGGGTCTGGTGTGACTGACCTTACATCTGGTTTGAGACCTGCACAGCAATCTGGTGATTCACTCTTCACAACAAACACAGGTACTAACTTTCAGGTTTGCAGCCGTAGATGCCTTCACTCAGACGGGCACGGGAGGGTTGCTGTAGGTCTTGGTTTAGGTGTCTGTTAACCCACTGTACAGTTCAGCAAGTTGCTGTGGGTCAGGGCACTTCTAACCTGAGACGTGAGGGATGCTGAAATGTGCACAGACACACACAGTGGTACACAATAAGGTAGGAACAGGATTTTGAATGCAATAGGCTATGTATACGAGAAACGGTGAAGTACAGTAGAGGGGAAATATAGGATAATGTTGTAGGAGCATGGGTTTCTGGAGTAATTCAAACCTTATCTGCACAAGGAAGTATTTGCCAGTTAACTTCAATTGGTTCTGGATTCAGTTTCCTATGCCAGGAAACCCTCCTAACAAGCATAAAGCTCGTATTACTTTCCCTGAGGAAATAAAGGCTTATCTTGTTGGAATAACTGCTGTATTCACTCTCTGGACCAACACAGTTAGGCTGGCAAATCTGGGAAGGACAAATAAGACCTCTCTAGCCTTTCACTTCTCTGTGATTCAACTTTGCCAATCGTAAAATGGAATTAATGGTACTTATTCTGTAGCTCCAACAAATACTGAGAGAAGTCACTACTTAAGATTTTTACAATATTTTCAGAAACAAGATCTCTAATACACTCCACTCATGTGACGAATTGCTGTTAGCATGCTGTGAGCACCCACACAATCCCTTAAACTAGGTGTTGTCTCTAGCTGGTGGCACCATCCACGCAGCTCTTGAGGAAAGTGAGACGTGGTCTGCATGGCTGCCAGTTTCTCAGAGGTAATCCAGTTCCACTTTCTGTGGGAAAAAAAAATGTCTGAGTGCACCTGAAGCTTCATCAGGCACAGCACACTAGGCTCTAGCTAGCGCGTGTGGCTGTAGGCATGCAGTCCCGAATGGCAGGCAGAATGTAGCTTTGATAAAATCTTGTGGTGTAGAAGAAACCCGGGGAATCGCCGTCACTGCACAGAGACCACAGGGCAGTTCCAGCCTTCCCTTATCTCATCCATCTCTAAAATCTTGTTCTTCTTTCTGCTTCTACTGTTCTTTAAAATACTTAGTTTGCCTGAAAAGGTCACTGTAATGTTGCAGATTGATTTGTTAAAGATTAGGCAGAGAATTAATCTCACCCAATATGAGGCGTCTATACAAGCAACTAAAAGACACGCTGTTCAGGTGAAATTCATCTTATCCTAAAAGTGGGTCAGACAAGTCATACCCATCTTCTAATCTAATCTATAAATTAATCTATAAATTACTCAAAGGACTTCAAGTGTATGACTTGTCCGACCCACTTTTAGGATAAGATGAATTTCACCTGAAGAGCGTGTATGTCTTTCAGTTGCTTGTATAGGAGGCCTTGGCATTGTGCACATTAAGATGTTGGATGAATCACATCCTAGAGGTCTTTACTCGCCCTGCGTCTAGGCCTCTGATTAGTCGTCTTCTGCGTTGGTGGAAATAAAGCAATCACTTTTGCTTTTATTTTAGGTCAGTTTCACATTTTGGTTTTCAGGCACTTGGCAGCTGTGTAATGTTTGGTTTGCAAACACTCCCGGGGAAGGGCTCAATCCAAGCCAATTATTTTCTTTTCAAAGAGATAAAACTCAAACACTTTTCTTTACTCTCACATTTCCTAAAACAGCTTTCTGGTTTTCTACCCCAAAATGAAAGCTGCGGGCTCAAACTACTTATTCCTATACCCTTCATATTTTTAAAGATCTCCTTTTTCCAAACTTCACCCAGATTTTGTGTGGTTCCGTGCTTCGTTTCGATGGAGGTAGAAGGTTTTTTTTAAACTCTTCTTTAATAGCCCAGTCATTTTGGGAGCTGGAAAAGGCATGGGCATATTCACGCCCTGCAACACAGGCGCAGGGACTAATGCTGACCTATTCCTGCCTAAGCGGGTACATCTGAACGATGCATGGCAGCTGTCTTCGGAGAAACTAGCTTTGGTTTAAAAGCAGCAGGCTTCCTTGGAAAGACCCTCCCTCCCAGGCACTGTGCTACACTGCAGCCATTGTGCTTGTGCTGCTGGCTTCAGTTCTGCTGGATGGGGTGTCTTTGTGCCCGTGCTTTGCTATCTGATTTAGAGATGCCAGCAGCCATCACTTGCCTCTGACATCACCCCCTGCTTCATTACCATGCAATGGAGAGTGCTGTTCTTAGGAGCCTTAATATGTTCTTGGGAGCCTCCAAAGAGGAATCATAGGGCCAGCACTGACTGTAAATTGTTTATAAAAGCCAAGTCTCACTTCAGCTGTTTTCCCATTGAGAAATTCTCAGTTAAACTGCAGATCCAGTCTGCATGCTTCCTCTCCCTCATAAAAGTCTAGAGATCAAGATAATGGAAGAACACTCAATGTACGCAAGATACTTGGTGGGATAAATGAGCATATTGTGATTAAAGGCAGTGGATCATATCTTCAAACAGTGTAAATTTGTACAATCTTATCTCAGCCAAGAATGTAGGCCCACAGTCACATTTTCAGCTTGAACTGAATGTTAACTCATAAATGTAAGAGATTTAGATAGCAGGTCAGTCAGGGTTGTCCAGTCTTTCTTGTACTGGAGGCCAGGCAGGAGCTCTGGGCTCCTTCCACTTAAGTCCAAAGTCAAGAATAGTGGTGTCTTATATGTTCCTGGTGCAGGAGGGACACCTCTGATTTCCACTCCCATTTTTGCTTCTCATTTGTGGGCGCAGCAGCTGCTACATCCCTTGAAGCAAAAGAGGTTCCCAGTGACAGGAAGCAAGCACTGGATCTGGACAAGACCACTTACCTGTTTGAAATAGTTTGGTTGGTTTATGCTGTTGTTCGAGGAATGTTTCATGTGGGATGCGCACATTCTCATTTGCACAAGTATAACCTAAATATAGAGGTGCTCATAGACAGCCCAAGAGCCACTTCCAGCCCATCAATGAGTCCCTCTGTATCCTAAGCAGTTTCTCTTTTTTAATCAAATGCTTTTAAATTATGTATTTATCTGACCATATAATTCAGTACCCAGCTGTTAAGAAGCTGGGCAAACCTGTCTTGTAACGTTGGTTTCTCCAGTCTCTCTGAGGGCAGAGATAGGAGTTACAGGAATATATCCGTTCTGATTCTTACTTAGTTTTCTGCATTCCATATAGAGACTGTTGGAAAATTTTACTACCCAGTATCTTTTGAGCATGGACTTCTCCTGCATAGAATAATCAAGACTGAGGAGAATAAGGCCTCCTGGATGTCGCCCTATGGATAAGAAAGACACAGGAATTCTGGCACCACCAGAGATGAAGAAAGTAGGTGAGAAGGAATCAGTTCAAAGATAACACCATCAGACAACTAAACCACATATCATCATCTGCAGGGACTAATTTTTTTTTTTAATAGATGCATTAAATGGTTTAGCCTCTTCTGTTTCTTCAGCTAAAATGTTTTCAGCCTTTTTCTGTAAAGATCATTTTCTTCACAGTGTTGAAAAATGTAGAAATCAACATATTAGGCCTGTTTACCGCTGCACTAAAAAGCAAACCTCTGGCATTAATGGAAAGTGCCAATTTAATTGGAAAGATCTCATTTTCCATTTCCTGGATCTGTGAAATGTGATTTTAAATATAAATGAGTCAGACCCAAGGGGATTATCCAGATTGATTCATTTAAATTAACATCAGTGTCTGAGTGGATGCTCTTGTGTCAGTTTCTAAGTGATTTTTAAGGTGGATAGATTGGGAAGCAGACAGATAGATGAATGAGCAGGTTAGCGGGTGAGACGTGAGCATAGCACAGAAGTCATGGTTATCTGAACAGAAGAGAGTACAAAAGGATCGAGCTTCTGGATGCAGGGATGCCAATTATACCACAATGGGCAGTGGTGGTTTTAGATCCATCCCTCTTCTCTTGATCAGCCCATCAAAAGATAAGAGATGTCCCTGGGGCCGGAGATACGTCCCTGTCCTTCTCCTGAGATTTCAGCTATGGGAAGTGCTGAGAGCTCCCTCACTTGACACAAGCTCTGCTTTGCAGGGGAAGACCTCTCCCTCAGGGCAGCCCAGGCATGACAGAGCCATGCCTACAGGTCCTGAGGCCGTGCCGAGGATGACTCTGGTAATGGCAGAGCAGCTAGTCAGAGGCGAGGCCAAGTAACACCAGTGGCAAAGTGCATTGAAGTTGATGAGGCAATGATGAAATCTAGTTCACCCTGCCTACTTGCAGAGTTTACAAGTGGTATAAAGTGAGGGTGTGCGGCAGCATTGTCCAGCTTTAAATGATGTAGGTTATCCAGGCTGTAAAATCCTTCATTTTCCTTTGAATGGCTTCTATACAACAGCCATAAACGTGCCTCTCCCCACTGCTCTGTTTGTTGCTGCCAGGCTCAGGCCTGCTGCTATCCCACTGCTTATTGTTACTGGTCTCAGCAGCTCTGAAACAAGGACAAAGCACCCTGTTTATTGAAGCAGGCATCTGGGAAACGATTTTCCATTACCTTTAATATCACTGTCTTTCCACTCTCTTTAGATGCAATCTTTTGCAGCCTTGCAGCAGAAAGGTTACCTGACCCAGGCTTTTCTGCATCTCTGGTGGGAATTTCTTGATACTCTGGCATGAGGGGGGTGCTTGTGAGAGTCAGGAGCTGTACAAGCTGTCTTGCTGTTGTTGTGGAAGTCATATGTACTAGGTATTTGGGTTTATTACCTTAAGGTGATTTGTGAATGCTGAGCTATGCCTACCCTCTCATTATTACAGAGCTGCCCTCAAGAGCTGGCTTGTATGACGTTTTGTATTGTACTGTTGTTCGTGAACACCAAGTTATGCGTGGGTTAGTTTATTATTCCTGGGTCACTCGTGCACACTGACACAGATAAGCCAGGTATCAGTTTGGATCATACTTTCTGTTATAAAAGCATGCATGCCGATATGTAAACCTACACCAAAAAGATCTGCATTTATACGCTAAATCTCAGCGTTTTCTTTGCCTGCATTACTTGAGGCAGAACATGTCTCGTGTTAACCTCAGAGGTGAGTTGTAGGAAGATGAGTGCAAACCAGTGAACTGGATGGTTAGCTGGTAGTTTAGAGGTCTGGGTTATGTTCTCTGTTTTCATTTTGACCTGCTGCTTGACCCTGGGACCTCTCTTTGTTCATCTTGCCTATTCAGATTGATGGGTTTCACTCATGGTCTGTACTGGATGGAAGTACTCCAGTCAAGGGAATCAAGGTTTCAGGGTACGTCTGCATTGCAGTCTTAAACTGTGCTCCTGCCTGCGCATTTACCTAAACCCACTACTGTGTGTGCAGAAAAATTGTCCTTGTGTGGCTTGGATTAAGTGATGAAGATCAAGCTATTGCCAGCTGCTAATCAGTGGATTCCTGAGAATGCCTTTTGTTATGTATTCTTGGGTTGACAAGAACTGTTGACTAAAATTATTTGTATCCTAGAGCTCCCCCACACCACACCCACACCCACCCCACAAGGGAACACAGTAGCTGCTGGTTCATCCAAGCAGGAGCCAGGTAAGCACCATGAGGCACCAAAATAATTTGTAGAATACATAGCAATCTCTCATTTCTGTGCAAGCCATACAGCCTTCGTCATCCAGATATTAGCCAGTGTACCTCACTCATGTACCAAAGTGAAGAGTCTCGGTGTGACTTGCTCCGGGAATTTCCAAGCTGTCTTCCTTTCTCCTGCCCTCTCTCACTTGCAGGAATGGTGGAGATGCTGCCAGGGCAGGAAGCCTGCAGAGTCCTTCCAAAACCCTCCCATCAGACTGGGACCCACCCCACAGTGAGTTTTTTACTAATTTGTAGCCCATGTGTGTTATCTAATATGAATTACTTCAACCATTAGCAAAGATATCTACTAGTTCCATATAAAGGCCTTTTATCTCTCAAACTTTGGGATAGCTGAGTGTTGCGAGAGTTAAGTCTTTCACACCCTGTCTAATCCATGACTGGTGCTGGTTTGAGTTGCTTTTCTTGGCAAGGCAGGTCAGGAGTTGCTGTTCTTCCATAAATTTCTTAACGCTCCAATAATATTTTAAGAGAATAAGATTCATCACTCTCACTACTATGGAGTTTTTGTCAGTAATTTGCTGGGAAATATCAAGTATTTCATGTCTGAAAATTAACTTTTTTGCTGCCCCTAATTTCTCAGCTAGCATATCGGGTTACTCACTACACCTGCTCCAAACCTGGGATTGTTGATGGCAATTTTGCTGATGAGTTGGCATGTAGGAAGACCCACCTGAATACTTTTATCTGTCCACAAATGTTGCTCTTTCCTGACACTGTTAAGTAGGACCGTCAATAATTCAAAACACAAATCTGACCACTGCTGTGTTCTGTCCATGAAACAAACATCTGTTATTCACTAAACAAATCACCCTTTTCAAAGTCATTTGCCCATTGGATTATAATTTAACCCTTATCTGGAAAGTGTACCAGGAACCTGAATGGTGACCGGACGGTTAGGGAAAGTAAGTGTTGGTTCCTCATTCCTCTTAAGTGGTTGTGCAGAAAATCAATATTGTAGCTTTTGTTCAGCTTGTATACTCATAAACCCCTCTCCCTTTCCTGCTCCAAACCGGAGCTGGTGTGGTACTACTAACACCATTAAAAATTACAGCGTCCAAGAAGGACTGCTTCTACAGAAAACGTTGGAGAGCCAAAATCCTTTACCGTAGGGGCAACCAGCTCCTGAATGGTGCATTCTCAGAGCATGCCAAGTTGCACATAGGTTGGGTTGCTAGGTTCTCCCAAGAAAGAAACATACCTATCGAACTGTCCATAAGGTGCCTTCCATTTTGTGGGTGCTTGGAATAACTAACGGTTAAAAACAAAGTTTGGAGGCTCAGATCATGCTATCTGTTACTCTGTTGACATCAGTGAGATTAGATCTGAGGCTGCTATTTCTTGTCTTTTTCTAGGTCACAGAGCCTTTTATGGCTGTGATAATTAAGCCTCAGATCAGTTCTCTGAATTGTTTTTCATTACAGTTGTCCACTGAGTCTGATATTTGTTAAACTAATTTTCAAGATGCTGAGAATTCATTTTATTTCTTTATTGTCTCTGCTGCAAGTACACCTTATTTCCTGGGAGACTGGCTGGCTGGAAGTGACCTGAAGGTCACAAAGTCAATGCTACAAGTAGGGGTACGGCTCAGAAGTGCTGTCTCTATGACAGTTCTTCTAGTCCTTTTCAAACACACGTGATCTAGATTTCTTTAAAGAGACATGTCATGACAATTTTTTTAAAAATGTTAGCTTAGTCCTGTACCTTGAGAACCCTTTTTGTTCTGCTTTGTAGGTCAGTGATTCTAATACCAAGACAAGTTTGTCATGGGAAGAAAATCCCTCATTAACCTCAAACTAGAACTAACTGATGAGATTTTTAGTTATGATTATGTCAATGAAAACTAAATTACAATCAGATGATGTTACAAACTCCCAGCAGAGGATGTCACATGGGTGAGATTCACCCAATGTAGACATTTACATCTGAATGAGATACTAAGTGCCCCTGATAATTAATTGAGAGAAAAAAAAAGATATGGCTAGGGCATGATTAATTTCATTCCCAAGTTGCTGATGAAAAGACAGCAGATAAAGCTCAATATAAAAGTATCTGTTTCCATTAGCTATAAAGTGAGCTTAGCATGACTACCTCAGGTAGAGGTTCACATCATAAACATCTAAAGTTAATGAGATAAGCTCCCCCAGAGGATGAGATCCCACACAAAAAGTGAGTACAAATGTGGAGGTCACCCTGTTAAGTGAACTCTGTAGTGCCTGAGCCCACAGTCAGAAATTATGTTTGCAGGATGCTGGAGAACTTGCAAGACCCACAGTCAGAAGCTCTGGTGCTGCAGGAGGCTTGCACTTAAAATGCCAATAACAAGATTTGCAAGATACCTACCAGAAAAGCAAGGTATGGCACAGGCTGAAGGGGCTCTGGTTATCCACTAAGCTGATTAAACTGAACAAGAACAAAGGTCAGCAGGATAAGGCCATGCAGGAGTCTAGTGAAAAAAGCCCTTTAGTCAGACTAAGGCATATTTACGAGACTGATACACCCAGCCTGTAAATGACTCCATGTCAGACGTGCAGGCAGGAAAGCCCTGTGAGCACCTGCATGTGTGAGGATGTGAGGTTCCCCGTAGCAGTGACAGTTTTTGCTCCCTGTCCACACTATGAGTTAGTCTTATTCCAAGGGCACTGGGACAGCGTGAATGGGATTTGAGGTTCCCATTGATTCTTGTGCTCCAGACTGTCATTTCCATCTCTCCTTGCCCTCCATCCCCGGGTTTCAATCTCTGCTCCATACAGTGATTTCTGTGTCCCAGAAGGAACGGATGAGTAGCAAATATTTAATCTAGAAGGAAGCTCCCAGACTTTCTCCCTGGAGAACATAAAGTCCCCACTTGTAGTCACCAAAGCCCTGCAGACAGCAATGGCTGTAACGCTTGTTGTGAGGCTGGATAGGCGCTGGTGCAGCTAGCTCGTGCTGAGCTCTTTTATGCCACAACTACACTGCCAGCTTCCAAGCTAATATCTGCCTGCACCCATGTTAACAAGTATGAAGTTAGTTCAAGCACTGCTACGTGAGTTTCAGGAACTACAGCTCAGGCGTGCGCAGAGGTTGCCACCCATAGGTTTGCAGATATTGTAAGCACAGCCATGGCCTGGTGAAAGAGCAGCAGGTGAAGTCACAGGGACAAGCCAAGCTCTACTGGTAAAGCGCAGCTCTGTTGCTAAAACTGCATCAGCACAGGAGACTTCTGCTGGCATGGCCATCTGGTTCAGGGACCACTGCTCTCCCAGCCCTGCCACACTACGCAGAGGTGTAGGGCTGAGATCTGGCTGTTAACTGTAGTGGTTCAGTAACCCAAATAATCTTGCGTAATGTCTTTGTTGCCAGTGTAAGCTGAGTTCCTCTGATATTCCAAAGAAATCAAGCTACTTCAGCAGGCCTTTTATATACCCACATAAGGACAAGAGTAGTTAACAGGGCAGAAAAGGTCCAAGCCAATAGTTCCCGGACTTGTGGGCCATGCTGTGAAAGGTGAGACCTGTTGCAAGGTCTGCCATGCAGGCGGAGAAGTGTCTGCTGCAGCTGTTCTCGTGGAGAGAGACGGGCACAATGCCGAGCACACAGCGCGACTTGAGCCAGCTGCAGACCATGCACCGGGGTCCCAGTCAGCAGTTTCGGATGCCATTTTGGGACACCGACATAACTAGCCTCAAGTTCTGACCCCTCGCTCTGATGTTAGCTCACTTCTATAAGTCATAATTAAGAAAAAAAGAAGGGGGAAAAAAAAAAGAAAAGCAGTAGATCAAACCCCGTGTGTATTCCTTAAGAACCATTACTTCAGTGAGAGACTGTTAATGCTATGAGAGACTTCCTGAGCACTAGAGAGATTTGTCTGTTAACAAGAACTTTATGAAATGTTCATTATCACCACCTACCTACCAGGGGAGCTAGCAATTTCACACTCTTTTTATTCTTAGCTGCACATTATACCCTCTTAACAACATTTTAAAAATAACTGCAGGAAGAACTGAATCACACATAATTTGAACAATTAGAAGTGACAAGCTGTTTTTCTCATCTAGTAAAATATGCCCATTTGGCATACTTTGCTGTCTAGCAGAGCTCTTTTATTCACACCACTCCAGTCTCTAAGGAAGACAAGCTATTATTATTATTATTCCATTGAAGAAATGGACATCTGTGCTTTCAACAAGATTAATATATTGAATGCACCAGAGTTATTTTATAGACCCTGAATTTATTGTTACGAAGCAGATCCGGAAAACTGAAGACACGAGGCCAAACCTCCTTGTGAATGGCCTCGCTCCTTGGTCCACAGAGTTAGCCAAACAAAATGAATCATCCCTTCTGCATATAGCATCTCCTATTTATAAACTGGGCATTGTAACGACATTTGGTCCTCCATTTAATAAACCTGTAAGGAGTTTGGGCAGGTAGCGTGCTCCACGTCAGAGGTGGCATAGCCGTTCTCTAGACAAAGCAGGGGTCCTGAGTTGAGGTTGTTATGCAGTCATCTTTATACCAGCCAGACGTTTTTTCTTTCCACCTATGACCAGTCAAGTTCAGGTTTCTTGCTGAGCAACTAGCTTGACCTACCAGGCAAGCTGAAAGTCAGAACCCACAAAGGGTTTGCAAAGACCTGGATACCTAAGGATGCTTAAAGCCTAACTCCTATGACCTTTCCCCCCGGAGACCTACCATAAGGCACAGCCTTAAGCTTCTATATCACTTTTAGGAAGGAGTTATTTGTATCTCATTTTTACAGGTACATATGTGCCTAAAAGGGCAGGTGAATGGTTAGTGAATATTTCAGAAGTCCTTTCATATCTAACTTCTGTTGAATCAAACAAGTCACGTGACTCAATGCTTTGAAAAATCCTAGAAAGTAGATTTCTGTAGCTGAATACATTTACATCTTTGGCCTCTGTTACCCTGTAACTGCCCGTTTTCTTGGGGACGATGACAAGATTTTGCTAGGAAATAAAGAGGTCATTGCTAAAGAAGGTTAAGTAGAGCTGAGGGAGCTGACAACATCCTAGTTTCTGGTGTTGTGTCTCTTGCCATAGGGAAAAGAGGAGGCAGTGAGTTGAAGCATTTCTTTTTGCTGGACCCTTATTTCTCATTTTTGCATACTGGTTAGCTTCTTGCCTTCACACATCTCTGATCATCTTTGCTCTGCTCTGCTCCTCCCACCTGCCACATACACAGTTTATCTCATCCCACCCTCTTGGATGGTAATGGCAGGTTAATTATCCAGTGAAAGACTGTATGACTCCTTTCTTCTATTGCTATGGGCACTGACACAGTGCTCATAATTATCGTATCTACATCAAATAGCATGCTAGGTATTTCAGGAGGTGAAAAATGCTATCTATTTGCTACCAACAAATACCATTCTTTTCTGCTTGATCGCTTTTTTTTTCTTCATCTATTTTCTAGAAGTAAATAAACATGCTTTCATTGTGCACTCTATTAGCAGAAAAGCAATGTCTAATTCTTAAAAATGTCGTGTTGTTTTCCTGTCCCCTTCTGTCCCTTGAGGCTAAGTAATCCCGTGTGTAAAATCTGACCCTATTACGACACACTGTAAGCTCAGAAGAAATCAATAAATGTCCACTTGCCGCTGTGCCAAACAAATCTGGATAAAGCACATCAAAAAGATAAGACCGAGCCATTTCCGTGGTCCCAAAGGGAGAAAGCTTAGTGTATTGCTGTGCTTCCTTGCATGACCTGTAGTGACTGCAGAACAGGGGATCTGCCTGGTACCCAGAGTTTCTCCCTTTCTACAAATCATTACTCTTACTCATCTTAATTCTTGACAGAGGAAATTTTTGTTCAGTAGTCCAACGTGTAATCCTGTTAGTACTTTGGTTCTGTAATGTAGTATAGCTGAACCCATGAAACACTGATGATCCTTCACTCTCACTGGGAGCAATGGGAACTCATAGTCCTGATTACTGCAGGATCAGACTGCAGAGAATTCATTCCAACAATTATAATTTGTCCCCTCAGTATGAAGGCTTTTTTTTTTTGGTTTTTGTTTGTTTGTTTATTTGTTAGACATAGAATTCTAGTCTTTTTAGCATGAAAAAGTATATTGAAATGCAGGTGAATTTGAAGTGAGGTGTTTGATTCTGTATGAGAGGTGGGAAGGGGGACTACAGGCTTTGAATCCAGTAGGAATTGGCTGCAGGAAAGGGAAAATTAAGGAGGTTACATGATGCAGTCATGGAATGGCAGAGATTTGGAAGACAATGCATTGTAAAGCAGTGGTATTCTCAGTCTAGTCACTGAATGGGTGTAGGAAGCAACCCTATGTTGGGCAGCAACACTGTGACTAGGTATACCTGCCTCCAGCAAGGCATGTATGTTAACGACCCTGTTATCATCACTATTAACAGGAACGATCAAGGCAGTTTGCCTCAGGAACACCCTTTTGGACAATAGTAGCCTTCCTTCCCTCTCTTCACTTGAAGCCAGTCATAATTTAACAGCTCACAGTCACCGCAGGCCTCGGGCAACTGCATTACAACTCCAACTAATGCACAAAGGATTGAGCAAAAGCTACATCCGTTCTCCACCATGTATATTCTACAAATAGTTTAAACTGGTGACCCTACAAATTTCACCATGTCGTATTTCTAATCTGGGTAGCCTGCATAGGGCTGTGAAGTCAGCGTCTATTGCTTATGTAGTTGCAAATGACTTACGATTTTGTGGGATAACCTAAGCATTGAAACCCGTGGCACAAATTGTCTCAGGTTCGGTCTCAGTTGAATCCTAAGAGCTTGTGCTGGTGGAGCTTGTGCTTACCTCCTGATCCCTGTTGCAGCAGCATAGGCAGGGCTGCACTGAGAAATCTGCTTGTCACATCCAGAGTGGGGACATCTGCCCTGAGCCATTAATTTGGGTCCCAAAGAGGCAGGAGGGTGCCAAATTCACAAACCTGGAAAAGCTCACTCTACAGCTGTGTTATGAAACATCTGTGTATTCTTTTTGCGTTGAGCTACAGTCTGGGGAATGAATTAAGAGTGGTTGGGTTTGTGTTTTTTTTCCCCTGTATAATGATTTTTTTTTATGAACTGAATTTAAAAAATGGGAAATATTTGCCATTATGTGAGGAATAATCTGACCTGTAACAGCCCAGCAAGAGACCATCTGTTTGGGTCCATAACTCTCTTTTTCTGCAAACTTTCACATTCAGAGCCTTCTGCTTTCTTTTCTCTCACAAAACTTTTCTATTGAAATTATGCCAGAAACAATCCAGATTTTCAAAAGTAAAAATTTATTACAGAACTTGGACACCCAAACCTCCCCTGGAGAAAGCACTGCCAGCTCAGAACAATCTTTAATAGAGCAGGAGACCTGGTAATGGGGGACCCAGAAAAGGCTGAAGATCTCATTTCCTTCTTTTCCTCAGTCTTCACTGTCCAAGTCTGCCTTCAGCCTCACAGAGCTGAGTGCCTTGTGGCAGAGTTTGAAGGAGACAAATATTGCTAATGGCAGGGGAAGATTAAGTAAAAGACTGCGTAAACAAATGCATCAGCATAAGCATGGGGATGTGTACAAGTCCTTGGGATGGGATGGCATGGATCCAAGGGTTGTGAGGGAGCTGGCTGGTGTCATTGCAAGGCCACACTCTATCATATTTGAAAGATTATAGTAATTGGATGAGGTCCCCAATGTCAAAAAGAAAGGCAAATGTCACATCCACCTCCAAGAAAGGCAAGAAGGAGGATCTTTCTTAACAAGAAGCTTGCCAGCAGGACAATTACCTCATTTTGGTATTCATGAGGCTGCATTTGGAGAACTGTGTCCAGCTTACGGGAGGGAGTCCAGCAGAGGACCACAAGAATGATTAGGGGCAGAAGACACAGGAGGAGACACTGCGATAACAAGGTTTGTTTAGCCTCAAAAAGAGAAGGGGAGGGGGAAAGCTAATTGCCATCTTCTGCTACCTAGAGCAGGGGCTACAGAGGAGACAGAGACAGATTCTTCTCAGAGTTGCACCAGGAAATGTACAAGAGGCAGTGGGCACATTTTACAGTGAGGCAAACTCTGACTGGATATAAGGAAAGAAAATTTCATCCTGAAAGTGATTATGCACTGGAACAGGTGCCTAGAGAGTCTGTAGAGTCCCAGTCCTGGGAGATTTTCAAAACTCAGTGGGTCAAGGCCTTGAGCAACCTTACCTAGCTTTGAAGTTAGCCCTGCCATAAGCAGGTAGTCAGGTCAGATGGCCTCAGGGTTGCCTTCCAGTCTGTGATTCTGTCTTTCATGAGCTCTTTTACTTGTGTGTATTCCCAAAGAGTAAAAGAGAACAAGACAGTCAGGAAAATACATGTAACTGTTAAGTCACAAAATAACTCTGTTACCCCATTAGAACAAACAAGGAAAGTAAAATACTTACCTAAATACTTACCAGACTCTATTCTGTTCTTAGCTTACTGTTGTTTGGAGGATTATGATTCCAGGTGAAGAACATTGGTACTATCACTTACTATAAAAATGAGAGTGTTTTTCGAGACATCTTCTGGCTTTTTAGCAGTAGGCTAAATTTATTTGCAATGACTGGAATTTCTTCCAGTTTGTCTGAGTGCTTTCAAATGAGGCAAAGTCCGAAGCAAGGCAGCTGATGGCTCAGTGAGGAGATCGTGACTTCTAGTGTGTGGAATGCAGTATCATCTGACACATCTGTGTGCTGGCCTTCTGCTGGCATCTTCTTTTCCTGCAATCCCAACATTGCATTGCATCATCAGTCAAAGCTGTTCTCTTTTAACTCCTAAATTTAGCAAGTGTCTAAAACCTCCAAATCCACATGAAAGATGCTAACCTCTAAAGATTCTTTTGACATCTTCTTTTGATGCTGGAGCTCATTCATCTTAGGATCTTTCCACTATGAAAGTGAATATGCTGGAGAGAATAAAATCAGCATGATAGACAGACAAAAACTTATTGATTAAAACCACTGCTCCTTAATGCATCATCAGTTTGGTATGGACATTTACCAGCAAGCATAATCTTACTAATGTAGTGAGGCCAATACCAGTCTATAGTAAAGACTTATGGAAAAACCGTCTGCTTGCACGACATTTCTATTACTTTCATGCAGCACACAGTAATTTCACCACTTTCGATTCCACTTTTAAATTTTCATTCTGCAAGAATCTGTAGGAACATCTTGTATGCATTCACCACCCACCCAAACACATGCATACACATGCACAATGTAAAATAGTCCATTAATTGTTGTTACTCATATGCTGTTTGGTCTCATATTTACAGTCGTAGGTTTTCCAGCTAAGATGACCAGCCTAGTTAACACAGTGGCAGCACAAGTGTTACCACACAGGTATTCCCTCGGCCACAGTGACATTTGCACCAGTGCTGGTGAAAAAGTGAGAAGTTACCTCTCTAGAAACAGCCCGAGTATCTGAAGGTAAAGCTAACTATCTGTTTTCTTCTGAGTGTGAAATGGGACCAAACTCCTTCATGTGTCTCCGTGAATTTTGCCTGGGTTTTGGCTCATCTTCCAGACTTGAAGGAAATGATGAACTGAAGGTGCAACAGGCATGTTCCCAAGAGTGCCCCATGTCCCTCTCGGCTAGCACTCTGCAAAGCACAGTAACGTGCTTAGGACACGCTCTTATGACAGGGCAGATCTGTGCGATGTCCCAGGCCAGGTCTGTCTTCTGCGCCTGCTGCGGAGCAGTGCCATACATGGAATCCTTGCGGCAACTAGCTCACCTCAGTTCCTTGGTGGTGCCTGAACACCGTCCTGTTTGCAAGGCTGATTTTTCCGAACTCCACACTTCCTCCTGTTGGCCAAGTCCAAATTCAGCCCTCACTGAACAGCTTCAGCTTCCAATGAAAATATCTGCTCCCAAAATGTTGTTGTTCTTTTCTGTCATGTGAAGAGCCACTCCCATCCACCTCCCTTGAGAGCCTTACACACACCCTAACTCATGCCTCGATTCATCCTGCTTAGCTAGCGCGCGCCTGACGATAAGATGCCGTGTACACCACCTTATATTAATACCCAGACTTTCGGTCCAGAAAAGCCCCTTCAGCTGCCTCATGGACTAGTAATGATTCACCTCTCTAATAAAAGGTTAATTCCATCGTTTCTTGTTCATCTTATCTCTTGACCCAGAAACAAGTTACAAATATTTTTTGCATATAAAGCTCCCAAAACACAGACATCTTACACGAGAGCAGCTGTTTAGGACTTTGTCCTTAGCTGTCTGGCAGCGCAGTGCTAGAGCAGAGCCCAGTTTCCTCCCCTCCTGGCTCCAGCACAGTTTTGATTACACAGACCCTTGAACCTGCAAGTTCCTACATGGCAGTGAGATCTCTGCGTCATCAAAGTTTTGGTGACGTCATTGCCATGCACCTAATCCGGGGGTGTCCTGCAGCCCTGAAAAGAAAGCTGTTCGGGGGGATACTTGTATACGGGTGCATCTGCCAACAGGACAGTTTCCTCAGTTTTAGGGCAGAGGCTCCCTTCTGTAATTGACCTTATGCTACAAACAAGAGCTATCAGTTCACTTACAATGTCCTCTGCATCTCTGATGGTAACCTTGATACTACATGTTCTGTAACTTAAAAGTTCCCATTTTTAATTTTTTTGGCCTATGATTTATAGAAAATATCATGTCTGTCTTCTTATTCTTCCTCCTCCCCCACATCCCTTTCACACTTAACACTACCTCTTGGCATTTATCAATACCAAACCCTCATCATGTGCACCCTGTGCATAACTAGATAACAGCTTCGTTACTCGTGAGTGTGAGTGCAAGTCTCACCCCTGTTAGCGTGCCTTGGAGTTCCAGCTGACAGCTTGCTGTGCATTGCACATGGACAGCCTCTCCAGCCTTGCACTTCTTTCTCAACCAAAGGACTGATTGATTCCTCTACAGGACTGTACAGAGTTTAATAAAAAAGGTGAGACATCAGTTTACATAGGTGAGGATGCAGATGTAGAAAACAATATTAAGCCAAACATTGTATGTTTCAAGAAGCAGAAGCAACTATATATGCACCAATTTCTTCTGTTCGATGGCATTCACACTCTGGGGTTCTTTCCAGATTAAAGATTTGTTATTTGATTACTGTAGGAGTTGTCTACGCAAAAATATACTGCTATTTGCTTATCAATGTACTTATACAACTGCAGTAACTCTGCTCGTGTTCTGTGTGGACATTCTTGTGCTGTAACAAGGCCATAAGCAAAGGGAGCTGTGCTGGACAGTATGTGCCTGTATTCCTTGCATAAACCTGAGAACTTGAGCTCACAGTGAGCTTTTGTATCCTGAAAGATGCGAAAGCATCAGACCTTATGCATCATCCTTCTAAACTCTCCCCTATTTTCTTATCGTTATTTTCAGTCCTTGATACTGCTGTGGATACTCTTTGTAACAGACTCTTCTCAAGCAGTTTCTGCACTCTAACACTGGCAGCAAGCCCCCTCACCAGGCAGAGTCCACAGGCTTGGATGGATGCAAATATAATATACAAAACTCATCTCTCAGGTTTGGAGTGCTAGTAAGAGATGGGTCCTTTGAGCACTTCCACCCTAAGATATATTCCTTGTGAGGCACCATGCTGTCAGAAGCCAGGAAACTCTTACAGCATTAAATAGGGACAAAGCCAGTAATATAGAATAAGCCAAGCGGTATAGAATTAAGCAAAGGTCAGTAAAAATTGCTTTTAAAGGAGGAAGGAAAAGAGGAAATGGTAGACATCAAGGTGTGAGATGACAATAGCCTAGCAGAGAACTTCAGCTGTATAAGTGGAGATATTTGTGAGAAGCTGCAAGATAGAGACTCAACCAGCCTAAAGAGATTGTCGATCACATTGAATACGATGTCCAGATTACAGGTCTATATGAGAAAATGGTATCATTAGAAATTAAGGCAAAAGATCCAATATACTAGGTTAAATAAGGCTAAAAAGGCAGCTAGGCACCACAAGCAGAAGTTCAGTTGGAAAAAAGAGAAATCAACAGAGATGCGATAACTTTTCCAGTCCTCTGCACTCAGGCGGTCACCGTCAGGTGGGCAACGCGTGTCGGCAGCAGCTCTGCACAGCAGTGCAGCAATGACTTGTCTCCCTGGGGTAAATCTGGGTGTATTTCAGAACAAAATAAGAAGAGGTGATCAGTGGTGGTTGTTTAAATGCTGATGCTTCTGTAACTAGATCTGCCTTTTGCTTCCCACTCATACATTAAAAAAAAAAAAAAAAAAGCGAACCAATGCTGGGGAACAATTTGTCACTGATGCATCAGGGATTCCTACTAATTCCTACAAATTGTGAATGGCTTTTTCTGAGTGAAAGCCAATGTTCGCAGAGCAGGTACTCTCTGCCAATTTGTTTGCAATGCCAGTGGTGCCAGATGCATTTGTGCTAGCTCAGCATTTAGCCTGAGAAAATAGAAATCCAGCTATTGAACAGAGACCACTTTAAGAGATTTGCTCTTCTTTTATGTCTGCTGGTGGAGAGGAGTTGTTCAGCTGTAGCAGGGTGCAGGTGCGTACTCTCCATCAGCATAGTCCAGCCTGGTGTGCAAGTTCCTGGTCAAGTGACACAGACCCACAAAGGTAACTGCAGCTCACTCACCTTTTCCCCCTGATTTCCACTTGCATTTTACCATATTTTCATAAGCTGTCGTGAGGTGAGAACTGGCACCTGCTACATGCCTATTTATCCTGTGGCTGTTTTAAGCAGCAGAGAAGGTGCACATCATAGCATCCTTTCTGAAGATCTGTTGCCAGAGTTTTCCTCCCACCGTAGAACTCTACATCCACATTTACGGCTGTTGAATTACAGACTGATTTGAAGGCAAGGGGCTTTGTTGTTGTTGTTTAAAACTTTGCCTCTGAATACTGTTTGTGCTCCTTTCCATTGTGGGAGTTAAAAATTCTGATATAAGGTGGTCCTTTTGTTCTGATACATTTTGGGCCTACCATCAAACTCAGGCCATCACTGCCTTTCTCTTTCTGAAAGGCCCTGCAAACTTCGCTTCTGGCAATATCTCAGAAAATGACTACATAGTTTTTTAGCTGACTCCCACTACTGTGATCCCCTTTCTAGCACATTACTTGTTTGCAGTTGAGAGGGTGATTTTGATTTTCGCTACCTCATGTGCCAGTGTGCAAGTCTGAAGGCACTTTCATTACTGGTACGACGCATTGATTTTGTTTTGCCCCGAAGGAATGGATGCATTATTGCAGAATCATGTTACAATAGAGGCTGAAAATCAGCAGTTACAGAGTAAAGCCACATCACAAGAAAGCTCTGTCATGAGGGTGCCTTTAATAGGCAGCCAGCAGAATTTGGCTCTCCCTTACACTAAATTCTGTTATCAACAAATTTGGCATCAAAGGAACTATCGTCTTCATCTAGATTTTCTGAGCTTGCCCGAACTTCACTGATCTGGTGGCCTCTTTCCTCATAGCAGCTCTTGCTATGACTTGGAAAATTGGGTAAGTGTTGTAATTCCAATTTGATATGGGAAAAGGAGGGTCTCAAGCAAATGCCTACCCAAGGCAACACATCAGTGCAGGGACTGAAATTGCTCAACTTAATTTTTGGGCACTTGACTTGGCTCACAGTAGATACCTGTAGATTCAACAACAGGAGCCAGAGGATCTTGCCTCTGCACCATTGCTCAGGAGCACACCCCTGCACCAGTCTCACCCATGCTTCTGGGTTTCTTTCCCATGAACACAAGGACAACGGGGAGAGAAAGACAGAGGAGAGAGGCTGGTGCATGCTCAAGCTTTACCCTGTTAAGGGCTTTGGACACAGTTGGGACATGCCTCAGCCCCGGCAATATGGACACGTTTTCCAGAAGCACTGAGGCAGATTAAGGCGCTGTGGGACGTTGTGGCTGCCCTAAGCCAGTGCTGTTGCTTTTTCCCTCCGCTGCTTTATCCTGCCCCTGACAAGGGTGCACCGGTTGCGCCGATAGAGCTGCTTGTGTGGTCACTGTGTGAACCAGATCGGAAGACTCCATCTGAAAAATAATTTCCTTTTCGTTATTTTGTCACTGGAGTGGTTGCGCAAGGCTGTTTACAGCACAGCTGCAGTACTGAGGGATAGCGTGCCACTGGACAGGGTGTAAATGAGAGAAGGCATCTCTGGAGAAGTGTCTGTAAGGAGAAGAAGATGATACTTTAAACCAGAATAGCTGTGAAACTCTTTTTAATGTAAAACTACAGCCGAAGTCAGTTAGCTCATCTTCTTGGGCTTTCTCTGTGGTCACTAGGGAGAGAGATAAGCTCTTTCACAGTGATGGAGAACAGGAGTCCTTATCTCCCTTCATTGACCCCAGACAGTGAAGTACTTAGTGTTACATGATACAAATATCCCCAAAGCAAGCAGTGAAGCCAAACATCCACCATGTCAGGCATTTGTCCTCATGCTGTCTTCATATTAAGGAAATAACTTTCATTCTTGTGCCAAGAGCCTGCCGAAATGCAGAACCACGTTCCTGAGCGTAGAACTATTTTGCAAATCTGATCAGTCAACAAACAAGAACATGAATCCTAACTACAACTATGAGCCCTGACAGTCCTCATCTCCAGTTGTGGGATTTTTTATTATTTTCAGAAATTACACAATGTTTAAGGTAGGGGCATATCCCCATCCCTACCTACTACAGACAGTCCTTTAATGTCTGCCTTGACCCCTTTTTTAATTCCTCTGGGTAAGCCTTTCTTAGTCTGTGAACCACATTTCACCTCTGAGATTGCTGACCCAGCTCCCACTCTGCCCCAAATTGTGCTGCAAAATGCTCCTTCATTAATTAAAATGGAGTCTGGGCTAAAAAGGAGGGGAAATTCTGCAGTATACCATCTTCTAGCTGAGCTGGAACAAGGAGGCTGCAGTTCCCTGTCCATCAATACCAGTTTCTGTGCTTTGCAGCATCATGTGGCAGTGCACATTTGTTATGGAGAAGTCATGAGGTCAGGATGTTATTTTTGCCAGATTAGTTGCAAGAGAGCAGATTTTACCTGCTGAGCTACTCCTTCCAAACATTTTGAATATCTCTGAGGCAGCAAAGAGAGTTTAGCATTAGTTCAGCACCTCACATCTTGAGACCACAATGGTTTTGATCCATGACTATATCTACCCTGAGAGTGGAATTGCCATCTCCAGGAAGCCCAGACTGAGAAACATCTGCCAGCAAAGCAAGCGTCCTGTATTTTCTTTTATGAGAATGGGATCTATACTCACAGACACTCTGGTCCAGCCATATCAGAATTTGCAGTGTTTATTTATATAAGCTGAAAAAGGACCACCCAGCTATTGCGACCACACAGTTGTCAGCAGGCATCAACCAAGCAAAACGATTTTGCGTGTTAATTGACCACTGAACAGCATGCTGTGACTTTCTGTCTGTCTTTGCTCCTTCTCCCTGTGAATTACAGACAAGAAATTTACCGTACTGTAAGTCTATTTTTTTGACATTTTTCAGCTGACAGACATGCAATTCAGTTCACACACGCTGCACCAAACATGGTTATAGCACATATCAGATTGCAGATTTATTTTAGTTAAGTTATTCTATAGATGTAGATTATATAATAGCTGCACTAAGATACAAGTACCTGCTTAAAATGCACTACATAAAAGTATTTCGTGCAATATCAAGCTATGTCCTAACCATATCAAGAACTAATCAGATTCCACAAGAAGATACAGTTTCATGATATATGTGAGAATTAAAGCATGTATCTTTCAAAGGGTTTGCTATATTGAAATTGAAGTTATGATGATGTTGTGTCTTAGATCATTCCAACGCCCAGTACTGGCACATATAGTTTTAGTTTATATCTGTCTTCTGTGGCATACATCCAGTGAAAATAAGACATAAGCCAATGTCAGAATGTCCTTATGCCGAATCGCACAGTTTAGCTAAATCTGTGCATCATCATACTATTTGTTAAACTGATACACCTTCCTGTTTAGAACTTGCTCGTCCCTTCCCACTCTCACACCCAGATACACTTTTTTTTTTTTTTTTTTTTGCATTCTACTTCAGTCTATATTTAATGAAACATAACCCATGAGCAAAGTCATTCCTCTTATAACAAAATGCAAGATTATTCTCAACCTGGTAATGGGAGTTTAGGCTATTATAGTCAGTCAAAAAGAAGTCATTAACAGTACGTAACAGTTCCTTGATAAGTCTTTGCCTCATTCTTACAAATTTGCACATGCTGACAAGATGACCATTAGCAATTTCCTTCCTCCTCTTCCTCTTGTATTTGGAAGAAATGGAAGAACAAACAGAGGCCGTCATACACCAGTGTAAGCACTACGACAACAGCACCAGGTGAAAGTGTCCCTACCCTGTCGCGGTTTGGGGAGCACCATCCCCACACCTCCGCAGACTGGTTCCTCACTCATGCTGACGTAATGATTTGTGGGGCCATACCCTGAGCTAGACCACTGAACGGAGACAAGTTGCAAATAGGTGAATCTCTCCCTTTCCCCAAAGAGCTATTTTTATTTGAGGTTCATTTCAGTGCTGTGGTTCCCAGCACAGCCCCATGAATGGTTGTGTTGATGCAGCGGAGGGGCTGAGTATAAATGAGGTGGTAGAGATGGATGGGATTGGGTCAGAAGCTCCCCAAATGGGTTCATTGCTGAAGTCCCCGTATCTTGGCAGTGCAGCCTGGGCAGATAGTGCTGACAAACCAACACCCAGTCCCAGCTGAAGGTGAGGTCTGGCGGGCTGGTGCTGAATTACTGGCTGGCCATGCTGACTCAGGAGAGATAAGGAAAAGATGTGGACTATTCCTGTGATAGTGAGACTGTCTATCAGGCAAAGGTCCTGAGGGGAAAATATGACTTGTGTTTTAAGGGCAGTACCGTGATACAGAATTGTGTTACAGTAGCGTTAGCAGGAGAATGCCATTTTGCCAAACAGCTGTACACAGAGTAAGATGGGCCCTGTTTCAATGCTTCAAAGGTCAGCAGGAGATGATGGAAAATACTGTTTCCTCCCTTAATTCTCCCCATATGTCAGAGAGGTAACCCATCTCCTAAAGGATGAAACATAATAGCTTTGTTTTCCCATTTTGGAATTTTCCCCACTTCTGTCACTTGGCTGGGGAAGGTCTCTCTGTCTACTGGCAACCCCCAGTTTGGCCAGATGGCTGCTGGCATGCGCTGTTACTCCCAGTGATAATGGTACTGGAAAACCCACATGCCAACAGTGTGTGGTCTATCAATTACCAAACATGGAGTCTGGAAGGAACCTTCCCTCAGTTTAACCCGCCAGAATTATTTTATCTATCTATCTGTCTATCTGTCTGTCTACCTACCTATCATCGATCTATCTTGTCTTCTTCCGTAATGTAGGGCCACACTGCTAAATCTTCTGCATGTTGTTTATCTAATATATCCTTCATAGGACAATAAGGAAGAGCACTAATAATGCCCTTTGATATCCTGATGTCTTCCTATATCACAGTTTGTGTTGTAGCCTTCCCTATAGAGGTTTGCTGTAGGATACGGTAGAGAGATCTGTGCTGTGTGGTAGGGCGTGGAGCAGATGGCATGTGGAATCTTTTGGTGGAGATGTATCTTACAGGGTTGCCTGCAGCTGCAGAAGTACTGAACCAAGGTTTTTAGCCATGAAACAGGCTTTCTTTTTTTAAATGTTAAAAGGAATGACAGAGTCCCTCAACATTTCCCCTTGCAGTTTCTCTCTTCCATCCTTAGCCCTTCACAACATAGCTATAATGAGTATGTCAGGTTCCTGAAACTTTATTGCTGTTTTATCTTCTGAAGTGACAAAGAACCTTTCATGATTAGCACTGTTTCCTGCCTACAATGATCCTTTTCTTCAGGACCTCCATTAAAATCCCTTTAGAAATTCCCCTGGCACTCACATAACTCACTATTAGTCTCTCCCTTCCACGCCTCAGTCTTCTGATAGTGGTGCCCACATGACTAGCTCATGGGTTGGTCTACTGCCTGCATTACCCTACACCACTGCTTTTCCATAGTCATGGTCTTCATATTGTGGTTTGGAGTAAAACACTACCTGCCCCAAACCAAAATATTTCCAGGTCTCTCTGAAACTGAATCCTTTATTATTAGTGATGAAACTGAAGCATAGCTTCAGTTCAGTGCAAACATCCACACATCTGCTATCCCCATGGTCTCTCCTGGCTGCCAGATCCAAACCAGAAACCATGTGGTTGTGTTAGTGTGGTCCTGCCCCTGAGCACATAGACCTTGCTGAGAGGCAGAGGACCTGAGCTCAGAGGTAAGTACCACACAAAGGCCATTACTGCTGTATCAGAACTGGCACAAATCCAGGTAGCTCGGGGAGCAAGCAGACCAGCCCTTGGACCACCTGCACCTGTCTGTCCAGAGACACCCTCATCGTTCTTAGCAGGCAAGGGCTAAATCTACAAAGCAGAATGCTACCTCGTACTACAGACTCTAATGTCCAGCTGTCCTGACACTGACAGCAACTCCCCAAGTCCAATGCAACCGGAGAGTTGAGTAAAGAACCTAAAGACATTACTTCTGAGAATCACATCCTGAAGAGGAGAAAACCAAGTTTTACATCTAATGGTATAAAAAGGAATGTAACCTAATGAGGGAATATAGTCTAGCAATGGATCTTGTCCTAAAACTAAGCACTTAAATTTTCTTAGTCTTGTTAAAAAAAAAAAAAAGATAATCGAATATTCCTCTGCTCAGCATCTTCAACTGCTTTAATGTCTATAGTGCAGTTAGGCAGAAAAGTTTCTCTGTGGACCTGGGATCACTATACAAGCTTCATCCATTACCTGTCCTACCTTCCCCAGTAGGGAAGCCAGTTGCAGCATCAGCAGTGAAATGCTTGCTTACTTAGGTGGAAAATTATTAGCATAGTTTTCTTGTTACCTAACAGCGGTCTGAATTCCTGAAAGGGACAAAGGAAGAAGATCATCATTCTTTCCAGCTGCACCAAATAAACAGCATTCCTCTTCCATGTTTGTTATTGCTTACAGAGCAGGCGAAGAGACCCATTTCCTTCTCCAGCTTTGATGCTTTATGAAAAATTGGAAATTGTAGGGACACACCCTGCAGCTGCCTTCAGCCAACAAAGGGTTAATTGCAATTGCCCCTCCGTTTGGCACTCAAGAGAAGGATGATAAAACCTTATCTGCACTGAAGAAAAAAAACCTCACCAGAATAACAAGCATTGCATTGAGGAAAAGGAGGTTCAATGAGCAAAGGCTTCTTAGTGCTAGGAAGTTTTTGCAGCTTTTGCTGTACTTGTATAGTCAGATACAGTAAAAGCAACCTTTCCCCACGCTTTATCACAGATATAAAGATATCGACTGAAAGTGCTGCACAGTTAATTTTGGCTTGAGAAGCAATATAGTTTATATCACTGTCAGGCAACTTTATCTAGGGTTTCTAAAGGCATAAGCATTTGTCTGGTAAAAAAACAAGATAATGCACCTCCGATCACCATATTTATAGCTTGTCTAGGGTAGACCAAAATTTTTAAATTTGAATCTAGAAAATTGCAAACATGATTGACACTGGCATAGCTCCCTCCTTACACTTGTGCGGTGCATCTGTAATTACAATGTGTAAATTACCGCAAGGACATAGTGAATTCTTGAAACATTTGTGGAACAAAGCCCTTAGGAAACTGAGCTCCAGAACTGAGTTAAACCTCAGTGTGATTGGGTTGAATACTTAGTCTTTACCTTCTGTAAATTACAAATTTATGGAAACAGCCATTGGAAACAAACACTGCACTGAAATGAATGAGTATGCCTGCTCAGGGCTTTCTGCCTTATAAATGTAATAATCTGAAGTGAATCTGAATAATGTCTGCCTTTGCTCACTCAGATGAGTGCAGATTCACCCCACGGCCTCATGTCATTTCAGCTCACCCTTTTTTTGAGCTGCTGACCTCTTTGAAGTGGTAATACTTCTATGGGGCCTGTGTCTCCAGAAGCCGAGGTACTATACAAACATCAATAACTTAACTCCTAACACTCCAGATAGCAAGGGAAAGATAACCAGAGTCTGTTTCTTAGGGCTTTAGCTCCACGGGATCAACTGGGCTAAGATGGGTGTTGAGCTGAAGAGAAGAGGTGGGGAGAATTCGCATCTCCTCCTGAGGTGTTATCTATCATATTCAGCTGTTCTCAAATTTTCCAGTGAATGGCTCACTTTTTCCTTCCTTTCAGAAGAACTGCTTTCTTCTATTTGCAGTCATATAACATTCCTGTGCTGTCTTTGAGGACTAACATAAGGAAAGTATTTAATGTATTTTACCTAAGGCAAGTACTAAGGCTATTAAAAAATGTCTATGATTTAAAAGGTGGCAGAAACACTTTTCTATCACATGATGTAAATTGAACTAAGTTAGGTTACTTTGGCTGCTTATGCTTTTGTAATGCAAAAGCAGACCTGGAACGGTAGAGGAAAAATGTACTTTGGCTTTTCATTTCACATTTAAATTGATTTGGTCCGTGAATGTAGTTATACCAGCATAGCTATACTGACAGTCTTCCTAATGGAGACATACCTTATGAGTGTAAACTAATTAGCTGAATTAAATAAACTAGATGACCCAAAGGATTAGTTTTCTTTTATTTTTTCCCCCTTCCTTTTTCTTATTCTGTTTTAACTGCATTTATATCAGTAGAGGTGTGAGTTTCTTTCTTTCTCTCTTTCTTTCTTTCTTTCTTTCTTTCTTTCTTTCTTTCTTTCTTTCTTTCTTTCTTTCTTTCCCTTCCTTCCTTCCTTTCTTCCTTTCAGACTTGCATACCTTCTCTTTTGCTTTCCATGCAAATTCTTACCAGCAAATTCAAGTGGTTTAATAGAAACAAAGTCAATTTGCAGCAAATATCAGATAAATAAAAAATGAATATAGAATGTGAAAATGCAACTCTCCATTCCCAGAACAACTGCACACAGGGACTGAAAAAACCTGAACAGATCAAATAATTAGAAGGTTTCAGTGAAACCAGTTTGAAAAGTAGTGGCCAGGTACCTGTAAAATACATTTCAGCTGGGGAATACAAAGCAATACTCCTGGTGCACCGGATCTGGACACACACTATGGAGGACTGCTCTCGCATCACTTCTTCCCGTCCCCGGGTACAGAGTGACCTCCCCACTGGCCTGTACCCTTGGAGAAACAGGGGGAAGGAATTAAGTGGGGTAGTGGAGAGAGAAATCTTGGGTCAAACCTAAGCAATGAAGTGTTCATGCTCTGAATATTTGCCTTCTTATTCCTATCTCTCTAAACAAATCACATCCTGAAGTACCCAACAGATTTCTGTGGATTTACTTTTATCAGCCGGGGGGAAGAAAGGGGCATGATTCCTCACCAGTGTGTGCTGTGCCAGCAGATATCCTGTGGCAGACCCAATTATTCCCCAAACGAAGTGCTTTTGTCAGTGCAGTTAGTTGATAGGTAGTTCACCATATCTGAATGTAGGACCGTTCTACTGCTATAAATATGTCCTCACTAGGAGTTAGTATGGTATATGGATGCCTTATGCCCTAAGTAACAGCTAGAATAACACAGCCCAAAAGCTATTTGCCTGAATCAGGCAGAAGCCAAAGTTCATCTAAGACCCCCTCTGAAAGCAGAGGGCACCCCTACCTCTGCCCATCCTTTGGGCCTCGCTGATGCTCACTAGAGGATGCTCACATGGGAACTGCCCCTGCTTAAAATTAGGTTTACCAATAAAAAGGTTTTATTTCTTCCAAGATCAGCCCCCTGGCCCAGCTGACCGTGTGGGTACATAAGGAGTAGTGGCAGCACACAGAAGGGACAGAACTGCATGAACTGCAGCATTAAATCAAATTAAGATAATCAGGGAAGTCTATCTTAAGTCAATAAATAATGTTGATCGG
The DNA here is from genome assembly GCF_011004875.1 of Balearica regulorum gibbericeps. Taxonomy (NCBI): domain Eukaryota; kingdom Metazoa; phylum Chordata; class Aves; order Gruiformes; family Gruidae; genus Balearica; species Balearica regulorum. Next base: position 93,636,583 of record NC_046186.1, on the reverse strand, counting down.
TGAATGCATATGAGCAAATTCCTTTCTATTCATGACAACTATCCATGCGGAAAGACAAAATTGTGTTGGATAGATATGTTAGTTACAGCAAGGAATTGGTTCAGTTCTAGTTCAGAAGTTGCTCATATACAGAGTAAGAGAGGAGTGATAAGACACATTAACCCTTGAATTAATGAACAGAATGTTTCAATTTTAGTTTGGTTGGAGCAGAAACAGAAATGCTTAAGCTGCCATTTTATTTTTTTTTTGAATGCAGCCCAAGATGTGGGCGGTAACAAAGCATCAAAAAGGTTGCAACTGATTTGGAGCATATGGCAAAACTCTTTGTCAAAGAAAAGGAGGGAAAAAGTTGTTTTGTTTGCTGGAAGAAAAATAAATGAGAAGACCAAAGCAATTCAATCTGCTGAGTGTGAAATGCATTAGGAGGATAGGAGTGTTGCACAGCTGAATGCTGCGCTGTCACTGCCAGACACTTCTCTGCTGGCTCCCGATCCTGGAGCTCTGAAGTAGGTCTGGCAGCTCCAGCCCTATCTCGGTCAGAGCCACAGCTCTGAGCTGTGGGGATAGGAGCATATTGCTCCAGCCTAGCGTAGACAGAGAGGAGCTGAGGGAAGTTTTATAGGTATTTTGCAACAGAAGGAAAAAAGCTTTTTAAGTATTTTAAAACAGCAATGCAGGCAATATATAACATATTCAGATATGGACGGCATTCACATATGGAAACTGCACATCTGTAGTAAAAAAATCCAAAGTTTCCCCTGTGTTCTCTGACTCCTGCATCACCAACACTGCCTGTGCCGCTCTGGAGTTCCTAGCAGTCCTCTTCCCCACATACCGCCATGGCTTCAGGTATCCAGTTAGCCTTGGTAGGAAATGAGGAGCTGCTTTGTTAACTCTTTCCATCTTCCAGAGCGTGCCTAGCTTAACCACAGGCTCTGTCTTCCTTCTAGTGAAAGAAGATAATTGCCCTCTTTTCTCTGTGTTGGAAGAGAAGGAGGATCTGAAAGATATCTAAAAGTGAAAGCTACTCTGCAAAAGCTTTCTAAAATTGCCACATGCAATTTACACTGCAGTTAGGAAACCACTGTGCTTTGTGAGATAAGTTAAAATTTGTTTGCAAGTGAAGCCACAGAGACGAAGCCACTGACTGCAGAACCCAAAGCAGCCCTGCAAACTATTGCTCTCGATGGACTGCTTTGAACTTCAACTCACTGGGAATGAATAGAGACCAAACTTAATTTGTCATGTAGGCTCTGTGCTCTTTGATCAAACATGTTCTAGTAATGGAAAGGGCACTGATGGTCTTTCTTGTTTTAGGTATGCCCCTTTATTGAACACACAAAATAGATGATACAATTAATTTGTATATCATCAACGTTACATCTGATAATCCAAGTCTTGATCAAAGTGCCATGAGTGGTAGATTATAGCTTGGAAATCAGTGCATGGTGTAATGAAGTAGTACAGGAGGAAACCTGAGGGAAGAGGGACAGATGTCAGCCACAACAGAGCTTGCGAAGGGATACTGCTGTGAGATGTTAGGAAGCCCACGTTTATTCCATTTTGACTCATTCATGAAGGTTTTGTGCTCCAGTTAATGGGTGGGAAAGTTATTTCTGTGGACCTTTTGCTGCTTGAGTCTTTCTTTGTCCACTTTGCTCACAAAAGGCTTCATCTTCCCTTGGATTTAAAAGTTTGCTACTGGAAAGTGTTAGACAAAATGTTTTGAGGAATCCATGTTTATAAAGTAACAGGTAATGATGGCAGAAGAGATTGTAACAATTCCCTTCTTCAACTCCTGTAAAATCCAGCTGAAAAATTTCATCTTGGCACAATGAATTTAACTCCCGCTTAAGCCTATGGAGCTCTTTCTATACTGTAATAATACAAGATGCTGGCACACATCATTCAGAAAAGAGAAGTTTAAATCTTTCCCAGGGCAGATTCAACCTGTAGTGAATTATTTCTGTAGGACGTTACCTCTTCAGCTTAGCTGGGGAGCAAAGAGGAAAACAGGTATTATAATTCAAAACAAACTGATCAATTTTTTTTTTCACATTGTCCCTTTTTTCTTTTTTTTTTCACTCTCTCCCTTTTTTTTTCATTTTGACTGAACAAAAGTTGGACCAATACAGCTTTGAAAAAAGTTTTGGATTGCTTGCCATCCAGATATAGCCCAAAATCTCAAATTAAAAGTTTACAGCGGTCAAACAAGATCTTTCTGTCCTCCACTTACCATGGAGAGCACTGGGAAAATAGCTGTAGTCTCTGTTCTGATAGTAGCTAGAGGATCCTTAAAATGACATCCATAATCAGCCTTTATGATGTTAAAAAGTACTTTAGATAGTTGTTAGAACTTAATAATTTCAAGTACTTCAGCCACCGACCATTTCCATGCAGTGCTCTAAAATGTGATTCTACTTTGAAATGTGAAAAATAGGAAAGAAATAATGAGCGCTGATAATCCTGTAGTGTGTTCGGAGTTGCCTTGGATGATTTTAGTGTCTGTAGTGTTCTGTTGTGTTTGTTGCTTCTTTATTGTATTGGAGAGGGAGTGGGCAAAGAAGCAAAGTCGTAAGCATATGCACATATTTCTTTTCTAACAATACTCTGCATTTGTCCAGTTCTTTTCTTCAGATGATCTCATAGTACTATACCAGGACTAGTCTACTCCACGTCTCTGAGATGCACTCTTGGTGGCAGAAAAGAGGAGGATGTATATGCAGGACGGTGCTTTCAGGAGCTCGCCCTGGGAGCTTCGCAATGGTTTTGCCCAAGGATGCTCTGCATTAGCAGCAGACCAGAGAACAAAACCCAGGAGGCCTCGCTCTTGGTCTTTTGCTCTAACCTCCAACTTATATATTTAGTGAAAAGGTGTTTTGGCAATTTCCACATGATAATCTTAGTTTTCCTCGCGCTTTTTGTTAAATGCCCACAAAAGCTGGAAAACAAACAACAGCCCCTGGATGTTCTCTTGTGTGCTAATGAAAATACCAGGAGAACAGCTCGGGAGGGGTATTGCTGTCATATAGCAGCTTGGAAAAGACCATGCTGGTATATGCCCTTTAATGGTAGGTACTTCTCAATGTTACCTGCATACCTGAGACATAAAGAAATACAAGCCATTTTTAAACTTAGTTGGTATCTTAATTGTTCAAGAGGCTGACACCTGCTATAGTAAATAACCAATGTGACCACAGGGAAAACATCGTGTCTATTTGCTTTTATGTATTTACAGAGCATATACCTCAGTGGTATGCAAATATTTGGTTGCATCACATTGCCTATAACTTCATTTGTAACACACATTGCTCACAACACAGCCTGAGCTCTGGTAGATAATTCAGCTGAGCAAACTGTCCTGCTCACAGTGACTCATAAAAAAGAGGCCTACAGCAAGCAGCCAGGTGATGGAAACACAGCAGAGCTAGAGGCTATTTTTATTGTTCTGAACAGTTGGTTTCGCTTATTTCTTTAGCCCACAGAGCTTCCAAATTGCTCACTGATGTACTACGGAGGAAACCCAAACTACCATTCATAGGGCTTAAAAGCAATTTCTTCTAAAGCAGGGCGAAGTCTAAAATAGTGAAGGACTGTCATAAGCAGAGACACATTTCATCCTCTTTTGTATTCCATCTTCTTTTAAATCATGAAACTCCTCCAAAGATTCATTTTTATGTAAAAACTGATGCGTACTTTTAAGAGTTAAATGCTCCTTTCCAGGCAATAGTGCTGAGAAGTGGTTTGCCATAGACTTATTGGGGATCAGGTCTTTTCATTAAAACAATAATAGCCAAAAAAGAATCTTTCTGACCTCAGACCATGTTAATTTGAATTCCTGTGTACATCTAGTTCAAAGAGTGTTCTGATTTCCCCTGGTCGTCTAGTCCTTCCATCACAAGGATGAAGCTTTGATGATTTAGTATCTCTCAGCTCACCTTTCTGCTTCATTTTAGTACTTCTAGAGTGGGAGACGTGATCCTTGGCCAGCTCCCATATGGGGGAGGTTCATAAATTAATTGACAGATTATATTAATTGGGAGAAAGTATCATTAATGCTGAGTTAAGGCTGTCCACCGGTATCTCATGCCCTTCAAGCATGCTTCAGGTCTAACTCCCACATCTGAAAAAATGGGAAATAAAAGATTAAAGGACATATCTGTGAAACCTTGACAGTCGCTCTTCCCTGTCAATAGCACTGGAATTATGTGCAAATCATCCAGCTGCCTTGCCTGTGCAAGGTGTGATTAGCTAGGGGATTAGTCACAGCAGTTCAACAAAGCTGTGATTCATGTTAAAAGGTGATCTGGATGGACTATTCCCATCCGTGAATGGGGGAGCAAATTCCTCAACAGGACCTTCCTTTGATCAAAGGAGGGCTTCCTGTATTTTCTAGGGCTCCTACACACCTCACTTAAGCACTGCATTGAATCGGTCCTATGGATGTCTAAAGCTGGCTCGTAGCTGTCTGTGCATGACAAGTTTAATGGCAGGTGAATGTGGGGTTAGATTGCATCAAGTGCATAAAGGCAAAGAGACTATAAAAAAGAAGCAAAGGGCTTATCACATGTGAGAGATCTGGTGTTCTGGGGGTGAGGTGCGCCAGGAATTTGGCTGCAGGGTAAGTGTAGCCACCCCCCCCCTGCACAGTTCAAAGACACCCTCCGGTGTGGGAGCTGTTCCCAGAGCAGGGGCTGCACAAGCGAGGCTGGGTAAAGGTTGCCTGAACACGTACTTTAATTCTTCATTCCATAAACTTGAATTTGTCTGACTCAATACTTTCTAAAAAGGCATTGGACCTCATCAGATAGTCTTAGCTATGCTTCAAGAAAATTATTTGAACCTTAATTTCTTATCCTTATTTCTTTTCTCTAGGCAGAGAGAGAAGCACTATTGACAAGGGTTAGACATCCTTTGGGTAGCCATAGCTATCACAGTTTTACGGTAGAGACGCTATGGCAACTAGTTAAATGTAAAAGAAGCTATGTGATCTCTGAGTGATTCTTCTGTTATTTATAGGAGTGGGGGCTGAAATATTTGAGGGAATATTTGATTCCCTCAAAGCGACCGTGATATGCACTAGCTGGGATAACTGTTGTATGACTTGGATGCCTTGAGCTACACCCTGCAACAGCCCATGCAAGTGTGCCCCTAGTTCAAATAGGATTACACCAGTGATTGTGGGCCTCCCGGATCTGCTGTATATGCCTGGGTTTCGGGGCTCCTGTCAGGGACTGGCAGAACTAATCAGAGTTTCAATCTGGGTATGTATCAAACAACCCTGGACTGTCCATCAGTAGCTCAGATGAAGAATTCAAGCCTGAACATCTTTAAAACAGGCTAACCCATGATATTCTCATACACTTAATGCTAGTCTTGTCTCTCTTCATGCACTTTTTTTGAGCCTGTGCTATTCTGGTCTTCTAATTTCTTCCCATTAATGTACTAATCACATGCTTCATCCCCTTCATTCCAATTATGTTTAAATCCTGTATTTTTTTCAAGTGCTCTAAACCCATAAACTTTTCCCATTTGATCCCATCTTTCTATACTGGTTATAAAGTTAGACTGCATGTGAAATCAGATTACACAGTGTAACACGTTGCTTTTGGGTTAATCCAGCCTCCACAGCAGCAGGGATTTTCTCTCGGGCACCCAGCATGCTGCTGCTGCTGCTACTCTATCACTACTGTAATGTCACTGTGATTTCCAATAATAACAAGAATGAGCACTTTATTCTTACAGGACTTCAGTGCTAAATGCTCCAATTTTATGGTGGCAGAAAGAGAGAACGTTTTTAAGACTTATCTGGAGGAATAAGATGAATACTGTGTAGAAAATGATGTTGCAAAAGAGCTTAACTGAAGTAGGGTACTAGAAACAACTGGAGAGAATTGATATTCCATTAAGTGATAGGTTAATAATATTTGAGGATCACCTAAGTTCAACTTCAGAATGAGAGGTGATGCAGGGCCTTATTACATCAAGCAGTTAATTTTTCAGTATCGGTGACCTTTACCCAGCTGAGTCTTGACAGATAATACCTGACTATGCCAAAGTTCATAAGAGTTGGTTAATTACCTTCTAGTACATTTGAAGAATATGATAAGCATGTGAATTTAAGACACCCCTATAAAATGGATGACTGCTATTAAAGAAAAGTTCATTCCTCTAAATGAACAGCAAGTCTGCATGCCGTGAATGAAGTGTTTCCAGTGAAACATCTGCTGATTTCACCTTTCTGTTTTCTTTTCCACCGTGAAACACCTTCGCTTCTTTCTGCTTACTGAGACTGTTGTCTCTCCTCCCAGAATCTTGTTTCTGGAACTTTATCTACCAGATACAAGCTTTTAAAGTGGAAGAAAAGAACTTGGGTATGCACTTTTTCTAGCTGTCCAGCTGAAAAATTTCACCTTTGTCCTACCTTTCCTCTCCTTCTGTTTACTTTGTTACTTTCACTGGTTGTCTGACATCTTATCTTTAGGCATAACCCTTCCAGACACGCTGCCGCACTTGATCTCTTTTGAGAAACATCAATACATTTACTGAATGATGAGTGTTATTTCTAATAATGAGCAAACAATGAAATTGCTCTTACACCTTGATTTCAAGATACTTGGAAACATGTGCCTGATAAGGGTGGAAAAGAAAATAAGCACTCATGCAGATGAGTTGATGATGTTGATGATGAGTTGCAGATGATGTTCTGCTGACCAACAATTTGACATCACCTGTGAAATGGCTATACCTGACAAAGCCAGGATGTTTCTGCTTTAGAGACACTTGACCTGGAGGCAACCTGAGGATGATGTGGGTCAGAACTGTAGTTTATGTATGAAGACATGTAGGATTACTGGGACTCAAGCAGTAGCAGATGATCATGATGGTCAGACAGGAAAGGCTCAGGCAGGCACAGCTCAAGAGTGAGGATTCTTATTCTCTGTAAAGCTCAAAGAATTTACACATGATTTTGCTAAGAGTGTCTCAGAAGCAGATAAAGTGCTGCAACATGACAATGCCTGAACAAATTAAGAAACCTCATCCGAGATGGAGCTTGTTCACAGTAATTTCTCCTTATGCGTGTGGGTAGTTCTTGTAACTTGATTTATAATCACTCAGACTATCACTTCTGCCTTTGACCTTTGTTCCCATCTTGTCTCTACTCTTCAGTTTAACCTCACAGCACTCATGTAGTGAGTGCACTGCATCAGCACTCTTCTTCCTTTTGCAGAGGAGGAACTGAAGCATTGAGACATCATTTGTACATAGTTTTACTGTGCAAGAAGGAATAACATGAATCAAGGTTTTCTAAGTCCCTGGTCACTAGTCCAGCCATTTCTTCCACAGTGTCTTCCTGCTTCCCCTGATGATTAAGTGCTGCATCTTCTCTGTGTATTAAAGTCTTTCCTAGGTGGCCTATATCAAAGCAGGATTGTGAGCACCTGAAATGCAGTCCCTAGTTACTGAGGAATCACAGAAGACCCTCTCTAAAAAGGTTTAGAGAGCTGTGATACTCAGTACCGAAATTGTGAGTGCCCACCTCCAGGAAGGGAACCCTTGGTGCTCAGTGAGGTGTCCCACACAACAAGCAAGCAGGGGCAGATGTTTAAAGTCGAGGTTGACAACAGGTATCCCAGTATTCAGAGCACTGAAACAGGCAGCAGGAAATACTGAAGAAAGGGATGTGTCTGAAGTTGTCTCTCTTGCCTCCGTTTAGTAGTTTAAGTCAGTTATGAAGTTAGGTGCTTATGTGAGGCAGAACCTGAAACCAGCTCTTGAGCTTCAACATCTCAGTCATGCACTTGAACGCAGACAAATGAGGTGGAAGAACTGCCCTTTCCAGTGGCTCCTTCTTGCACAGTCACTTTCTGGCCCTCCTCAGCCTCAGGGGCATTGAACCCAGGGCTCCCTTTCTGCAGGGTGGCCAGTTGCCAGGCATTGGCCATTCCTGGTGGACACCTCCTACTCTCCTTTTGAGGATAAGGGGTCAGGACTGCAAAACTCACTTGGCAAGGAGCAACAGGGCAAGAAGGACTCACAGTATGCACCACAGTGTCTGGGGACTCAGGAAGGAGGGGAGGACCTCCGTCTCCTAGTCCATGTTTGGTTAGGTGTTTTGTGTTGCTGATCTATTCTATGGATAGAAGAGTGCAACTCTGCTGCTTAGTCCAAGCTATGTGTCCCTAGGCAGTTTAGATGAGATTTGAGTTATTTGCCTCAAGTAGTTGCAAAACTGTCTTAAATTGCTCTTTATGTGGTTAAATGCTGTTATGGATCGCACCATCAGTTGCTGCAATTCAGAAGTTTTAATTTAGTGAGCGTTAGGAGATCTGGTTGGGGATTTTTTTTTTTTGCTTTGCCACAGATTTCCAGAATGACCTTGGCAATAAAATCAATTCAGGTCAAATAACAGTGAACTCAATGTTTTAGGCATTGGCTATCACAAGAAATTCAAATATATCTGCACCTAATTTGTGGAGTCCAGCATTCACCCATTTCTTATACACATCAAGCAGACAAGTTTACTCACTTCCTTATTTTTTGTGACTGTGCTGACCAAACAACACTAGTTTATCCTGGACGTAAACAGAGATTATATCATTTTTGTACAATATAGGAAACCAAATAATGTTTGCAAAGTAATTTGAGATTCTCGGATGCATCAAATTATGTATAGATGCACAGGATACAATGCATATACCTTAGCTAATAATTTTTAATCTTCTCAAGTTTTACAAAATTTCTCAATCTATGATATCTGGATGCTACCTTAGGGAACTGAAGTTCACAATACAATGTTGGTCTCTGTTTCTGAATCTGTTCCAGGAAGATCTGGGGCAACCATGACTTCAGACAAATGTTTTGATTATGGAAATGTCTTGACCTCATCTCTGTGAGGAGCTGAAGACTCATAGACAGTGCCACTGCTTGAGACATAGCAATGTATCAACAATATAATTAATGATTAATGTACTATTTACACCCGCTTCTGCTGTACAAACACACACAAACATGATTTCTGCCACAAAGAGCTTAAAATCTACATCAGAAAATAACAGCAGTTTTCGGGGCCTGGAAAAGGCAAAAAAAGTCAAATCATTGACAATAAAAGGTTGTGCAAAGCAACTCGTCTACACTGTGACTTTAAACTCATGGTTTCTCTGCAAAGAAAAGCTACTGTCATGTAACTTGAAGAGATTTTAAACCAACGTAAAAGGTTATGTAGACACTCCTATTTCAGAATATTAGTGGCTAATTTAAGTGCAGATAAAATTTGCCTAAGTGCTTGCCTACATGGCAGATATTTTTCTCATTATCTTCATATGGTTAGCTAATGAAAAACTTGGTACGGTTTCCTCACGTAGGCACCCAGAGAGAGTACAGAGGTAGGCAATTATGCAACCGATGCAGGAAAGTAGTATCAGCACACTCAATTACACTCTGGAGGCTTCCTAACTACACACATGTATACATCTAACTTAGATATCTGTGTTTTAGGAGTTCCGTACTTCCGTATGTCTTCCCAGGTGTGTCCTCTCGTTCTGCCCAGAGATTGTGTCCAGATGCCCAGTAGCCCAGTTACTGCAGTAGTACAGATCTGCCTGGACTGTCTGACAAGAAGAAAACCCAAAGAAATTTCTGCCGGTTTTGTGCAGATCAAATCTACAGGGTTTGTGCAGTTAGTCCTGTGAGCCTTACTGCATTGGATGCTCATGCACTTCATGACACAAATGTTTCTGTTAGGGAACTCTCATAAAGAAAAAAGGGAGCCCTCCTTAAACAATACACCTTGTTTCATAGAAGAAAAGTGTCTCTTCAGTTTACAGTAAGTTGAATTATTCAAAGAACTCAAAGCTAAATTGGACAGAAAAAAAATATACATCAAAATAAGTGTCAGAATGGGGATTATGTCCTTCTTTGGGGGGGGGGGCGGGAATAAAATAATCCATCATGGTTTTCTTCATACTGAACAAGGCAGTCAAGATCCAAGGGAATTGCTGGAGTAGTAGTCTTGAACTACAGCAGTGAGTTTTGTTGGTGCTCATCTGTCCAAGCTCTGATGGCAGTTTCCCATACTGATATATATTCACTTCTCCAGTTAAATTAGGATGACTTTCTCAGGCTATCCTTTTGCCGTCACTTAAAAGCCATTTCTATATGGTGGATGAAACTAAGAGAATCTCACAGAGCATAGGATGCACCCAGATCTTTTCAAACAGACACAAAATAACGTGGCCTCAACTCACCCTCAGATGAATATTATGAATTCAGATGGATCAAGAGGATGGGCAGACCAGAGCACTGGCAACTGTTCAGACAGGATATCACATCAGAGCCAGGGGGCAGCTCCGGCACGGCAGTCATTGCCCTGATGTTGGCATGCCACTAAATACTTTGGATTCCTTGTAGGTAAACAGCATGTACCCTGGACATACCCGTCTGAGTGCAGAAGGGCTGTGGACAAATGAAAAACGTATAGTGTGAATTGAACACACGGGATTAAATTTTGCCTCAGGTGTCTGCAGTTAAGACCGCTGGTTTTAGTGCAGTTATCCTGGCATGGTGTCTGTGGCACGCGGCAGAGAGCTGTGAGAGGAACCGGAGCTGTTGTTGCTCGGGGCTGTTGCTGGAGGGCATCCGGTCAAGACAGGCACTTGCAGCTGCTGAAGTCTGGACACACACAAACACAGAGGGAATTATCCCTCCTTACACCACGTTTTCCTCAGACCTCGGTCTGAGTCGTCCTCAGCAACCTCTTCCACCGTGTCACTGCGTGTCTCTGCCGTGCCTATGGTTTGCTCCACTTCTCAGCCAGGGTCCAGCTCCTCCACTTTCCCACCTTCAGCCCCTCAGCCCAGTCCCCCCAGCCTGACTTTGCCGCTGCCTTGCTCCTGCAGCTGCACTGGGGGGAAGGCAGTGGGGGATCCCAGGAGCAGCGTGGGACACTGATCCCTCACTGCACAGCGCTCTGTGGCGTGGGACAGCTGATTTGGGGCATCTTGCTTCAGCCCAGCTCAGGGCCCTACTCCCAGGGATGTTGTTTACAAACATATCATTGTTCACAAGGAATCTCTGATGCACTCTAGACAGGGCTATTAAAATCCAGACTGTCCCAAAAGGTCATAAAAAGCCTTGTGGAGTGGCGGGGCTTATCAGCCTGTATGTCACGCATTTATATTGCTTCTGGACCTCAGCAAGTGTCTGTGTTTATCCTGCACACAGAGCTATCTGGAGATGCTAAATTATCTCTGCACTGCTTTCGATTCTTTCGTGTGCACGTGCCCTAGGGTAAGCGAAGTGAAAATATGTCTTGCAGAACAAAAGCCCGGACACAATCTTTCTGATGAGACAAGCTTATTTACAGGTATCTATCTGAGAATGTCTTTGCTCAGTATTACTGTATACTGTGGGTAGAAGAAATCCAATCTTTATGAAGTCCATTTCGCTGAGAAGTGCAAACATGGGGAATGGAAAATCTGGAGGTATTCTGAAGTTACGGATTTGTATCAAGATTGATTACAGTTGTAGCTCCTAATCGCATGTTAGAAATGGCATATACCTGACCAGTACTGTCTGTACTGCTTAAGTCCCTGAGAAGCCCCACAACCTTGCCTTGCAAGATGGAAACAATCTATTTTGTCACTACCACCCTCCGTTCATTAATTTTCAACAGCTAGGGATCTTTAGCCAGCACATCGAATTAATGCATCAGTGGTCTTCCACAAAAAGAGCTCAAACATCAAGCCTCAAGCCCTCTGCATGAGGTAAGAAAATACCTTTGCTAGATACATAACCCAGGATCATGACTAGCTAACAGTTAACTAATGGGATGATACATTTCTCTTTGCCCCTTTGGGCATTAGGAATGGTGAGGCTGGGGAATTGCGTTAATTAATTACGCACCCTCACTGCCCAGCTGCTCTGAATGTTCTGTCCTGGAGTTCATCTTCCAAAAGGCACTTTTATTTTTCTGGGCTTTTAAAGGCAACTGCATTTCAGATTCTTCGGACAGAAGAAAATGGCTGCACTGTAACAGGGTTAAAATCAGGCATATACATTGTCTTCATCAGTGTCTGGAAATATTTCTATGTTAAGGCTATGAACCTTAAACACACTGTTAGGGGAGATACTTCAGGATTTAAAATCAAAAGCAAGTGAAAGTACTGATTAATAAGAATGAGCTGAATAGTAACTAGCTAGGAAATATTTTCCTCATAGCTAAACAGTGAGCAGAAAGAACAGAGATGAGGAAAGATGGAAAACCAAATTCTGAACTAAAGTACTCCATAAAGTCAAGCATCCAAAGAAAAATACATCCTGATTTTTCCCTGTTGCTTTCTTCTGCCCAGGAACTGCATTGTTAGTGTGCGTGGTGCTCTGCAAGCCAAAAAGAGACGCCTCTGTCCCTGCCCTAAGTTAAACAAGCTGATGCTGTCCTGCCTTCCTGACCTCACTGTCCCAAAGATGGGCTATTTTTGCTGCCTGAGCTCTGCTACGTACACAGGTGCTCTAGAGAGAGGCTTGTCTTTCAGAAAGCTCCCCACGGCACAGAGTAGCTGAGGCATCCTTGGTTTTGTGTAGACTAAAGCCACTGAATTGGACTTGGTTTTAGTCCTGGGTTTGTCTAGTTTTAGGTTTCCTTGAGAGCTGGTGACAGTGTGAGTAGGAGGAAAAGAGGGATCCGTGGCAGGTTGGGGAAATCAAAAGACTGGAAAACCATCTCTGCTTGAAGGAAGGGCTTTGAGCCACCTAGTCTAAATCCCAGTTACAACAGAGGTTCTTCATGCAGTGTAATGTGGTAGCCAGACTGAGTCTGGCTCCGTGCAAAAATTGTATCATGATTACTGGTTATCATGTCTCTCCTGAGAGGCGTGCTGTGAGGCTTTCACTTCTGCCTTGTCCCCAGGGCTGGTTTTGGGGCTGGTCGTTGCAAAGGTTAATTGACTGCTTTTATGAGCTATGAGCGAGAGAGGAGAGGAATGGGGAAACAAGTGACGAGAATATTTCCGGAAAAGGACCAAGTACAAAACTGAGGGTAGTAGGGGATGTCTGTGGCCTGAGCAATGGTTACAGCTTGAAAATCTCAGATCCTTTGTGCAGAATGAACTGAGGGGCCCAGAGTGGGCTAAAGCAGAAATCTGACTTGGAAACAGACTGTAAAAAATACAGTGGCGGTGGTGGTCACTTGCTGTACAAAAATATGGTGCAATACCATTCTTATTAACGAAAACATAAAGAAGAAGGCAGGAAGAGCCAGGATCAGAGCGCATGTTAGGAGCAGAGTGATTTCCAAAAAAAGACAAGGCATCAGTGGCCATATACAATTTTGTGCCTACTCAGTGCAACTAATAAACACTACTACAGATACAAATCAAGTATTCATGCATTGAAGTCAAACACCTAACTGCAGACAACTTGCTTGCTTGGTCCTGGAAGCTCTGAGTTTGTGAATTTGGTCTGGATGCCTGAACAGCTCTCAGTCGGGCCTGTGTGCATGTGTGTATGCCTGTATAGCACAGCAGTGCACCCACCAACCCCGACATCTGAATCTCACAGTAGAGTTACGTTAGGGACGGTAATCTATTGGTGTATTTCCTGACAACAGTTTCTGTTGCGGATAACATCAGAAAAACTGAATCTTGGCGAGACTGGATTTTTACTAGAAATACAATGTAGTATTAATGTCCAAAAGCCCACTCAGATAGGAAAGTAAAGGAATTGTTAATGTAAAAAAGCAGATTTTTATAGAATAAAGACAAGGCTTCCCAGCTAGAATTAACCGCCTTCATAGTGTGTTTTAATACTGGTAGGACTTTCTTTTCTCTCTCAGTAAACAGCCATAGCTGACAGGAGCGGACTTATTCTTTACATAGTCTCCACACTGCTTGAAGTTGTGGCAGAACAGAGCAGCAACTATGACAAAGATGAAGCAAACACAGTTTAAAAAAGACGCAACTGGCTAAATAGTAGCATTCAGACTTTTTTTTTAGTGTTGTCATGGGGGAACCCATGCTGACGTCTCAAATGATGTCTACAAGAGCAAAAGAAAGCTCCCTGTGTTGTAAGATGGTCTATTATTCCCAGTTATCTTGTTTTTAAGCCAGAAAATTTAAAATCCTTACCAATTTTTTTTTTTTAACTGTTGGGAGTTGTGGCTCTGAATAAAACCAGTAGGAGTTTTGAGAACTCTTCTCTGAGTATGATTTTAAGAAACAATGGGAGCTGAAAAGCAACTTTCAGCTCAAAAGTGGTTCAGCTTACAGGTTGGATCTGAAACTATATCCTTCGAATCAGTGGATTCACATCGGCAATGTCTCCCTGTGTGTGAGGAGGAACAAGAACAGGCGGACTGCAATAGAAACAGCCTCAAACATGAAAGAAAAGAGAGTGCTCAGGACCACAGAATTACTGGAGGGACAGGGGATGTATTCAGGGTTATACCCACTTTTGTTTATTTCCAGCACATTATTTTATGTGCTTTGCACATGTTCCTTGCATCAAAGAATATATCCAAGTCACAGTAACCAACGAAGTCTTTGGTGCACGTAGACTTTGAGTGTCACGCAATATCAAATATGGTTTCCTATCTTTTTTCAAATATTAGTAATTTGTCTGGCTGGCATAGACATGATATATGAATATGAGTTGGTGTAGGTGGGAAATGAGATAGTATCATTGGGCAGGGTAAAAAAAGGTGACCACATGGTACAGGATGCTCTATTGATAGTCGACCTATGAAAAAACTTGGGCTCCTATGTTCAAAGCCACATACTATCAGGTTTATTCCATGCACGTATTTTCTGGAAACTTTGCCAAATGTTTGCACATAAAATCAGCCTTGGTTATAATGACATCTCTGATAGATAGTCATACAGACACCAGTGAAGCAAAAGCAGTTTCTTTTTCTTTTCACCATATCTTTTTCTGTGATATATATTTCATATAATTATGTGATATATTATATATATTTTCTGTGATACTTTCACACTCAGCACAGCCACTTAGAAGTGCTTGCAAGAAAAAGTGAAAGATTATTTCTTTAAAAAATGTGTGGATACAACTGGAGTTCTTAATCCTTATTTAATCACTAAATTCTGCTTTTCAAACTAGTGAAATCTCATGCCTTGGAGATGTCCTGGACATTTAGCACACTTGGTGTCTAGCTATGAACCCCTGAGTTTAGGCATCCATTTCTAAAAGCAGGTGAAGCTTTTCTTTGTATTTGGGTCCAGCTTGAATGCCTGTTGCACAGCGTGCAGGTGATAGCGAGGTGAAGGCCCTGGTTTAGGTATCAGATCTGGATTCTGTGCCTGGCTCTGCCAAGCCTTCTTTAAATGAGTTGCATCATCTTTGTGCTTCGTTCTTTCCCATCTGGAGAACAAGGAAAACAAATCCCAATTTACATTGGCATTGCGAGCATTAATTCATTACTGTCTGTAAAGGAGATCAATCCTCTGATAAAAAGTGCTACAGGAATGCAAAGTATCTCTATTATATAAATACAAAAATGGGGATAATGTAAAGGTCTGCCTTGGCTAAATCAAAGGCTCCAATACCAACTGCAGTCCCTCTGAGAGCTGAAAACCAACTGGTCTTTGGATATGTGGCAGGATTTGTGCATTCTGATCAGGGCAGGAATAATATTTAGCACTAGTGAAGAATTTCTTTAAAGGTAAAGTTGCTGTTTCTCAGTGACACAGAGCACTTTTCTGTCTAACTTGTCACGTTTGTGTCATCTGTGCTGCAAAGAATGTGCCTCATCTGTGCTATATATTCCTGCTGGCTTCTGTCAGTGGAAAGTTCACTAAGGTACTCAAGGGCCTGTAAGTGGTCTATCACAGTTCAATGGCCCCTTTTATTTCTGACTATCGAGTCCCATAAAGTTCTAGTGACGGCCATTAAGTCTTTATGACACATTATGGAAGAAGCATCATAAAAGGACCATTTAGGAAGAGACTGAGTGAAGCAAATGAGAAGATTTCTATTCAATACTCACTCCAAGTGAGGGTCAACCTAGGACACACAAGTGCACAGTCCAAGTGTAAGTAATAACAAAGAGGTTGTTTTACAAAAATAAAATGTCCACAGGCTTTTGGACTGTGGCTGGAGTCAGCTATACCTCAGACATGTGTGATTCTTGGTGTACTACTGTTACACATTAAACATACCCTGTATGAAGTTCGTAAATATTAGCAAATGCTTTTCTTTCCCTGTATTTGCAAGAATGCAAATTTAGAGGCAAAATTTCTCAAGTGCTCTAGTCCCATGGGTAAAAACAGCCAGTAATGAGAATATGAAGAACAGTAATTCCTTATTCAGTGGAGTGCCGTTAGCAGGGTAGGCTTCTGTGCATTCTCCGTGACTAGCCTTTTGAGTCCTACCACTGTCTACTTCACCAGTTAGTCCTTCAACATCACGTACCATATTTCCAGTGTGTACTTCCCTTTCGGCACCAGCAATATTTTTTAATGACTCCAGGCCTCAGGCAACGGAGACTGTTCAAGCACCACAGACAGAATTGCTTCTTGACCTGGTCACAATTTTTCCACCAAAACAGATTTTCCAGAAAATAACTCTTTTTCACTGGTAACTTTTTAACTTTTTTTTTTTTTTCCCCTGGAGACACAATGGCACTTTGAAAGCTTTTGGCAGAAGTCAGGCAAGTTGGCTGCCCGGCTAAAGGTGTGACTGCCTGATGGGCTCACAGTCTGGCTAGCTTCTCAGGGAACTGGCCAACTTCCTTGGCTTCTCTGCTTGTAGCTGAGCAGGTATTTGGGCTGTCCAGTGGACTGGGTTGTTCCCAGTTGCTGGAAACTTGGCCGCTGGTGTTTTGTCCTGAGTACAATATTAGAAGACTGGAATTTTACACAAAGCAGAAGCTGGTTTGGTTGGGTTTTTTCTTCCTGCCACCACTAGTCACCAAGAATATACAGCACTAAGTTGTGGCCCAGTGATAAAGCTATTGCATCCAAGTAGAAAGGTCTTGATATCACTTTTGACCAGAGTTTGTGTTTCAACCTGTGTCTAAGGATGGTGGCAGTAGACTGCAGTCATTTCTGGTGTAGTCTAAAACATGACTTGTTTTCATTAATTGCTTGATTTTTGCAAGAGTAAAAAAGAAGATGAAAGCCACCATGCACCCTCCTTTTTCCTCCTCATCTTGTGATCTATCAATATATTTCAAGAAGTCTCCTGGCTTAGATTCTTGACGCTGAGAAAGTATTATAATTTTTCCTCATTCCCACTACATGTGAATGCATGTGATGGTCTTGTCTGTTTTCGTCTATGTAATGCAACATCAGTGCCCCAAAGGCACTGGTCATTCATCTACTTCTGCCAGCATTCTTGACACTGTCTTGGCTTCTTCCAGGCAGTTTTTGTGCATCAGCAGCAACACATGAGACAGCATGCCTTCTTAGATCTTTTTCAAGTGACCCCTTAAAAAATTCCTCTGTATGTCTTTTCTACACAGTTTCTTGAATTTAAGCATAGATAATTGACAACCGTTTTGATAAGGAGTACAGAGATGTCATATTTTAGAGGCTAAGATCACTATATTTCCAATGAATTCGCATGAATATTTGTATTAATTTTCATCTGAAGTGTAAAAATGTTTAAAGGCAGTCACTTTAATACAAATTTTACATTCAATTTGCCTCGCCCAGCCCAGGAATGTATTTTATATCTAATTCATGTCCCTCTCATATATTCATGCAGACTATTATATACTGTAAACATTCAATTCAGTTAACATTAAAACTTTTTGACCACAGTCCATCTACTTGGATCCTCTAAGCTTTCCAGTGCCAGACAATATATATATAGCACACATTCTTTCTACAAGAGTTTGCAAAGAAATTACTAGAGCTACACAAATTTTCAGTGAAGTGTATTTGGATTCTTTATCTCAATGTTATTTACAAATTCAGTTTGAATCAATTAGGTACCTTTGGCTAGAACCTGGTAGTCCTCAACTTTTACCACAAAGATGGAGGAGGATGTGACAGATACTGGATTTATCTGACAGCCTGGCAGTAGAGTGTTTACCTGGGCTGTGAATAACCCTGGCTTAGCACCACAACTCCACTTTGCATAAAACATTTAAATATTACAAAAGATAGACCACAGAAAAGTGTCCAGAACCAAGACTCCACCTAATATGTGATAAAGTCCCTGTAAGGCTGGAGCTCCAATCTTTGTTTCTGCAAATGTTTATCCAAAGTGAAAGTCCATCAGCAGATAACTGGAGAGCAGCTCTTTAACCACATGTTGATTATGCCACTTTTCTGGGAGGTGAGCAATGGGAACAGAGGACAGATTTGAATCTGGATAGCTCATGTCCTGTGTAAGTGCTACAGCCCTTGAGATGCTGAATAAAGGGGCAACTGTCTCCCCAGCAGTAGTTCTGAGAATTACTCCCTCTCTACATATTTAGATTTCTGCTTCTGTGAAAATTCTTCAAATGAAATATTTCGTGTTAGCTAGAACATGACATGTCAAATTAAATAAATTTCTAATTTTTGTTTGGCAAGAAGATTCAAATTGTGTTTGATCCAGCTGAATTTTTCCCCAAATTCTTATTTGACTGCCAAGCCACAAAATCAATTATTTGGACAGCCATCTAGTAGATGTGTCTGATGAAATTGCTCAGAATAAATTTTACCAAAAAATCACACTATTTTTCTGTGTTTCTGTAAACAGATAACCTCATTGCCAAACAAATATCTTTAACTATTTACATTCCCTTTGGCTCCCACATTTCTGTAAGGTTTCAAGGACAATCAAAATATCCAAACATAGCTTGTCCTTTTTTGCTAGGATTTCCGTGCCCAACGTGTTGTACCCTCACAAGACCTCGAGAACAAGCTGTGTTTCTATGGATATTTTTAGAAAATATGTGTATTTTATCATTATGTTGTATGCACCACTGAGGAGCCAGATACGTGCTATCACTTTCTTTTGTAAATACAGAAAATGACACATAGGTAGGTAGATTGTTGGCTTGACTCTACCCAGGCAAAGTCTGCAGAAGTAATAAGTGTGTAGAGTCAGATGTTCTCTTATCTTCAGTAAATGTAAGGAGTTAGCAGCCCTCAAAGGCCACTTTCACTGCACTTTAGCTAAGATACAGTAACTGATCACAGCCATAGTAACAGTCATAGCAGTGCAAACTAAGCAGACAAGTCTAAATGTCCTCTAGAAGGGGTCTAAAGCTGTTCACAGTCAAATAGTTGTGCTTTTTTTCAGCTGAATGGGCAGCAGCTGCTAGTTGTGGGGTGGCATTTGGAAGCTGAGCAGTGAAACTCTTGTACAAATGCATACACCCCTATGGTTGGTCTCAGATGCTAGACCTTACTAGCAGCATGAATTTATATGGTTCTGTTACTAGAAGATTTGCTGGGAACTGATGCAACAGCTCTAACAATCCAACAACTGCAAGAAAAGTGGGTAATTCAAGCCTATATTGGAATTATATCTGCTTCCTCAAACCTGTAGTGCTCTACCTCCATGGCAAAGCTGACCATCTGTCCAATCCCTTTGTTTAAAAGACTGACCCCAGGAGTTGTTTCAGATAGTTACATGGATTAACTGAGCAGATGGTTTTAAATAAACATCCACCCAAGTGGTTAACATGTGCTAATCAACCCAGCAGAACTAACAGTTGTGCCTCATCTTTTTCCATCCAGAGTGGCCAGAGGTCTGCTCCTGAGTGGTGCAATTTCTTCAGTGCCCCAGACAGGTACCGACATAAACTCTGGTTTAGCAAGGCATTTAAACACGTGTTTAAATATCACTGCAGCAATCAGATTTGAACCTTGAATGAAGAGCCTTGTTCAGTTGGAAGAATACAGGAATTTCCATGAGAAATCAGATTGAACATCCAGTTAGTCCAAGCCCACCTGAGACTGTGGTCAGACCAGAGGTTTACAAGGCAGGCAGAAGAAGCCTGCAGCAGGCAGATAGAAATCCATCTGCTCCAAGGTGTTTTAAATATTCGGCTATAAGATCAAAGATACTCTCCTGTTCTTCTAGTTTAGTTCCTAGTCTCCCTTTTCCAGGCCACTTGCTGTATTACATACTTTTCTCACGCAGCTCTTACTTGCCTCCAATCTATGAAAATATCAGTCTTTCCAATCTCTCTTACTGTGAGAGGTTTTGATAATTTATCATGCTTTTTTTTCTCCATTGTGGATTTGCAGCACCCTTTGCAAAGTGGCTTGCCGTGGTCCTGTGGTTGTCCCTGGGCATCCTGTTTGGTGCCTGGCACAGCAGGGTGCCTCTCCACTTTTGATTCCCGCTGGTAAGCAGAGGGGTGAGGGAGAGGAATGGAATTTCCCAGCCCCTTTTTGTCACCGTGTGTCATCTTATTGCTGCAAGCTTTGATTCTGAAAACCATTTGCAGTTAAACTTGTAAAGGGTTTTTGAGTAAAGTATGTATTAGTGATAGATGTAATTTGAAGGGTGCTGGGACCCTGGGAAATGAATGAGGTTTGGCTTCTCTGATGCAATTACTAAAATTGCAGATAGATCAGCTCAACAAGCATGTACAATTTCAGTTCATTTTGCATTGGACTCAAAGCCAATGCCTGTGAGACCCTGAAAGGCATATGCTGAAACTGTAACAGGGTTCCACGCACCTCGAGCTGATTTAAGTTTGGGCAGCCTTAGTCTTGCCTTCTTCTTTCTCTCCTTCCCAGCCTCATATTCCTTCCTTCTTCCTTGTGCTAGAACTAATATTTGTATGTCTGCAATATGATCTGGTTTGTGAGATGATCTGGTTTAAAGATAATTAACTTTTTAAAGTTATTTTTTTGGAAACTGCCAAGGCCGCTTGCAGGCCTATGGACCATTTACATCCTTGTTCCATGGTAAATGGGATGTAAAATCTTCATAGGCTTTGAATTCACCAGCCACAGAAGGACACGTGTCTCCCATCTCTTCCACTCAGCTGTGGGAAGATTTAACCTTCTAAAATTCCCTGTTCTACTTAGTGGTATGTCTAATTAATTTTCTCTTAGCGTTTGGAGCTGCACTGCATATGGGAGCACTGTATCTGCAAAGCAAACCCTTAAAGCCAGAATCAGACCATACTTCTGGCGAGAGGCCACTAGAGCGGGAGAAGCAACAAACCTATTTATAATAGGCATTTTGTCCATCAGAAGAATGTCAACAGACAAATTACCGTAACCTGCCTGAACCAGCTCAGCCCTCCTGCAAATGAAAGCTCAAATTGTATTGGGAGTGTTTGTTTTGTCATTTTTTAAATAAATGAAGAAATCAATGGTGTATTCACAGCAGCCAGTAGAGCAAGTTGTCATTTTAGATGGAAAACCCCAGAACCCTTACTGCTGCCACTAAATGACTGCAGTTCTGGCTGGTATCAGCATTAATCCTACCTGGGTAAACACAGATTTGTCTGAGTCACAACTTTAAGTTGTGTCAGCTGCCATGCTTTCATCTAGTAGTTTCAGGAATGTGGTTTCTCTACTGGATCCATCTGGAAATTACCCCCCCCCCCCAAGACAGATTGCTTGTCAGTATCTCCTTAGGGCTTGTCTTCAATGCTAAATGCTGCTTTTCCTACCTTTTTTTTTTTTTTTTTTAACCTTGGGGTAGCTGATGTACCTCAACTATCCAAAGATAAAAGGAAAGGTAAAGAATACCTGCAGCCACAAGAACAGTTGCAGTGGGACAGGGGAGAAATGCTGGCTGTGGGGTAGAGCCTTAGTACAGTAGGACTTTGTAATCTTAGGGACACCTGGGAGCTGTCTACCATGTCATCTCATTCATGCTGGCACATGTGCTGGGTGAATGAGATTGGGAGTAAAGGCTGTACAATGTGCACAAGAAACAGAGAAATGTTTTTTATAATGATTTTGGAGTCCTGATTTTTCCATTTTGAACTGTAAAAAAAAAAAAAAAGCCAGTTCTGTACTTTTCACACTGTTTCACATAATGGGTAGTCTTTGTTTTCAACTACATTAAAGCCCTTCTGTACCTCCATCTTGGTCATTTTATTGTACGATAGCCCTTTCTATTGACAGAGAAACAGCTTGTTGTTGTTAATATTTTCAAGGCAGGTACGTTGACTGGAACAGCATTGCCCAGCTGTCCCAGAGCCTCGAATGGAATCCCGAAACTTCACGGTGCAAATATAAAGGGCTGGTGCGGTCAGGCCACCAGGTCCATCAGCAAGCCCTGACATATTTGGCCATGTTCCACTAGCAAGACACAGAAAGAGGATATCCTGTAAGTCTCTTAGATATTCAGATATTTTTCTGTTCAAATCATCTTCCCTCCTTGTGCAAAATACTCGTGTCTCAGAAAGCTAGGATTAATGCTAAATCGTTGTTACTTACATTACAAGGCAAGGTCTTTAAGTTTAGCCAAGAATATACGATGATGACGTACCTTTGTGTCTCAGATTTTTAACTGATACCACCATGTCCAAGGGAGGTAGAAGATGAAAGTATTAAATCTCCTTGGTTATATTAAGTTAATCAAATTAAAGCCTAAGGCCGGGAAGGAAAATCAAGTTCATTAAGCTGTGCTAAGCCATGCTAACATTTTGCTTTCTTGGGGTATTGACACTGCCAGAAGATATCTCCCCATTCCTAACTTTTCCTGAGTCTCCGTATCATAGGATAGCTTAGCAGCTGGCTTTTTAGCCTGCGTGTCTGCAGATCTCTCTTTGACTTCAGTTTCACTTTGCATGCCATGTTTCCCTCTTCCACGCCCTGCTCTTTCCCCTCAACAAGAGATGCAAATACCAGATAACTGACAGTTTAAGAACTTGTGATCGCCACTGGCATTCATGGTTGGAGGTCGTTATTAAATGAGACATTAGAAATCCCCAGGCATGGAAAATGTGTAGCTAGCTTGACGTTCAGGGCTCTCCACAGATCTTATGCCTGGAGATCTGAGATAGCTTAAATGTTAAAGTTCCTGTCGCTTCTGACTGTGAAGGCGATCTTGAAGTGGCCACTGCCCCTAACCTGCAGGCGGGCAAGTTGAAACAATCGTAGTCAGAAGTGTGAGTTCTCTCTTTGATCTCTCTGAACTGTTAATTGTTTATCCTCAATTAAATATTTACTTTGGACATGTTTTCTAATCTACGGCTTTATGCCGCACAACACAGGTGTGCAGACTCTTGCCATTTTAAGATCGCCGACATTATTTTCAAGATAAGCTTAAGCTTTAGTGTCTTGCAAAAAGACTGAGGCTCCTAGACATGCAAGTCATTTCTAAAAGGAGTCTTAGGCTTCTAAATTGCTGAAGTGCATTGGAGACTTGACCTCTTTACAGAAAAGAAAACTGTAATGATTAGACAGAATACACTCTGATACATAGGAAGTTATGAGTGGCTTTAAGGATTTAGCTTAAGTCAGTAGGCAATCAACTGAAGCTAAATCAACATAGAGAATGCTATGTCTACTCAGATTACATCAGTTTAACATCAGTTTCTATACAGATATAAGACTTACTTGCCTAACACCTTTATAGCTGTGTGAATGTAACTTTACACAAGGAACTACTCTGAGAAATGTGAACACCTCTTTCAGTGATATCAGCCCCTAGATCATCATTGCCATAATGTCACACTGCGCCCTAAATTGAATGAGTGTAACTATTTGGTATCACATACACTTGGAATGAGAATACTGTTGTGACAGAACACGATCACCCAACACTTCTGGAAGTCCTGAAGTTCTTCCCAGCAGAGAGAGACCTCGTTTTACGCAGACTCCCGCATTCCCAGCAATGGCACTCAGAGACAGTCCTTGAGCAGAGCTGGCTGCCAGAGTTACAGTGCTTGACCTGGAAGACAGGAAGCAAGGAAACATTTAGACCACTGGTTTTGAAACAACCCGTATGGCAAGGCAGGGCTGATGGCAGGGGACCTGGGAGCCTTGAAGACTAAATCTGAGCCACCAAGTCAGCATTGTGGCACTGACACGGAGCTATGGACCTGGAAGCTCAAGTTCTTGGTTAATTTCCAGACCTATTGGCTGGACTTTGAGCAAGCCACATGTCATCAGCGGATTCAGCCTGCACTTCTTCAGAAGTGCACTGAAAATATTTTGGTGAAACATTTTATGAGTTTTTAACCCATTTTATGGGTTTATGAGTATATATTTTCTAATAAAACCCTTTTACATTGCAAATTTCTCACTACTCTCAACAGTTAAATTTTCATAATCACCTTTTGTCATGTTCATACAGTCTGTCTCAACATATTGGAGTCATTTGACTCTGCTAGTGCTTGGAGATCACCTAAAAATTCATTTGCAAGGAAGAACGACGATAAAAAATTAAAGATAACCTTCACAAAGATTTTCATCTTTCTCTTCCTTTGAGGTCTGAGTAGATAAAGCTATCTTATATATGTTAATGACACTCTTTGCTTCAGCATCACATCACCTCCCAGAGATTTTATGGTTAATCCATATATACTATTTCCCTTCCCATAATTCCTGCTAAGTTTTCTATCTGTCTTTAGATCATTGCCTTCCCAGAACAAGCATACTCCTCTTCTGAGTTCTGTCGATCTAGCATATAGTGGGGGATACTATAATAATAATAATAATAATAATAATAATAAAATATATCATTAATATAATAAATATTTTAAAACCGTTACTATTTTATACATATGGTGTCATTTAATGTCTTTCCTGGTAAAAAAATAAGTATAATAATCATTGTGCTGTATCATCAATAGTTCTTGAGCTTGAGAATGTGTAATCTAAAAGGAGAACTTATAAAACCGTGTAGGTATTCATTTACTCACTGGGTTCCAATTCAGCAGAACTCTTAAGCACTTATCTAAATTCCTGTGCAGCAAAGCATTTAATCTTAGATTAACTCAAGGTTTTAAATACATTTCTTTTCAAGAAATCACTGAAACTAAATAAATCCATAATCAAACTGAATTACAAATCCATATTGACCAGGACAGCCAACTGGGTTTAAAAGTAATCATGAAAAAGTCATTTGGACCACGTTTCCACCCAGAAATTGTACGGCTCCAACTATCTTCTAAAGTGCGGAAGAAGATATGTGAAGTGTTTATATCAGAGTAGTTCACTACCATATGAAAAGCAGAACATTTTATCTGCTTTTTTCAGCTGCATTTTTCCTATAGGTTTCAGCTATGCAGTTGTGCTGGTAAAAGTCATGTCTCGGACCAAAATATTATGCTAATACTAAATAGTCCACACTGGAAATGACAGAGAGATGAATAACCTCATCTGTCAAAGACATCATGAGGTTGTGAAGATAAAGCTGGATGGAAAAATACTTGCTGTGCCTGAAAAAATTTTCCTACTCTTAGTTAACCAAAGGGTTCCCAAATGATTAGACTTTTTTTGGGTAAACACAAATGTAATATATTACTGTAAGAAAATAAAATAAATATGAAGACAGTAAAGGCTGAAGTAGGGGACTAAAAGAAGATACAGGATTATAGCTTTATCTGTATTGTCAATGTCTTTCATCCCCTGGTTTCTGTTTCCATTCACATACTGCAAATGGCATAAACATTAGATACTAACTGAAGAAATCAAAGAGGAGCACACCAGTAGGAAGCAGTACTATAACACAGCAACCTCAGAAAGCTATATTCCAGCAGTAGGTAAAAACAAGGGCAGCTAGCAGCAGCCAAAAACCAGCAAAGGACAGAGAGTACCCATAACAGCACGTCTTCTGCAATAATCAGCAGATAGGATTAATATTCTTTTTGACACTTTCTTTTTTAGGGTTGAAATTTCCAAGTAAAGTAACATACCCTGACCTTAAAGTGATTTACAAAGCAAAAATAATAGTTTTTCTAGTTCTCATGAGGTTCTGGAACTGAGAACAATTGTCAATGCTAATTTTTTAAGATTCATTTACCTACAGGACTCTTTGGGGATCTTGGATGTCTTATAGTAAGCTTTTTATTTTTGTTTATTTGAACTACTGGCATCAGTCTCTGATTCAATAATGTGAGAGTATAGGAAGGAAGGAAACGTAAAGTCTTTAGCAAAGACTTTTTTGCCTCCTAACTCTTCATAGGGCATTAGAAGTGGAAATTTGCAAACTAGAAACTGAGTTTTAGGTAGGCAGAAAAGAGTCCCTGTCACCTCAGTTAGTCAGCGTTCATTTTTCTGGTTGGCTAATGTCCTATGCCAGTGTCTGCTTGCTGATGTAAAACTTTCTAAAATGTTATCATTCTTAAATTGCTATTACTATTTTGTCCTAAAAAATAAACCAAGAAGATAGAGAATCCATGAATTTGGGGGTAACATTTTGCTCTTTTTTCTAAAAGGAAGAAGTTCTGAAATCTTTCTTGTATTATGACTGAAGATGAGTATTGCAAGTCCTTTTTGACTTCCCAAAATTTGCTGGGAATCATTGAGATTAAGATTTTAAAGACCATGCGGTAACAGAATTTGAGGTAATTACATTTCATTTAATCCAAAACCAGATCAATATGAGAGATGCCCCTGGATAATTAGTCAAGTGATTTGATCAATTCTTAAGATCTTACCTTGACTAATGTTCTTTTATCTCACAGGGAATGTTCAAATATATAAACGTATAAGCTTACAATATAAAGCTATGCCTATAGGCATATAGACAAAGCCACATTCATGGCTCCTAGTTGTAGCTCTGTGGTTCCTAAGTGGAATTTGAAAAGCCTAGATGTGCCCTTACCACTACCCAAACTTTAATCTGATCACTAAACATGAAATGTAGGATGACTTCTAAAAAGACCTTTCTGGGAATTCTCAGCCACATATAGAAACTGAAAAGCATATTAGGAAACTGTTTTGTAAACATGCAAGTGAGAGGTGTTATATTTTTAACATATGAATACCTGGAAGATATTTCTGTTTCCATGAGAAATCTATGATAGTTGAATTCTCTAAGGTTAGGTTAAGTATCGGTCATTGTAACCACCCGAATTTATCCTGGACTAATCATGCAAAAATACTTTCATTTTTTATTTTACTACAGAAACTGATAATACTGACAGAGAGTTGGCAGACTCAAACCTTAAGCCACCTTATTTTCCTACATTCATCTGCAAAGCTCAGAACTGTGTGTTTGTCTGTTCTCTAAAAAAAAAAAAAAAAAAAAAAAAAAATTTAAACCCAGCACTGACACAACCCTTTGCTAACAACTCGGTTCCAATAAGTGGCCAGCGGGACTGGTGACACACTTCCTTTCAGAGCACTGACAATACAGAAGTTGAATAGTGCATTGCATAACCTGAGGATTTGCATTCAAAAAAATAGAGTAAAAGTTGCAATGATGAGCAAACTGAAATTCAAACACCCAGAGTATGAAATCAGCTATTCTCACAGGCAACTCCATTTTGAACAAATTGCTAGTCTTGTGTCCCACTCACTTTCCCAAAATGTGACAAGCAAATACTATCTTGGGCAGAGCTCCACCATCCCATTCTCAATTGGCTAAGCACGGTTACAGCTCCAGAAGTAAAGTGAACACAGCCAGATATGTTCTGTGCACCTTTTTATATATATCTCTATATAAAAACATATAGGGTTATAATTTAATGTGATAAAATCCCATTATGGGAGATGAATGCTATAGAACAGTTTTCAGATTCCCCTCTTTAACTTTCCATAATACACATATGAATCCATCTATGAATGCAAAATTAATTTACACATGCAAATTGCATAACTGATTGAACAGTTACTAGACTTGTGTGCTCAGGTGGGGGATTATTTTAACATCTACCTCAAATTGTGTGGATGCAGTGTAGGCGTTCTGCTGAGATTATGACTAACATACCTCAGGGGAGAGCTGGGAGATGGTTCCAGGAACCTTCTCTAAGACAAGTGCCTCTGACTGCAGGTTCAGGATTGGCCTCTTCTGGAAAATATCTTACAAGTATGTAGTAAGTGTGTGTTTAGATACTTAAATACTACATGCACTGCTTTCAGACTGTATTGTGTGTTTAGGGCATGACCCTGACTCGGAAGGCTACATATGGCAGAGTTGGTTGGTTTGTTTTTCAGTTCCATTGCTTTTTTTTCCTGCTCACCACAATAATGTCTAATTGTTCCTCTTGTTTTAAACATCCACTGACTGCATGCTTCTTCTAAGAGAGTGTAGACAGACCATCTCTATGCAAAGAAGGGACAAATAGCTTTGGGGTTTTTTTAAAAAGTGTTGTTTCTCCTCATATGCTGGACCTTGAGAGGGGAATGTACCTTCAGAAGTGACCAGCGCCCTTCAAATTCTTATCTAAAGGAATCCCACAGGAAACCTTGGAGCTTTTACAAAAATTTGGACTGACTGTTATTTATCAGATTTACAAGGACACTAGTCTTTGGCTATCGAGCCCTCTTGGAGCCACCAACTGTCTTCTCCCCTTCTTGCTTTTAACAGTAGAGGAAAATATTGACTTAAGTTTGCTTCATGCTACCAATTTGTAGTACAAACAGGTTAACTATAAATTCTGGCAAGATCGTAGCTCAGTATTAGCCCTGAAGGCCTGACATCAGCGCCTGGTTATGTCAAGTTGCAGGCTCTCTAGCAACTGACAACAAACATTTGGACCCAGCCTTTACTGGGTGGGGAAATTGTAAGAGCATCTTTCTCACAGTAACCAGTGGCCTGCTGTCATTTCCCTGATGTGGTAGTCAGAGCCTTTAATGGCTGTACATCTCTCAACATCTTCTTAGTTACAAAGTTCCTGGTATTAATTTCTCTCCTGTATGAAAAGACCCATATATTGCCTATACGGCTGGTTCTCGTGACAAGCCAGAAACTGAATCAACCACTCTTGAGTAACAACCCAGAGGCTTATTATAAAACTATCTTTTTAAGCATATTTCAATTGTGTCATTGTAATTAAATGCATGTAAAGCACTTCACAACCATCCAATGCTTGGGAAAGTTAAAAGGGAGACTTGGCAGATACAGCCTATTCTAATATCTAAGGAGCAACTGAGTTCAGAAACTATTCCTAGAGTATGATAACACAGTTTGGGCTTCTCTGAGGAGTGACATTGGTATCGCCCTTGAGTGAACATGGTAAGCATTCAAAAAGAAGGCAAATGAAAATCTCAAAAATAACATTATGTAGTGTCATGACATCATGTTGGTCAGGTAAATTAGTGAGAATGATGGTGACAGAGAATCTCGTCCAGCAGGAACAGGAGGCAAAACTCTCATGTTCCAGTCATGATGGATTTCCTGGGCCTTTGCTCAGAGTCCGTTTCTTGCTTCCTCTTCTCTGCCCACTTTTGTTGTACTGTTCTTTTGCTGTTATTGTTGTTCTTTATTTTCTGCTTAGTTTTGTGACCTAGGGTAATTCACACCACTATATCAGAGCTGCCTGTGAAAACACATTCCCACAACTTCAAGCTGTAGTTAGTGCTAAATAATGCTTATAAATTAGTTTGGGACCATTATGTAAAAGGTATAAAGCCACTGTATTTCTATTATTATGTTAATTCAAAGACCTTCTGATGGTATAGTTTTGGGCCAAATCCTGCTCTCTTTGCAACTCAGAGCAGGGTAAAAGCTTTTTCAGCCCATGATCATTTTGTACTACTCCCAACTTGCTGAAATATGTTCTGTCCACAGCTGAAGAGTTTCTGGTGAATCCAGCCTGTTTTAAACTAAGAGGGCTTGAGTTTATGACATGGTTATCTGTGCAAATGTGCAGACCTCCATGGTTCAGGGTCACTGTTTTAAACAGTATATCTTCACTCGTACTTGTCTCCAGCTTTCTTAAGTATATTATTTAAGGCATTTTAAACAATGAAATTATTACAGCCACTGCACTCACAACTCATTTTTCTACATTTTTACCTTGAGTGGTATCTTGCACACACTATTCTGTAATAAACAATCCATGACAACAGAGGTTAAGTGAGTTGACAACAGAGATGGGTCTGCTCCAAAACTCCAGCTCTGAATGTATCTGAACTTCAGCAAGTTTAAAGTGCAGTGCAGGGCAATGAAACTCAGCCCTTTGTCAAGTCCTTATTTTCTTGACTTCATGGGTTCCTTTCATTTTCTGTGATACAAATTAGTCCTCACCTCGGCCATTTGCATTTACTTCTCTGAAACACAAGTTTAGCTTGCGCTGGGAGGAGCATCCTGCTAGGACAGAAAAGAGAGCTGGTAGTTCAGAAACAGAGCTGGTGGTTCCTCTTTTTCTTACTGGTTGAAGGGGCACTGTTCTTCTCACTGCCTCTCCTTCCTTCTGCTGGCGCCACAAGATTTCCTCTCCTCTTCCACAGTTCTGCAATTGCTGACACCCTTCGGAGAGCACAGAGCGCCACAGTTTCTGTGTTTGAATAGAAGTGCTTTTCAGTACTTTGGCTCTGAAACACAGGAACCCAAAGAACTCGTACTCTCTGACCTCCTTGCTTTAATATTTTATTTTTTTAAAAATTCTTTAACGTACGCTAACCCCTTGACAATTTCAATGTTTTTCTAGGGAAAAGGGAACAACATTTACCTTGTGAGGAAGCTACAAGGAGCTTAGTAACCTGCATGGCAACAGATTCTCATGAAAAGAGCCTCTCTAGCCTAGCATGAACAGATGAATCTTTCAGAATAAGATACAAGATACAGCATTTTTAGGAGATTAGAGAAGGCCTTGGGCTGATCTGGTAAAAAGAAACTGAAGGCTGACAGGTTACAGCCATTTGGCAAGCCAAATAATAACAATGTGTGGTTCGCTATATGAAATTTCTCCATTTTTAAAAGGAAAAGTCAACCGTGGTCATTATTTCTATGGTTATGATGGCAGTGATGTGATCCATTGGTAGATGCCAACAGGAGCCCTGCTGAGCCTGAGGCATTTTGAGTGAGATTCACTCTGCTGCCACCGTTCCGCTGCGCCCATTGCTCCCGGTGGCACCCCCAAGGTAAGAGCTGTTGCCAGCACTGTGGCTGCAGAGAGGAAGCGCTCAAGCCTGGAGCTGGAGCAGGTGGAGGAGACCTCGCAGGGGCCCGCATTCAAAGCAACCTTGTTAAGCAGCACGCGTCTGCCAGCAGTGGCATGCCCTGTGCATCTCCTCTGTGCATGATCTGACACGCCCAGTGTCAGATCACGTATAGGAGCCAAGATGTGGGTATGCATTCTCAAGTGATGATTCCCTCCGGCCTCCTCCCCTCTCCTGTGATGCAATTACCCGGGAGCCTCGCTGTTCCAGACTTTTGACAGTTCAGAGGTCTGCAAAGGGTTGAGCCAGACTCATTTTGTATTATGGATGAAATACGTCTGGTCAAAAAAAGTCCTATCTGTCTGGAGGATTTTAGAGGCTTGTATCCATCCCCTGCATAAGCAGAATTTCTTCCAATAGATAAGACAGGTTCCTGGCTGGACCAATAAGAGAGGAAAAATCTGAAACAATGAACGGGCTGTTTGTTTGTCAATGAGATGCTTGCTCGTTTTTGCTTGTCTCATTCTGAGGCACTATTTTTCAAGAAATATATTTGCTTTGGCAAGTGCACTTGGGAGCCTTGGCCCGTGTCATCACAGCCACCGTACTCAGCTGAGCCTTTTTGCAGGAGGTTGGCAAGGCAGACCAATGCTCCGTGCCAGGCGCCATAGATGTCACAATATTCTGTTAACTGTCAGTGCATGTAGCAGATGCTACATTTCTGAATATAAACTGCACTGTCCAAGCATGGACAATGTATGGAGGTGGACTACTCAAACAGGACAGAAGAGTGATGTAAAAGCTTTCTCCTGCTGTAGTACTTGCAACCTTCATTCTTTGTCTTCATAGTTCAGTAGGTACAAGGGCTTTGGTGGTACTTTCCAAACTGAGAAGAGGAAGAAAAAATAAAGATCCCCACTCCTCCCAGATAATCTTTAGTTCTTTTTAATCAAAATTCTCCCATGTGGCGGAGTGTAACAACACAAGAGTTATATCCCACTTACAGCCAACCTGAGGATTAAGTAGAACTCAGGTGCTATATAAACCATACCCTGGCTCTGCGCAGAGGGCTGAAATTCACTCAGTATTGTGCTGTGCACAGTCCTTCAGTGAGAAAGTCAATACAAGGAATCAAGACTATACCAGTATTACGATTCTTATGCTATGTATGTATCTGGTTCTACTGTTTTCCCTCTTGGCCCAACAAGTGTTGATACTACAGCAGAGGCAGCTTATCCAGCTAGAAGGTGAGCTGCCTGCAGGACTGGCCTTAGAGAAGACACTGTGAGAAGAAACAGAATATGAGAAACTGTCAGAGCTCAATGGGAATAAGTTGTGTGTCTAAAACTCCCCCCCAGGAAGAACAATACATCTTTCTAGTTTGGAGGACATTTTAGTATAGAGGACTTTACAGCTCAGCTTTGGGAATGTGACTGTTTCAGTGGAGGGCTTTGCATGTCACAGGTGGCCTGTGTCAGTTTCAGTGGCTTTTCACTGGTGTCCAAAAGATGATTTGTGAGTTCTGATACATTGCCTGGAAGTGGCCTCCCATATGTGAGATAATACTTAGTGTTACAGAGAGATAGGACTTTTTGTGTCCTGCATTCCAGTTCACGTGTAACCTTCCACTCTCATTTTTACCTACTTATCAACATATCATTTGGATAGTTTTAAGAAATATAAATGTGCTAGGAGCAGGGAAAGTTCTACTGACTTTTTCCTCTATGACTGCATAATGTCTGCCTTTCTGTGAAGCTGAGTTTAGAAGTTGGATCAGGTGTGCTGGAAGCTCTTCTCCTACCCAGTCTGTTTAAAAACAGGCATAAATGGTGTAAAGAGACTGACCAAAAAAGGCAGAGAACTGGATATGCAGCTTTGAAGTTAGTTCAGGAGAATATCAGAGTCATTCTTTCCATTGTTATTTGAACGCTCTCATTACTGCATGGTACGGTGTATTCTTTGGAAAAGGAGTGCATATGGGGGAACAGATTGGACAGTGTTACAGTCTAAAGTTATTTGCTATTCACTCTGCAAGGTACAACTGAAAACATAATTCACTGCAGTGACTAACTGAAAGGTGCATATTGCTTCTGTACGCATTGGCAAACTGTCCAGCTGCTAGTGTGAGCTCTTCCTTATCCCTGCACACTGGCCCTGATGCACCCAACTGTTCTGAAAGCCTGTGTGGAACTGCAAAAGTCACACATGGAAAAGACTGAGAGGTTATTTGATCTGCCTCCTTAGCAGTGCCAGATTGCACCTTTTCTATTATTCAAGGCATTTTTATTCTCCTTTTTTCTCTCTCTCTGCTGCTGTTTGAAGGTATTAAAACCTGCTATCCACACAGGACTGAATTCGGGTTTTATGTCTAAACCACAATCAGTGTAACAATAGTAGATCTCTGACATGGAAGACTGCTGAACTCAGAGGTGTTCTCCACCAAGTGGAGAACAGAAGGAAAGAAAAGGTTCAGATTTGTACAGGATCCTAAAGCGTGGTGTCTCTCTTCAGAAACAGATACGAGTTTGCATCAAGATTAAATGGAGAAAAGACATTTTAGTTTAGTCACTCCAGATGTGAAAGCCAACTTTTTTTCTGGAAAAATGATAGCTGTAGTGTCTGATCGTCTGATCGTGTGGCCCTGTTGCCTACAATGCGTTCAGTGGAGGCCTGCAATGGCAGCCAGCCTGCACAACCCTTCCTGCAGGCTCCAGCGCCATCCTTTCTTACAGTGCCCGCCTTACTGCAGCAGCAGCCTCCCCACTGTCTCTTTGCCAGGAATGACCACATCAGCTTTTCCCACTGTTCTGTACTAGTGACATGAGGTATCAAAATCCCCTCTCTGCTTTACCTATGAGCCCCAGTAATGTCCTTCCCACACTGCTGTGTTAATGGGTGCCAGATTTCCACACATTATCATGATAATGGATATTCCAATTGTAACCTTTCCACATTGCTCTCCAAGCAGATTTAGATGCCAGCATTGCAGCATGCCCTGCAAGCTGGCCAACTATAAAGAAAGGCAAAGGAATTTAACCTCTCTAGATTTCATGCAAGGCATCCGAACACTCCAACAGAGAGCTGCAAAATAACTCGCTTCCCACTGCTGAGAATAATTATTTGTTAGTTAATGTATAATTGTTTAACTAGGGCCTTTCCCAGCATTAGAAGGAAATTTGAGAGGCAGGTCTTCAGCTGATAGATGCAGGTTTAATGATCTTGTCCCAAGTGCTTGTAAAAGACTAGTGTTGAGACAAGCCCAGAACTAAATGAGGCCTTGCTTATTAAGCAAGGCTGCTGTAGTTGCACTAGACAGCACAGCAGAAGAAAGATATTTCTGACAGTTCTTTTATTCATCTGGCTTAGACATTGCTTATTTTTCACATTTTAATAGTTCTGAGGCAATTATCAGTTCTTTCAGTCAAAATGAAAGTTGCATTGTCATCTGTTTATAATAGACACATATTCAAATAACATACAACACAGTTAACGTCAACTGTCAGGTTCTGGCCACTTCTGTTTAGTGAAAGCAGCACGATTTCTTCAACCCAGATAAGGAAAATGATGTTTTTGGTAGGGCAGAGGCAGCTGTCGTGTGGTCTGTTGTACACATAGCACAGTAACTTCAGCAAGGCAGCCTGAGCCTGTCCACGTGCTGGTGACACAGTGGCAGTAATGCTAGTCTGTACACTCCAGACTACTTTTAGACTTATCTTGGAAACGAGGGGGTGGATGGGTAGGGGGGTGTAGTTTCTGCAGGACACATTTCTGCACTCAAATATGGGCTGTGGTAATCAGATCTCTCTTATGAAAATTAAGGGCTTCAGGCTTCTTGGCATATTGCCAGGACAACCTTAACTTGGGCAAAATGTTGGTGCTCCTCCTTCCCCTGTGAAAATTTCATCACGAAAGATGATGATGCAAATTGCTTTATAGGATCACAGACACACCTTTTATTAACTCTGATTGTCACTGAATTGCAAAAGATTGGGGGTGAGAGTAGGGAGTGAAGCAAGGGTAGTAGATGAGGCAGACCTAAGAGCCAGGCTCCCCAGCCCGTAACTTCTTTATTGTTACAAGTATCCCCATCAGTGAGAGTTCTTGAGCAAAGGCTGCTGACCTGAGTGTTTGCAGATTGGTCCCATTATTTGCATATGCTTCCTTGTTCCAAAGAAATCTTAAACACATGCAAGCAGAGCACTGAATTTTGTGTCCTGACTGAAGCAATGCCATCTGCAGAGTACACCCATCTCCTTACTGACTCAATCTTTTAAAATAAATTAACTACCCCATGTAGTTTTTATTTCCTCCTCCTCCTCCCTTTTTCTTCTTCTCTCTTTGGCAAAAGAAGTATCTAATATTCAAAGGAAATGAGTTGTGAAACCTCTAACAGCCTGCTAACCATTAGTTTCTATAACCCATGTTGGCAATGCAATATTCACTGGGGACCTCTGGCTGGCTCAGATGGTCCTCTTGAGAGAAAGAAGCGGCTAGGGATGTTCACTTCTGGATGCCCTTAGAGAGCACTGCATCACTTCATCTTGATAGGCTCAGTGTTCCCTTCCCCATCCCTCTTCTTCCCCTCTCCCCACCAACTGCTCCAGAGATTTTTGCAGATGTACCAGATCCCCAGGTAGAGTTAGAGGTTGTCTATTATGCTCTCTGCCTTCCCTTAACTCTGATTTCTGCCAGGCTTCTCCCACACCTCACTGCTGGCACCGTTGTGAGTCCAGCCTGAGTTACCAGGACTTCTCCATGAGCTCCTCAAGGAGAGCAGCAAAGTGGACAATTTGAATCTGCTCCCATTCACTCACTGCTTCCTCAGTTTCCCTGGACTTTGTTCCAATTGTGAGACCAACAGGCCATTGGACAGAATGATGAACAGAGCACTGCTGAGGTGCTACACAATAGGATGAAAACCTACAGCATCTAATTTGCTTTACCACTTCAGACATGGGTTATCTTGCAATTGACTGTGACCCTCCACACACATCCCTGAAAAGCCATTGAGAGCCAAGAGCATGGTGCTTACCATGAGACCAGGACCAGTGTAAGATATAACTTGCAGGCAGCTTTTATGCTTACACCAGTGACAAGAGTCTAGCTGTTGACCAAAGCACTAGACCAGGTGGATTTTTTCCTGATGTTCTAACTCAGTCATTTTTGTGCCAGGTTGCCTCCCTGGAGTCATATCTGCTAGTGACCTGGATTTGCTTGCTACTTCTACACTGGGTTTTGGCGTGTGGGAGGCACCACTGGAAGGCAACAAACACTGAGATATGACTTGCCTCCAAACCCTCTTAGTATCTCTCCTGATAATGGTCTAGAAGGGTACAAACCATAAGTTAAAAGCTACAAACAGCTTGCAAGCACTTTACTTGCAGGACAGCTGTGGGTGTTGTGGCTCAGCCTTTGCTGTCTTCTTTCCCAATACCGCACATGATGGAGGAGGGACCACAAAGGACCTGTGAAGGTAGACTATGCCAGGAACTCTTGTATTCTTACAAAACTCCTTTAAGCATAGAAGGAAGAGGCACATGCCTGGAGACAGTGTGGGCTGTGACCCTTCTTTCACTCAAGGACACTGAGCACAAAAGCAACTAGTATCCATAGCAAAATATTATTTGAAATTCATGCTCCTTTAACTGAATGTAGCCAATTTTCTTGCTTGCTTACTCGATCTTTTTTTCCTCCAGATAAGTGGAGGAAAATAATAATCTTGCAAGCTGTTGCTGCAGGATTTGGAACAGGAGAATAGGTGATAAGAATATGATCCTTTTCGATGTTTTTAGGATGTATAGCTGTCCTCATTTATTATCCACAAGACTCTATTCACTCAAGAGGGAAAAAAAAAAGCTATCAACATTCTCTCTGCCTTTCCCTCTGCCAAAATTAATGCGGTGACTTTGTTTCTATAAAGGGAAGAGGTAGGTGGGAACAGCTCTTCAGTCATGTTCACTAACAAAACATGAGCACTACATGCCGGGCATAGAAGGGAGCCCGATGTGGGTGTGGAACTGCCCAGTCACACACAAGGCCCTCCCTTGCACAACCTGACGCAGAGACATGCAGTTATGCCACCCAACTGGGAGACGGGGGAGGCCAACAGCTCCTTGAATTCTCCTGTAATCTGCCCTGTCACATTCAGGGAGATGCCGTAACACTGGAGAAGACTTTTGCACTATGTGACATGAGATTGATAAAAGTTAATTTAAACTGGTTTGGGAGACAAGTCTCAGAGCAGTGTGCAGACATTCATCCATATTACTATATGCAAACAGAATTTAACTCCTTCTTAATGACACAAAAATAAGACTCAACAGTGATGTTTTACATAACAAAATAACAGATTGTTGGATTATTCACTGACTCTGTTACCATGGTGCTCAGCTAGCCTTAAGCACACTATCTAGAATAGTAATGTGCTCCAGGTATCATGATGGTAAAACCCACCCAGTCCAGGACCGACATTGTTCAAGTTGAGGGATTTTGTACAGCTTTACACTGAAGTGTCTAGATCACTGACATGAATGTCAGTGTGAGGGACTATCATAAGTGTTTGGTAGTACTAGTGTTTATCTACAAGACTGAGGCCATGGTGAAGCAGAAAGAGGAGACCAGAATCTGTCTCTGTAAAATATTTAGAAGGACAGGGTTTCATCATCCAGTGACTGCTCTGGATGGCTGAGGAACAAGGTAGTCAAGGAAATACAGGCAGAAAAAATGTTGAAATACGTGGACTTCCTGATGAAGACATTTCTCTTGAACACTGCAGGTATCTCAGTGAAAAACAGATGATCCAAATGCATATTTTTCCTTGAACACATTACAGCCATTCCACACAGGTATTGTACTCATCACCAGTTATTCATGACACGGCATGACTAACATCTGTCATGTGGTGTTTGTTCACTCATTATCTGTCCATGGGTGAAGAAGTCTGTTGCAGTGGTATGCAGATTGTTTTGGTAAAGGTTTTTATTCTTTTTTTAATTTTTATTTAGTATATGTTACTGTACGTTCAGGGCACAAAACACACAATGTCTAAATACTTAGGCCAAGAGGTGCGAACAATCCTGTGGAGAACTTTCTACAAATGTCTCATAAAATTCTGCATCATCTGCAGACCAGCTTTACCCTTTCTGTATGCACTGGACTGTACAAAGAAGCCAAAGTGCTCGTGATGATAGTACACCCCTCAACTTACTTAAAATCATACATGGCTAGATGTATAACACTTGAAAGCAATGTTGGAGGTGCCCAAATTTCAATGGATAGAGAAAAGTGAAAGATGCAGAGTTGACAGACATCATTGAGAACAGATTCATCAACCAGCCGAAAATAGACTTACAAGTGAAAAATGGCACAGGCTTGAAGAGAGGCTCATAGTTCATACTCACTACAACATACGCTCCTTGCCACTACATGACAGGTTTCCTTTGCGCAAATAATGTCTTTTACTTGCTCCATCTAACACATTTTCTGATATTTATTCATTCATTTCAAGCTGCTCTAGGAAACATCTGTACAGCAAATGTGTCTTAGACATACAGCTTGGATGAAAGAGATTTCCTTTTGGACTGGACTGCCTGAAATAATGACCTATGCAAATAATATAAATGATTGATACTTGCGGTATAGCTCACCACAGTGCTATCTGCTGTTTCTCTCTTGATTTTTTAATGAGATTTTAAAGCCTTTGAGTGTATAACCCCAGCCTTTTCATTAACTTAGCTAGCATGAAAAGCTGTGGGGCCTATGTGGCAGGTGCTGTGGGTTAACAATAGGGGTACTGTTTAATCCAAGGGAAACAG
The DNA here is from genome assembly GCF_011004875.1 of Balearica regulorum gibbericeps. Taxonomy (NCBI): domain Eukaryota; kingdom Metazoa; phylum Chordata; class Aves; order Gruiformes; family Gruidae; genus Balearica; species Balearica regulorum. The sequence goes on along the minus strand of NC_046186.1, from coordinate 93,597,846 downwards.
GGAGTAGAAAAGGGCCGTGAATGGAAGGATATGGGATCTTTTATGAGGTCAGGAGAAGCATTTTGGATCAGGAGGTGCAAAGAGAGGCCAGCTACAGAAAACATTCATTCTTGCCACGCTCACTTGGACAGCAGCATGAAATTATGCCTTGTAACTTGTTCCGCAAAAGACAAAGGAATCAAAGTGAAATATCTAAATACAAGGAAGTTGTTGATACTCAGAGGATCACCTCTACTTGTAGGAGTAGTTGGCTAAGGTTCCCTGGGGAATAAACTATTCTTCTGGGTGGTGTTCCTTACCAGGCTCACCTCTTTGAAACTCAGAGAAACACAAGGAGACAGTCTAACAAGTGCAATAGCATTTCAACACAGGGAAAAAAAAGGTATGTGATTTACAGGTTTGTTTGTTTTTAAACACTGAGTCAGTTACTGAGAGCACTAATTATGCTATCAGGGTTGGGAGTTTAGAGTGGAAAGTAGAAATGTTGAATCAAAATTGCAAAAAAAACCTTTCTATAAAACGCCTGAAAGTGGTTTTGCTCTCATCTGTGCTTTATAATTGCAGTAGGTTCAGGGTCATTGGTGTCACTCCTTGTGCCTTTAAGATAGTGTTTCAATGGTATAAATGGGCCTTTAGAGACTTAGAGACAGATGGAGAAGAGTACAGTTTCAAAATTTAATCAAATACCTTCCAGTTACGAGGCACAGATGTTCAGGGTCAGGAACACACAAGTGTAATATTGCTATAACGTGTCAGGCTACTGACGCTGCTGTTGGAATAACCTAACCATTTGCAGGTGACTCAGAAGAAGGTGCGAGAGCACCAAAAGGAAAATTATATCCTAGTTTGCCTATGGGAAGAGTTCTTCCTCAATACTTTCAGTCAGTTGCCATTAGTATTTACATACCTTACAGTTTTTAACTTTAATTTTAAATTGGTGAGGCAATGATGGATGCTTACATTATTCATTTACGTAGCCAATGGCTTTTCAAGTTTTGCAAAGCTCTTGGGCCAAGTGATAACACCTGGGAATAATTTTCATGTAGTAATTATGCATCATGAAATTCTTCTTTGCCTTTTAATTAAAAGTTCTGCCTTACAACTTCATGAAACTTCCCTCATTTTTGCCTTAATAAAAAAAAGGTTACTGTAGATTCTCTATGACACTCATTATTTTTTAAATGTTTATTATGATGCCTTCTACTTGATTTCTCCTCTAGCATGTATAAATGCTTTTTTTTTTTTACTACTACATTTTGGCAATCTTTTTCTTTTCTTAATGTTTCCTTTACATAACTGGGGAATCCCATGCAAAGGCAGCAATGCTGATCATGTAACATGCTTGTGGATTTTGTGGTTTTTCCAGTCGTACTTCTAGGCTGCCAGGAACCTCTTGCAGTTGTATTTTCACTGAGCACTATACACAGTAGTAGGAAGAACTGCTTAAGGGCCATATAATTTTCTGTGGGCAGTCTCATAAGAGCATCCCTTGGGCATGATTCAAAGTTTTACAGATAGGTGTCTGGATACCTCCTAACCAAGGCAGTTCCTTTGCCTTCCACGTGCTCTTCTTTTTATTTTCTCGTATTCCGTAGCATATTTTCCAGTTGTTTCCTTCCTCTTTCCCATTCTCCTCCATTCTCCCTCCTCCTGTTTCAACTGTGTCTGCATGAGAAATTTCAGCTGGCTCGTCTCAGCCCTTTGGTGTGTGGACTCCAGCTGACATACCCATACATCCCAAAATCCTTAGTGTTGATGCAGTTGATATGGACAAGTCTGTATTTTTCAGTGTTTTCTTCCTACTGGGGGAGGCAAGGTGGCTGAGGAAGGCAGAAAATAAGTTATCCCTACAAAAACAGTGCTTCTAAGATAAACCATGTCCACACCATAAGCCCTTTGCCATGGTGCATAACATGTCACCCTAACCTGTCACTGACTTGCTCTTTCCCTGACCCCATTTCCAGCCCCATTCATTCAAATCAGTTGGGTTGCCTTCCTTCTGCCTTGAAATGCGAACATGGAGGAGTGTGCACTTGTGTGTGGCTGTAAGCAGCTCCCGGGAAGGGCTCCATGAACACGGTGAGCTTTGAGAGAGCTTCTGCCCAGATGGGTTTCTGAGCATCTTGTGGAAAATAACTAACTGGGGTCTCTCCCTCACTCCCAAACTGGCAGGCACACAGATGGGCGCGTATAGGAACATTTATTATTGAATGTACAAAATTAATGAAGGGAGGGAGATGCAGTTCTTGCTGGGAAGGCTCTGTAATGCACGTGTGTGGACAACATCTTGGGGAAGAAGTGAAACCTGCCGACAGCCCTCCTTTTCTCCTCAGAGCTCCTGCTCGCCTTTCCCCTGCACTTCGTTGGAGCCAGGAAAGGCAGCTCTCGTTTCACAGCCTTCCAGTGTCGAAAACGAGACACTCCCGCTGAACCTGGCTGCACGAGGGAAAAAGTAAAGTAAAAATGAGGGGCGTTACCCCTTCTTCCCTTGACTCAAGGAAAAATACGGCAGGGAAAACACGGCTCTGGGCGCAGGGACCACCCCTGCTGGGGGGGAAGGCGCCCGGGGCCGGACTCACCTCAGCGGCCCCCACTCTCGCTCCCAACGGCCGCGCGGGCAGGGCGGGAAGAGGGGAGGTCGCGGCCCCGCTCCCCTTCCCCCAGGCGGCCCCTCACGGGCGGGCGATGGCCAGACCCAACCGCCGCTCGCTCGCCCGCCCCGCGGGGACTGTCCGCCCCTCACCCGGCGGGCCCGGGAGCACCCGGGGGCACTCCGCCGGCTTTTCCCCCGGCGGCAGCCCCGCGTGCGCGGGCCGGTGGGGGGAGGAAGCGGGGGGGGGGAACCAAATTCAAATCGCTGCTGAGGAGGGTGGGGAGAAAACTGGGGGAAGGAGGTAGCTGGGGTGAGCGGAGCGGAGGAGGGAGGAAGGAAAGGAGGGAGGAGGAGAAGAAGAGAGTGGGAGGGGAGTGTGGAAGACTCTAAGGGAAGCTGCAGAGGCCGGGAGAGGAGGCACGGCGGACGGTGGGGGAAGGCAGAGGTGTCAGGGGAAGGACAGGGCGGTTTACAGGCACCCACGGCTGCTGCGCGGGGCAGCCGCCCCGGCCCGCCCGCCGCGCTCCGCCCGCCTTCCCTCCCTCCCGCCGGCACCATGGTGGACAGGGGCCCCTTGCTGACCTCGGCCATCATTTTCTACCTGTCCATCGGGGCAGCGATCTTCGAGGTGCTGGAGGAGCCGCACTGGCGCTCGGCTACCGACGACTACAAGCGGCAGAAGACGGAGCTGCTCAAGCAGTTCCCTTGCCTGGGCCAAGAGGGGCTGGACAAGATCCTGCAGGTACAGCGGGCGCCGCCGGGGCGGGGGCTGGGGCTGGGGGGTGCCGGGTGGCGGTGGCGGGCGGCGGCAGCAGGTGCTGCCGGGCGCCCCGGAGCGGAAAATACCGCGCCTTTGGGCGGGCGGGAGGAGTGCTGCCGGGGCTGCAAAGCCAGTCGGCTTCCCGGGACAACCCGACCGTAGCTGTGTCTTCACAAAGCCCGGTGCCTAAAAACTGTCCCTCGAGCGGGAGCGCGGGGAAAGCTCTTAATTGTTCTTAACTACTTAATGATAGAGTGATTAAATGGGTCCGCGTTGCCCCCCCCCCCCCCAAAGTGATAAAGGAGCTCGGGGTTGATTTCGGTTTTAGCTGGCTGGTACTGAGGACAGGAGGAGTTCCCGCAGGCAGTGTGCTCCCGCAAGCCCGTCTGCTGCTAAACCCAGTAGCCGTGAATGCAACTCTTGTTTTAGAACCCAGGGTGGTTTCTTCTGCCTCAATGGATGTTGTGTTATGAGGTAGGGAGGGTGAAGCCAAGCGTCTTGATCCTCTGCTGTTTGGTTTGATTTCATTCCCGTCCTCTTCTATTTTTCGTGCTGAATACTCTCGTTGTGAGGAAAACTTGTCTGGGGGTCCGAATGCGGGTCCCGGAGGTCAATAGGGGTAACCGAGGGCAAGGCTGAATGCCTCGCACGGAGGGATGCTTGCAACTCCTAGGCTGTTATTTTTACTTTAGGAGAATGACTTCTTTTCAGGCCATAAGGAGTTGATGATCGTCCTATCTCGCTCATCTTGCAGAATGCCTCTTCAAAGCTAATTATTTGTCAATAGCATGTATGAAATAATGGAGCAGTACATACTTGGTTAGTGCCTTTTTATGGACGTCGTGTCCATTAAAAAGTGGTGGCAAGCAATGGTGAACCATGAAAACTAGGCTGTCCAGATATGTGGGACTCCCAGTGGTGAGAATGAGTCATTTGGGTGTTTATTTCAGAAATGTTTATATTGACTAGATCTGCTGGTCATTATGTTTTGGATTTTTTTTTTTAATTTTGCTCTTAAATTCACTAAAAGTCTACTAAAATGCTGAAATACAGAAGACTGGGAAAATGGCTCATTAGTTTTGTTGGTGTAATTGATACTGTGCAAGCTTAAAAGATGATATGGTTCTTGATCCTAAAAGTTTGTGGTTTAAATTCTCTTTCTTCAGTTGGTGACTGCTTTCTGTTTGCTTCAGATAGCAGAGCTTTCTGGTGGTAGTGTCCTTATTGTTACCATCTTAGTACCCCATTAAATACGTGCTTGTGGTATACAGTGGAATGGGTGGATGGAGGCTTGAAACTTTAAAGGGATGTTGGAAAATTAAAGACATGCTATGTTTTTTGAGTATACTTTTGCTGTTCAGGAATCTTACTGAAATCTTACTCTAGGCTATATCCCAAACTTGTTTTAAAATCCTCAAGAAAAAAACCCTTATTTGGATTGGGATGCGCATTGAGCCTGGCATGTTTAACTTGTTGTAGACATAATGCAGAATCTAGATTCTGGCTAAATTTAGGATGAAATTCATGTTGGTATGAGAGAATCATTAGTTGTTGTGGTTTTGGGTTTGGTTTTTTTTTTTAATGATCCTTATCATAATCCTGAAGTGGCAGAAAGATTTTATTTTTTTTTCCCTTAAAACACAAAATGACAATGAAATATCCTCTAGAATGAGGATGGGTGCAGAAGCAGTGAGGAGAAAAGCAAGCAGTATAAGGTGAGCTATGGCCAGATCACAATATTTGGTTTGAGTATCTCTCCCCAGCACAATGTGGAGGGCCTTCCCTCTTCAGTGCATATTAGTTCCTGGTGATATTCTCATATTCATGTGATTTCAGTTTTGCCTCTGTACTACTTCCAATCATACCTTACTTTCCGTGTCCAGTCTTGCTGTCTTGATGATCCCTCATAGATATTCTGTTGTTGTCTTAAGCTCAGGTTAGCTAAAATGTAAGTCTTACCTTGCTCTTATTTCACTCTTACTGGTAACTGGAAGCTTCACTGCCTGTTTTCTTTCAGACTTGTAGTTTTGTTCCTGTTCTTATTCAACTTCTATGTAAGAAGTGGTGGTAAGAAGGGGAGTGGTATCTCTTACAGAGGAGGATGACAGGGTGAAATCTAGCCCACTTGAAGCTAACTGGAGTGGGGGGAATCATGTAAGGGCATCAGGATTTCATCCCAAATAAGCTGTAAAGTATATCAGAAATAATCCTTGTAGTTGTCCTTTCTTGACCGCTATCCATGCTGCTTCTGTTGGGTTCTGGTGAATCTTTAAAACATTACTACATCTGTTCTCTTTCAGCAAATCCTGTTCATCCTGTTCTCGTATTAAACCTCAAAATTTATTCTCTTACAATATATCCAGAATGTTGTTTGAAAACATGTGTTTCCCCCCTTCCCCATGGTGCCCTCCCCCCCTCCCCAATCCTCATCTCTGTTTTATTCATCTGAGCCTCTTCCATGGATTCCCTGAATTTGTGCTTGGGATTTTGCATGATTTGACTAATTGTTCTGCTCTTGTCTCTTTTTTTTAAGTCCCTTCAGTCTTCATCTTGGAGCCTTTTCTCTCACTCTGCTTGCGGTCCCTGCTTACACTCATGACTCTACAGAGCCACATTTAGCTTTGTTACTACTTCACTGATATTTTTTTTTTTAATATCACCATTTAAAACACACCGGATAAAGTTCTTCCACAAATATCACCAACTATAGAGTTTTAAATCAATAATAGAATGTCCTGAGTTGGAAGGGACCTATAAGGATCATCGAGTCCAACTCCTGGCTCCACACAGGACCAGCCGAATTAGACCATATGACTGAGAGCATTATTCACATGCTTCTTGAACTCAGTCAAGGTCGGTGCTGTGACCATGTCTCTGGGGACCCTGTTCCAGTGCTCAACCACCCTCTCAATGAAGAACCTTTTCCTAATATCCAACCTAAACCTCCCCTGTCACAGCTTCATTCTGTTCCCATGGGTTCTATCACTGGTCACCAGAGGGAGGAGATCAGTGCCTGCCCCTTTGCTCCCCCTCGTGAGGAAGTTGTAGGCCGCGATGAGGTCTCCCCTCAGTCTTTTCTTCTCTAGGCTGAACAAACCAAGGGACTTCAGCCTCTCTTTATATGTCTTCCCCTCTAGACCCTTCACCATCTTTTTTGCCCTCCTTTGGACACTCTCCAATAGTTTTATGTCCTTTTTGTACTGTGGTGCCCAAAACTGCACGCAGTACTCGAGGTGAGGCCGCACTTTCCTAGACCGGCTAGCAATGCCGTGCTTGATGCACCCCAGGATATGGTTGGCCTTCCTGGCAGCCTGGGCACACTGTTGACTCATATTCAACTTGCTGTTGACCAAGACCCCCAAGTTCCTTTCAGCACGGCTGGTCTCCAGTGTCTCATCGCCCAGTCTGTATGTATAGCCAGGGTTGCCCCTTCCCAGGTGCAGAATCTGGCGCTTGCCCTTGTTAAACCTCATGCAGCTAGTGATTGCCCAGTTCTCCAATCTGTCTAGATCTCTCTGCAAGGCCTTTCCACCCTCGACGGAATCAACAGCTCCTCCCAATTTGGTGTCATCTGCAAACTTGCTCATGAGACCTTCTAATCCTACATCCAAGTCATTTATGAAAACGTGATTGTTAGCAAAATGCAAGGATGCCAAGAAATGCTCAAATTGAACTAACAGTACCAATTTTGTTTCCCGAAGCATCCTGAAAGCTGACAAGGACTGACTTATTCAGAGACAGATCTCTCTGCTGCCCTCGTTCCCTGCTGGGGTCAGCTGTTGTGTTCGTCTGAGCCTAATGTTACCTGTAAGTGCAATGGAAACTGTGTTGAATGGCTACAAAGTTAGATCTCTAGTGCCATCTTAACATACTTGTCTTTTTAAGTGATTATCAGCACAGACTTTTCAATTCACATACAGACAGGTATTTCTGTACCAAGAGTTTAAGTGATTATTAAGTGGGCTGTATTAGGTCTAGTATTGTCTAAAGCTTATATTGTGTAATAAAGATTTCAGAACACATTACAGTAGAAATATGCTGCAATAAATGTTTATCAAAATGTGTTTAATGCACATTCATGAAACTTGCAAGCTGTGTTTTGTAGGATATGGTAGAAAGCATTTTTCTCCAATGCTAACTGAGAAATGCCTAAAAATTAACATGTTTAAAAACAGCTTTTAGAAGTATCTTATGTGAAGAATCCTTTTGCTTTTGATTATTATCAATACCATATTACTTATTGTAACTATAAGGGGTAAAGAAAGTATTTAAACTCTTCTTGGACTAATGCTACTTAGAACCTGATGTTAAAGGTGACTCACTCTGGACAGTGTATAGGCTGGTTGCTGCCTGCCCGTGCTCTTCTGGGTGAAGCCAATTGCTAAAATGAAAATGAGATGCTTCATGCAACAATTTATGTAGGCCTCCAAAGACACTCAACCACAACCATGTGTTGACACAAGGAACTATGTAATCTCTTCTCACTATGTACAGTTACCTTGGAATAGCAATGTCTCATAACACTATGGAATATCTACAAAAATAAACATTTTTAATAGTGATATAAATGTGCCATGTTTATCAGCTGTAGGATCTTAAAAGTAGTGTAACACCTCTCTCTGTTGATAAAAGCCTATGGCTTGTCTTTGCCACTTGCTGCTGTGGCCCGAAGTCCTAGGACTCTTCAGGAAGAGGGAGAAGGCTGAGATCCACAGTAATGGCAACCTTCGCCTACCCTGCAGGAGTGAGTTTTGGAGATAGAAGGAAATGTCAGACAATTCAGTCATTTCTCTCTTCTCCAGTTCCTTACTTTTACTCTTTATTGCTCCATCCTGATTGTGAAACATCAGTTTGATGATAAAGGAGCTTTTCATGCAAGGAGGAGCCCTCTTGACCCTCAAGTCACTATTCACATGAGCAAAGGTTTGCAACACTGCGCTGCATCTTATTTACTGGGAAATCTCTTTTACTGGCCCACCAATCGTCAAAACTTAAATGCTTCCCATTGATAAGCATCAGGCTGGTGAAAAGAAAGGGAAGAATTTGAAGATGAGTGAAAATGGTTAGTTTCAAAGCAGAGCAATAGCTGGCTCCATTTAGGAGAAGCAGACAAACACACTGAGTATGAGAACAAACAATTGAGGTCTTTATTTGAAAAGTATACAAGACTCTAAACAGGCCTGAGAGAGAACTTTAGAAACCTAAATGTTTAGACTTAAAGCCCAGTGCTGTGAACAAACATTTAGAAGACTTTTAAGGAGAGCTTCTGCTAGGGTATACATGATACACAGGAGGATTATGCTAAAAGAAATAACAGTTAAGTGGCTTAATAGTAGTTTCTCCCCCCCCCTTTTTTTTTTAAAGCCAGGATGTTGTCTTCGCTCACAAATACCAACAGGTGCATTTACAGGTTTTTGGTTTGTGTTTGAGGATGCTGTGAAGTTTGCTTCTAGTTCTTGGCCTTTGTCAGTTTTGTTACAAAACTTTAAAAACATTCTCTGATTCTGAGCACTGTTTCCCACAATGCTTTACTTCCAAGCTGGTATCTCAACGTTTAAACCTATGATGTGCAATACTCTTGAGAGAGTTTGCAAACTATAGTTTTCTTAAAAACTTGAGCTAGGTTTTAAATGCTTTTCATTAATTCAACACTAAATAAAGAGATTATGGCTTTTGCTTATGCTTTATAGAGTGATTTGTTTTCAACGTAAAGTTAATAAGGGTGTATTTTTCATAATCTTTCACTTTCCCTGTGCTCATCAGGAGGTGCAGAAATGAGGTCCTAGACTACTAGGGGTTGGTTGGTTGGTCGGTCGATCTTTAACTTCCTGATCCCTTCTGTCTAAGGTATTGAAGATGGGGGAGACAGATAGGAGAATGAGTTCCTTAGTTGGAATACCAGGTGAGCTGTCCCTTTCAAGAATAAGACTTTTGCATGGGCTGAACAAAGTAAAGCTGAGAAGCTCTCAGACGAGGACAAATGAATGCTAATGAAAAATCTTTAACTGCAAAATTAATTAATTAACATCTAATACCTGTCATATAAAAACTTGACAAAGCAAATTAAGACTTATGCCTGAGAAATAGGTATTGCTAGATTTTTCAAATGTATATCTTCTATTATGTACCCTCTACGTTCAGCAGGGATGGAATGGGTTGAAAATGTAGGACCGCTGTCCACAGTGCTCTGTGGCACCTCAGACTGCAACATTAGGAAAGGAAAACTGAGGATAGGCAGTACTATGTTACTCTACAGCTTTTCTCTGTGTTTCTACATGCAAAATCATACATAAGCAAGCATACTTTTCTGTTGTGGTTTTTTTTTTTCTTTCTTTTTCCCTGTTTAACGATTAAATTGTTTGAACTTTCTTGGAACATAGTTAAACAAAGCTACTAATGCATACACTGCAACTCTCTCTGCTGATGGAGCAATAGCAATTGATCAGAAGTTATAACTTTCCTGCTGTGGGCTTTTCCTTTTTCCTGCTATGGACTTAATCCTTGAGCACTTGTAGTATGTTGTCCTGTTACTTTAGGACAGAATGTTTGGATTACCTGACATGTTACCTTCTGCTACCAGGTGTGTTTTCTGGCAAACTCGGCTCTGGAGACCATGGCATGCAAGAAGATTTGCAGGTTATCAACAGCTTGTTGTCTCAAAAGATCTTGTAACCTCTGCTTTGGTTCATACTGAATATATTGTTATCGCAAGATACCTTCTGTAATCGGTGAAGTTACAGTGTAATGATGACTTTCTACAGATTTCCTTTTTAAAAGTAAATTGTTGTTTTTGCTATTAATACTAATTAAACAAACTGAAATGTTTTGCTTTTCTCTGAATGCTGTTGACCTTCAGAGCAATAACATTTCATGCTGGTACTGCAAGTAGATGTCAACATAATAACATACTACAGGCTGGATTGCAAGTGGCAGTTAATAGTCTGATTAGCTGGGGAGAAAGTGAGAATGGTTTTGTGCTTTGGTGCTATAGACCTGCTGATGACAGTGCCTGCACTTGCAGGATTTTATTTTGTACTGGCTCTTGTATGATCCTATAGATTGAATGCCTATGAGCAAGTAGTTCAGTTTCTTTGAGTGTGTCTTTAGGTTTTGTTTAGTCCACAGTGAGTTCAGCTCATAAGCTCAGTCTGCTGGGTAATAAAAAAATCCAGAAAAACCCCAAGCCATCTATGGTAACAGGGGTGAACTGGAAGAGTTGCACTCTTCATCTAAATTAAAATGCCACTGTAGTCACACCTGAAGCTCTTTATGGTGCTACAGACATCCTTAGGAAAGCCACACTTAGAGGCAGATTGAACCCCTAAAATATGACATGCAATACAGACTCTGCATTTTTACTAGCTCTATTTATTGAGGGGATGGTTTGAAGACATAACTTTGTCTTTATTTTCTGTCTTTGTTCTGATTCAAGTTCCTCAACAGCACTGACAGCTCTAGTGTTACTAGATTTTTTTTCTTTAAAACACCAAGTTCTTTAGCGGAGAACTTCGAGTTGGTAGTTTGTTTTCTGTGTCCACCCATCTTAATTTATCATGTCTTTATATTAGAGGTCTTAGATATTACTGTGTTAATTATGTACTTATCAACATTTTAATCACAGACAGGAGAGATCCCTCCTAGGCATGATCTTCCCTAGCAGCTCTATGTACAGTTAAATCAGTAAGAAAGTTATAATATTTTTTTAAATTTTTTTGCATTGTGTTTTGTGAACTCTGGTGGATCAAAGGCACTGCTAGGTGCAAAGTAGCTTCTGGAATGTTTTAAACTCAAACCTCACACACTGTTTTTTTCTTTTAAGAGAAAGAAATTAGTGATGAAAAGAGAGTAGAAAACTAATAATAGGTTGTGTATCGTAGCCTCTGAATCTGAAATCAACTTCCTTTTCTAACAATATGTGTATCTGTAGTGTTTCTTGTGATGGACCTGTTTTTAAACCCCTGTTGTGGGACCGATTGCTACAGATTAGCCCATCTGTAGGACTATATGTCTACCTTTTCATTAAGGCAGAAACAGATTGTGACTGAGCAAAGTGGCAAATACTAAATTAACTTTGTTCAGTGCTGTCTTACAAATATTGTGTAAGCAGGTTTCAACTGCTGAGAAACAAAACCCAGACCTGTGTGTCTGAGGTTGCAACAGGTGCAAAAAAGTCCCAGTTGGACCTATCATAGGTCTCTCAACTCTGATCCTTCTGAACAACAAAGGTGTTAGTTATTTAACATTAATTTGGACTCCAAAGTAAGTTATAAGATTGTCAGATAATGGCAGCTAAGGAGAGATAGCTAATGGAACTTGAAGATAATTCTGCAAAGGATTGTGAAGGTCCTGAGGTAGAAAGCATAGTTAGATATAATACAGGTTTTTTGGTGGCTTGGCTAAAATATCAAATTTGTCAGTCATGACTTCTGTGTGTGACTTCCAAATGCTCATATCGCTGCTCCTCTTTTTACTCCCTTGGAGTGGGTTGGCAGTAGAAAAGCTTTGGAGGAAAGTCGCTCAAGAATCATGTGTGGTCCCCTGCTAGAGTAGCAGCAGCTGTAAGTACATTTGTTCTGGCCTGGGAGGCTGATGAGTCTCCTCCAGGCACCAAAGAAACAGGGGAGGTGTTTGGAGCCAAGCAGCTGTACAAAGTGAAGGGGTCTAATCAAACTCAGTGGTGGTACCGATTTCTCTGATGGCTTTGTTTGCAGCAATCTGGCTGGAACCCTCACCCTACTGCATGCTCAGCTGTTACAGTTGCTGCTAACCAGCTTCACAGACTGTAATGCAAATATGTTAAAATCAAGTTAAATAGTTGAACTATGATAACTTGCCAATTAAATTAGAATTTCAACCTTCAGGACTGAGTGAGTGGTGTGTACGTGACTGCAGAATGACAGAGGGCAGTTCTGTAATCAATGCTTGCCTTGTTGGCACAAGGGTTTTTGAAGCGCACTGGAGTTTATGCTTAGAAAATCACTCTTTCTTATTGGTATCAGTGCACTCTGAAAGCTTTTCACCTGTGTCACTATCAATTTGCCCTTTTAAAGTAATACTTGCATGTTTCCAACTTAATTTTTTTTATGACTTTTGGGGTAGAAGGCAAGAGAAGGGAGAGAAAGAATGAAAAACTTTGAAGTTGCTTCTGTTGTAGCAGCAAAACTAGTGGCTAACTTTAATTGTGTCTCTACGTAATTTGTTACAGTAGCATTAGATTTTGAAGGCAGTATCTTAGCTGCATTGCAACTGTAGGATAACCGTGCTTTTTCATGAAGTTGCTACATAGACAGCTTTAGGACCTTGCTGAGACAACTTGATTAATGAAATGAGCGTAGTTGTCTTTAAGAGAAGTAAAATACAGTTTACACTCTGAGGTTGCTTTGGCTTTATTTGCATGTGTTTTAAGAATGCTTGCTCAGATCTGCTACAATTAGACAGTTGGTCATTTGGACAGATGTCCCCACAGCTGCCTCCTGCTTCTTGTTTTTTACTAGCAGAGAAACACTGTGGTTAAAGTAGTTTTACACTAGGCGTTGACTAGGTGCTTTCAGCTGAATTCTGTGCATCTTTCTTAGGAAAACAGGAAAACAGTCTCACGTATTTGAGGTAACTGCAGCTCTTCTGTGGTTTTGATGACTTTCTATGTATCTTGTATGTCAAGCAGCTTTTAAGCTTGAGGGTTCTTTATTTAGCAATGTGCAAGTGCTTCCTCTGTCTCGGCTTCTAAGAAGGTATAGATGGCTGCTGAATGGCTAGAGATGTCAGTTGCAGGAAATCCAGGCTAGGAAGGAAAAGTGTGACAAACGGAAGGCAGCAACTGCAGTGCTTCTGCCAGCTGATCCCTCTTCCCTTTAATGCAGAAGCAAGAAGACAGCAGAGTGGTTTGGCTTTCATACATCCTCAGGGATGAGACAGTTGAGAAGTGACAGGGCACAGAGTGTGTCAATTACCTGCCACGTGTCTATGCTGTACATTATCCTTTGCCTTCAGCTTGTCTTGTGTTCGATGTTTAGGAGTGACCTGCAAATATAGGGGAAACTTGATGAATGTGGAAGTGTGCACAGTTTGGTAGTCTGAAAGATTTTTTTTTTTAGTTGACTAAATTTACTTTTTTCACTTATTCAGAACACTTTCTACAGGATATATGCAATGACTTGTTTATCATCTTTTTTTTTGCCCAAGAACTAAATGTGATACGGGACTGAAAAGATTATGGAAGAATTATTGAAGCAGTATCTGCTCTGCTTCTGGTCAAAGTTATTGTTGGGAAGCTCTTGGGAAGAAAGCCCCTTTTGTGTACTTAGTAATATAGTGCTGAACATAATAAAATAGCAGAAGATTGTGTTCCAGTGTACATGTTGTGTGTGTAGTTTTTAATGTTATATGATACCTGCAAAAATGGGGTTGGTTTGTATGCTGACACAACTGTGTCTAAGAAATATTCTAATGCATAGGCAGCTCTTACCAGCGAATTGATGCTATTACCAGTCTAATTCACTCACCCAGCGGAAGAAACAAGATAGACTAGATAAATTATGTTATTACAGGTATGAGAGTGTCCAGATTATTTCCCAGTGCACTTACTTGGGTTACTGATCACACTTCTTTCTATTCTGCCATGACTGTGCTGGCAGATGTCTGTATCTGTATTTCAAAACATTTGTTCAGAGCAGCCTCCTCTCCTTCCTCAATCCTCCTCAAATATCTGTCTTCAGCTAAGGTAGCGTTGAAGGGAATTGTAGTAAGTAACATAACAAAATTTTGTTTCAGCTTAAGCCCTGGATAAAAGCTAAATACATAGTAACAGAAATCTCAAAACAAATAGCATTTCTATGGCAGGTTTTTCTCCCTTGTTACTCCTCTTAACATAAACCCATCACCTTGCTATTCATACAAAACATCCTGTCTGTGTTGACATTGGAAATCTGCCTTTCTTCGTCTCCTCCTCCTGCTTCTGATGGACCGACACAGGGATACTAGCATGGTTGAGGTTATGTAAAGTTTTTTCATTGGCCCTGGAAACTGTTTGGCCTAACAAGGTGAGTTAGTAAAGGCTCTACTCCAAAGAGTTAATAGCCAACAATGTGACTCTCTTGCTCCTGTTCTGTAGTTCAAAAGTCTGCTTGATTAAAAATGTGGCTACACTTAGTACTCTGCTCCACCCAAGTCTAATCACTTTTAGTTTTGTTTCATTGATTTGATGCCATTGGGATAAATAAGATTTTTAATGTAGCGTGTGTAAGCTCACTGAACTGTCAGACAAGTAACAGTTGTTTTACCAGGACCTGCCTTTTTTTTTTTCTTGTTTCTCCTGAAGATAAGTTGTTAAATAGAAAATGAGATGTGTGATGCTACTAGCACACTTTGGCAGCAGCTTCTAATTTGTCTTCAGAGAAGACAGACTTTTAATGTTGTATTGAAATTTGGGGATGAAATACAAAAATGCTTGTGAAATCAAAAGTCTATAATACTTTGTCCTAGCTACTAAGAAACAAACTCCAAACAATTTTTAGGGTGTTCTAACAAAGTGACTTTCTGTAAATTTCTTAATATGAAGCATGGTTTTATGCATGGCTATAAATGGGAGAGAGCATAATATGCTGCTTAATGCAATGTTACTTTATGCTGCAATTCATTCACTGAGTTGAAAAGCTTATTTATGCCTCTAAGTTGTCATGCTTAGATCACCTGTGATTTGACTTGTCCTAATGAACTATTCTTATACACTGAAAGCATGGGGTGGGGAATGGGGAAACTCAGCTTCCCCTTTTACTTCTCCTGTGTAGTGTCAAGGCTCTTCTGTCCAAATATTCCAGTTTATACCATTTTATGGGTGGGTGGAAATCTGCAAAGATTAACTAGATTGCTCAGTTGCTGCTCCAGGTCTTGAAGCCTTGTTTGAATAAGGGGAAAAAAAATTGCAACACTTCAAAGATTTGGTCCAACCCCTCCCCATCTAGTAAATTAATCTCAGTAAACTGTTTTTATTGACACTAGGATTGTTTTGGTTTAATTTAAATCTACTTAAATCAATTGCAGTGAAACTGAAATATATTGTTTTGGAAACTAAACTGCTGCATGGCTTAGCATCTGCTTATGCAATCAGTACCACCTCTGTTGCAATAGTCTGTCTGTTTCTAACCCAACTGGTGTGAGGGCTTGATTAAACTCTTGACTCTTCTGCTTTCACTTTCTTATCTCTAAAATGGGGACAACAGCATTTTTCAAAGCCCTTTTAAAGGGGAGTTGGCTACATTAGCGACCATGTATGTATTCAGATAGGAAGGAAGCCTAATCTGCTATTATAGATT
Source organism: Balearica regulorum gibbericeps (assembly GCF_011004875.1). NCBI lineage: Eukaryota > Metazoa > Chordata > Aves > Gruiformes > Gruidae > Balearica > Balearica regulorum. The sequence goes on along the minus strand of NC_046186.1, from coordinate 93,582,182 downwards.
ATTCAAACGTCTTAATTTCAGCTGATGCAATGTAAAAGTTGTTGAAATTTTTTTTTTTTTTCCATCCAAGGAAGTGTGTTATACACATATTGGCACAGAAGTCCTAAAAACTAAGCTGTATTAATGAAAGCTATGAAATTGTCTGATAGGTTTTCTTTCTGAATGAGAGTAAATGGAGGCCAAAGAAAAGTTGGGGCACTCTGCATCTGCAGAACAGCTGTAGTTCTCATGCAGCAGTAACCTTTAGTTAATTTGTCTTCAGAACATGTCTATGTGGAACTTGGGAAAGTGAAAAGGAAACAGTTCTATAATTGCATTAATCACAAGAGCAAAGGAATGCTGGTAAGGCACTGAATATGCTTTTCATCAAAATAGTTTATTAACTAGTTCATTAAACTGGAATCTAGTTCTGAAATTAATAGGGGAAAAATCCATATCAACTGTTAAATTCTGTAGTCATGATTTGTCAAAGAAAAGCCAGCTGCCTTTTCAAAACTGTTGGTGTTTATGTCCATTGCACGTAAGTGGAAAGGAGAAATAAAATTAAGCAGCATTAGTTCATTCAAGCATAGGGTCTGCAAGTATTACAAATAGGTAAGCCTCAGCGTTCAATTCTGCAGTGACAAAATAGTTCCATTTAACTAATTTGCTGAATTATGAGTTTCACTTATTATTTAACTCTGCAGAAAGCCACAAAAAGGAAATAACCTTGTTGATCTTTTTCCATTAATATCCCTCACATTGTTTGTCCTATGAATTATGACTTATAGGAAAATTAACTGTCCATGCTATACATCATACACAAGCAAGACTTAAACAGTGCATGCTGTAAAAATATTGACATGCCTCCAAGAGGTTAATATCCCTACAAATTAGAACTTTTTTCCAGAGGAAACAGTAACACCTATTTGTACTGCAGAATGGAAGTAGAGCTCCATTTGTTCAAATGTGAGTTGTGGTTTGTTTTTTTTTTTTTTTTATGGGCTCTTACCACCTAAGTCTCACTTCATGTTTCATCCTAAAATAGAAACTATTCCAAAACTTGAGGGTTTATTGCAGAATTAATTCAATCTCTCATTACAATAGTTTACCTTTAGTTGTCTTTTGCACACATCTGGGCTGAGAGGTCACTAATAAAGCATACTCTTAGCTAGTTACTATGGCAAAGAGAAGGAGCAGCAGGGTTGGTAGTGAGGGACAGCAAGGGGTGGTAGTGAGGGGAAACTTAATCATTCAGCTGTAATTGTTCAATTTATAAAAAAACCCCTCAAAATTCACCATGTAGCAGATAGGACTGCTTGATTTCTGATCAAACAGTGGCTTTAAGGTCTTCTGTGTTTTCTCTTAGGGGCTTGATTGCATGCTTGATTTCATTTCTAAGAATGAAAACTGCTGATGTAGCCGCGAGAGAGTTCGTTATTATACAGTAAAGGTACAGAAATAGCAATAAATATTTCCAAAGGCCTGCCTACTCACAGCTTTTCTGTCAAATGACATGAGAAATGCTGGCTTGGCCTCAATTTCCCTTGGCAAGGAAGAAGAGGCATGTGCTTAGGTCCAACTTTGTTTGGACTGAACATCCTTCTTGAATTTACTGCATGAAAACTGAAGCCTCAGACTGGGCATTACTTTCAGTAGAGGTAGTTTGGGAAAGCAATGCGGGTTTCCATGAGGATGGAGAAAAAGGCAAAACACAGAACTTGTTGTAGACTGTGTAATCAATAAGCATTATCCAAATTCTAGCTGGGCAGAGTACAGCAGGCTTCCAAAAGCACATGTACACAATGTGAAGACTTTTTAGAAAACACTTATGTGTCCTTTGACTAAAAATTTTTCAGACAGCCTGTATTTAAAACACTGTTCTGTAAAATAGAGGTTTATAATGGAAAGCTGCAGGGATAAATGTTACTCTTGCTTTGCTTTTTACAAAACAAAAGAATAAAGACCTAGCCTTCTTCACTCCCAGCCTCCTCCCCCAGTTGGGTAGTATTTCTGCTGCAATCCTTGATTAGTGTTCTGTTTCCATTATCATGTGGAATATTTTCATGCAAAATTTGCTTAATCTGAAGAGGCTAGCTCTTGTGTTATGTCTGTAGCTGTAACAGCCATCTGTAAACCTTCAGTAGAACAGCACTCTGTACAAGTAAGGAGTGCAAATTATCATTACAAAATCACTAATCTTGACTTGTACTTCTCTTAAATGTGGGCTTAGATGAAGCTTCACAAATTCAGTAGGGCAATGTGTCCACTCTTAAGAACCACTAGTGTAGTCAGTAAAGGAAATGACATGTATTTTTTGATGCTCGAGCCCTGTTGAAAGATCTTTTTAAACTCTTGTTAGAAGTCTGCCAGGAAAAAATATAAATCAAGCTTATGCTGCAGAAGTTTTGGTGTTCTATTTATCGGTACAGTTGTTTCTTTCCAAGTAATTTGTTTTACTCTTTAGTATTTATCTCTTGCCTACTCTGCATCATGTCAATCCTTGAGGAAGAACTCCTGCATGGTTTTGGTACCACAGAAAATGGTGAAATTGTTTACTCTTTCTCACAACTTCTGTCTGAAGAACTCCTCTCTTACTAAGAGGATTTTACTGTAGGTCAATAATATGTGCCCTCATGCACTATAATTGTAATAAGTATTTCAGATCCAAAATCTTATTTGTAATGTAAATATTTCTACAATGTGGTGTTAAACTAAACCAATCAATCACTATTAAGCTGGATCTTGGTTTAGATAGGGAGGTTCATCTCCACTACCATGCTGAATGCTTTAATTAAAAACTATTGCATAGGTTGAGAACCTGTTTTAATTTAGAGCTTAATTTCATGCTTAGGTTTGGATTTTTTTTGGTTTTGGGGGGTTTTTTGTTGGTTTGTTTGTTTTGTTCTTATACCAACACTGGGTTATGGTTTAAATGGCTTTTACAGTCTTGTGTTGTAGGTTTTGATGTAGTACAAAAGAAAGCAATGCTATCCCTTCTCAGCCTTAATTTTGCAGTACAAATTGCTTTGGCTGACCCATAACAGAATCCTCATTCTTCTAGCCCTTGTCTGCCTCTGTTCCCGTTTCTTGAAAGTGGATGACCAGAATTGTAGAAATCCTCCAAGCTAAGTTTCACCAATGCTTTGCAGAATGACAGCAAGACATCAGGAAATGGATTTCAAGCATCTAGCTATTCCTTGAAGTTCTTCCCTTTATGTTTTTATTGACGTACTTCTGTTGTTGAGATGCCTAAACCGTATTACCGGACTGATGACATGTCATGGGAAAAATGTATTCCCCTTGCATTTACTGCTGTAGGTTATGACAGCACTTTTATGTCAGAGAATGCAAATGGAGAGGCAGAATAAATTGCAGTGAGTTACTAGGATATCTTAAAGCTAACTTTAAAAACATCTGATTTTTGAAACGTGGTTCTTCATCAAGATATGTTATCCTTGAAACTAAAGCAGTAATGATTTAGTGTACAACTGGCCAGGACTGTTTGCAGGCCTCTCAAATCAGCTGAGCAATAAATGTTTGAAAAGGTGTTTATATATTGAAGGCATGTCAAAGTCTGTAATGTCACTAGATTTACAGGGTGCCCAATTACACTGGTAATATGAATGAAAAGTCTGGTGCCACCCTTGCTAATGACTGAAATGATGCCAGTAACCGACTCTAAAAGATACAGCCAGTGTGCCAGCTGATTGCTCTGTCATCACTTTTTTTTAAGCTTACAGCACTGCTGGGGCTTATCGCAACCTGTGTGCTACCTGTATGAGACCTTATCTTCTCTAAATAAAATTGATGACAAAACCTATATTGCTTTCAAGGGCAATAAAGTCCAGTTTCAAGATACAGAAGTTCTGGAACTCTCCTCTTAGTTCAGGCTAATTGAAGGAGAGATTCAGTACATAGCAGAGACTGAAGGAGGAAGTTACGGAAACTTGATAAATTTTAAGCTGTATTTTGCTAGTCTGCTGTCTCTTGTGGAAGGATGTAATTCAACTAAGTCAGATGGTTTTCCAGTGGTTCCCTTCTGCAGGCATGCATTTTCTGTTGTTAAATTTTCTGTTGTTAACACCCTTTCCTGGAACTACTGTTTTTCTATTAATTTTCAGATACTGCAGAAGTTAGGAAGCTAGGAGGGTTAAATGATACATTTGTTCCCTGCCCATTTGTTTGTCCCACAGGAGATAATTCTCTTGTCATGTCAATGGTGATTATTTCCCAGGATATTTTCCATTAACTTTGAAACTCTCAGCCCTTGTTCTCAGTGCCAAGGGACAGAAAAAACCCAAAAACCCAAACAAGACTGTGCTCGCATGTTGGGAAGCATCATGTCCTCAGGCAATTACGTTTATTACTCTGCTGTAACTTTCCATGCAAAACCCAAAAATATCGATACATTTTGTGAAGCTTGTGTTCACCCTGGTGGGAATGAAGAGGAGATGGTGCTAGTTACCAGTGCTGATCACCAAGCTGGTAATCTTGCAGTACATTACAGCAATACTAAGACCCTGTTTCTCCAAGTAGAAGCAACCCTAAGGACCTGCTGTAGCTAGAGTGGAATTCATTGCAGTAATCAGCATTTACATTTATGTGAACTACTAAAATGGTCAGCACGTGAATGTCTGGTTTTACCTGGGAGGGGCGGGTGAAGAATATTCAACATATCTAATGCTGGCATTATAGAAGTGCTGAAGATATTTATCCTTACTTCTTCTGTATCCTGTTTCATCCTGCTCATGCTTTGTCTAATTTTGATCATCTTTCCAAGCAGGGAATAGCTGGCAAAATTATTTACCTTCGCCATTCCCCAGCAATAAGATGGAATTAATTTGACTGTAGACTCACAAATTGTTTCCACTGGACTGTGTCCCGAGGCTTCCAGACTCATAAATATTAGCCACAATTAAATTTTTATGAGTCTTTCAGGTTCAAGCAAGAACAAAGATGGTTTTTTACATCTCCTCTAAATTCATGATTTATTGCATGGCTGTCAGATAACAAGCTAAAACCAGGACAGAGCATGCATCTTCTGATTTTGCATGTAAAAACCTTTCCTCCCCTTCTTTTCTCTGACTAGAACTATTTCTGGTTAATAAATTGAGGATGTGCTTGAAAAGCATGATTTGTTCTGCCCAGTATGGGTTAATTAACAGATTGCTTTTCTAAAGGATTGCTTAGTCTGGTTAAATTGTAATCTAAAAACAAGAAAACAAATGAGCACTTAGAAGAATGAAATAACAAGTGTTCCTATTTGTGACAAATGTGCATTCTCTACCCTGGTTCTTTTGGCCAACTAGGAAACATAGCGTACCACAGCTTGTGCCTGTAGTACTGTCTTTAGTGAGAATATCCTTCACAAGTTAAACAAATTACTACTTCTTCACTGGGTTGTCAGTGTCAGCAGTTATGGATTAAGAAAGCTTAATGCTTGGTCTCTGATAAAATTTTTAGCTTTTTAATATCATTCCCACACACACGTTGCACTTGCAGAAAGGTAAAACAAAACCCAAGAGGAAAAAACCTGAAGTGCCCAGACTCATTTAAGTCTCCACTCTGTTCCTTTTGAGACTCAGTCCACTGAAGAACTTTCTGCATTGTTTAACATGCATAGTTGGTGGTGTGTTAAAATAATGATGTCAGAGGAGGGGGGAAAAAGGTGCTGTCATTAGTGCTTGGGAGAAGGTGGGGGGAAAACTCCTTTTCACTTAGCAGAATAGTTAGAGAGAAGATCAGGATAGATTTTTAGGCCACTAGCCTAATAAAGGTAGGGACCTGTGACAGTACTATCTTCGGTTTTATTAATGATGGCATTGCATCCGAACGCAAGTGCTTTTGAAAAACTTTGCGCACAACATTTTTGGAAAGTCCTTGAGTCTGTATGCAGTCATACACTAATCCATAGCAAGGATGCTCTTGTTCAAACTCTCCCTGTACATACAGGTTATTCTGGGACTAGGTAGTGTGAATTTTAAAAAGAACAGCTAACCTGATATAAGTTCAGATGCAAATTGGAATTCATTGGCTTATCCAACAAACTGTGTCTTTTGCAGAGATATCTTAGAGCTCACTGTTGAGCAGTTCCAGTTTGCTTTGGGATATTTCTGTGTTCTTCCTCAGTTCTGAGCACCTAAATAAACCTCAGGTGAAGCTCCCTCAGAACTACACTAAATAGTGAATATTTTCCAGCATAGAAGTGTGTGTGTAGGTTTAAGATGTGAATGCTTTCTAGTCCCTCTTCAAGCTCAGTCACATTCTTCAAAGGATAGGCTTTCTTTACAGCAGAGTGATGCAGTTATTTGGTCAAGCGTATTTTCCCTCTGCTGAAGACCACTTCTGTGTTTTGCAGTATCTTGTACGGCTAACTATGTTTAGTGCTGTGATTTTCAGGTATTCTTACTAGACAGCCTATTCTGCTTTCCTGGCTAATAAGTGAATTTAAAGGAATCCTCAGCTCTAACCCATGATTTTCCTCATAGCATGTACATAATTGCTTTCACTGGAATCTGGTTTCAATGTCCAGTACAAGACAATGTATCCCACTGTGCTATCTCTATCTAATAAAACTAGCAAGGATGCTTTAAAAAAGCGCTGGGCACACTGGAGTCTAGAAACAGGAATTTTCCCAATACTTAAAAAAGTCAATAAAGAATAATGACAAAAACAGCCTAATTAAGAAATCAAGACCAAGCCACATGTAAAAAGCCCTCTGGGTATGCTGTATTCTAAACTAACAGACACAAATGATGTCTGGTTTGCTGTCCTGTTATATAACAAAACTATGCAAAGTGAAAACCAGGCATGTATTTACATGCATTCTTTAAATATCAGGCTTAAATGTAGGGACAGCTCTGTATGAAGTGGCATGTACTGGAGGCTCTATTAGGTAGGAAGAGGTATGCTTAGATGGAAGTCCAAGTTGCTGACAGACCAAAGTTTCTGTAATGAAAGGAAAGCAATAGAGTGTCTTTGGTTCTGTAATTCATTTATGCATTGAGAAGCACTGTTGCATGAATATAATGAAACACTGAGAAGTTGTCTGGGTAAATGAAGAATGAACAAGGCTAGCTAAACTTTCTCTGCAGAGCAAGTTCAATCTTGCTTTAGATTTTTTTTTTTGATAGAATGTGGTATCTACAGTGCATTTGACTATATATGTACCTTTCTGGTTTATATGCTAAGACACTGGTGGATCATTTAAAGTAATTTTTAGCAAATTTATTTACATTTTAATATTGCCTTGTTAAAAAAACCCCACACAAACTACTGACATGTTGAAGCAATTAAAAAGTTGAGGAGAACTCCAAGAAGTTCTCCTTTCTCTGAAGACTGTGGAAAACTGACAAGATAACATTCTATCATCTGCTGTATTGGTAGAAGTGTGAAAATACCATCTCATTCTGGATTAAATCTTGCTATTGCTGGAAAGAAAACCCTCCCCTAAAGTATGTAAACCCATATTTTGCCAGGATGTTTTTTTCCAAGTGGGAATTTTCAAAAGTTTGCCCTTTGATAGGAACTGTATTTTAAGATTAAACTGTTGATTGAAAAAATGCAAAATATGTTTTTACTTGAAATAACACTTAATCAAACATTTTATAAATGCAGTGTATGGCAGCAAGGGGAAAAATTGTCCCCTGCTGTTTGTAGTTGATCTATGTAGGAATGTGAACATTGGGACTAATGCTTGCTTTCCAGGGTTTGATTTTATTTTTGTTCTAATTCAATTTCTAGATAAGAGGGAAGGAATCCTGTATACCCACATTGGTCTCTCTAGCTTTTTGGGTAATGTTTGTGTATTCTTCGGTTAGGTTTATTATTTATATCTGTCAACACCAAATGTGAGCTTGTGGGGGTTTTATTATTTAGAAGTAAAAGAAAACATTAATCCCTCGATGCCTACTTCCTATTTTTTGACTCACTTTCAACTTTGGCCTTGTGGTAGGTGGCTACTGGCTGTAACCCCATTGTGCTATTGGAAACAAGTTGTTTCTGCCTTGGATTTTACATTTGTTACCCTAGAACTTCTACAGTCTATTTTAAGCGAGAGTCTTGGAGAACCTAGCAACTCTTAGTATAAGTCAGCTGGGAAGAAATGCCATGCACAGCAGTTGAATTAACTGTGGATTCACTCCTACATGCTCAGTTGATCCAGCATCAGACTTCTGTGTAGTCAACTGATGTCCTCTTTTATAAATGTGTAATTTATTAAATCCCTCCATCCTTCTGTAATGCAGGTGCTGCTGACTCATATCCTGCACCTCTTGCCCCAACCACCTTCCAACTCAACTCTCTGCATAGGTCAGTAAAGGACACTAAAGCTTTCACAGATTAGCAAGACACAAGGGTGTTGCCTGTTAGACCGAGACAATATGGTTCACTAGTCTTATTTTTCTTTCTACAAAAAAGGTCGCAAACCATTCCCCACAGAAGTGAAGTAGGAAATCCAGGACTCAGCTAAAAGACTTCTTTTCACATCTGGCATGGTTCTTGTCCTGACAAACATGAAATTCATATTGCGAACACAGATAATGCTGAGAGGGAAATGAAAGGTCAGCTCTCCTAAGTCCTGCTGGTTAGCGTAGTCCTGCAGAGACTGTCAAGTGGCTAAGGCAGCCTGAAAGGCTCGTTCACTTGGCTCTGTGCGCTGGCCCTGGTCAAAAAGCCAGAGTGTCTCAGTCAGCTGGGAGCTCAGAGTCCAAGTGAGCAATCAGGATAAGCCTGTCATTACACTAGAGATGGGGGTGAAAAAAAGGATGGCAGGAACCACTAGTGTATGCTTTTTCTGGTGACTTTGAGCTGCTCGGGAGGGGTGGATATTTACTACCATCCTTTCCTGAGAACTCTTGCCTTGAGCAGATTACGTACTATATGTGCCAAGTGGCTGGCAGAAATACACATGTCCAAATAGGGTGCTGCTGTTTTGTATTCTAGACTGTGTTTTTTGCATTCTAATCCTCAAAGGATTTCTTTTCTTCTCTCTAAGAAGCGATGAGCTTTGATTTCTGTGTGCACAGACATGTGTATAGCAGCCCTCCTAAAGATGACATTGGAATAGCTGCTCGTTCTGCTGCCTTGATCAAATCATTTAACCTTATGTGTATTCTCTCATCTTTCTGCAGTTCTGCCACGTTGCATCTCTGGCTACCAAAGTGAGCATTGTGGCATAGCAAGATTTTCTTAGCAGTAGTGCAGCTGTCTTCGGAAGTGAAGGCTGGGAATAGAGGTGAAATATTTCAATCTCAAGAATATATAAGTTAATATGAAGGTTTTGGAGAACTCAAGAAAATTTTAATAAATCGTTACATGTATACACCTTATATCTAGACATGAAAAGTAATTGGGGAAAAAAGTTTCTTTGAGTTTTACTCATTGGTAAAACCATTAGTTGTGTAGTTGGCTTCTTTCCCTTTCCTTACACAAACATCAAGCTGCCAAGATACTCGAATGAAGAAAATATTTTCTCTGATGCGCAGTATCCTCCTTTGAGTCAGGACACGTTGGGGAGGCAGGGAGAAGGCAGTTGGCTTTAAATATCTCTTTCGTCTCCCCCCACCCCCTTTCTTCTTTTCTTTCTCCAACAACTATAACTCAAAACAATAGGTAATGACATTATTATATTAAATATATATTTGCTGCTTAAAAACTGGACACACAAACTTATTAAATAGATGAGCCATGACAACTGTCAGCCAGGATTAATATATTCCTAGTTTGACTGTGAATCTACTACTTTTGATCTAGCTATAAAGTACTTACAAATTCAGACTGTGCCTGTGAAATAGCTTCTACTGCTTTTAATATGCAAGCAGATGTCAAAGTGCAGTATGCCAACAGGGCAGGAAATTTCTGGCCACAGCCACTGTGCTGCCTGTCTGCATGATGAGTCTGAGGAAGTTGTTCTGTCAGTCTAGCTGTGACCACCCATAGGCTTTTTTTCCTTCAAAATAGGTACTGACTGAGAGGGTTTATTTTCTCTTTCTTTACATATAATCCTGAGACAATATTATCTGGGTCAGTAGAACTTTGTAATGTATATCTGACCTGGGAGTCTTAACATGTGACTTTTTTTTTTAATTGAAAAGATAAATATATTTTGATTGCATTTAAACATCTGAATATTATAAACAGTTGACTGCTATTGTAACTCTATAGCTGGAGCCAGAAAACCTAGGTAACTGCAAAAACCATGGGGGACAAATAGAGGGGTGTGCAATTTGCATGGCACGGATTTTTATTTTTAAAGTAATTTAGAAGTTACTTTAAATGTTTTCTTGATTTTTAAAAACTACAAAAAATGTCCATACAGCTTCTTGTACCACTTCACCTATTTGTTTTTTGCTGCTGCTGCTGGAATTGTTTAAAATGAAAATCTACTTAAAGATAAACAACAGTACAGAGTTTCATCTGATATTGTAAATTTAAGCCTTATTACCCTGGACAATTTTATTATGATTGGCTAAATTGTCAGTTTTGTATGTACCCACGATTAGATAACTACTGCACAGTTTTCTGGTTTCTTCAAATTGTATAAAAGATTTGGATGTCAATGTGAAAAGAGATTGCTGTTAAAGTGTTATTCCTTGTAGGGACGTCTCTAAAGTGCTTGATGGACTTGTAATTCTCAGTGTTTTTCTGTGCATTAAATCTTTACATCCTTGATAAAATAACTTGAGAAAGAAGCAAAATTACCCCATGTTCCTTCAGAGTCAGAAGTGGGGACAAAGCCTAGGAGTCCTGAAAGGATGCGTCAGGTACTGCTTTAATGGACTGTGGTTTTGGATGCAGCAGCCAGCTGTGATTGTCCTTTATGTACATGGTAATACTCTTGAGAGCAGAATGAAAGCCACTGGTTCTGACTTCAGGCTTAATAGTTCAGTTAAATCTCCTTTCTTATGGAGAAACCTGTAGCGTTTGCAGAAGAATTGTTCATGCCACTGGGAGAAGCTTAAAACTACCATTAGACTTGTGTGTCAGATCTCCAGGGAATGCCTTAAATAACATGAGAGGCTTCAGCCTCTTCAAGAGACCTGGTACTGAGCAATATCTGGCTGTTCTTCTTGTATGTAATAGGGTGCCTGTGGGGCAGGATCTGTTGCTCTAGTTTATATAGCCTGTTTGTTGTCTTGTGTCTTTTAGTTTGGCCTGTCTGTCTGCCCATAAGTACCCCAGAAGTCCTTTTTCTTTCCTATTGCTCGTTGTTATCAGATCCAGCTAATCCTTATTAAAGTGCCTAGGATTTCATGCCAAATATGAAATTATTTCTACTTGATATGCAAAGCCTGTATCACTGCTTTCTTGCAGTCCTTAACTCTTAGAATAAAATCACTAACCGCATGTGGGATCCATGTACCAGTACTGCTGGAGAGCAGCTTTGCAGAAAATGACCTGGGGTCCTGGTGGACATCAAGTTGAACATGAGCCAACCCTTGCAGCAAAGGTGGCTAAAGGTATCCTGGGCTGCATTAGGCAAAGCATTGCCAGCAGGTTGAGGGAGGCGATCCTTCCCCTCTACTCTGTACTGGTGAGGCCACATCTGGAGTACTGTGTCCAGTTCTGGGCTCCCCAATACAAGAGAGGCATGGGACATGCTGGGGATAGTCCAGCAAAGAGTCGCTAAGGTGAGCAAGGGACTGGAGGGTGTTCCAATCCTCCTACGAAGAAAGGCTAAGAGAACTGGGACTGTTCAGCCTGGAGAAGAAAAGGCATGGGTCATCTCCTCAATGTATATAAATACCTGAAGAGACAGTGTAAAGGAGTATTTTCTTCTTTTCCTAGAAAGAAAACAAAGCCTTGTGTGCTTGTTCATGCTTACAGAGGCAGAAGGTGATAGTTCTGTCCCATTTTTTTCCTTCTTCTGAAGGCCAAGAAGCCGAAGTAAAATGGCATATTCAACATATCAAGTTATGATAAAATTTACTTGGAGGCAGTCTCAATGTACTTGTTCTCTTAGTTTTGTACCCTAACATTGCTTCAACAGGGACTAAATGTCATTCTGTTGTGAGCCATTTTACCTTGCAGTCGTATTGATCAAATCTCAAATTCAGCCATCCCTCCTGCTGATACAAAGACAAGGACAGCTAAGACGAGTCTCTGACTATTGCAAGCTGTTGTTTTGAGAAGTTTTCAGCCGTACTGTTACTCAGATGGTGGGATGCAAGTGGCACGTGCCTAAAGCATCTGAGAGAAATGCCTCTCCTTTACCCAAGACAGAGGAGATTTAACAACTAGTTCTTGTGATAGCTGATAAATCTTGAGTTCATCAGGGAGTTAATAAAAATGTCACCAAGCCCAGGAAACAGAAGGCTGTATTGGAGCAGTGCTGGGGTTTGTGGGGAAGTACCTGCAAAGGGAGCAAACCATCTGCTTGATTATGTTCAAATGGCATCCCAGTTTCTACTTGTGTTAATGTCATCAGAAGATGTATTAGTTTTATATGTGTCTTAAATCTCTCTCTGCAATTGTAAGTCTGTTTACTTTCAGCAATAGCTCCAGGGACTCTAGATCTTTCTTCCTTTTTCATTTGCCAAAGTGCAGAATTGGGCTGGTGGAGAGAGAGGGAGAAGAGAAGTCTTGATTCCTGTGAGGCAAAAGTTGTTTGACTGAAAATGAAGTCCTGCTTTTATCAGTACAAACTGTCATGAAGTGGGGTCTAAGGCGATGTGTAAGTCTTGAGATAGGTAACTATTTTTGGGTTTTGAATTTGGGCATACTTGAAAAGGTATTTTTAAATGAGATCTTTTGAGATATTGAGAACATTTGCACCATCTACCCTCTTCTTCTTCTCCCTACCTGCCCCCTATTTTCCCATCCAAAGGCTTTTTAGAGCAAATTTTCTGTAGTTTAAGAAATCCAGCACAGGCAGCCTACGGCGTTCTATATCCTAGCATGTGAAAATAAAGGCATGCCTGATATTGCTTAACAGATTGACCAGCAAAAAACCCCCCATAGTTGCTCTTCAGTTGTATAGTGTCCACTCACAATGTTTGTTGAAGCCAAAAGATTTAATTATTTCAGTATGGGCAAAAGTTATGCTGTTTGGAAAGTAGTTATGTATTTCCCACTGCACCAAAGCTATCTAAGCATGTTTTGTGACCATCTCTGTTCCTGCAGCTGGGATGCATATAGTGCATTCAGGCTTATTGCAGGCATAAAGCAACTTAAAAGTCTAGACTGTAGATTGTAGATAATTGTGTGCTAATAGCAGATAGCTATCTGCAAATAGGGACAGGAAGACAGTGGCAGCTTTGGCTGGAGAGTGTCTGTGATTATCTATATAAAGTGTTTATATAACTCGGAGAGCTGTCCATCTCTCCCCCAAAATGTTAACCGAGTGTGAAGGGCAGCTGTGTGCTACTCAGTCCAGCAGCTTCTTCCCCTTGAGTCCGGGCCCCCCTCACGCCTCCAGACCTCAAACACTGGTGGATCTTAACGTAACTGTATGTTCTGGGAAATGGAGCTCATTAGCTCAGAGTGAAGGTGGAGTAATGCAATGAGATAATGGCACAGTGACAATGAAAACAGATACTTCAGCGTGTCTCTTATGAGATCAGTTGCTCTGTGAGGACATAACAATAAAAAACAAAAATCCAAGTGTGCTTGTAACACGGAAAATGACTGGAGAACTGATGTTTGATATAACATTTAATACAGTGTTGCTGGGCAGTGGAAAAAGTCAAGGCATCTTTTCAGAGATAATAGATCACAGATTGCTTTTATCGGGTACTCTGGACATCCTTTGGGACTTCTAGAAAGTTCATCTGCAGACCATAGCAGAAATGAATGAAGCTACTTTGGTTGGTCTCTACTCATATGAACTCTTGTGATCCATTATAGCTACCTCAACTATTTTTATTTTTTTTTTTTTGGAAGGGGGTGGCATCATGTGTTTACTTGCCTGTTCTCAACCTGCCTGTTTCAAGGCTACTTCTCATTTCAACACTACTTTCTTATGACAAATGGCTGCCTTGGTGAGAACTCTCTCTCTCTCTCCATTCTTTTTTATCCAGAGCCTGTAGGCTATGGAAAGACACTGCATGCAGTTTTGTGCACACTTTAAGTTTACCAGGGGAAAAATCTAGTTCTGTACCTTCATTCACTTTCAATGCTTCTCCTTTTATCTTTTATAATAGCTTGTGTGTTGAAAGTGCATTTTTAATTAAATTGTTTGCATCTTGTATATGCACAATACATTCACTTTGAGGGCATTTTTATTACAGTAGAAGGGCGGTGATATGTAATAAGTCTCAAGAATAATTAAAACTTGTGTTAACTTGTACATGTTTTCAGTAGCGATTGAACTTTGTGTTGAGTCTCTGCTGGGTCCAAGATCAGATCTTAATCAAGTAGGAAGGAAGGAATGGGTGATGAGGAAAGGAAGAGCTGGTTGTAGGTGCTTCTGTAAGTTCTTACCAGTTTAAGATAAATGTCACCTCTCATGTTTATTTAAAAAAAAAAAAAAAGGCATATTGCCTCCAATTTTACTTATTTAGCTCAAGATGGTTTTTGTGCTCAATATTCCCTTTTTGAGGGAGAAACACAGAAAGTTGGATAATGTTATGAATCAACTTTTGGAGATACCTTCACCTCTCCTGTATATGGATGTAGCCTCAGAGGTTTTTTTCAGACAACCCTGGTTTACATTGAAGGGAAAAAAGCAGAGTAACCTGAGAAGGCTGTAACTGCAGCATGATGTGAGAGATTTAAATAACTAGGCATTTCTAGGAGACAATATGATAAATCGCTTTGCTTTACTTCAGGGAGATAGAAATACATGTCAGAATCAGCAAGATGCATGATTTTTGATCTGAAACTTTGACTTTCTGCACTAAATAGTCATTAGGGTTTTTTATCAATGTGTTTTCTACAGTCTAATTTTGAAAAGGCAGGGGAAACTGGGTCTTCCAAGTCCCTTCCTACAGAAAGTAAAGATGGTTAATAAATCTTGAGCACCTGAAGACCTGGAAAGATGTTAAAAAAATGACTTACTGAATCTGTGGAAATACCAATAACTACGCTTTCTTCCCTAAAACATTGTAAATGAGTGCTTTGCATTCATCATGGCATACTAGATTCAAAGATGGGATAAAAAAGAGGCCTGATTCAAGGACCATGATTAGAGTTCTTTTGCATGGAATACTTTGGAAAAGTGTGAATTTTCTGTCTTTGAAAGGTACAGTTTTACGTTAACTTGTAGATGGTTTGACTTTGCCAGGAACAGCAGGTGAATTAACATTAATAGCACTAGCTTTGCCAAGGAGTCTATGACGTCCTGCTCATACTCAGGTCAAGCTGAGGCATGTAACAGTGTTTTGAAATGTATAGTAGTTCTGAAGATGTCCCTAATACTAAACCAAATTCAAGAACTATACTGGAGGTTAAATGCTAGTTCAGTCTGGAGGAGTGTGTTTGGTCTCTGGAAGAGATCCATTTGGGTTAGACTGGTAAATCAAGTAAAAGCTTATCTAATTAAACCCCCCTATTTAAATGTCAGAGCACCTGCACTACTTTTTCTTAGGTGAAGCAAGTTTTTAATATTTCATAAAATTATTGTTAGTGAATATACTAGGCTAGCCCTCACAAAAAACCATGAGTGGTTATTTTCAAAGTATGAACAAAGGGAGAAAACCTGAGAGGGACAGACACATTTCTCTTTCAGACTGCCAGGTTTTTCCAAGAATGACTATAAACTGTTTTGTTACAGATTGTGTCAAATGCTGCTGGACAGGGGGTTGCCATCACTGGGAATAATACTTTCAACAACTGGAATTGGCCTAACGCTGTGATCTTTGCTGCTACTGTGATCACTACAATCGGTGAGTATTTAATATGTTAACTTTCCTAACTGTAGTTTTCTGTATGCTCTAGTGTGTTTGTATTCCTCTTTTTATGTGTCAAACTAGCCATTGAATAAAGTCCCCATGGCTGGAGTTGCCTAGAGTTAAGTGATCATCCGCAGGTTCATAGGGAAAAAAACCCAGTATTTTGGTACACTCTCCATGCATATACAGAAGAGAAATGCATGCCTTTCCAGTAAGTAACAGATTCAAGCTGCTGTTGGGGATGACTGGTGTCATTCTATTTCCATTAATTCATGCACTTAAATTTCCAAATCATAAAATCCTAAACCAAAAGTGTTACAAAACAATCCGTTAAACCAATACTTAAAGCATGTGCATATGAGGGTTTTGTATAGCTGTTCTGTTACTCACATGCATCCTCTTAAGCTACTGAATTATCAGTGTTCTTGGCTTACAGAACAATCTAGACTTTTTATCTATCTCTTAAAGTTTTCTGTCTCTTCAAGAAGGCAAAGTAGAACAAGCATTGTCTTCTAAATCTCACTACTGACTTGTGCTTGTAAAACCTTCTGCATGGAAAGACTACTTCCTCCTTTGATATGCACGTTTTCAGAGCTCAACATCATCTGCCTTCTGCTTTTACAGAAAAATCTTTGCTACGTGCTACACCTACAATGCAAAATAACCAGAGAGGGCTGGATGTATACAGAAATGGGAATGTTACTGTTAAACTGTATGCAGTACTGTGGTTTTCTTTAGTATTTGAAACTCACAATACTCAGCTTATAATGTAACTTATGACAAAAAGTTAATGTCTAAATAACACCTAAATAAGAAAGCTCTGGTGGAAGTTCAGAATATAGGCTGCTGATTTTAGAGCCTTAGTTTGTAATGTCATGTTGGGTTCTGTGGCCAGCAAAGAATTAAATTCAGTTGAAATACCTTGCTATGTTACAACTAGTATTGCACTTAACTGTAAACTCTTACCTTGGAAATGTACCAGGTCACAAGTCAAATGTGCATAGTGGATCTTTCACATGGAAGCTAGCTTCAGGATGAATTTTGAGCTTTTTTTTTTTTCTCCTATAAAATTGACTTAGTTAAATTTTTTAACAGTGCTGCTTAAGGTTGGGGAATCATATTAGAAGTTTTGAGGTGAGCTTTGTTTCATATTTATCTCATCTTGTCAAGAAAAAGATGCACAAAATCTAGGAAACACTTAAAATGCAGTAATCCTCTCAGCCTGCATTAATGGAATACACATTTGCTAGAGTAGAATTGGAAGGCATCCAGATTCAGATCAGCAGCTGGAGTAGGCTAAAGATTTTCTAGATGGTGAAGTAAGGAGCGTCTGATACAGCAGAAGCCCACGCAATGTTGTTTTGTGCATAGGTAGAATCGCCTTGAATTCTCTGCAACAAGAACAGACCATGCACATACTTATCTCTCTTAGGTTACGGAAATGTTTCTCCAAAGACACCCTCTGGGCGTCTCTTCTGCATATTTTATGGGCTCTTTGGAGTTCCTCTCTGCTTGACATGGATCAGTGCTCTGGGGAAGTTCTTTGGAGGCCGTGCCAAGAGGCTGGGCCAGTTCCTGACGAAAAGAGGAGTAAGCCTGGTAAGGTCGTCTCTTGTTTACCCTCGTGCTGTGTGGTTTTGATGCATGAATTAAGCTTACACTTCTTAACTTACCTGCTAAGCTTGGTAGTAAATGAACGCTTGCACAAATATGAATTTTCCCAAATGGTATTGCATAGAAATAACTGAAAGGGGGATTGGGTCTGATATGTTAGTTCTGCAAGAAGTTCTAGCAAAATGAGCTCTTGTAGAAACCTTTGATACTAAATATAGATCTTGTACCTTCTATGGAGACATACGTATCTCCTTACATTAGAAACCTGTAGGACAAACGTAGGTGAGGCTCCATTTCACAGACATTCTGTGCAAGCTCCTCTGGCACAGAAATAAGCTGCTCTGCTCCCCCCCCACCTGCTTCTGTGCTAGCATGAGTACTTCCTGCTGTGCAGTGAACCAACTGGAAAATAATGTTTTGTTCTGAGTTACTAGATTTTTTTGTGGAGGAGTGTTTTTTTTGTTTTGATGATGGCTTAGTATCATCCTCCTCTCCTCCACATGCCCCCCCCCCCCCCCGCCCCCCGTGAGTTCAGTCTCAGATCTAACTGATGGAAAGGACTGATGAGATGGGAGGCAATGCAGAGCCATAGTGCACTCAAATGTCTGATGCTGTCAGATGATGCTTGATGCCATGGATGGGAAAAGAAAATGTGGAGAGCTTTCCTTGACTCTTTTTTTTTTTTTTCTTCTTTCTTTACAGAGGAAAGCACAAATTACATGTACAGCTATCTTCATTGTTTGGGGTGTCCTGGTCCATCTGGTTATTCCTCCCTTTGTTTTTATGGTGACTGAAGGATGGGATTACATAGAAGGCCTCTATTTTTCATTCATCACTATCACCACCATAGGATTTGGAGATTTTGTTGCTGGTCAGTAATTGCATTTTATGTATTATTTCACTACATACACAGTGTCGTAATTCTATTTCCAAACTCTTAATTCAAACAGGTGATTTCTAAGCTTTTCCAAAACATTTTGCTGAATAAAAGATTCAGTTAAAACTGGGTACTGATCCAATGGAGTAGATCTGGTTCTTCAATCTTGGCTTAGATACCTAAGGTCTTTACTGGGCTAAGTCTAGAGCCAAGTTCTGGAGTTTGTAACTTGGGTACCCCAGGTCCTTATTCAGGGCAAGGAGCTAGCCTATCCGCTATGATAGTTAAGAACCTTTGAATGGGATCCAGTATACTAATTGGGGCGCGTAAGTACTGGACAAAGCTCTCTGTGTAGCTGTCTGGAACAAGTCAACAGGAAATTCTGAGCGTATTGGTGTCTCCCTCCTAAACCCTGTCTGTCTTTAAAATCCACTGCCTTGTTCAGGGCTTTGGAGATGGTCCTTGTAAGTGGCATTCTGAATCCTTTTCTCAAGGAAGGTACCTATACCTGCCTCAATGGCAGGGAGAAGGCTTATAATTTTCAAACAGGAAAAAAGTTCATTTTTATAGCTTATGAGGAGAGGATGAATACATGGCCATTTTATGTTGTAGTCCAGTGGTCAGAATGCATGCAGCCAAGAAGTGGAAGACCTGGGATCAACTTTTTCTATGAGAAGGGTTTCAGATCACCACTTACCACCTCTCAGAGCAGTGTTCAAACAACTAGGCTCTGTTAATGTGAAAGGGAGTGGTTCTCAGGGACGTAACTTCAAAGGTTTATCAGTTGCGAGTCCTCTTTCAGTAATGTTCTTGGTTTTAATTTTTTGTAGGTGTAAATCCAGATGCAAACTATCATGCCCTTTACCGATATTTTGTGGAGTTATGGATCTATCTGGGACTAGCTTGGCTTTCACTCTTCGTGAACTGGAAGGTCAGTATGTTTGTGGAAGTCCACAAAGCAATCAAGAAACGGAGGAAAAAAAGAAAAGAGTCATTTGACAACCATCCTCGGTCTAAAAAACCCCTTCAAATGGGTACCTCAAAGGATGTCAACATTTTCAGCTTCCTTTCAAAGAAGGAAGAGACCTACAATGATCTTATTAAGCAAATTGGGAAGAAGGCCCTGAAGACAAACAATGACAAAATGATTAAAGTAGAAAATGCCAAACAAAATATGCAGAATGCCAGTATAGATGCCCAGGTGACTTACACAAAGACAGAGTCATTTGACTACGATGAAGCTTCCCTGGACATTCAAAATGGTCGTGTACTGAGACCTCTGCATGATAAACATATTGGAGACAGCCCTCTGGAAGGAACCATATTTGTAAACCAGCTGGACAGGATTAGTGAAGAAGAAGGCGAAGTGTGGGATTCCAGAGACTATCGACCCTTAATATTTGAGAATGCCAATATAACATTTGTAAATGAAGATGATGATGAAGAGGAAGATATCTCAGATGATGAGGAAACATCAAAATCCTCCATGGATGATAATCTTGCAGAGGAATCTGAAACTGCAAAAAAACTGGTAAAATTCCCATCCTCTGATGAATCTACCTTTACCAATAACGAGCTAGAACTTTCTGTGCCTTATGAACAACTGATGAATGAATATAATACAGTAAGCAATGCGAAGGCTGCAACGTGAAGCATGCTTGACAATGGTTTTCTGAAAGTGGTCAGTGCATATTGAATAAATTAACAGAGCAAGGAGAAAAGCATGTTTTTGCAGTTTCTCCTGTCTCTTTGAAAACAAAAGCAAGTCCCAAACTAATAAACTCCAGTGTCCTTTTTTCCCCATCCTAAGTTGGTTTCTGAGCCCATCAGCTTCACTTACCCAAAAAACTTGTAAAATAACAGTTGAATTTAGAGTCCTGCTCCTTCTTGGGATTTTATGGTTCTTGAACAAAGTAGAAAAGAACAGACTAGTTAATACACTGGACCTGCTCTGCGTTTATGCATTTCATCGAGGAATTAGTTTGGGAGTGTAACAATACTGTTGCAAAGAGACTGTTCTGGGCATCAAATGTGTTCGGTTACTCCATTAGTCTTTCACCTCTGAAAACCTGGATTTGAATCCTGCTTTGATCACAAATGAAAGCAAGGGGTTTGCTTTTTGTTTTAAGTTGCCCATTGTTAAGTTGTTACCACAAAAAACCCGATGCAACTACCAGTTGAGAAACTTTGAGTGGAATACCAGGACACACAGATCTGAGCTGAGGTGTGCTGGCAGACTGAGGAGGAAGCATCTGAAACATCTGTCTAGAATATGTCAGTGCTTGTCAAAGTATAGTGAATCGTAATTTCATAAATAAAATTATTAAAATTAAAAATTCCAAAGGAATGGATCGAGAAGGAGCCTTCTAAAAGGAATAATCATTTGGGATGAAGCTCGCCAATTGTGCTGCTAAACTGCACATCAGCTCCGGAACTGTTGAAGTGACTGGAAGACCCATTGATCAAAGCATGTATGAGCACAAGCAGGATGCAATGAACTTTTCTAATGTTGAAAGTGTCCTTTCACTGTCCGTTTCCTAGAGAAAATACTTGAATGAACCTTATACAGTATCTATGTACAGGTGAAGTTTTATTGACGCTGTTCTTCTGAGGAAAAAAAAATCCCCTTGGGAGGCACAGATATTCTCCAAATGACCTAATGTCTGTCAGAAGGGACCTGTAGCACTGCTGCTGATCTGTGCAGTGTCTTAGTGTTGTTATTTGATGTTCTTCCCTGCCTTGGTACTTCAGACTAGACTTGAATGAGAGATGATTTTTGAAACAGTTGATTACACTTTGCTTATTTGTTTTATTTTAAAGTTTGAGCTATGTGCATGTACAATGGTTATTCAGTCTCACTTTGAAGAAGGCTGGGCAACGTCAAATCTTGGGCAAACTGAGATGTGATCAAGTGACTTAAGGCCATAAGGCACTTTTTAAAAGGAACTTTGGCTCTAAGCTCCTGAAAGTATTATCTTTTGGCTTGGAGATGGGGTTCTCATTGAGAAGGAAGTATGTGTCTTCAAAACATTTGTGCCCAAATTGTTTTGGCTACAAAGAAAATTATACCGTGGTTTTATTTTTCTTTCTTTTTTTCCATATCTATGTGTTAACCCTGACAATTCTTTCAAATGAGGCTCTTGATTACATGTTGGCAAAAGGTACTGACTTCAGTTGTATTCAATACACTTGGAACAGAAAATAGCCAAGACCTTTGAACCGTAACATGTCAAGCTCTGTTGTTCTGTTTAGTTTTATAGTATTTAAGTCATTCCAGTATGTCTGAAAGTTTCCAAAGTTCAGTGAACAGTTAACAGTTGTCTCACTCTTGTTTTTGGTTTAATGCTGGCAGACTCACTAGCTCTGTAAGAAGAGCTTATGGAATCTTGCAATGCTAATCTTGAATTACTAGATATTTCTAATAACTGCAAATATTGGCTGCAGCTTCAGTTGCTGGCTTCTTCCACAGGAGGAGGACATATGGGAAACTGGCACTCTGGTTGGATAGCCTGTTGATGGGAAGTTTTGAAGTCATCTACTGTGAAACAAGGGGGACTGTCTTTACTGGTCTTTTTTTTCAGAATTTTCCATGTTTGTTTCTTTTTTTGTTTCTTTTTTTGTTTCTTTTTTTGTTTCTTTTTTTGTTTCTTTTTTTGTTTCTTTTTTTGTTTCTTTTTTTGTTTCTTTTTTTTGTTTCTTTTTTTTGTTTCTTTTTCCCAAATACAAAGTGAACGCAAGGCTAGGGCCAACTCTGTTGTAGTAGCAAAAAATGTGGAATTGACATCATTGAATTTGGTAGTTAATCTGTATTTTATGATAATATTGCTGAAGAAAGATTCTAATTTTAAATCAAATTTGATTATATTACTGCTATTTGGAGCAGGGATGGCTGGATTAGTTTGACTTGTATCTGACAGGAAAGAAGCAGAGGCCCTACTGAGAAGATTCTGATTTACTTCTAATAGATACCACCACCGCCATTGTTCTAAAACGACTCAAGCCCTCCACGTATTTCTGTTTTTTGTATATGTCTGAGGGATTGTGGTTGACAGCTATACCTTGTAACTGTAAGAAATGGTAGGTAAGACTACATGCACGATACACAGGATGCTTGTGTAATAAGTCTAGCCTTCTCTTTTTTGTTTAAAAAAGTACACATTAGCTTAAAAGAAAAATGAGAAAGCACTCCATATAGCTTTTGTTGTCCTCCAACTTGTCTTCCATTATTGATGCAAAGATCAGTTTTAGTGACATTTAGAAAGCTACAGGACAGTGGGGAGAGAAGAGGCTTGCTGAAAGTGCATGAAATGGAAAAGCATAATCCAATCTTCATTTAAAAAAAGAAAATATTTCTCTTTAATATAGAAATAATACAACCCAGACACTTGGCAGGGCTGATTTGATTGGGAGGGAATGTTGCACGCTGGAACCCAGACTATCCGTTCTCCATAGCAAAGTGCACTTGTACGCCAGAGCTGAGAATGGATGGGATCTGGTTCATATTATCGAGTTAGATGTGGCTCTCTGGGCTTTCCCAGTGTAGTCAGCATAGACTATAAGTGTGCATAATAAGTATCATGGGATTTAAAGTAATAGTTTAAATTTATTAAAACAAAGTAGAATATTCCCGCTTTTTTGGGAAGCATGATCACACCTCACAAAACTGTTCTCAAGACATCCCACCGTGTGCCTTAATGTAATCCTAACACTGGGAAAAAATTCCTCTTTACACAGAGGCCAACACAATTGGTCTCGTTAAGCCCTAGTTGTTTTCAGTGTTTTGGAGGATTTTAGTTGGCACATAGTTTTCATACTGGTTCTCTCCAAAAAGTTGAACCATTTCCCAGGGTTTTTAAAATTATGGTGCATCTCAGAAGTGCCGAAGTGCTACGCAAGACAGCTTTTGCATGCCTGTCTTCCATGTCTTGAGAAAAGCAGCTGCCTGGGGGATCTAAACTAATATCTTTCTGCCTTCAGATTTACATGTAGTGAGTTAGAGGAGTGTCCAGGCTGGATTTTCAGGTATTCAGCCCTAAAAGTGCCTCTGAGTGAATTCCCCAGTGCTACTTGGTAAGGTCTTATATTATCTGGTCAACCTGGAAACATTTCCTTTGGATGCCATGTAGGGTTTCATTTGGCTAACCGATAATGTTAACAGCTGTCTTAATGCTATAGAATTAGTTTTATAGGTGAGACAGATTTGTTCCTGGAAAGAGAGGAAAGGAGATTTTTAAAGAAGAAGAACAAAAAAGTGCTTAAAATCACATAAAGAAAGGGATGGAATAGAAGTCGAAACTCTTCTTTCTTGCTGTTGCCTACAAGTAGATTGTATTTCCAGTCACATCATGTGGAGGATGGGTCCACTTTCACAATATCAACTTACTAATTTTGCCAAGATGAGCCAATATTTTAATTTTTTTTTAAATTGTATTAAAAATCCTGAAATGTGACAACAAAAGTCTGTTCCTACAAAAGCCCTTTTAAGTGCTATAGACTATGTGACCCCATTCTTCATGACGTCATTGTGACACTTCTTAGTTTTGTCTTGTGCTATTGAAGCTTATATTTACCTGAAGGACATCATTTTCAGAGACATATCTCACAGCAGGCAATCTAAGACAGCTGATACACTGGTACGAAATCACTGAGGAAATACAAAAAGTGATGCGTTAAATTTTTCTGAACTATAATGGTTTGTGAATCTGTTGCTGGCAATGGATGTCACAAAACATGCAGAAATAAAACCATAGACTGATAACAGATCCATGGTGACATAGTTGTATATGTTGAGATTTTTCTTTTCCTCCAGTTGATCTGGGAGAGTATGTGTAGAGACAGACAAACGTCACTGATGAGGAGAGCAAAAAGCAATATACAAGTCTGTTGACCTAAACAAAAAAACCCCAAGAACTTTGTTGTAGACTTGTCATTTTTGTGCCTCGTGGGATTCATTCCATTTGTGATGGATTTACCTTTTAAAAAATTAGCTTGTCTTTCATATGGCTTTTGAAGTTTGTATAGTTCTGACTTATCACTCCATAATATGCCTGTCTGTCTGTTCTTTGTTGCTGATTGTCACTGGAATCACACTGTATGTAAATATTTGCTAAGTCTTTGTAAAATAATTTATTTTAATATTTTGCAATAAAAATTTTACAATTTATCCTCTCTGTCATGAGGAGAATGGCAATCAAGATACAAGATTTCTTTTTACAACTCCCTATGCTTGTAATGTACCTCATGAATGAGCCTAGTCCTGATCCAAAGAGCTTGAAGGTAAGGAGCTGATAAAGCAAGCTGGTTTATACAAGCAGATGCCAGTATTTGTAGGGAGTATTGATTACTTCAGCTCAACAGCATCTGGCCTTGAAGTAGAGCATCGCAAAGTATTATTCAGTGAGGATTCTGGACAACTGTTGAAAGATAAACAAAAGCTTATTTTAGGGGCTGTGATTTTTCAGGGGGCTGTTTTTAAAGAAGACGCACTGAGACAGGAAGTGTTAGAATTGATCAGTACTACAATAAAATAAATTAAGTGTTTATGACTGCTATCTGAATCTTATGACAGAGCTATTAAAATATCTGAGTAGCTGTTTATGAATTTTCACAAGATTTCTAGCAGCAGTGCTTACCATTTTGCTAGAAATACTAGCAATAGTTTCAGTCCTTCAACTCCAGCAGTTTCCTTAAAACACCTTGGAAAATAGACAACTACCTGCCTTAACGGTTAAAAAAAGGTGACCTGTGATTGACGGCGAGCCATCTGTAGAAACTGGGATAACCTCAGCCTGAGGGTGAAGAGACTGATCCTTAGCTTTTGGGCAACTGAGTGAAATGGCTGAGGTGTGAGCTAGGAAAGTGGGGAGATGCATAGGCACAGGAGGGAGAAGGGTGGATGCTATCATGATTTCAGTAAGGGTAGCCAATCTCTCTGTTTTCCCCCAGCCCCAAAACAGAGCAGTAGTGGAGGAGGAGGAGGTGCCTGACAGGTGTCTGATGCCAAAAACAGCTGAAGAGGGAGGTGGGGGTCCCCTCATGGAGCTGAGGGCAGGACATAACACCAGTCTGGTAAGCACCTGATGGCATTTCGATCAGCTCCCAGCAGGTTGGAGCCCACAGACTATTGTTCACCTTCTGCCCTCAGTGTTTTAGTAGAGTGTTAGTAATTTATAGGGGGTAGGGTAGGAAGAAGTAGGAAAACAGGATAAACCTGCATTTGTTAAGCACCTGTTCTTATGGTCCATGCCTGGCTTCGGTTCCTCTGAACACAATAGCTTAATAGATAAAATCGCAGACCAGCTGACACTTAAAAAAAACCTGAAATGTTTTCACTGAATGCTTATGGTCTTTACAATGCATGGTGCAACATGATACAGCAACCTGCAGTTCATGGAAATGGAGAACTCAAATCTTTAATTCTGGCAGATGAAGACTGGTGACATAGGTAGAGTTGCTGTTCAGGACCATTTTGCACAGGAACACGCTATTTCCGTCCCGTCAGGGCAATTTCCTGTAGCTGGACTTAAGTACTGAAGAACCCATAAGATGTCTCTTTCAACTCTTGCAAGGACCTGCAGGGAGGCGGGGGACGTCTGTTGCCCTGCAATTTGAGCAGGAAGAGTTTTCTTTTCAAATTCATGACTTGTGCCTTTCACCAAAGGTTGGATGGGTTTTGTTGGGGTTTCTTTAAACCTTTTTTTTTTTTTTTTTTTTTAGCCTCAATCTTCCCATAGTAAGATAACTAAGACTGTAATATCTAGGAATATAATGTTGGGCTGAACACATTAGATTTTGGCTTTATGTTAAAAAAAAAAACCAAACCCTCAAAGAACTCCCCTAACCTGGACGCAGACTGTGGACCTCCTCCACATACTCACACTTCACAGTGTGATTGCGGGCTGTGGCTTTATTTTGACTCCATGCCCCAGAAACACGGGGGAGCGATGGGTGGGTGGGAGCAAACCTAGCCCTGCCAGGGGCCACGCATCTTGCTGAGAGCAAATCCACGGCAATTGCCTTTTCCTGGCAGGCCCTTGCCGCCTTACCTCTCTGCTAAAATGTGTTGTCACCTACGGGTCTTGCACAGCCTAGGATACTTCAAGGGCTTGCTAAAGGGTTGCTTTTCACTTTCATGTCAGCAGATACTTTCTTCTGCAATGCAGCTAATGCAACTCCTGCTGACTCACAGCAAGCGGGCAGTCTTGGGGAAAAGGGGTGTGCTACTGACCTTTACTGCCTTGGTTTCCGCCCTGGCTCCCCAGAAAACCAGACTCATAAGGGGTGGGGTTTTTTTGGGGGGATAATGTTTTGTGGAAGCACAGACAGGTGTCCAAGCAAGTGTTTTCATCCCAAGACACAAAACAAATTGAAGCAGTGGTTATCTTAAGACTAGACAGCCACCCTAGCACAGGGAGTGGTACTGGGACTGATAGGAGCACAGAGGTCCAAAATGAAAGCCCACAAAGATCCAGCTCGCTGACCAAGGAAACTGGTTATTGCACATCTGAAGGGTTTACTTGGAAAGGGAAAGTTGAGGTGGAATGGGATGCTGGAGGCATTATCCTGCACAGAGGCTGCCTGGAATGAAAGCTGGGTAACATCCTTTGGTTGGGAGGGCTTCCTCTGATGGCCAAGTTTCCAAGTACAGCCTGTAGACAGAACTCCTTCTGGTTTAAAAACAAACCAACACACATATACATAAGAAATATACAGATATATGAGAAATATTCTAATGTAAATATTTTAAAAATCACTTTGAATTTGTAAGCTGAACTGAAACAATGGTGATTTAAAAAGAGTTTGTTTTGTATTTTTAGAATTTTTTTGAGGTGCCAGAAGTTGCTTCTCTCTTGTTTCTCCTTGCTGCTCATAGGAAAGAGTAGAAGACAGTGACAACTCTTCATATTTTGATGGTTATGTTGTTTTCTACATGGAGGAAGTTGTGGGGAATATGCCCTCCTCCCCCTCCTTTTCTCTTTACTAGGGTGGGGCTGTGAATAACAGAGAATGCAGAACAAAAAGCCCGAAAATATAAATTCTGAAATTGGGGAGAGGGGGTTAAAACACGAGACATCTGAAATCAAAATTAACATTCTTCCCATAGGCGTTCTTTGAAATTTCCCATGCTAACCCTTCAATAAAATTCTTCTGGATACTTTCCTAAATGTGCTAAACGAAAGTACTTGTGTTTTCAAATCAGATCTATGCATTATTTATTCAGGAAAAAAAAAAGTACATTGAAACACTTCTAATTTTACTTGAATATAAGAGTAGCGTGTGGCACTATGATATGCCTTTTAACTGTAAGGAGACTGAAGACACTCATCATGAATGACCATAGTCCCACACAGATTAAAAAGTCCTGGTCAAGATTTGTCAACAGCTTTGTCCTGTTCTGCAGACTTAGGGCTCTGGGCACTTGTTGATCACATTTTTGTTTATCCAGTTAAGTTTCTGGGTGTATAAGGAAGTATCATAACCCCTAGTGCTGTTAAGATCAGAGACAAAAATCCTCTTGTGTGCTTATTTGTGGGTTGGGCCCTACCCGTACAGATCAAAATAAACTGGGTGCAGAGGAGCACTTGTTCCTACATACTCCTGGTTGCTGGGCAGAACTGAAAAATATGTGTATGCAAATGTGAAACAAATCTATGTTCATATTGAAATAGAAGTCATAAGTTTCTGAAGCTAGAGGATAAGTGTTTATTCATAAAGCTGTGCCGGTCTTCTTTGGCAACCTTCGTATTTGCTGCTTATCTGTTGTACGCTGGCAGTTAGTGAAAAGTAAAGAAACAGATCAAGACTTGACACACATACAACCTCTCTGATATTTTCTATTCCTCTCAGCCTGGGACTTTTGCCAACTCCATCTCTGGCACGGCTGGAAAGGAAGGAAAAATAGTAAGCTAATTGGCCTGCTTTTTAATTGCCGATTAGAATGGGAAATGAATACAAGAGCAGGAATAAGCAATATGCCTTGGATATATAAGGGGGACGCTGCCTTCTGGCTGGTTTTGTGGCTGTCAGTTTTTAATAAATGATGGAGAACTGAAGGCTTAACTCAGAATGAGAAAGTCTCACAAGGGGGCTTTCCTTTAAGGAAGGCGCCTCAGGTTTTAAGACTTTCTTCTGTGCTACGTTTCTTCAGAAAGTGAAGCTCTTTAAAATAATCTAAAATACCAGACTAGACTCTGAGATGTACATTAGGGATCAGATGAAGGCAGGAAGGTAAAGTGAATAACCTGTTTTTAAACTCTAACCTCCAAGTTGTCTGTAGTTCTGTGATGCAAGTTCTCCATCCTTTAGAGCTGCTTAAATTGAGGAGAGAGCCTGACACTTAGCACCCACTCTGATAACCCCAGCATATCACTCAAGCGAAGGTAAAGGGACGGGTTGTTGAATGAGAACAATTTTTTTAGGGCAAGGACACAATTTGTATCAAGTACAGGAAGAAATCAGAGACCCACAACTATAGTAGCTGAGGAATCTGTTATTTGTTGGGGAGATTTGCTCTAAAACACTAGGGAATAAGTTTTCTGGCAAATAATTTGAAGCAGTTTTCTGAAGATGTTTGGCCAAGTGATATTGACTTTTCTGCAGGAGTTTAATTCTATGATGTTTATCAGTAACTAAAAAGTGTAATCTTATGGGGACATGAATAGTTGGAAGCTGCAAAATCTGCAGGAAAGATCTGGCAGCCTGTTAAAATGTGTAGGTTTGAGACAGACTTTTTCTTTCAGAGAATGCAATAAAAATAAAAAAATAAGGTGGAAAGGAATTGAAGCTCTAACTGACTTTTATTTAAAAGTTTCTGACCCCATATATTACCATGCCTTCAACTGCTATGTGGTTTTGGAAATGCTTGGGATAAACTTAGCTTCCTCTGGCACAGAGAGGGAGGAAAAGGCTTTGGGGTTATCACAGTTTATTTACTGTAAAATGACCATTCTTTAAAACAACAACAAGGTTCAGGATGAGGAGAGCAGTGACTGGTTTCAAACACTATTCTACTCAGACCCAACTCATTTTTCACGGAAGGATACCACTTCCACGCCCTTTTGTCTGCCTCTTCTGGCTCCCACCACTCTTCTCTGTGCTTATACATCTTAATTTTCCCTTTCCTCTGCTGCGTTCCATCTGTCCTGTTACAATTCCTGTGGCCCCCTAGGAACGTCAGCTGCCTGCAGGCAGGACACAGCAGCCACTTGGCATTTCAGGCTGACAGCCAGAAGATGGATTTGGCTTCCCAAAAGTGCCAGCTCAAAGAGCGCCAGCCTGAACTGCTTCAGCTAAAGGAGGCAGAGGGTGAACAACCAAGGCACGCAGCTGAGTGGTCGTGGCTTCCTTCAGTGAAAAAGTTCAAGCTTTTGCACGTTTTCAGCCATGCTATTTAGATCTACCATGGATTTAGTCTTGCAGCGATGTGGTTCTGTAAAGGCAAGGGTAGCGCCCTCACGTAGTGCACCACGGGCCCCTGAGTGGGCCATGAGGTGGACTAGGCAAGCCTATCCTATCTAAATACTAGTAGAGATATGTTAGTGAGGCTGGGGTTCAAAATAGTTTTTGAAAGAGTCTGTGCCTATCGTAAGTCATAGTTGCAACTTTTCCAGCTCTGTATTCCTCTTCCTCTTCTTCTGACCCCAGTTCCCTTTTACCACCACTCCTACACTCCCCAATTCTTCTTTATGACCACAGTTGTCTCTACTGCTCCGGCTCCTGAGCTGGGAGGATAAAGCTTAGCTCTTTTTAGTCTGGAACTCTCCAGAAGTCTTCCAAAGCCTTAGAAACACTTTAGCTTGTTGCTGTGTGTTCAGCCTGCTGACATGACTACATTTGTCATGTAGATGTGACCTAAAACTATGTTCCAGTGGCATCAAGTAAGCAGCAAAGTTATCACCTGTTTAAATAAACCTTTGGCTCCTAATCAACAATTCAACAGAAGAAAAGAAATTGAATAGAACAAAATATGTTTGATTATTTACTAAAGACATAATGGCCTGCAGACTGAAAACAAAGAGTGGGACTGAGAGCCAGATGGCAACCAATATAGCCTAGACAGCCTACATGTTGAGTCTTTAGGGTACAGAAAACTCCCACGGGTGGATTCTTTTTTTTTAAGCACTAGAGAAATCCATATGTGCTACTTTTCCAGTTACAGTTATTCCCAATAAATGCCAAAACTGTGACTTTAAAAATATCATAGATCAATGTCAGGAACTGTTAGTGTATTTCATAACACTTGAACGTAAGTGGCCCCAGAACACCAGTGAGAGGGCAGGAGCGTGAATGGGGTCTCACTCCACAACCATGCAGAACCCCCCCATTGAGAGATTTGCCATCTGTATTATCAAGGAGTCTATAGAAAGCTAGTAATGCATGAGAGCACAGGCTCATAGCATGGATATAGCTGGTACTGTGTGTCATAGTTGAATTCTAGTATATTATGGTGCCAGGGAGCGTAAAGAGACCATTTTAGACAGGGACAATCAGCTAATTACAGACACAGAAGAACAGACCATGAGTAGCAGGTGCCACTGGCCCCAGGCAGAGTTATGGGTGGCATTCACATAGTTTGTGTACCTCTTGGCTGGCTAGTCGTGAACTGAGGTAGAGGAGTCTTCTTGAAGTACCAGGGATAGCTAGCACCATCAAAGTAATTGTATTTCTGCACAAAAATCTAACCCTGGGAATGAGAAACAGGGAGGACGAAAATGGAGCAAACCTGACTTCAGAGCATCTGCACACAGTAGGTACTCTACATGAGGAGGAATAAGAAACCTTGTTAACTATGGATGAAGAAGATTCTTCTACATACCTGTGTCTTGCTAAACACATCTTTGCTTTGGCTTGGGTTTAGGCCTGGCTGATGTTTGAAATGGGAAGCGTAAGAACGTGAGTTTGGGTGAATGCAACAGTTTTAGGATGCTTTCTCATGTTGCTCTTGTTGGAGCTGAAGGCCATCTCTTCAAGTATCCCTGTGCGCTGGCACTCTGGAATGTGGCACATTCCCTTAATGCGAGTCCGCAAGAGAGGAGGGAAGAGCTTGTGCTGCCATATGCCACCTGCTGAGAAAGGAGTTTGGGGAAGAAAAAAAATTAGCATCTACTCACAAGGAGCAAACAGTAGTGAGAGGTGTTTCCCCTCTTCTGCTGAATCAGCACAGTGATCTTCAAGGGTTAAAAGGCACTAAGCTTACATCTCCATACTGAAGGTCTCCGTTATATGAAATTTAAACAAAAACTGATGTGTCTATGCTTCATGAGAAGTGTACAACCTTCTCTTGTGGACAAGACTCTTCAGGAGGGCAGCTGACAATTACGGAGGAGAAAACCTATGAGGTGTCTCATGTCTTGTTGCTGCTTCTTCTTTCACCCATCTTCTCACAGGGGAGGCAGTGGTACTGTTTCCCTCAGGATCAGACCAGAACCAAGGTAGGTCTCCTTCTCAGCATCACCTAACGCAAGCTTAGTTTCCCCTCAGCTGTTCAATGCTATTTATAGCCTTGGAAGGCCAAAGAACGTGAGTAGACCTCTTTCCTCCCTAACTTATGGCTCTTTGCAGCAAGCAAAACTGTGTGCTGACAATGAGTAGCTTTGGCAAGATCTACTGGTGGTGTTTCCACCACCTCCCTTGGCAGATTTTTTTTTTTTCAGGTAGCCTAATTTTCCTTATGAGTAATATGCAACTTTCTGAAATTTAATTTCATGATCATTTTCTGTTCTCATTAGCAAGTAGAAATAATTAGTTCCTGTTCTCATCTTAATTTTAATTTTTGGCTGCCCTGCGTGCAGAGGTCTCTGGGCAGTGAAATAGGAAGAAGCTAAAAACAGAATTTATGAAGAAAAAAAACCCAGCATGCGTCAGTATAGAGCCCATATCAGGAAATTCTTAAAATCCCATTCTCCCATCTCAAGAAAGTAATCCCAAACTCTTTAAAGATAATTAAAATAAAATAAAAGATCTGGAATAGTGTCAGAATTACTACTGCGTAAAAGGATCTGGGATGTCTAAAAGTTTCCCCAGCAAACAAATGTGATGGCTTCCAAAAAGATGAGTGTTATCCTGGGATGCATGGGCAAAAGTAGCATGTGTGAGAGATGGGAGGTATTATTCCACTCTCCAGGACAGTGGGGCTCAGATCATCAGGTTTTAAGGAAGCTGTAGATAAGCTGAGAGCAGTCTGTATCACAGCAACAAGAAAATGTTTTAAGAAAGCAGGACGTTTAAGAAAACCATTAGAAAAGGCTGGAAAAAAATGGGTTTATTCAGACTAGAAAAGAAAATAAACCAGCTAGTACACATAAGTTTTCTGAAGGGTAAAAGGCTGCTAAAGAGTGCTAAGTGGGGGCTAAACTATTTCTTGTAGACCTTGGAGAAAATAAAAAAAGAAATCTGTCCACATTGCAATAAATAAGACAGAGCCTGATGCTACAAAATGTTTTCCAACTGTAAGAGCAATAAACTCTCCTAGATGGACAGAGACTTCAAATTATTGGAAGATTTGAGAACAGTTTAGGCAAACAGCTGCCAGGGATGGTCTTGCTACATTTACTGGCCCCCAGTACTAAAGGGTGGATTCAGTAAGCTCTTGAGGTCTCTTTCAGCTTTACATTTCTGTGGTTTGTGTCCATTTCTAAGAGGTCTGATATATTTTTGCCACTCCCTAACATTATTCCTATATTGTATAATTAGGGTTCCTCAGCATACTGAGTGTCTGCTAGAAATCAGATGCAGTATTTCGTACATATCTTAGAAAAAAATATTCTCTTCTACTTACCAAGATTAATTGGCTGCCCTAACATGGTTCAAATGTACTAATACCAAAAAGAACGAAACCATGTAAATAATAAAAAGACAAGGAGATTTCACATCATTTCTATTTCCTGAGCTTCCTTAGCTGTTGAGGCCATTGGAGAATGATGTTGTATGGGATCTTCTAGTTCATTGTCTGTCTCCCCTTTCCAGTGCTGACTGTTTGGATATAACAGTGTTAAGGCAAATTTTGCTATGCCTAGGCCAGCATAATCTCTCTGTTTTTCTTCTTGAAAAGAAAGAAGGTTTTTTTCTCTTTTCAAGCATCTTCTCCTTGAACTGTGTGTACTCCTTGCCTAGCTTTTCCTCCCACTTCTTATTCACCTTCCATTGCTTTTCAACCACATGTATGGCTTTTTGTGATTCAGATGAAGTGGTTGTACTGTACATCTGTTGTCGTGCATGAAAAGTTATGGAAGTCATCTTTTGACTGTAGTCCCCTGGATTCTGAATTTGGTGGCCTTTCACTGCTGTGGAGCAGGTCCCTACTCATTTACCCCACTGTTTAATGGAAGGGATGGAAAAAGAGGTAAGAAATTCTGTGAAAGGCTTTGCCTTCCAGAGTAGCACAGATGCTTCGCACAGCCACAGCTAAAAAGTAGCAACTGGTATCTCAGAGGAATGTCGTTCCCTTCGTGGGTGAGAGAAGTGGCAAAACCTCTGACTGCTGGGAAGTTTTATAAAAACAGCTCTCTCAGGAAAAAGAACAAGAAGCTTATTTACAATTCATTCCAATTTTATCCCTGTTCTTTTGGGGGTGTTTTGGGTTTGGGTTTTTTCGTTGATTGTTTTTTTGTTGTTGCTTTGGATTTTTTTGTAGGTGTGTGTGAAAGGTTTTACATCAGCTCCTGAGACAGACTCCTGCAATTTTACAAAATGTTAAGCTATTTCTGTTTCTGGAACAGAGGCATAAACAATCTTCTCATACACCTAGGATTTTCTTTTATAGAAGAGAAGCATATTATAATAAACTGATAAATCAGCTGGACATACAATTCGGAATTGCAGTGAAAAGAGAAAAAAAAAAATCCCTTCACTAAGGTATGTTAGAGACTGACTGAAATACTTACGGACGTAAATCATGTTTTATTCAGCTCAGGGAAAGGATCTAAATAAGATCTGCATTTCTGAGTCTTAATTTCTTGGGTTGTTTGGATTACAAGGCCTTTAAAGATTGTTTATATTACAGCTAATTACATTTCCCCAGACTAGAGCCAAAAAACTTATTTACTCCTGTAGTTAAGCTTTCCTGATAAAGAAATGGGAAATATTCAGCCG
This sequence comes from Balearica regulorum gibbericeps, assembly GCF_011004875.1. Lineage (NCBI taxonomy): Eukaryota > Metazoa > Chordata > Aves > Gruiformes > Gruidae > Balearica > Balearica regulorum. The sequence goes on along the minus strand of NC_046186.1, from coordinate 93,547,790 downwards.
TCACGAGGTCCCATTGTGATGCTGATGGAAGACCCTTCCCCCTTAGCCCTCCTGCTAAGCAGGCCGTCCAGGAAAGACAGAGGGAAAGCTGATGAAGAAGCGAGGGTTGGACCAGCGTGACAGAGCGGCCTCTGTTCACAACAGATGCAGCAGCCACTGCCCCTTTCCTAGGTGTGATGGGGACCGACAGCACCTCAGCCAGGCAGGGGCACATCTGTCCTGATGAGGACAGACGGATGGGCTTCTCTCGGTCTGGGGCTGACAGCCCCTCGGGTCCTGCAACGCTCTCATGGCAGCGTGGGACTCACCACTATGATTCACGATGCTGTACTGTGTCACATGGAAACTGTGCTCACAAGAGAAGAGAAAGAGCTGAAGAGCTGAAGAAGCAGTCCTGGGACACCTCTTTTTTCCCAAATGCCCGTTCATTTTTGCGTTTTCCCCTAACTCATGCAATTTTTCTGCTCTGCAGGGCAACTTGTGTGATTTCTCACATCAAGCCTAAAGTCATCTTTGCCCTCTACTGGCATCCCATAGAAATACAGGAGCACATCAGGCCATAGCTCCATCCCTTTGGCTGTTCCAAGTCACCAGACAGGAGAGGAGGGTACACAGAGACTAGATGCTGTCAGTGGTGGGACCGTGCTCTTGGCGTGGGGAGCAAACCTGCGTGAAAGCTCAGTGAGCACTTTCCTACATACAGCTCCTCTGGCAGGACCTGGTCAGACAGGGCATGACGACCCCTTCCCCTCACTCTATCCAGATGTTTGCAAGGGGAAGATCGGTCACTTTGTAAAGTGTTGTCTGATTTCAGGTTATTTACGAAGAAGCCAGTCTAGAAAAAGAGAAGGGGCTCTGTCAATTGCTGTTCATAGTGGAGTTTTCCTTCATTTCTAGATATTATGCACTCCGGCTGGTTTGCAAGCACAGGGGATGGGAGCAAGAGCCGTCTAAGAAAATGACTTGAATGGCTACCATGGATGTGAGAGCCGGCTGATAATCTTGGACGGCACTTTTAATCATGAGGGGTCACACAGTGCTTGAACGTAGTATAGGCTTGAAAATTTGCGTTGAAACCTGCTGGAAAGCCAGCTTCAGGGCACAGTGCAGTGGCTGCTCAACGGTATGTGGGCATTTGGGGCAAAGCAGAAAAAGCATTTTATTCACTTGAAGATATGTGGACACTTCAGCTTGTCAACAGATTACTGGATAAATGGAGTCAGCCCACCAACACTTCTGAAAATTTAGACCACAGTTTCAGGATTCAGGCTGACTTATTCTTGTCTTGCAAGGTTTGGAGGGACCTTTCATATCAGCCCCAGCTGTAAAATCCAGTGATTCTGGTTCCTGATAAAATACGCTATGAAAAGACTCACAGAAGAGCTTGTTAATATAAAATAGCTTGCAATAGTTAGGTACCTAATGCTAAATAAGGTACTGTTAGTCACTATCATTCTTTATTTTTAAAATTCAATGTATCAGAAATAAATATGAAACTCCATACGAATAACAATTTTTTAGATAATAACTGTTCTCTTCCCTCAATTTGTACGTCAGTAATAACAACTAGTGAGGGACACCTCCAGCAGTGGCACAAATAGCTTAGAGAACAGAAATTGTTTTCTTGGAGAAGAAATGTTCAAATGGCAGCTGTAATTCAAAACCTGTGATGCCATTTGTACTCTTTAGTTGTATATGTTTAAAACAAAGTTATGAAAATAACTGATTTTAATCACGGCTTAAAACTGCAGTTAGGAAACCTGGATTATTCTTTAAGACATTGTCGATGTGCGCATTGCTGTGGATGTATGTGCCTACCATGTGCCAAGACAGATGTTTTGCCTTGCCAAGACGTGTATAGCAGTGCCATTGGTGCTACAGCCTCCTGTCGCCAGGGCAGTGCAAACTCCCCGTTCCTCAGTTGCTCTCAGGCAGCTCCTGGCATGCTTTTCTGCAACCCATTTTGATCAGTCTTCAGCCTCCACACTTAGGATGGACTTCCCCTCCACCTTTTTGCTCTGGTTCTGCTTTTTGCAGCTACAAGTTGACCTCAAAAGTGACCAAACGTCTCTCAATACATCAAAGGCAGCATTAGTCCTTACAGCAACAGGTACTGGTCTTTGGAACATGTTTTGGCAGAGCCAGCGTGTTTAACTTTGCATCACAGACATCATTCCATGAGGCTGTGCCCTTGGATGCTCTAATGTTCTTCTGGCTCACAGGAAGACCATATACCTCAAAAAGCTCTTGAGACCTTGGCATAAGCTTCAAAAGGTGTTTCTTTTCTGTCATTGGTTTTCCATCTCCAGATCATAAGGAAATCGTGGAAATGACTACCAAAAGCAAACCATTACAGCCCTTGTGCCCTGTAGAAGTGATTGCTCCTCTGAACTAAAAAGACAAGTATCTAAGATACTCCATCTAGTTACCTCAAAGGTCATGTCTTCCTTTTACTTATGCAGACCTTCAGAAATGTCCCCAATAGTGAACGGATGTAGGTGCTCAGCTATTTACATCACCTTGATCCTTACCTCCATCTTCTGATCTCCCACCTTTTTCAATCTAGAGATCTTTCTCTCAAGATCCTGCTGCATTGAGATATTTCTTTGCTATTGTCTTCTCTGCAGCATTGAAGAAGCAGTGGAGAAGCTCTCTTTTAGGATGTGAATGTTCACATTGGCATCAAGCTTCACCACAGAAAAGATCTAAGGCTTTTGGTGAGTCTGGGTTAATTACCAGAGCTTTCATGGGAGAGGCAGCCCATTGGCCAACAAATTACATACAAAGGTAGTCCAATAGACATGTAAAAAATGAGTCATAATATCTTATTTATCAAAGAAACATCTCCTGGATAGCTTGTTTGCTTGTCTGTAATAAACTCCCAATGTACCCTGCTTCCATAGGATCTAAGAAATGACGTCTTAGCTAATTTAATTTAATTTTAATAACGACACAGAAACTGCAATTTTTTTCCCCCCAGTTTTTTGTATAAGGTAACAATTTCTTTCAAATTGACCTTTTGGTCACAAGTTTCTTCCATTACAGAGCAAGAGAACTATTTTCCCTCTGTAATTCACAAACGAGGCTTTTATTCACCAGTAGCAAGAGTTCCTGAGATGAAAGCGAAAGAGGCATCTGGTCTGCTGAAGTCACTAGCAGAACTCCCACTGCCTACAGCATTGTCAGAATTTCACACTAAGGATTAGGCATATCCTAATCTGTCCTGATCTTTTATACAACAGACTGGTGAAACAACATTTAAAGTTTTATCAGATTAGACACACACATAGTTAACAAATCTAGGGCCTTTTAAAGATAAATCTTGTGCCTCTGAGAGGCCTGAGTCATGATGTCTGAATGTTTGGAGACTGTGACTTAATTCTGCTGAGAGGGATACCTTGTTCAGGCTAATGATTTCACTGGAGCTGATGCCTGAGGAATCATGTTGGCAGCAGCAGAACACAAGAGGCCGTTTACCACAATAGTCTGACGGAGCAGAGGTTTGGCAGGCCTCATTCCCCATTGACTCTTCTGCCCTTCGGAGTCACCAACTCCCATTAAATTAGGTATTTTGTTTCCTCTCTCTTGTTGCTGCCTGGGCGTACTAGGGAGGACCGCTTGCGTTCCTATAAACATGTATTAATAATTTAATCTTTGCAAGTGATAGCTGTAAAACAATACTGTCTTGGAGGAACTCAGCAAGGTCATTTCCAAAGTGATAAAGTTTCTCCCTCTCATCCTTCCCACCAAGGGAGTACATTCCTGGCTTCTTTCCTTTGGGGACAAAATACAGCGTGGAGAGAAGCACGTAACTTTTTTCACTTGTTTAAGATTTGTTTTTGCTTAGTACGACTGATAACAACTTGGAGCTTAAGTAAGGCCATGTTTCAACTCCTACTGACAGACGCGCAAGAGGTGCATGCATACTGCCCTGTAATTCTATGGCGAAGACATCCCAAGGTGTTTGTCTGACCTGTGTACCTTCTGAGATTTTTTTTCATCCTGCAGCCAAAAGGAAGGGCTGAAAGTAAAAACGTCAGAGCGGAGAGTATCTCCTGTACCATCAGGCATATTCCATGGGCATCACGTGTATAATTCTCACAAATACATCCAGCTTCCTTTTGAAACTAGTGAGGGATTTTGGCCCTAGAAGAAGGCTGTTCCAAATTCTCATTCCTCTGGGATTTGGAAACCTATTTCCTATTTACAGATTTATTCTTGACCAGTTCTTATGTATTTTTAGTAAGCTAACATTGTCCTTCATCTTACATAATCTCTTCCTTTCCTAGTGTTATGTCCCGGTGTATTAACTTACAGGAATTGTATCCCCACTCCACTATTTTGTCCTTATTTTGCTAGTCTAAACATGCTGAAGTCCTTTATCTTCTCCTTAACTAGCATATTTGCCTTTCTCTGTTCCACTCCAGCATGCACAGGAGTAGTCGGGTATTTGTACAGATTAAAGCTCATCAAATAAAGATGCTTTTTTCACTCCAAGAAATTCAACAAGGAAAACTATATTGTAACAATAAACTCTTGGTACTATTGCTATTGATACTATTGCTATTTGATCAATAGCAATAAACTATACTGTATCTCCTGTTATACTATAATCAACTGATTGCATTTAGTTTTTTCTTCTCCCCTTTCAAGGCACCCTGAAAATGCATCAAGCCTACAGTATCATTCTGAGGCCTCAGTTTACCAGCTCTCACTTTTTCAAGCTAGAGCCACAGTCCTGGAACCAGAGCAACTTGCTTCTTAATGATTCACAACTGTATTTTTAACACGTTTCAATGTATGAGAGATGACATCACATTTTAGGTCAGCTTTAATTCAGAATCTAGCTGAACTTTCCCGAGCTTCCCTAGGGGAACAAAACCAAACCCTGCGTATTCAATGTAACAGTCCCACAAGATACAGAAGAAGATTGAAAGCAAGACTTGATTTCCTCTGCAAAAGTTTTGTTTCATGTCTCAGTTAGGAATGTGGGAGGGGAAACCGCAGTAACTACAGCTGCAAAACTCTTGATGCAGACAAATACCAAAGAAGTGTCTTCTTTTTTTTTCTGATATAGAGGGATTGACTGGGGCTATATTGGGATGCTGTCACCGGAGAGGTGAGAGAAACTGCTTTCCCTGCGGTGCCTCGTGCCACCGATGGTGAGACACTCTGCTGAGGTCTGCTGCTCTGGTGACCTGTCTCTCCTCCCAGACACTGAGCTCACCTTTCCCAAGGGGGAAGGCTGTAATCCCCCCAAAACCTGGAGAGGAATCAGCCAGGCTTCTCATGTCAGACCTGTGCACGCTGCGTGACTTCCATGACCCTGAAATATGGCATTCACCCTTGAAGGAAACCTGAACATAAGCTGATGCATCAGAATTTACTACCTGAAAAATAGCACTCTAAGCTACTCTGCTCACCTTAGCAGGTATACGAGTGTTAGTGCCTTGTGATGAAAAATGAAATATTGGTGGATTTTAGGAAGAAGAACCAACTAGTTTATCATCCCCATCCCACGCCGCCTCTCGTTCCCTCACAGCAGCTTAAGTAAGCAGCTGTCCTCATTCCAGCTCTATCTCCTTTTGATAATTCTGCAATACTGTCACATGTTTTCCACACAGTTTTGCAGCACACTGAAATTTTGAAATTGTGGAGGACTTATAAACCAAATTGCATTTATGCATAGAAATAGTGTTTTGCCAGCTTTCTCGACTGTATGCTCAGTTCAGTCAATAAATACACATTTAATTGATCAGCAGCTGAATTTTCTCTCTTTCCAGTTGATATGCTCCCAAATCTAAACACCTTGCTGCCAAAAGTGGGTCTAATTTTCTTACGAATAGTTGATCTAAGTAAATATCCAGTGTGACTGCACTGCCAGGATCGTTGTGCTGAAGACTTGGTTACAGAACATCATTTTCCTGTCATAAAGAGCTGCATGTGACAAGGACTACAACTCTCTGAGGTCTCAGTGTGAGAAACAAAAACTGAATTTCACTGGCAAATAGGCAAAACCTACTTTTTTGGTTTTGTTGTGCTGTTTGGGGTTTTTTTACCTCACCCGGTGTGTTTTCTGTAAGGAAACTTGTAAGACTCTACAGTGAAAAAATTTAAAAACACCAGAAACAACTTCTCCCCACCAAAATGTTCACTCTGTAAACTTCTGCAAAGACAAAAAAGTATTTGAAGATGTGTCTGGCTATGCTATTATTCAACAGTTTCTTTGCCCCTAAAACACAAAACAAATTAAAATACTTGGAAGTGCTTTGGGGAGCAGCATCACGGAATGAGCCACCCAAGGGAACCTGCTGTTCTTCCAACAACTCCTCAAGTGACACTTAGAGGCTTCCTCTGCTTCTGGAAGAGCAGATTCATAGAAATACCTAGCACGAAGCTAATCTGTTAGCCCACACTGATCAATTTGGCATATCTTTCTTCTCTCCTGGGGATAGGTGTCTTTGATTGCAACAGGTCCTTATTCCTACGTAGAATTTCAGGTCTGAAACAGACTTGCAGAAACAAGGATTCGGCTTTGAGTCTCGTTAGAGAACTGCTGAGCATCCATCCTGAAGACACTCATCAGGCATTTTTGCCTGTTTTTTCAAAACTTCTACAGGAAGAGAATGCAACAGGCAGAAATACTGGGAGAGACTCTAACAGAGCTTGAAAGGAAATGCCAGCTCACACAGAGTCCTTCCCACTTGCAAAGACTACGTTTGCTTCCTTGAATGTATCTCCAGGCCCGAGTTACCCCTGCAATGTTATATTAATTAGTAGAAAGCGCAAGTGCTCTTTGGAGTGTCGGGTGCACCGAGTCCTGGCTCAGAAGTCATGCATGTCTCACCAGGTAACTTAGTACATGTTCTGGTACATCTCTGTGCCCCAGTTCTCGCAGCGAAAAAGGAGTAAAGCACTCCAATCTCACCCTGGTGTGAAGTGCTTTGAAATCTCCAGGATCAAAAGGGCTTCAAAGCAAAGAGCAATATTATCACTCTACTATGGCGGCAAACTCCTTGTATGTATTGCTAATTTCTGCTTGCTTCTTGTCTCCATCTCCCCAGAGCGGCAGCTACAGAAAAGGCAAGGCGGGTACCACACATCTTATCAGTGGTTTCAGATGAAGACAGAAGGAAATGGAAGGGGGAAAGCCAGAGACAAAGGTGGGGAAAAACACCCATCAGTTTGCATCCCCACTTCAGATGAGATTAGCCTTCACTGGCTCCTGGCGTACCGCTAATCTGGACATCAGCCGGAGGTTAATTTTACACCGATGAGAGCACTACAGCCCGTTGTGCCACAGCGTAGGCTCCCACCTGGTTGTCAGTGTAACTGGCTGGCAGAGACAGTAAATTACAACTCCCGGATTTAGCCTGAACCTGCTGGTTCTTGCTATCTGCAGGAACACGTCCTGAGTGCTAAGTGATTTAGAACAATGCTCTGAATAATCAAAGGAATAGTGTGCGCACCGAGTGGTATATTATACTGATGAGTATGATAAATGAATTGAGCTGTGATTTCCTGCAGCATTAGCTGGAGCAAGTATTTATGGAAATCTAACTGTAGCAGGTCAGAGTGACTTGATACACGGCTGAGGGAAGCGAAGATCTTTTTAAAGTCAGACAGGCTGGCGGGGAGCTTTCCTCCCGTCAGGCTCAGACATGATTCTGTCACTTGTCTCCTGCAGCTATGAGAAACCCAGGTACCTGGTCGCTGTCGGTCACACCACAATCATGCAAGGATTGTCACAGTTGAATTATTTGCCGCACTCAAGAGGTGTCTTTTCAGGAAGGCCTTTGAGAGGATCACTCCAGGTCGGTGATGGTAAAGCACTGGCACCGGTACCCAGTTTCAGTTTAGCACAGGCAGAAATTTGGAGGACCCATAAGATCCAATAATTTTTTAAAAAGAAATTTGATACCGCAGATCAGAAGAATTTACTGCCATTGATCTAAATAATGATTTTTTGACGTAGAGAATACAGAAATGTGGCTGTGTATGAGGACATTCATACTCTTATACATTTGGGAAATGGGGAAAAATTCACGTAAGAAAAAAAATATCATGCTAAAGGCAGCTATCAGCTACCACCTACTGTCTCCATGCAGCTAAAATAATTTAATAATCTTTCCGATTGCACACAGTCTTTTACAAAACCTAGGCACTCAGCATCTTTTTTCTTGATTCATAACAAAGCCGACTTAAAATCCCCGAAGGCCTTACTGAGCCCAGACTCAAGCTTTCAGGCACACTCCTTTTCCGCTTCTGTTCCACAGCTGTTCCACCAGGATCCAGCTGTGCTATCAGGTGCCTGTCCTGGACAGTCTCTAGGAAGCAGGCAGCAAGAATAAGCATTACCTGAGCAAACTTCAGCGCAATTATCTTTAGTTAAACAAACAGTTTACTGTAGTGGCAGTAATTCACCCCCTGCCCCGGTTTTCCTATCTGTCTTGCAAGCAGGGGCTGGGGAAAACATTCCCCACCCTCAGACACAAGCCATTTTTTGAGCGTGAGTTGTACATATTTCGAAACTTTGTATTACGAGTAACTCTCTGGAGCCCCGTCACTTTCCAGCCCAACTGACCAATTCCAGCAAATTTCTACTATGCCACCCTATGTCCCCTGCGTTCCCCTTCCCTCCTCTCCCTGCCCAGACTGCGGGGAGGGTTGCAGTAGTTAACGGGAGAGAATCGGGGAGCTCACCAGCAGTGGGTTTCGCCACAACCCTGGCTCTGAGCCCTGCCCTTCCTCCCCTTCCTTCCGCCCTCCTGCTTTTTATCTTGGGGCATAAGGAAGTGGCGTCCAGCTGCAAAGTCTTCTGCTTGACCTTCTCTAGGGCATGATAAACCAAGCCTCCTCATGCTCAAACCCCGTGCCCTAGCACATGACAGGCAGCTTCATCACTTTCCACCTCCCACTGTTTCCCTCTGCTACGATGTGCTGTTGCCCACAGTAGGCAAACAGTTGCCATCAAGGTGGCTGCTGCTGTATCCTGATGTTGCTGCGTCTTCCTAACCATAAAAAAGTGAAAAACAGTGGTTCCACAGAAGAATATCCCCGTTAGAAAGTGAGGTAGTGCACAGGCAGCGTGTCTGGAAAAGACCGAGAGATGTTTCTATTCCTTTGCTAGAGCCAGGATCTACCAGATGTTTTTGCAAAGTTCACGGCACCACCTATACTGATGCTCCTTCCCTCTCCCTCTGCAATTCTGCACCAGGAAAAAAAGAGACACTAAACCGCTGCTGTGATCTTAGTAGAACAATGACAAAACCTTACCGGCATGTATGCAATAAGCCTCCTTTTCTCTGTCTCCTCAATATAAAATAGCCCAATTCAGCTTACTAAATATTATCAAGGACTTTCGAACTGAGATCACCACTCCCTTAGCAAGAAATATACTATCTCCACCCAAATGGAAAGAAAGGGTGATTGTTCCTTGGGGAGGGTGACTCAGGGTTTGGTGGCAATACAATGTGCCTTTTGATCACTACGTTAAACAAACAAAGTCTACAACGGAGAACGCCAGTAGCTCTTACTGCATGAGAGGACGGTTAACACAGTGTTGCCAAACACTTGCACAAGATTTTCGAATGACAGATGCCCAAATGCTGTGTAAAAACAAGGATTAAAAAATGCTCAAAATCATTAGCAAATCTTTGCAACATGCCTGTATTATTAATCCCATTTTGCTGCATGTTAGACAGAGTTATGCAAAATCAAGGAATTGCCCCTGCTGTGGACAGCAATTCAATAACATAACCACAAATAAACATCACATAAACACCCAGTCTGCTGATGTACAACTCAGACGCCTTAAACGATGGAAACATTGATCTGTGATGTATCTCCATTGGCTTTTGTTGTGTTGATCAAACAAAATCGAAGGGAAGTTCAATGAATTAACATGTTGCTGGACAGAAATATTATATGAGCCTATCAGCACAAGCAGCTATCTATCTTGTTGGAAAGAAAAGTAATTTAAACCTGAAGTAATGGAAGTAACTATATTGTTATAAAGAAGCTCAAATCTGCAGTTAGACGGGATTAGTGTTCCTGATCTATGAACAAAGTCTCCCAAAATTTCAAAGTCTCAAGTTTTTACAAAATCATAGATCATAGAATCACAGAATGGTTTGGGCTGGAAGGCACCTTAAAGACCATCTAGTTCCAACCCCCCTGCTGCGGGCAGGGACACCCTCCACTAGACCACGTTGCCCAAAGCCTCATCCAACCTGGTTTTAAACACTTCCAGGGATGGGGCATCCACAGCTTCTCTGGGCAACCTGTTCCAGTGCCTCACCACTCTAACAGTAAAGAATTTCATTCTAACATCTCATCTAAATGGACCCTCCTTCAGCTTAAACCCATTACCCCTGGTAGGCCCCTTCAGGTACTGGAAAGCTGCAATTAGATCTCCCCGGAGCTGCCTTTTCTCCAGGTTGAACAACCCCAACTCTCTCAGCCTGTCCTCATAGGAGAGGTGCTCCAGCCCTCTGATCAGCTTCATGGCCCTCCTCTGGACTCGCTCCAACAGCTCCATGTCTCTCCTGTACTGGGGCCCCCAGAGCTGGACACTCCAGGTGGGGTCTCACAAGAGCGGAGTAGAGGGGCAGGATCACCTCCCTCGACCTGCTGGTCACATCTCTTTTGATGCAGCCCAAGACACGGTTGGCTTTCTGGGCTGCAAGCGCACACTGCCGGCTCATGTTGAGCTTCTCATCAATCAATACCCCCAAGTCCTTCTCCTCAGGGCTGCTTTCAATCCATTCCTCGCCCAGCCTAGAGTTGTACTTGGGAGTGCCCCAACCCACGTGCAGGACCTTGCACTTGGCCTTGTTGAACTTCATGCGGTTCACACAGGCCCACCTCTCCAGCCTGTCAAGGTCCCTCTCGATGGCATCCCTTTCCTCCAGCGTGTCGACCACATCACACAGCTTGGTGTCGTCGGCAAACTTGCTGAGGGTGCACTCGATCCCACCATCCATGTCGCCAACAAAGATGTTAAACGGTGCTGGTCCCAGTACTGACCCCTGAGGAACACCACTCATCACCGTTCTCCACTTGGACATTGAGCCATTGACCACAACTCTTTGAGTGCGACCATCCAGCCAATTCCTTATCCACCAAGTGGTCCATCCATGGAATCCATGTCTCTCCAATTTAGAGACAAGGATGTCGTGTGGGACAGTGTCAAATGCCTTGCACAAGTCCTGGTAGATCATGTCATTTGCCCTTCCCTTATCCCCTGACGCTGTAACCCCATCATAGAAGGCCACCAAATTTGTCAGGCACGATTTGCCCCTAGTGAAGCGATGCTGGCTGTCACCAGTCACCTCCTTATTTTCCATGTGCCTGAGCATAGTCTCCAGGAGCATCTGCTCTATAATCTTGCCAGGCACAGAGGTGAGACTGACCAGCCTGTAGTTCCCTGGGTCTCCCTTTTTTCCTTTCTTAAAAATGGGGGTTATGTTTCCTCTTTTCCAGTTGGTGGGAACTTCACCGGACTGCCAGGACTTCTCAAATATGATGGAGTCATATGTGAATATGATGAAGTCAATGTGAAAGTGCATCCTCAATGGCACTGGCCTTCAAAAATCTTTTGACAAAAGCACCGCCCATCACGACAGATATCACAAATGGCAATGATGAAGAAGGATGGTAAGAGCTATGTAGAAGGTGAAGAAAGTCTGAAGGAATGTATTTAGTCTTGTTGTCTGATAACAGATTACAAACATGTAAAAAAGCTGTTGCAAAGATGATAGCGATTGATTGCTCTCCATCTCCTCTACAGGCACGACATAAAAGTGAAGAGATCAGCACTCATCTGCAGAAATGGGAAGAACTTTCTAAGTTCAGGAATAAGCTACATAGCACATTTTGGAGACTCTGATATCAGAAGTTTTTAAAACCGCTAAGGTATATACCAAGGAACATCCAGGTCCAGTTATTCTTATCTGGATCAAACAAACTGTAGGTGATATCTTGAGGTCCTCATAGATTTAACCTTCTGTGATTCCACGATGCTCTTCTGTAGTTTCAGTTTTGAACATTTGGCATTTTCTGACATTTTTTTCCAACACCCACCCCCCACTCCCAATTAAAAGTGGCTATTTAAAATGGTTTCTTACAGTCTTCATGTTGTCTTGGCATGAGAGAAGCATGGTAAACATTGCTGTGAGGTTTGTCCATACTCAGGAAGTTCATTTAGGTTGCTTGTGGTTGCTGCCCCCAGGCTGAAGGCTACAGAGGCCTCCAACAAGTGCATCTGGACGGCTGCTCAACACCCGCAGCTACTGCAGCTGCTTTTTCCTGGACTCCACTTGTAGCTCCTGTTACTTAGTATACGACTAATATTTAGTCTACTCATCACAGCCGGAAAAAACAACATAGTGGAAATATGCTCCAAATAAATGACCTAAACCCAAGTAGGTTTTAAAACCCACAAAGGATGTTGCTGTAAGAAATTCTTTCTTGGTCCCCAAAACTGAGGCAGAGTCTTTAAGTGACTTTAAAACCTGAAGGATTGGGACAGGTGTGATGAGTGTGAAATTTATTGAAGTTGAGGCAGCTGTCTAGCACTATGAAAAGGCTGAAGAAATCTGACAGGAGGTAGTGGTGGCCATTCTGTCTTTTATTGCCTTGTTTGTTAAATTAGTACAAATCACACCAAAAAGGACAGCTCTTCTGAACACACCTGGGAAGCTGAGGTCCGTTTCCCTTGGTCAAGAGTGACCCGGGACTGTACAGCTTCATAGTCATCTCACACACACATACATGTTTTGTCTTCTCAAAAACACATGTTTGTGGAGGAGCCTCAGTGATCCAGCTGATAGCTCTGAAGACATGGGATTATATGGTGCATTGACCTGATTCTAGAAGGTCACTGCTGGGGAAGTCTTGTAATAGAAAATGTCAAAAGGCATGATTAAATCTTTAAATAAAAATCAGAGATCCAGGAATGATTTACATCTGCTATTCTCAACCTCTGGAGCATCCAAGTGACCGTCTTCTATAAGTGGTAAAGCCCATGTCCGTGCCGAGTTGTGTGTGCTCTGCCCCTCATCCTCCCAGCCCAGCCCTGTGAACACTGCGAACACTGACCATAAAGCTGGTGGGAACCGAGGGAGTAGCAACACTAGCTGGTGAGCATCATGGTCCAGGAAGGGGGCTAAATTTTAGGGGTTTGACTCAGGAGAAGTAATGCTTGCTTATGGGATTGGTTGGGTAAGGGAATCTGACTCAAATCCTGTGCGAGGAAGGGTGCATCATATCCTGCACTCGTATTGTTCTTACTTTGGAAATGCTACTGCCAGCGTCTGTACAAAGGCTGGGACAGAAAGATTTAGCTCACTTCAGTCCTGATAGCTCACAGAGCTGGTAGCACAGCTCCAATGAATGAGACCAGGGCCAAACAGTGAGCACAACAGTTCCCATCAGTGAGTGATGTTGCATGCAAAAATGATGGAAGATTTGGCTTTCAGGTCTGCATACAGTGGCAGGGTCTGAGCTGTTTCACGGCTGTCTTTTCCCTGTCTTACACTATATGCATCAATGAGAGTGACCACAAAGAAGTTGGAAAATAAGCTAAGAATTATTCTCCACTGAGTCATGGTATTGAAACAACAAGGACGTAAGTGAAAACCCAAGTATGCAATAATGTGGTTATATAATACGTTCATGATGAATGCAGCAGTTAAATCACATTCATTAATTGCATTTATATAGCTATGATTAGCCACCATAATGTGGTAGTCTTTAAGCTGTTTTACTTCAGGTTCAGGCAGCTTTATGCTCCACAAAAGATGCAGCCCAAAGAAAGCAACAAAATTGTTTTGTGCTACCTATACCCTTGGGTACCTGTGGATGCACTCGCCAGCTCACTCTTGTGTAAATTACGGGAACTCTGGATGGGTTGTTTCAATTTCCATATGGCTCATCAGCATTAAATGTTGGTAACAGAAAAGCTGCACATGCTCTGGCCCTGCCTCCCTACCTGGGGTCAGAGAGCAAATGCTGAGTGAGTTGGCCACAGCTGCCAGTCCCGGGCTGAGCCAATTCCCCGTGTTCGTTGCAGCCTTTGCAGTCTGCATCACCGGAGCTGCGCTCGGATGGGGAGAAAAGGACACTGAATCGGTGCCTTAAATGACCACTCAAGCAATTTCAAATCAGGTGATATATATAAAAAAAGGGCCGTTTCAATTCTGCACTTTCATGTTTGGCAAGCACAGGAATGGATAAACTCCAAAAAGGAGATGTCCTTACTGCAGTTTGAAAGTGTTGAAGATAATAGTGTAGCACAAATGTTTCTCACTGTTTCAAACATCTCCACACTTTCCATAAAGATTTGAAATGTATTAGTTTGTCTTTCCCAAGGAGATTTAGGTAAGACCCATCTTTTCTTCTATGAAACCACTTCAAAACTTCATTGTTCTCAATATACACTGGGTACAGTCAGCAACCATTCTTTTCCCACAGAGACTTTAATGCTCTTGGTCCAGGTATTGTGGGTATTTTTTCATTCATTTTGCCCATTATATTATATTTTAGCATATCATATTACCATAATTTTCTGATTCTCTCTTCATAGGAGTATAAAGCAATTCTTCCTACCAACAAAGCAGTTGCGACTTTCTGCATACTACTGAGAAGGGATAGCCATGATGTCCTTTCAGAAGAGGGGGTATGTGTCATTCATTGGCACATAACAGTAGAATATTTATGTAAAGCCTGTGATTAGTGTTTTCTCCTGAAATCATAACTAGTTAATATTTAAGGAAACTGCATAAAGTCTTTCTTTATTGCACATAACAACAACATTTCTAAGGAAGGAGGAAAAAAAAAAACCCCAAGCCATTGAGACAGACTGAGGGGTTTTATGACTAAACCTAGTTCCTTGTGTTGACTTTGGTCTCAGCTCTTGACTGGACCAGACATAAAGAACATTTCTTCCACTTGGTGTTTACCTGCCCTTCTCATGCATGTTTCAGTGCGATTTACAGGACGTGGAAAAGAGCACGTAAAGTCCCCAGTCCAGTGAGTTTCCTGTCCTGTTCTCTTCTCATCGTAGACAGTGTTTGCAGCTGTTCTTGTTTGCAGAGAGCTTTATCTGACTTCGTTACCTCCCAGAACAAGTTCCCTCACGGTGATGCAAGTTACTTCTTCATGTACAAGCTTTTGGTAAGAGCAGTGTCCCTCAGGATGAGATGCCTTAGCATTTAGCAGCAGGTCCACCCCTGAGAATTCAATTGCCTGAATATTATTTCCCGATATTGTGCACATCGCCACATTTCTGCAGGGGCTTTTTCTCTGTTGAAATACTGACAGCTTCATATCAGAAGAAAACCCTGTTCCTTTTCTTTGCTTTGCAGAAGAACAAGGTGTGAAATACAGCACATTTTGAAAACTGGACATTAACATTGCAAGTCCCGCATACAGCAAGCTTGAAACGGCTGGTGTGCTCAGTCTCTTTTACCCATGGAGCAACTCCAGCTTTAATGAGGTTCAAGTTAAAACTTTTATCATGAAGACTTTGAACAAAGGAAGTTTATATTTCCTAAGTAGTCTGATGCTATAAACCACTCAACATTAGCTTCTCTGTCATCTGAGTTCCCAGTAAATTGATCCGAGATTCAAGGGGAAGAAGAGGAGTAAGAGAGCTTCATGGTTTTCATAGCTGTCTCTTAAGTGAGTCACAGGGTGACAAGAAATGACATTTGGTGGCAGTCTTGTGGTTGGGACACTGTGTGTCTCAGATTGCTCAGATAGATAGTTTTCATCCACTATCGATGAAGTTATCACTGAACTTGCTTACTCCTTTGGAAGTTGCTTGTAGGGTCATTTGTCAGTGCTGAGTCAAGAAGTGGAATAATCTCTAAAGCTATGACAGCATCAGTGCACCACTGTATGATGAAAAAGTCATGTCACTTTTACACCACAAACCCTCAAATGGTTTTGCCAAGCAATTATGTGCTACGGACTTGACCTTTATCCTTTCCCAGCTCGGTCCTTTGCCTCTTCTCCAAAGGGAATTTTTGTGCGTGTAGGTGGTTTATAGGGAATCTTTTTTCCCAATGCAGCAGCAGCATTAGGAATGTTGGTAATAAGCCAGGTCAGCTTAGAGCTTTGGAAATGGCACCATCCAACCACAGGACAGTAAACAATAATTAAAAGAAAAGTCAAAACTATGCTTTTTGTAAATGTGGAAGTAAGAGGAGGGAGAGGCTGGGAGAAAGCCTCTTCAGTCCCTGTGGACCATTTCTTTTGTATACCGGGGCACAGGCAATTGTTACCAAAGGATCGTGTGCATTTTATTGTATTGAGCTACAAAAAGAACCTAACTGAATTTTCAAAACAAAACCAGATGAAAAAAGTAAGCTGGGAGAAGTATTACCAGTTTTTTAATGGCATTTAACACATGATAGGAAGCAGTCCATTCTTACAAAACCTTAGAGACACGGTGATAAGGTGGGAAAAAGCTTGTGCACCTTTCTGTGCTGTCAAGCCTACAAAACTTCCAATAACGTTTCAGTGCTCGATACTTTTACCTCCTGAGGACACTCCACAACAGCAACAGCCCTGTGGTGCCTCTGACTCTGCAGAGGCCTTCTGTGTCCAAGGTAAATCAATCTGGTGTCTCTGATCAACACTACATTTTCTTAACAAGTTGTTGTGAATAGGCTTCATGAATGAATTTACGCTTAAATACAGAATGAATCATAAGTTCTGACTTCATGGTGTGGACAGAGGAGGAGCACCAATTAAAAACCCCTGTGGGTGTCAGTTTTTTCCTGGATGAGTGGGAGTGCGATTTTGGGGAAGTTGCAATCTGTTTCGTAAATTGTGTGGGCTGGGTAGAGGAAGTGGCTGGTCTGGAAGCCATAAGCATCACTTGTGGGGAGAGTTTAAACACCCCTACCACAAGCAGGTTTAGTATCAGAGGGCGGAGACCGGAGGTGCTGCCAGAAGTAAAGATAATCAAAAGAATAATGGACCCAAAAAAGTGTATCAGTAGGTATACCAGCTTCCAAAATATTTTGATGTGTTTTTATTCCTTTATATAAATTCAGGGCATCATCTTCTGCCCCAAATGTTTCTGGTAGCTCCAGGAGTTGTAAGTCTTCTTTAAGTTTCACCAAATCCATGCCCAGCTATCCATCCATCTCCTTCAACAGGAGGCCCTTCCCAGCAGCTCTCTGGGAACTCTTCCCAACACCGCCCTGTCTCCAAACGCAGCGCAGGGGAAAGCTCTCTATGCAGGATTGACTGTCTTGAAAGGGATGGCACCTGAAGGAGGGACAGTGAAGGCTTTCCTAAGACCCTCCTCTCCTTGCACTGATAAGATTTTGCACTTTTTGAAGGGAACACAAATGCACAAAGGAACCTGCAATAGAAGGCTGTGAGGAGCTTTTCTCTCTCAGGTTTTCTTTTCACCTCGTATAGCTATATTGTCTCAAGTGCATATGGCTTATCAAATCTCTGCCACAGCTAACACACAGGAGAGAAGACTGCTAGCTGGCAGTCACATTTATTTCCAGTAGATAAAATTTCAAGAACTGATACTGGCATCTGAATTATTCGAAATGCATGCCTCAATCATACATGTCTCAAGTTTTGGCAGAGGCAGAGAAGCCTTACAGATTTGGGGTTTTGTTTTGGTTGCAGGACACAGAAAATAAGAGGCCCCAAAGATGAAAACAGGGATGGAGATTAAAAAAAAATGACTTCACCTGTGTACAGGTAAGCTGTACTTATTTTTTAATGTTTACTGGTAAATCCAAAGACAGACATGGTAAATTTCTCTAGAATTGCTTAAAATATCCAGCATTATCAGGCATTGACTGTAGTTAGTGTAAAAGAAAGCCATGTGCTGCATTGCTTTCTGCTGGAAATGGATAATAGAAGTGAGGTTTTCTTTTACTTGATGATTTACTTTATTGATGTTGTTATGTACTGGAACTGTGTGTAAGGCTCTCGAGATTGAGAAGACAAGGAGGCTTGAAAGAAAAGCATGCAATACAAACATAAGAAGGACCTCAGGTCGTAGGAGCAGACACTTCATAAGATAAGATATAGGTTAGCTCACATGCACCCAGTGACTTTGCCAGAGCTAGAACAGGATAAACCACGCACATGGCCAGGTGAGACAGGCTGGAAGCAGAGAGAGCATCTTTTGGGGCACCCAAAAGTGTAGAGTAGTTTTATTATAGTCTGACAAAATCTGACTTTGGAGAGAAAATGGACAACTAGGATTATAAAAAGATGAGTGTGGAGACTGGTCAATGGGAAGGATAACTTGGGGGATTAAAATTGTTTCATGGTGGTGGGACACTCACAAACAAGATTGTCTGGATGCATTGCAAAATCAGACCTTCCTGTCCTTTTAAACAACCACTCAGATCAAACATGGAAGATAAAGTATTTTCCCAGCCCTGAAGCAGCTCAAGCTTCAGCTGGTTAAAATGCTTCCCCCCAACTTCAGATCATCTATAAAATGCTGTAGTTTACATAAACAAGTTCTTCCTTGCCTGCCTCTCATATGGGAGATAAAGACCCCTTGGCTGCTTGTTTAAAAATGTAAGAGTTGCAAGTATGCCATTCCTCTGATATAGACAGAAGCATTCTTTTCTATTCTCTTTGTGGCCCAGATTCATTTAGTCGTGTCCTTCTCAGCAATATTCACCCTGAGAATGGCACAGAGGTTCATCTTATTGTGAAGTGTTCCTGAGGAGGACAACTTCATTTTCCCTAGGTGTTACACGATACCAGTGTCAACAGAAAGAGCCTGAATAGCCTCTATTTCCAGCAGATAGAATTACTGCTATTCTCCTCTACTGAGCAACACTCCTGGGCTCCTTATGGACGTGCTGTCATTGCTGGTTTGGTTGTTTCTGGGAGGGAATGAACATGAGATGCCAGAGCTCACAGGGACTTTTCCCCTTTCAGAAAAGCCAGATGTAGAGTCCCTACAAACATGGCAGGAACTTCTGCTGCCCTTTGCCATGGTAGTCCCTCTCTCCCTGTCCGGACCTTGAGGAATGAAAAAAAGCAGTATTTCCTTGGAAGTACCAGTCATATCTATAACCCATGTTTTCCTACAGAAGTTGTGCAGGCTAGGTAGAATTCATCCTGGTTGAGTCTGTTTTGCAAAACTAGCTCTTCCTTTGTATAAAACCCGAGCAGAGGAACAAGCTCTTCAGGGCCTGTTTGTCTGGGCAGGTTGGAACAGGAGAAGTTGCACAAAGGCAACTTCAGCCCAAGCTGGTCTCAATTTGGAGCTGTTCTGCTACGACGGGGGGTCTGGGGGTGTAGGAGTACTCATACTACGGATGCTTCTGGGGGCGTGCAATGGAGTCACTCCATTTGAGGGGTGCAGAGAAGATAGCCCTTGCCATCAACCCTCTGGTTTTGGGGGTGTCTGGCAAAAATGCACTGGGGCTGAGAACTAAGCACAGATGAGGGGGCTTGTTCTGTTTCGTAGTTTTGTTTTGTTTCATTGCACGTTGTAGAATTGGTCATTGAGTTACTGGGTTCATCCGCTCCTGCTTTCAGACGCAGGGTTGTGCAACCCAAAAATCTGTGGGAGTCTGTAGAGGCAGCAGCTATGCTGCAGCAGCGCGAGGTGAGGGAGACTTCAATGAGAACAGCAGATCAGTGCCAGGGTTGCTCCTTATATGGCTACCAAATGTCTGCAGTGCCTTTCTTGGGATATGGCTTACAGTAAG
The DNA here is from genome assembly GCF_011004875.1 of Balearica regulorum gibbericeps. Lineage (NCBI taxonomy): Eukaryota > Metazoa > Chordata > Aves > Gruiformes > Gruidae > Balearica > Balearica regulorum. The sequence continues at coordinate 93,528,069 of NC_046186.1, read as the reverse complement.
AAGGTTCAGGTGCTGTGTTCTTGCACTGCTGTATGTCAAATGCTATTGCTGAGGTTGCACTGAGCTGCGCTGAGGTCTAGGCCAAAAGGAGGTAGGTAGCTGGGCGTCATTCTATCGCTGAGGCATTTGACTAGCCAGCCCTGATATGGTCTGCAAATCTGCTGACAAAAATCCCTCCCTTGTCAGTGAGTGACAAAGGTGGCAAATGTTAACGGGGAAGCCTTGTCGTGCGGCCGGGGGGGCTGCCGTCCCCCTCCGCAGCTAGCGGGAGCAAACAGGGCAGGGCGCTCTCAGGGTGTGGGCACCAGAAGAGGTTAAACTTAGCCAAGGACACCCCACTTTTTATATCAGGCCCCGATTTGTTGTTTTGTTATTTTGGCCAAGAACATTTAATGGGAGGAGTGTTCCTGTTTGCCAGGAGGAAATTTAATCTGGGTCTGGAATACAGCGTAACACTGGCTGCCAGTCTGTGAATGGTGTTTGTGCACAACTTGTTTTAAACAGCAGCTATTTAAGTTTTCAGGGCTTGTTTTTAACCTTCCTAGTATATGCTACTACTGGCGATCATCCACTAGCTCTGCTGCTTTGGAGGCTTAGCTACAGTGAATCATGCCCAGAGAACGGGCCATGTTCTTGATTGCTGAAACATTGCTTTTCTGCAAAATGGGATTTTTAAAGTGCAAATATTTGCAGCTTTCCCAAACCCACAAAAATACTGTTTATCAGTGCCCTAGAGATCAATGTTTAAACCAAACAATTTAGTGCAATCAGGAGGGTGTTTTGACTTATGAGAAATAGATTTTAAAGGCAAACAAATTGCATTATAGATACATATACACCTACGTGCACACACACAATATATATGAGAGACAGAGATGTAGATGGTTCAGGCAACTCTGATATACTCTAAAGTCGTGTCTTAAAATATACATTTTACAGCTGTGATAGTATGAAGTTTTCATGGAAGATTACTATGAGTTGACATTTTTATATTTATTTATTTATTGGCCTTTATTCCCCCTCTGTAACAGGTCTCCTCCCTTAGGAGAAGCATGCTGTTACAGGTTTATGCAAGACCATTTTTCAAATGCACTGTATTCTCCTCCAGGACAGCTCTTGTTACTGTTTTAAACCACTTGGCACATTCTTAAACTATATTAGACGAAATATTAATAAATGTAGGATAGGTAGCAGTCTTGCACTTTTCTGAGGGAGAAGAACTAGATAGAATTGAGGTATTTTGTGATGCCTGGCGAAGAAGGTGTATGTACATGTTTACTGCATCCCAACAGGCTTGCAAAGGAGCAGAAAAGAGGGTGAAGGCAGCTGCTTCAGAAGGTGATTCTTGCATATGTAACAGAGACAAACTGGACTTCTGTTCTGCCAGAAAAATCAGCTGCTGGAGCTATTTTAATCTCTTGTGCTGAACATTTCATCTGTTCCCACTGATACCTCCTTGACCATGGCATATATTTTACATTTCTTGTTCCTGCTTGCTTTCTATACAAGTCCAACCAGCCTGTACCTCCGGCCACGTCTCTAACAGCAACTTTCAAAAGGGATGATGAGAAATGACCTGATGCAGGGTAGAAGTGGTAAAATCTTTTTAATTCACTGATCCTTGTAGAGTGTTCTGGCAGCTCTGGCTAATGGATGGTACGGAAACGCCTAGTATTTGTAGACTACTATTCTTAGCTGATTTTTGGAATATGAGTATGCTTTCCAAATACTCATACTTTTCAGCTAAGCACATGTGCCTATTACAATCGGACAGAGCAAGATAACCTTGCACGCAGTCTCTATGTCACCCTACTCTTAAGCTGTAAATTCTTTTATTATGATCAGTTATTTCTCACAGTCATCACGAGGATTCATTTATTAATGACATACACTAATAAGTCTTATTTATGTCTGATGCTGTAAACTGAGACTGAGTAATCTCATCCTTTCTAAATCTCTCAATTTGCTTCTGGTGTGAGATTAACAATTTCAAGGGACATTCAAAGGTTATAGAACAGTTCTCAGCTTTACAGGAACAAAATGTCATGGAAATGCCACTTCTCAGCTCCCTCCCCAGCAGCAATAGTAAATATTTGATCAGCGTGTACTTTCCATTCAGCTCAGCATCCTCGGGCTGGTTTGGCACATCTGTTCTTTTGGAGAAGTCTTGCTTTTGTGATAACATGATCACAGAATGGTCAAGTGGACCTTCCCTAACTACTTCAGTGACATCGGTGTAGAAAACAGAACAAGGGGAAGACATGGAAAGACTTTAATGAGATGCACAATAGCAAGAGGCCGTTAGTCCTCTTGACTCCATATGTTCTTAAGGTAACAAAGTGGGGCAAGTCAGCCTTGCTTTCTGTGATTTCCTCTGGATTTGTATAAAAATCAGAGAAATCCCATGTCCTGATTCTCACCATTCTTCATGTTTTTAAATCATTATGTCTTGGGAGCAGCCAAACCACAGGTCTTAAGCAATGTTGTTGTTCCCACATTGGTGCTGCGGCATCTGACCAGCAAAGGTACACCAGTGGGCAGTTGTGAGCTTTGCAGGTCCTCAGCTGTGAGACATGACACAGCAAGAACCACTGAGCTTGAATTTACTTATTTGCTCTGGAACACAGCTGCCTGCCAGACCCACCAGGCAACATCTCTGAACCACAGGAAGCCCCATCACCTTCTGCCTGTGAACTACTCCAAGCTCCCTGCCGCCAGCTCCAAAAGATACAGGGCATGTGTCTAATGGCTCCCCACTAAAAGCTCTGCGAGGCAGGGCAGGAAAGGGAAAAATACTGCAGAGCCTCAAGGCCAGTTCGGTGCTATTGAGGGAGGCCTTCTGTAGGTATTCTGCAGGTTCTTCTTGCCAGAGAGCCAAAGGAAACCAAAGCATAAGTGAAAATCAAGCCAGTTGCCGTCACCCCAAATATGGGCAAAAAGTACACAGGAGCAGCTATATAACACGCTGTTGCCTCGAAGGAATAGAGAAAGACTTATTCTTTCAAATCTGTGCAGAGAAACTAAATTCCAGGGAAAAAGCACTGATAACAATCCGCTATAAACCCAAGATTAGAAGCCAGACAAAGTAGACTTGTTCTCATTCTCTAAACAAGAAATTTATTAGCCCACACAACCCATTCAAAGGAGCCTCTGACCAGGTAATTAGAGTCCAAAATTCTGCTTTCAAGGTTTTGTCATATATTACTCCCTGTTTGTTTTTTATCGTGCAAGCTCAGACACTCCAGTGATAAACTGTTTGCTCTGTGGCCTTGCTGTGGTACATGGTAAACTTTCCATGACTGAATTGCTGTGGAACAGAAATAGCTAGGCATGTCCCAAGCAGGTTTTGAAACCCAGTTTGGATCCTGATGAAAAGAGGGATTGTTCAGAGGCTCATCAGTGTCCCATACATCTTGTTTCTCTTTAAATGTGTTATATCAAAGAGCATGAAATGCTGGGAAGAGATTTTAGTTTGCATTCTCTTGATAGCTTTTAGAGGTGCAGAATGTTGTGCAGTTCTTGAAGAAAATTTCTTTTAGGATTATGCAGGGGAGGATTTGTATTTTTTTTTTTTTCCCCCAATGCTGTACTGTATTGAAGGATAGAGAGATCTTCCCCATTTTTCAGGAAGTAAAATTATCTTTTTGTATTAATTTTACCCTGATGTATTGAGAAATAGAGTGTTTAACTATTTTCTATAGGCAAAATTCTTTATGCTGGTCCATAGTGAGTCTTGGTGCCAGTATTTCAAATACAGAGAGATGATAGGGCAGAGATGGTTATTTTCTGTCTCAGTCACTAATGCTGGAATCAGAGCTAACTTCATTCCTTCCTTCTGTCCAAAATTTCTTGGGTGACTTCACGTGAGTCACCTAGCTGTTTCATGCTTCTTTTCCTTCTTTGAAGGATACCTTCAACTCCCAAGACCTCCCCCTTCTTTTTGTTTCACTGGAACGTAACCCAAAGTGCAAAAAAAATAACAAGGGGCTGCAGCGAATGGATAGCCGACTCTATCAGACTTACTTGAGATTGTATCAAGTTACTCCTTCTTCTCCAAACCACTAGAGTTGGCACTAAAATAATTATTCTTTTGGCTTTTATCTTTAAGAAATAATCCTTTGTATTTTATATGTGAGGACAAGAATACTCATTACTTAACTGTTTAATAATTTTTCTGGTTGGGCTGATTAATCCTAGCTGGGCCATTAAGCCATGAAAGAAATTCTATTTATCTTTGGAAACTTTTTCTAAATTTTTTTAAGGTTTTTTTTTTTTGTAGACCTAGTGACTATTTCTCCTCTACAGATGCATCTTAAGTGAGTTTCAAGAAAATATTAAACTCAGAAGTGAACTGTAGTCAGTAAAAGGCCTTGGGGGGAAAAACTGAAGTGTTCTGTGGTTGGTGAGGAAACGTGGAATTTTTCACCTTCAAGGACTGGGCACAAAACTCCTGCTGGATTTGGGTTCACCCCATGCCAGTTTTGTGGTAAGTCTATTAACAGAAATATTGTCCCCATTAGCAGTCTCAGTAGAGAATTGAATATCTAGACAACTGATGCTAGACAAGCTAAACTTCCTTCCCTGCAAATGACTTCATCCAGAAGCATATGCAGAAACTGTGTCCATCATTGTTCAAGTTTACCTACTTCCTGAAAAATCCGAAGGCTTGAGTCCCTAGGTCTATCCAAATTAGTTCAGCATTATTCTTCTACCACTGCTGTCGTCTGTAACCTCACAGAGATGCAAGAACGTTGAATTCCAGTAGTCAAACAGGAAAAAGCTGAACATAAGGTGCTTCTGTATCGGGGACCTCTTCCATGCATTTGTCTGCATGGCTGCATCCTCTGCCTCGATGAACATCTTTTTAAGACACATCGTCTTCTCAGTTATCCCTCTGGATCTCTTGTTTGATCCTAAGTCTGCAACTCCTGCTCTGCCAGGCGCAATTAATGTCTGTGTCATATGCCTACTCCCTCACCTAAGGCCATGCTTATTTGTCATCAAACTTGGACTGTTTACCTGTATTTTATACACTTCTGAAGCTTGTAAAGACCCCATGGCATGGCAACACGCAGTGTAGCCCTGCCTTCGGGGCTGGGTGGGACTGTACCGTAGCTTCTGACACTGCTTTTCCATACACAGCGCTCTCACAGCTAAGGTTTCCAGAAGAAACCCTATCTATAGCTTAGTACCAAATCCTATTCATAACGAACCATGGAAAGCAGAATCCTGAGCTAAATACCCTTAGGAGGAAAAATATTTCAGTACTCCAGAGCTTTTGAATTGGAAACTTGGAGATCTTGTTATGATGGATTCAAGGTTTCCAGCTGTGACACTGTGACCCGTTGTTTCATTTCAGTGATGTCACTTCATAGGATATAAGCAACTTAAAAAGTTTCCCAGGACATCATAACGCTGTTTAATAAACAAATAAACTATGTCTTAAGATTGTGGCTCTGAACTCAGAACAGTTAAAATGTTTTTGACCGTGTACATCTCCTGATAAGCTCAGGTTCTGCGAGCCCCTCAGTCAAATCTGGCAAAACATCAGTATGCTGGTCAGGTACCTTCTTCGCTAGCTCCTGGGGGCTTTACTAGAGGGTTACAGAAGCCACATATGGTTGTTCAAACACATTACTGAAGTTTAAGGCAGCTTTGGGGGTGCTGGGGGGAAAAAAAGGGGTTGGAGAATACAAGATCTCTGCAAGGATGAGGAAAAAACCTCGCCAAACTGACGCCAATAGGACTTCTAAGTTCTCCTTTTGGCAAAAACACCTTCCCTGTACGTGAGCTGCAGCAAAAAGTCTCCTTCTGAACTTGATTGTGAAGGATAAATATGAAGACAAATGAAGTAAAGCAGGACATGGAGTTGATTTGAGATTGTAAATAAGCTTTATGTACACATCTTGCCCTTTTCCAGAGGAGATGCCACATGTTGCTTTTTGGAGGGTGGAGGGATTCCTAGGAAAATCCAAGTTGGTACGTCTCTGGCATTAGTGACCTGCTGGCAGCCCTTTCACAGGCACGGGGAATTAATGCAAACAGTGCCGGTTAGAAGGCAATGACAGCCAAGGGCATCTGCGTACCTGAGAGCCGTGCTGTCAGGACGGTATTTCAGCTGGGGACCTGACACTTGGTTTGAGTTAATTTCTTCCACCTTTGCCCATGATCAGAAAGACGGCGAGAAAGGATGAGGCTGGATGTTTCATGAACGTTTCACGGTTGAGCAGAGAAGCCGTGCCGGATGAGAGAGGGAACCAGGGCTGGAAAGAGACATTGGTGTCAGGATAGGAAAAGGAAGAGCTGAAATGGGGTGGGTTTGGTTCACTTTCTTAAGAGCAGGCTGCGTTTCTGGAGGCTGCTACAGGCTGCTGGGGGAAGAGAAAGGCAAGCACAGGGAGGAGGGGGCTGTACGGTGAGGGCCTCCACTTAATGACATCTCCCCCTGCCATCAAAGAGAACAGTCTCAAATTTCTTATGCAGTCTTTAACCTTGCCTTTCTCGCAGCACTGTAAAACCGAGCCACCTCCATAGCCCTCACTTATTTCAATATGTCCTATAAAATATTTGCCTTTTGCCCCCTGCATGTAACCAAAAGCGAAGAGCAGTGATTTTTGAGAAGGCTTCAGATTAATATGGAAGAATGTCTACGAAAAGGAATACTAGTGAGGAAGGGGGAGATCTTTTAATAACTTATTAATAACTTACTTTCTTGGGCCAAATTGAACAAACAGGACTTAATTTCAGAAGTGAGAACCTGCAACTTACTCGGAAGAGGGCAGAGTTTTGGGCATGGTGCATCATGAGGAAATGGATTGCCTGGTTAGAAAATCCTGAGCCGTGTAACCAAGACACGGCTCTGAGAAATGTCAGAGACTGTGTGTTGTCCAGATAGTGGAAAATCACCAGTGTTCCAGAGCAACGCTGCAGCTCCAGAGCAAGTCCAGGGTTTGGGGTGGGGGGGGTCGGGGGTGCTAGTTAACCTTGGCTGAAATTATAACTGAATGTGCTGGAGACTTTCTGCAACAGAAACTGATTGTATCTTGTACATAGATAAAAGTGGATGGTCAGAAACATTTCTCTTCTGGTGAAGTTTTTGCCTGGAGCTGTAATTTACTGCAAATCAGGGGAGTAACTTTTCTTCTGCTAAAGATTACAATGTAAGAAGAAAGAAATATAGAGACGCTTTTATAGTAGGACAGATTTTCAGGGCTGTAACCATGGAGTCACACGCTCCGGTGCTGTCACGCTTAACCTCCACATTGCTGTCAGAAAGCACGCGTACTCCCGCAACATATTTCTCCCGACAACATTCCCCCTTTTAGGGATTACTGCTTTGGTTCTCTGTCTCATTCGTATGCTGAAAACCAGCTGAAGCATCCTGCAGGGAAATGCTCTGTATAAGGGGCTTTTCACAGCCTGCTGTGGCCCTGAGAATACTCGTGTACTTCACTTCTTGACAGTCCGCTGTGGAAAGGAAAAGCGATACCAGAGGAGGCGTAACAAATAAGACTATCTAGTAGCTAGAGATTGGATTAAGACTTAAAGTATGTGCGATAGGGAGGGTGACCTTCTCTCACACTTGCCTAGTGGCAGTTTCATTAAATTTTTGTTAATTTATTTGTTAATCCATTCAATGAAGTGCTAAAGGAGGAGGATTTTCTTTTTATACACTTTTAAATGCCTTTTGATTCTCCCTGCTGGATTCAGAGACCCAGACAGTGCTTTTGTTGATCTAGCTTAAAGTTTAGTTGTGTTTTTAAATTCAGTGAAATTATAGACGTGACCTGGATACAGGCCTATCTAAATGTGAACAAAACTTGGCCCATAGACTGCAAAATCTGCTGCACTTCTTTTCAGCTGACTGTATTCTGAGGTACCACGTATGCACGGCCGTATACGTACCAGCAAGGAAACGTGCCCTTTTCCGACTGTCTCTCAGGGAACGACTTTGCATTCTTGCTTACCAAGCTCCCTCGCTCGAGTTGCTGTGAAAGGGTCACTGAGCTGAAAAAAACAAAATTACCCAGGCTTTTATTTACTGATTGTCAGCTGATACAATACAGTTCACTCAATTCCAGGCTAATAAAGTCTTGAAGAAACATTGCTATGAACGAGTTGTGACCTAAAGTGTTTTCTCATTTCATTTAAGTTTTTATAAAATCCTGTTCAAAGGACATTCTAATGGAAATAAAGCATTAAGACTTAATCCCTGGTGGAAGTTACCCAAACAAAACATTTAGTAGAAGCAGACATTTCAAACTGCTCTCACTGATGAGCCAAGATCAGAGGAACTTTTCAGGATTTCAGTTTCACCTCACCCTGGGAATGACACTGTCTGATATTTAAAACAAACCACGCTATAACAAAAAAGACAAAAACTAGAAACACTCTGAAAAGAGGAAGAAATGCTTTTTTCTCCCTAATACTATTTCAGGGAAAATTCACCTGCATTTTCCTTCCTTTCTTTCATGTGGAGTGAGAGGGCTTCTTCCCATCATGGTATTTTGCAGTACCTACTGAGGCAGCAATCAGCGTTATGCTGGCAGAGGCACACAGGGTGGAAGAGAACCTCTTTCGGCCCTCCATGACCATTTTGTAAAACACGGTTGGTAAATTCGATTAAACGTAGCCCTGGAATTGCAGAAGCATCCAGTTACCGAAATGATTAGAACATCTCCTGACTAAAGATCAAGTTTACTGCTTACAAGCACATTTTACTGTGGCGATATGTTCAGACAAACAGCTGAGTTTGTATATCCATGTAACATTTTTGCGTTTTTCAAAGGTTATGGGGCTTCTTTCTATATTTGTGGGCCTGGAAGAGCATGACCTCTTCTCCTAGGCATGGGTAGTACTGCCAACACTCACACTGAGTCTCATTACTTATCCCTCACTTTGGGTGAAGAAGGGTTACAGCTGAAGTTAATTTGAAAGCTTAGACTTGGGTGACACTGATGTGCTTGTCCTTTCAGAAAATACCGGCTTTCACTGGTAAAACCTCAAGTTACATTTAGGCCTGCATTATATTAGAGATTGCCTTTTTGCCATACCTTTCTGATCTAATCACAGATTGTAAAAAGATTTCAGCTGGAGCAGCCTTGGCTTAAAAAAGGAAGATCTGGGAGCCTGTAGTTTGTGCATGCAACTTGCTCTGGAAGGGTTCTAAAAAAAAAATTTTATTTTTTTTTTGTTGGCCTTTTTAGCTCCCTGGTGTTTAGTGGTAATGAATGCAAGAAAAGGAGATGCAGAGATAGCCTAGGGTTTTATCTGCATATCTTTAAGATTTCTTGAATAGATTTTTTTTTTTTTAAAAAATGCTGCTCTAAAAAACTGGTTTTGTTGGTCCGGGAACCCACAGAACAGCCTGAAGAGATATTTCTTATTTAAACTTATACATAGAATTAGTTTATACATAAAAATAAGTCTTTTTATATTGCCAGAGTTCAATCCTAATGCTTTGTGCCCACCAGCCATTCCATTCCAAAACCTAATCGTGCTTTTCCTTTGAACTCGAGTTCTGGGTGACTGTTTTTTCCTGGCCCTTGAAGCTGACCCTCAGAGTACAACATACCATCATCTTGCAACGTATCATGCTGCAGAAAGCTTGGGATGGAGTTAAATGTTATGCTGGTCAGTGAATAAACCAAGCTTTTCCCAACAATTATTTTTTTTCCTCTGGTAATCGCTAGTGACTTTAAAAAAACAAACTGTGTTTGGATTCAAAAGACCAGCTCTCAGAGGAGTTAATGTAATGGCCATGTTGCAGATGGCCAAGTGTTCTTTCCTAGTTTAGTCCTTGCTTAACTGCTTTCTTCAAAGCCAAGCATGCTTGGATGTATTCTTTGGTATTTGAATGTTAGGAAATGGAAAATTAAAAATAATAATGGAGGAAATTCCCATCTGGGAAATCTGTTGTGTATTCAAAGCACCTTTAGTTGCAAGCTTGCACTTTGTGGCCTTGACACATATTGTACCTAGAGATCAAGCTTGGATTTGAGTTTTCCCAAGGTTTTTAGTGAGGGGGTGGGGGGGGCTAGAAGGGGATTAATTCAGCTTTGCCTAACTCCATTGCTCTTAGCAGTTCTGGTGCCTGATCCACATCCAGACGTTCCCTTCTCAAAGGAAAGGGAACACAGAGCTTGCCTTGACTCCAGATTCAAGCCCAAGACCAGGACTGTCCCTTTGACTCCTGTGCAGAAAATAATCATAGCAGTGAGCAAAGGTGGAAAAGGGACGGCCTTCTGCCTTGGTTTTTAGCTGATCATCAGAAACGGTCTGTGACCTGGGAGAGGGCATGAACAGAGCCTGTGGAAAGAATCAGTGGTGGCAGAAACTTTCACAATAAGCTTAAGAAAATTATTCAGCTCTCTTCTGGAAGAGAAGAAATAACAAGCATCACTGTCCAAGGTCTCATAGAATGCTCAGTGACGTTACAAGCTGTGTAGGCAGAGTTTATGAGCAGCCAAATAAAAAGCAAAGCCAGCGCTGACCTTCCTATGGAAGTGTGAGTCTGGGAGAGCAGCAGCCAAAGAAAGTCTACAGAAACATCATGCAGATTTATTTGAAGCATGAAGCTGAGAGAGAAGGAGCTCTCGGGGTTCAGCTGCTAACTGGAAGGAGGCTTGGCAGCATGAGCAAAGAAAGTGCTTCCTCTAGTGCACAGTAGTGCTTTGCTTATGTATTTTGTAAATAAACATGAATGTCAGAAAGAGAGGAAATTAGTAGTGGTATAAAGTTTGTGTAGGGGGGGCAGCATAAAAACCATGTCTCTGGCTAACTAACAGGCCAGGTAGTAGGCCGCATTTGCAGTACACGCCTCTCATGAGCCAGATGTCCATGAAGATGTTCTGCTTTCCTAGTTGGGCTGAGTTACAGTCTGTGCTATATCCAAACCAACCTGTGGCAGATGTTATAGCTGATTGCTTCTCATAGTCACTTGCCTACAGGTCAGGAAGAGCTGGGTGTCTGAGTTCACTTGAAAGCAATCCTTTTAGCTAATATTTTACTTCTTTCCCCTGTGATGCCACGCAGTCCAGAAGCGGGACAAAATTTAAATTTAAGAAGCAGCTAAAATCTTAACTCTGGCTCTTCTCAACTTTAAGTTCATTTTCTTTAATAATCCTTTGATATATCCTTGACCCACTGAAGGCCAAAACCTTATACTTTCCCTGTGACCATCGTGAGCGTGTGCATGTGGTTGAAGTTCATGAAACTGTTTTACAGGAAATGCATCACTTCGATTTTACATATTTGTATACTTAAATAAAATTAAATTGTGCAATTAATCTTGTTCTTCCTTCTGTACTGTTAGTCATGTCTGTGAGCTTTCTGGTGGCCTTTGGCAGCCATGACCGTGCGCGGGCAGTGCAGATGGCAGGCCAATTCTCAGTACAGTGAATGCTTTGCTGCTTCTTTCTCTGTCATCCACTTGTGTTGCACTTAGCAGTTCTAAACTTCTTTTCCAAAGATGTCACTAGAGTTTCCTTCACATTTCTGTAAATTCCTACGGCCTTCAGTTTTTCTGTTTCTCCTGCTCTTCAGGTCTTCCCAGTTATCAGGCACTGTTTGATCTGTGCCTTCACATCCCTGTGGGTCTCATTTAAGTTAATAAGTTCTCTGAGATCAGAAACTTTGCCTTTTACCTCCTTTGAAACTGCTGAAAATGGACTTGCGCTTTCTCCTTGAGCCTCTCAAGTCACAAACCGTGTCCTCCATTCGAACGACCTGATACAACTTCACCAAAATAAACACTTCATCTGACGTAAAACGGTGCCAATCTAACTTGGCCCGTTCCTGCAATTATCTTGCAGAGCTTCTCTCAGGGTCCTTGGGCTTCCGGGAGGGGGTTGCTGCTGTTGTTTTCCAGTTGTGCGGTTCCAGTGACGCTGTTCCCTCCTTCAGCCCGGAGCACCGCAGAGCACCTGCCAAACCTCAGGCAGAGGCATCCAACATCAGCCCAGAGGCCGCTGCAGAAATCTGGCTGGTCTGTTGTTGGCTTTGGGGTTTTGTTTCTGAATGAGGGTGGCTTTTCAGAATTAGGGTAAATGTGTTCCCTTCATACTAATAAAAACATGCCCTTGTTTCTCAGCATTTGTCACCTTTGAGCATGTTGTATTAAACATAATGAATATATTAAACATAATGAACTCCATGGTCAGGCTGGATGGGGCTCTGGGCAACCTGATCTAGTTGAAGATGTCCCTGCTCATTGCAGAGGGGGCTGGACTAGATGACCTTTAAAGGTCCATTCCAATCCAAACTGTTCTACGATTCTATGGTTCGTATAGGGCTGACCCAGAAATCGTATTGATCTATTTCTCTGACTTACAAAAGTCCTACTCCTGCTACCTGATTTAGAGCTTTGGGTGTGCTCTCTACCGGTGGCAAGTTGTTGTGGCTGCTGACTGTCAAAGCATTCAGCAATATCCTGATAGTGGGGGGTGTGTGTGTGTGTTTTATTTATTTTTTTTAATCTCAAAACAAGTGTACATTTCCTTCTTCTGCAGTTGAATATATTACTTATCTGTATGCAAATGTTATTCCCTGTTGGTTGTTTTGCATGCAAAACTACGTGAATTTTCCCCTCTCAGTTTACATGCAACCACAAGTATCTGTTGATGTAGAAATACTGAGAAAGTTAATTCCTTATTGCAGAGGAGTATGAGTATTGTATTTCTGCAATACCTAAAGCTTGCGAAATAATCCATTCGCCTAGTGTGCTAATTCCACCACTTGATTTAAGAAAGTGGCAGAGAATATAACACGTATCTCACAAGCCCTGTGACAGGGCAGGAGCAGCACAACAGCCGTCCTCTGCAGTGAACTGCTTTGTTTGTACTTGCTGCTGGGTCTTTCAAACAAGTAAGAACATAAGAGAAAAAAGAGAGGAATATGATGGTTAATCAAATTTGTGGATGCCTATGAGCAACCAGCATGAAGTAGCAGTAAAAAGTCTAATGCACTTTTAGAGCACACTAAGGGAGTTCCTTTTGGTGGAGATATCCAAGCCATTGTATGTGGCAATGATAAAGTTTCATGTACAGCTGAGGTCACCTAGCTTTAACAAAGCTTAATGTGAATTCAGGCAGGTGCAGATGAGGATTAGTAGGTGGGTTAGAAGAATAGGATGGATTAAATGTTTCCCTATTATTCCTTACAAAGAGAGAAAAATCCCTTGATTTGTTTAGCCCTGGGGGGGGACGGACGAGGGCAGATGCTTCTAAGGGGATAGGACAACTATTTGTAAATGGATTAGAGGGTTATGTATCAAGGAGGGGAAAATCCTATATAAGAGGATAATATCAGCCCCAGATCAAGTGTTTATTATCTGGTCATGAATACATTTAGGCTGGAAAGTGGAAGGTTTCTGAACACTCACTGAGTGAAGCTCCAAACAAGGCTGGAGGGAGTGAGGAGTTTGAATTGCTGGGAGATTGAGCGTGATAAGCCCAATGGAAGGGATTGTGTAACTAATTTGGAGAATTCCTGAAGATAAGAATCCATGTGTATCTGCTAGGTTCAAAAGGAAACCAGATCACTGCTTGCACTGTATTTATTTTTTGGTAATCCTGTGCTAAGACTTCTGCCTGTTTCTTGTAGGGATCAGCAGAGATTTGTCCCCCTCAAACTATATAACAAACTTGGTTTAATGGATTTCTTGCTTATTGCAGGGATCTAGCACATCAGCGGTGCCTTCAGTCTCTCTTTTGCTGTCTGCTGTCTACAGCTGTTTTGTCTGAGCTGTTTTTTAGGCCCTTGTTTGGTTATGAACGTTGGGCAGGTATTATGTGGAAGTGGGTACCTGGGCATCTGTCCCATGCTTTCCTAGGATTGCAGAACCTGCCTCCCAGTTCTCCATTGCTGCTAAAGGGAGAGCTGCTGATTTCTTTTTCCCTCAGAAGGTTCTGGTTATCCATTAGTGTTCCCCCACCCTCTGTTTATGCAGACAGTTTGTGTTTTTAAAGGCTATTTATTTTTTTTGTTTTGAACATTTCATGAGACACATTGCTGTTTACTCAAGCAAAGGTCTGGAGCACAACTGAGTCCTTGTCACACTGTACTGATCGAATCCAAATTTATTTTGTCTCAGTTATTCCTCCTTTCCGGTGCATTAAAAAAAAAAAAATCATGTGAGAGGAGCACTCTCTGGATCCTTAAATATTCCTTGTGCCCCAGTGTTATGGCAGAGCTCTGTATGTAACTGTAATGACAGCAGGAGTGATCCTCCTCCTTAGGATGCACAGGCAAGGAGCAGAGTTATTTACTTTTTTTCTCTGATGGCTTTTGCCCAGGTGAAATAGCTATGAAACTTCAGAGAGTACTGGTCATACCTTTATCTACCAGTTTACTTTGCTCAATAGTGCATAGATAATTCCTGGTTTTCTGTAGAGATTAGTGTTTAAAAGCACTTGCTCTGCAGCCAGCTACTGCGTATGCATGAAGCTGAGGAACAAAAACACACTGCCAGCTACAAGGTCTCGCTGCTGTACTTTTCCTTGCAACCTTTAATAAATTCAAACCATTGTTACTGTACATAGAATTCAACAAGGCTGTAATCACCATTAAAGAGGGTGGTTGGTTTATGTTTAGTTTGGGTTTCACTATTTTAGAGCAGACGAGAAAAACATTTATGTAATTTTTTTTAGGACAGCAATAATCTTTTCTGTTTACATTTGTGGAGCAAGCACAGCCAGGCCCGTGCAGTGACTGAGACTCCTGTACTACAGTACGTGAGTATTTGTGTTCTTACTTTTCTCATCGCCCATCACACTGATCAGTGGATAAGCAGGTTTTATCTGATTGACATGTCTAAATAGTTAGGAACCATTGCAGTAGAAAAAAAACCCTATTTTTCTTCTCGGCAGCAGCAATCTAGTTCCCCCAAGTCTTGCATCCTACATCCCAACTTTCTGCCAGTAAAAACAAACAAACAAACAAACAAACAAATAAATAACTGACATCTTAAAAAACCCTCCAGATTTAACGGTTGCGCCTCTTCTGTGCCCTCCACCAATATGTTTCTTCCACTTTCAGTGCTTCCTGCCTTTTGTTCCCTGCAAACATACCCTCATCTTCCTCTGAACTGCTGTACGGGCAAAAGGCAGTGTGCACGGTGCCTTGTTCTGAACTGTACGCATCCTCTCCGGCCCATGGCATCAACCCATCAGCAGGGAGCTGCTGATCCCCTGTGGCAGCCTTTCCCTCAACAGGGGCATTTGCTGGTATCTTCTATCCTCATGCAGATCTCCTGCAGCCCTGCAGGAATTTGGGACCTCCTCAATCCATCCATCAAATATGGCTAAAACTGCCTGTCGTGTTCGGAAGCTATTAAGAAATGCAAAGCTGGACAGATATACAGCACTATTGTATAAAGCCCACTTCACCAGCAAAGCACCCTAAGCAGACTAGATTTCCAATCATAATATATACAGATGTGTATTACTGCCCAGATATACAACATTAGCTCTGAAGATGTGCTGTTACATGTATTCTGCAAATAGGAAATTGGAGGGGGGGAGGAAGGAGAGGGATGTTTGTACCATCTCATGGCAGGTAATAATGTCACAGCACACCTAGGTGCTGCTGACCTTGTTTCTCATGCAAGTGCTAATGAAATATTTTGTGGTTTAAAAACAAAACAAAAAACCCCCAAACGCTCAGAAATCCAGTATCCAAAGTGTTTCAAAACTTTATCGTATGAGCCAAATATTTCCAGCTGTTGTTGCCTTCCACTTATTTCCCACAGCATCTTGGCCTGGGTCTGCTAGGGAGCTTTCTTCATTGATGGCATGAGATGTTAGCTGAGCCAATGTTTATGCTGCTCAAGGATATTCCTCAAGCCTTACTTCATTAATGATTTTAAAGCTTGTTAACCTGTTTATCTTCAAAGGATGGAAGCTTTTAATGCTAAATAATTTGGACAGAATTTATATAGATTTTGATAATGAGTACAATTGGATATCAGACTCCAGACTGTGTTATAAACTAAGAGCCATCACACATTCTTCAGTTGCTCCTCCCTGAGAGGAATGAGATGAGGCTGCATGCATGGGTGTCTTAAGCAGCATTACATCTGCACACTCAACCCATTGAGTGTTTCTAATGTACAGCTTCATCAAAACAATTGCTAAGCCATTTGATAGTGGAAAATTTGGGGGTGGTTTACTATAGCTTCTGTGATCATCCATGGATTGCCTTGTGGCACAGCATGATCTTCTGAGTGGTTTAATTTATTTACATCTAGAGCAACAGGGAATATCTTGGATATTGTGGGATCAGCTGCTTTCTATCACGAGACTTTATAAAGTTGTATATGCAAAGCAGTTGCAAAGTTTAACTGTTTTAACTTTCTTCTATATCAGCCTACAGTGCTTTCTTAAAGAGTTGATGTCAAGTTACTCAAGTTACTCGAAACCACAGCCTGGCTGATTGACTGCTCTTTGTTGTTGTGTTGGCTTTCCTACATTCATTAGAATGGATGGAAGTTTTTGCTTTAATTTTGTTTTCCATCATTCACATTGGTGTTGCTGGCATTTTACATTTCTTTTTGTTTTGGTGATGAAAACATCCTACTTGGCTGTTAATTGTTGTAAATATTTACTTAGCACTTTGCAGTCACTAATGAATTAATATCTCTAATCCTGGGTAAGTGTTATGTGTATTTTAGAGCTCAGGAGTGTGATGAGACATACCTAAGGCCAAAAAGTGTGTCAGTAGTGTGGATGAGGATTTAATTTGAGAATCTTTCTGTGACTCACTCTAGTTAATGTGCTAGTAGTGTCAGTCTGTGGGTTTTGTATATGAGCCAGGATTTGCAATATTACAGAGATTACATCTTTCTTATTGTTCTAAAGCAGCTCTTTCAGGTTGTGTTCATTTTCCTTTGAGAAGTGGATTTTTGAAAGCTTGCTTCTACGTAACAGAAATGTTAACTTTACTTGAAAGGAAGTCAGATTTATGGCTAAAGCAAAACATTAACTGTTTCAATATGAGCCCTAGGATTTAAGACTCCAAAGGGTGAAAATCCCTTCTCCTTCTCCCACTGATCGGGCAGAGGGAGACAACCTGGTCTCTTTTCCACTTGCCTGTCTGCAGGGACTCCCGTAACCAACTTGTGATGCTAACCCCCCGAGACGTTCCCCAGTGCCCAGTCTGGCATGGCAGAGCTACGGGCAGCACAGCCAGGAGGAATCCGACGTCCCATCCTGTGTGTGATAACGCAGCCTCAGATTGAACGGACTCGGGGCTGAGCAGCCTCTTGGAGCCAGCACAGGCAGACTCTTTGCCCAAAAGACCTCTTTGCACCCAAATTCACAAATGTAGCACCCTGCTTTTTCTGGGAAGATGAAGTAAAACCCCTTCCTTTTATTCTAAAAATGACAGAAACTTCAGGCGCAAAAGGTGTCATTTGCTTTACTACCAGCAGCTCAGAGCTGGTAGAACAGAAGGTAAGGCTCCATTGCAGCGCTGGGTTATTAGAGTTGTCACAGAAGGAGCAGCTCACTTGGGTATCAAGTGCTTTCATTTCATGTTTGCATTCAACGGTTCTGCTTCTGCTATTTAAGCTTCCTGACCTGAGAATACCGCTGGGTCTGTATTCACAGCCCAGACTTTGCTCCTTAAGTATGTGTGACTATGGCTATGGTTGGTTGGTTGGTTGTTTTCTAAAATACACTTGCGATGATTGCTTCAGAATTCTAGGTAGAACTAAAAATTTGCTGAAAGAGATATATGGGATGGGGAGGCAGAAATACTTTTCAAATCATATATTACTTTTTCCTCCATTTTTCCCTCCCCACCTTTCCCAGATGATGCTAAATGAAACTTAGAACTCAAATATCTAGATGTCATTTTTTGTGGCTGAACATCTTGTTCAAAGGTGATTTGAGTGAAGTAACAATGCCAGCTAGTGGTCAGATCCTTCATAGAGAAGAGACAGTATTCTGGCAAAAAAACCCCTCATTTTAATAAAAATATATGTAAAACATAACAGCTTTTATGACAATCACACTAGTCAGCTTTCTGATAGGAAAAAAGGTTGTATTTATTGATTTTGTTTAATAAGACATTTCCATTAATAATATAACAAGTATATAATTAGATTAATGATGTGTTATCCTTTAACCAGGCACTAATACACTATTATGCTTTTCTTTTTTTGCAAAACTAATTTATCCCACTCATAATCTGATTACCTGTGCTAATGGTTTCAAAACGAAAGAAAGGAGCGGGTTGGAACTAGATGATCTTTAAGGCCCCTTCCAGCCAAATCCATTCTACGATTCTATATTATCTCCATCCTGTTTCACAACAGTATCTGGATTCTCCTTTCCTAAACTACAGATGTGCAGTCGGGCTTAAAAACCCCACTCTGACGCTTGTTTGAAAGTGCACGGTTATTCTAACGACAAGGGATATTCTTCCAACTTCACTGAAATCTTCTTTCTTTCCCCTCCCTCCCTCAGTTTTAAATCTATATCGCCGTAGCAGGGTTCATGAGGTGCCGTGCCACAAGTCGCTTGTTTTTCCTCATGTTGCTTAAGGACTTTTCTTGTATCAAACATTCAGGTTTTGGGATGCATACGTAAATATTATTGCCTATGATCTGGGTATCAGTATCTAAATATAAGTATCATCTTCATGTATTGAAGAGGTAAGACTGTAAAGCAGCTATCTAGGGTTGTATTTTAGGTGTTGGGCTTTGTATCCTTCCTGTAGTGTTCATCTAGCACCCAGTTGTTTCAGAAAACTCATGTGCTGCTTAACAAGGCAATTTCACTAGTGATATAGGGAAGGGCACAGGTCAGGAAGACAGCTCTCCAAGTTCTACAAACTGCTTAAAATTAGGGTATTTTTTACTTCGCATCAGCTAGATGTTTTCAGAGCCTGCAGTCTGTAGGTGCTGTGTCTTTAGTATCCACAGTTCTCTTGATGCACAGAATTTCTAGCAGCAGCCTGATGTTGACGTACCCTATTCTTTTAGTGTTAAACTACGGGAGACGTTCCCTGGAGCTGCTCCTAGAAATTGGCCTGACTACCTACCTGCCTGACTTTTGAAAACCAAGCTTTCCAGCTGTTACCAAGTACTTATAATTATTAATTTTGCATTCCTAAACATTTTAAGCATATCTGTGCTAGTCATCGTGTTTTATGGCTTCTGCAAATAACAGTGACTTTGGATGTTCTGCAAAGTCAGGTAGTTTGTGCATCCCTCTTATTCCTTATAAATACAACAGTTACCTGTATTTTAGTGTAGCTAAAGGCTAGCCCAATTCACTTCTCTGATGCTTAGTGAACTTTGGATCAACTCCTTGATCTCATGTGTTCAGCTGTGATGCTGAGATTGAGAACTCTGATTTGCTTTGGGCCACAGAAAAACATGGACCATGCTTAAAGGAAATATTTTGGGGGCTAGTTTTGATTTGCATTAAAGCTCCAAATCCTTCTTCCCCTTTTCGCAGGCTTTGGTAAATGCTGTCCTCTTCCACCATGGAATAACTTGGGCAGAAAGCTCCCCTCTTCTTCCTGCAGCATCAGGAACTGGAGCCTGCTCTCTGTGGCTGTGAAGGTGCACAGTTACTGGCTATGGCACTGCTGAGTGCTGGCTTTGTATGACCATCCTTATCCACTGTGGTCCTTCAGCTCATCCAATGTGGTCCTTCAGCTCTGCTTTCACCTCCCTGGCAGATAAATACCGAGCTTTGGTGTTCAGTGTTTCAGAGCACATATAATCCAAGGCAATCCTGAAGTTTCCCGTGTGTTTTGGAGGAGTGTGGGGATATGCCACATTCTCTGGCTTTTCTGCACCCCCACTGGGTTTCTGGGTTTCTCTGTCATTCTTCTGACTCCAGACCCTGAGGTCTTGATTTTTCTCCTCCTACCTCGTTTGTTCAGTGCTGGCAAACCCAGACACCACACTTAGAACAGTCACAGCTTGTCCATCCATTTATTTTTTAATCTATGACTGCTTTGAAGATCATTTACTAATAACCTTCTCAGAAACAGCTTTCGAGCCTTACTGCTGAATTTGGAAGTTCCTAGTTGCTCAGCTATCTTCAGACCTAGTTTTTTGCTTTTTCTCCACTTAACTCCAAGCTCCATGGTTTGCATATTGTTTTTATTCTCCACCATTTTTTAATGCAACAAGAAGGGGAAAAATGAAGAACATCTGTCTCTGACCTGTACGGATATGTGGGTTTTATGGAGGTGTGAAGCTAGAAAAGAGAGAGAGAGATAGAAAGACGCAGCCATTGCTTTCTGTGATCTTTTCCACCTCTGGTCCTGGAGAGAGGATTCCAGAATTGATTTCCCCCCACCGCAGTTTTTTCTCCCCTCTCCTCTGACCTTGCATTACCAGCAAGTTTAAAGAGAAGGTGGAGGGAGTAGAAAGATGAAGCAGTTCTCAATCCACCATTCTTCTCCCCATCGCAGTCTTTCCTCTTCCCTTCCTGGCAGAAGAATGCTGCTTTCTTGCTTTTGGGGTTTCTCAGTTGCTAGGAATTCAAAATATTTGTGGCTTTTTAAAAAATAATTTTGGAAATTGCGTCAGTGCTGAGGCCCTGGGGCTGGAAATGCCAAGTGTTACCTAAGTGGAATACTTGGCAGCCCGGCGTGGCACTGTGCGATGGGAGACAAACCTGGGGCAAGAGGAGCCAAGCACCAAGGGTAGAAGGGCCCCCAGCCATTTCTGAGTCAGAGTCAGGCAGAGGAGCAGTGCCCTGATTGCTGGCTGCTGCTGGGGCCAACGTTTGTCCTTCACAAGCAGCAGCCCACACACAGATCTGGCTGGCAGCCGGAAACATGGAGAGGTGAGCAGGTAAGGAGCAGAAACATTTGCCTGGTAGGAAGAAGAGGGATTCTTGAAGAAGGACCAAAGCTGAGGGAGACCCAACTAGCCTTAACCTGTCATGCTTCCTCCTTTCAAGCCCGCTGTTTGCCACGGGAGTCTAGGCAAATGCAATAACATTCCCCCCCCCCACCCCCCCGCCTCGTACAAAACTGTCCTACCTGGCCGTTTCAGAAATAAATGATGAGCACAGCCAGGAAACAAGTCATAGGAGTCTGCGGACAAAGAGCTCCTCACTGGGAAATAAGTGGAAAAAACCCAGAGTCGTCGTTCCTCCCTCACATGGGCATAACAGGCAACTCTGTGGAGTAACACACAAACCAAGGGAATTCTGCCATCTCTAGGGAAGGCTTAAAATGTTAAAATTCCTGTTTTCTTTGGCAAGTGAAGGAAATACTGTTTGTTGTTTTAAAGCCCATATTTTAGTCATGCCAGCAGAAGAATTTACAAATCACATGTACAATAATGAGAAGGGCAGTGTCTGTGCACGTGACATCTATGAGAAAGAATCTGGAGTGTTCGAATATGTCCTAGCCATCTGCTGTAAATACCTAAGTTTGCTAAAGTAGCGCACTTTACATTATATTGATCATTTGGCTGTTTCGTTTCTCACCCAGAATTTGGATGCCTGTTGTCAGCAAAAATTACTCTTCTTCAGTCATCGTGAAGAGCCCCTTTATTCTCTAAGGAAAGAATTTTACATTGTCAAGAAATTCTACTCAAGTCGAAGGGAGATTGATTTGTTTTTTTTTCCCTTTCCCCCCTGCCCCATCACACCAACTGTCCTCACTAACAGCTACACTGTGGTTCATGCAGTGGCCCAGCTGCTTTACTCCTCAGCATTGCCTGGTATTCTGAGAAAGTTTGGCTAAACCTGCACAGCATTACTCACTTTCAGTGGTGGAAAAATGTTCAAGGATATACTCACAGATATTGCTCAGTACTATTTTGCAACAATATACATGAAGGAATTCTCCTGTTGCCATCATTATGTCCTACAACTAACGCTGGGCTGCTGCAGTGCAGTTCATACATAGCTCTGGGGAAATTTTTACGGCCTGTGTTGCAAGCTTCTCAAAATCCAAACCAGAAATTTCCCCTGTTGGTTCAGTTCAGTCCCCAATGGCTTGGTTCATTCTGTTCCCAAGGACTTGGGGGTCCAGGACCCCATTTCCTTCTGTCCAGAAATGGAGCTCGAAGATGATACATGCAGGACAGCTTGGGCTGTGCTTCTCCGGATGCCTTGGAGAACACAAGTGTAATGCAGACTTGAGGGAGATGGACAATGTCCTACTCTGACCCCTTCTACCTTTGTAGGGATTTCTTTAGAGGAATGCTGACCTGGCCAAAGATTTCTGCCCTACTTCTTCCTCCAGGCAAATTCCCTTCTCCACTCTCCACTCCTATGATGAATTAGGGACAGAGAGCTGGACTGCAGAGACTTTTCTTGATAAATATGACTACCCTACATCCTCTTCCTCACCTCACTATTTTCTTTTGAAAAATATTTTGATCTTGTTGACATTTGGTAAGTGCAGACTGAGCTTTCGAAATCCTTCCTTTTATTCTGCAAGGACAGCCAAGAAAGGGAGCCTTTAGCTGACCACCCAGCTACAGGGGAAGTGTATGGCAGGTGGGCACATCACCAAAGCTGAGCAGGAGGAACCAAAAAGCCACAGCGGGTTTGGTAATCTGAGGCAGGCACATAGGTGGGAAAGGAGTTGCGGATAA
This sequence comes from Balearica regulorum gibbericeps, assembly GCF_011004875.1. Lineage (NCBI taxonomy): Eukaryota > Metazoa > Chordata > Aves > Gruiformes > Gruidae > Balearica > Balearica regulorum. Next base: position 93,505,490 of record NC_046186.1, on the reverse strand, counting down.
GGGGGAGCTTGTGTACGGTGTGGGGATAAGCTGGAAGAGAATTTGGGAGCAAGACAAAGGATTGGGGGTGAGGGGATGAGTGAGAAGAGGGTGGTAAGAGGCTCCAGCGTGGGCTGTAGGGTCAGGACTAAGAATTTGAAACAGGAGAGAGTTTAATGAGGAGATGCTCTTGGTTGGGAGAGGCTGAGGGCACTGTGGTTAACATGGGACATTTGAGAAAAGGGAAAGTGGCACATTTGAAACACGAGTGGTGAGAAGGGATTTGGGATTGGAGGAAAGTGGGTAATGAGGACACAGGAAGGAGTTGTAGAGTGAACAGAGTCATTTGAGCTCTTACTGGGTCACTGGAGTGCAGGCAGGTGAGGCATATGGCATCTGGGTCAGAAGAGGGAAAGTATTGGGGACGTGGAGTGTGGGTCAGAGGCAGGATAGGTCAGGAGGATGCTCAAGACTGCAGGGACCTCTGTCTCGGGAGGGACTGGGATTACCAAGGGGCAATTCTCATCCTACTCATCCACCCTTCTCACTCGGACACCTTGCAGCAGGACTCAGGAACAAGAGACACCCAGACCCACTTCCTTGCCTCTCCGCTCTGCCCCTTCCACTTGCTCAGACTAGCAGGAGCCACCTGTGAACCCTCCCACCATCCTCATCTCTCTTACTCCCACGTCGTAGAGGTGGCACACCAAGCAATGCAGCAGAAAATCAAATTCACGGGCTCCAAAGTTCTTGGTGCTTTCCATTCCCTGCCAGGGGAACGTCTGATATTGGGTTGACTGCTTCTTTTAGGTAAACCTGGGCTTTGAACACGTGTTCAAACATGCAGAGCAGAGTTCAAAATTGTAACAATGGCCTCGATCATGATTTCTTGTTTTTAAATATAAACTGTGGTAGTGGGAGATAAGAGCAACTTCATCCAGGTCTCCGTACATTCCCATATCATTTGCCATTACTGCAGGTGCAACACTACACCAAAACCCACTGCATTTCTATTTTCAGATTAAATGGTTTTTTATTAACAAAATCTGAGTGTGTTTTAATGAATCCATAAAATGAATTCTACACAAATTATTAAATGCCATATGAAATCCAATAATTGCAAACATGGCCTACTAATTTGCTATCAGGTAATGTGAGAGAGTATCATCATGTCCTTGCAAAACCTATTAGTATCGGACAATTCTTTTAAAAGGCTATATGCATCGTACAACCAGAAGCAAGCACTGTGCATTGTTTTAAATGAATTCATATTCTTCTCCATTGGGGTGATTTGTTAGAAACATCTACTAAAAAACTGGATAGGAAGAACTGTCAGTGTATACACATGCCACAGCAAGTATAAGCTCTTCTTGAAAAACAATGTGTTTCTCTTGTGAGGGGACCAGACAGTTCCCATGCAGGCCGTGCCTACAGACATTGCTGTGACTATACCCTTAGGCCAGTTTTAATAGTTTTGTTTGTTTCAATTATGTTTCTCGTTTCAATACTGGCAATTTTACATACATAATTTGTAAAAGTAGAGCAAGAAAGTGAACAAAACATGAAATGTTTTATTTGAGAAGCTTAGCGAGAAGCTTAGCCTGTGACTGTGGCCGGTCAGCAAGCAGCTGTGGAGTTGTCGGTGTCATACAAAGAGGAATACAAAATCCCAGGCAGAATGTTGATAAAAAATTACTGTGATGTGTTTACGCGACCTCAGTAAAGTACACCTGTAGGTAAAGTAATATAAAAAATATTGCAAACTTTTTTCCAGGGCTCAGAGCACAAAAAAAAGGTGCGATGCAGGTGGTATGCGATTACCAGATATGGAGTAAGAAACTCTCGGATGGGACTCAATTAATACAGCAGCCTGAGGTCCATCTTGTTGACCTTATAACATTTTTCTAACAAACTGTTAAGGTTCTTGTATTCTCTTGGCCTTGCTTGTCCTAACTGGTGCTCTGGTAAATAAAATGGCATCCAGGACTGAAACAAATTGATGGTGACACAATTTAACTTCAAAAACAACCAAAGCAGGACAGCTATTTTTTTTGCTTGTTTCTTTGTTTGTTTTAGAGTAAAGAGCAAAATTATGGATGTAGTGTCGCTTAGAATGGTGAATTTATCTAATCAATGCGGTGGTAAATGAAAATAAGAAAAATGAGAGAATTTCACCTGCAGATGAATTTCAACACTTCTATGTCCCTCTTCGATGAATGCCCCCTTGTCTACTGAGGACATTCAGGCTCATGTTTTGTACTAAATCCATTCCCTGCATTAAGCCCAGTATCACGTAGGATAACATGGTACTAATTAGTCTTCTGTTGCCTTTTTATATAATCTTCCAACTCAAGATCTTTCTGGTAGTGTAGCAATCTTTTGGGTTTCCAGTGTCCCGCAGTAAGCTGTTGCTAGAATCCAGAACAAGGGACTGAAACTCTTGATCCAACTGTTATATGGCAAAATTACTGAATATTTATATGCAGATATCTACCCGAACACACATTGTTCCTTTTACCTTCCAAATATTTGAAAAGCAAGCAAACTCAGGTTTGCAGGTAGGTGAATGCTCAAAGTTGGGGCCTTGAGAGTCCCAGGAAAACACTCACTGACTTCATGTGTCCTAATCCCCTGAGAAACACCTCTCTGGAGTTTTTGGAGTCACGGATACAAGTGAAAACATGCATCACTACAGTAATAAACATCTCTGCTCTAGTGAGAAATGTGGATTGGGAAAAAACTTCACTTCTTTTTATATTTCTATTTTTAAGTTTCCGCAAAGTAAAATATGGAAAAACTTAAGCTTTTGGTGCCAAATTCTGTGCTGATATCCACAATCCTGACTTTCATTGACCTTTTGAGGAAGGGCTACAGACTTCACTGAGCGCAGCACAGAATAGCATAGCCTTGGAGTGGGAAAGTTAAGTAACTAATAGGGACTTCAAGATATTTATTACCAACTCAGAAGAACTTGATGAACAAAAAATGGCCAGTTATCTCAACGGTGGGGTGTGGAATAGATAAAGACACAGTAAAAAGTATAAATCAGCAGGATCAAGGCAACACTACAAAGCCAAAGAAATAGGAAAACGATGGGAAAAAGGTCAAGAAAACCAGAAATGTCAGGAAGGCAACAAAAGATGTGACAAAAAAGGGTTGAAGACTGTGAAGACAAAGTAGGACTTTTATAATTATATCAGGAACAAAAGGTCTGTGAGAGACTGCTTATGCCATGGGGAAGTTGTTCATGGATGCGCTAGACAGTGCTGGGAAACAGAGGAGTTTCTTCACCTCAGCATTCACCAGGAAGAAAAGGGAAAAACCTGCCAGAACGAAAAAGACATTTTTGTAGAAAAAAAAAAAATTGGAAAATTCCTGAAAACTATGTCTGCCCACTGCAGCTGACAGAATAGTGTAATGGTTCAACAGAGCAGTCCCAGGGCAGCTGGCATCCTCCCTTAGTCCCTCCAAAAGGTAAAGATGGCAAGCGGTGACAGGAGGACTGGCAAGAGCCAACAGCAGTACCTGTATTGCCGCAGCATGGTATGGGTCATACCCGAAGAACCGCTGTCTCTTCTCTGCCTCCCTGCCTGGTGTGTATAGGGTTTGGGGGGTTTGGTTTGTTTTTGTTTTTTATTTTGTGTGTGTGTGCAAAGCCTTTGGATTTAACTTTGATTGAAGTCCTCTTTCTGCTTGCTTTCCTTATGGTCTCCGCTTCGTTTAGGATGTTTGCTTGCTCTTACTCAGGCAGCGCAGCGTGCTCAGAAAATGTTGGATATTACACTCAGGGTCAGCATCCCCATTTGTCTAGGCTCTGTGCTTACCCAAAAGCTCTGGGGCTCAGATAAACAAGGTTATGTTACATTTATAAATGAAGCTGTGCACGAGTGACTTGTGCATCCGATGGGAGAAAATAAGGTGACACTTGAGGTTGCAAAGCTCATAGTCACAAATTGAACAAGGTTAATGAAATTGCACAAGGCAGGAGGGTTTATTACTACTGCTGCTCCTGGACCGTCATCCATGAGGAACATGATAACAGAATACTCTATTTAACCATGGGATAGGGATGGTTCAGGCATGCAAAAAGGGTACCTTTTCTTCTGCTTGTATGCCAACCCTTATTTGGAGAAAGCACCACTAGGCATCAGCACAGAGGCAAGCAATTATTAAGTGAGAAGGGGATGCTGCAGCCCCTTCTTGCTGGCAGGAAGTAAAGCAAAGGAATTAAAGCTTCCATTAGCATGACCATGCAGTCTGTGCTTCTGGTCACTGGATACCCTCTCCCTGATAAAATCTAGAGTCTGCTAAATCTGTAAGCTACTTCATTGCGTGACTTACCAAAAATGTCCACTTTATTTCATAATTGAGCTGGTCTAACTTTAGTTTCTGATTATTAACTCTTTGGTTAGCAAGGCCAGTCTCAAAAGAAAGGGGCCAAATGGACTCCTTCTATGCTTTGTGAACATCTTTTCCCTGGAAATTAGATCAAGATTTTTCAGCTCTTGTAATCTAAATTGCTGCTCTTTGACACTTGTTTGGCAACTGAGAAGGGCAGGATTCAAAACAGCATTTTAGAGGTGAAAGGCTACATATCCTGTTAGTGGGAAAACTTTCATCTACAAATGCAATGCTATTTGTCAAGAGGCTAGAGAAGATTTGACATCAGGAAAAGCCTTTGTGAAGTCCACCATAGTAACAGAAATGTATTCACCTTGATTTAAAGCATTCTTTTTACAGTGAAATCTAAAAATGGAGCAAGACTGGGTTATAACTTAAATGCAGGAACTGTGACAAATAACAATTTCTATGAGGAAATGGTGGTGCCACAGGAATTGGGTTCCAAGGCAAACCTGTCTTGTGAAAAGGATATGAAGTTAAGTAATGGTCAAATAAACAAGGATTTTTTTTGTTGTGTTTTTAATATTGCCTTAAAAAGAATAAAAAAATAGCAAAAGTACAGGACTGCCTGACATTCAAGAAAGGCTTGCCTGTGATTCATACACTGAAGAAACTGCTGAACAGTTTATCCCTGTTAAAATACTACCACGAGGATGTTGGTAAGATCAGGAAAAATGTGGATTATTGATTACCTGGCCTGTGAATCAAACCTGCAGGAATGCAGGAATGAAAATCTAATATAGTCGATCCTGTTTGACTTGGGACATTTTCTGAATTTTTGCTCTTGAAACAACTCACTTTTAATAAAGAGTTACTGGGTTAGTTCTGTTTGGTTTTTCCCCCTTGCTCTGTTTTTCTTTTGCAGAACAATAAGAACTCAACTAAATTGCAGTCTGGTGAGGATTTCTCTCAAGAAGGCCGAGCTGCTGCAGCTTAAACGCTGAGGAGCTGGAGAAGAGAAACAAATTGCATCCTTCCAGTGCTGCTTGGTTGGTACCAAACGACCGCACAGTTTGCTGAGCTTTGGGTTTTTTACTCTGAAATCATGGCCTTCCTGCTCCATTAAACAAAGATGGTCAAAAGTTCCTGGAGCAATTTTCCAAATAAAAGACCCCTTTTTTGTAATCCAAATACATTGTGAGAATGTTTCAGCAGAAGATGTTTCCTGTAGGGTGGTAATTCAGATTAACATGCCGAGAGAGACCTGCAAATAAGCAGCGGCTGGGTAGAGGCAGACGGCATCCCTGGGTCCCATGAGGTGATGACCCAGCAGCACTCATGTAGAGGTCACAGTCTCTGTAAAGCTGCCCATTGAAATCAAGTTCTTGCCCTGAATCAAGCAGGGCTGGATTTGAATGAGAGATCTTTCTCGGTTTATTTTCTTTCTTTTCCCACGTAAATGCCCTAATTATTTCAAAGTAATTCTCTGCTCTCTTTTCACCAAAAATAATCTCTTCTTCCACTTAAAAAAATATTGAGTTTGTCCCTGTATGGAAAAGGAAAACTACAAGATCAGAAGTTTCATATTTTTTCACTAAGCTCTAGTGCTAGCAGTGTTACAGATGTGGAACAGGAAGACACCAATGTTTGTGTCTCTAAGCTTGTGCCTGAATCTTCATTCCAACAGATTGTTCAGTTAATTAGTTATTTGCAGGTATTTTAAAATGAAGTATTAATGCCATCAGAACACCACGAACTGCCTTTACCTTGCTCCCCTCTTTGGCCTCTAGCACTTTCCCTAGGGATGGCCTTACCATACGTAGCATACCCTAAAGAAATGAGCTGAACACGGAAACTTCCACACATTTGACAACTTGTCTGTGGGACAGCATCGCTGGAGGATCATGACACCAGAGCAGTCCTCTGCAGGCTTTGGGTATGCTTTCAATGAGGAAGTCCCCACGCATTCCCTTCTCCCTGTCTTGTAGTTCTGAAAAAACAAAGCATTCGCTGCAACTTGCCTTCCTCACACCCTCCTGAAGTTTGAGAAGCATTTACTCTTTAGCAAGTTCCTAGTCCAGGATCTATATAACTGAAGCTCCTCAGGGTTCCCTCCTCACCTACCCACCACCACCAGCAGCTTGACTCCAGGTCTGCCCTGCAGACAGCCGGGTGGAGCTGGGTGCATTCACCTGGGTGGGAACACTGGAAACCTTCCTCTCCCAATAACGCCTTTTTGCTACCACCTAGTGGACATAAGCAGGTGTGATAATACAGACTTTTGTAGAGAGGTGGGTGTCAGGGAAAGATCGAGGAGAACTGAGTACAAAAATTTCCCCTCAGTTTCTTTGGTGTAAGATTTTGCTTTGCTGTTCCTGGGCCCTGGCCCTGCTGCTCTTACTAATGGTCCATAAAGAAGCAGCTGTGTCCTGCTCTTATCTGAGATCTGCCTGCCATGATGCCACAGCTCCTTCAGCTGGTGCTCCAAGGTGCTTGATGCTTGCTTATGCTCAGCTGCTTTGGGTGATGTATGCTGTAAAGCTGCCCGAGATCCAGAAGGTCCCAATATTGTTTATATTGAAGGAAAGACCACAGTTAGCTTCTGACCCTGCACCGGCTTTCATGAAGAGATCAGAGGAACCTTTGCTTAATGTCCCGGACCATGCCATGAGGGCCACATTTCAGGAGATGTCAGTCAGCAATAGAAAACACTGTAGCAACTTGTCTGAAGGCCACAGAAGTGTACATCAAGTCAAGAACTTTGATTTATATGCTGTGAAAGGTGGCCCTTGGCCTAAAGAGATTACCACCTATCAAATGGAGAGAATATTTTTGTCTCTGTCAAAGCTGTAAGTTAAGATAAACAGTTATAATGAAGCACCTAAGTGTTATTAGATGGAAGTGGTCTTGGAAGCCTTATGGCTCTGCTGAGTGTTGAGGAGGGGATGGGAGGATGGAGGCTGTGACCTGCAACGTGGATGTCATTTTTCTGTGGTCAGACAAGACTGGAGAACACGAAAACACCGAACAACAGGAGAGGGCATCAACTCCCTTGTGAAGGGAGGCTGGAGTGGTAATAGGGCAACTAAAGACTGACCCAAATTGTGATCGGTCTGGAGATAGGGTACACGTTCTTTTGGCTGTACAGCCTGCAGGTAATGGTGCATAGGAAATACAGTTGTAGAGCAGATGCCATTTTTTTTTCCAGAGATAAACACAGAACTGAGCCAACCATATTAGTCTTAGCATTAGGTCTGTATCTTCCATAAGGAGTACCAGGCCAGATACTTGCTAATGTATGTATATACAGCTCTCGTGATTTCTATGCACCAGCTGATGCCCACTGAGAACCTGTTCCGTCCTGCCCTGTTGATTCCCATTGGGTTTGTTGTTTTACTGCACGCTAACAAATCTGGGCAACAACAACATGCAGCAGAAGCAATGCTGGGAAAATTATGTGTTTGTTCTCTCAGTATAAATTCTGTTATTTCATGTATATGGTCAGTATTTACTTCGCACTTCTCTACTTAAAATCACTTTTGTTCAAGAATGTGAATGAGTATTGATACCCAATGTTTTAAAACAGCTTCTTTTAATGAACACAGAACACTCTTTCCTAGCACTTCAATTTAAAATGTTGATAGTGAACATTAAAAAAAAAAAAAATTAAAAAAAAATTGGACAGAATACCAAATTTCCTCTGGAAATAAAAAGCAATAGTTGGAAAACCTGAAATTGAACTCTGAAATCCATTTAATGAAACAGGCATTAAATATACAGGAAGACATGATCCATTTTTGGCTCAATACACCACATAAAGTTTCTAAAGAAAAGGATTTTCTTGGTATTAGTCCAGAGCTCCCTTTTCAGTATCCCACGGTCTGGAGACACAGATGCTTTTGTGTAGATCACAATAATATAAATCAAATGTGTTTCACTCTGTTCATGTGTGTGATCGAATTAAAATCAAATTGAGATCTATCCAATCAGTTCTACAGCAAAAAAGTCCACCTCTGTAAATGCATAATTAAAGAGTCTCTGTACGTGCAATTTCACTTTTATTTTACAACTTATTTAACCCAGAACCACAAACATACGTCCATCCCAGAGGGGGAACAGGAATTAGAGAAAGAGGGAGTGTATATTCATCTAATGTAATGTAAATTGTGCTTCAGTCCCTAATCCTGGAATTAAATCCCTTCAGGCCTCTGTAGTCAATATGTCTTTGGGAGCTCAGAGAACTGGCTGTGTCTGCAGGAGGGAAAAGGGAGATACAATCTAATCTCGTGTTGTGCAGCTTTCCAGTGTTAGCTGCATGGATTACAGAAGTGAAGATTAAAGCTGTCTAGCTCTTGGGCTCGTCAATCAGAGAGTGGGTTTTAGAAAACATATGTTGAAATTCAGTGTGCATGTGATAAAAATCACACTTATTGAAAGAGAAGGTATATTTTGAAAGGTGACTCTTATCTCACATAAGCAGATGGCATAGATTTAAAATTTCAGTTCTATTTAGATCCCAGAAGATAAACTAATCTGTTACAAAACAATAAAATAGAAATAAATCACAAGGCAGTCACAGTCTTTCTAATATGAGTTAAAAAATATGAGCCAAATATTCTGGCAGCTTTTTTCTGGTCAAGATAAAACAACTGAGATGAATACAGCAATCTTTATGGTAATAATCTAAAATGACGGCAGAGGGTGCTATCCTTTCTCCTTCAGTTCACGGTGTCATAACTGAACCTGTGGCTCTGGTACCCCCTGTACTGTTGCGCTCAAGAATCTTGACAAAACAAAATCTGAAATTCAGTGGAAGTTCTGCAGAAGGGAGTTACAGACCACCAATGGAGAAAGACAATATATACCAGTACGTGAAGGCTCTGCAACAAGCACTTTGATTTAACAAAACTAAAATTTAGAGAATTTTGCTGTTGTCTAGTACAATTTCTCTTTTCTCTAGAAACATAAATGACAGACCTTTTAATCTGAAAATATTTCTCCCTTATGAATTATACCTTATCTGCTACAGATTGTTGTCCTTACTGAACTGCTCAAACAGAAATGATAGGATAATACTGCTAAATGTTTGCAATGTCCTGCCTATGAAAGCCACCTAGTTGTCCTTTGGAAGAACTGTCAAAAGACCGTATTGCATCCTTTGCTGCCTTGTGAGATAAATGACCCAGAAACAGTCCTCAGTCTTTTCTGCCATCTGAAATCTCTAGTTAACCAGTACCTATGAAGTATGGTTTCCTTGGATTTGGGCTTTCCTCCTCCTTCCTTTTGAAGCCTGATTGCTCAAAGTGCGGCCGATGATGCCCCAGTCAAGCAAAGTACTTAACCTCTGGTCCAGTTTGACTGAACACATAGCCCAGGGATGAGGTCATATGCTGAACTTGCTGCTGAGGGTGCAATGCTGAGCGTCCTTCAGGATCAGTCCCAAAATACCGAAACATAGTCCATGGTTTCTAAGCCCACTAGTGGCAGAACGAGTACTCCTCATTCTCTTATTGCCCTAGTACCAGCCAGACAAAGTTTTGAACTTTACTTGTCCTAAAGAAGTAGGACCTAAGTATGCATAAGGTACAATGTTTGTGGGGAATACTTACAGTACAATAAATAGAATAAATTGTCTGGATCTGTCATGGCAGGGAAAAAAAGTTATCAAGTTTTTGTTGTTGTGTTGGTTTTAAGGGAAATCACGTGAAGCAATTTTGTGTGAGGCCCGCGGGTCTCATCAAGCAGACAGCGAGGTATGAGCTCAGTTCGGTCCATCAGGAGATGTAATTCCATCCCCAGTGGCAAAGTTCCCACTGACTTCAGTGGGATCAGAATTTTACACGGCAGGGTCTCATCGCTTCAGGAGAGCTGAGGGACTGGCTTGGTGTCTCCATTTCTCTCAGCCCCACTGGAGTGTCTCCATTCTCGCCTCTGCTATTCTCACATGCATTCCCTTGTTCTTTTCTCCTACCTGTGTATTCATCTAGTCCCACCTTACTGGGCTTTACACCCAAGATTTTGTGTCTTGATCGCTAACCGGAGGAACCTGCTGCTGAGTCTCTGCTTGATGTGGTGCTTGCTATGGGTCTGCAAAGAAGTGCCTTCTTCCTGGGCTCACAGTCAGCCCCCAGCCATAGATATAACTTGAAGCGAAAGTGGTAACTGGTGGAACGCTGAGGATTTTCCATTTTTGAGGATGTTGAAGGCAGGCCTCTGCATTAGATATTGGATTTTGGAGTACTGAAGAGTTTTGGGGTTTTTTTTGCAATTTAAGGGTTGGCAATGTGTTTAATTCAAAGAGTTACTATTCTGTTTCAGTAGGCAAAGTTGCCTTTTACTAGCTTTCCACAGTTAGTAAAGGCTGTCTTTCTGTGTCTCTTCTATGGATTTAAGACTTACTTAGATCTTGCTTCTCTTTTCCCATTTTTGCCTCAGATAGGTTTTGCTTCCAGATCTTTATTCCACTTATTAGAACAAATCTTGGCATGAAAAATACTCTGCCTGTGAATTATCCCTCTTAAATTTAACCTACAAAGCAAGGAACTCAGATTCCTAAGAGCTCTGTACCACTATTGCACCTTTTACTGTGGTTGTATCCATTTGGGTTCCTGTGTTTTCTTTACAATCATGAAGATAAATTTGTTGGTATATTCTTAATGAATTAAAGTCAAATTTTGGGGGGTAAGGTCCAAAATAGCATGTAATTACCTAGAGTGGGGCTGAAACTTCTATTAGGCCCTTACACACAGATCAATTGCACTCTGGACTCTGACTTGACCCAAAATGACATTTATGAGATGTTAGATGAATAGAGCAGGTGTAGTCACCTAGACATGGGTGAGGGACTTGGGCAGAATTTCGATTGCATGGCTGCAATCCAAGACAGTCATGCACAAAATTTTTGCCCTGGTGATAAGCAAAAGACTTATCCAGACTTTGTCCAGAAAGCATTCTTGGGTCCTCCTGTGTGTCTACAGAAGTGCTGTCATCTTGGCTGAGCAGAGCACCCTCATGTCCTATTTTCTATAAAGTTAATTTTGGATTCTCAAACTACTCATCCCTAGGGATGTGTCGTGGTTTTACCCCAGCCGGCAGCTGAGTACCACGCAGCCGCTCGTTCACTCCCCCCCATCAGGATGGGAAAGAGAATCAGAAGAGTTAAAGTGAGAAAACTCGTGGGTTGAGATAAAGACAGTTTAATAGGTAAAGCAAAAGCCGCGCGCACAAGCAAAGCAAAACAAGGAATTCATTCACCACTTCCCATGGGCAGGCAGGTGTTCAGCCATCCCCAGGAAAGCAGGGCTCCATCACGCGTAATGGTTACTTGGGAAGACAAACGCCATTGCTCCGAACGCCGCCACCCCCCCCCTCTCTTCCCCCAAGCTCCTTATAAACTGAGCATGACGTCATATAGTATGGAATACCCCTTTGGTCAGTTTGGGTCACCTGTCCTGTCTGTGTCTCCTCCCAACTTCTTGTCCACCCCCAGCCATCCCGCTGGCAGGGCAGTGCAAGAAGCAGAAAAGGCCTTGGCCCCGTGTGAACACTGCTCAACAATAAGTCCATAGAACAAAAACATCTCTATATTATCAATGCTGTCTCCAGCACAAATCCAAAACGTATCCCCACACTAGCTACTATGAAGAAAAATCAATCCTCTCAGCTGAAACCAGGACAGGATGGTATGTCACTCTGGCACATGGTTGAGATATCTGACAGCTCTGGATTCAGCAGAGAGCATTAAAAAGTAATCCCCACTTCCATTAGAAAATGAATGAGTACCCGAGGAACTTCGTTACTGATGGTGACGCCCACGTTTTGTACAATGGTATCACAGCTGGAGTATTTCCCCACTGAACACTAGGTTTTTCACAGCTGACTCTGATGATGCACCAGCCTTGACTCATTGCATTGGTGAGATAGAAAGCTTTTCCTCCTAGTGTCACAAGCCCATAAAAATTTCTTCCGTAACTGGCAGATTAATTTAGGGATTAGGTTCATTACTGGTGCACCTGTATTTTATTTGTGTATGCCACCCACTAACTTTCACTGGTGGGCCCCAACACAGCTTAGAGCTCAAAGCTTCTGTTGCAATGACAATCAGTTATTTAGACTATTCTGTAGCATAGTTTGGAAAGAAGTAGTTGGTACATCATGTGTTTAAATAGCATTTTGGAAAAGCGTTTTTTCTAGGTTATGCTGAAAGGCTAAAGTTCTCTTGGTGGATTAGCTAGTTTATTAGTAAAGACGAGGGAAGGTCTTAGTCCTAATCTTTCATCATCTGTTAGCTGTGATCTGACTGAGCAGTTTCACTTCTGGTGGCAATCATCATAAATATCCCAAAATCCAGTGTAGGTGTTGGGGCTAAGAAGAGATGATGAAGAGGAGAAATCGGCCCAAAGCGTAAACTGATAATATTTCCATAAAATCTGACAATTTGTCAGAAGTAATAGTTTAGCCTTTTGTCCTGTGGATTATGTGGAGATATACATATGCAACTACTTTATTTCAGGTAAGCTCATTTCTTTCACGTGGAACCAAGAAGGAATAGGACTGCCATGATGTCTCTCTCCTTCATCTTTTGTTCTGCTGAATAATTTGTGGGAATTAAGAAATAGCACTAAGCCCTAACACCTGGTATACCGATCTCAGGGGTGCAGGTGTAGTCTCACCCACATTTGGATTGTTTCTAGGCAAATTATATTTATCTGCAAGAGCCTGAAGCTCTAACCAGCTGGTTGGAACACATGTTGCCAAGTGTGATGACAGCTCAATGCTTTTGGATGATGATGTGCCCTTTCATATAAGGCAGAGATGTAAAGGCATGAGAAAAGGTTGTTACAAAGCCTTTCTGGCATTCTGCTACTCTAAAAATTAGACCTGTCGGTGCTGTGCTGCCTTTTGTGGAAGTGGCTGTATAAAACTGGCAGTCAACATGAACATCAAAGGTGTACTTTTAACAAAAGGCTTCTGAAGACCGAGGGTGTATGTGTGTAAGGAAGGGAGCAATGTGTTCCTCTTGTGGCTTCCTCACACTTTATTCACCTTCTGGCATATAGCATTTTCTATATTTTAAACTCCAATGGATTTGAAGGAAATAGGTGTGGAATCAGAACTCAGAATTGGTTTTAAGATGTTCTCTGACATCGTATTTACTTCATTTTCCCTGTCTGCATGGGGGAAATGCTTTATGGACTGTTGTGGTTAAGTGCTATGCAAACCCAGAATAAAAAAAAAAAAAATTCACTCCAAGCCCAAAGAGCCTTATGTACTTCCAACTTCACAAAAGCGCTTTTACAAAGCATTTTTTAAAAAAAAGTTTTGATAAGAGTGGGCTGGTTAAGGCCAACATAACAATGTTGACAGGAGAGACAAATTGGGCTTCCTTTCACTTAAGTTATAGTGAATTTCAGGCAACAGCTGCATTTTTCCCCACCTTATCTATACTGTAAAAATCAAAAAGCAGTATTCTGATCTTTTAAAGTTTCACAACAGTTTTCAAAACTTTGACTTTTGAATCAGATCAAAGTTATAAATATAGCAAAACAATCCCAGCTAGAATGCTCATCGGATGTTATCTTCTAAGTGTAATAAACCAGCTTATCTCCCTTTTCTGTTACAACAATTTTACTAAATATTTGACATTTACAGCTGACGTTGTACTAGTAAGGGATATTTACTGTGTTCTTTTCCTCAAATGGAAGTTTCCCATGAAATGATAAGGAACGTTTCACAGAGTTGTGATGGAAACATTAATAATTCTGCTTTGCCTGTGTTCTTAATGTGTTTAAATAGAGAGCATTTCAGCATATAAAGCAGTTAACATAAATGCTAATATCTCAGCACCTTTTAGCATGCACTGCTGAATACACAAATGCACATATTTTGAAACCACGCAGATGTGAAAATTTGCAATTCAGAACCTCAACTAGTTCAATAAAAAGACAGGCAAAAAACTTCCTTTATGTCTAAAGGCAAAGCACCCTGATGCTGCTATTTTAGGAGGGAAAATTAATGACCATTTTATACAAAGGAAGCAGCTCTTCTCTGCAGTTTAGAATTGATTAGTAAATGGATATGCAGAAAGCTCTGTATGGAATTAGACAAGTATGAGTCTGTGCACTTCAATCTATTTTATGCATGTTCTCCAAGACCTCAACAACTAAAGCTAATGCTCCCTCAGCTCCATTGAACTAATTAAGCTAGGTCATTATATTTAATAATGGGCTGCCCTCCTGTCTGCATTTATGGCACTTAGCAAGTCAGTGTGTGTGGGGATGCTGATCTCATGAAGGAGAAAGCTCCCGTCAATGAATTAGATTAATCCGTCAAGAGAATTAATGTGACTTGATTACTGTTGATACATCTGAAAAAGCTGCCGTGTACGAGGGGATATCTGCAGCTGTAGGAAGTAAGCAACAACACTCCAAACCACTGAGCACGGCCCGGAGCCTGTACTATCAAATAAAGTGGTCGCTGATGCGACCAGACAGTGCTGGTGAAGGGCTGCTGATGTGATAAATGCAAAGGGTGCCACAGGATCTCAGTGTTACTATCAACGCTTAGCTTACCTCAGTCAGGTTGGTATTTTGCCACAAATAGGTCTCTCATGTAAAAATATTTCCCCAAATTAGTTTTCAGTTATCTTGCTTCCTTAAGGAGCATGAAAGAGCAGAGACACTTGAAGTAAGACAAACTCTGCAGTCACCCCCCAAAAATAAAAAATTGACTGTACTTTGGCCATGGCTTTGACAGTTTTCTTGCTTTGTCACTTCTTTCAGCAGCCACTTCATCTCCTTTAGTTCTCTTGCTGATGGAGTGTCATAGCCAAGCATCCTCATGGTTTGGAAGTTCCCAAGTACTGAAAAAGTAGTCCCTTAAGCTGGTGATAATTGCCTGAAAGTAGAATGCAAAGATTCTTCCATATCATACATATTAAAATACAATGCAAAGTTGATAGCTGGGATAAAGCAAAAGGTTTCAAAACTGCTAAAGTGGAAATATATAAAGACCAACAGGTTTTCTTCTCAACAGAGAGAAATATGCATGTGGGCTTCTTTGTATTATAGACATGACAATTATGATTTAGCATGAAATCAAGTTAAAAAAAAATTTACAAGTCTCTAAAGTGATTTTAATGCTGCCTCTTATAAGTTGATAGTTCCAGAATTTCTGTTATCAAGAAAGAAGCATTAGAGAGCTATCAATAGCACCCAACATTTTTGATTAATCATTAACTTTGCTGCAGCAAAGGGGAGAAAGACTTGGCTCATAGTCTCATACCTACGAAAAGACTGCGTTCAATTTGGTTTTTTCTTACACAGCAAGGAAGGTATGAAGTGACTCAAGAGTCCCCGAGAAGTGTTCGTCAACCTCTTCACGCCCCCCCAACCACTGACTGAGGATCCAAAGACTGGGCTTGGTGAACGGCCTGGCACCTTTGTAAGCATTGGAGCAGGGAACAAATTGTCCAGATGGTTTGTTAAACAAACGAACAAAACTGTCTATTCAATGAAGCTGTTTGTTTAAAACCAAGATATATTGAAGTCATTGAAGATTTTATGGGTACAAATGTGTTTAGGTATTTGTCTGCAGTGTAATGCTTACATAAAGACGAGGTTACTGTAGTGCTCTTAGGCTTCAAAGGCATGATTCATGGCACTTTTATGTGTTTCCTAACAGTGTATGGCAATACAGGTTGCCTGAGACAGCCATAAAACAGCTATTTGGATGCACGATAGCAAATACATGCGACACCCAGTAAATTTTGAATAAAATCCGATAGCGTGTGAATCACCGGGTGCAGCTTGCAAAGGTGGTATTGAGCTCAGGTACAACTATTAATTCGACTCATGATGCATACAGAACATAACATGTGGAATTACCCAGCGCTTCTTGGAGGAGCTGTTTTCATGAACAGTAGTATAAGAGGAAGGAAAAAAAAAATCAAAATAAAATAACGTCCTGTGCAGGCTATCTTAAAACATTTTGGACTGTCATTTCAAAATTGAATTTCCACAAATAAAGAGAAAAATGTCATTCATTGTGGCACTTTTTGCAAAGTTGGAAGGTTAAAAGAAAGTTATTTTGTAACCAAGCATAAAGTAGGCATTTGAAAAATGATTCAGCTGGAAAAAACACAATTTTTTCCACATTAAGATAACTTAAGAACACCCAAATTGATTTTTATTAGACTTCTCATATTCACTTCTGAGCTGACACATGCATGAGATATTCAGCCCTAAAGGTCACTTCTGAGAAAGCTATAAGTAACTGGAAACGGCACTGCAGGATGAAATGATGTCTCATTGCTAACTATTACTGCTGGAGAGTGATAAATATTTTACTCCTGAGGCTAAGAGCTGGATCCTGTAAATAAATTTCTGTTTTTCGGCCGTACCAATAGCTGAAAGATGATGTGACAAGAGCTGGTTTTCCTGATTTTCATTTTTTGCCTAACGAGAGGGTGGGACAGCCAGGCCCGGTTCCAGCAGGCATCTGTGCTGAGGGTCGCTGGCGAGGCCGCGGGCCTGCGCTGCAGGGAGCCCACCACGCGCTTCTCCACGCCAGGAGCGGGTGCCGCAGGGAGAGACCCGGCTCCTCTCAGCCCACCAAGAGCGGCAGCCACCCAGGGCGGCCGAGCGAGCGGGGCTGCCGGCCATGCCCGGCATGGGCACCCTCCTCTTCCATGCTGCTCCTTCCCCGGCCGCTCACAGCTCTTCTGCAATGGCCGCCTGAATGCCCAAGGCAAATGTTGCTAGTCACCCCCGGCTGCTAAGATCTCATTCACACGCTCCAGGCTTTGGTCACCCCACGCTTTATTCTTTGCTGCTCCTTTTCTTTTTGGTGTTATCAGTAATTACGGTTTAGATATGAAAAAAAACCCAACAACCCCGAACACAAAAGGGGGGACCTCTGGTGATTTTCATCTTTTCTCCAGAGCTATATGGCTGGCTCTGCTGCCAATGTGGAAAAGGCCAGGGGTAGCTGGCTGGCTGTGCCTCCCTCTGCGGGGGGGGCCTAAGCCCCTGCGGGCCGGCCCAGATCGGGGGTCAGGCTGCTCGGGAGCCGCCTCACGCCGCGGTTCCCCTCAGCCCCGCCGCCCCCTCAGGCCGACCCGCAGGGCGGCGCCCTCTGCCCGGGAGCCTCGGCCCCGCCCCCTCGCCACATCGTCACAGGCGCAGCGCGGTCCGCGTACCGCCCTTGCGCAGGCGCGGGGCGGCCATGTCGGCTGCCGTGGAGCGGCGCCTGGCGCAGTTTCGCGCCGCTCGCGGAAGCGTCGCTCCGTCGCCGCGTCCCTCGGAGCCGCCGGGAAAGGCCGCGGTTCCAGAGGCCACCGAGGGACAGCGGGCCGCCGCGGTGGGCGCGGGAGGCGGCGCCGAGGTGAGTGCCGAGCTGGGCGGGGCGGGGCGGGGCCGTGTGGCGGCGGGGCGGTTCCTGACGCCAAGTCTCGCTGTTGCCTCCACAGGCCCATCCCGGCGGGGCGGCGGCGGCGGCTCCGGTGTGGGCGCGTCCGCTGCTGCTGAAGGTGCTGCTGTGGGCGGTGCTGCTGGCGCTGTTCGCGGAGCTGGAGCTGGGGCTGCCCTATTTCGTCCTCTCCGGGCTCTACTGGATGTACGCCGGCACCCGCGGCCCCGCCGAGCGGCGGCGAGGCGAGCTGAGCGCCTACTCCGTCTTCAACCCCGGCTGCACCGCTATCGCCGGGACGCTGACGGCCGAGCAGCTGGAGAGGGAGCTACATTACCGGCCCGCCGCCGGGAGGTAGCGACCGGCCCGGCGGCGGGGCCAGCGCCTGGGCTGGCGAGGACAGCCCCCGCTACCTCAGCCCCAAGGACCAAGGACCCGAGGAAGGGCTGGGAGAGGAGGAAAAGGGAGTTATCTTAATGCAAAACGCCGCTTGCGCCTTACCCCTGGCCCGGTTTCCCCAGGCGCGGTCCGGTCCCGAATAAAGCCGTAGCAAAGCGAGCGCTGTGGTCTCGTTTCCTGGGGGGGCCGGGCGGCACGGAGAGGCACGGCCTTTTCACAGCTGTAGCTGCCAGCCTGTCCGCTGGCGAGTTTCAGCTCCTGCTGACCTTTGCCACAGGTAACGGGAAGGCTGGTGTTCCACGACACCTTTAGTAAGATGGTGAACTGCTTTTCTTCCCAGCACTGGCTAGGATCCCATTGCTGAAGATGCAAAATGCTATAAGTTTACCTAAAATAGGCTGCTACTTATGTTCACACACATGTGTTTCATCTAACACAAACATCTGATTTTAATGCAAGTTCCCTGTTTGCTTCATATTACAGCTTTCATCACTTGTAATGTAAGCAAAAAAATTTTGTTATTATTCCTAGGAGGTAATACATGTTTTTCTTTAACCATCATTTGGAAAATGTTCAGGGTGAGTGTGCAGTAGCCATGGAAGTGCAAGAGGCCCTCATACAGAAAGGGTTTTGCCCTGGTAGTGAATTCAGTCCTTTTACCGCAGCACAGCTGATGACACTTTTCACTATCATCCCACAGACTGTCAGGTATAGTTCTTGTGTGGCCACTGGTATTTTTAGTGTGTAGATCATTGCATTAAAACAAATCATTAAGTCATAGTGAAAAGCAGCTGGTAAAGCTTATATGCCTATGAGGAATGAGTTGAGAAGAAAAGTCACAAATCTGTCTTTCAAATCCTACTTTGTCATGCCTTGTGATTTAAGTTACAGTGTTCAGGCTTGACTTACCCCATGTTCTGGAACCAAAAGGAAGTATCCTTTGTTGAATTTAACTGGACTGGAAAGAGAATAGTAGATTAAAACACAAGTAATATGTTTAACACTGCTAAGCGTCTCTCAGTAGCTCTCCACAGTGCTTTCTTAGCTTCTAGTATAGGTCTCTTGTATAAATTCCAAATGCTGCTATTTAAAGCCAAGCACAGAATTTCTGGATTGGTGCATATTCCACCATCTGGGGGCTCTGGTAAAGCCCCCTCAGAGTTCTCACTATTTTTAGGGATTCCTTCTGACTCCAGAGAAATAATATGTTGTGTTTTGATTAACACAGCCTGTGCAAGTTCAAAGGCCTTGTTGTAGTGAGCATAGAGTTGCAAATATAAAGCTTTGTTTCCTTAGGAGAGCCATAAACTGTGAGTCTTCACATTCTTAGAAAGTGTTCTTCTAATTACAGACTAAGAAGTAGTCAGGTGATACTTAAATACACCAGTAAGTGACAGAATTTTGTGAGTTGAAACTTTATTCACAAGGATAAAAATAAACATAAGTGTAATCTTTATGGAGAGTTGACAGTCTGACATCTTGTACAGTTAGATTCTGTGGGTATTTTTTAAAACAAGGAAATACATGCAAATAAATATTAAATATAAGGTAACATCCATGAAATTATAAAACTTTATAGCAGCAATGCTGGAAATAATTTTTTTCATTTGCTATAAACTATAGTTACATTTTGACCAGGAGAATTTATAGACTCTTCTATTTAATGCTTCATGAAACAAGTTACCACAAAGAGTGAGCATGAAGCTGAAAGGCACAAGAAAACAAAATTCACACAGTCCGTCTGTTCCAGTGCTTTGTGTTGCTTTGCTTATTTCATGCTACTCAAATAAATGCACATTATGAATTCTGAAATGGAGATGGCATGAACAACAACAAAGGCTTGTAAAAGGTTTTACTGAAGTAGATAAAGTATGATGGAGAAATTGGCGTTCAGGTCTTGCTTGAAAGTATTTCTCAAAATACATGATTAGTGTAATTCTGCTTTGGTGGCAATTGCTTTCACTGAGCTGTTCCATTGGTACTTAGAGGGGACTTAAAAAGATTTGAAGAAGTGAGAGCTTAATCAGGAAAAAAAAAATTCACCACAACCCTCTGCTTCGCTAAGATCTCACTTTGTCATCTTATTATTTTCTTCTCGGATTCTAACAAGGCAGAAGTTAGAAGGGGAAGTTTGACGTCTGGTGCAGGCACTATTCTTGTGGGCCCAAAGCCCTCAGTTCTTCAGTGACTAGGGGGGCGGCAAAAAGAGCCTAGTAACTCAAAAGCTTGTCACACTGGTGAAAGAACCTTTTGACAGCAACTAAATACAGGTTTGTTACCACATGTAAATGCTCTCTATTCTTATGTCTGTCCTCTTTCATTATGTATTTTTTCCAGCATAATAGTGAGTTAAAACTTCCGTAATTTCCTATTGTCATAGCAAATCTATCATCTTGCTAAGAGCTGCGCAAGTAGCAGAAACTTTTCCAGGTTTGTACACAGCTAAGCAGGGCCCTGAAAAACTAGCACCCACTCTTGAATATTCATGAGTGAAATTATTCCCTCCAGTGTGCATTATCACACAGGTGTAAATTTCTTCGGTCATCGTGGTTCCTTTTCACCTACCAGTGACAAACTTTATCAGTCTTTTCCTACTCAAAGCACCTTAGGGTAGATGTTAAATAGAAACATCAAGCATAGTCTCTACATACAGGAAGCTAATTAATTAAATTGCAGGACAGCAGTTAACATACATATGTAGTAGTCAGGTATTGTATTGATGGTTACACAACATAGAAGCTAGTTATTAAATTTTCAGGAGAACCTGAGGTGCTTCCTTCCAAGGTCAGCTCTGCAACAGGATGTCAGGAAGGGATGGCCTGCAAATGGCCGGCATAGAAGCCAGCATGCTAAACGTAAAGTCAGCCTAAGAACTGTGGTGGATTTCTACAAACGTGTCTGACTTTTCCCCTGGAGCTCAATTACAAGTATTAGAGCAGAAGCAGCTAACCCATCCTCTCTAATTCAATTCTAACCTGGTGATTGCAAAACTAATCCACCCTGTTGGCAATTTGGATTCTAATACAATGATTAAATAATCCCATGCAAAGCAATCTAGCTTCAGGCAGGAAAGATGCTGAATTACATCCCAGAATATCCAGTGCACTTCCTTGGCAATGGGGGATGTGAATGCAAGTTTAAAGAGAGGCTTGAAAATTTTCATCAGGTTTATCATCTCTGCTAGGCCATGGGAGTTGCTTGTTATAAGGCAGCTATGAACAGGGAATATTCTCAGAGCTAGTCTTTGGCACTGCGCCTTTTTGTTGTAAAGGGAGCCCATATAACCAAGCTGAGTAAAAATACATAAAGCTTGTTATTAAGTGATGCAATGGATCACATCCTGCTTGTAAAGGTACCTCTTTTTTTTTTTTTCCCCAGCAACTCTTGTAAACATCAGGGAAGGTAACATAATTAGCAGTGTAGATGCATTCACTGCAAGAGCCCTCGCAGTTTTAAACAGACAGACAAAAGCCCGCGGAGTTTAGGATAGTGGTTTTGGGGGGATTTTTTTGAGTCCAGCTGATGGCAGGCAGGCTGAGGGGGAGGAGGCGGCGGGCAGCCCGGCCCGGGCGGGGGCGGGAGCCGGGAGCTGTCCGTCGTGCTGAACCCGCAGCCCGCCCCAAAGCCGCCTCCCGCCACCGGGAGTACAGCACCCCGCGGGTATCTCGTCTGCAGACAATGAGCAAGGCTGGAGGAGAAACAAAAGTGAGTCCAAACGGTGAACTACCCACTCTTTTCCAGGAAGGTGAAGTCTGCTAAGGCCACAAACTGACTTCTGTGTTTGCACCCAGAAGCAGCAGGGTATAGCTTAGAAAGAAAATGAAGCACAAGTCATTATCCTGACCCTGTTAAAACCTGTGTGCCCACTGGAGAGGCAGAGTATCAGGTAAAAACTGCATTCAGGGGATATTTCCATCCGTGTCAATAGAGAGAACATGCACCTATTAATAGCAGAAGAGGTCCCTACCAGATACTGGTGGTTTGGGTTTTTTGGTGGTTTGTTGGGGGGTTCTTTTTGGTTTGGTTTGCGTTTGGTTTTGTTTTTGCCCCCAAGTGAAGCTTAAGAAGAGAATTCAGAAATGTACACCACACACCTGCTGTAGTGACAGACCTTCAGGATGCTGTTCTTCACCTACCCAGAAAACAGGTAAGCATATTTTTAACTTTAGCTCTGGGAAACTCTTAGTACAAAACTGATTCTTTCCTAAAACACAAATTGTGTCCCACTCAGTTTTGTGGTTTGGTTTTTTTTTTTTTTGGTGTGTGTTTTAGGTTTTTTTTTTCCTTCCCCCAAAATATGCTACAGTGATAGCATATTACCTTATCCCCATAAAAGTCTAAATGTATTTTTTTGTCAATAATCATATTCTGTATCCTTGTAATTTAATCAGTTGATCGCTCAGCTCACCCACTCAACAGTAATAAGCCATTGACCCTGTGGTTTCAGACTGGATCAATGCTATGCTTAAATTTTGGACACCTGGAGGCCTTGTGTGCAAATAGCAAGAAACTCTTTTAACTTACTTTAGATGTGATCAATTTTTCCTCTGATGTGTTGATTACATTAGCAGATTGCTTTCCCTAGAAACCTTTGTCCAACAGCCTGCAAGCAATGAGCAGCATATGCTGAAGTTTCTTGCTGGAGATGGTATACTTAAGCCACTTGCTTGGGTATTTAAGGGTTTTCAGGTATAGTATATAGTCCATTGTTCTCAGTCTGATTCGCCTGCAGGAATCTTAGCTGAATGTGGCCTGACAAGTGGCAGCGTAGACACTACTGCCTACTGTGCCTCCACTACTGATGCTGTTGGCCGGGCACTTCAGAGGTTTCATACTGCTGTCTCTCTGGACATACAAATGTTCCAATCTCCAGCGCTCCCAGCTTTTCCGAAACTCCATCTGAACCTAACAGAAGCAAAGAAGGAAACAAAAGGAATGAAAGTAGAACTAATAAGATCTTTAAATGACTCCTGTAGAAAAGAGCAAGGAAAAAAATAAAGATACCAAACTACTAAGAAAAGCTGGCAATGCTTTAAAACTGCAATATTATTGCTTCAAATTATCCAATTATCTCATTAGCCCATTGTAGGCTAGTCTATATTTAAAATGATGACAGCATTCACTTTTACATGTAGAAATTAAACTCTTTTATGCACCAGGAAATCTTATCTTCATTATTTTATTCTAAATTGTATTCAGCTGCAATACTGAATGTACTTTATGCCCTACCAGTACTAACAATGAAGTTGATTTTGCTTATCAGCCCTGAAATGACTGGCTTCCAGCTCAATACTGTCACCACAGGTATTCTTAAGAGTTCTGTTTTAAATTCTGGTTTGATTTAAACAGTATTATGTCATGGATTATTTTTGTTCTTTGAATATTTACAGGTTTGTTATTCCATACAAAAATAAAGATTTATTGAGAATTGAAAAAACAACAATTAAGCACTTTAAAGACTGTACTTTCCCCCCCTTTTTAAATAGCAATTACAGGCTCTCATTCCTAGCTTTTTTTAAAGCTACAAAATATGCTCATCCAGTCACAGGTTCTGGGTTACAGTGCATAATGTCTGTACTCATTTGGAAGTTTATCCAGGGTCTTGTAACTGCTAAACAGGAACAGAATTTAGATCTTCCTGTTCCATCAGCAAAGTTCTTGACACTTGACTGGAGTAAAAACCTACATTAGCTTTTAACACATAAGGCAGAGGACATAAAATTGAACCTTTTTTTACTCTAGAAAAGGGCAAGAGTGCAACTAGAGTAATCAATTCATTATGGTGTGTACTTCAGCCTGGAAGTTGACTATAGGTGGGTCACTCAAGTGAGCCTTCTCTGGAGAGTTTTTTTTGTTTCTTTTTAGGGTCTGGTACTGATCGCCAAGAGACCAAATAGGTTGATGGCAGTTCCAGCGCAGGCTTGTCATCATACCCAGGCTGCTGAAACCTTCATACTCTGACAGAAACTTCCTAGGGAACCAGCTGCTGTATATCTGTCTTCTCTGCTTGTTCATTGTGAAATACTGAACCTGGGAAGCAGTCCTAAAAAAGGGGCAAAGTCTTACATAACCAATTGTCTTCCCTTGGTGGTTCCCTCTAGCAGTGTTCGTCAGATCTGGGCTACAGCCCTTCTACTGGATACTGTCCTGGTGGGAACCAGCTGCTTCTCTGCGTTTCTGATGATGGAATCTGTCCCTCTGGTATCACCACCAAGTGGGACAGAAGAAAAGATGCTGAGATAGAAGCTCATATTTAACTGTGATAACTGTGGGGTTTTGTGTCAAAAGCTGTACAAAGACACCAGAAAAAGTGTCTGGGAAAGCTTGGCATAGAAGAATGAGGGAGAACAGCCTGATAAAGACAGAAGAGGAAACAGTGAAATGCAGGGACCATACTGTCTGCAGGAGAAGAATTGACTGTATTACCACCCTAGTACTTGGTACCTTTTGTGGGCATGGAAAACAGCTGGTTTAATAGGCAGCACTGGGACAAAAAAAAACAGTTGTAGATAATTTACAGGCAAATCTTGAAAGAAAGCATGAACGTACTTACTGACAGAATAAGTCAATGAGCAATAGAAATGAGTATCTCAGAATCAAAGGGAGAAAATGAGCCTTCAATCTGGCTGGACATGACAGGCTGTATCCAAGAGCTGATACAAATAGCCTGCAAGGTTGAGATTAAGTGAATGGGAAGACCTGAACAAAAGACAATAGCAGAGACAATGCCTTAAGGAATGGATCTGAATGACAGAATATTAGTTTCCTCTCCAGAGGTTAGGAAAAGGGTCAAGAGCAGCTCTGCTGTCCGTGTTGAATTTGGGTTTTTGCCTAGATGGCTGTGAATGTATGACCAAGGGAACAGGTTAAGATTTATTTTGTAAAGAGGCAGTTCTTGAGCACAGAAAAATTTTATGTGGACTATTTTGAAAGAGAGAGGAAAGACATATGAGAACTTGGAAAAGATGGTCACGGAGATTAAAGGTGGAGAAAAAGTCTCACAGAAAGCAGCTGATGGAGCTTAATGCAGCTAATGGGCAAGGATGTTGAGAGTGTGGCAATGAATCTGGAATCTGATTATAAAATGTTAAATTTTAGCAAAAGACATCTCAACAAATCCTAATGAAAGGAAAGTAGGTCTGAAATGGGATGGAATGGAGCTGGTGGAGGAGTTCAATGGATAGTCTGTGTAGAGAATGAAATGAAACAACAAAAAAAAGGAAGATTGGGCAGTAATTAAAAAAAAATTCAGGAGTCTTGGAGTCAGGACAGATTCGTTAAGGTAGAAGAGAGTGAAGTGTACTTCCATTGTGATAGGAGGAGACAAAAAGGAGAAGGACTACAAAGAATGAAACCTGAACCAGCTTAAACCTGGTGGAAGAAGGTAGCATCTCTGTGGTTTACAGTATTTTTTACAGAAAGCAACACTAACTGTAGAAAAACTGGTCACATTAAACCCAGCTCATTTTGCAAAGAACATTGGTGATAACAGGCAATCTGATGAGACCCTGCTGTTGGTTTCAGAGCAATATCAGAGAAAATCTAGAATCTTTCAGGTGAAATATGACTGCAATATCAACACATTTTAATGTTTTTCCATAAGTAGATACTAGAAAAGGACACTAATATCACTTTTAGCTTCATTTCTACTCTTGATCTGGCACCAGGACTTGCAACAAACTTTCATTCTGTATGCTTAAGGAAAAAGAAAAGCAGTCACAGACAAAAATTAAAAAATAGACCATATTGCAAACAAGGATAGTCTTCAGGCACATATGGTCTGTCAGAAGAAAAACAGTTCCTCATTTAGTTTAGGAAAAAAATGTCATATAGTTTAGTAAAGAAATAGAAAAGACTTGACCTAATCAAACTCTTTACATGGATTTATTTTATGGATACCCATGACTGGACTTGACAAAATCGTTCTCCCTTCTTTTAACAAGAGTTGGAACAAGCAAAATAATTCATCCTAGATTGTCTGTCAGCTTTCTGTGAAGCTGAGCATATTGCGGTTAGATTTTACAAATTATATTACAAAGGCAAGAGAACTGTAGCAACAAGAGATTTGGAGGACCTCTTAGAAATGTAGGTAGGCTACTTCAGAGTAAGTTCCCTCAAATGAAACAAGCCTACATGTTTCAGGATTTGTGATAAAGTTTGGGCTATGAGGTAACTTTGCCCTTGGAGGAAATTATTGGGCATTATTCATGAGAGGCCAGGCTGCAGCTGCACAGGAAATGTATAAGCAAAGGCCAAAATGAATCAAAAGAAATATGCGATGCACCAGCAGACGGTGCTGCATTTCAGGATTAAAGTACACCTGTAAATTTGTACAAGGGATTTGAAACAAATACTCTCTAATTCATGCTTGGGCAAAGCCTGCTGATACCCACCTCTGACTTTCGTAAGCAGTACAATTAACACATTCACTTAAACAAAATCTTACTCACAAACTACAAAAGTGAACAGTCTCCTGCAGGGCTGAATTCAGGATGCCTGCTGCTTTTCTGTTGACTCCAGCCTGGCCATAATGACATAAGTAAAATGTTTTCCCATTGATTCCAATTACTTGATGAGGCCTGTCTCTCAACAGGTGATCTTTAATTACCGTGTCATGTTTAAAAGGAGAGTTACCATGTGTGTAAAACACATTGATGTGCATTAAACATAATGTGCTGCCAAATTAGTAGTATTTGCTTCCTTTGCAAACCTGGCTGCTGAATGAATGAATAATAAGAATCACTTAGAAGGTAACATGAGAGATTCCTGCAATACCGAAACAGAACAATATTCTTTCCCTCAATAGGGCTGGGATTCAGCAGAAGCCATAGAAGATGGTACTTGCAATCAATTAACTCAAAGCCCTGGCTACATTTCTTTTGGGCCTGTGGGAAAGCTTGCCATTCCACAAAGTTCAGTTTAATGAGAGCGTGATGATGTCCTCAAGTAGCTGGGCCACATGGAAACCGAACACAACTAAACTGTACAGGTATTTGCCAAGAGGGCTCTCCAACCTCACCAGCCAGCTGAGCTGAAGTCTCAAAACATAAGGAGCGCTACTCCCACATTCACCAGAACAAGCAAGTAAGAAGCACTATGAGACAGATTAAGAGCAGTGGCTTTAATTCTTAATAAAAGCTCCAGCAATGCAAGCTATACAATTGTGAGCAAGACAACTTGCAAGATTTCATGTTTACAAATCCTGGCCCTAAATTATACTGCCTGAATTCCTTCCAACAACATTTATCTGAGGAGTTATCCTGTGTAGCTGTACAGAGGAGGGTCTGTAAAAAAAGTAAAAGTCTTGAACAAGAACAATTCAGCAGTTCGAGACCATTTTCAATTTCTTTTTCCTATACTGGATGCTGATAAGGCAAATTGGAACAACTAGTGTCTCTCTTACCTCATTATTGATGAAACAGTAGAGAATTGCAACCATCAGCCCCTGAAATCAACAAAAACCAGAAGAGCAGTGAGCAGAGCAGTTCCCTCGCTTTGCCAAACAAACTTGCAGAGGGCTAGAGGCTCCACACTGCTTTGTCCCATACCAGACTGAACAATGGAGACAATCTGTGGTCCCTGTCAGCTCTGATGGCAGAGAGGTTTGACCAAACTATGTCTCAAAGCACATGATCTTAGGAAAAAGGAGTTACTGTTTTCTTCAACTTGATATTTTTTTCTAAAGATTCCTTTTCCCTTCTTTTTCCTTACCTGGATTCAAGTTATAAACACTTCATAAACAAACAATTCACAGTGATCTTAAATACAGCTCTGTACTTGATAAACAGGGAATGAATAGGTGAGCAGGGAAACTAGAAGAATAATGATTCCCTTAGACAAGCAGACTCTTTTGAAATGGCCTTACCTAAGGAGCTAAATAAAAATCACAGTAAACCTAGATCCTCCTCACATGCAGTTACAGCTGTAGACTGCTACCTCTCACAGGACAGATTTTCCAAGGAGTATCAAAAACCACTGGAGAAAGCACAAAATTTGCTTTCAGCAATGCTATTATATGATTACAGGAAATTACAGACAATTTCATTTTGCCTTGATAGATATTAAAGTAGATATTAATATGTGGATAGGAGTACCAAATTATTGTGGTAAATTTAAGACATTGAAAATAAGAATATATGGCACTAACATCTAAGTTGGCTATTAAAAATTAGTCATCATACTTTCCCTTCCACTGTCATAATCCTGTAATATTCAGTGCTAAATTGAAAAATATAAAGAACAGGGAATGTGCAATGAATGAGAGAGAAAGCAGGTCCCCACAAAGCAGTCAAAAAAATATCTTATCCACATGGGCACAGTGTGAGTGCTACCTGGAAAGAAGCAAAGGAGAGTTCAGTAAAAAGCTTCACAAAGCGCAGCATCCCTCTGGCATGCTCATCAGTAATAAAGGCAAAGATGACCTCATGGGTTCCCAGCAGTGGGATCAGAGTCAGTGTAGACTTGGCCAGCCTAGGATCACAAAGAAAGAAAAAAAAAATGCCACTGAGTAGATCACTGTTGATCCCGATGATCACTGGGAGCCACTGTTTCTGCATTCTGCTTCTGACACACTGTCAACTTTGGTAAGTCACTGCACCACTTTGCGTCACAGGGTTCTCCTCCAGAGGCTGCAGAAAAAAAATAATCCTCAGAACAACCTTAGTAGGTTTCAACGTGTTTTAACTGCCCCTGCCACTCCGCTGCAGAACACTTCCTACTGGCTATACTTCACCTGGAAAATCTGCTTCCAAACTCAGGAGGAGGCCATGTGCTTTCTTGTACCTGATGTGTCATCTTCTGTATCCTTTTCCCCATCTGTAAGTGGGAAAGATAACCAAAACCTACCTTGTTGACGCCCTGAAAGAAGTAATTTATCAATAATTGGAATCTTTTAAAAATAGCTTGGCAAAGGGAGGAGTGTTTGCTATTCCCTCCCACCTCTGTGTGCATTAAATCTTCA
This sequence comes from Balearica regulorum gibbericeps, assembly GCF_011004875.1. Classification (NCBI taxonomy): domain Eukaryota; kingdom Metazoa; phylum Chordata; class Aves; order Gruiformes; family Gruidae; genus Balearica; species Balearica regulorum. The sequence continues at coordinate 93,476,404 of NC_046186.1, read as the reverse complement.
AAACATTGTAACTAACCGTAACTGCAGGACACTATCTAAAGGTGAGCGATGACTCCATGATTTAAACAGCAAGTTCAAAGACACAGCTAGCAAAGGAAAAAAGACAAGCCAACCTGAAATAAAACATTTTTCACCTCAGAGAATACAACCTCAGGGATATAACCACAGGAAAACATTCACAAGAATGATCCTTAACTGTCTTTTGATAGACAGTTCTGGGCCACAGAACCTGTCAATGTCTCACAACAGCCTGTCTTGAGACCATTCAGTAGGTACAAAATCACTTGACTAGCAGAGATGTCAGTACTTAGACAGACTTAGGCTGTTGGCTGCTATTCTGAATCATGTAATCATTCAGGTTGGAAGGGACCTCTGGAAGTCTCTGGTCTAACTCCAGCTCACGGCAGGTTACTCAGGGCTGTGTCCAGCCAAGTTTTAAATATCTCCAAGGTCCTTCACAGCCCCTCTGGGCCTCTCTTCCAACATCAGACCACTCTCACTGTGAATTTTTTTTCACCTCTGACATGCAATTGGAGTTTCTCTTGCTATAACGTGTGACCTCTGCCCCTTGCCCTTTCACTGTGCACCTCTGAAAAGACTCCAGCTCCATCTTCTGTATAACCACCATTAGGTAGCTGAAGACTGCACTTAAATCCTTGCTTAGTCTTCTGTTCTCCAGACTGAATAAGCCCAGTCTTCAGCACCTCCTGTGTCACCTGGTCCAGCCCCCAAACTAGCTTGGTGCAAAACTGATGCAAGTCCCGTGGGGTTGGAGGCGCAGGACACAATGTTTTTCTTGTATTGGGGAGCCTCAACCTGGACACTAGAATCAGTCTCACGCACGCTGAATGGAGGGGATCAGTCACCTCCCTTGCCCGTCTGCCTATGCTCTTGCTAGTGCAGCCCAGTACGCAGTCAGCCTGCACTGTCACAAGGGCACACTGCTGAACTGTGTTCAACCTGTTGTCCTCCAGCATCCCCAGGTCTTCTCTAAAGTTGCTTCCTCCCCAGTCAATGCCCATCCTGTACTGCTGCATGGGGTTATTACATACCAAGTGCAAGGCTTCTGTCAGCCCATCCGCTGGGATGCCGAATCAAAGCAACTATTGAAGTTAAACAGTTTACATATACAGGTAAGCAGAAATGCAGATCTCTAGTGGGCCTAGGCAAACCATTGCCTTAGGGGACAGGAGGCTTGTTTAAATGAGCTGCTTATCAGCAAGCCTTGTGATGGAGGCTCTGCTCCACCACCACCTCCCGAGATAGAGCTAGAAGTGGGAGGCTGATACTGAATTGGCTGTGGAGACACCATCTGGGTAAAAAACAAACAAACAAAAAAAAAAACAGTTGTGTAGGTGTACAGCAATCCTCTAGCTTATTTAATGAATTCTAATTGTTCTAGATGGGATACTTGGAGAGCTCTGCCTTAAACAGGAAGCTATGCAAAGTCCTATGTAAAGACTTCCTGGGTAATTAAGATCTCCCTAAAGAAAATTCTTTCCCTGAGCAATGGGTGAAGTTTCTCCACAACTCCACTCCTTCTGTAGAGAAAAGGGATTTGCTGCCATACTGAACAGTGAGTTTGCTCTCTCTTTGTCAAAAGAATGGGCAACAGGAGAGAGGTGAAGGAAAGATTGGCCTGAGAGTAAAACACTTTTCTCCTTTCTATACACAAATGTATCTAAGTTTGTGACTTTTTAAGGGCACCTAGGCTGGTCCTTGTTTAAAATAACACATTCCAACACAGCAGTTCTATCCTGTCTCCACCCAAAATCTTTTCCAGGGTCTTTGAGCAGAAAAGAAGGAACGGGGGAATCCGATATAGGAATCTCTGACTATTGCTCTTGTTATCATCAAAAGCATACCTATGAACTGAACTCTTTTGAGTAAAAGACTTCCTCAAAACTTCTGGCTATAACCACCAACCTCTGGACAGACCACTAAGACTAGAGTCTTCATCAGTGAAGAAGGCTCTGTTGCTGGGTAAGCCTTTCTGATAAAGCCTTTCTGTTTACACAGCAGATTTTTGAACATGCAACATGAAGAAGTGAATGCGCCTTTGAGAAATGGCTCACCTGGATCAAACCTTCCTGCTGCTTGCAGGAGTCATGAGGGCAAGGGCTTTCTCCCTTGACAGGGTAAATTTACAGTCAGGCTTTTAAAAAGCTTCAGGCCATCAGAACTGGAAAATCCCCCCCTCCTTCCACCACTGCAAATTTTACCCTGGCAAATAAAGGTCACATATTAAAAAAAAAAAAAAAAAAAAAAAAAAAAAAAAAAAAGGTGAGCATGAAAGCCAAGCCTACAACTTATTAAAATGAGTAATTTTCTCTGCTTTGAGCTCTAAACACACATTAGGATTTCCAAAATTTCATGCGAGGTAAAGAAGGTAGGTAACATGCAAGGCAACTCTATACTCTGATGACAGTGCACCAAAATATATGCTGTGTCTAGCTTAGAAGGCTGCAGAATTGAAATACCCAAACTAAGTCAACTGCCAGTAGCAGTCCAGCTACCACAGCATGTAGGTCCACACTGATTAATTCAATAGCTAACTTGTTGTTTCTACATTATTTTTCTGACTGCAATACAAAAGTATTCTCCAAGATGCAGAAATGAAGGATGCAGCCATGAATCTTAGCAAAGTGATTAAATAACAGGAAGAATACAGACACGGATAGGGTGAAGCCTGCAAAATAAAAGTTGAATATCTCTCTTGAAATATCCTATGCATTCAAGATTGAAAGTTTGTCCCAGTAACGATTGGCAAGAAGAACAAGGAACAACACTCAAAATGACCTGTCTTGATCTTCATTGAAGTTAAAGCTTTTATTTCTATCACTCATATATTTTTTTCCAAATTAGAATAGGATAGAATAGACTATTTCAGTTGGAAGTGACCTCCAATGATCATCTAGTCCAACCGCCTGACCAATGCAGGGCTGACCAAAACTTAAAGCACATTATTAAGGGCATTGTCCAAATGCCTCTCAAACACTGCCAGGCCTGGGGCATCGACCATCTCTCTAGGAAGCCTGTTCCAGTGTTTGACCACCCTCTCAGTAAAGAAACGATTCCTCATGTCCAGCCTAAACCTCCTCTGGTGCAGCGTTGAACCAATCCACGCATCCTATCACTGGATATCTGGGAGAATGGCTCAGCACCTCCCTCCCCACTTCTCCCCCTCAGGAAGCTGTAGAGAGCAACGAGGTCACCCCTCAGCCTCCTTTTTTCTAAGCTAGACAAGCCCAAAGTCCTTAGTCGCTCCTCACAGGACATGCCTGCCAGCCCTTTCACCAGCTTTATTGCTCTCTGGACACATTCAAGGACCTTCACATCCAGTACTTGCATATGCTGCAAGTATTTAAAAAGATATGTGCTTAATTAATATTCATCCAGTATTATGGAAGACTGCAAAGTGACAAAACTCAGAGATCAAGCCTTCTGTTTATTTATAACACAGGTGTGACACCTGGCTTCACCAGGAGGCTTTTCTGGGGACTGTCTGTTCAAGCAGTTATACCAATGTGTGACACCACACCTGTACATTACTTAAGGCCTGTGATCTTTAACCATCTTTGTCAACCCACTTCTTTCATGTACCTCCTTGTCTTCTTCCATTTTGATGGGCACAAAAAGTGTCAGACCACCATATAACATACCTGCATTTTATGTCAGTTTTGCACATCAAATTAGCCTGCAGTTTGGAGATGATGATGCATATAACTCTGATAAAGATCAGGAAATTTACCTAGAGAAATGAAGGAAGGATTTATATCACGATCAAGAAACATATAAGTGTTCAAACAAGCCGGTTTGTGTATCCATGTGTAGGTCCCTGTGCATCCTACTACTCTGCAGCTGCAAAGTTTGCCATGGAACTCAACTCCTTGCTGAAGAGTTGTGCTCTTAATACATCCTCTGTGAATGTACAAATCGCCTTGAAAATGCAGGCGGTTCACTGAAGAAAGCAGGGGACCTTACTTACACCTCTGGGGCGCGAGACACGGTAAAGGTGTGGGCTGTCCCATCTGCCTTGTCTGGAGGTCTGAGACTGACACAGTATTGTGGCTGCAGAACGTGGCATTTCTTTGCAATGCCACACAATTTGTTGCTATTCTGTAGCCCTGGAATATTATATTCTGCCTCCCTGTGCTATCTGCCACAGCTTTCTGCACTCAGAGGAGTCAACTGGATTGCTGCGGCATGCTGCCACTACAACATGACAGCATGTGGCCAAATTAAACAAACAAAATGCTAGTCAGGAATTCCAGTGACAGAAACCGATTTTGTTTCATAAAATCACATTTCTGAATGAAAATGTCAATACCCTCAAAGGTTATTAGCCTTCGGACACGCTCAACAGCCATGTACACATCTGCTCTTTGTGCTAGATCATATCCTGTTCTCATGGAAATCTGCCAGCTCGCTGCATGTGTCTCATACTCACCCCAATGGCGATGAGAATGGGCAGTCTGATGATCAGCCAGTAATTCATGTTATAGTTTCTGGTCCAGCAACTAGGTAGATAGCAAAAAAAGGTGACAAGAAGAAAAAGTTTCAGTACATTACTAAAATCTCTTGCTTTTCATTCTGTCACAGCAATGCAGATAGAAAACAATACTGAGGACTAGATACCAGGAAAGCACATCATGCTGACATGGAAACGGATGCAGTTGCTTCTTAGAAACACTGAATGCTTTGTACTATTGCAGCTATCATAATCCAACTGGACATTACTCACAGGCCTTTCTTGCCCACTAATGGCTAGCTCTCCTCCACTATTTGCTATGAATTATCATCAGTTAATTGTAAAGATTTAATCCATTAAAACCAAGGTCAAATTTGTCATGTAGCTGAAAGAAAGGGGGCAATCTGAGTCAGACCTTTCCTGCGTGGTTCCTATCCTCCTCTTTCTGCATTATTTTTTATTACTCTTCAGTCTCCAATGTCAGGTCATCTTATTTTTTAACTGTCTCTTAGTTCTTTATCCCATCAGCTACCATCACTTTTCTCGTATCAATATTTAGATCAGTCATTTATTTTATTTTATTTTCAAAAGGACCTACTAATTTCAACCAGGAGAAAGCAATTAAGGCAGCAAACTCCAGTTCCTTCAGTGTGTATGTGCAGGTTTCAGGCCCAAAGGGAGTTTTAAAAGTTACAAGCAAGTAAAATCAAAGACAGAAACAATAGTTCCCAACTTTTGTTGGCCAGCTGAGCCCTCTGCCAAGTAAGTAATGTACTGCAGGCAATATAATACTTCATTCTCCCCGTAAGTCTCATTTTAGCTTTTTAAATTCCTGTGTCCTTCAGCAATATTGGAGATCACAAGAAAAGCGCTGCCCCAAAGCCACAGCTTGGGATCACTGGGTTGAAGTGAACTTTACACTGGAGAGTTTGTACATCTAGTTCTCTTATGTCCCACCCTGGCCACACAGCCAGCCACCCCGACTGTATGGTGGGCCACGTGTGTGCACAACGGCCCGAGTGTTGGGACAGTGTTCACGTGCCATTTCATTTGTTGCTGCAGTGACAGCATTCTTCATATTTCTATGAAATAACTTTATTAGCCTCCTGCCATATTGCTCAGCATTACTCCAAAGCAACAGTCATCAGTAAAGCCAGCAGGTTTCTGAGCTACACAGGCTGTGAAACATGCTATGAACCAGCACTACAGAAAACAGGTTCCTTCACAAAACAAGTTTCTCCATCTCCAGATGTCATCTGCCAAAACATATACATGCTCAATTTTCCTCAAGGTTTCTTAACAGGCCTATGAACTTCAGCCACAGGGTGATGTTGGTGGAGGAGTAAACCCTCCCCAACATTGTAACGGGACAATCAACTTGAGAGAAACTAGCAAACTGTGCAGCACGTGGTAGGGATCCAGGATCCGTGCTACGCTGCCACACCCACGTGTGCTCCCATAGCAGAGAGGAAAGTGAAGCAGCTTGGACATGGCAATTCCTTATTCTCTTGCAGGTATTGCAAGCCCGAAAAGGGCTCAGGATTTCATTTCTCCTTTCAATTTCAGTTTAATGCTTACAACAAGCATATCATTGCAACCAGCAGCTAGCTCCACAACCTACAATTCAATTGCATTTTAGATACTGGAGAAAAAAGGCGTACCTGTTGGGTACAGTCAGTGTACCTGAGCTGGAATCTGAGTAACAGAAGAACTTCTTAACTGGTCCACGTGACTGGGAGCCAGCTTCATGGAGCCTTTAAAATTAATTTTATTTGAACCCCTCAAGACTGGCGGGATAATAGGCATAGCTGGAAGTGGAGTTCCAATTTTCTGACTAGCTGCAGTGGAAGCAGAGGCAATTTTAAAATTTCCTGATAATGACGGAGGCTGAGAAATTATTCTTTATATTAGCTGTGCTATATTTCTGTGTGTATTAATTTGCTTTCTGTGGCACAGAGCAGTTTTAGCGGCTTTTAAATTTATGCGAGTATGTGCCATAAAAACACCATTACAGCCCAATTAAAGTCTCACAGCTATTAAAGTGTCCAGAAAATGTTCCAGGATTGCCACACTGATAAGTACACGAACAACTATTGTGTTAGGGATCTATCCCTGCGGTTTGCTCAGTACCACTCAGAAGATACTTTGCAACTAATAACCTCAGAGCTGTGAATGGAGAATCAGTCCAGTGAAACAAATGCTACTGGGAAGTTTCTGCCTTTGCTTACCAATGTGGTATTCTTTTTCTAAAAATGAAAACACTGAATTTTTACCTTGAAGAGGTACAGCTGAATGGCTCAATTTTTAAAAAAGATTGTAGGCTGGCTGTCTTGCTCCCATGATTAATTGCAGATAGAAACAAAGATGTGTAAGTATCAGCTCTTTAGGCACACTCTAATAACTAAGCAGCACAGCTTGTCTTTAATGTTATTTGTAATCCAAAGCCTTTTTCAATAGCTCGCTTTTTAGAATAGCGACTGCTTTCTAAAGGAGTTTACACTTGCACATGTAAGGAAAGGAGCAGCCAGTCTGCAAGTAAGTCTTGCAGGCTTCAGTCCTTCATTCAAATGGCTGAGTTCACAGGGCTGCCTCAAATTCCCAGCCCTGACCACATTTACTTCCAGTTATTCCTCACAGCCAGGGAAGTAGTTAAGTCACAAATGAAATTTACAGCCTGCTGCACATCCATGGTGACAGCGCTCTGGCAAACAGCATGAAAGATATCCCTGGCTGCTCCAGCAAATGCCCGCCCAAGGCACAGAAATCTTGCCTTTCAGAGAAGCTGCTGCATGTGGTTATTTATTGCTGTATTTTACAAATATTTATACAAGATTTAGAAAATTCAATAAGGTGCAAAATTGCCCCTTTTAAGGTCCGCTGAAGGCTGTGAGTGACAGTTTTCCTTAATAGAAAACATAAATCAGCTCTGAGCACCGCATAATGTAGGAGGCTCAGCATGAGCACTTTGAATACATTTTCTACATCAATGGGAAGATATGACCACGGAACGTCGCCTGTTCAGAGGCTGCATGTTCTCTGTACCTATTTTGATAACTTCAACAAAACTTGCAATACATCAGTATTGCCACAATCTTGCTACAGAATATTATCAAGTCAACCTTGAAAAGGAAAGTCAGAAAATCCTAGCATTGCTTAAGCCAGAAAAGGCAGCTTCGTCTGACCTGGTTCAGTACTATGAAAGACACTAAGAAAAGCCGGTTCTTAATACTCACAAACACCAGAAAAAAGTCTGGGGGTGGCTCTGACTACACTGACTTTTCACATTGCAGCATCTCTCCAGCAAGGATTGTGTTGGGGGTGGGAAGGACCCTCTACAAAAGTGCTGGCTGGGCTGTTTGGAAACTAAGAGAAAGACCCAATAAATAGTATATTTAGAATAAAAAGGAAATAGCATAAAATTATTTATTTCATCACAAAGAAAGCTACCCAAATATTTCCAGGCAGTCACTGTCACTAAGAAGAGGAAGCCACTTTCCTCCCTTTTGTTAAAACAAAACAAACAAGCCCACAAACAAACACAAACCCCAAAGACAACAAACTACAAGGCTATTTGGTACACAAAGCATATATAAAGGCTATTTTTCAGAACAGCCATTATGGTAAGAGTGGATGAAAAGTACTTTGTGTTTTGCAGCAGTCTTGTGCGTGGTATAGTTGACTTAGCAAGACTAACGTAAGCAGACAGAGAATGTGCCTTTATTTTAAGAAGTTCTAAATAATGGAAGCTTAAACAAGAACAGGCAATCACATCTCTGCTACTAGGTATAAACTAACCACTACAAATCACAGGCAGAAGGTTTTTGCCTTCCTCTGAAGCATAACTGTAAAGGCTACTGCCAAAGGCACGGTATCAGAAGTAGTCTTGGTTGGGTATGATGACTTCTAATGTTGATACTGTAAATACAGAAAAACAAAACATACCTTTCCTTGACCTGCAAAAGGACAGATTCATTCAGACATGCAGAAAATTCTGATCAGAAAGAAACATATGCTCCTTTCTGAAATGTTATGCAAGACCTTCAGACAAAACAGAAGCAATTATGTGAGGTTTCAGCACATTGCCAAAGCAAACCACACCAAACAGAAAGCAAACAACAACCTGCTGGTGCACACATACAGCACAAATGAGATAGCTAGAAAAATCAGAACTAAACCAACCCCTCATCTTCATAAAGGTACTTGACAGTTCCCCAGAGGATAACAAACAGCATTGGCACACCTGGGAAGAGAGGAGACAAGGTTGACACTGACATTAAGAGATAGGGAAAAGCAGAGAGAAGGACAAACCCCCCACATAATGATGAGCAACATGATTAACTGGTGGCAGGGTTGTAGCTCCTACCCAGTACAGATGGCTGTCAGTGGTGGGAGGAGGAATCTTAACCTGCAAGTAACTAATACATGTAACTCATTTTGCCTGGGCCCCCACCTAGCTCCCAGCAGGCATGAAAAATGAACAACAGACTATCACCCCCATACTTGGCATATGCCAGCTCTTCCATGGAAAGTTTCACAGAGGGGCCAAGGGACAGAAATGTCTGGAAGCTCTACTAGCCTCTACATTCACACTAGAGAGGCAGAGCGTGCTCTGACCTTCACTTTTGCATCCACACCTCTGCCTGTGGGTCAGCTACGCTGTATTCAGGCAGCACCAAGCTCAGGCTGTCTACTGGCATCGGGGCTGGAGGACACTCAGCCCCACGTACCCCTGATGGCAAAGGGGAGCGTGGACACACCACGTGTAGCAAGCGTGCTCAGGCCTCCCCTGCAGAGAAGTCCCAAGTTTGGGCTGGGGTAATGGTGTGGACTTGAGTGGCTGCAGCAAAGACAGCAAATGCATCTGGTCTTCAGAAGAAGCTTGGTCCTACGCTTACCTGACAGTGCACGTGCTACAGTTGGTCAGTTTACCCGCGGTGTAAAGGGAAAAGAGAAAAGCCAAATAAGCTGGCAGTCATTACTTGCTTTACAATGTCAAAGGCTCTCAAATTAAATTTCTTTCTTTTATGAAATGCTTAGGTCTTGAAAAATAATCTTAAACCAATACTCAGCACCAAGAATGCCAAAAAAAGCCCACTAGGAAGGAGAGCAGGTTGAGACTCAACAAGCAGGATGAGGAATTTCTGCCTAAGGATGGATCAAGATGGTCTAATTCCTCTGTGCACCTCCTTGGAGAGTGTCCGATGCCGTATGTACTTTGTATAGAAAGGGAAACATGTGCTTTGTTATTGCATTCTGAAGAACCAATACGGTAAGGGACCATAAGACTATCAATGTGGAGCAGTAAGCACTGCACAGGGAAAATACACAGCTCCTGACAGCAGAAGCCACAGGGAAATCAGTGATCTCTTGCAGTCTGAAAAATCTACAAGCAGTATCTGTAGCAGGTATTATCAGTAAAAACCTTCTCTCTTGTACTGTATTCTTTCTGTGCTATCAGAACAGCTAAGTACTACAGACATGAAAGACCAACTATTATCCTTAATCAGTTAAAAAAACCCAAGAGATAATTAAGAGCAGCGAGAAAAAAATACCAATAATTAGAATAGCAAAGATAATGAATTGAGTAGAGATTATTGCGGCAAGTGATTGAGCATGTTCCATGGATGTACCTGATATTAAGAGTACGCAATATTTTGGGACCAAAGTTACTGAGAACTCAGTGCTGCTTTGATAGTGGCATAAGAGATTAAGAACAGGCTCATTGTAAATCCCTTCCAAACACAAATGAGCCCTTGATACATAGGAACTAATTATAGTTTGAATTATTCCTTTCTTGACTTTGCTGAGAATTAAGACATCTTAATATAAAATTCACGGGATAAGGCATGAACACCGAGAGCACAAAGGCTGTCTATCAATGGAGGGAAACGATATATCGAGTGATAACAATAATGATTTGTGGGTATTTCCATCTTCTGGATACATCAGAAATATCTCCATATTTAATCGCATTACTTGACATTTGAATTGAGAATCTGTTATTAATAGTATATTTCAAAAGAGCCTAGCTAGAGAGAGGCTAGTATTATTGATCAGCATCAGCATCCTGCTATGCAAATACCATACAAATTAATAGGCAGCATGTACAAGGTGACTTGTTCAACATCCTATGCCCATTCCCACTTGTGATGCAGGCCCCTGGTGCCTTCGTGTTGCAACACCATCAGTCACGTTATTTTCCATGCTAGCAATACACATTTTAATCTGAGACACCAAGGTTTAGCAGTGCAATACATACATGTAAGCTTTGAACATCAACGTGAATTCTACATGGATACCATCTGACATCTACCAAATTCAAAGTCTTGTCCTAAGAAATGGGTGGCTCTGAGTGTGTCTGGGACACACTCTCAGCTGATGGGAATGCATCCAGTTTTCCAAAGCCCTAGTCAAGATCTAAAGAGGAAACTGCCCCAAGAACATTCCCTAATCCACCTCAAGTCTGTAGAAGTCATTCACAACAGCAAAAGAGTTAGTCTGCAGCATCTCTGCAATAATTGTAGTTTGCAAGAATTACTGAGGCTCTCTATAGATTAATTTACAAACTCAATACCGAATTCACCTGCACTAACTGGCACAAATACAAATATTATTCTGGTTACTTCACTCAGTCAAGAGAATTTGGCTGGCTTGAGCAAGCAAACTGCATACAGCTCCTTTAATAAACTCTACAGATGACTACCATTCATTAATGGAATCAGCATTGTATTCCACTCCCGGGCTCCCAACATGCAGCTCTTAGAGCATTTGAGTTTCAGTCCTACACCTCTTTCTCTTGCTGCTGCTATTCAAAGAATATCAGATATCTGAGAAAAAAACATGCCCATTTATAGGATGCACTTATTTAAGATACAGACTGAACTCTTTGTGATTTTGCTTTTTGTCACACAGAAAGCTCCAAGATTGATCTTTTCCCAGATTAACTGACCACAGAAAGGTTTCTGAATTCTGGAAATGGTAAGTCTACTTTTGCCTGTACTGCATCACTGCTGAAGATGCCAGAAACTGCAACAGCCTGCTCAGAACAACCTCTGCCATGTTAATTCTCACAGGCTGATAACTGACCAAAAATCTTTGAACACTACATGGCGATTATGAAATCTGTCAAGTGTACTAGGAAATAAGCATGCTGATAGCTCAGCTAATAAAGTTCAATTTCAAATGGCAGGGGACAGGGCATGTGAATTATAGGCTATGATAATATAATTCTAGATAAGAAAGTAATGGAGCTGCCAAATCAACATCTTATGACCCCACTGCATAAATAAGCAGCACAACCTACTTATTTTCATTCTACCTTACATATTCTACATGTGGACAGGTGTCTGCATAGTAAGAAGAAAAAAAAAAGTTGGAAAACCAGGCATTATCCAGAATGATAATAGGATGGGGTAGGTAAGAAAAGAAAGCTGTGAGAAATTCTGCACAGGAACCACCATTTGGTTGACATTTTCACAATGCTCCACTGTCCCTAATGAGCAGAGAGGAGCAATTTGTGTTGTTGCTAATGGAAGCTACCACGTCCTGGTAACAGCATGTAGAAATCAGTCTCTCCATTTAATGGGTCTGAGATATTTTGGTGACAGAACAGAAAAGCTCAGGGCTGTTCTGGAGTCCCACTAAGTGGCAGTTACCATGAAAGGTATCACCAGGTGGTGCTAATTCCATACCGCCTTTCCTTCTTTCCCTTATCTGTGCAAGTTTTCATTCTTACTGACACACGATTATTTCCAGCTTTGCATTGTATGTACAGGCAATTTCAGGGGAGAAAGATGTATGAGGAGCAAGAGAGGCTCCCCTCATCCTCACATGCTGATTATTCTTCCTGAAATAAATTGATCTCTGTAGGACCAGAGCACTGCCATCCTGCTGAGACCCTTAAATAAGGGCATATTCTGAATACAGCATTTTAGGACTGATGAGTTTGTGTATAAGCTCATATTTCAGATGTAACCTGGCATCACTGTTTTCCACGTGGTGAGTAGTTCAACCTCCAAGACAATCATGCACACAAACCAGAAGGACGTTACTGCTGTCAGAACAACTCCGATCCTCCTCTTTCCCTCAGAAACCATCCGGGACAGTCTGACTTGATCAACTGCTTGTCATATGAATCCAAAAGCATGTGATGAGGAACTGAAAGAAGTGATAAATAAATAAGACTAGATGTAGAAAGAGCAAGACCATTGAAGACGTGGGAAAAGATGAAATATTTTTCTGTCTAAAAAAGGAAAAGCATGAAAGAATTGAATACAGAAGACAACGAGTAAAGAGAATTAAGGGAAACTCCTGACAGACGTGTTTCCTACCAGCATCAGTCTTAATACAAAACCAATTTTCACATCCTTGTCCAAAACAGTTTTCATTTGAAAACAGATAAGAAATGGTTAGCGCAATGAATTCATCCTATTGCTACACTGAGTTCACACTGGGCTTCAGAAGGAAGGTTTCTTACCAGCTCTGTTCCAGTCAGATCTTCCTGGCAATCAGGATGGAGATTTTTGAGACCCTAGCTGGGCTTCCTGCCTTTAATAGCTTATTCCCTCAAAGTTTCTTCCTTAGAGCAAGTTTGGATTGCCAAGGGTTGGAAGAAGGGGAATTTTTTTTTTTTTTATGGCAGTTTCCCTGCTGCAAGTGCAGCTGGGTGTAAAATTGCCATAGAAGCTCAGATAATGTTTAGCTTTTTATTAACGTTTTCTTCTTAGCCTTTAGTGCTGAAAATTGTCTCCTCCTGTCATTCTTCCCCCCTGGATGTCACACACAGTCACTGTGGGATGTTGCTGCTGTTTCCCCATTCCTCTTTCCTCCCCTCTTCTGAATGCCAACAGGTCCCTCTTCCACTAAAAGCTGCTGAAAGATGCTGTCGTGGTTTTACCCCAGCCGGCAGCTGAGTACCACGCAGCCGCTCGTTCACTCCCCCCCGTCGGGATGGGGAAGAGAATCGGAAGAGTTAAAGTGAGAAAACTCGTGGGTTGAGATAAAGACAGTTTAATAGGTAAAGCAAAAGCCGCGTGCACAAGCAAAGCAAAGCAAGGAATTCATTCACCACTTCCCATGGGCAGGCAGGTGTTCAGCCATCCCCAGGAAAGCAGGGCTCTATCACGCGTAACGGTTACTTGGGAAGACAAACGCCATTGCTCCGAACGCCGCCGCCCCCCCCCCTCCTCTTCCTCCAAGCTCCTTATAAACTGAGCATGACGTCATATAGTATGGAATACCCCTTTGGTCAGTTTGGGTCACCTGTCCTGTCTGTGTCTCCTCCCAACTCCTTGTCCACCCCCAGCCATCCCGCTGGCAGGGCAGTGCAAGAAGCAGAAAAGGCCTTGGCCTCGTGTAAACACTGCTCAACAATAAGTCCATAGAACAAAAACATCTCTATATTATCAATGCTGTCTCCACCACAAATCCAAAACGTATCCCCACACTAGCTACTATGAAGAAAAATCAATCCTCTCAGCTGAAACCAGGACAGATGCATACAGCAGCGTTACAATATAAACTGCTCTTCTCCGGAGACTACTTTGTACAGCACTGACACAGCTGTTTGAAGTCACTGTCAAGCTCAGTAACTCTTCACTTGGGCTCAGACACAATGAACAGCGAGTTGGTGTCCCAACACCAGCAACGGCTTTTTTTTTTTTCTGCGAGTGATAATGACTATCTGAATCAACATCCTGTTGAGCTGCTGTTGTGCTGACCTCCAGACTGAAGGGAACAACTCATCTACTTGCTCTGCCATCAGCTTATTAAGAATTTTGTCTGTTGATGCTGTTAGTGCTTCTGCTTTTTTTCTTTTTCCCCCCATCAGCTTTGAAAACGGCATAAACCATTGTTTTTGCAGTAAGAGATGTGGAAGTCGGGGTTGACACAAATGTGTGAAAGTCTGCTTTTACAAAGAAAAAGAAGACATAAGCAAGACATTTTACACATTAAATGAAAGAAGAAAAGTTTAAAACTGCCATCTCAAAGCCTAATATGGTGTGAAATCTCAGCAAGGAAGGAGCCATTACAGGAATACAGTTACCTCACAATCAGTCAGGAAAGTTTATAGAATCCTAGCAATATACCTCATGTCGATATAAATGACTACTAATTTGTAAGACTACATGAGTTCCCTTAGGTCTATTAAGATTTTACAACTCCTCTAGCTTTTGCAAAGTACAATAAAATGAGATAAACAGATTTTTCCCCTTATAAAATGCTTCAACAACAAAGAATAATTACTCATTTGAACTGATAATATACGGAGTACCATCCAAATACATTAAGAACTGACCTGAAATTATAGAAAAAATATATTTGAGAAAAATTTACTATTTTTTCTTTACACTCCTCACTGTCTGCTTCGCTGCTTTTAGGAAGACTCAGACCAGGTATGGTATCTTTTACATGTTTCTATTTGAAAAGCAGATTTACCCTTTCCATGTTTTGAACTGAAATGATCATGTTAGACATAAAATGGAAAAAATACTTTTTTTTTATTTACACAATTACATGGACTTTGTCCCCTGTTATAACAAAATATAGCATTACGTAATATAGCAGTTTAAAAGCTTGAAGAGAAATAGCTATTGGGGCATTTCTACCTATTTGCAAGCTGGCTCTTACATTACAGTTTTGCTTGGGATAATCTGAAAAAATAATTTGCTCTAGTTTCTTGTTTGTTCTGAGACTTGTTGTTCCTCAAAAGAGGTACAACAGGGCAAACATCATGACCAAGACTATGTGTGAACACTCAGGAGGACAAAAACCTTGAGGATAACACACAATTTTATTCATATGTACATTTTAGAGAAGTACAAGCACAAACATATGTGATCGCATAGGGGATTGCAGAAGCTATTCAGACAGCAAAAGCAGTACCATATGGTCTGTGAGTGATCACAAAGTTTAGTTATAATTAGAAGAAATAACATGAAATGACTAACACCCACTAGGTTTGTGAACAATGCATATAAGAAATTTCAAAACATAAATATTCATCAAATGATGAGTAATGAACAAGTTAAATTATCCTGTAAGAGGACAATTCATTAACAGAACAAAAGGGTGAGGGTAGCAAATCAGCTCTGACAATCAAACAGATATTTATTTTTTGATCCAGCTTTATTTTTACAGTTGATAAACTATTTCAAAAAGAGTACTCTCTCAGCTCAAACAGGAACCTACTGCTTCTCTGAAGTCTTGGCATTATGCTGAGGCTATCATGCTGCTCAAAAAAAAAAAAAAAAATCTTCGGAGCATTGCATACAGCAGAAAGGCACCTGGTGAGGGAGCTGAGCATCCAAAAAATGGAATCACCAAAGAAGTAGCAAGAAAGAGTGGAAAAAATCTTCATCTCTTTCCACTTGTTAGAGACGAAACTGTTATCTGATATAACTAATCTGGGAGTACTGAAATAGCAGATGCTTCTACATTTGAAGATGGAGATTCACTGGCAAGGTTTGCACATGCAGCCATGGCTAGAATAGCAAGAAACTGTACAGATGATAAGGATAGAGTGGCACAGGCAGAATTTTTCTAGGAAGCTTAGATGAAACCCGTATATCCAGTGCCAAGTTCTGGCACTGCCACAAATTCATCCAGAAATTCAACATACAGCAGCAAAACTTCCATTGTAAAGCAAGAACAAAAACAAAATAGCATCTTCTGTTTCTGCCTTCTGTTTTTACAAGAGACAAACTGTAACTAGAAGTGATTCAGATCAAAATCATCCTGTCCCTTACTTATAAAACAACACAATACCCTCAGGATTTGGCTAGATATAATTTTGCTCTGATTTCTTTTCCATTTCCTCTCTTGACCTCAGTAAGTGCTTCAGGATAGCTTCCCCCATCCTTTCTTTTTATTTTTTATTGAGGGTATGGCTATTCATAAAATATGATTAAAATATACATAGTTCAAATGTTATACAAGATACTGTTGCTTTTGCTGCATGTCCTATGTAAAACAATAATGGAAGATATAGAACTTTCTAACTAAAACTTTCCAGGAGGAAACTATTACTTGCATTTATTTATTCCCATCAATATGCCGCAAAGCCTTTGCTCCTGATATATTACTTTTCAGTAGAACTGGGTAATTCACAGTAAGCCATTTATATGCATTTTACCAGTGAACTAATTTGCTAGAATATTGACAGTTGGGTAACCCACAGAGAGAGAAGGACAGTCAAAGCTTTCGAAATGTTCAAACTAGTACCTGTGAAAGTACTTGCACTATTTACTTGGATTTACTTTCAGCTTTCCAAAAGTCACGCAATTTCCACCAAGAGGGGAAAAGTGAGATGAGGAAGGGAGAGAACACAATAAAAGCCCACAAGAGATCATTCAAAAAATAGGATTAATCCTGAACAGCAATATATTTTTAGGCTAACCGGACAGTGAAAGAATCAAAGCTTTAACACTTCTACAGAAAGCAACTCTGGCTCAAACAACTGATTTCAAGTCATCACGGTCCTTAATCTCAAGCACACACATGCCCATGGCACGTGCACCCTGACTACTCTTTTGCCTAACAATCATTACTTGACCTACTCTGCCCCCATAACCAGCCTGATGACTCTCTGCTAGCAGCCCCCTGTTCATCAGCCCCTTTGCACCCCCCTAGCTCATGCTGCCACGATTTCTCTGCTGTTATCTTTGACCAGATACAAAGTGTCATCACTATTTTGTGCCACAAGTAGTTAACACATCTTTGAACTCAATGGGAAACTATCAGGAGATGAAGCAGGGCAATCCAGGAAAGTCCACGCTCATCTGGAATCACCCACATGTCTTTTGTATTGGGAAGCTGGTGTCTTGCAGGAAAAGTACCATGTGCCTGCCACTGGCTTGGGGAGTTTCTGCGGTGCCGCACAGCCCCTGCATTATGAACCCACAGCCTCTACGCTGCAAGCATCCAGGAGCTGTGCTGGCCCAGCACCCTCCAGCTCAAACAAGGTAAGGGATCAGGAACAAAAAAAGAAAGTGAGAGTGCAGGACTTGAACTGGGCAGCACTACAATACACACAATGGTTTTTTGTATTATACCATCTGCCGGTGCAGGCAGCCACAGGTGGTCATAAGGAAAGATCAACTTACCCCAGCCAATGCAGAGATAAAGTCGAAAAATTCTCTGCTCAGAAAAGACTGAAAGTACCAGCAGTGTGTACAGGTACATGCCTTCCACCAGCAACCAGTAGTAATTTGCAGCCACACAATACTGCATCATCACAAAGACCAAGCGGCAGCTGAGTGATTCCTGTGATGGAAGAAAGCACAGCCCAAATGAATGCAACAGAGGCTGAGAATAAAGAATACTAACCCAAAAGACTGGTTCTTTCTCCTACTTTTTCTTGCTCCTTAAAACAATGCTTCTTGCTAAATTAATCACATTCGAGTACTGACGGGACAGAAGCCAGTAATAGGCGATATACACAGCAGGTAGATCCTTTCAACAACATTCCTCCTTTAAAAAAAATTTAAAATTACACGTTCTGCATTTTCCCCTCAATAAGCAATGGATTATATTTTGAAAAGCACAAAACAAAGATGAAAAGAGCAAGTAAAAGGTACTGTATCAACTGCAGTCAGTGAATCTTTTCACTTCCCCAGATACTCTATTCTGCAGCTGAGAATTTCTCTATTAAAGCGCAAATACTGGATGCCAGAACGTTGACTGTTTTCCAAAGGAAAAGATCTTTGATAGAATAGCGATATTGCCTAATGCATTACATTTAAGTGCAAAATCTTTCTTTGCTGGCAAATTACAGAGTGAAAGCATAAAGCCTAGGGTTTTTTGAAAGGAGGGAATGACTGACAATCCAATGCAAACATTTCAAAACCATTTAAGATATGTATTACAATATTATTTTCTGCCAACTGATACATTGCAGATGAGAAGAAATCAACTGTCATATGAGACTCATTATGTGGTATTTGTGCTTAAGCCTTTGGCAGAGTGTCAGAAAAGGGTGGGTACTAAGCATGCATCAGAAGAGATACCCTTTACGACCCCAACCCTGTATTGCAGCAGCAAATGCTGTACACCCATGTTCTAGAATCATTAAAAGCGATACAAATAATGAAAACTCCTTTCTTTGAAGATTCAAGTGCATTTTGTGTTCCAAATCTGAAGGGGGAAAGGCATGCTTTCATCACATTCACAAAAGCGTTGTATATCCTCTCCCTTTGATTAGAAGTACTTAATTAGCCTGTTCCTCCAAAGCTTTTCTAACTGTTTTCAAATTTGCATTTTAATCAGATGCTTCCTTTTTTTTTACATCATTAACAGATTATAAAGATCTCCAAGAACAACCAACTAATTTGGTCATTATGCAAGATGGACAGTCCTATCACAAAAGGTGCTGGATTAGGGAAATGAATGCCCTCTTGTCACTGCTAGAAGAAATGAACCTGCAGCATAGGAAGAAGATATGGGCATTTGTGTGTGTGTATATATATATATGTATCTCTCTCTCTCATAAATCCACCACTTCATGTTTCCTCTGTCTAATAGGGGCAAACTTCCCACAGGCAGAGCAACATGCCATGCCATCAACTTACTTGTCTGCACCAAGCCCGGGGTGGCACAACCACAGCCGCAT
Organism: Balearica regulorum gibbericeps; assembly: GCF_011004875.1. NCBI lineage: Eukaryota > Metazoa > Chordata > Aves > Gruiformes > Gruidae > Balearica > Balearica regulorum. The sequence continues at coordinate 93,457,325 of NC_046186.1, read as the reverse complement.
ATGTTGTCCTACAACTTTCAGAGAAATTCCGTGGACTGAAGAACTGCATTTTGTACAACCCTCATTGTACAAAATGAAATTACCTGCTGTCATGCAGACACACCACAGTGATGACTCCAGTATCCCGAGAACCACCACAGTGTCTGCTCCTACCTGGAAGGAGATAAGTCCTTCCCACTGGTGCTCTTGCGTGGCTGTGCTGTACATCCACTTGACCACTGAGTCTTTAATGAAGACAGATATAGCCCGGAGGATAAAAGAGGTGAAGAGGTTCAGGTGGATATAATTCCTCGTGCAATGCAGATGTCTGTAAAAGGAAGAACCAGTTGTGATCCACTACGTATGTAAAAGCAGCAACATCACAGGTAGGACTGAGGGAGGGAACAGTGAGCCCTGTTGGAAATCAGGGGGTACCAGAGGAAATCCTAGAACTTGAGAATGGTTGTAGAGATTTCAAACTGTCTTTGGGAAGAAATCACTATCAAGGAAAAGACATTCAAAACTTCAGCCTTAAGTGTGAACATTTGGGAGAAGGAAGGAGGTCAGTGTGTAAGGAAAAAAAATATTTTAAAAGTTTAAAAAGTGTAAAAATAAAAGTAATTTTCAGGAGACATTTCTGAAAGGACTAAAAAAGTCAAGTTTCACATTATGCTGAAATAAATCTCTTTGAATTGACCCCAATGTCACTGCACAGGTTTACCTGGGCAAGGCTCAGGAACCAGTGTGCAGTACAGCTTCTGGCTGTGCTCAAGCCCACAATGAAAAAAACATCCACCTGTAAATTACTGCTTTGACAGCAAGAGAAAAATCAATATTCAACTTGCCTCCTGAGGGCATTGTAAATACTTTCTGTAGAACTAAATGGAACAGAATTTTTACCTCTGCATTCAGAATTGAAAACCAACAAAAGAAAAAAATCCTCTTGAATTTCAGCAGCCAGCTGCAAAGACAATAAAATTGCTACTTGTCAAGAAAAGAGCATGTTAAGGGATAACAAAAGAAACTGCAGTCATGTAAATGGCATCCAGTTGCCGAGTGCAGCCAATGTTTTACCAGCCTCATCCACAAACTTTTTTCTTCCAGCACTGCAAGAGTATGCACTTTGCTTCAAAGGAAGTTATACTGGGTACGATTCTTTTTTGATGCTAAAAGATACAGGTAACATATGATAAACAGCAATTGTTCCAGCAAATTTATGCTTTAAATGTCTATTTTTACTGCTCTATAAATTTTGGTAGAAAAATAGACTTGGTCTGAAAGTTATCGGCTTTGCACTCAAGAGGAAGAGCTTTTTCTCATAGGTCAAATAGAATGTTTTGCATCACTTCTAAGTCAGTTTATTTCAAAACTTACTTATGATTAATATTTATTTTCCTTTAACTCAAAAATTATTTGTTGCTACCCTTCAGAACTGCTACACATTGAAATCTGATTGAAAAAATTATGTAAATTAGCCAATTGAAGAAAATAGGTTGCAAGCAGTTACTGAGTATTTCTGCTGCAGGCAATGCAAGTTATTCAAATTGTTTCAGTCATGAAGTTATGGGCCTAATTCAGCTTCCATCACTGAAATTAGAGACTTTTCTTCCATTTCTTTCAGAGGATGCAAAATTGGACACTAGAGATATATTGTTTCCTCTATTGTATCATTATTAAAAACCAGTTATTCTACAGTCTAAGAACTTAAAAAGGCATTCCTATTACAAAAGTGGAGAATATCAGCATTTTAGTGCCATTGAAATAAATTTCAGTCCCCATTTGTTGAGGTTGCACAGCTACTGGGGAGAGGCCACGAGCAGAGGTTCCAGTCAAAATCCAGCAACTGCAGTCCACATAGGGGTAGGTCTCATTATTTATGAGATCCAGGACCAAGTTTGTCTCCAGATAGATAGTTTAGACAGGAAAGCACAAAATGGTTTGATGACATAGTTTTAACAAGGTTCTCAGCCCCTTTAACATCTCTGAAACCTCATTTTCAAAACAGAAGCACACACTCGTGTATACTTCTCCAGTTCCTGCTTCACAGCTAAGGGGGGGGGGGGGGGGGAAGCTAAAACATCTCTCCACAAAAGTCAAGGCATCAAAGTTCCCTCTCTCCTACCAATCCTCGGTGACAAACTTGCTCTTTCTTCCCTACCAAAAATATGCGCATCCTTCCTTCCTTCAAAAAGAATATGGTTGTGCTCTGTGACCTTTACATTTGGGCTGCTAAGATTACTCAAAAAGTGTCATTGATGGGTGAAACAAGGAGAAAGCACTTATCCTGGGAGACATTTGGAGACTTCAAGACCATCTGGTGTTTTGTCAGATGAGTCTCAAAGTTGCACAGGTACAACACGTACAAATCAATTATCACATGGCATTCACAGAAGGTGAGCACGTCTCTGCATTTCTGTAGTCATTTTAAATCTTCTAGCCTTTGCTTCTCCACTGGTAGGAGGAGTGCTAATACAATGCTAAAAGGTGTGGTACAATATTAGAAGGCTTAGGTCATTTTAGTTTTGGAAATTAGAAGCTAAAAGGCATGACTGATCTTTCTAAACATGTAAGGAGTATAAATGGTTAGGAGGGAGGAAAGGAGAGGGACTGGCTTGCTAACAGAGAGCACTGGCTCCAGAGCAAATCATTATTAACTGGCAATGATAATTCTTTAGTCAGGGAAGAAAGCCTCTTAAGGATCAGAGCACCGAAGGTACCTGACCTGATTTCAAATAAGAGTACCAGGAGATGGAAAACTATACTTTAGGAGGCAGCCTCATCGCCGTGTAAGAAGGATGATGGGACCTGGCTATCTACAGCAGCAAAGAGCAGGACTTAATGGCAGAGGGACTTCTTTCCCACAACAGAGCAGGATCACATCTTTGCATTTTCTAAATACCAGTCTCCTGTGCTCAGCATCCCCAAACTGCAGCAAAGCCTGGCTGGAATCAAGACACATCTTGCATTTACAGAGCGGGGGGGCGGGAGAGATATCTCTATTGAAGACTAAAGTGGGGTTTTTTGTGGTTGTTGTGTTGGGTTTGGGTTTTTGTTGCATTTTGTTTTTTAATCAAACCTCCATAGTGTAGCATTGGCACGTGCAACCATTTAGTCTCTTAATTTTGATGCACTCCACGTAATTTGTTGGTGCATACATGGATGAACCCAGTATGCCAATCTGACCAGGTGACAGCAATTTATTTCACGGAAACTTTTCAAGATCCAAAATTAATTTCTCTTCCATATTGCAAAAGAGATAAGATTTTCTGAAAGTTCTCCAAAAAGAAATTGCATCAAAAATCCATTTCTGCATCAAAATATACCCTGTATGTGAGGGCTGGGAAATAAGCCAGACAGAGCTTTATGCTCCGTGTAATTCCAAGCAAGTCAAGATGAAAAATTGTGTCCTAAATGTCCTCTCTCACCCCAGACTAGTGCCCCACCTGCAAGGTGACAACATGAGGGAATGTTGGAACCTCTCTCTTTTCCCATCTTTTCCAGTAGATTTTTCATTGAAAAAAAATACATGGCAACAAAATATCTCAACTGATAAAAAGCATCTGTTCCACACAGTCATACTGGTAACACTGCAAAAGTTTAGGAATTTTACTTGCATTTTGAGAAGGAATGATTGTAGAAAGGAACACAGAAATGACATAAGATAGAGAAATAATGAGGTGACAGAAAAAGGGGGGCAGGGGGAGAAATCATATGTTTCTGTCAAAGTCTGATACTAACATATAGAAAAACATAACACTTTTTCTCCACTCTTTTCAGAGCTTTGCCAGTTACCTGAATCCGAGAAGAATGGCAGTTGCTATTACAAGGGCAGAGAAGGAAAGAGCATATCCAATGGTGTATATGATGGACAAATTCAGGAGCTGTTCCTCTGGTGCATCCTGACAGCATATAAAGGAAAAAAAAAATTAAAAAAAAAAGAGGGAGGGGGAAAGAGACAGCTCATGGGCTTCAGTTCTTTTCTCCCAGCTGCTTTCTAACTTTTCTTAATGATAACCAGAAGTCATTCTCCTACTTTCAAGTTTAAATGCACGTATCAAATCAGTTTTCTGCTTTTTGTATGTTCTAAAGAAATAAAAATTTAATCTTAATTCCCCAGCTGCTCCCAGGTGTTCACTCAAACAGTTGGGTTTTGCAGACAGGCTAGAAAATAGATAATGGGACATCATTTCATAATAAAGCTGGAGAAGCATGAATTACCGCACAAGCAAGTCTTAAACAGATGGCAGGAAGCACAGACACAACTCAAAAAAATGGCAAAGCTGATGCTTTTGGGCTTGAACACTTAAAGTAAGTCTCCTTACTGCTGTAATGAGGGGGGTCCTTTGGCTACATCTATACTTAGAAAAAAAAAAACCAAACCAGGTCCCATTTGTTGACTCTGAGGCAAAGCATGCCTTGCATTCATATAACTAAACTCTTTTCTGCCCCCAAATAGTCTTTCTCCTGCCTCAACTAGGCAACCTCCTGGTAGGGAACCATAGCCCAACACCATCTCATGACCTAGGTGTTACAGGAGGTGCCTGGGAGGGAAGAAGCAAGCTGACGTGGGCCAGAGCGGCAGGGATGCTTGCACCCCCCTGCCAGTCCTGGGCTGTGGCTCTCTTCAGGTTCACTGTAAGAGACATGACCACTGAGAGCCTTGCTTGAAAGCGCTGATCAGTGTCTTCAGGAGAAGGGAAGTATTTGAAAAGCTACAGGCAACACAGGCTTATTGCTCAGGCTCTGAGGCACATTCATATTAATTATTCTGGTTCATTTCTAAGCACATGTCTTTGTCTAAATAGACTCAGGCATTTTACTTCCCTTCTTCAAGCTGCTAATTCCGCAATTAACTCCCAAGACCTGTGCTGTACAAAAGAATATATTCCTTGTACTTCAGAAATAAGTACAGCTATTCAGATGTACTTTGCACAGCCAGGAGGATTTAAGGTGAACATACATGCTGTTCTTCAGGGATTTGCTAGGTTAATGTTTTAAAAGGAATGATATGAGAGCTACCTTATGAAGAGAAAAGAAAAATCTCTTTGGTATCAAAGCTCAGGCAAACTATTGAGACCTGAACCTAAATACCTACACAGACCAAAACCACACATCGCACGCTTAAACAATGTTATTTTATAAGGATTCACTCACAAATGTTTGGATCTTTTTTTAGCAACAGTCATAACACAATGCACAGCAAACTTATCAAAACAACCTCTTGTTCTCATGTACAAGATACGTAAAACAAAGTAGGTTATAGGGGGGTCTATATACATTAGCTGAAAAACCAAACACAGTTGTTCACATTTCAAGGGGTGACACCACGTACGCAAAGTTTCAGAATCCAGATCAGCTTAGGGAAACTTGGAGGCAGGTGCCAAATGACCAAGTATGACCCTTAGGTATATCTCTCCTTGGCATGTCTCAACACAGCTCTAGAAGAAACCATAATGGCAAACAAGGAAGAGTCAAACAACCAGGCTTACACTTTGCATTAAGATAACATGCTCTGCTGGGATATGGCAGAACATGGAAGGGACAAGGAATAAGGCTGAAAATTAAAGAAAAAAGTTTTTTAATTCCCCAAATATGTTAAATTTATCTGTTTTCCCGTCTCCTCCTAGTCTGCAGCCATTTATTCCTTCTGAAGAATAAGGCAGTAAGCAATGGGAATACCAGAGGACACAGATCCTGCAGCACTTGGGACCTTCGTATACTTGGACTGCTTTGGCTAGGTACGTACTAGTTCCCTGTACCCTGGGACAGAGAGAGTGCACTCAATTTATGTGAGGAAAAGCATCTCCCTTGGAGGCTCACAGCAGTAACGGTATCACGTGTCATGGGAATGCACACGGTGCGCTAGCTGACGCCAATGGCTGACAAAAATCCCTTGCAAATCTCTATGGTCTCCTTCATATGATGCCAGGTGTCTCAGCTCCCTGCAGAGTATAAAGCACTAGGGCAATAAAATAACACTGACAAGCCTAATTCCATCGCCCACGACAAATTAAGGTAAAAAGACAAAAAAAAATAAAAATACCCCAAACCAACAAAACACAGGGACTGCCCCTTGCCCAAAGGTGAAAAGCAAATATCCTTCAGTTCAGTTCATCTTAATCACCTTAATAGCTGCTAACTAGACAAAGAGAACAAACGGTCACTTTTTTTGTAGCGATGTGCCAATCAAAGACAAGGCAAAGGAATAACATTAGGTCACTTCTCTGGTTCAGGTGGGCTGCAGTTGAGCCCCCTGCACTGCATTGCAGCTAGGACTACCCGGGTCACTTCTCTTGGCTCTTGCGTACATTTAAACCTGCTCTCACCTACCCTCCGTGTTCCCTTTGCTGAAGGGGAGAGGCCTGATGTCCCTTACCATTAAGCTCACTGAAGTGAGGCACCCGGGATAAGTTGATAAAAATTACTTTCACAGCACAAAAACACATGGGAATCAATGACCATATTTTTCCTCTCTTCTGTTTTGTCCTAAACAACAACAGCAGCAAGAGATCGAAACCCTTACCTGGTCAGAGGCCTCACACTCAGACAGGTTCCTCCAGGGCAGGGTTGAATTCTCCTTCAGCAGCCACGTCCCGTCCAGGGTGCAAAACCGGTACACCTGCCCATGCAGCACTGCCAGAAGCAAAACAAGCCACAGGGTTAATGGGAGGAGCACCTGCATGCGGGGCAAGGTGTGCAGAGCAGTCTGAGGCTTGGTGCAACCTTTCTTCCTCACCGATCACACTCCTGGCTGGAGGGGGAAGCTGCAGCATTGCTGGAGGAGTGCTTCGCCCACTCCCTGCCTGTGGCAGACCCTGCTGTGCATCTTTAGGGCCCAGGAGCAGCTTGGGAGGATATGGCTGCAAAAGGACCAGACGGCGCATACTCTGGGACAACTGCTAACTGTTCAGCAGCAAAACCAGTCTGAAATAGTTGCTGCCATCTTTGTGTGGATTTTACAACATGCATAAATTCCAGTTCACTAAATATTAGATTTTAAGACACACAAATTTTGGAAATGCTAAGCCTCAGCTACAAAATCCACAGGGAAAAGGCAGAACGCAAAAAGTAAATGTGCTTTTTCTTTTCTGAGATTGTGCAGACCAAGAGACAGAGAAACCTCAGAACAGGTATGCTAACACGAGCTCCCCAAAATGTAAATGCCTATACAAACGTCTGTGCTACAAAATGAAGCCGTAAGTCTTTGCCTAAACTACCCACGTACTCTTTTTATTCTTTCTGTCTACATGTTTGAATAACAAAACCAGCAATAGATAAAATGCCTTTCAAAAGCAGTTAGCAGCTTGATCTTGTAAAAGCAGGTACGATTAAATGGCTCACAATAAAATTACATCAGATTGAAGCACCAAAATAAAAATACAACGGGGAAGGAGCATTCAGCCATGGTGTATCAAAAGAAACCCTATCTCTGGCATCTGGAGTGCTGGGGAAGTCTAATAACTTTTACTGCTGCACATCAGCAACCTGGAGGTGCCCCTGTGTCAAAGCACAGCAAGAGTAAAAATTTTGGCTGCTTTGCAAACGAAGTTTCTTACTAACCACGTTTCTGACCCAGTAAACTGACCTATTCTACTTTATGAAGCTACCCCTCAGAAAGCAGTGCTGGGTCAATCGCTCAACCAGGGTTAGCCTCTACCAAGGCAATGCTCGGAAATAGACAGGTATGAGAATCTGAGTTAGGAGGATTCGGTTCTACACAGGTATCAAAATACATCTCAGCTACAGATTTTGCTCCAACCCAGCCTTGCCTGCCGCCATCTTGTTGTCAGCTCCCTCATTGCTGCAAATCATAACTCATTAGAACTCCGCATTTCTGTTCAATGGGAAAATATTAAAACTTATTTGAGATTATAACAACTCAGTAGGCTATTTGCATATTAGTTGACAATTGGTAATTTGTTTGATAATTGTCAGCAGTAGACTAGTAACAGGTACTCGAAGTGAAGAATGATATTTTAAAAAATAACAGACATTCATATTCTAATAAGCCATTTCTAATGAGTATGCTAAATGGTAGCTGATAATGGTTTTGGTAGGCATAGTCTATTTGCTTTTGTAATTGGTGTACTGAATATACCAGTAAGAGATAATATAAAGTTATCTGAGATTATATAAAAAGTTATGCCTCATGGAGGTTTTTCTCTACTATCAAGGATATCAGTTTGCATAAGTTTACAGAAAAACAGAAGGAGAGACTAGGTCAGTGCATGCAACATATACCTTCACGTCCATTAACTGCTATGAACATTTTGCTCTCATTATCTACTGCCACCAGTGCCAACCACTTTCTTTGGTTGGGATGTTGCTACAATGTTAAGGATATCTCACCTGATGGAGGGTAGCAAATAAGGAAAGCATAATTTTTTTTCCCCTCAGGATTAAAGACTCAAACTCAGTCTGACTGCCATTGCATGAGCTGTAACCAAGAAGTATTACAACACAAAATTATTATGAGAAACAATCACTCACAAAAAGAAATTCCACTATATTCCTGAAAAACAGGAATAAACTTGCTAAAGCAGGATTGATTTAAAAAAAACAACCAAAAAAACCCCCAACCCCAAACACATTATTTCACATTCTCTCAAACTCTAAATTTTTTCCCCCCAGTATATCTTACTGTCAAAGTCTAATTGAGATGAAAGCTTAGCCTTAGTGTATTTATTTTCTCTCCAAATCATCATGACACATTTTAATTTTCGTTTTATTGATAACACTTGGAGAATGGTAGAGTTTACAGTAAATGAAACATGAAATTTGCCATCAGACAGAAAGATAAGGCAATTCATTTAGATATTAAGAAAAAAATGAATGTAACCCTATTACACTGGAAAGGAGAGTTCCTGGCACTTCTAGGAGTCACAAACACTCAAACTGAACTGATGGCTCATATGAACCTCTGGGCAGCCACAAGCCAGCTGTGTCAGGTTGTCATACCCTCACTGCTCCCCAAAACAGTGGTGCTTAATGCAGGACCCAAAGGCAACTGAAGATCAGCTGGGCTACTTGTATCCAGGAAGAGCCTTAAGAAGCAAAAGAATTAATTGAACCAAAAATCCAAATAGATGAGACTGTGTAGGAGTGTGAGAGCATATACATCTGGTCTATGGAATACTTTATTAGCCAAAATGTTTATGAGACAGAAAAAGTTAAAAAAGAAAACTTAGACTTTAAGGCAGAGTTGAGATTCTGGTTGATACATGGAGAATATGCTTGTGAAAGAGTTGATGCAAACCATGACATGAAGAGAGTGCAGGGCTGATGTACAGCAGGCAGCCAGTTACTCTCAGGAGTGTGAAAACAAGTCTCACCATTGTGGAAACAGATTATTTTCAGTTATGTGTTGAACACCACAGAACCCACACAACACTGGTAGAGGTTTACTATAGGTACCGTGAAGGGCTTGGTGATGAATATACACCACACGTGAGACCTTTCGTCCCCTGCAAGTGGGGACACCAACACCAGCAGGACCTGTGAGGCAAACCCAGCCCACAGGGTGCTGACATCTTTGCATGCTGCGTGATTGGCCACAGAAGCACTCCAGAAAAGGAGGCCCAGAGCCACAGTCCTATGAGCCTTCATCCAGCATAGCCGCTGCAGGATACGCCTTCAGAGCAGACCCCTCCTGAAAACACATCATCCCGCAGCCACTCCTGGTTTCTCTGTTTCCTAGAAGCACAAGGCAAACAGTCTGTATCTACTCATCCTTTGGGTAACAGGCTCCACCACAGGCAGCCACATGCTACTGCCCAAACACAAGAAAAAGGCTGTTAATGACTGACAGCTCAGAAGAGATGTTACCTTAACTGAACACTCTTCCCTGGTCTTGCTTCAGTGAAGAGAGGGATGGAGAACAGTCTCCACTCCCGAAACTCTGCTCTAGTGTGTCTCCAAAATAACTGATAAAAAACTGAAGTGGAGACTTTACATCTTTTTTCTTTCATATACAAGCTAAATTCTCATCTTTGCTTAGTGAAAGCAGTTCCAAATAATCTTAAAGAGATCCACTGACTTTTAAAATCATGAACATTTTGATTGAAGCACTGCAAGTATCTTGCCATTCTTACTGCTCAGAGGAAAGCATGTGGTTTGCATTAAAGCTACCTACAAATGTTCTTAAAACAACTTTTTTTTTTTTTTCTTTCCACATGGACTTCTTATGACTCCCTCTCTGCACAGCTGGTCATGGCTTAGGATGGCAAAGATCTTCAACTTCCAAAATGGATAAAGGGATAGTATTTGTACTTATTCTCTCTTTGCCATGGGACTGATCACCAGGAATCTCATTTCCTTCAGCCTTCATATGAATCCCTTGCTGAAAAAAATTCTGTTATTAATACATATAGAGGCAAACTACAAGTGACATGCTTGGAAGTTGCCTGCGTGCTATGACAGAAGAAAGGCATGCACACAGCTTCCCCCTCAACTGCTGAGCAATTTTAGCTTCTTGCTTGCAGGTGGTTTAGTCAGAGGTGATTCACATTTGTCCATGCCTGAATTCTGCAGAGTCACTCAAGCCCTCTTACCTTTAATGCAGTGCAAATACCAAACATACAATGATCAGCTTCAGTTCTAATAGATCAGCATGATGAACAATCCTTTTTGAAGGTTTGAGTGGTTGCTGCCTCCTTGCTATCCTACAATGCCTTTTTCCTGTCTTGTAATGCTTTTTGTTACCTTATAGTCAATGTTCCAGATCACACTGATTATTACATTCTAGAATTGACTACCATCCTCTGCAAACAAACAAAAAAATCAGCCAGTGCATAGGAAATCTGATTTTATTTAACCTGTAGCTAAATGAATTGACCCACAAAGTTGCGCAACCTTTGGAACAGCAGCTTAACGAAGCCGGATTATTTGAACAGTGTCAATCACACCTCATTAGAATTACATGTTAAAACACGGATTGATGCACAGAACTCCGTCTCTGTAAAGTGATAAAAGACAGAGAGGAGAGCTAAAGAGTTAGCACTGAAGTTAATAACATCTATCTAGTTCTCTGATGAGCCTGTAAATCAAAGAGTACAACTAGCTAAATACTTTATATATGGAAAAAGTGTTATCACATGGGCAGTAGGCTCACAAGCATTTCCTTATCAACCCCCTTTTACTAGAAATAAAACCAAATTAAATTATTTCTCTGCTTAAAACAACCAACCTGATCTGCATTTTACAACATCAGGGTGTCAAGGTCGGTGTGAGATTACTCACCCAACTGTTCCTGAGGATAAACTGGAACATAATTCATTGTAAAAACAAATTACAGCATGTCCCATCCAATCAATTCTATTCAGGCAGAGAGATGAGAGAATGAGAAAAAGAACAAGAGAGGCCACAGTTTTGTCTGGCTGCTGTGTGTCAAGTATTATAGACCTCTCCTCTGTTAATACCTCTTGCTGTTTCCAGCAGGGGAAACATTTTGGAAAAGGTAACAATTTTCTCCATAAAACAGAGACTCTGTAGTACAAGAGCATCATGACAGTCTTCAGAGCAGACTGATTTGCTCCTGAAATGAGCAACTTGCCTTTTGATCAGGACAACAATTTATCAGAATTTAGGAGGTTGCGCCCCCATCAGCAGCTCTCTTCAGCTATCATTTGGTGTGATGGGGACTGCTCTTCTGAAAGAAGACACTCTTGGCTGTAAAAGCTGCTGCATAAGTGTCACTCAATCCCAATCCTGGTGCTGCTTACAGCAAAGGCATCCTAAACCCAGGACTCATGCACTCGCCCACAAACGTGCGGCTGGAAACACAACACTAGGAGCAGCTTTATCACAAAGCCTCTGGGGAGCAGGAAGAGCTCCAGCCTGCACTACTGTCCAAGAATCACATTTATCAAAACGTGCATTTATGCTAGGCTCACTGCCACATTGTCCGAAATTATATTACCTCAACAAGCAGTTTAACTACAAGTACTTTATTTAGTACCCCTTCCCACTATTCCTCCTCCCTCAGAGTGTATTAGTCATTCCAGCTCCTTTGCTTTAGTGATGATAAAAAAAAATTGAAAACCAGCTACGCCTTGCATTTTGCCTTGAAGGCAGAAAGGCTGGTGGTCAATTCAAGTTCTTGCAGCAGGCAGAGACTAATTTTCAATTATATTCTATGGGCGAGAGGTGGGGAAGCAGATCCGAACGTCCCTACTGTGAATTTTCCCCATCACTAGCTCCTAGCTTGAAAGATCCAAGAATCCCTCCAGACTTGCAAAAAAAAAGAAAAAAAAAAAAAAGAAAAAATTACCGCAAAGAAAAGTGACAAGAGAAAAAGAGTCATGCATCCACAATCCTAACAAGAGATGGATGTGAGCTTATGCAGACCTAGCAGCTTCCTTTACATAGTGCAAGGGGAGATCCAATTACGCAAGTGCAGACTATGCCACAAGCTGCACAAGCCCACTCTGCATGCCCTGGAAATCATCAGTGTCTGAATGCTGTGCTATCAAAACCACAGAGACTCTGCATATGGAGGTGATACTGTCTGGCATCACCCAAGGGATATCGCCTGCATATAAATTCTTATTTAAAAAAATATTCATTGTGGAATGAAATTATCACAACAAAACTAAACATTCAAGAAGTAGGAAGTGTTAACTAAAGCTACTTATGTGGGGTTTAGCTCCCCCCAATAAGTTTCTAGGCATAGTCATACATTTTTTCCAACAGAATTCATTGTTTTATTTGGGATACAGATAATTTAATGGGAAATTATTCATCCTTACCACTGTGAGCTTTCAGGTCATATTTAAGCATACTGTACAAAATCTATACCAAATACAGTATTTTCTTATTTTACATGGTCCAAAGACCACCAATTCATCTCCCCAATGAACACTAAGTGCTGTTATCTGATATGTGTACGCAGATGATGCAAAAAATAAAGAGTATATTCTAGTCACATAGTAAAGCCAGATTTATACAACAAAGAAAATTATGCAGCCACAAAATTTGTTCTGCATGGGCATTCATTTCTCTTAGTGCAGAGATCATCCTTGCCAGCTCTGCAATATGTTGCCTCACTTGAGCTCCCACAGTTAAAGAGGCAACGATCCTGCAGAGAAGAGTCCCTTTTACTACATATTTCACAAGAAGATCCATTCTGCATAGTGAATAAGAGATCTGTGGAAAAATGATAGAATATAGCTTCATAATTAAAACCACTTGCATAATGGTAGCCAATAAAGGTTATGCAAGCAAAGAATACCATGCCAAATCAGAAAGCATTCATTAAGTTGTAACCTTATACATTGTTGGGTAGGAGTTAATATCTCAAAAATTAAAATATCTTCCTGAAAAACAATACTGCTTTTTAACACAGAGTATTACCCTGAAAGGAGCTATACTCTCCAAGCATTTCAGCTGAGGAACTTGTATTGAGAAACAGCTGCATTAACTATGTTAGACCACACTGAAACCTAACATAACTTTTTGAAATATACTTTAAAAAACAACTCACAAAAATGCACGCATGTATGTGTGCATTAGGTTTAATAGAGAGTGTTTATGAACTATAAAAGATATGTGAATTGATGTAATAAAAGAAAGTTGTTTATGAAAAACAAGTATTTATGATAATGGTACAGGTTTGTGAAGGTTTGGTAGGATACCAAAAAGCACCATTAAAAGTTCTGTTCAGAATACATAGAAGTGAGTAGGAATAAATTTATTGCAACAACAAACGTGATTGGAAGTTTAATGCATAATAAACTTGTAAAAAAGGTGTTAAGAGGTTTTGTGTTTTAAAGTTATTGGATCAGCTAATGTAATTAATACAAGACATCTCATTAGAGGGTGTTAAAATTAAGCAAAACATCATGCAATAAAAAGTTTTCTTAAAAGGCTACAGAAGGCACAACCAAAGTCTTCCTGGGGCAGAGACAGAGATCTATTTTATTATGCCCATGCTCCAAGGACTTATAAAAAGAAGCAAAAAAACCCTCCAAAATAAACACAAACAAAACATGCAGACAGTGAAAGAAAAACAAGCTAAAAGAAAAGGAAACAACTAGGCAAATCAGTAGCATAATACTTGCTGAGCTAAAGCAAGGAAAAGTATCTTTGAGAAAACCCAACAGATAACTAGTATGTTAAATATGTATATATAGGAGGGAGAGGGACATACACATGCAAATAAACACCAGTTGTTTGATGCAGCTTCTAAGCAAAACAGGCAGCCCCAGAAGTTGCAGGCTAAAACCAATGCCAGGTGCTGCAAATAAATTGCCAATCTTTGGCAATGGGGAAATTAGTGGCATTTAGTTATCCTCAAAAACAATGGTATAAAGAACCAGTGATTCAATAATCCCAATTTATCATCTGTCACAGGACAGTTACAGAGATAAACAAAAAAATCCTAAACAACTGGAAGCTTTCAGCACAGGCAACTGCAAAACACACACAAAAAAGAACCCAAACCATCAAACCTCATTTAGAGATTACTATAATTCCACAAGTATTACTATCTACAGAAAGTAAAAGAACAAGTGGATACTTCAAAGCAGAACAAATACAGTGAAGCATCTCATGCATTTCAAAGAGTGAAGATACACATCTTTATTGAGCAAGCTGTGCACTCTGGCATTGGTTAAAGGCTTATGACCTCTGTATACCTGAACTAAACCATCTGAAACTGTGCCGAAAAAAAATGTATCAACTGGTAAAGGCTTTCCTACAGACATCGCTCTTATACTCTCTGCAGATGTGGCATTACAGATATAAGGTGCATCTGCATGATAAGTACTAGTACTATGCAATAAAAGGCCAAATGCGGCTAGCTCAGGTGTAAGAAGTAGTACAGCCCTTTATTCTACTGCTCAGGACACTGCCCGGTGCCACATCAATACAGCCATGTGCTTTGCCAATGGATTTCTCTGCTACACGGCAAGGGGATACTGATTTTGAGTTTCAAGCTCTGTTGCAGATATATCCTAACATTAACGTTTCTCTGCTTTCCTCTCCTAACCCCATCCTCTTCTCTCTGCCTGCCTTTGCCTCTCTCCTTTTAGCTACTGTCACACCATTCCTGTTCCTCCCCTGCTTGCATTCCCCTCCTTGGTTAGCTGCTTCAGCTTTACTCCTCCAACCCTCCCCGTTGCTGCAATGCTTACTTCTATGTTGCTGATCTAGCTACCCGCTGCTGACCCTTCCCCTTCACCTTCCTATTCCCCTCTCAGCTCCTGTTCTGACTTGCTTTTCTCCAGAAACACTGTAATTAAACAAAATTGCAACCTGACTCCAGCCTCTCATCTCCTTTCTCTCTGATCCATTCCTCAGCCCTCCTCACTGCACCCCAGCAGCTCCTCCTGCTCCAGCCAAGCAGCAAGGAGGGTGAAATCAATGCAGCAAGCACCTCTGCTCCCCAGTCTGGAGCCCACTGTGGCTGGCAAGGGCACGAGAAGTCCCGTTCAGCCCGTGAGCCAAAAGCGCATCTGGCCCAACAGGCACACAGGAATCGAGGAGAAAGGACCACTGCTTTGCTCTCATGTGGCCTCTGGACACTGTAGGTACAAACTCTAGGAAGTCTAGGAACCGCACATAAGGAATTCACCCCCACGAGCAGCAAGAGGCATATTGTCTCTGCCATAGGAGCTGCCTTCCTCATCCACATGCTGAAATGCAGAACAAGGTTTTGAGAAAAAGTTCTTGAAAAATGTCAGCCTTAAAAACAGACTTCTGCTCGACTGAGATTCTGCACAAAGTTCTGCAAATCTCTAAGCTACTAAATACAAGCTCTTACAATTAATAAAAAAAAGCACCAAGTGCTTTAGTATTGAAAGCATCAGCTTTCCTGTCAATAATTACTGGAGGCCACTAAAGCTGCAGAGTTATGTCTGGATTTGACTTACCATTACAAAGCCAATCTTTACACCAATCTCTGATTCTTACCCTCCATCCCAAAGTTGAGACCTACCCCCAATATAAAAATTAGGAACTCTTAACACCATTCTCTTGGTAATCTTCTCCAAGTTTTTTATTCCATTTTTGTTTCCACTCAATTTTCATTGCTTGAAAGGTATTTGGATGGACATAGAATCCTTTTGACTTAAACTTTCTTTGCCAACAGTTCAATCCTTTCCTTGAATATCCACTGCCAACCCTACCTCACATTTTTAAAAACTTAGAGGCCCTCTGTCATTCATCAGCCACACAAACGCAGTGTTTTCCACACTTTCACCCACACTTTCACTCTGTTAAAAGGTAATTGTTGATGCCCTGCTTCATTAAGCTCCAGGACAATTATCAGGCAGGTTTTGCGTGTCGAAGCCAGTTTTCTGCTTTCAGAGGAAATATGCTGATGAGCACTTGATCCTTTTCTTGCCTAATTCATTTCTGCTCATTCCAATTGTCAAAAAGTAAATTAGTTCTAGAAAGGTCAGATGAGTCTGGCCAGGCACCAACCACCACTATCATTATTATTGTCATTGAACTAGTCATATACCCAGGCTCTCTCATAAACATGCTGCCCAGAAAAAAAACTTTGTTCTTATTCAAAAAAAAAAATTAAAGTGATGTACAGGAATCCTAATAGTTAACATTTCAAGCATGTTTGAGGAGGATTTGACTTAATTTCAAAATTCATAGCAGGGACCTGGGTCTCAGGGAATATCTAGTTTATCACAGAAAACTCTCAAGGGGAAGATTACTAACAAAACACGAGTGGAAAAGGGTAATTCTGCAAAATAAATAAAACTGTGCACATGATTAACAAGTGCAAACATGATATATGTTAGCACATTTTCAAGTTAAAGCTGCATTTGTGAAATAGGCGTGAAAGGGGCAATGTTATGTAATAAAACTACTTGCATGCAGATACCTGTTAAGTCACTCCACGTTTTTTTGCATGACCCCTCTGTCAAATTAAAATATTATAAAAAATTCAAACACTGAGCAAACACAGAGCTAATAACTTCAAGAGGCAAAGAGTGTGATTCACCTTTACATAAACTATTTACTTCTATGGATATATGTAAAAGTAGATTGAGTTGTACCTTCACCCAAATTCAAATGAGGATCTTGGGAGAAGCAGCAACCTTTAAGTTCACTATCGCACCAGAAGCGTATTTGTTCTGTAAGAGAATACACATAGGTTGGATGCAAGAGGAGCATTTCCCATCACACAAAGGTGAACTGCCAGGGATTCCTGAGAAAGGGAGGAAGCGTGCTATAGGTCATATGGCTCGTGTAGCAAATTGCTCTCCACCTATACTGTTTTAAGATCAGGTATTCATGTTTTATCCCATCTTCAGGACTTGGGGGGTGGGGGGGGGTGGGGGGGGGGAAATCAATACTTTACTAGTAAGCAACATTTAAGTAAGCCAGAAAGATAATAACCTATTTCCAGCAAGGCATTTAATTATGTACCACACACACAAGTACGATGTTTATTCAGGCCCTTAATTAGTTCAGTTCACTCTTTGTCCACTGTAATGAAAAACTGAAAGTTCTTAAGTGCAAGTTATGTGAAGAAAGGTTTGAGGTCCCTCTGTTTAACTTGTATACTGGTACTGCAAACAAATAAAAGTGAGTAGATAATATATACTTCAGTTATGCAATACCTGTAATGAGCGCATCAATGAAGTTTAAAGTAATTGGTGAGCTCAAACATGTCTGTTGGAAGTTAAGCTACCTGCTCGACTAGCATGGGCAAGGCACAGAGGTAGTCCAGTAGCTTCTTTGCAGTAACTGTTTATTTCTCACTTAAACACCCTATTCACGCTCAGATCACCTGGGGGCCACTCCTAAAGCTGTGGTATAACGTGGCTCAGCTATGTCTCTGCAGAGGCATGCCTTGATAGCCTTGACACCACATCTCAAGGAATCACTTAAAAAAAAAAAAAACATTATACAGTTATAACTGAAAAATTGCTGGAAAAACATGCAGTCCTGCCAACTACTCTAACTCCCACAGATGCAGTCATAGCAAGCCGATATCCTACAGCAAGGCTGTCCAGCTTTGTGCTACGTCCAGCAAAGCAGAAAAGTAAATTCTTCCTAGAGGGCCTCAGGCAACCAGGTCTGTACCTGACATATGAACAACATGCAGCTGCTCCCATCACCATATATATACTTCAATGTCTGGCCACAAGCAAAGCCTCCTCCTGTTCCTATCGTACATTTGATAAGCAATGCCCACATTTTGGTTGCAGCAGCATTTCACTGTCCCTAAAGGGAGTCACGTATCTCAACCCAAATGAAAGTTTGTAAGCCACTGCTCCGCTGCATGTACCTCAATCTGAAGTTAACCAGCAATATAAAAATGTATTTTGTTTGTTTGAATGAATAAAATTGATAAAATGGAGAATGGCATTGCTACATGGCCCACAATAGATGCACATTAACAATATCTGTTAATGATTTATTTACGAAAATTATTTCTTCCCACAGTCCCTATATCTACCTTGATATGAGCAGCATATGTTCTGGAGTTCTCTGGTGTACAACCAGATGAAGACTAACAAACAGCAGCAGAGGTAAACTTGAAAGACTAGATTTTTTTTTTTTTTTAAAGCAAACTGAGATTGCCAATTAGCTTGAGACAGCTTTTAGAGCAAGGAAGTATAAATTTTGAATTGCTCATGGGTTAGCAAGTGCAAAGCAGCATCTTTTTCACTGAAAAAAGGTCACACTCCTTTCCAGCATTATGGAGAGCTTTCTGAAAACTTGGTTCTGTTAAAGCAAAGAAGGAAAAAAACATAATAAAGGTCTAATCATCTTCACTGTATCCAATATTTGAAGTGTAATTTATTTTCTTGCATATTAGAAAACAAACAGGTAGTTTAGCAATACGCTCACATAGCCATCTGCTAACTATCTTGGTTTTAAGATCTCAGACTATGAAACTGGATGATTAAACAAAAAGTGAGAGAGGTTAAGCCAGACAAGGTTTAATCTGGTCTCCCAAACCAAATATGCCAGCCATGCATATACTTCAAAACCGTCTGAAGGAAAACTTTCAAAACACAAACATCTGCTTCCTCAGCTGTAGGGCTTTCTGCAGACCCCTCTAGAAGGCAACATGGTTTTTTTTCCTTTGGTCTGCCTCACACAGGTGACAGTAGCATTTCACTGGCCCAACACCATTATGCACAGGAGGTCTCACAAAAAAGCAATCATCTTTTTCCCATTTCTGCGTTTTACCTGTGGCACTATGGCACTCTGTCCCCAAACTCCCTTCCCCTCCAAGTTTGAACAGTACCCAAACACAGGCAACCCTGGAGAAAGGAAAGAGGACCAGGACAGTGGATTTAATCCTGCAGCACAGCAGATGCCCCAGGAGTGTAGCTGCTTGGACATCAGTCCTACTTGACTACATTTGATGGGTGGGGGAGTGAAGGCACTAGATCACTTTCAGGAAAAAGCTGGCTGCAGAAGTTTTTCCAATTGCCTGCAGACTGGTGGGACAATATTGGAGCAAGACCTATAGATACAGATAGATGAAGTCAGTCATATCACTGCCCTGACCCCAAACCAGTGCCTACCACCAGCCTGCTCCCTACCAGGTTGCCACCTGCCCAGCACACTGCTGTGGGGAAAGCATTGCACTACAGGTCACCCCACCACCAGTCAATGACCCAAAATCCCTGTCGAGGCAGAAGTCTACTGGTAATCCTCTCTCACCTGGGTCATGACACGGCATGTCATGGACCCAAAGCTCTTGTGGCAACACCTTGACAAACATGACAAGGTTCTCTTTCCTTTTTCAGCCCTTCTCCTTGGTGGGCACAACAACCACAGATTGAATCTCTCAGATCCCAAACAAAATTTGTTTCAACACTTATGTTTCTGCTGCCTGTGTAGCAGGGAATGGGATCTGCAGTATTGCCATGCAAGATGTCATTACAACTGTGTAAGTCTATAATCACAGCTTTTGGCAAGGGGAAGACTCCACACAACAGGGAAGAATTAGAGCTTGCTGTGTTCATGATTTAAACAGTAGCCAGGACTAAGCTAGACACCAATGCAGGGTGGCAACTGTGCAGACAATTTCCATCATCTCTGCTGCATCACAAGAAGGTTTACCTGTATCTCATGGGCCTACGGAAATTGCTTTTAAAAAGCACAAAATCCTCATGGTCAGACTGGTAACCTCTGGAACTTGGCAGTTCTGAGGTAATGGCCCCACTTCCACCCAAAGCGTCAGAGCCCACACCTACCTAAAGACACGTCAGGAAAAGCAGTTCTGTCACCAGAGAATGAATGAGGAATGCTGGAAAAAGGGTCTCAAATGCAGGATACAGCAGAGGGAAATGGGAGAGAGCTGACCTGGATGTGTCCTGGCACCTAAGGGTACCCTGGAGCAGCAACCTGGTCTCTGGTCTCCTCTGCATTACCACACTCTCACATGAAGCTCAGTTCATGCAATCTTTGTGACTGAGCAAAACTATTGTGTGAAGTACAGCTGTTGTCCCAGATCTCCACAATGCTCTTCAAATTATTAATCAGACTCTGACTGAATCTCTAGTAGCTAGAGGCAGCCACAAGGTTACTATCAGAGATCATCTGATATTACTGCAGGGTTATTCTGCAATCAGACTTCCAGGTCTTTTGTGTCACAGGCTGAAAAGTTATGTTGTTTCCAAGGGTCCTTCAGGCTGTACTTTGCCTGATCTTCTGGGAGAACAAAAGAGCAGATGTCAGCATTACAACACGTGATGTAGCAAAGAGAGCATAATATAGAAAATGAAGTGAATTTAGGAGACAAGTGATTCAAGCAAAAGGGAATGACAATGGAAATTATTAGTTAAACAAAGGAAAGGATTTCAAACTAGGAGAAAGGTGGATCTAGAGAGCATAGGGAATTACAAAGCATTGAGGCTTCATAGTCAACAGCAGTTAAAGGCATACAAGCCATCTGGCCTGGCCCTTTACCTGGCACAGTCAGGATTTAACAAGATCTTGGTAGTTTAGGAGTCCTCCAATGGCCTACGTGTATGGTCGTATTGGAAGACTTCATAGTAGTACAGACAAATCATTAGGTCTTATACCTCCCATCCAGGACTGATGATAATCCAATGCACACCTAGGGGCACAGCTTCTGGTTTAATTTCCTCCAAAGAAACAGACCCCAAAACTGCTCAGATAACCTAGTCACAGGAAGGAGGACAATCAGGGAGTTGCTTCAAAATTCACTATGGTGCCAGAGCAAGATACCAATACAGATACAGACCAGTAGTCAAGCCAACTCAGGTGGTCAGACACCTCAAAACTAGAGACAGGTTCTAAGCTGAAACAAAAGCATTAAAAGAGTCGAGAAGATTTTGAGTGGAGATCTGAATAACAGCTACATCTGTGTTAATGCAAGTTTGCAGCCAGCCTTTGTGCACCCCAGCGCATATAGGAGCAACTGATGTGGCTACTGTTCACATAACTTGTCTGAAACTAGTACCCCTGGAAGGTTTTTTTAATTAAAAAGGATTTAGTGCTATTAAACAATAAAATATCAGAACCCCAGAGGGGGCATAATTGCAAGATGAATTGTGCAGCTCCACGGTTTCCAAATCCACATGGTGCTACTGGCAGCTGGCCTTCAATTATAAGAAGGTAACAAGAAAAAGCACACAGCCAGTGACAGCGAGGTGAGGTGCCCACCATCCCTTAAAGGGATACTGCTCCCCTTGCAGGTTTCTGCACTGACTGGACTTTGAGACAGCTGCTGCCAATGTATAACTCATGGTAATCTGACTGACTACAATGTGGATAGAAAAACGTGCAAAGTTTACCTGGCGTTAACTTCAGTGCTATCAGAAACTGAGTAGGCTTTCTGGGTTTTTCACTAAAGGCAAGGTTTGGCCCAAGACATGAGACACATATGGGAACAAAAACTTCAACTCAGGGAGCCAGAAGTATGTGAAATTTGCCTTCAACAAGCTTTGACCATGGTCCAAAATCTGTGCTGGAAACTTCACAGAACAAATCTTTCTAGCAATAACCTCCCTCCTGCTACTTCAGCATCTCCCCATGAAGACCTGCCCAATGGTGGGAGTTGCATAAGAACAAATAGAAGCAAAACAAAGACCTAGAGTGAAATAGCCCATACAGGTTTGAAATTGCTGTAGTTTGCTGTTTCAAAGATGTACAAGCAGGCTATTAGAAGTACAAATACTATCTTGTCTTACCAAAAGTTTTGGTTTGGTTTTTTTTTTTTGTTTTGGATTTTTTTGAGTGTGGGGGGTAGGTGGCAGAAATTAAGCATGCATTTGTTTTGATAATTGAGACATTTTCACTTTATATTTTCAAAGCATTTCAAAACACCACTTTGAAACACAAGAAGTTTTCCCAGAGAGAAAATCTATGGATTTAATCTATGTAATCCTGAACAGAATGTTTTGGTTGACCAAAGCTTGATTCCCTTCCACCTTCTGTTTGACCCATTGCCACTGCTTCTCATTGTCCCAAAGTGCTTCCCCATCACATGCACAAAGCCATTTTACATGGCACTGGAGGGACATAGATAACTTTACGAACCCCTACCATGAAGTTACAGACCAGCAGTGATTTGGCTTCTCATCTGCTATGATATCAAACCCCTGCACTGTGCTGAAAGACATGTTAGCCACCTATTTCTCATTCCAGTGACAATGGTTTAACCTGCATTGAAGCAGAGGCTACTCTAAACCTCAGTTCCTTTGGTTTCAGTGTGATACCGAGTACCCAGATAGCTATAATATCCTTATTTTACTATTTCATCCTGAGTTAGGGCAGTACTATAATGACCGATATACTTGAAGTTGCTAAATGCTAACACAGCTGCAATCATACCAATCAGGAAACTGATCTGCATGGAGGGAAAAAAGAAGACTCAAAGGAATGAGGAAACCCTCACACATTTCATTTGGGTGAAATTCCCAATCTATTTTGCTGCACAGCTACACAAATGGTGAATTTATTTAGCAATTAGATGGAAAAAAGGCAGTAGTGAAGTGCCACAGAAGAAATGTGTAATAAACTAACCTTTGGTCACATCCCAAAAGGGCACTGACAACTCAATGCCCAGTATTTCACTGTGAGATATAAAATCAAATTCCTCTAAAAATTCAGTTTTTATCTACTTGCCTGTCACAAAGCAAGTCTGTACAGTACAGGGATGCATGGTTCCAAGCGTAAAATCTTGGTCTAATGTTGTGATCTTCCTTCAAACCAATTATCACAGATGTATTCCCAGTCTATACAAAGTCCACCCTTGCAGACAGCATGCCAATACTGAGCTTGGCAGGGATGCCTACACGCACGCTGGGGAACGCAACAAGAAAAAGTCCCAGGCTCAGCGTTTCTAAAGAAATCTGACACACAAGCGGGGCCATATTGATTGTCTCTGCTGTATTTTATAGGCTGCCTTAGCAAGTAGCATTTTCAAAAAGGGCAGAAGACAAACATTGCCATCACAATGTAAGTGATACTGTGAGATAAAACCTTGCAATCACACACATTGCTTAGCACAAAAGACCCACAGGCCCATCCTCCATGGACTTGTGAAAGACTGGTCTTGACTCTCTGTATGCCCACAAGTCTGAAAGACATACAATGCTGAGAACACCAATTTTAATCTCAAGTTTTTCAGTGAGCAGATTCCCAGCTCCCTACAGTTGCTCTTGTACCTTGAGATAAACAAGCAACCCAAAGACCTGGAGAAAGCATTACTGCTGAACCCATACCCACAATGCAGGCAGTGATTCTGAAGCTGCCACATTAAGGAAGCAAGAAGAAATTTACACCTCAGTGGCAGCAAGTAGAGACAAGAACCTGCTAACATCATGTGGGGTTGGACTAGTGACACAGCACATACCTGCTGAGCAGGGAAAAACTTCTCCATATCATTTTCAGCTTGCCACTCTGCCAGGCAACCTGCTGAGCTACACCAGCTGTTGAGGTTTGCAGAAGGGCAGGCTCAAGACTGACAGCCACTAGGACAAGAATGGGATGCAAACAAGAATAAAAGCTGTTAAAGTATAAGGTTTGCAAAACCTGCAATTGATCAAGCAATGCTCCAGCATTACAAAATCTTCCCATGCAAATTCTTTTCCCCACCTCCTATTCTGGCAGACACCAATGGAAATCTGAAACACCTGACAGTAACTTATTACCAAGACTTATCACCTAAAAAAAAGTAAAATTAAGAGAAACAGAGAATCACAAAACAGCCAAAACTGGAAGGGAACTCTGGAGATTTCCTAGTGCAGCAGCCTACTCATAGCAGGGTAAACTAGGGCAAGTTGCTCAGGTCCGTGTCCAATCAAGCTTTGACTACCTTCTTCAAGGACAGAGACTCCAAAACCTCTCTGGGTCACCTGTTCCAGATGTTTGACCAACTTCACAGTAAAATAATTATGTGTAAAGGAAGTTTCTTGTATTTCAATTTGTGACCATACACACTGATAAGATGTCCCCTGAGTCTTCCCTTCTCAAGGCTGAAGAATACCAGCTCTCTCAGCCTCACCTCATATGAGAAACACTCCCATCCCTTAATAATCTTTATGGTCATTTGCTGGACTTGCTGCACTATGTCCATATGTCTCTCATATTGGGGAGCCCAGAACTGGACAAAGCACTCCAGATGTGTTTCATCCCCCAGGGCAAAGGGGAAGGATGCTCTTCCTAATACAGTCCAGGGAGCTACCTGTGTTTTTTGCCTCAAGGGCACATTGCTGCTCCTGCAGAGCTTGGTGTCCACCAGGACCTCAAGGGCCTTTTCTGCAAAGCTGCCTTCCAGCCAGTTAGTACTGGTGCATGCAGCGATTCCTCCCCAGGGGCATGACTTTGTATTTCCTTTTGCAGAACTTCACAGGATTCCTGTCATCCCATTTCTTCAGCCTCTCAAGGTCCTTCTGAATGGCAGCACAACCACATGGTGTATCAGCCACTCCTCACAGTTTTGTATGGTCTGCAAACTTGCTGAAGGTGCACTCAAGTCCCATCATCCAGATCATTAATAAAGATTTTAAACAGTATTGGCTCTACTACCAAGCCCTGGGGTATCCACTAGGGACTGACTTCCAACTGGACTCTACACTGCTGACCACAACCCTATAAGCCCAGCAGCTCAGCCAGTTTCTAGTTAATCTCATTGTTCATTTGTCTAATCCACACTTCAGCAGTTTGTCAATGAGAATGTTGTGATAAACAATGTCAAAAGCCTTACTAAAGTCAAGATAAACAATATCCACTGCTCTCCCCTTATCTATCAAGCTAGTAATCTAACCATAGAGAGCTATCAGGTTCATCAAGCATGATTTCACCTTCATAAATCCATGCTGACTACTCCAAATCACCTTCTTGTCCTTTCTATGTTTGGAAATAGTTTTCAGGATTATTTGCTCCATCACCTTCCTGGGAATTTACACAAAGCCAATCACCTACAGTTCCCCAGATTCTTCTCCTTGCGCTTCTTGAAGATAGTTGTGAATACTTGCTTTCTTCCAGTCCTCAGGAATTTCCCTCAATTGCCATGACCTTTCAAAGATAATCAAGAGTGGCTTCACGATGGCATCAACTAGCTCACTCAGCACCTGTCAGTACATCCCACCAAGTCCCATGGACTTGCGTATGTCCTGCTTAAGTGTTTCATAATCTGATCCTCCTCCACCAAGGGTAAGTCTTCTTTGTTCCAGACTTTACCACTGATCTCAGGAGCCTGAGATTGCTGAAGGCAAGTTTTACCAGTAAAAGTCATGGCAAAGGCGGCAGTGAGTATCTCGGTCATTTCCCCATTCTTTGTTACAAGATCCTCCTGCCCCACTCAGCAGTGGTTCCAAATTTTCTCTCCTGTTTGTTTAGAAGCCCTTTTTATTGCCTTTCACATCACTTGTCAGATTGTGGGTAGGATTTGGCTTTCCTAATCCTATCCTTGAATGACCAGTGTTTCTATATGCCTCCTGGCTCACTTGTCCCTGCCTGAGACTTGCATTCAATGCTTGCTCCATTTCAGTACCCCCTCATAAGCAGTATTCAGTCTCAAGTATTTCCATTTATTCCCCAGAGGGGACTTCTGGGGGTATGGTGTGAAGTTCACCAGCAAACTTTTTACACACTTGAAAACTTCTTGACTCCTAATCAAAAGAACAGCTGTCTTAAATGAGTAAGTTTGGCTGAAGGACTTCATACATAATGACCACCTTCACTGAACGTGTTTTGAAGGTACTTCCCAAAAAATGTCTCATCTTTTCATTTTCTCCATTTTCAACAGGTGAAGAAATGGAAGCCCTGCAGTGCTAGAATCTATTTCAAGTTCTGAGTAGGGGGCTAAGCAAAAACAGTAAGCATGCTTTAGTGATTACTGTAAGTCACGGTGTCCAATTTCCTATTGCTCTAGGTCTTCCATTATAAAGATGTTACCTCTTCATCGTGGCAGCCCATTAGCATTCACTTTGAACATAACTCCACAAGACGTCACACAAAATAGTATCAGGTCACGGTAGTTCAGGCTCCTAAATTGCATACCTGGCACCAATACAAACTACTTGTTTTATATTAGACAATGAAAGGCCTCCTTGTTCCATTCTTACTCCTCACTGATAAAACAGAGGTTGAGGTATATGCACAGTATGCACAACAAGGGAACACATCCAGAGGTTTAATGACTTTCCGAAGTACTTTTGCAATCCTCCCTAGCAAGCGGTTATACAAAATGCTGCTATTCTTTTCAATGAAACAAACACTGTTTTCAGGATAATTATTTTTTTAAAAAAATTCCCAAAAGTATGAAAGATACTGCGCATTCCAATAATTTATTAATCTGCAGTGTTGTGTTAAACCTTGGCTCTCTCCAGCAGTGATGTTTCAAGAGCACTTGGAAGTCAAATAACTGTGTCCAGGGTCTTAAAGACTGTAGTAAACAGGCTTAGAATAAAGAAATTTAATCCTGTGAAGAGTTTTAGATATCCAGAAAGATTAGCATTATTGGAAAAAATTCTGCAGCATCCAATAATTTTATGTCAATAAATTATGAGGTTAATATTAATGTCATAACATTTATAAAAGCTTGTTTACCCATTCTGAAAACATAACCTCTTTATTAATAATCTGAAGAGGATTAGCAAACAGCATTTTAACTTCACAGGTTATCAAATTGGCAATTACTACCCAGACAGTTGAAATAATACAAAAGATGTGAAGACAGAAATATGGACACAGTAGCATAATATTCACCCAGCAGAATACAGAGCAATACATCTGAGGGTGGGGAAGTCACCCCAACATAGAACATTCATCACAAACAAGATAGGAATAAAACTGCTAAAGCATGCAGGTCACTTTGGAAAGCAGGCAAGGCAGAAGAGGTAACCAAGTAGCAGCAGGATCCCAGAGCACGAGGCAGAAATAGTGGAGCAGATGATCTCTCCCCCACGCAACATGGGTGTCCCTAACCACTAAATACACCATAATGTTGGTTCCCATCTCTTCCCTTGAAGCCCTAGTATAAAAGGTGCACCAAGCTAAAGTGAAGATAGCAACCCAGACTCAGCAATTTTGTTTCAGGGACTTACCTCTGAGACAAGCTTAAAGCTAGCCAGAAAGTTAAAGGGTTGTGATAGTTGATCTGACATTTGCCCCCCCCCCGCCTCCCCCATCACCAAATCTGTACATTTCCAAGCATCTCTCCCACTCAACAGCAAGAGCCAGGTGCCTAGGTGCCGGCAGTGGGGGTCTGCAGGACAGCCTCTGTGAGGAGAGGCTGGAGTTGCCCCATGCCAGACATGGCCGGTTCCAACAGACCCACCACAGGGCACAGCTGAGCTCCTCAGCCAGATGGTGCTACCTCGGGGGAAACATATGCAAGAAAGGGCCAAACACTGCCTAGAAGTAGGGGCGAGAGAAAAACAGCGTGAGAAACAGCCCTGCGAGCACTGACATCAAAGAAGATGGAGAAGAGGAGGTGCTGCAGGCACCAGAGCAGAGACTTCCTTGCAGCCCCTGGAAATACCACGGTGGATGTGATGAGTTGACCTTGAGTGGCTGCCAAACACCCACCCAGCCACTCCTCCTCAACAGGACAGGGGAGAAAATAAGATGGAAAAGCTCATTAGTCAAGATAAAAACAGTCACTGGGAGAGGTAATGAGCAAAACTGCGATTGGGCTTTGTCAGAGAGAGGAGTAATTGTGGGGAATCTTTTGTGGTGGTAAAGCAGTGAAGGGACAAGGGGTGAAGTTTCATTGTGCACGTCCACCTTTGTCAGTGTTGTGATGACATTTTGATTTTGGTGCAAGGATTTCCCTCCCCCACATGCACACACACACCCCACCACCCTTTCGAGATAATGACAGTTTAATAGGGAAGGCAAAAGCTGCATCTGCAAAGCAAAGCAAGGAATTTATTTGCTGATTCCCATCAGCAGGCAGATGTACAGCCACTACTTCTTGGAGAGCAGGTCCTCAGTACACACAACTGCTACTCCAACCTCCTGCAGACCCCCAGCAGCCTACTGGCCTCGGGCAGGGCGCGAATTGGATGCTTTGATGCTGTGCAAGCACTGTTCAGCAGCTACCAAACCAGCAGTGCATTATCAGCACTCCTAGCCATAAGTACAGAGAACAGCACCATATGGACTGCTATGAAAAAAGTTACCTCCATCCTAGCCAGAGACAGTACAATCTCCACCCCTTATTCCATACCATTTGCATCATGCCTAGGTCTCACATTATCCAATACATTTAAGTATGCTCTGACCATCCCATCCTATTCCTTTTTCCTTTCTCATTCCTGAAATCCCTTTGTACCAACACTTACAACATGTACTCTACACTTAAACCATCTTTACATTGAGCAGTTAAATTTATACATCCTCATTAACTAGTATCCTCTGTCCCTTAACAGGGGCCAAAGCCAATTCCCCACACCAGGCTAGCCAGTTAATAAACTCTTTCATTTAGTCTTCAAAATGTAGAAAGGTCTTCACAAAGAAATACAAGTCATTGGTTTCAAAGAGAGAACACTAGATGAAGCAATCTAATACACATTGCCTTCAAGTGGCATCAAGTGTACACGTACATAAGGGTGTAAAATCTAAAAGTAACATTCAGGCCTTCAGAAAAAAAAAAGTCTTTGCAACTGCTGACAATGCCTTCATCTTGCAGCGTTCTGAGAAGTAAGTTTATCCCAGGAAGCAGCAAAAAACCACTTTCACTGTAGACCTTTTTTATCTCTATCTACTACAGGACGACCTACCACCTAGCTTTGCTACTTTTATCTCAATTTTCAAACTCCACCATTATTATTGTTAGGCAGTCTTCAACAAGCACCACAGTACTATTTTATTCATAGTCACCACTATTCAAGCAGCAAAACCAGATGAGAGCACAAAAATCCAAGCAGTGCAATCCTTAAGAACAATCTCTTCTCATTTTTGCTAAATGGAGATAAAGCATGTATCATACTGAGCCCTATTTTTACTTATGTTGCAAAGAACTGACTGCACTCATAGCCATTTAAAGCCAATTTTTTCCTTGCTACACCTGCACAGAGAAAACAGGGTTGGTTTAAAGCTATGTCTATAAGGAACGGCTCTTACCTGCATTAGCCCAGGGGAGATACCAGGGGCAGCTGACATTCACATAGGTGCCAGGCAGTCCGTCTGGCCAGCAGGCATAGTTGTCAAATGTTCTGTTGCAGAACTTGCCTTCTGCAGAGAGACAGAAGGAAGGGTCATACCACTGCCTTGTATTAATACTGCAAGGAGGAAAAGACTGAAGAGCAGAAGGTAAAAGGAAACATGGACACATGTATTTAAGCCATAAAAGCATTATGCATTTCAGCTTTGATGGGGAGTTAAATGAGATTTGTCCGGAAGAGTTTATCCCCACACATCCAGAAACCATTGTTTCAGGGGGAATTGAAGAACAGATTAGGGTCTTTGACTAAATCAAGGAACAATAAAGGTAAGTCAATAGTGATCCATTCCTACCTTTTCTCTTTTACACCCTTATGAGTCTCAGTTTAATTTAAAATCATTTTTTGCTATGAATAGTGTAAATAATCATTCACAAGAATGGTTCACAGTTGTGCAGTTGGAAAGTCTAGCCTAATGTATAGATCCATCAATGGAAATACCCATACACAACCATAACTTTGCATTGCAGCTTAATCAACATGAGAATACTTCAACTGCAGATTTATTAAACTGTCATTCTTAGAGGGCAGCACTCAACCGCTCAATAGGACAATGGAGCAGAGGGAGACAAATGTTTCCCTGCCATTGTTGTCATCAGCTACTGCTCTCACTCTGCTAAATAATGTGGTTAAGAGAAGGAAAATTAACAGTTTTGAAACAATTCTTCACAGATACAACTTTAGACCCACCTTATCTTTCTCAATGTGTCACAAAAGCACTGAAGCATAGGAGAGACCACACTGTGTCCAGTTGTGAATGTCATTGACAAGTCACCAGTGTCCTCTAAACACCATGATGCTGGCACACCGCAGCTGCTCTCAGCACATTACAGCAGCCCAACTGCTAAGACAAGCTGCATTCTCATTTTCACTAAGGCACTTTTTTTTTTAAAAAAAGTAATTTCAGCATTTTACAATGGCCAAAATAATTATTCCAACTTTAAGGCCCACAAACTGCTAGATCAATGTGAATGAATAGCATGGTCTCAGATTTCCTAACACCTGTGTACTCTCTCAACCCTGACCCCTAAAAAAGTTTCAGGCACTTGCCACTGCAAAACACTCTGGACCTAAAGACTGACATCTTTACAATGAAATGGTTCTCTAAAATGCTTCCTTACCAGAGGGAAGAGTCCCACAGAGAGCAGGCAGAAGCAAATGGGATAAAGAAGAAATGGACTGGAAAGTAAGCTGGAGAAGTATTTGCAAGTTCATAATCACTCCCTTGCTACTGTTATCTTGCATTTTAAAAACTAATACATCCTATCCCTACCAAGCAGGCTTACCTGCCGCAATGGGGGGTGCCTCATACAAGTATTTCAGGCACTGGAGCTGATACTCCTTCCACTTCTGCATAACCCCAGAGAGGGACCCATCCGAACTCTGAAAGAGAAATCATGAATCTCAGACATTGCAGGGATTTTAATTGTGGATTTTTTCATGCAGTCTGAGTAGGTAGGCGTGAAAACGACTACTCACAAAGCCAAAACAGCACCGCTTATCATAAAGGGTACAAGATGCTGCTATGCGTTTGCCTGATTGCAACCAAAGAAATCCCTTTCTATTTGTACCACGAGGAACTGAAAAAGCCACAAACAACTATACTGTGTCCTCACTGAAACACGAACCAAGCTAGTCTTGCTTTCTTGAACATGTCCCAATTGTGTGATTTATTATCTCATGAAAAGACAGGGACAGCAGCAAGTCCTTTTAGGACAGGTTTTCTTGCCAACAGCAGTATTTCTGCTGTCCCATAAATGAGACCAAGTTAATTCACTGTATTCAGTGGATATTATCCAAGCATTCTTCCAGAACGTGGATGAAAGCTTTTCCAGCTCAGCTTTTCTTCCATGAACAGCAGCTTTTCCCTGCATCCAGCATATTTTTCCTGAAACCGCAGAAAGAGCAGGGACCTCCTTTTTGCACTGACAGGCTGCAGGTTCCACCATCAGCTACCCCAAGTACTGAGGGGGCAGGGGAAAAGTATGTACAAAAACTGTCTGAGCACAAAGGACATTAGCTGTTATTAAACTGCAAAATTTATCTCTGACTGGTTGCTCAACTCTAGCAGATGCCCCACCCAGCTTACAGAGGCCCAGCTTACTCATTACATTGAGGTAAAGAGACATCAGTCCTTCTCTCCCTTCTCTGCATTTGTATAAACTGAATTCTAAGTGTCAGGATTAGCAGGCTGTAAGCAATTAATAATGCAGATAATTCAGCGTTCTTTTTCCAGTGAAAGGCCCAGCGTGGATGTCTCAGACATACCATTAGGTTCATACTGTTGATTGTACACCACGCTAACAATCAGTGGAAGAAAATTCATTTAATCCCAGCTGTTGATTTGTTTATTAACTGAAGCATGAGGGTTAATAATCCTTGTAATTTTACCCTCACAACTTCAGCTGCTAATTTTTATTTTTCTTTTGTGCTTCTAAACCTTTTTCAGATGGTTAGAAAGAAAGCAGGGCACAGGAAGGATTGTTGTAAAACAAAGAAGCCATTTTAAACCTATACTACGTTTCAGGAAAGCCAAACTGAATGCTGTCCACTACAACCAATGTGACTAAAATTTAGACACCAGTGCAATCACCTTGGTATAAAAGAACAGAAGTAGAACTGGCATTTTTTGACTACAGACCTCTCGAGTCCTCTTCTCTCCTATTCTTCTGATTTAAAAAAAAAAAAGGACTATTCGAAAAAAACCAGAACACCATACGCATCATGCTTCTGCCTGAATTAAGCCATTACATTTAATTACAAAGATGCTCTTGACACATGATGAGAAGTACAACATTTAGTACATACCTGCGTTATGCTTCAAGAGTAACTGCTTATATTTACATGCAACTTAACTGTAACTAGGGCCTCATAGCCATAATTTTAGAAGAACTTAGCCAGCTCCCCCTGAAGTCAAAACAAGCACAAGCCTCTGGATCTTTGAAACTCTGACCCTTGTCTGCCTGATTTAAATCATCTTATTTATGCCAATAAATGCTGCCAAAGTCTGTCTGTGCTCAAGTCCCTAGTGTAAAATGAATGCATTCTACTGAATTTTAACCCCATGTGCCTATGGAAACACAGAAGTCTGTAGCATAGTGATCTGTGCTCAACATACCTGGAGGAGAAAGAAAACATCATCCCCTAAATTAGGTCTATAGGTGTGTGCAGAGAAACACATAACCAGTAACTCTAAAACTAAAACGCCATCTACAGATCAATGTAGTCTGAATAAGAATGGATGACCAGAGTACAGGGAGAGGGATTGACTTTCAAATCTAAGTTTCTCTCAGGCAGTCTTTAAAAAGTAGCTGTCAGGTTATGCATGGTTTAAAAGGTCTTCATTTTACAAAAGTGGTTGTAGAAGTTATACAGGACTGTTTCATCACCCTCTCATCACTAGGTTAGTACTTTAACAAATAAACTAAAAGGAACGTTTTCAGAATGAACTCTCAAATTATGATTCAGAATCATTTTGGAAGCTACTAAGTGTCACACATCTTCCAAAAAAAGGAACTATTGATCATGCATGCAGATGACCACATCAAGTTAATCCAAATTCAGCTTTTAAAAATCACTTAAAGATAAAGATACATACAGATTTTCATTTAATGAGACTCTACCTTTTAAAATATCCTGGAAATATCCTAAAACTGTTTGCATGAAGAAAATCAGCTCTTTTTGGAGTCAGCAAGCCTTCAAGTATTTTCTTCTAAATCAAGTTTTCATCTATTGCCTTCACAAATGCAGGAATAACCAGCTTTAATTACAGCTTAGGAAGAAGCAAGTGTCTATCCCTCTATTAAATGAAAAAGTAGAAACATTCTACTTATACTGATTTCTCATAACGTGAGAAGACAATTCTAACAAGGAGATTAGCAAACTATAAGAGAAAAATAATTAGACATGCCTTTTTGTGGAGATGACTGATTTGGTAGACAGTTTCCTATTCTCTATAGCCTGTTACTATAAGACAATCAAATATAAATCCCAGGACTACATTATTTGTTCTTTCTATGCAACAGTTTACTCTGGTTCAGCTAAATACCACATTTTGTTATCAGATAAATTGTCTTAAATTTGATTTTAATGTATACTAATCATTTCCCAGAGATTTTGGCCAACGTGACCAAGACTCACAAGTTATACAGTCCCACAGATTTACAGTGTGAGTAGTTTTTCAAATAAGAGATACTGTATTTTCTTGAAAAAACAATTGAATTCTTTCTGCAACATCAAAATACTAAACACGCATATACAAGGACAAGATTCCTGGGTCAGTACCCAAAATCTGGAGCAAATTGCAAAAGCTCGAACAGCTTTATTAAACACAGGACTATATTTTTATTGCTAAAAGCACTGGTCCTTGCATTTCAGTTGTGGGTTTGTGGTGGGTTTTTGGGTTTTTTCCCCCTCCATTTATACCCAGCCATGGGAGGAAAAACTGTAGCAGTAGTTTTGCTGTGGTGAAAATATATCACAGAATAGTGGAGAAGAGGACAGAAACATGGCTGACTGGTTAAGGTGGAGGAGTCAGAAGGCAAGAGTGGATGAAGGACATTAAGGAGGTGAGTAATGGTGCAGCCCAAGTAGCGTAAAACAGATGAGAAAAATTAAGACAGGCAAGAGCACAGAGACTGGGAGCCTTTCAGTGTATGTATATAATTAACTGTAATTAATCTCTAGTGATAAATTAGCTCATTCAACAGTCTGAAGGCAGAATTCCTTACAAATCCTTAACACCTTTATAGGAAAGCCTCTTTCTGTAGCTGTCATTTGTCTTCACAGACCCTGCTGTAAAAGGAAACATTTTAATCACTTTTCAACATCTTTGAAACCATTCCTGCTGTGACAAAAACGGCATCCACACAGATCCAAGGTGATCATTGCTACAAAAGCACTGTTGTAATACAGTGAAATCTGAGCACAAAGAGTATAAACCTGCAGCAGGCTCAAACCAGACAAAATGCAGCATGAAACAGCAAAGTGGGAGGGAGAATTCTCAGAGCTTCAGAAGCAGCTGGTGACTCCTGGGGTTATCTTCTTCCCCCTTTTCCCATCACCATATAAAAGGTCTTATATGCAACAGAATGAGAAATTCCTCCTTACATGTGTATTTCTTATGTCTTTGGTCATCTGTTTTTAAATGGGAATACTTACGTTACAGCTTTTTCATGCTTTTAACATTTCAGGATAATAAGCAAGACTTCAACTTACTGCTAAAAACCCATGTTAGGTTAGAACCACTGAGACCTCCAAAATGTTAATCTTAAAAAGCAAAAGCTAGGCAACCTGGCATTGAACCACACTCTGGTATGGCCTTGGTATTCTTCCCTGGGATAGTAATGATGATATATCTACCTCGTGAGAGGAGGGTTCAGATTACATTTATTGCCTTTTATCTCGGAAGCACCAGCGAGTTACTTTTAAACTTTACTGCCCTTTTTGTAAGGTCCAATGCAACACGTTATTTCAAGGCTATTTTGCTCAGGATCAGCACAGCAACTAAGTCCAAAATAGGTAAAGATTGTGCATTACTAGCTTTATGCTCATTCTGACTTGACCTTCTTTCCTGTATAATATGGATCTTATTAAATCATCTGTTACGTCAGCATAAGCTGTATCAATAAAATATGCATCAATAAAAGCCAACACAGAGTAGAAGGTAAACTGGCCACCTAACAGGTTTATTCAATTCACAGCATGAACATAAGCTTGAGTTTACAAGACAGGTTTGTCCTCAGTTTGCAGCCCAAATGGGGCAGAGCACAACACAGCTACCCCAGAAAGCTTTGCTGTGACCCAGTATCACCTTGCATCTATTGGGATAAGATTCCTCCTGCCCAAGAAAGAATGCTTTCCAGGTTTCAAACTTAAATGTATTAATTTGTGTGGAGCTTAAATACATTCACCTTCCTGAAAGCACTTTCCCACCTAACAAGACACTTTGGCTTGCCACAACAGCCCCTCTGGGAGCAGATGTTTAAAACCTGAGGCTGTAGCACAGTACAACTCTGCAACAGGGCTAGCTGTTCATAGAACAAGCTTCTCTCTCCCTGCAATTTGTCATCATTTTCTCCACTTTTAATTTGAAGTAAACATGAAAGAATATGAATGGCAGGATGTTATTACTACCTCCCTAAGCCCATCAGTCAAGATCCAATTTCTCAACAGTTACTATAAATTTGTCAAAAAGGTCCTGCAAATGTTGGTACTCCAACCTCCAGTTCATAAGAACAGTTGTTTCTAACTGCTGCAGAAAAAAACCCCAACCCCAACACTAAACCAAAACACCCAACACTGAATGTCCTATTAATATGGGTCCTTTGGCCCACTGTTCACCCCATGACAAAGCAATCCTGTTGAAGGTCAGTCCTTCAAGTACAATGCTTCTTGAAAACCAAGAGAGATACTGAAAATGCGTTAGTATGGGAGCAGGCTTTATTGTTCAAACTCCCCCAAACAGATGAGATTTAAAATTATTTGATAGCTACTTAGTTAAACTTCTGTGTAATGAGCTAATCTGAATCCATGACAGGCAGCATCTCTGACAGTCAGTTACTCTCCTTTAAGTACATAAGATACGTAAAAGGAGGAGGTATATCAAAAATGATAATACTGTCTCTACTATAATGATACTTCTTTTGTACTATCTAAAGATACCTTTTCCAGAGATCATACTTTAGGACATCTGATATTCCCCGTATTTCCATATTAATTACATTGTCTTCCAATTTTATGTTGCCTAGTTTTGAGTTTAATGTAGTCATCTTACATTATGAAAGACTAAGTGACCCTTTGAGGTAAAGTCATTATTCTTGGTCGCTTCTGTAGAGTTGCTTGCCTGATCAGATGATACAACATTAATTATGCTTCCCAAGTCATGTTTTACAAGATACTTCATCAACAGTTGGATCACTCTGGACAAATCTCTCACCCCTCAGAAAAACAAACAAGGGATCAAAACAACTTTACTTTCAGAGAAAAGTCCATTGCCAGCTTCTAGGAGCTTTTCCTGTAAATGCTTCTGTTCCTTAGTTACTAATGAACCAATGACTTCACTAGCTCAAGAGCGCCAGAAAAAGGAACCTTTCAGCATCTTTCCTGCTAGTGAAAAGCAGCAAATGATGAGCTCGCATAAAAGGGGCTACTGGATTCGGGGAGAAACTCCCTGGCAACATCTGTCCCCTGAGTTTTCTCTTAGGCTGCAGCAGCTTAGCAGTTATGATGAAACCGTCAACAAAAAGCCCTAGGACTTCGATAAAGTGAAATCTTGAAAACAGTGTTTCACTAGCTGTCAAACCACAGAGACCCCTCTACTCTGTTTTAAGACTTCAGGTTTTGTGACATCAAGCTTTTGATCTCAAAGCTGCATGAGCAAGCTCTCATCAGGCACTTACACCTGATCAATGCACAGAAGAGGCACTCCTCTGCCCGTATCTTCAGAGCTGCTCAGCCCAGACTGACAGCACACCTCCAGTCCTGAACAGTAACACTGGGCTGTCAATAACTTCCCATAATACACAAGATCCCCCTAATTCCATTTCATCCTCTACCTGAGTGCTTCAAGACCATATTTCAGCCCATCCAAAGAACAAACAACACTCTTGTCAAAGATAAGAATATGTATAAAAATACCTGTGTGGAGTTTGTTTTGGTTGGGTTTTTTATTTTGGTGGTTACTGTTGTTGGTTGGTTTGTTTTAAATCAGAGATTGAATGTCAGGATTCCTCTCTCAGCCGAAAATAACCACTGCACCACATGGTTCCTCATCCTGGCCTGTCTGCCCTCATGCCTTTTTCCTCTTTTGCACACCTGCACAGCTTCAGAAGGAAGGGTTGGCTGTGCTCAATCCCATAGCAGCCTATAACAGCACAGGGCACTAATCACCACCCCACCTCCCCTCATTCTTAAGACCTGCTGAATTAAGGAACAAAAAGGATAAGCATATGCATCTCCTAAAAAAGGTTTGGAAATGCAGATCTCCAAATGCAGAATGTGTCTGCCTAGAGCTTCAAATAAAGCATTTTAAAGAACAAAACCAAAATTGAGTTGAGGCATATTCCTGCTCTCAGTACTTCTGTTGACTAGGCACAGGCAGCTCCCAGTTCAGCTGACTGAACAAATCATTCAACAAATCATTTAACAAATCATTCCAAATACATATGCTGTCTGAGCAGGTGGGAGAATTCAGCCCTGACCACAAGGGTTTCCACCCCAGGACCAAACATCCCAGGTCTGTCCTGGGACGCTTCATTTGTGCTTTGAAGCTGACCAGTCTTCTCTTCTCATCTGTGAAATTTTTGTTTTGACAAGGTACATTTCAATGAGAATAATATCTCTTGGCCCCTAGCATTTTCTGGATCAAGGCAAAGTATTTGGCATTCAGAGGCACAGATGTCAAAGCAAACTTTTAACACCTAAATCAACTTGCATAGTATACAGTTTCAAAATCAAGGGAATAAAGTACAGTCTAACATTTCAGCATGCTACAAAATAAAGTATCATCTTCTAGAGACATAAATAAATTGCCTGTAGGTCATGTAGGATAGTCTGAAAATGTGTTATGAACCTGTGTTGCAGAGGTTATTCTATTGTTTCTGTCTTCAGTGACAGACAGACCTGAGACAAGAACAGTTACCTGCAGTGTTTTTCTGCCCCATGACGAGTTTTCCCAGCCTAGAAAGAAGGTTCCTCTTTTGTCACTGTAGGACCATGAATCCTTACACTTCCAGCTGAAGCAGACACATATTTAAATTGACAGCCATTGTTACTAGAAAATGTTATTTTCATACAATGTCTTTCATCAGTTCTGGTAAACGTTGCTGTCAAGGATATATAACATGAGCCAGCCATAAACATGACAGAAGAAACTACTGAACAGAGAGACAGAAGAAAAAGCAAAATTCAAAAGCAACTGTTAACCCCCAAACTCTTGGAGAGCAGAAAGCAATCCCACAATTTTAGTGGGAGACAGTGTGCCAGCACTCGTAAGAATTAAATGATCATAGGACTGCTGTACAAGGAGATTTTACTTTGCATTGCAAATCTAGACGCATGCTTTGTGAAGTGCTCTTTAGAAGAGTACTTTTATTGATGCAGTTATACAACAGAGCAAGCACAACAGTGGAATAAAGAGTTTAAATTGCATTTTTGGGCAGATACAAAAGGTGTAGCCCTAGAAATGCTATGGAAGGAACAAAGGCAAAGTTGAGCTGCATTGTGGGAGCAGGGCAAGCTACAAAGGTGAAGCTGAGTACTTCAGATCTGCTCTCACAGATTTAGAAACAAAATGTAGCCTATGCTACTGAAAGAGGAACTCAGCATTTCATTAAAATGTTGTAATAACATAGAATCATAGAATGGTTTGGGTTGGAAGGGATCTTTAAAGATCATCTAGTTCTAATCCCCCTGCCTTGGACATCTTTCACTAGACTAGGCTGCCCAAAGCCCCATCCAACCTGGCCTTAAACACTTCTGGGGACAGAGAACTCACAACTCATCTGGGCAACCTATTCCAGTGGCTCACCACTCTCATACTAAATAATATCTTTCTTGTATCTAATGTAATTCTACCTTCTTTTAGTTTAAAACCATTACTGCTTCGTCCTAGCACACTACAAACCCTGGTAAAAAGTGTCTCTCCATCTTTCTTATAAACCCCCTTTAGTTATTGAAAGGCCACAATAAGATCTCCCTGAAGCCTTCTCTCCTCCAAGCTGAACTACCTAAGTGCTCTCAGCCTTTCTTTATAGGAGGGGTGTTCTGGCTCTCAGATCATTTTCACAGGCCTCCTCTGAACTCACTCTAACAGGTTCACATCTGTCTTGTACTGGGGCCCTCAGAGCTGGATGCAGTACTCCAGGTGGAGTCACACGAGAGGGTGAGAATCACCTCCCTTGACCTGCTGGTCATGCTGCTTTTGATGCAGCCCAGGATACAGTTGGCTTTCGGGGCTGCAAGCACACATTGCCAGGTCATGTTGAGCTTTTCATCCACCAACACCCCCAAGTCCTTCTCCTCAGGGCCGCTTTCAATCCATTCTCCACCCAGCCTGTAGCTTTGTTTGGGATTGCCCCAGCCCATGTGCAGGACCTTGCACTTGA
This sequence comes from Balearica regulorum gibbericeps, assembly GCF_011004875.1. Classification (NCBI taxonomy): domain Eukaryota; kingdom Metazoa; phylum Chordata; class Aves; order Gruiformes; family Gruidae; genus Balearica; species Balearica regulorum. The sequence goes on along the minus strand of NC_046186.1, from coordinate 93,417,616 downwards.
CCTTGTTGAACTTCATGAGGTTCACATGGGCTAACTTCTCAAACCTGTTAAGGTCCCTCTGGATCACATCCCTTCCCTCAAGTGAATCAACTGCACCACTCAGCTTGGTGTCACCTGCAAACTTGCCAAGGGTGCAGTCAATCCCACTATGTCAATTAATAAGGATGTTGAACAGTACTGGTCCCAATACAGACCTCTGAGGGACACCACTATCATATATTATCACAATGAAGTAGAGGGACAATGAGGGATATATAGGGCTGAAAAAGTAGAGGAGATTTAGGAAATCAGAGGCCTGATCAAATGCACCTGCTGTTCCTCTCAACATGCACAAGCGCCTGCTTTGTCTCCTGCCACAGCTGCAGAGAGGTGCAGGTCTCCCCTGCACCTTACATCATATCTGTTTGACCTGTACAGGATCTTGAATACTGTAGCAGCACTGGATGCCTACATTTGGGCAATTGACTCATCCTGAAAGTCTCTGAGCTGCTGAAGCAAAATAAAGAAAAGAATATCTGTCAAAGCTGGACTTCTGGCTCTTCTTGCTGTGGTTTAAAATGCAATTAGTTAAGCTGGTTCTTTATGACATATCAAACCAAATGCATTTAAAAGGATCTGTTTCTTAACCTTATAACTGACTGGCCTCTCTGTAACAGCCAGCAACGGTCCAGTCCCAGAACTGGCTGAGCAAAGAGACAGAGCCTGAAGTCCCACAGAGCCAGGGAATTGCAACATTTGAGCTTCCAAGCACAAAAAAGAGCATTTCACAAAAAAACCAAAAGTAATCTTCATCACAACCCCAGGGACAGAGAACATCACTTTGTTGAAAATAACCTGCATTTTTATTAGGCAAGAAAAAACTTTTCACCTTTCACACCAGAGTGTCCCAAGGAAGTCAAGCTCCCTAAAACGTTTCAAATTACTATTTAACAGTCACTCTTCTTAAAGAGTCATGGTGCTAGATCAGAAGGCAAGATGTAGACTTAGCTATTTTTCCCCAGGATCATGAATCCTATAGCAATGTAAACCTGGTCACCAGTTTGTCATCCCATCACTGCAATCCCTCCAATAAGTTCAAAAACAGGAAAAAAGCCTCCAATTAAATCAGACATATTAACTTACAGACTTTTCTCTCACTGAATGCATTTCCATTTACACTTTTTAATACAAATTTAGCTCTCCAATTAAAAAAAAAAAAAAGGATTTGATAGAAAAACAATCACCACAAAGCCATTTAAAAAACATCATCACACACAAACCCAAAAACTCCAGCATACAATTTCATGGGTTCTGCATCTACCATTGTATAGAGATTGCTAGAGAAGAATGCAATCAAATCGGTATGGCTTTTGAGCTCTAGTTGAGAGCAGTAGTTTGTTTTGGTTTTAACTAATGCAAATTAACTCCCTCAGCAGCTCATTGTCACAGTGGCTCAAGATCCACTGTCCTGTTATCTGCCATATTGCTCATCCCCACCTACCCATCCCCCTGCCAAGGCAGTTATATGTAGTGCCTTTGCAAATTGCTAGTGTTTTCATCAACAGTTATGACACATTTGAGAACAGAGCACACAGGAGAAGTTCTGCCAGTGAAGCTCATTTTCCAGACGTCATCTGTTTTCCTTCCAAATATTAAATGAGAGAATACAGAGGTACATCTTTGCATATAATAATTACATGGGTTTGTCACATCTAGACAGGACAGAACCCCCCCAACAATATCTTTGCAGTATTGCAGCAAACACAAAAGAGTTCACATTTATTTGGTTGGATGCAGCACAGCCTTTTACAGCCTGCATATGATTTTATGGTTTTCAGCATTCAACCCACATGGCTGCCAAGTGTTAAATTCCAAGGGCTTGATTTGTCAAAAACAAGACAGGAGCAATGTTGCATAAAGGCTAGAGTCTTAACTCAGCCCAATATGAAGAAGCATTGAAATGAGAAAGAAAAAAAGATAAATAAGACAAATGAAAAAGGTGTACTGAGATGATACCCAGGGACTGCACTCTGATCATGTGAAACACAGAAGTAACACAGGTTGACAAACAAGGACCAAATCAACATGCCTGAAGCTAAGCTGACACTGGATGATCATGTTAGTTTACCCAAAGTTTGAGGGGAAGATCTTGCAGTCCGTGAACATCAAAATCAATAGGGCACACAAGCGAGAATAAAAAAAAAAAAAACTGGCACCACACTCTACTGCAGCAGCATCCTTAGAGAGCTGTGCTCCCAGGCAGAGGGAGCCAGATGATATTACCACTTCCAGAGACCACCCAAACATGGAACTTGTATTCCTGCCTTCATCCCACCTCCCATGTCCTTTTCCTTCAACCTTCTTTTAAAACAGAACTTAAGAGTTTAACTTCCCTACACAGGGCTGCCTTTTTGTTTGTTTGTTTTGGCTATGCTCCTGAAAGCCTCTAAGTAGAGAGGCAATTTAAAGCATCATCTTAACTTGACAACAGCCTGCTATATTTGTTAGGTCTTGGTAGCTATGGCTGTATGGTCATCTTTCTCCAGAAGTGATGTTACAAGCAAGAGTCAACAGCAGATATGAGTGCTACAATGTTTGCTTTCACTTCTGCACAGTTTTACATTTGCTTTTATTTGTAGAGGCCAGTTCAGCTTCCTTGAAGACAAAATAAAACAGCTCCAACCTGAAACCTAAATTTTCTGCTTCTTCATTCTCTGAAGACAGTCATCACTATCTTCTACAATATTTAAAATTATAATCAGACAGAATTCATCTAGTTGCAGGACACAGGAATGAAAACAAAAGCCATTAAAATCAGAAGCTTTCATTAATACTTTAACTGAAATTAGCTTTTTTACTTTTCTGTGTATCTTTAATACAGGACTGATGCTTTTAGAGCTTTCCATAGGACTAAGAAGGCTGAAGCTTTTGAAATCAAGGAATTCCAAACAATTATTAGCTGTTCAGTAATTCGTTATAACAATGTTATGTTACCACCTTTGAATGAAATGATTCGGCAGGATCAATAACACCCTCCTCTCCTCCTCCTTTACACAAGTAAAAGTACCCATCAAATTTATCCTGAATAGGTTTACTTCCCAGTTTTCCTACAGTCCCGCTCAGCCAGGGAAGCGGACTACAGAAATACATGCAAGTTGAATCACAGACTTGCCTTACTCTAGGACTGCAAAGCAACTTATGAACTACACGATTACCAGAGGAATCGGATCAGGCTTTTCCTTAAGTCTGAATTAGTCTACCACAAGACCTCATTCAAAAAAACAAAGCACAGCAGAATGAAAATATGAGAGGCACCAAGTGTTACAGCAAGCAAGAGGTGACCAAGGCACAAATAGACTCTGGGAGTTCTGTCTTCTTCTGGTTCCCCAAGGAGATGACAGTATCATCAGTTCTCTGAAGTTAGCACCACAACAGCTGCATGTATAGACGACACAGAAGTTAATAAAATTTAAAAAAATCCTTCTGCCTGCTTAATCTTGCTTCAGTACATCCTTTCCTTGAGCTAAGAGGATTTTGTAGTTAAAAATTTTAATATAAACAATCCTCAAACATTTCTTTCAGTAGTCAATATTGGGCCAGTTTATCAAACATTCTACACCACAAGTCTCAAACAAAACAGCAATTTTCCCAATTCCCTCCCTGAGTATTTTGATTAAGAGATGAGAAGCAGTCTACAACTCACTTCAGTATCATGCATATATCAGCTCGCTGTTCTCCTTTTTCCTCTACATTCTTACCTCCGTCGCATTAACCTTGCATACATAATATTCAGATACTAATAGTCAATCCCTCTTCTGCCCAGAGATCCTGGCACTGACTGCTCAAGTTGAATCAGTAGCAAAGGGTCTATGCATTAGTTCTGCAAGGCAATCCCCTGTGCTACCATGCTGCTGCCTCCCAACAGTAGCACAACAGAGCAACTCAGATGCAAGATGTAACCTCTAGTTTTTCAGAAGTTTATCCCTACCCCATCTTCGGACCACTTCTAGCAAGCTTCAATCTTCCTCAGTCACGAGTCTCACAACACCATTTTCCCAATACCTGGGAAATCAGTAGATTTTCTTCATTCAGAATCCTTACCAGCCCCAGGGCCAGGTCTTATTTCTTTACTCCTGGCAGATATCGCAGCCTTCAGCCCTGCAGGTCTACTGTGGCAACAGCCAGTTTCAAAGACAGTCAGAACTGTCCATGGAAATCAGCCTGCCTACTCCTCAGCCCTTCTTTCCTTTCCATACTCTCATAGAAGTATACGGAGTAAAGAGGTTTGTGGCTTCGGCAACAGAAGTGAACTCTGATTGTGTTGATATTAGACCTGAGTGCAATTACATTTCTTCCCACCTTTGGTGAGAACTTCAAAAGAAAGGGGAAAAGCAAGCAACAGAGGAAGGCTGCTGTTAAGGCAGCAAGCACACTGGGTTTCAGAAAGCAAGAGATGGGATGAAGTCCAAGAGCAAGGTGAAACAACTTCATAAGGCAAGCGAAAGGACAAACATGCAGAGAGCTTCTCAAGAAAGCTGTCCAGCCCAGACAAATGGAAACAGAAGAATGAACTCCAGTCAAGACTCCATCCTTTGTCAAAATGAATATTTTAAGTTGTGCACAAAGCTTCCCCTCCCCCAGCTCCAATTTTCAAAGCACTGAGGGAAGCAGTGACCATACAGTAATAAAGCTGAAAATGGATAGGTCACTTAAAGGAATTAAAATCATTCCATTAGTTCCATGTTAGTAGTTTCACAGCCACATATTTCCCATCTGACATGAACTTTAAATCAAGCAGCACTTGTAGGAACAGAATAGATTCACAGAGAAGAGGCTAGAGAAAAAACTTGGGAACTTAAATAGCACTGGCTTTATTTGACATGCCTTTTTTGAGAAAAGTTTGCTCTCTGAACTAACTTGCTCTGCAAAGGATTTTTACATTTTGCATCTCAGTTCATCCTTAAGATGTTCTTCTGGAGCACAGAGTCCACGCAGCATAACTATCAGCTTTTAAAGCAGCATAAACCAGCGCCGCTGTTGAAAGTGGTTTCTCCGTCTCCGGAAAAAGGTTGTGATTTCGTCTCCCCTCTTCTTATGCCACCACAAGCATTCCTGCCACCACACTGTGAGCTGGACAGGCAAACACTCCAGGGTAAAATTAAACAGACAACACGTTTAGGAGGATAAGAGATGCTGTGAAGCAGAGACAAAAGCAGCACGGCTGACAGTGAGACATAAAAATAATCTTAATTGTCTACCACCTTAGAACTAAGAAGAGCCTAAAATGAAGCCCACTACCTGTATAAAAATTTTAAGCTAGGAGTCAAATGTTTATTACTAAAAGAAGCAAAGACTTGAGGACTTCCCATAATGAAGAAATAACCCTTAAGGTCTCTTCATCTATGCTCATTACTAGACAACTCATGATTTTTCACTAGGAACGGTGCATGGCAACCACAGTGACCTTGAGGCCAGAAGGACCCATGATGATAAACTCATCAATTTCCTGCATAGCACCTTCTAGAGCCCCACACTAACTTCTGCATCCATCTCACACGTGCCAGCTTAACCAGAAAATACCACTCAGACACACATCTAATCTTGACTTGAAGACTCCAAGTCGATTACCCTCAGTATTGAATTCTGCACTTATTTCTGGTCTGAGTTGAATTAACCATGCAAATAAATTTCTTTATAAGGAATTACCTTGCAAAACATGAAGTATGCCACAATAGTTTTTTAATAAAATGGGACTGATGTAATTAAAACACACCTGATTCAATTTTCCCTAGGTTACAGTTTGGTTAGTATTTGTGATGTTAGACAATTTTTCAGCCTTTTCACAACACTGTTGGATGAGTATCAGATTAAACAGCTAGTAGCTACTGGTGAAAGCGAACACAAATTGAATTTGTCATAGTATTGCTACCACACAGTACCACGCTACCATTCTGCTCTGGAGTCCTGTGGAGGAGAGGCCAGACTCCTCCATCCCACCGCTGTTAAGACTGAGTTGGTTTCTGACAAAGGAGCAAGTTGTCCTTCAGCCTCAGCCACCACAGACTTTTCAGATACTTCAACCTTCATTAGCATTTTTTAATCTGTTGGTTTGTACTTGCCATCAGTTTCCTTACCTTTTTGTTATACATCATTGCTGGAGTTATTTTAGGCACCACTTCCATTTCTTACAAAAATGGTTTAAGTTGTTACAGACAACAACTACACAGCTAGAGGTATTGAGGACACTATCAACATCTTGAACACCTCAAAGTTAAAAGTATTTGTGCTTTTATATGATATTTTTTCCCCTTTCACGTAATTTTTACTGTCAGCTTTGCAGCTGCAGATGGTAGCTTACATTTCTTTCTACTTTTCCAATTAAGAGGAGGAATGGGTTGGGTAAACAAGTCAAAATCTGTAGATCAAAGTGCTGCAGTATCAGGATTGTAGATCGCACCTGCTTCTAGAGATTGGTAAAAGCTTTCATGCCTGACTACTTTGCCCAAAAAATAAGTCTGTTCCTCACAGCTAGCAAAGTAGCACGGTGAAATACTACAGACAACAGTCCCTCCTCTTTATGTTTTAGCAGTGTAGATTTTGAGGACAGAAAGTTCACTGAAACATTTAAGTTTAAAGCAGGTAGATTAGCCACTGTATGTAGAAATTCTGCTCAAACATCACACTAGCCACACACGCATGTGTGCGTGTACACACCCCACTCTTACACCCTTTCAAAGCACCCAGAAAATACAGCATTACATGTCCCTTGCCTTTTTCCTTTCTTGCTGTCTTCTTCCTTTCCCTATTACTGACTGTATGTGGTGTCTAGGAAGACATGACTTGAAGCACAGAACCTTAAATGGATTCACAGTATGGAAGCATTAATAGCCACCATTCACTTTCTAACTTTAATTATTGCATTCTGCCTAAATTTCTCAGCCATCTTATACTATTTTCTTATACACCTACATATAATACTTCATTTTTACTTTGTATGTTACAGAAATGCAGCAAATCTCAAGCTATGATTAACATCTCTAAAGCTGCCTGAGATGCTTTTGTGCTTTTATTAGAAGAGCACCTTTTAAAAAGAAACTCAACTACCACAGCTTCTCTCTCCATGTCTTATTACCCTGACATACCTAGCTCTCAACAGGCTAAAAGCAATCACCAATATTTCAATTTTAAAATTTTCAATTTTATCCCTGGAAGTGTTTAAGACCAGGCTGGATGAGGCTTTGGGCAACCTGGTCTAGTGGAGGGTGTCCCTGCCCGCAGCAGGGGGGGTGGAACTAGATCTAGATGATCTTTGAGGTCCCTTCCAACCCAAACCATTCTATGATTCTCTAAAAAAACCCAAACAAAACCAAAAAACCCCAACCCACAAAATAAGCCAAGTTATTCTTCATCACTAAATAATAAAATCACAAATTTTAAACCTTATGAAGGACTAGGCAGTAGATCAGACAGACCTTTAAGATAGACATGTGGTACATATACACCATAGGACATGCTGCAATTAACATTTTTACTTAGTAAGCCAAACATTCTTATTATCCATGTAGAATTAAAAGTACTAAGTGGAATAGAAAGGAAAGAAAGCTTTTCAAAAACAAAAGAAATGCCAATGCTCATCACTACAACTTAGCAAGGCTCCAGTTGAGTACAGGATCTCACTAGGCTGATCACTATATAAACAACTGTTTCAGTAAAAAAAAAAAAAAAAAAAGAAAAAATCTAAAAACCTCAATCTTAACTGGAGTTGTTCAGAAGTGTCCATTTTATGAAATTTATGAAAGAAATAACACAACTGAAAAAGGTAGTAACTCACTATATGGAGGACAGGAAGACAACCCTGGCTAGAGCTGGGACAGCTCTTCCCTGGAGGAGCCCGTTAGATGAGCAGCTTGGGCAACCAAACAAAGACACAGCAGACTGGCCAGCTTGTCTGCTTTGTTTCTACCAAAACTATTAACGGAAAGGACACTAACCCACAGAACATTTCTCTTGTCAGATGACTTGGACCAGAAATGGTCAAAAACTTAAGAAGGCGCTGGGGTGGAGGAAAAGACAGATGACAGGGAGAAGGCGGCTAAAGAGAAAGTGATTTAGTCAAGACCAAAGTAGGTTGACACTTTCCAGTCCCAACTGCTCAAATATTTTCTCTTCCAGTTTGGATCATAAAACTAAATAAAAGACAAGCATTGCAAAACAAGCTCAAAGCAATTAGATCACAATCATATTGGAAGTTGAATATTTCCATGTCATGTGCCTGTCATTCCACACTTGACAGTGTTCCAAGCTTGCTACAAATTTGCTATGAAATTACATTCTCATTTCCCAGTGACATAGTCTGCTGCCCATGCTGCCTTTCAAGAAACACTTTTCTTCTGTGCTGATCCCAGCTGTCCATTGAGCAGGATACAGCCACTTTGAACAGTCTAATAAATCTGTTTATTTTCAGAACTTGATTTTAGTCCAAATATTTCCAGCATGACAAAAATAGAGGAAAGAGGGAAGAATAAGAACAGCTATAAATTAAAAACAAACTAAAAAACTCCAGAGCCCATAAAGTAGCATCAACCTAAAGATGATCATCTCAGCTGTAATTCGGGGACAAGAAAAACTATTTGGAATTCAGGATTTTTATGCAAGTTCTTTCTAGCACACTAACAAGAAATTTAGTTTCTCCTCATTAGCCAGTACACAGACTCTTTTGCCCCCCCCCCCCCTTAAGTACAGACATATTCATGAATTACTTGAACGTATGAATTTTCTTTAAAGCTTTATTTAACCATTATGCCAAGCAGCTCAGATAGAATGGCAGAGCCAAGATTAAAGAGTATTGTAAGACTTTCTGTTGAAGAAAAACTAGACAGTATTTTCAAAGACAACAGGGGACAGCACACAGCAAAGATTAAAGCCAGGCTATGAACCAAGTTGACGAACCCAAGGAGAACTCTACAAGCAAGGGGCAATACAAGGGACAGACATGAAGGAAACTAATTATTGAAAGCTTGAGCAAGTAGAAAGTTAATCTCATGAACTATAAAGGATGTTTACATTAGCTTTGTTCTGTCAATATTACAGCCTTTACGCTCCCTAAATAGTATGTGTAGCACTGACAGCTTAGTTTGTTATTAAGTGCCTGGCTCAAAAGAGTATACTGTTTAATATACAAATAGTCTCATTGATTAAGATGTCTACTGTGCAGCTGTAACCCCTCCTACCCCCACAATCAATTATACAGGAACTGAGAACATTTCCAGAAAAACACAGCCCTTCAACCCTGACTCAATATGAAAAGGGATTCGTACTCTACTGCTTTCTGTAGCTATTACAGATATTTCCAAGGCACCTATCATATTAGCATCCAAGCACACAGACTTGGTAAATTAAGCGTACACACAAGAAAGCTGACCACTACCATTCCTTCCCCAAAACAGGTATTTGGAAGGGGTCATCTTACGACATGGATTATAGCACCATGCACATCCCACCTCGTCATTAATAGCGAGAATGACAACAGTTCCTACTTTCTATGCAAAGTGCAAGACAACACTAACTCATTTCCCTATTCAATAATTAAAACATATGTCCGCAGGAATGCTAAACACCTAACTCAATCTCCCCAAAATAAAAAGAGTAAGGTATTAAAAGTCTGCAACTTTAAATCTTTATGTGCAAGATAGTCAAGGAAAAAAAGCAAACACATCCCCAAGCCCAAATCTGGACATTTCTTGTCATCTATCAGTCACAAGATGTTCCACCAGACTTGCATAGGGGCCACAGAGACACATTTAACATAAATCTTGAGCCACCTCTGTTTGTTTTCTCACCTAACCATTCCCTGTTCCTAGAAGAAAGCTTTTATCTGCAAGCACAGGCACTATGTAAGATAAAAACTATAACAAAGAACAATAAGTCACAGGTTTCACTTTGGCCAGACTCCTTGCCACCACCAACTACCATCTTGGATGGCACATCTCCCTTGATTGCTCGGGCTAACCATGACTGCAACAGCAGCAGCATGGACAGCTTGTTATCCATCTTCTCCTTCCTTTCCCGTGTGCAGAAGTCAGAGCCTTGTCCCCAAAGAGGGCCCCAACTACTTTTTGTAGCTGAAAGTAGGTACTTCCCACCCATCCCCATACAGAAATTTCAGTTTCCTGTTCAAAACAGGAAACATTTTTTCCTGAACAAGTTTTGAAAGAGTTTCCCCACAATACATCACCATCCCACCTGCCAAAAAAACCCCAAACCAACAAAACCCACCAAACCAACTCACCAAAACAAACAAAACCAAAAAATCCTATCTTCCTTCTGGGAAAAGAGTGAGCATCCTGAAAGATCACCATAAAGACCCAAACAAAAGACTGCTGTTAACATTTGGAAAGCCTGTGACATCCTTCTGCCAAAACCAAGCAGAAGTAGTGAAAGCTGCACTAACTCAAGGCTTACAGAAAACTAACAGTCTACAATGGTAATAGCTTCCTCTAGAATTAATATGTAGGGGAAGAGATTAATCCATGTAATCATTTGCCCATTTCCCTACTCATATAATATTTCATTGCTGGTGCAATCCTGTAAAGGTCCAATCAGGTGATTGTAAGTTATTGTATGAATATTAGACCTTTGCATCTTCAAAAAGTTTGGATTAGTGAAATACCACATGTAAACTCAGGATGAAGGATGAAAGGTGGCAGAGTGTGAAAGAAAGTAGGAGCAAGATGAAAGCTTCCTTGAATTGGTAGAGGATGTCCAACACTCATTGACCATAAGCAGGTAGTAGGAAAACAGATTAGGAAATAGCGCTCTGGCTGCTCAATGACCCATTGGCATAGATGCTATCTTACCACATAAGTAATATTTTTTTTCCATCACAGGGCCGGCTCTAGGTGACCCTGCTTGAGCAGGGAGGTTGGACCCGGTGACCTTCTGAGGTTCCTTCTAACCTCAGCCATTCTGTGATTCCAGCCCTGAGACAGTAGTAGTTTAGACCTCAAAACAAGAAAGAAATCAAGAAATACTGTTTCAAACTCTAGCTTTGTTTCCTGCAATTTACAACCACCTCTACTATTGCAAGGCCATTAAGAGTTCAAACTATAAAGCTAACATTCTTTTATCCTTACATCTCATTAGTAATAGAATCAGCTTTATTCTAGAAAGTTTTAATAGCCTCATTCATTTCCACCAGGTGTCTTAATCCCCAAATAGCAATGAAAAATTCAGAGCATACCAAATTATTCTACAGATGCCTTCTAACAGAAGTTTATCCTTTAACTAGCAATAGCTGCCCCTTGAAAGTCCATAGGGAGCTAAGCTGAATGAGACTGAACACAGATTTTGAAGTTTCCTTTTACCTAAAATCAACTAATAAACAGGGGGGCTGAGATCTAGGCTTAAAGCACGTTTATCACACCACCAAATGCTTTGGGACTTAGTTTTCTAAAATACTGTTTTAACACGATGTGTCTGGCCACCTTTATACCCAAATGTCTTCTGTACCATCTCTGTGACACTTCATATTTCATGTAGAGAAGTCACACATATCAAGGATTTGGGGCTTTTTGAAAAAAGTCCACTACAAACACATCTTAATTTATTTGATGTGCAATTTATAACTATGCAGTGTCCCTGTAAACAGCATATAATGGCTTCCTGTCTTTTTTTTTTTTTTTCCTCTTTCCCCCCCCCCCCCCCCCCCCCCCCCCCCCCCCCCCCCCCTCCCCCCCCCCCCCCCCCCCCCCCCCCCCCCCCCCCCCCCCACCCCCCCCCCCCCCCCCCCCCCCCCCCGGTGTACTCTGCTTGCAGTGTCACCAACTTTAAAAGGAATGGGATCTTTCTGTTATTCTTAGAGTGATGCATTTCAAATGGTACTCGATGAATTTTTCTTCATTAAGAAACAGTAATGGAAAGGGCAATAGATTAAAGGATACCACAGCATCCAACAAAAGCTCAGACCAATAGCTATTTCAAATAATTCAGATCAAATACTACACCTTTAATTTTCCCTTCTCAAGGGATAAAAATGAAAAGCTTCATTTGTTCTTTATAACCAGCTTTGTACAGCAAAATATTTTTATTTGGGAGGAACAGGACTGAAGGAGGAATATGGGGATTGACCTAACTGAATAGCATTGATCAGTGATACAGGGCTGTATCTCTCATTTGTAACCCATGCACAGCTGTCCCAATATCCACAACACTTTTGAAGGTGACTTGTGTGGAAGTGTAGGGGTTTTCCCCAGGGTCCAGCTCTTTACACAACATCAGTGGCACCTCTAGTGACATCAGAGCATAGAAGGCAGGCTGTTACCTTCTTAGATGTTGGTGTTCCTTTCAAACTGTGTGCTTCCTACTCAATTTCACTTACTGAAACAGGGTGAAAAATTCAAGTGCTGATGCATAGTTTCTCACCCTGTCTGAAAGGCACAGAATTTGGATTTCTGTGTACAAGACTCCTCAGCACAATGAATGGTCTGTAGTGGAGTCAGACAGCCATAAAGGCAACAGGCTTCTCCTAATGCGCTATACAGTGACAGCAAACTTCAAAGAAAAAAAAAGGTATTCCACAATGCTATGGAAGTTCAGTTCTATTTTAGGGTGGGTCTGGTTTTTTGAAGGCAGGGGCAGGTTTTGACACCCATCAAGGTAACCCTCCAATTTATTTGCTCTAAATGATTCTTAGAGGACTGAGTCATTCTTGCTGCAGTTGAGAAGTCATCTACTTGCCACCCCTCCTTTATTCCCCCCAGTCACACCCTACATTGTCATGCAGTCCAATTACACTTGTTTTATGAAGGCTTTTTTCAGATGCCAAGAAAGACTGAACTGATGAAAGATGAGCAAATGCAAAAATTTGACTCATAATCTGGTCACACTAAAAAAAACTCTTTGAAACTTAGTTGCAAAGAGTTGAGCTGCAATGAAACAATTGGAATGTGCTTTGAACAAAAACACATTTTTCAGTTTTCAGAATGAAACAATACATAAGGATGAATATAGCATCCAGGTGTTGGTCAATACCATGAGCAAAGTTGGTATCTATAGAGCAGAAAGGGAGTAGGAATATTAGCAACTGGAAAAATAAGACAGTTGTTTCCTATGGGAAAGAAAAACATAAAGGTTGTTGCTAGCAGAACTCAGAGGAAAAGGAAGATTGATGCTACATATCCTGAACTACCCCAAGTTTGATTTTAAGAGGTGCCATCCACACACTCCTTTGGAAGGAGTTCTCTTCATTATCAGAGCTCAGTAGACAGAATGATAAAGCTTGGTTATGGCATCAGCTGCCATTCCTCAACTTGCTTCACCACATAAGACATGCTTACAAGTAGCTGAACCACCTTTCAAAGCACCAGAGAAATACTTGTTATGAACAAAGCCAGAGCGCTCAGGAGGCAGCTGAGCTCCTTGGCTGCATTTGGCTTGCCCATGCCTAAGGGCAAGTCACAGTCTAAACTACTCATGCTACCACAAAAACATGCTCTGGTGTAGGAGGACCATTTCATAAGCTTCTGCCAAGCACCAGAGATGTACTCAGTGCAAAAGTCTTGGTGGCCTCCATTCTTCCCATTTAGAGAGGGATATATACAAGAGTACTTTCCCCCCCCCAGTTTTACCCTTAGGCTGGTAGCAGAAATGTTCTGGTTTACCTGATGGTAGGCCTTTCAGTGTAGCTCAGTTTTCAGACCAGCGTGCTACATAGCACCAGAACCACAGCTGTCAGAGGGCTTACCAAAACATCCTAGTCAGAAACGCAAGTCAAAGAGAGCAAAATTTCAGAGATCATCCCATGCAGATATCATACACACCCCCGTCCTGTTTGCCCTGAAGACATTAAGTCTAATAAATTGGCAAGGAACTGCTTCATGGTGGGAGGAAAAAAAATATCCAGAAAACCCCAAACAAAAAACCAACAGCACAGTTTTACAGAGGGAGCTGGGGGAGGGAGGGTGGTGGGGTGGAAGTCAGGCTGAAGAATAAGAGGCATGAGTGGGTGAGCAGACAATATGCCCCAAGTAAAACAAAATTTAGATAGCAAGCTGACTCATGCTCACTTGTCCTTTAGGGAAACAGGAGGTAGTGAAGAAGGCAGGACACGAAAAGAACCACAAGCTTCTTAAGCTGTGCTTAAGGAGTTCATCCTCTAACATTTGCAGAAGGTTCTTCCACACAGATCTTGACTCTTTAGCTACCTTCAAGGCACAACCAGAAAGCAAGTTCACTTTCCTGAACTACTCCAGTAGTGCAGCAAAGAGTGCATAGGAGTAGCAACAGAGCAAGGAAAAGGGCAGCAGCAAACAGCTAAAACTACAGATCAAGACAAGGACACAAATTTCAAAAATTGCCCTGAAAGCATCAAAGGCAGCATTGGGAGAGTGGCAGGGCACGTGCATAAGTGAGACAAGGCAAGAACAGAATAGAAGAATGCAGATGAGCTCAATGGACAGAAGAGCATAAGACAGAAAAATATGGTAATTGGGAAAGCCAACATAAAACAATTTGGGAAAAAGATGGCAAGAGGGCGAACTAGCAGTGAAATGCAATCAATGGCAAGAAAAATAGTGCAGTCTGGTATTGACTGCCAAGACAGCAATCCATTAACAATCAATTAGGGTGAAACAACAATAAGTTGTAGTCAGTAAAATGACCAACTGAAGGACCTACTCTTTTCCATGTGTGAACTGCAATTTCCTCTACTCAGTTACCATTTTTTAATTGTTCATTCAATTAAATTAAGCCTGTGTCTGTCTATTCTATACATTGCAGTATTTGAGACTATTAAGAAGCCATACTTGAACCTGGGGCAAGGGGTTGCTCACAAGGTTTTCATGTAAGCATTTGGGAAAGAAAATTTATACTGTCACGTCTGCACTTAGCAAGCTGTATCAATTCATTCACATACATTGGAGGGCAGGGGTTGCTGCTTGTTTCTTCAAGAACATAAGACCATAAATATTAAGGGGAAGATAACTGGTGGAAATCCACTCATGTTCTCCTCCACATAGATCTGACACACTTTATCTCAGGAACACTGTCTGCAAGGCTTACTGAAGTCCCAACAAAACTGCAGGGAGTTTCCCTTTGCATGGGTCCACATTCATGGCAGGAAGAGCCAAGTCATCTGCTTTCCTTCAGCAGTGTAAAAGGTGGAGTTTCCACACCTATGCTTACAAACCACAGATGACGACAACGCTGCTGCAACTCTGCCTGGAGATCCTCCTCCTACCTGTGAGGATCAACACCTATTTTATAAGCTCCTCCACATTCACACCAAAGGATCACTGGAATGCAACAGATCACAGGCCAGTATGGTTGCAATTTATAAATACCAGTTTCCAATACTGAACAAAAAGAGGCATCAAAAACCAGTATTCAGCCACCAGCAGCAAACCTATATTCACCTATCATGAGTTCAAATTTGCTGCACTTTGTATAAAATCTGTGACATGTGAAGGGAGTATCTTCCATTTGGCAAGCTAGAGATCCCTAGGCACTGTTTATTCCTCTTCTGATGGGAAGCATTACACTTGATCTTTTCTTGGGTAGCTAGGTTAGGAAGATGCGATTTAATTAAAGCAGTTCCTGCATGATGTTTTAATTCAGCCTCACACAAAAACAGCATTGTGGGGCTTAAATAGAAGGTCTCTTATTGACTGAGCCGACAACTTTTTCCATAGCAAAGATGTACATGCTGTTGTGTAAACTTACTTTTGTTAAGACACAAACTAATAGAACTGACACACTGAGCCAAGGAAACTTGGGCAGACAGCCTTGGCGGCACTACATACACTGGTTGACTACAGAGGAGGAAATACAAAAGCTTTTAATGAAAGGAGCCAAATGCAAAGATAATAGCTTTCATTTCACTACGGCATTGCAGAAGGAAACAATCGGTTTTCAAAGGACTGCTCCAAGTTACAAACTAGCAAAGGCCCTCTGATTTCAGAGATAACAGCTCCTACTGGTTTGTCCTCTCAAGTAACTGGCAATCAATCAACACAGCAAATTAAAGCTCAATTTAGTTTGACAGGCTAACAGAAACAGGATATGATACAATACCTTTAAAAATCTCTTTGACAGCCAGCAGACAACTGTTTATGCTTTGCATATCAGGCCCAGTTTCACTGAACTTTATTGCAGCTACAGAGCTATAACTTTTGGAGGGCAGGAGTTTTAGCTCTACCACCATCACTTTGAGACTGAGTTCTTCTCACAGAAGAGAGCTACACATGCTCCGCTGCCAATACAGCCATGAAACATGCCCTTCTCTATGTCCAGCTGTACCTGCCTACACTTCACCTCAAATACTTTTGTCCAAACTCTTTTGGACTGCTGCCTAGTTTGGTGGGGGGAAGGAGTAATGGCAGTAGAAATATGGGGAAAGGTAGAAAGCTTTCACTAACAAACTTGCCTGGACCAGACATCAGAGCTTTAAAACAATGCCAAGGGCCACATCATTGTTCTGCTGCGTGAAATACAGTCCTCTCCTTTGGCCCTTAGAGATCTGATATCCTAGGCTCCTTAAGTTTGAAATGTCCATAGATTTAGGTTTGGGATATTATAACAAATGATTATCTTCTTTTTAGCATGTATAATTAGATTTGCTGTACTAGGGCATCTGGTTTTATAGCACACACTGTCACCAGCTTTACAGAGTTTCTAGAAAATTAGAGTTGTTTCTAAAAAAAAGCAAACAACAAAACCCACATTATTTTCTGAATACATGAAGGTATTAGTCATTTGATATGTCGATTTAATCTGTATTCATTTAGATGATTGTACTATCAAGCAATTTAAAGTTTTATACCATATTAATATAGTCATGAATTTAAGTGGCCTGCAAATACTGTTTTGAAGAACTTGGCTGTATTCCTGGGAAAGGAGCCCATTACCTAGAAGCCAGCCAAATATCCTTTGATAATAACTACAGCAAGGTGGCACAGCATCAGGCCTTGTCTCTTCATCTTTCTCTCCATTGCTTTCTATACCACTGCCAGTATGTGCTGCTGAGACTTGTCTAGCATATTTTGATTTTCAAAGTGCAGGCCACAAGAAAACCAGCTCCATGCAAGCTTTTGGGAGAAGAAAACAAAGAAAGAAAAAGCATAATGCAGAACTTCCAACCAACTTAAGTATGGAGGGAGTTTTGCCCAGGTGAAGATCCAACTAATCAAGATGTAGTCCAAGTCCCCATCCTCACTTCTGCATGGAGTCACTAGTTTCCAGGTCACTTTTCTATTTGTTTTTCAGCCAAGGTCTATAGCCACTTTCCTACCCTAATGACTTCTAAGGAACACAAATCTACAGGACAGGTTCAGTTCTCCCAGCATTAGGGCATGCAACAGGACCCAAGATGTCAAAATCGGTACGGTCCCGCAAGCCTGGGATGGGACATTCAAACACACAGGGACCTCTTTGCTGTCAAGGCAGAGCACAGCAGGCTCATGAGGCATTTGAAACCACCCCCTCACATTGCATCTCTTCATCATGGCTCACCAGGATTCAAAGCTAGCGCTTTCAGAGACAAACACCTGGTCCTATACGCCCATGGTTAAAGAAGCAGATGCTGCAGAACTAGAAGCAGCCGTGGCAGGCTTCAGAAGGCTGAACAAGTAGCAGTAACTACATGCACCGCTAACACTGGCAACTAAGTCACACTGTTAGTTTGGAGAACAGACCAGCAACTGCATCTAAATAAGCCTCAATAACACAATAGTAATTGAGACTGCCAATAACATACACATACCTAAATACCCATAGGCTCTCATTAGTGTTGATATTCACGTGAGTATTTTTCTATTCCCACACAAGAGCACTTTAGAAATAAGAGAAGAGCAAAAGATCTGTAACCTTTCCACTGAATTGAACTGTTTGTACTTCCACCAGGGAGCCTCTATTATTCACATTTTGGCCTGTGGAACAAAAGCACCGGGATAGTTTGAAGAACAGACACCCCACCCCACCCCCCCATTAAGAGCTGTGTCATAGCTCCTGTCAGCTCTTCACTGACATTTAAACTACTTCAAGACTATCTTATCAAACCTTTCAGCATAAGTACTACATAGAAAACTGGGATTTAAAATCCAAATCCAAGAGACAATCAGACAGTAGAGAACCAGCAGCCAGCTGTGTGTCAGCTCTGTCAGCAGCAGGACATCACTGCTCAAGGCCAAGCAGGGAAGGGACACAGGCTTGTCATTAGTAATGATTCTGCAATGCAGCCATGTACTACCAGCTCTTGGTCATTTTACTACCCTCAATGCAGTAAGGAAGATCTGGACACTTGTTAAGCAATTTACAGTCACCCCACATTTAAGATGATGGCAAGTAAGCAGCATCATCTCAAATAAAAACTCTGGACTTAATTTTTTTCTTCCCTCTGTGCACATTCTCAGCTTTCTCTTCTCCCTCTTCCCTTTCTCACTTGTTTGAGGGGTTGGGGGGAGAGAGAGGGAAGGTCAAAGTAACACAGTGATCACAGCACCAATAAAATACTTCCTCCCCCAACTCTGTGTCAAATCATTCTACTTTCCTCTCACACCTGTCATGCCCATTTAAACCAGAAAATCTTGCAGCTGATTAAAATCTAGGTGATAACACTGTCCACCACTACCTAAACAGTGCTATTTTCAGTTTACTTTAAATATTACCTTCAACACTATCCTGAACTGAACCTGAGAAAAGACTCCCGACAGCAAAAGTCCCATACTTTTGTATACTTATGACTGAGCAGAGTATTTTGTACATTTTCCCAGCATATGACAAGCACAATCCCTGCTCTAGACAAGTTGTCAGATAAGACCCTCTAGTGTCAGAAGAGGTTATAAAAGTACTCGCTTTATTGCAAGACTGAAGTCAAAGGGCAATTACAGCACTGAGACCAGGGAAGCCTCTTTCTTCTCACCTCTCCCCAGTTCTGCATCCAGCTAAAGACAAACCCTTTGCTAGGAAATGTACTTCACTTTGATTCTCTGCCTCTGGCAGCCCCATCGTTAGTTTGCTCAGCGGTACAAGCTCAAGCTGCTCAGTGCCTTATCCTGTCAAATAACAAATGCCTCCACAGGTGGAGGCTCCCCAGCCTCTCTGGGGCCCCATTTCAGTATTTGGTCATCTTCATGATGAAGAGATTGTCCTGATACAGCTTGTGCCTGTTGCTCCTTTAAGTGCCTGATGTCCACAAGGAAAAAGAAAGCCACCAAAAAAATGCAGAAGCCAATAGTTAAGACAACTCTACACACTGAGACCTAGTTGGGAACTAAACAGATCATCTTAGCTCTGTTCTGGATAAATCAATAACCTCAAAAACTTTTAGCAACTGAAAAGAAGCTGTACAGACAGTAAACTTGGTCCATCATCAGCTTCGCTGTCTATTCCTTCCCCTCTGCAGCCCACAACCTCTGCTTTGAGTCTGCCCTCGCTCTCCCTACAGTAGTCACCACCACCACCCTCTCTTGTCTCTCTGTCCCCAAACCGCAGTTTTCCTTCTCTGTCCATCGCCCCTTCCCTCACCCGCTCCCTCTCCCCCATCGCCTTCCCTTGCTCTTCTCAACAACTCCTACTTCGTTTTCCCACGCCGCACAGCCCAGGCTCCTGCCCGAGCAGCCTCCTCCCGACCCCGACGCCCCGGGCAGGGCCGGCAGCTCCACCGCGCCCACGGGTCCCCTGAAAGGAGAGGAAAACCCACGGGCCTCGCTTGTTTCACCTGCCCGAGGAAGCGTTAGGGCGAGCCGCCCGCCGTTTCGGGGAGGCAGCGCCGATCGAGCCGCCCGTGGGAGACCTTGGCCGATCCTGCCCATCGCTCCCTGCTCGATTTCAGGAAAGGGGTTTCCCACCCGCTCCCCCTCCACTTCTACCGCGTCCCCGCCCGGCTCGCTCCCCTCACGGCCGGCTCTACCATCCGCCGCCGCGACCCCACTCCGTTTTTCCCACGGCACCGAATCCGCTTGACATTACCAAGGAGCGCATTATTTCCTGTGGGGGAGAAGCGTTACCTCGAGGGCAACGTCCTCGCAGCAGCAGCAGCGTCCCCGCTTCCCTCCTCCTCTCCGTTCGCCTCAAACCCAAACTCGCCCCCCGAGACCCCCCGCAGGGGCGCACGCGACGGGCGCCGGAGCCGCACAGGGGCCCACGCGCGGAACATCTCCGCGCGCCAACCCGGCGGCCGCTTGTTCTGCTGCAAGCGTTGGCGCGGGCACCCAAAAAGTAACGGCTTTAACTTCCAACTTGTCCTCGAGGCGCGCCCGGGCACCGGCAGCCGCAGCCGCCTCCCGCTCCGCGGAAAACCGCGGCGGAGAGCAGCCCCGCAGCCGCCGCCCCGGCGCTGACGGGGAGCGCGGAACAACCTCGGGCCGCCGGGCCGGGCGGCGGCAGCTGTCCGGGCAGCGGCTCAGCGCGGCCGCGCAAGTTGGGCGGACGGCGGTGGCACCGCCGCGGCACTCACCCGCCTCACGGGGAGGGACCTTCCCGCGGCCGCCAGCAGCAGCAGCAGAGGGAAGCCGAGCGGCGCCGCCGGCGGGGAGAAGAGCATGTCCGGAGCGGCCCCCCATGCGCGGGGGCCCGGCGAGGCTCCGGCTCCTGCTCCCCGCGGAGGCTCCGCGGCAGGGGACGGCAGGACGACGGCAGGCACCGCGGGGGCTCCGGCGGCCGCTTTTGTAGCGGCGGCGGAGGCGGGGACGGGGCCGGCCCAGGTGCGGTGCGGCCCGGCCCGGCGCCGCCCGGCGGGGATGGGGAAGCGCGGCGGGCTGGGGCTCCGCGGGTCGCGGGGCGGACGGGCTGGTGTCGTCAGAGCGAAGGGCTGTTTCGGGGGGGGGGAATTAAAAAAAAAAAAAAAAAAAAAAGTGGAGAAAACGCCTTTGCGATCCTGCCCCCCGCGTCTTCAACTTTTTTTTTTTTTTTTTTTAAATCTGACTTTGTCCAGGCTTGGGCATCTTGGACGTCACGAACAGCATGAAGGCCACCAAGTCTTATTAGTTTTTAATAACCATAAATGCAATTGCCCATTTATAACATGAATTTGCAGAGCTGCACGTCAGATCAGAGCTTGGTTACTAAGTTGGAGTCAGGGCACAGGTCAGTCCTAGGCACAGTACGACGTGTAGATTTGGAGGATTTAGAAAACTCACTTGCCTAGCAAAAGGGTGCTCTGAATTTGCTTTGTACTAGATTCATATTATTGTCCTTACATATTCACTTTGCACTGACAAGCAACACTAAACCTTCAATAAATGACATATATTTGGTGAGATTACACACCAGCATCTGGAAGAAGCAAGCATACAGAACCTAACAGATTTAGAAGGAAAGATCAAAATTGAACAGGGAACTGGGGAAAAGATTTCACATTGGTCTGTTAGATTCTACTAGAATATAAATAACAGCTTAAATATTAATGATGTATATTAATTTCAAACAAAACACAGCATCAGTCTGATGCTTTGGGAATGTAACTAGTCAGAGGATTGATGCTGTGAGATCATGAAATCGTGAAATTCCTCAGCATGTGAATTGCCAAGACAGCAGTTACATCTCAACAGCTAACTTCAGGCAGAAAGAATTTGCCATTGTGGTTTGGTTGACTGAACACTGAAAAGATATTTCCTTCAACTTTTCTAAAGTGAAAGGAAACAAAGATTGAAGGATAATTTTGTTTCCGTGTGCTAAGACAAATTACACATAGATATAAGAAACACCTGTAAAAAACTACACTCTGTTACCTGCAGTTATCACACATCCTTGAAGGAAGCAACCACAGAGCATCTGCAATACCCGACTGCTGAGAAACGTGACTGGGAAATCTAACAGTCGGCTGATAACTAACAATTTTCTGTGGTTTGACACTCCTGAAAAGCTACGAGAGGACCCTGCCCAAGCC
Source organism: Balearica regulorum gibbericeps (assembly GCF_011004875.1). NCBI lineage: Eukaryota > Metazoa > Chordata > Aves > Gruiformes > Gruidae > Balearica > Balearica regulorum. The sequence goes on along the minus strand of NC_046186.1, from coordinate 93,395,757 downwards.
TGGTTACACCTCACAGGAGTGTTTTACTTGAAACCCAACACCTGATCCCATTTGCAAGTGCCTGTGGGCTGGTCTTACCACCTGGCACCTGAAGACCATGCATGTTACAGCTGCTTTCAATAAACCAACAAAAATAGCGGGCAACTGAGTGAAATCTCCAGCTTCCTTCAAGCCAGACAACAGAAACCTTTAAACAAAGGGAAAGTAAACCTCATCCCCTTAGACAGCACCACCAGTCTTAGCAGGGTGCACCTACTTTACATGCAAGTCTCCACTGCTTTCTATTATTCCCGTGCCAGGCTTTTTAATACAGTTTTCCAGTCAGGACTTCTGCTCCCAAGATGACTCCCAGCACCGGTGTGCAGCAGAGGCCCAGCTGCTCTCGCAGGAGCTCAGGTTCATGTCTCTGTTGAAGTGCAGTATCGGGGCTGTGATGGTGATATACATTGCTTTGGAAGCAGAGGTATTACTTTGGAATAATTCTGCTTTCCAGGAATAATCAAAGGTAACTTTTTAGATATGATGGCATCATAAACTGGTGTTACCTATGTGAATGTTTTTGAAGCAGAAAACCCCCATGGATCAGAGTAAACCCTGAACAGGCATATTTTCATTGTGCCCATTAAGAAGCTATTAACACATTTCAGAAGACCGAACAAATCCTGTTGACTTAAATCACTGTAATAAAAGAGAGGTCATTTTCCTAGAGATGGAAGGGTATTTGTCCAATAAATTAAAATCTTTCTGGGGGAGAAATACTGATGAAAGTTGTCTCTAAAACCTGGATCTGCTGGATTTTTGTAATATTTATTCATGGTTTTATTAAGACTAAAATTTAACTTGATCTTTTATCAGTGTTAATGTAAGAAAAGAACAGTTTGAAAATAGCCCAGTGAAGTATTAAAATGACACTATCCAAACTTGAAAGGAGCTGGGGTTCTTTCAGTTTGACAAATACAGCACAATGAGTTGAGGAAGCTTTGTTCAACTTAAGAATTTTATTTGTTGAGGCACACACCTCTTTTACCATAGCTGAAGGACTGCAAATGCTATTTAATATGCAGGACTTTGTAACTTCTCTCTTGTTCCTTTACCTCTAGGCTGGACCAAACCTCTCAGATGTATGAAGGAGAAGCTACCTTGCAGTTACCCTGCAACACAGGGACGATTGTACTCCTGTGGCTGTTGAGCATTGTTAATGCAATTTATTAGATTTTGAGGACAAAACTGCATTTTGAAAAAGCTCAGTGTCTCTTTTAATAACCTCCCCTGATAATACTTTTCTGTGGAAACAGTGTGACCAGCAGCTTGCCACAGGAGGTTCCCGTGGACGAGAGACAAAGCCTTCACGAGGGTTTGCGCGCTCTGCTGCCTGAAAACTATGACCACTACCTTTCTATACGTGGAAAGTAACATCCTTGTCCCACATGAGACTGAATGCTTTGTCTCCGAAACTTTCTAAAGGGAAAAATCTGTTTAATGGAGAAACTGCATGTTTCTGCTGTGACATTTGCTGAGTAACATTTTCCTAAGCTGCCTTAGGCAATATCCTAAAGAATGTTATCATTTTTCAATGCAAGTTAGGCACTTGGTGCTTCTCCATGGCCAGTAATTATTTGCTTTTATAAACATCATCTTTTATAATAAGTTTGTTTATGGGATAGAGACATAAAATTCTTGGAAACAACCACAGTGCAAATAGATCTAAACTCTTGGTGAAATTTCATTCCTTTCTACCTTGTATATGTATATTTGAAGTCACAGCATACAGGGTTGCTGAGATTTGGAGAATGAAGTGTTTTACCTAAACTCAGGCTTTGTATGAAAAATGGAGGGAGTTGCTACTCTGTACACTGGCTGTGTAAGAGTTGCCCATGTGCCTGAAGGGCCGTTAGCGATTTACTCGTTTTGTAACTGTAATGTGCTGCAGCAGTGAATACGCTTTGGCTCATTTTTTTTTCTCTACAAAGCCAAGAGGAACTGTCAGTAAAGATCTTTCCAAGCTCAATAAAAGCTAAAATGTCTCAGTTGAGGACCAGCACCTATGAAGTTATGCAAATAAATCACTTAGAAATTTGAAATATATGTTTAGGAAAGGAAGCAGAAGAATTCTAGTGTTGAATCATTGAATGTGGATGGTGTTTGTAGAAATTTAATGCATATAGTTACCTACCTATAGCTGAAATAAAAGTTAATCTAAACTGAATCCTTCTTTAGACCTCCTGGACAAAAAAAAAAGGTAGCTCTGAGCAGTATTATGCAAATGAGAGTTAAAAAAACATAAGCTGCAACTGCAATTACAAGCACATTGATGTTTAGAAGAGAGATCATCTTGTCTTGGAGCTGAATATTCTTTAATATCTTTGGAGAAACTAAATCATCCGAATTGTACCTTAAAACCTGGACTTTTGGAAGTGGGTAATTTAAGCATCTTAGTAATAATCAAAATTATCCTACAATATTCTGTATCAGAACATGGCTACAGCAAATAGTTATATGACAGATTCACGTACAAAACTTTTAAATGCGTAGTGCATTAGGAAGCAGAATTTCTTCTGGTTCTTCTGTCCATAGTACACATTTCTGCATTAAATCTCATTATTTTTAGTTTAGTGTTTGTAAGCACTAATTGTTCTGTTACTTAAGTTACTTCCTCACATGTAGGAGAATGTGATCGGTACAGGAACTGTCTCATGGTACTTATGCAGTGCTGGGGTTGAAATCACCCAGTTTTCGATAATGTGTAGTATTGTAGATGCAGACTGTCATGGTTTAACCCCAGCCAGCAGCTGAGCACCACGCAGCCGGTCACTAACCCCACAGCAGGATGGGGAGAGAATTGGAAGGGTAAAAGTGAGAAAACTCGCGGGTCAAGGTAAAGACAGTTTAATAGGTAAAGCAAAAGCCACGCACACAAGCAAAGCAAAACCAGGAATTCATTCACCACTTCCCATGGGCAGGCAGGTGTTCAGCCATCCCCAGGAAAGCAGGGCTCCGTACGCATAACAGTTACTTATGCCATCATTCCAAACATCCCCCGCTTCCTCCTTCCCCCAGCTTCACATGCTGAGCAAGATGCCATATGGTATGGGATATCCCTTTGGTCAGTTGGGGTCGGCTGTCCCAGCTGTGTCCCCTCCCAACTCCTTGTGCACCCCCAGCCGTCCCGCTGGTGAGGTGGGGTGAGAGGCAGCAAAGCCCTTGGCTCTGTGTGAGCGCTGCTCAGCAGTAACGAAAACATCCCTGTGTTATCAGCACTGTTTCCAGCACAAATCCAAAACACAGCCACTGGCTACTTGTGAAGAAAATTAACTCTGTCCCAGCCAAAAACAGGACACAGACTGAGAATGAATGAACATAATTGTTGCTAGTTTGCAGTGCCAGATGTAAGGCCCTGGTTGCATGTAAATATATGACAAGAATGAGTAGTGCTTGAGCAAAATAGACAGCTCCATTTTTCAGCTGTCAAATAGTAGGGCTTGTACACTTTGGGCTATGTGTTTCTTGATAACAAAGAAAGGAGTGCAAAGATTTTTTTTTTTTTTTTAACTAAAGTTGTGTGAATTACATTATGAACTGAAATAGCTGTATCTACTTTTGGGGTCTAGCTGCCTTGTGGAATTTATTCTATGTAATGATTATAAAGAGAATTATTTAGATCAGTATTTAGTATCAATACAAAGCTTACATTCTCTGTCTTATAAAAAAAGAAATTGTTTTAAATCTTTTCCATAAAATGTTTTTGAAGGATTCATATAGCCCTGTGTTGAATAATCTGACCCAGACATTCCTATATTTAAAAATCTTAGAAGTATAGAAATGAAAAGATTGCTTGCAGTCATGTAATATAATAGGAAGCAACTTTATTACAGTTTGAATTTCTTACCACAATCCCTGACTCCTAATTCAAATTTCCTAATTAAAAATCCCCTGTTGAAGAATACTTTGTTAAGATTTGTATTTTGGACTATAGAAGGCTGCTAGGATGACAAAATTAAAAGATGCTAGCACAGAGGAAATGATGGTAACAAATATTCAGTAAAGCATTCGATTTCTCTCCTCATTTTTCACAAGAAGAAAGTAGGAAGCTATGAATCACAGAACAAAGGAAGGAAGGAATAAAGTCAAATTATTCTTTATTAAGTAAAGTGGATGGAAATATTACTCTCCTCTCTTTCTCTTCTGTAGTGGTAGCTTTTTTCTGTGAGGAAATTATTTGGAAATAACTTCATTCAATATCTTCTCACCAAGGAAAACCTTGATACAGAAAAGGAAAACTGCCTTGTACAGTTTGATATATGTCTTGTACAATGATCATAATGCTGGTCTTTTCCAAAGAGACAGACATGATTTCTGTCTACTCTGCTGCTAGATGTGGAGTAGGTAGGACCTGGATTCCTTCAGTACAAGGCTTCCCAAAGGCTGAGACAAGCATTTAGTAGCTTGTCTGCAGCACCTGATGGATTTTTGAGGGGGGGGAAAAAAAATCCTTTGAAGAGGGACAGAATGTGTCTCTTGAGAAAGAGGTGATATTTTATAGTCTAGTATTTTGGAGCAAAAAATATTCCCTGGATGAATGAGATAGGGAACCTGTTCCATGGGTTTCCCATGTGTTATCATGGCTATGACTAAAGAGAGAGAGAAGGGTACTCTTTGGATTAAATTCTCTAGATCAAATATATGCAGGTTAAATCCTTTCCATTTATATAGCCATTTACATTACAGTAATTTTACTTTTTGTGCTCATTTGCTCACTGAGAAGCAGATCACAAACTGTTAGCCACAGTGTCTTTTGAGGCCGTAGCTTTTTGCATCATAAACGTGCCCCAAAAGTAGAGGGTGACCCTAACCACCATTCATTTTCATCTCAATACAGCAGCCTGCTCATAAGTCATCCAGAGCTGCAAGGAAGAAGGGCAATTATCTGTTTAGTGCAGTTCTCTGAATTACCGTGTCTGTAAGGCAAATAGTCATTCTGCCTTTGAGTATCTGTTCACAGAAATCCCACTTTGGTGATTAGCCAGCAGACCTTGAGAAATTAATATCAGGAGTTTTAATTAGCTAACTCTTGAGCAACCACTTAACTAATCTGAATATCAAATATAAACACTGGTAGGAAGAATTACTAATTAGTGAATATATGCAGGAAGCTGCAGTCTGTTAAGACATGCTGTCAAGATGGCTTTGGAAAAATGAAATGTAAGGTGAATTGGAGGAGTCAACCTGTTGATATTGTAAGACAGTAGAAGTTGCAGACCCACAAGGAAAGTTCAGGAGTTGGAGCAGGGGTGGGGGGAAAGGCAAGGGGTCAGAGAGGACCTGCTTTACCTTCAGATGTGTCATTTTGTCCTAGAAAGATAAAAAGGAAATATTTTCCTAATATCCAGAGAGTGGGATCACATTTCCCTGGAGCTTAGTGAGACTTAGGGGAAAACATACGGATAATTACATGCTAATTAAGGTAAATGTTGGAACTGACATTAAGGATAAATTTTGGGTGAGATCTCAGTATTCATGAAAAATGATAAAATAATTTTGCTAAAGATTGAACCTCACCTGAATGCTGTGAAGAATATCTTGATTAATAATAAAGAATACAAAAATATAAGGCAAATGATAGGTCTATCAGCAAGATAAGGATTAAGTTGAAGTCCTCAAAAATGGACTTTGTAACTGGCAGAACACAACCACTAATCCTTTTAGCATTTGGGAATGTAAAGATAGTGGAAGCTGGATAAGTCAGGTGTTGCATTCCTGGATATCTGTTAATTACTAGTCATCTAGCTAACTAGTACCTTGGTTGAGTCATTCCTTTATTAAATAGTTGATGCAGTAAGTCAGAGATGGTTCAGATATCCCCAAGGACCTTATTAGCGTATATTTCTATCTAATAAATTAGAAATTGTAATGGAAATAAAGAGGCATAAAAATAAGTCATATATGTTAGCAGTTGTTTATTTCCCCATCCTAATCTCTGCTATATAAGAATCACGTGGTATTTCTATTTCCAAAGTCTGTTTCTGGATTTGACCTTTATAGTGGACTGTTGCCAAGTTAAAAAAAACAACCAACCAAACAAAAAACCCCACAAAAACCCAAAACCACATAACAAAACAAAAACCAATCAAGTTTCCTGAATTTCTAAGAGTTAACCTATGCATGTTTCTTTGTGCTGTGAAGGCAGCATTAATCACTGGAAAAGGCACCTCTTTTGGCTTTTATATAACTGGACTTGCCTCAGGAATACCCTGCTTGCGTGGTGCAGATACAAGTACCACATCTTACAATGTCTGGTTTAGTACGGGTAATGCCTGCTCTAGGAATATAAATAACACCAGAGGCTTCTGAAGAAATCTGATCAAGAGACTCATCATAGCTGTGCAATTACACTCCAATATTAAAAAAATCAGAAGATATAAGTATACTTAAAACTGCAGCTTGCACGTTGTATACACTTGATTTTCAGTACTTGTGTCAACAGAATTATAGTTACATACTGCTGCCAAATTTTCTTCCACACTATCAAAAAAAAAAATGAGATAGTTTAAATATTAAAACTAGATATAGTCAGTGAATGAGATTACTGAGCAAGAAAACTGTAGGTCTTTCCATAAAATATTTCACCTTGAAAATGAATATTCTGAATGTCTGCTGAGCAAATTTTAGTTACAATGAACCAGAATATAGAGGTAGAAACAAAGAGTGTGGATGAAGAAAATGATTCTCTGGAATTAACAAATCTTTTAAATTACAGTTTAGCTGAAATGTAACCTTCTTGGAACAAGCTCATTCCAGTCAGTGGTTTTGTGAGATTTAGCAACCTGACTTGAAAACAAATCCCTTCCCTCCCCCACCATTTGCAAGTTCATTTCCATAGTTTTTATTAACTCTATTCTTTGTTATATAAAAGCTCGTCATACAGCCGTGCTCCAGACTTCTCATGAATCATCACCTAAGAACAGACACTTCTGTGAAAAGTGAGTATCTTGATGCACTGGCAGATCAACGACTCCCAATTAACGTGTCTACCCTAAAGCAGCAGCAAAGGGTTCCCTTGTCTCACCTGCTTGAACTTGCCTCTCAAAATCAGAGGAAATGGGAAGGAAAATCCTTCCGGGTGACAGTTCCACCAAACGAGGAAAGAATAATACAGACTATGGATGCACCCTCTAAGCTAATGCTGGACGTGTTGTTCTTTACATTCTCAACACAGATCCTCATGAGTTAGGCCCTTGCTTTTACAGAGACTAGTTAGATGTCATATTCCAAGTATTTGTCTTTTTTTGATCATCTGTTAAATATTTGTGTTTTGCTAACATGGCATTCTTGTCTTTGTCAATTCAGGCACCGCAACAGTGTCTCACAACTTGAACAGCAGTATCTTGAATGGCAAACAAGCATAAAAAGGTTCAGGAAGTAACTTGTTCAGTAACTTGAAAAAAATATAGGAATTTGAATGCTTGTTACAATATCCTTGATGTAGAGAACATTCCTGGGAGTGAAAGGTCTTGAATTCCTATAGACTATTTCAGCTGGGAGGAATGATTTGTGGTGATTCAAGTAATTAACTACACCTCATTAGATGTTTGAAGAGCTGGCTGTAAACAAATTAAGTGTAAGAATACTGTCCCACACATGACTAGGACAGAGAAATACTTTGTGAATATTCACAAAGCACAGAGAGACAAAACAGGAGCCTTCTGAATAGATAGTAGATTGTTGCTGTCACAAAATATAGATTATTTCCATAAATTAACTGGAAAGGTGTATGGAAATCAGCATTCATTCTAACCTGGAAGTAATGAGCTAACAAACCCCTAGACAGGCTCAGAGGAGATGGGAAATGGTGATTGGACTCTGACAAGAGAGAAGACAGAGATACTCTCAAGAACCTGATGGAATATATGAAATAGTTGAGCTCAACAACATACTGTTCATCTCTATTCTTGATATTATACACGATGGAGAATAAAATCCTCTTTGGTGTAAGTTATGTAACTCAGCACATTATAGGCTTTCACTTGTAAATGTGGCAATGCACATCTTCCACCTGTGGAGGCATTCACAGGGTTACACATTGTTTCCCCATTGTAATTAAGCTGAAAGGGCAGACCAGGAAAAAACTTTAGGAACGAATATGCTATAGTTGTTGCACTGGTTTTTGGATATGAACCTTTTCCCCCTCTGCAGCAAGTAGACTGGGAGTGCGCAAGAACGTGGGAGGGGAAAAAGCCAGGACAGCTGTCCAAAGGGATATTCCATGCCATATGATGTCATGTTCAGCACCAAAGGCTTGCAGAAAGGAGAAGGAAGGGGGACATTTTTACTTATTGAATCTGTCTTCCCAAGCAATCGTTATGCGTGCTGAGGCCCTTCTTCCCAGGAACTGGCTAAACAGCTGCCTGCCAGTGGGAAGCAGTAAATAAATTCCTTACATTGCTTTGCTTGTGTGTGCAGCTTTGCTTCACTTATTAAACTTTCTTCATCTTGACCCACACGTTTTCAGCTTCTGCTCTTCCAATTCTTTCCTCCATCCTGCTGAGGCAGGGGGGAGTGAGCAAGCGACTGGGCAGGTACTTAGCTGCTGGTCGGGTTCAGCCCACCACAAGTATTGTCATCAATTTTCTGATTACTTGGAGCAAAATCTCTTGCAGCTGCACAATCAGATTTCGGCCCTCCCCCCTCCCTCCCCCACCCCACCATGCAGACGTAGTTCTGTGGTACAAAGTTTTACAATTTTGTGTATTTTTATCTAACACCTTAGCTGGTTTTGTTGTATTTGGATCTAAGTCTACAGAGGGGAGAGAGAAGAAACATTTTACTTAATTGCATTTTGAGATCTTTCTTTTCGTTACTCTGCTCATCATTTTGTGTCTATGTATTGTTATTTCCTATATGCCACGGCCTCTCTGCAAGAGGATATCCCTGGATGGTGACCTCCAACAGAAAGCCATAGGGTTCTAACTCAAGGAAGAGCCTTTTACTATCCCATCAGATGTCCCAGGACTTCATCAAGTAGTAGCTGCACTTTGCCACAACAGATGCATTTGATCACCCTTAAACTGCAAAGGGAAGAACATTGTCCAGTCTTGGGGTGCAAGTAAAAAATTGTGCTGCCAAATAAAGGTACCTGAAAGAAGAACACGTATTATGCAGATTATTAAAGAGATAGTGTAGACTGCATTTTTGTTTAGTGTTAAATGCATAGAATTAGTTTAATACTAATTATGTCTGGAAAATTCATGGATGTTCATCAGGTTTATCACGGAATAATGCTGCAATAGCCACTCCAAGGATTCCAGCCTATATTTTAGAGCTAAGATGAGATGCAGTAATTGCGCTTGTAGATAACCTGGTTCTGTATTTTAATGACAAAAACATCCATATTAAGTAGTTGGCACTATTCTACTTCTGTAGCTATGTTCCCACACAGCTAAACTGGACAGAAAACGTACTGGTCTCTGTCAGATATTCCAGACATAAACATTCCTGGTGTAGTTTTGCTTAATCTATATAATTTAACAAGAACAAGTGAACCCTGGAATACCCCAAGAAAAAAATATATTTAAACCAGAAAAGTACATTTGATCTATAAAATTTCCTGTAGAGTCAAAGAAAATAATGTATGTATCATGCAGAATCCAGGAATATTTTAAAACTTGTATTTAGGAGAACTTATATTTTTGTTACGTTCTATATTGTCTTCTGTTATCATATGTCACTAAAACACAAGCTAAAAGCTGTATATGAGAAAGAATGTGAAACAGCTAGGGTTTTCTCTTTTAAAGTTTGCCAACATTTTATTTAATTGTACTATTAAAGAAAATATTCCTTTTTAATTAATATAATGGAAACATCAAAGACTACAATCAGTGAACTTATTTTGAAAACTTAACTTTAAAACTATCACCAAATAGCCAAGATAAACTAAATTTACTGGAAGCAGAGAAAAAAAAAATCATTAAGGCAAGACTGAAATGAAAGTTCTAGTATAATGACCAATGGCCACCAAATCAAAAGCAGTAGGAGAATTGCACATGTAATTGGTTATGTGTGCCATATATTCTGGTCCTGTTATGGTATGAAAAAGAGTTTACTTGATGTCACACAGGAGAGCCACTCCTCTCAATATCCAGTGGTCTGGCGACACTACTGTCCTTAAATAGATCACTGTAATATAGTTTAGATCTGTCCTCTTGGGCTTCTTGTAAAGAGGACAAACATAGAGCTTGGGATCCTTAGGACTGGTTGTATTAACAGCAAATATATGCACCACAGGCAGCTGGACAAAAAGAATCTTTGGTGTAGATTCAATGAGTTTGCTATTTCGTCTGTCCCAGCCTGCACCTTCCAAGTATAGCCCATAGATATATACTCCTTCCTGTGTGGAGAGTAAGCAGATAAATACACAAAATAAAGCATCTGTTTTGTAAAATGAGTAATTGGCTTAAACCACTGAAAGGAATATATGTTGTACAGTAAAAAATATCTGACATTGGATCTTTTCTAACTATTTAACTTTAAACTATTATATCATCCTTTTTCAGAAGATAATGCTTCTGAAATGGATGGCAATAAAAGTTGTTTAATAAAACCTGTACACTATACAATTTGATCTAGTTTACTATAAATTCCAAAAATCAAGAGGTAGTACAATGAAATGGTTGTTTTAATAAAATGTTTTTGTAACTGCAAAAAAAATAAAAAATTTTATTTATCTTCTATACTGAGCAAAAAGTGAGGTGAAGACAATAGTTAACTTTTTCCTCTAGCAATCCAAAATGACTGAACAATGCCAATATAAATTAAATACTGAAATTAATACCAAAACATATTTGTGTGTCATACATACAGAAGGAGGTGCTGTGATTTCTTCTTTGTTTTGCTTTAGCACTTCGTTATGTATTGTGACTGTATCTAAAGCCCAGCCTTTATGTGCTCGAGCTGCTTCTTGTCTCACTGCTGTCAGGAATCCTTGAGAAATTAAGTCAGAGATTTAGTATATATCTCACATGACAAAAAAAATAATAAAAAATTTTACTCTGTTATCTGCATGGTTCTGCACTGAGTGTTATAGACAGATATTCAGAATTCTATTACAATTGAGCACCTTGACTAATGATAGCAAAGTTTGCTTTGGGGCCAAAATGGGAACAAATGACAAAAGTGGCATAGAATGCATTATACTGAGAAAAATATTTTTAAATGGCACTTCCCCACACCCCCCCACCGGAATTATTCAGTTAACAAATGTTTGCTCAGGATACTGATTTACAAATTATCATTAGGCAATCAACTACAGGATCCATCGTAGATTTGTGTTTCAAGAAGGAATTTGAAGGCAGACAAAATGTCAATTATGTGACCTGATATTTATGTAAAGGCAAGTTAGGAAAATGAATAGAAGGAGAAAAATAAATGATAAATGATAGAAGGAGAAAAATAAAATAAATTTCACTGATGGAAAACAGAAAAGGTGTGTCTGAATGTGATAATGAAAATAACTATATGAGTGTGGGGAATCTAGACAAGGTAGTGCCTACAAAGGATGAAAAATTTATATTTTGTTAGTAAAGAAAAGGGAGCCCTAGACAGAAATGAAGGTAGAGGATGACACAATCAAGAAGCGAGTTAGGTGATTTTTTTGAGTATTTTTTTGAACAGACTTTACAGAGGTTTGCAATAAAAAGGGTTTGAGAGGTAAAGAGCTGAATAATATAAGCACAAGATGTCAAATAACCGGGCACCAAAAAGGTTTGGATGTGTTATAAAAGAAAAATCTACAAAAATTAAACACTTGTAGCAAATACCTGGTTGTTTCTGTATAAGTGTCTCAGAAGATGACAGTGTAGTCACCAAAACCCCAACAGCTGCTATTTTAGGCTACCAGATGAAGAACTACTTGGAGTTGTCAGAAAGAGATTGAGGTGAAGAGAGAAAAGTTAGCAATAGAGAACTGCATACTTAAGAGTGATTACTGTAAAGACTTAAAGATGAAATGGCATCAGTTCCTTCTTGATAAGGCGTAAAGGAAAAGACGACTAGCATTTTGTGGGCTGTCAAGTATCTACAAGGAGGTGAAACCACCCAATGAAATACTGACAAGCCAAGGGGGGAAATCATGCAAGTACATGGGCATGCAGTAGAAGAAAGCATTTCAAGATTTAAGTGATTTAACATGCCAATTAGGACAAAGCCAATTAGAAGCTAAGGTATTTGTCACAGTTATAATATTCATTTGTGATGTAAATACAATTAGTATTACATCAGTATTATCAGTATACTGTAGTACTTGAAATGAACTTGTATTAATTTTGAAAATACTATATATTCTGATAAAAATAAAACAGTATGATCTAGGTTTCTAAATTTTGCTAAAAATTAATTATATCTCTATAATGTGATATTTGGTTTTTCACAAGCCTGTTCATTCAAAGTGCCATGTCTACTGAATGGAATATTGTACCAGCACTAACATACATTCTTCCTTAATAATGATAATTTAAAGGAGACAAACACTGATAATTGCTAAAAAAAAAAAAAAATCACAACAGGTTTAAATACAATTATTGGTGATAGTTTATAGTACTATAAATAGATTTTTCCACTAAACTGATAAAATACATTCCTCATGTTTTAACATTATAATGTATTTGTCAGTGCTATGATAGATTTAAAGTTTGATTCACCAGTGCAATTAGCTTAGATTTTCCTGCAATGGCAGCACAGGGCAGTCCAATTTCTGATTTGCCTCACAACAGTCAATTTTAAAACTTTACTGTATGATGTGATTTATGCAGAATTTCCTGGTGAGCAGTATTAGCAATACAGTATAGTTACCTCACCCCTAGTCTGTGCTAAGCAGACTTTTTTCTCCATCTACAGAACTATGCTTTTGGTACACAGAGGTTGAAGCAATTATCAAGTTAAAGACCATCTGTATCTCGGGTTTGTTTGCTATTAGGCTAAATATTTTCCTTGATCAAGAATCTGGTCCACTATCTTCTTTTACACCTCTGTGAGTGCTGCTCTTGAATCACCAGAGATCAGTATGCTTACCAGCTGTGCCATTTATGATACAAATGGAGTGATGTTTTGACTGGCATCTCACTACTATCTTTTAATGGTAATTTGGATGTGCTCCAGGCACCTCAACTGTTTCTGAGAGCTACTCCAAGAAAGACTTTGATATTAGCACTTTTTACAGTCCTGGTCATAGAAAGGCCGGTAAGAATACAAGCATCACAAAGTGAAGATACCTCATAAAATATTAAAGAATTTCAGAGGTTAATTCTAATGAAAAAAACCAACCACCTCATAGCCGTTACATGGGAGAAGTTTCTCATGAGAATTTCTCATTTGGGCATTTGTGTAGGCTAAATGAGATTCTTCTACAAACATGCATCTAATAAGGTAACAGGTTTTGTTCCTCATTAAGATGGTTACAATTTGTTTTTCTTCCTCTTTCCTATAAAACGATAAGTATATCAGGCTATAACAGATAATGATAGATAATGTTTTCTTGTACTTTGCAGTATATCTTTGATTAATTTGGACAAACTGTTCATTAAATTATGTGTGAAATGGAACTACTGTGAAAACTACAGTTTGATGATTCTCTGTGAAAGACAGATAACTGCTATAAATTCTGGTATAGTTGCACATTCATAGAATCATAGATCAGCCTGGGTTGGAAGGCACCTTGAAAGATCACTTGGTCCAGCCTTTCATGGGAAAGAGAGATTATGAGATTATCTAGCACCCTGTCCAATTGCATCTTGAAAACCTCCAGCAATGGGGATACTACCGTGTCCATGGGGAGGTTGTTCGAGTGAATGATTATTCTTGCTATAAAGAAATTCTTTCTGTTGCTACTGTACAGTATATAAATAACATATTGCTCTAGATTAAAGCTCTTCCATACTCACAGTTTACAGTTTGGAATGAGATAAAGTTTGAAACCACAGGAAAAGCATATTTTCTTTAAAAGCCGTATCATTATCATTAAGTGTATTTTCTTTAGAAGCTGTATCATATCATGCTACAATATGTCAACAAAATTAAGCATTTGATTTGTTAACTACGTGTTTTCTTTCTTGTAATATAAAAACTGTGTTTATGGGTCAGACTAAAAGACCATCTGTACAAGCATCCTGTCTCTGACACTAGACAAAGGCAGATGCTTAGTGAAATAATATTACAACAGGCAAAATGGCACATAAATCCTTTCCCTTCTATGTTCTTCCAGATGCTGGCAATCTGGAGCTTAGAGACCTCCCAACTCGAAGGTTAAGTTTGGACAGTCATTTTAATTGCTACCATTGGACCTGTTTCCCATGACTTTATCTTATCTCTTTTTTGAATCCATTTATCATCTTGGCCTCTATGACATATTCTGACAGCAATGAAAACATTTTTCTAGGTGCAATATTAAATTAGATATGTAGTAAAAAGCATTAAATTATGATTAAATACATTATTACTCAAGTCCTTTCAGTACCCTTACCTTGTGGATTAAAGAATCCGGTCATCCAAAACACATTTGGTCTTCCTTCATATATCCAAGTAGAGAATTGATTATTTCTGTCCAAAAGCTCAGTAAACCAAAAGCCAAGCGTTGAAGAATCCCAAGATACTCTTTTCCATACTTGAGGAATTCGAGCATCATACATATTATCAAGTGCATCTCTCAAATTCTGAAGGAATGAAATTATAATACATGAACTAAAGCAATCAAGGTAAAATAGAGTATTCCATACATAGTAAATATGCTTTTACTTGCCTCACTCATAACAATAGTTCCTTCTATGGCTAATTTAAGATCATTCAAACTGTTGCGGAGTATTGTGATCACCTTTTGCATTCGGTCAATTTCTTGTCGAAGAAAAATATTCATAGAGTTAAGGTGGCCCATTTTAATTAAACGAGCTTTAACCTAAAATATAGGAGTGCAGAAGAAGGAATTTAGTTAAACCTGAAATGTTCAAATACTGTTGTTATATATGACATCTCAACTTTGTGTTCAGAAAAGTAAATAGTAGACTTGTACTTCACATTATTCAACTAACATTTATCCCCTTAAAACTGTTGCAGTTTTTATTTTTATTTTTTTCTCTGATACAACCAAATTTTATATGATTTTGCTAGAACAGGACTTCATCCAGAAGGCCCAGGAGACTCCTATCACAAAAAAGTCAAGACTGTTTTTTTTTTTCTCTATTTTCACATGCAGCTTTGGAAGTCCAAGCATAATCTCCATGATCAATTGTTAGATGTCTTGATTTTACATAAAAAAAGCCTCATATCTATTCATGCTGATAGTGATAAAGATGCTGGTTCCTGCTCGAATCTGCTACTGGCTATATGAACTTGCTTTACAGTTCAGGGTTCTTGTTTGGAATGTCTTATATGAAAACTCAGAGGGAACAGTAAGAAAACAACTAAGATTAGCTTGCCTCATGGGGTATGTAATCTGGAGGAAGTTTCTCTAGCATGTCTTCAGCTAAACGATAAACAATTACTTCACGAGTTTCTCCAGATCCTGCACCACTTTCTTTTGGCTGAATGTTGGTAATAGTATCTAGAACATCAGCTGCTGTATTACTTTGGTATCTGAGAGGATAAGAAGTATGTTATAAATTACATAGGATTTTTTAATAGTTAAAAGGATACTTTGTAGAACACACAACTTGAAAGTTGAGAAAAAATGTACTGTGTCACCAGGTTAAATCAAAACCTGTTTTTCTTTGTGTCCTGCACCAAGCTGAACACACCGATAGTGAACAACCTGTGGTTTTCCATGGTTGTAAAGAATATGAACTTCCTTCTACACACCCTGTTATACCCTTGTTGTTTTTCTAATTCAGGGCTAAGAAGAAGAAGAAGAAGGAGTTCCACACACTGCTTCTCAGCCCTTGAGAATGTGAGGTGGCAGAAAAACCTATCATATGATTTCTAGGGATTCTGAGGAAAGGGAAGAAAATGGCATATACCTGAACTTCTAAACAGCTATTTTCTGGGAAGAAGCCATACAAATTTTCTAACAAGGAAGAATATTTCCCTCATTTAGCTACTTCTTAAAAGTGGAATGCAGAAAAGGAAAAGGTGGAGGCATAACTCTGCAAGCTGCCCCTTTATTAAACAATAAACTCTGCTTGACGTATTTCAGGATTAATGATAAAATTAATTTTATCATTATTATCAATGATTCTGCCTTGAGGTATTTCAGGATTAATGATAAAAGCTGCTAGATTTACAACATTGGAGATTAAAACCTTCTATTCCATAGTACAGCATGGGCAGTGCTAATGTAAATTTATGTTCTGAGTCAATACAAAAAAAAGTGAATTAAATTCATGTGGCATTTGTAGGTAAAAGATAGTAGTCCACGTCAGTCCTTCAATACAAACAGAATTATAAGAGTACTTTTGTTATAATGCTATCTAGTGGCACAGAGCTACGAGAGGCAGTAAGGAAGAGTAACAGTGTATGTGTTGGTACTACAGTGCTGGCATTGCCTACTTTTACCTTATGGAATCAGCTGCATGGGGAACATACAGCCTGAGTCTGATGCAGAACATAAATTTATACTGACTCAAAGCATAATTGTGCATGTCAGTTTTACTTTTCAACCTTCATGTGACACCCATCTCCTCCTATTACTCTGTCATACATACAATTATATAAGAAATGAAACCAAGGATTGTGCCACAGGATAGAACATGGGACGTCCTAAAGCATCTAAGCTTTGGAGATAGTATTGTAAGACTACAGAAACTAGATAGTGCAGCATGTCAACATAAACTTGTTTGTGAATGCAATTAGAAAGACTATAAATCATAAACTTAGAAGAAATCCTACTGGCAGTTTGCTTCTCAGAGGCTGTAACTTCTGATTCTGAATGTAGGAATAGTGGGGATTTTGTCTGGCAAAACTCTCAAGCTTTTTCCCATCTATGGCCCTATTTAAAGACTTACAGATTTATTCAAGACCACATATGAACAGAAAAGTTGGATAAAATCAAATTTCTTTTGGACGCATGGCTTCATTCCTAATTTGGATGACATACTGATGGTTGTAACCCTTATTCTGGGTCTCGCTGATCTAACACCTAGTGATAAAAGTGATGTGAACCTTCCTCTTCACATATAAGTACTGTTCTTCCAATACCGCTATCAGACTTTTCTACGTGGAAAGAATAGGTCCCATGATTATTTCATCAATTAAATTATAAAATACACAGAACTATAAAAATTAATGGTCTTTCCTCAAATCTAAACCAAAAAAGTAACAATCTTAAAAAGAAGACAATATGCAAACTTTGGGGAAAAGCAGAGAACAGGTTTTGAAAAAAAAGCTCAAAGGAGCAGAATCAAAGATAAGTAATATTTCTTTCTTCAATGACACAAGCTAGGAATCTTCTGGAGAGGAGAAATGATCATCTGAATCTTGTATAAAGAAGCAATCATGAAAAGCAATAGCTGCTTGAACAAGACAACTTTTATTGTAAACAAAACCAGAAATGACACAAAGATGCATCTCAATGTGTACATAATTAAAAATAATATCCCAGTGTGGAAGCAAGGAGAAAATAGAAACAAGAAATTTCATTCACATAATAGTGGGATGGAGAGAATATAAAACACGCTCTGAAACAAAATTCTTCTGGGCTTTGGAAAACCTGACTTTCCTTTACATTGCAAATAAAATGTTGAAGGACAGATGCAAAGAATAATGAAAAAAAATTGCACAGATTTTGTAGAGGAAATATAATGTTCCCGGGAAAGAAATCAGGTATACACAATGGGGTGTCCCTGAGCACATTTAGGCATCTAAGTGTAGATGTCTGCATAACAGCTGTTTGTCTAGATTGCCCCTATAGGTAATGCAAAGAAGCATGGTTCAGCTTATGTATTTTAGATGTCTGCTTTGTGATCAGAGGAATTGCACTTTACAAGCATCTGTTTTTCTCTATTACAGTAAAGGAAGTCTTGGATAAGCATAAAGGAAGATAAAGTAACATTAAATGAATCTCATTTACAGTGTCAATTTTGCCTAAAAGTATGTAAGATAAAGCACTTTATACCTGTTTATATTGTTTTTCCCTGAAGAAGTATTGCAAAGCAAATTCTGTCATAAGAAGAAAAAAAAAAAAAGAAGGAATTTTCTATGGATTTTGATTTGCTCCAGAAAGAATTATTAAGGATATTTTCTTACAGAGTTTGGATTCAACAACCTATCATAATTTGATAGCTGGATTCTCTGCCATCAGGAATTTTCTGTACTACAAGTTAAAAATAAGAACAAATGCGTTTTGACAGAAACATTACCTCAGCTTGTTGTAAAACCCAGCAATATCTGTTGCAACATGGTATTCAAAACCTCACATTCACCAAAGGACAATGGCAGAGTCTACTCTGTCTTCAGTTGGTTAATAACAGTTTGCGGTAACTTTACAAAAATTCAGTTAGATATAAGGCTTCAGTATGGAACTAATTGGAGAAGGAGTTTTGACAGAAGATTGTCAGAATATTCCTTGCCTGCTCAGGTATCTGTTAACTGTGTTGCCTTTGCAGAGCCTGTGGTTCACATAGCAAATTCAAAATCACTCGCAATGACTTCAGGTGTTAATCCCAAGTGGATGAAAGTATTGAAACTCAGTAAAGTCTTATGGTTGGAACCAATGGATTGGGCTTTTGGCTGAACTGGAAAACTGTCCCACTTAAACCAGTGAGAGATAAGGTCTTTCTTGTCCTCAGTAAAAGCAACATGAAGAGGTCCTGGCTGTCTCAGGGTTCCAATTCTAGCAGTTAGCCTTCTGCAGACTCTGAGATGACTTGATAGGATATTTTAAGGAGAATTTGAATGCAACTTTTTATGGGTTTGTACAGGTTGCTAATCCATTTGGTTCGTGTGTCAAAGATGAAATTCAGACAGATAGTATGTGTGCATAATTGCCTATAACAGACTGTGATAAGACATGGAAAAAAGCATGAAGCTGTTGAACATTTTCGCCAGACTCTTAAGAAACATTTACAAAGAAAATCTCCAGAAAAATTACTAAAGTAGCAGGAATATGCTGATTACCGAGTGGAAGAAAAACTCAGAGAAATGATAGAGCTGTTCCTAGTCACTGAAGCTCCCCACAACACCATTACTCTCAAGTTTCCTCCTATAAATTAGCCCTCCTAAAGCCTAATTTTGGATCCAAAGCATATGTCTCTTTAGGACTTTGTTTAGTTCTCTGTTAAATCTTGGCTCTTCTTTAATCAGTTCTGGAAGGGAAGTCTTGCAAGTATCAGAGAATGACTTGAAACAGAATCTACTTTCAGACTCTTTTCTTGAGAAGTATATATTTACAATTGTAGGTGCTAGGCAGAGTTGATAATAAAACTGTGTGCTGTTCTCAGAGCATGCTTAGAATACTGGGCTTTTGATATGGCACCAGCCTCTTAAATTTGAGACTGAAAAATTGTGGAAAATTATTGTTTTGCCCAAAGGTGTTAGAAGATATTATGTTTCCACAGCAGCTGGGCATTTGAATAACATTTGTTTTGTTTAAAAATACAAAAAGCTGTGTTAAGAAACAATGAATGTGGACATAATGAAAATGCAATAATTCATGGCAGTGAAAAAAATATGATGATGATTCATATACTTTCACAGGGCATATAACATTAGAAGGAAATAAAAGCTAAGCTGTTACACACATTCTTTGGAATTAAAAAGTGAAGTAAGTCAAAGATAAAATTTTAAATTGAGTTTGTAGTTGGTCAAGTTGAAAAGCCTCTTTTAAATAATGGAAATGGCAGGACTGATGGCAACAAAAGATTGCAGGTACATCCAAAGGCATGCTGTAAACCAAATGACAATCCAGATAATCATTTAATGAGTGTGCACACACACAAAAAAAATATACTCTTGGAAGAGAAGACAAACATTAGAAACTTTCTCTAGTTGAACTGTAGAGAGCCTTGTATCACGTGTTCATATAAAAGTTCTATAATGCTTTCAAATTTAAAAAAAAAATAAATTCTAAAACCACGAGGAGTAAGCAATAAGAATTCCAACTGCTTTAAAAGAACATGTAAAATGTAGCTGAAGATACTGCATTCATAATCATGTACATACACATCAAGTGTTCCACTTCAATAGTGAAATTCACATGAATCCTAGATTTCCTATGAAAATATACTTTACTTAAGCATTTC
Source organism: Balearica regulorum gibbericeps (assembly GCF_011004875.1). Taxonomy (NCBI): domain Eukaryota; kingdom Metazoa; phylum Chordata; class Aves; order Gruiformes; family Gruidae; genus Balearica; species Balearica regulorum. Next base: position 93,375,547 of record NC_046186.1, on the reverse strand, counting down.
ATAGGATTTGTTTCCAAATGCTGAAAGAAAGGGTCTTCATTTTCAATATATTGAGACCTACTTACGTAATATCAGCATTGGGATGGAGTCCAAAGACCTTTGGGCTGTCCATGACAGGAAGTGACTGGATGTATTCAAAATACTGTTCCAGGGTTTTGCACACTGGAATTTTACATCCAGTGTGAAAACAGAAAGTGCTGTCAAACATCTTTTCATTAAACCATACCTGTGAAAAATCCAGAGGAAATAAAACCAAACACAGTTACTTTGCTAGTCAGAGGGGGGGTTTATCTCATTTTTATTCTTGGACAATTTGGGTTCTTGTTTTAGCTATTAGATCTAATTTTACTTGAATATACAAGTAAATCATTAAAAGCTATGTCTTCTAAGTTTGAATTCCAGACAAGTCTTTTTAATAGTTTTTGCTCCTCACTAAAGAGAAAGCAAGGGGAAGAGCCCCACTGCCAAAGAATGACATTTTGAAAAATTAATTTTACTCCAAAGAGTCTTATAAACTGGTAAAGAAGTGCATATTCAGCAGAAAGAGGGTCTTCTGATTTCTGTATTGCAACTGCCAATAAAAATTACAAGTAACTGTATTTTCAAGGTCTCTCACCCTTGCAAAGCAATTAAGAAGACGCTTATCAAAGTCATCTGTGACTTGGCCTCCATATTGTACCTCTCCAATCATGTAGCATACTGTTTTCCATGATATCCCCTGGATGCAAGTAAAGTAAATAAAAAACTGTAGTTATAACATATAAGAAGAAGGTATCTAGCCTGTAATTTTGGTATCATCTGAAGCTCATAAGGCTCTGAAATGTAAGCTGAAAATATCATTGTTGCAAGGAAAAAAAAAATCCCAAGCTTTATTTCTAATATATTTTCTGAGCTCAGCTCTATAATTTTATAGTAGAGTTGGGTTTGATCCTGCTATTAGAAATATATCTCGTTATTTCTTGTGTGACCTGAAATCGCTCTCAGCTGCTACTGCCTCTCTGCTTTTTTTTTTTTTCCCTTCCCCCAGTTTCTCATCTTTCTCTATTGACAAAGAATAGCCATTCCTTGCAAAGCAGCACTATTACATTATTCCTTGACAAATAGTAGAAGACCAAATGGCAGTCACAGAGAAGTTTGACTGGCTCTGTCAAACTCTAAATATTCTGGCTCCCTTTCCAAAATAGATATTGTATAGACCTGTTAATATTTTACATATGGTACTGGAAAAAACAAGATCAAACTCTGAAGTTCTTAACTATTACATATTTTTACATCAAAGATAGCATACAAAATATTTCAGCTTGACTGTCTTACTGAAACTTTGATCATTGGAAGTTGCACCGAAAGAATAGCATTTACTATTATAAATAGTAACATGAAGGAAAAGAAACAATAATTACAGATAGATGCTGTATAAAGCAATTAAATATACTGTACGCAAATTTTAGCATTCACCTTCTTGATGTCACATTCATCTAGGTGATTTTGTATAAACTGAACACTGGCTGTAAAGTCTGCCGAGTTAAATTCATAAGGAATATTCCAACCCAAAGGTCCAAACTTGCGTCTTTCCTTAGGAATACAATTAAAACCAAATATGTTTATGAAACAACATGTAATTTTGTTTTATTATTAAAGTTTACTAATAATAATAATTGTGGAGTAAAGAATTGAACTGATGAAGAAAGCTAGCCTAGGAAACAGCTGTGTGCCTCATAAACATCAGTAAAAATGAAAGTTTATTAAGTTACACCATGAGGGATAAATATTTATAGAAAAAGCAACAGAATCATTTATTGCTACCTTTACTAATCAATGTATCAGACGTAGGTTTGAAATGTCTCATGTCTGTGTGGATGATCAAATTTTTACTAAGTAATTAATTTAAAGAATTACTGAATCTCTGCATTTTCAGCACAGTCAATAATTCCAAGTTCTATGGTTTTTCATTTTTTTTCCTTCATATGTGGTCTACTAAGGGTAGTTTCAATTTTTCAAGCTCCTGTATTAATGGTCAGTTATCCAAAGGCTTCTAGGCTGCCCCTTTTTTCTTACTGTTTCACTGTACTGTTTTAACATACATTTTTCCAAGTTCACAACTTTATTTTAAGGCTGCCATCACTACATTATTTGAATTTATTATTGCATATATATTTGAAAATAAAATTATAATGCTTGCAGTAAGAGAAAAATAGTTGACTATAAAAGTAAGAGAATATAATCTGCAGCGCAAACATTTTAAATATCCAATGCTATTAGATTTTTCACAACTTTATTTTAACCACCTCAGTTATATCACTCAATAATTTTGTTCAGAACGTAGAATAAATTAATCCAAGAAGTTAAGAATTAAATAGCTGAATAGTGCGGACATTAAATGAATAAACAGTGTAATACTGACATTTGAATATTAACTAAGTGATAACATATTTATTAGAGTTTAAATTACCAGGTCAACAATGACTGACAGTATTTGATATCTAGTTAAGTAACATTTAGGTACCTTAGCTACAATATTTAAAAAGAACTAGAACTGGAAAAAACCTCCTCACTTTTATTTTTTTCAAAATCAGGTATTGTTTATAAGCAGATGAGACAGCATTAACCAATAATACCCTGCAGAAAGGTATAATGATTATCTGCCAAATTCTCTGAATTACTTCTTAAGCTATATATATCATAGCAATCTTGTCACCAAAGGATGTTAGGAATTGGTCAGTTTAAAGGCAGGGCAATGTATATATTTCTTGCTGATTGGCAATCCATAAATAAAATTTCTGAACAGAAGAATAGCTATAATATTTTTTAAAAGTACTGATGGTTGAGTAAGCTTAGGTCTTCTAGTTCCACAAGAACAGTATAATGCTGAGGCAGTACACAGAACAACTTTCTCACTGTTTACAAAAAGGTAGAAGGAGGAAAATAATGCAGAATACTGTATCTTAGTAGGGATCTCAACAAATTGTCTTTCACCATCTTTGCTACACTGAAAACACGAGTGGCTCAGTAGAGCCTAAGGCTTAAATAACATTTTAGAACTATTTTGAGATCCTTGCTGAAAAGAAGGTATATTCAGAGAGCTCAGCGTGTTGGTATTTATTGTGATGTCAAAACTTACATATCTTTAAAGTACAAAGTATAGATACTGTGCTCACATTGGAATTAATGCAGAAGACACATCGACACAGATAAAAATAAGATAAAAACAGGATGCTAAGTGATAGAATTTTGTTAATTTTAGCCATCTAGAAAGTAGACAGCTATGCTACGCTAGGCATCTGGATTGCCTTTAAAATCAGTGGAAGGAGTGATACATATCCAAAAAATTACAGAGAGAGCACCAAGACAGATAAGATTATTTTCTTTTTCAAGGTGCTGATCTATTTCTATTGACTACAGAGAGAGCTTTTCCCCTTACACTGAAGAACCAACTTTTGGACAGGTAAAATTACATGAGAAAAATTCTCATTCTAAATGCTTATAGTATGAAAATTGTGTAAAATTTATAAAACAATTAAGAGAATAAAGAACCTTGAAATGCAGATTATACCAATTAAAGCTTCAGCCCTGCAATAGGATGCTACAATAAATATCAGAATGTGTATTGTCTGGGACCTCTGTTCCAGTAAGTCCATATATTATACCACTATTTGCAAACCTTGTAAGAAATACCTGAACAGTAGAATGCAGGAAAGCTACAGCGTAAAGCAAAGGCTTCCACATAGGCATATTGCTAACATCTAACAGATCCTGATTAATTCCAGAAAACGTTCTTTTCAAACTGGCACGTACACCTTGGGGAGGTTCATTCGTGAACTTTATAGCAATCTGTCACGTGAAAAAGATAAAGGCATTGGATTTGTTTGCTGAATAAAACCAGCAATATACAAAAATATCATAATATTAGTTATAAATAACATGTCAATAGTTGAAGCATTGTAGATACAAAGTTGATATGTAGTTTTACTATAAACCACATAAAAGGAGTACATATGAGATTAGGGCACCAATCTCTATAATATACATTACTTTAAGATTTTGAACATAGACCTTCAGTTTGTGTTGGTCAGAACCATCACTGGCACTTATCCATGGATCTAAGCGTTTTCATCAACAACCTGGAAGCAAGTGCCATGCTTTTCAGAAGGCATCATATGGTTCTCTATCCCTAATTCAATGACTGAATGACGGAACTATCCAGAGTAGATGACAAGAACTTGGTTGTATTTCTGGTCCCAGGACTTCACAGTAAATACGAAGAAATCTCACCTCAGATCAGATCTTTGTGTTCACAGTGGCTACTCTGGACTCTGTGGCTATGTCCGCAGCAATAAATTAGATTCACCTGAGAATGTTCCTGGGCACTCTGGTCAGCAGCCATGAAATCCAAATTTGTGGTAGAAAACTGCCACAGCCCCTCAGAATACAGCCCCTTAGTTTCATATGAACTGCCTAATGGAAATAGTTTCTACAAAATTTTAATTGTCAAACCATGCCTGCAAATTATTTGAAAGAGTGCTAGTTAGCACAGGTTTTCACGTTGGAGAAAGTACTTACCCTTATGGACTACTGCATTCCAGTGCTGGGTAATGTTCATGGGCACACCTGAATCTCTTAGTTCAGAGACAGACTGGCCTTACCAGAATCTGTATGCCTTTCAAATGCTGGAGGAACCCAAATAAAAAAAGTATTCTTCTGCTCCAAGAGTAAGTACTTGTCTGGCTGGCTTGACAGCATGTATTGAAGGGATATTAAATGCCAGGCTGCCCACAGGCTGAAAGCAAGCATGGCTCTCAACTGTTTCTACTTCTGAGACACTTAATGGAAGATACTGATGAGTATGTACTTCACCTGGCAATTTTACTATCTCCATATTTGTGATCAAGAACTTCAATTATTTTTAAGGAATGACTTTTCAGCTTCAGTCTCACAAACATATTGCTGGACTCCAGAGCCCAGGCAAGCTGTCTCAGAGATGAGTCCCAGCCTTCTGCAAGGACCTACCTACACATGAACACACTAGAGTGTTGGACTGAATGGGCACACTTGCTAACCAGTCTTTCCATGTTTCAAAGGATATCTTGTTCAGTTTTTGATGAATGTTTTGTATAAAACCCCTAAATTATTCTCTCTTTTCTTGTGAGAAAGAGCTGACCTTTGATTTGTCAGTTATTCGTTTCCTGGAATCCCTGAATATGTTAATATTTTAACAGATAATGTGACACTATAGACTGGGAAATCACATGTGAAACATTTGAGATAAGTGCTGTGAAGATTCATCTAGCAATCCTCTCAGCTTTCTATTCTCACTTCTAGGAAACTGTATATTTATATACCCCACTATTCATAAACCTGTTTAAGATGCAGGATGATTTCATTTTCTGTTGAGAGAATACAAGAGAATGTAGGTCCATACGGCTAGCTTTCTATACTTTTTCCACGGTGACATGCATTTCTTACTGAAGGTTGTCTCCTAGGTTCATTCAAGAAAGGAACCCTTCCCCTTCTTTACATCCTAGATATCAGGTGTGTTATCTATTTTTCTTTAGAGAGAATGAAAACCCCTAAGGAGACTCACACTGCTTTTAAGAGAAAAGGGGTCTGTGAACACAGAATTGTCAACACACAGCTGTTACACAAGATATTAACGAGCATTATGACCTGCTGTGAGAGTGCTAGGAACCATCATAAGTGACTTAAATGCACTGCGTAAGAGTTTAGTCAATTTTCCTGGTGCTGATGAAAAATGTCTCCTTGACATCTACAGAACAACCATTTATAGTTTATCCAAAGAAAAACAAGTAACTTCTTGGTAGATGATGTTCTTTGACATGTGCTGTCCATGTGTGTTCTGTCCCCTTTATCCTTTATTTCAGATAGGGAAATCTGGAAGGGTCCAAGAGCAGTTGTGGGCATTACTTTGTTCACAAAGGCATCTGGTTGGGCAAAAAGGGATACAAGTAAAGCCCGATAATTTTGATTCAAGTGTTTCTGTGTACAGAATTAGTGTGAATTCACACATACATAATGCATCTTCGAGACCTTCCAGTTACCGGTAAGTAACATTCCTGTTTAAAGTGATATTTGCATTGAAAGGTAAGATCGTTTTTCTTGGGCTTTGTCATCTCCCCCACCCCGCCACCCCCATTTACTTAATATCCATTTACACACTTAATTTGAATAACTTTGATGGCACGAGGTACCTGAATTAAATATTTGAACAAACCTGTAACAGTGTAATTGGGAACTTAGGATGTGGTTCAGTAGTTATCCAAACTCGAAACGTCTCATTCTGTATCTCAGCAGTAAAAAGTGTCTCCAGTAGTTCATCCATAAAATCCAGTCCAAGATGACAATTCTGAAGTAACACCCAGCCTCCCTAAATAAGAATATCAACAATTACCATATAAAATTTAGAACAAGTTATTCATAGTGCTAAATCTGTCTATATCAGAATCAAATCTGGTCTTGCACGTTTGGGTTTTTTTGGTTGTGAGCTGTTTTTTGTTTGGTTTTTTTTTTTTTTAATTATTATTATTAGGGTTGGTTTGGGTTTTGGTTTGTTTGTTGTGGGTTTTTGTTTTTTTATTTTTCTACTTTTGGTCTGTTCCTGAATATGTGTTACTGTTTGATTTTGTATTGGCATAGTTAAAGCAAATAGGAAAAGTTAGTGCAAAAGCTATTTCCAAATCCTATTGTTCACAATGAAAATAATATAACCAGAGCCAATATTCTAAGTAAAGTATCAGTGCTACCTAGTGGCAAAAAGAAGTAATTCCTGTCCTCTCCCAACAAAACACCAGCGGTAAACAATCCTGCCATCAGTTCCAAAAGATTGTGAATGGAAAAAAAACAGGTGAAATCCAAGGAATACATCTTTTTTAAAACTTATTTGTTAATAACATAATCTAAAGTAAGTATAAAGAGGTGGTAACAAGACTCTAAAACTTTTCAACCGCAATTAGTTTATCTGCAATAAATGCATATGTATGAAATTCAGCCTCCGCATATTAATTTTGGTCTTATTCAGCTCTCAAGTTGCATGAAAGCTCTACTTTGATTATTATCTCTCCACACTTCTGCTTATGAATTTAAATTCAATCATCTTTCGTAGCATCACTTTAGAAGCCTGATGAATCAGAAGCCTGATATTAAAATGGGGCATTATTTAATCAGTTCTAAACAGTGATGTGTGGATTTCATTACAGCTTGTAATTTCATTTTGGCAATTTTGTTTCAGTTCATTTAAAAAGAAATAAATAACATTTGGTGACAAAATAAAATTGAAATATTTATAGTGAACTGATGGATATTAAAAAAAAGAAAGATTAAATGAAGGGATTTTTTTCCTTCTGTTATGGGGAACCACTTTTTTGAGGAAGATCTTTAATCAGTTTGTCACATTTCAAAATGATCAGGCTCAGTTGTTTAAAATTATCTACCTGTAACACAGCACAGCAGTTTTAATCATATTATATAGTCTTGGCCAGAGGTAGGAAAAACCCCAGATATTTGTCTTCATATTCACTAATTTGGTTTTATTCTTGCAAATCTGATGTTCACATATCCTTCCCTCTGTAAAACGTGTACACCATCAAGGCATTTAGTTCAGAAATTGTTACTAGTAGCTCTACTGGAGTGCTGTTTTGAGTACCCTTCTGGTTTTAACTGAGGGCAAAGAAAGGCAGGCATGCCCCAGTTTTCACCATTCCAATGAACTGGGAGTTCATGATGACCATTCTAGACATACGAATATGAAGAAGTATGAGAGATGTATGTGTGCACTTGCATATCATAAAAATGCCATCTTCTATAAAGAGACTTATTTTTTCTTTTTTTTCCCCAAAGTGGTGTACATCTATATTCCAGTACCAGCATCACAACATTTGGTAGGACTTGAGAGGTTACTGGGATACAATATACAGAACTTCCATAACCAAGGCTGCATTAGCTAGAGAACCTTGGATTATACAGTAATGTCTAGCAAGTGTGCAGCAAAGGCCATATACAAGTATTATATTTGTCTGTAACAGGGAAACACAAATGAAGCAGACTGTACTATGGTCAAATGAATAAATATCATCTGGCAAGAGTTGGGTTTTTTTTTTTTCCCCTCAAATGAAGATATCTCACAGATAGCAGGCAACACAATCGGAATTCCCTGAACTGATATTGCCTGACATTTTCTTTTTTCTGCATGAAAGACAGGAACTCCTGGAAAGACTCTGAAGCACTTCTGTCTATCAGAATAAGAGGATGGGACTTTGCAGTAGAAAGAAGCATTTCCTTGTCTCATTGTGATTAAACATTGGAGAATAAAGTGACAAAAGAGCTATTTAGTTCAGAATGAAATCTGAAATAATCTTGACAGTGAAGCTGCAACTGTCTCAACAGTACATTTGTTCTTGCAGTGTGTTCTGTGTTGTGATCTTATTTTCACCGTTTGTCCTTCCAGAACTCTCATGGGTGAGAACAGAGACCCAGGGAATCTAATGGATGCCATATATTGTGAGGAGTTCAGTTTTAAATCTCATAACAAATCCATCTTTAACTTTTTATCTAACTTTTGATGAATACTCCCACTGTAGGTATGAAAGCATACACTGGTTAACAAATAGGTAATGTGGTACCAATCAAACCTTTCACTCAACACAAGTCAGTTAAGGTTTCTGTAGGTGAATATTACAAGCGGTGCTAGAGTCCTGATTTAGTAAGGACTGTTGGTTATGATCAGCTGAAAAATACGTTTCATTTATCAATATAGTTCTTGCAGTCTTCTACTCTCTATTAGTAGAGATAGTCTAGTCCTTCATAATACTGGAATAAGACTAATTCCTGACATTTGGAGTTTACAGGCAACTCTGGCTGTCTGTCTTCATTTGCACTGCCCACAACTCTTTGAAGTGTCCAGCTGACCAGACTCTGCTACCTTTACACTGTAACTTCTATATTGTATTTGAGGTGTCAATTGCCTTCTTTCTGGAGATGCTGCTTAGACTTCTCAGGTTTTTACTGTTTGGGAATATCATTTGCCATACAAAATACACTACAATATTTAAGAGAAAACTTCTTAAATATTGTTTGGAAATTCTTAGACATCCTGAGACTTGATGCCAAAAGGATTGGCAATTAAAGAAACAAAACCAAAAGCAATTGCTGGTGAGCAAGAGGCCCTCTCACCAGCACAGATGTGAGGAAAATGTGAGGCAATATTAAGAGCCAGCACAGCCTTCAGTATCTACAGCTTCAAGCTATGTGTGCACTCGTCATTTTATCTAGTAGAAACTATGCAACTTCTAGGTAGCTCTCATAGGGGAAGGGGAAAAAATATTAAAAAATAATGCCAGTAAAGAGGTGGGATCTGCAAATCCTGCAGGATAGAACTAGGACATGATGTCCTTTTACCATTGGATAACATCAATGTGATAAGAAGGTAATGTGCTACCTTCAAAAAGCTGCTCAATATTACTGCTGGCAGAAGTACTTGCACTCCACTGGCACATGCATATCCCACTGTGGAACGTTTTTAGGTTCAGACACTCAAGGAGACTTTTTTTTACCCTGAGATATGCCTGATTGATAGTAAGGTGAAAATGCAAACTATTAAAGATTGCGTGTAGAAGAGGTGTAAAAGAATGCTAAAACAGATAATGAATTTATATTGCAGGCTTTTTTTCCCCCACCTGTTGCATTGACATCTGTATGAATTTGCGTGCATGAACTTCTTGTCCTTGACCCATAGAGATGGTCCTACATTCTACAACATATTTGACAATATATGATTAACTTGCATTCTTCAGAAAAAGTAAGAATTCAAATTCAGTCCAAAAAAAAGTGTTATAAGTACAGCACAATTAAGTACATTTTTATACAAAAATTATACTTATGAAAGTATAATCTCTCCACCATAATATGCTACTATGTATAAATATTCTAAACATTGACACTTTGTTAAATAACATTAAAATATACATCCACAATATTTACACTATTTGTAGAAGTGAAAGACTGTGACTACTTTTATTATTGTCAATGGGAATTTGTGCTAAATTTTAATGAACCCACAGTATTTGAAATATGAACCCAGATTTTTCTTTAAGTCTAGGTAATAAAGGCAGGTAAATGAGCACAATGCATAATTGTAAAATTGCATTTGCAAACATATTAATGTGATTAATATAATGAATATAAGTATCTACATCCAACTAAGTTTGTATGCACAATTTTTCAAAATTTCTATATAATGGAAAATAAAGTCCAGAATATACAAATGTAGATCTTGTGGGTATTTTTTGTTACAAAATATCTTGTAAGTAGATTTTTACATTACCTGTAGTTAATAGTTAAAAAAGAAAACAGTACTGTCACCATGCCAGAATTTAAAAAAAAAATAAAATTGTCTTATAGTTAGGAATTAAAAAAATAACATCATTGAACAGGATGATAACGATTTCTAAAAAAAACCAAACCCACGCTGAAAACATTATTGTCCAACTGCATACAGAATGATCTTCAGCATACCATCTTTTATTTAAAATATTATTTTATCTCTAAGATGATCATTCAGGAAAAATCAATAGTGCAATAGAATTTAAGAAATACTTTTCAGAAAAAAAAAATCTGAAATTACTTACATTACCCTGTTGTATCTAAACACATGCCAATAATTACTTCATACCTAATTTAAGCTTCCTAGCCAAGGAATCAATCTGAATAGTTGGGTCAGATCCCATAGACAAGAAACAGATGAGAGGTGTTCGTGTGTCACTTTCCTCCCAAGTTTTTTCTAAATTCAAAATGACTGGTTCTGTATACTTCTCATCCAAGGAATTTGCAATATATTTCCTGGCTTGGGAAAGCGTTCGGTCCGGACACCAAGACCTAGCAATAAAAATATATACCAAGATACAAATTTAATGCCTCTTCCTGTTGCAAAGACCAGACTTAAATTAGAAATTCTGTTTTTATCTAATAGAGATTTTTGCTTCATAATATGCATACATATATTTATATACACACATTCATCTATATGTTTGTAGGTTTGTCTTTACAGATATAATAATAGACAGTGCCAGTAGTCTTTATGACTGTGCAATACTTTTCAGTTGCTTACAATTTTGCCTTAAGTAAACTTTTTGCAGTGAAATTTTCTGTTCTGGGTACCTTTATCAGGTTGGGACATTCTTCATTGTAAACAGAGCTTTTGTATCTGAGGACTCAAGTAGGGAAATGGAAGATTGTTTATGCTATTTAGTAAAATTCTGCTGATATTTCATTGGGTCTGTTTGTACAGACGCAAGTCTTTGGCACTGGATTGTATTTCTGTTGTGGTTGAGTTTTTATTTTTCCCATGGGGAAAAAAAAAACCCAAACAACTACTTTTGGATAAAACATAAGATGTTGTAAAGCTTCACTTATTCTTATTATTTAAAGGCTTAGGACTTAGATGCTCTCCCTCCCACTTCAGAGTGTATAGCACAGAACAATATAGTACTCCTTCCATCAGATTCTGGCATATTTTTACTGCATGGGTTGAATCTGCTCCAAAGACAAATAATTGTCTAGTAATTAATGTTGTAGTGTTTTTTGTAGTCTCTCTGGTTTATTTGTTGCACCACTTGGAAAGTATACAATGAACTTAGGAAGATATGATCTCATGCATAAGGCAGCTGAATTCTGCTTTGGGGAACTCCATTCTATCCCAAGTCCTACTGCAGAGATCTTAGCTGATGCAATAAAATAATTTATACCATGCTTTTCACATGGGGCTTTTGAATACCTGTTTTGCACTTTCACAAATATCTCTTTTTTTTTTTTTATTTACTTCTTTAGAGTTATTAAAAATAGTTCATTTTGAAAGAAATGAAAAAAAATTGAAAAATATATGAATTATTCTACTTTTTCAGTGGCTTTTTGGAGAAGGCTGCAATGTGGTCCCCAGTTTCCATTTGTCATGACATAAAAGCAAAACTATAAAAAATATTTTCTAGAAATAACTTTTTTAGACTCTTCAGAGGACAGCTCCGAAGTAGTGAATTGAATAATATTTCATGTCACCCAGAAATTAATAAAAATGATGCTGTTATGATAATAGCATACTGATAGATTGAGACATGTGATGCAGCCATGTATGCATTTTCCAGTTTTCTGGAGATGCTCACCTGATGAGTAAAAGCCTGCGAAAGGTATCAAGTGAATCATATCCATCAGGTATAATTTCTTCCTCCGGAGCATCTGTATCAAACCAACTTTTCCATCCCTTTTCATTACAGGCTATCTAAATTTATTACATTAACGCACATAAAAATATATTTTCAGATGTAGCATAATTCCCTTGTAAATATATATCTTAATGAGAGTCTATTATTATATTAGGATATATTACATTTAACATTACAAGTCTATAGCATTTAAGACATACGCCATGTGAGTTGTTATTAAGCTGTTACGAACAGAAATTTTAGTACCAAGATGCAGGCTCTTAAGCTAATCAGCTACCCATGGATTCCCCTCCCAAACAAATGCAGCTGCTTAGGAAAAATCAACAATTAGCAGAATGATTCTATAGTACAAGAGAAACATACTGTGATTAATTTATTCCTTCTGATCACAAAGTACGAAGAGGGACAGAAAAATCTGTCCCAGTACAGTCCAGCCAGCCAAAGAATCACAAATTAAAAATAACAGACTCTAGTAAGCTTTTAACTTGAGAAAGAATAAATCTCACTGCAAATACCATCATTATTTAGGCACCTCTTAAAACCCATGACCTAATAGGACAAGAGATACTGTGGATAGAACATAGTGAAAATTGCTATGTAGTTGAGTCTTTAATGCAGTGACTGAGTCAGCTATCACAATATTCTCAGATCACTGGAAAGAGAACAAGGAACACAGTGATACCATCTGTTCTGAAATGCAGTTCTGTATGCCTATTATAAACCAAGCTGCTCTGTCAACTTGATGACTTGGTTTCAAATAGAAGTAGTTTCAGAATAACCTACTCCAAGAATGGACCAGGAGAAGAGTGAGAAACAAACATACAGGGACCTCTTCCAACCACATATTTCCTATAGTGAAACTCAGAGAGATTCATAAACACCATATGTCCTTTTCTGAACTATAATCCAAGTCTGAGAAAAAAACCACAAACAACACACTTTATAAGCAAATAGGTCAATTCTCCACTAACTGACATCAACTTGAGCACATACTAGAAAAGTATGGAGAGCAGGTACCTTCTCAAAGCTAGGCCACAGCCAGAGATAGGTTACTGAGCTAAAGGTACTTTAGATGAATCAGTAAAATCATTAAGCTTTCATTATATATTTCTTTTTACCATCTCTCATCACTCAACCATAGCTGGAAGTAGTAACAGTGTGAAAAGGAACAGGGTCATCTAAATGTTCAAAGAGCAATATGTTTTCATTACATTAAGTTAGGCATCTGGGACTGGAGGACTTAATTTTTAGAGAAGAAAAAAATAGTAACTGGTAAGAAAAAAAAAAATATCCCAGGCAACCTCTTGAGAACTGGGCATACCATTTTCAAGTTAATATGATGAGCCAAATAGAACAGCACATCTAATGGATGCAAATAAATATTAAAAAGATGTTATTTCCATATTTGCATTTTTTATTAATACCCTACCCCTCCCAGACTCACTATCTATTACTAAAATCACCTAATTGTCACTTTTCAACTTCTAAATATATGCCAATTTTAAGTTAGTGCTAAAAGATGAGTTAAAAAAGAAGCCTTTTGGGGTAACATGGTCACGTAAGTACTTTGGAGCCTAAAATTTTGTTTGCCCCAATTCTAGAAAAGTCCTATAACAGATCCATTACCATCTACAAATTAAAAAGAAAATACATAATTCATAACCCCATGGCTAAATTTAAACAATGTTAGCAACTGCATAGTGGCATGCATTTTGGGTTCTGGCGCCCTAACAACCCAGAGTGAAGGCCTAACTAGAATTCCTTCCACTTTATCCTAACTTAGTATCCTGTTTTGATACCTCCAGAAACCAAAACCTAGAGGAAATGGGCTGGTATGTATCCAGATCCTGCCTTGAAACAGAGTTGGGAACCAGCCAGGACCACTTCCAGGTACACCATTTAGATAAAATCTCGGCTACCCTTCAGGGAACTAAATGCCATCACAAAATGGACTTGGCTGACCAACATAACAGTAAGAACTTTGTGTCCTGGCTATCAGCCTGATTAACAAGGAGTGCTTAGGAGGTACAGAAAGATAAATACTTAAAGAATGTTTTAACTATGCTAAAAAAAGAAAAATTTACCAAAGTAAAGAAAATAATTGATAAACATGTCATGAGCTTATGTGCATATAAGTTCATGTATATCTTAATAAAATGAAAAGTATTTTTATAGCTAGCTCATGATATCTGAATAACACGTTAACCTTGGAATGGAAATGAATACTTAAAAACAAGCAGCAAACAATTTACTTGTAAAAAAAACTAAAAAAAAATCTATCAGACTCAAGACATAAAACATTGTAACTTAAAACCTGAGACTCATAGATTAACTTTCTGAGCCTTTTTGATACCTCTACTTTTTAATTCTTTCTTATTTCTGTCTCTCTCTCACCAACTTTTTAACTAGTTCTTTGCTCCTGTTCTCTTCTCTTTCTACCTCAATGAGTATAATACAAAATACAATAAAGCAGATGGGAAAAAAAAAAGTAGAGGAAATAAATATACCCCTATTTCTGCTACCTTAACTGTTCATTTCTATGCCTTTATTCTGTATTCTCTCTGGCTTTGTTCTTAACTACACCTCTTGTGCATACTAAATGTAAAATATGGGAGCACAATTATGATTGTAAAACTGGTTGTTAACATTAAAAAGATAATTAGTAGATATCACCTGATTCAAAATTTCTGCAAACTGTGGAAGTTTGCTCAATTCCACTAGGTTTAGCCATGTCATGTCAAGAATCCAGTGGAAGGGTTTGGGTGGGCAAGCCTGTAGATCCAATGCTGCACCTCCTGTATATAAAAACATTCCGATGAAATATACATGACATTCCAGGGGTAAAGATATATTTGACATTTCTTTTTAAAGTATGTTTTCCAGCCCATGTAATTTTCACTGGAGTACTAATTGCGCTCTTGTGTACTTAGCATTTATTTCAAAAGATCATAGGATAATTCAGTCTGGAAGGGAACTCAGAAGGTCTCTAGTCCAACCTGTTCAAAGCAGGGTCAGCGATGAGATAAAATTAAGTCTTTATTCTGTCTGGTCTTGAAAACCTCCAAGGACAGAGACTGTACAATCTTTCTAGACAGTATGTTCTAATGTTTGTCTGTCCTCATAACTAAAAAAATTGCCCTTACACCCACTCTGAACCTCCCCCCGCCCCCAGTTTATTTCTGTTGCCTCATCTTCCTACTGTGCACCACTGTGAAGAGCCAGGGTCTATCTTCTTAATGGCCTTCTCATAGGTGTTGGAAGGCTACGGTTAGGTCTTCCCTAAGCCTTCCGTTCAACAAGCTGAACAAGCCCAGTTCTCTCAGCCTCTCATCTTAGATCATGTGCTCCATATAGTTTGTTGTTACAAGTTTATACAATGATACTGACTATATTTGAAGTATGGGAAAATTTTTAATAATCTTTTTTCCTTTTCATCTGTGCTGATAATACAGTAAAGATAATTTTGTATTTATCTGAAAGATAAAAATATTCCTCTGAAGACCTTCCCTTAGGCAGTCTATATTTTATGCCACTATTTCTAAAAAGAAAAGAAATTGAAAAGAAAGTCTTATTTTCTCAACCACAAACTTCTACCTCTTCTCTAATGAAAAGCAAATTTGTAATATCTAAAGAATGTTACACGTGTTAGCAAAGTAATCTCTTGGGATCACTGGGGAAAAAAACCCAAACAAACAAAACACCAACCCAAACACAACAAGAAAAAAACTCTGGACTGGTGGAATCAATCAACCCTAGACCAGCCTAACAAGCACAAATCATTTTAAATAGCATGTATAAGCCCAGACAGCCACTAGATAATACACGTGTTTCACATCCTCTGACATGCAATTGAAAAGGAAATACAAAGGAACACCTCTGGGATAAGACTGCAATCCTATTTTAAACAGATTAACTTTTTATCATAATTTTCTTCTTGTTGTAGCTGCCTCTTCCTCAGTCCTCCAAAAATTAATTAATGTCACTTCTTTGGGAAACTAGAGGGTGTTGTTCCAGCAGTCTCCAGAACTAAGATCATTTATTCACTTAGGTCACCAGTATAACAAATTTCACCCACCTGTTACAAACAAACTAAAAAATTACCTCAGAATAATAACTATTATTTTTAAGCACTTAAATGTATGTGAGCATGTATGTGTGTGTATACATAGTCTATATATATGAGCTGTAATTATTTCAATACTTCCAAATTATATCTACATGCTTATCAAAAATGACATGCATAAGTATGTATGTAGATCCTTTTCAATTTTAATATTTCATTATTAATACTTTTACAAACTGTGTCTAATTATTCCATAGATTATCAAGAGGTTTTAACACAGAGACCTTTTTTTGTATTCTGTACCCATCTCATCCTCAAATTCTCCATGAATGGAACGTAGAGAGAATTAATCATAAAAGCAAGAAGGAAAACAACAGAAGACAAACTTATCATCAGACTGAAAAGGAGATTAGAATATTAATTTCTTAAATAAAGCACTTTTTTTATTTAAGAAATTATTGGGAAGACATTGTGTATAGTATTTTTGATGCAGCTGAAGAACGAAGACTTACTTTAAAGTTCTGACATGTTATAGGAAAGAGTTTATGGTGCTGCAAATGCTATAATGCAACAAATTTTTTCTGATTTTCTGGAAGTCTGTTCTGCTTACATTATAGACTTTAAAAGGAAAGATTTGATTCTTTGAGATGTTTTCCTGCAGGCTTCCAGGATGCAAGAATTTTATTTATATTATCAGTGATGATTTTCAGGAAACAGCAGCTCTGCTTCTTTTAAAAGAATAAACACATGATTCAGAAAGACTAAATATTTTCCTAGGTACCTGAATATCCTTAAGTAGAAACACAAGAATCACCTTGCTGAATCTGGATGTTAGTATGCCAATAGGAACACTTAACATCAAAAGAAAATAAAAGTTTCAATGAAATGAGTGGGCAGTAAACAGATCTTAGGGAAGTTTTTGCTTTTGGGGAAATATTTAAACCTTATTTTTTTGAGGCAGGCTTATTCAATGAAGAATGAGAATTACAATAGTGTAAACAATGTGTTTCTCATTGCAATACTTTATATTCTTGCTATTAATATATATACCTAATCTTTTGATAAATCCTGCTAAGTTCTTATGGTTAGTCATTTGTTATGTTAATGATTTAAATATACAATGCCTGAAAAAGGCTTTCATTTTATTAGTTTTCATTTTGCCACTCATAGGCATATGTGAAAAGTTCCAGCATCTTGAAAAAAATGTGGAAAGTTTTCCTCCATGTATGGATACCATCACATATAAGCAAGAAACAGAATTAGATATAGAATCAAAGAATCATAGGATGGTTTGAGTTGGAAGCAACCTCAAAAGATCATCTAGTTCCTACCCCCCTGCCATGGGCAGGGATACCCTCCACCAGACCAGGTTGCTCAAAGCCCCATCCGGCCTGGTCTTGAACACTTCCAGGGAGGGGGCATCCACAGCTTTCTGGGCAACCTGTTCCAGTGTCAGAATCACCTCCCTCGACCTGTTGGTCACGCTTCTTTTGATGCAGCCCAGGATACGGTTGGATATGATTAACATATGACTTGAATATTTTCATGAACTACCCAAAGGCCAGTTAAAGGGCAAACTCTTGTTCAAGAATGTGAAGTTCCTATGTACCAATCCAAATTATTTCTGTCATGCAAAAATGTAAAGCTACTTCATCTGCTTTTATTACGAAGTTTTCCTACTGTTGCGCTTTTTCTCCTTCCCTTTACCTCAGGGATGACAAGCTTCAGTAACCTCACAGAAAGAAAGGGCTGCTTCATGAAATCTGAGGTGTAAATACTAATTTTCCTGCATTTCCTGTAACTACTTGTTTAAGCTTCCTTCAAGCACTCTCTTATGTCTTTGGCATTAGCATATACAGTTAGAAATAACTGCCTGGGATCCATGTATGGATCCCAGAACTTCCTCTTAGTTTCTGCAAACTGAAATAATGGAAATCAAAAAGAGGATAACAAAAAGTGTTTACACAAATCTATAATCTGTTATTAGCATTATTATTACAAAATTATACCCTGTTCCAGAATCACATCTTTTGCAAGTTTAATACAATAGGACAACAGGAATATATTTGCAAATTATTGAATTCTGTGCAAGAATCACAGTCACTTTAGCCAAAAAGACTTCTTAATTTTAAGACATAATCATTAATTGCCCACAAAATAGGATACTTGGCAATATTTCTGGCTTTTATTTAAGTCAAAAAAGCCAAAGATGTTTTGCAATTCCTCTGTAATATATTCTCTAATATTTATGGAGCTTCTTAGTAAAATATATTTTCTTCTAGAGAAGATCATATTCTTCACTTGTGCCAGTCCCCCACTATAATTTGGGGACCTGCTTTCTCTGTTTTGCTGACTTAAGGTTACCTTCAAGCTATAGCATTAAAATATTCAGGAAAGGCCTAGTATTTGGCTTTAACGGAATACAGTAAATAGAATGAAATTCAATTTATGTACTTTAGCAGAAGGAAAGATTTAGTGTTGATAATGTCTTGAGACTAGCTGAATAATGAGTTCTAGATACTTTTTTCATTTCAAATAGTAACGCTTATTTCAATGAGACATCCTGTGATAATATGGATGATGATAAGCCATGAAAGCTCTCCTGGAAAAGAAATGGAAAGAATAGGAAGAGAGATTTATTTTTCAAATAAATCCTTTCTTCAGCTGTCTGATGAGGTTTGGTAACATGGCGTTCATTTTGCACCAAGAACTGCTCATCCAAGGAGGAAAATTGAACAACTGTTTCATTGCAGAAGATACCTAAGAGTCCAGGACAATTTGGCTAGGCATCTGCCCGCTTCCCAGTCTGATTTAATATCATGTGAATAATTACAGAAAATCTATTGCTCCTTCAGTGTCATTTTGTACACCCGAAGAATTTCTCACTATTAAATCAACTGCGGTACAGTTAGGCAGGAAACTGCAATTATATGTACTAGACAAAAATTGCTAAAAGTACTCCTGTATTTTATTACAGATTCTCATCAGTTAAAAAGGGGTAAGTGACTACTTTCTGCTTCAGATGCCCAAGGTGTATAAGTATATTTTCCTCTGGCAAAACAAGAATCCATGAGCTGAGAAGCCAAGAAATATGGTTCCTTGTCTAATGCTTTACTAAAGCAAATAGTTCCTTTTGAAAGCATTTCCAAGCATGCCCTGCCTGACATCAGTGGTAAATTGGTAGCTGGATACCATTGTCAAAGGATAAAATCATTATAACAAACTGGAAAGCAAAACAAAATGTGATTTTAATCTTGTTTCCTATCTGGTTTATTCATTAAAGGTAGATCATGACCTTTAAATCTAGGTTCACTACTTTGACATAGACCTTTGCAAGATTCATTTGAACACTGTAGAATTCAAACAGGGTTAATGTGGACTTCTGCATAAGCAATCCTGATCACTTTTTTCAGCAGAGGCTCAAATTCACAGAGTACAGAGGAGGCAGACCTGGCCAATTGGGCCACAGAAACATGTTATGTTCTCTAAAAGTCAGTGTTAGCTGTTTGGCAAAAGTCAGAGAAAGCTCAAGCTGAAACTGATAAAAGACTGTAGCACCTCCTGCACCTTATGCAGAGTTGTTCTGGCAACTTAGAAGATAGATTTATTCGGCTCCATCAAAGCAGAGAAGCAAAGGAGCAAGAAGTCACCTAATTTATAAAAATAAGGATACAAATATAATACAAAAATATACAATTATGAAACCAATTGATGGAGAGAAGCTGAACCATCATCTTGATCTCAGGATAGAACACAGCCTGGGTAAATGGTGGAGGTAGAACTGTGATGGGAAACTCACCTAACTTCACTGGACCACAGCAGGGATAAGGACAGAGGCAGCTCCACAGAACTGCATGGTAGAAACCATGCAGCCAAAAAACATACTTTGTAATGGTATAAAAGTTTAAAAAGTTGAAATTAGCTCTACATATAGCACAATTTTTTAAACTTACCTCTAATGAGTGCATGGAACTCTCTGTTTTTCACGTGTCCTCTCTCAAGATCAATTTTTAATGTCAGCAGGAGGATAAAGAGGAATTTGTGGTTTTCATACAAGCCTCTAATAGAATATGAGTAAGTTTCAAAGGTAAGATACTCAATAATATTTGAAATTCTTTTCTGAGGTAAAGGAGACTTCTTGGATCTGAATCATGAAAACAAAGCACAAAGAAAGCATGTTAATAACAGCAAATACACTGGAAAGACAAACATCTGAATAGTAGAAAAATCTGTGTCTTCCTACTTGGTCATGGATTGATCAAATAACTTCAAGAACTGAGCCAGTGAAGTTTGATACATATTATTGACTATGCTCATTTCTGTAATAAGAAAATAAAGAATGCTTCCACGTGTAGCAGCAGGTCGATATTCCTCCTGAGCAGTGTTAATCTTCACTTCAGTTTGTGCTGCCACAGACAACTTTTCAGCTACTTCAGCAGCTGTTTGCTTTGTTGTTTGCAGAACACCAATCAAGGATTCATCATCTACTAGTGAACCTAAAAAGTTAAATATTGGATGTTTAGGACATTTTTATAATTATTTTTTCAATTCATACATGTAAAAATTGAAAGGCCAAACTACAGGAATTAGTTATAACAAATGGAAATGATTCACTGAATTGCAGAAAGCTTTGAAAATTCTTTCAACACCATTTATGGTAGACCATTAGACTTTGCATTTTCAGTGAGTTAAGGATTTGCCCATGATCAGATACCTTATCTCATTTGAGGGGCAGAAAGCTCTCAAGAAATTGGTTTGTTTCACAAAATTCGTTTAGGTGTTAAAAATACTTAGTGTCTAGGGTTGTATATAGTGGCACGCTATAGTACCAACTCCCTCACACACCGGTAAATGATCAGACTTCAAATGTCTACCATGAGATGTCCTCTTATTGTATCTTGGATGGATAAATCAATTTCTGTATGGAAATGTTTGAATGTGAATCAGCTTAATCTGCCTTATCTGCTTAATCCTGGTCTTCTACACTTTGATACAGAACCTCTGGTTGCACTTAGTTTGTACAGAAGATTGTCTTCCAGTTCTTTCATCTTTCTCTTATTAAAAGTTACATCTTCCATGAGTTTAATTTGTTCTGCTTCTAGTTCCTATTAAAAAAAACCCCAAAACCCAAGAAAATGTCATGACACTTTATGGACTGTAACTATAAGTCGTACTTAAAATTTAGTTGCTGATTTTTCAAGTTCATGAAATGTGCATTTTCCTTGTTCAGGTACCTAAAATGTGTTTTTATAACATCTTTTTTTTTTTTTTTTTTTAGCAGTATTTATTCAGTATCTTATGAAGTATCTTATCAATGCCAAATGCTTCCGCTTAATTGTTTGCATCATACTGACAGCCATACACAGAAGATCCTCTAGGTGTATTTTTATTATTTAGAAATTTCTATACTGAATATAATTTTAGAAAATGGCTGATGTCTCTTTTCCATTTGAACGTTTTTCCCTACAATACTAAAAACAGCTAAATAAATAATAATAAAACATCGCTATGGTTTGTGTGTACTGTTAGTTTACCTGTTTTTCAGTAAGAATTACTCTTCTCAGTAACTGATTCTCAAGTCCTTTCATTGTAACAGTGAAATCAATAATTGATGTTTTTGCATTAATTTCAGGTGTGAAAGCAGGATTGGGTAGCTTCGTAGTAATGTACAGTCTAAAAGAACTCATAACATCTACTTCCTTATCACCAACTTTCACCTGTGGAGTAAGTTAGAATAGTATTAAGCAGAGGAAAATTATCTTTGTTTGACTCAATAGTATTGACCAGAAAAAAAATTACAGTATTTGAGAAACCAAAGAGAGGAAGTTTATTTCACAATTCAAATTTGTCATGAAAATAACAATTGATGATGAAAGGTAGTAGTTAGGGTACATTATAAAAGTAGCATTGCCCTCCAGGTAAATATAGGGGTTTCTTCCACTGCAGATTCTAATTATTGGCTTCATAACCATTTGGTTTATGTTTTGTGCTTCTAATCACATCTCACATGAAAATGGTAGAAACTACTGACCTTTGGAGAATTCATTGTTCTCTTATGTTCAGGGGAAAAAAAAAAATTGATCTAACAATGGAACATAAATTATTGGAAATTAATTATATATATTTTTAAAGACTAAGTGGATCTTAACCTTTCTAAAAGAATTATAAATTTATTCCATTTTCCACAGAAATTTTTACAGAAGTTAAGATATTCCATATCTGCAGTCTAACTTGAAAGCTGCATGTGCACAAGGAAATCTGATCACTGTGTATGACCCTCCAAGGCCACTTCAGATACCTTGCTCATGAAGGAGTAGAACCAAAGCACTTCCTTAAGCATATTGTTTGCTCTGACGTTCAAAGTAAAACTACTCCACAAAAATAGCAATAATTTTCTTTTCATTATCACTGAAAATCTGGTCTACCATCTCACTCCTGTCCCAACCAGGTAATTAAGATTATCCGAGAAAAATACATATGGAAATATAAAGCATGTGCAATCCTTTTAATTCAGGATGTTTGAAGTGAGGTTGTTTTTGAAATTTGGGAGTGATTTCTTTATGTAATGAAGGTCAGAAAGACTCATGATTTTTCAAGGTTGAGAATATACTTGATATTATTAATAAAACTTTGTGCTTTTTGGCTTGTTCCATCAGAAAACAGTTTTCCAGATTAAAGATTCTGCAGTTGCTACAATCAGCACTCCACACTTGCAAGAAAGAAATCTTTTCATTCTGTTAAAGGGTGTAAAATGAAATTGCTTGAAAATCAATAGAAAGTACTGTAAGCATTCAATAGGACAAACACAACTGTTTCCAGTTCGAAATCTTCAGTAGTAACTTCAGTAAACTCAAATTTTAGACTCATGACCTTACTGCTCAGCTGAGGCTCTGTCTCCTATATATTATTAGTACAGTTTGATTCTTCACACTACCCTACTGAATAAAAAGTTTACATAATTCAGTGGAGGTTTAGAATAAAAGGGTAAAATATCATTCTAGCTACTTATTCCAGGTCTTTTGTTTGATTACTAACCTTAAAAGATGTTCCAGATTTCATGAAATTCTTTTCTAATATATTATCAAGGACTGGATCCAACTCTTCACCTATATCTTCAATCACAAGTGATCGTCCCAGTGAAAGACTGTCTTCTAGGTGTGTACGGAAATACTTGTCATTCAAAGTTGTTACCTCAAAAAGTAAATTATAAATTGATATAAGGACAAAAAGTTTTCTTTAAAGTCTTACAGGAAAATCACAGATCTAACTATGACATTTTTTCATTGTTTTTGTTAGTTGTATTTTAAAGAAAAATAAATGTTGACCATGCAGTAATTTATGCAGAAATACTTGTGTATACAATGAAAAGTATCATAAAAAGGTGAATTAAAAGATTAGCTGCAATGGAATTCACAGAACTTCATTATGAGAGCAATAATGTACCAAGTAAAACTTGTACAGCTTATTGGAAATTGAAGATGTTAGATTTTTGAAATCAGAGATGCCTAAGTTTTAATTTTCTATTCTACATCCTGAGGACTAGATTTTCTAATTTTAGCTTTCAAGTGTTGAGAAATTCTTTCTGGAAACCTGAACTCACTCTAATGAATGAATTGCTGTTACAATATTATGAACTCAGATATTTGAAATATCATTAAATGGGATTCATAATATATGAAATCATTAAAAGACATGAATAAATAAATAAAACACTACTTTTGTATTGCTTTCTAGATTTGTATTTTCAGAAAGTTCTCATATTATTTTCAAGATTTTCTCTACAAGTGTAAAATAGGGCCATTCTACTGGAAAACAGCTTTGCAGAAAAGGACCTTGGGGTCCTGCTAGCCAAGAAGTTGAGCATGAGCCAGCAATCTGCCTTTGCAGCAAAGGCCAACAGCGTTCTGGGCTGCATTAGGAAAAACATTATCAGCAGGTTGAGGAAGGTGATCCTTCCCTTCTGCTCAGTACTTGAGACATATCTGGAGGATGGTTGAACACTAAAACAGGTTGCCCAGAGAGGTGGTGAAGTCTCCATCCTTGGAGGTATTCAAAATCCAACTGGACTGTCCAGTCCTAGGCAATCTGCTTTAGTAGATCCTGCTCTGAACAGGGAGGCTGGACTAGATGATCTTCAGAGATCCCTTCCAATCTCAACTTTTCTGTGGTTCTGACAGTTTCTTTTATTAACAATAAAATCATAAGCAAGAACTTCACATTCACTTTAATCCAAGACTTAAAATCTTCAAAATCTAGAGATCCTAACCCCCTCTCAAATTTACTAAGATTCAGGAGGATATGTGAGATTTTGCAATATTCAGGTTAAGGGGTTTAAAATGCAGGTTCCTTTTCCCATGCTACTTCATTTGTGAAAAATTCATTTGTGATGCAAACTACAGGTGACACATGAACGTCTTTGTATTATATTTCATGAGCTGACATTTAACTCTATTGGCTTAAAGCTATAAAAGAACTATTAAAATCGCAGTAACACTAGCATAGACAGATTTGTCCTGAGTTTGATTTCAACTGGTTGTCCTCAGTTTACTTTTATAGCAGCAACTTCATGTGTGAATTCCATCTTGGGTTCTAAATTCTGGACTGCATCAGTTTAAGTACTTTGCCTACATCTGCAAAGCTGTAGGTTACTCTGCCTTTGCATGTAATCTTACTAATAGTAGCCCAATTTACTGTCATTTAATAATGTCATACTATACTCTTTTGCTATACTTTTCACCACTTTGCCCTCTGTATAGGGAACATAGTCACCAATTTTGAACACAAGGCTACCTCTTTCTCTTTCATACTTCTTGCTAGGTTTCACACCAATATTTACTTACTATACAATCTTTTCCAAGTCCTTGAATGGGATTTACAGCACTTGTCAAGTTCCCTGCTGATGCATCTACATTGTCAGTATCCATACGAGTTAAAGTTATCTCAGATACGTATGTATGAGAGGTATACTGACTCAAATGCAGACACACCCTAAAGCAATAATGTTTGAAGGAATATAATACCGCACATTATTCCTTTAAAACACTGTTCACCTGTAATTCATTATCCTGTTGTTTCTTTTTAATCCATGATTTTCCTTGAGTTTGTGGGTCTACCAAAAGAGGGTATCTAGTTGCTTTAGTGACAATGATACCATTCTGAATTGAGAAATCATCTCCAGGCAGTCCTTGAAGATTCCACTCACTAATCTGAAGAGGGGAAAGAAAAAAAAAAAAAAAAAGAAAAAAAAAAAAGGGTTGGAATAAAATCTCACTGAAATTATCCTGCAATTATGAGTGTTCTAAGAAATAATGGGGACATCAACCCTAAGGGTATGTATATTTGAACCTGTTGAAAAGTGATTAATGCAGATGGAAAAATATTTCCAGAATTTTATTTTTATGGATTTTTTTTTACTATATAGAATGATTTAAAAAATATATTTTAAATGTGTAAATCAAAAGGCAACTTGACAGCCAAATTAAACATTGGGATCAATTAAGAGAAAAGTAGGCTAAGAGAGCTTTTGGGGTTTAATATCTACTGAAGGAAACTTGAAGATTCTGGCAGTCCTCTGGTTTCTCACATATTCACATCGAATGAAAACATTTTATACATTCTTTTTCAAATGTTCAAAATTTATTTTTGAAACTAGACCCAGATAATATTGACAGAGCTAAAAACTAACAACCAAACCCACTGTTTTAGTAGATACGTGATCTATAGCTGTGGTGATGGGTTATCAAAATATATACTTGAAAGTACACCATCTTGCTGGCAATTGTCTAATTGTATAATATGTCACTTGTTTATAATATATAACTTGTTTATCTATCTAAACATTGCTCAGTACTCAGATGTTTAGTGGAAATTACCAAGAACATTTGGCAACCACAGAACTACACTGCACAGCAATATCAGGGACTGGAGTTCTGTTCTAAGCAAGCGTAATGCTGGCTAACATTCAAAGAATATGTTAATTGAAATTGAAATGAAACACACAAAGCACCAAGAACTTACTGTTGGTGGATCTACCAACATAGAAATCAGGTTCAAGTTTTCAGAAAAGGGGATTTTATGGGCTCTTATCTCTGCTTCCCATAAATCTTTAAGCAAAAGCTTCCTGAAGTTTTGGTTAAAAGGTCCACAGTATGAAAGAAAACCTGTGCAAAGCAGTACATCTCCCACAAGTCTAGAAAAGGAACAAAAACATAATTAAAAGGGGGTGTACAGTTTCAATTTCTTATGTTTCAAAAGCTGGTTGTCTAAATCAATAGATTTCTGTTCTGAGGAGAATTTAAGGAGAGAACTGTAACTCTTTGAGAAAAACAAATAGTTTCTTTGTGTTTCCAAAATATTTTTGTGGCAAAACTTGAGTAGTATCATATGAAAACATTATCTTCACTTCTAGAAAGTAATAAAGCCCTGATGACAACTACTCCTCCTTTAATAACTGAAGTAAGAAATTAGTTTATTTCTTAAAAATATGTCTGTAGTATAATATTTAGCAAAAGATGCAAACTTAATTCTCTTGGAATGAGCAAACCTCACCAGAAATGCCTAATTTCCCCATAGGAAATTTATGGAAACAGAAACATTCCACAGAAGTTGAGCCTTAAACTTTCAGACTCTTTACATTTAGCAACCATTTTGACAAATTTCCTGTTTTCTAGACAGCTAGAATCTCTGGCTCCTAGGCTGCTGAACATTTTGTCATTTGGACAGCAACACAACGGGGACTCCCAGGTTACCCAAGCTTCTCAGAATAAGTCCAACTGTCCACATGTGTTTCAACACACAGACTGTAGGACAAGGGTTACTGTCTGGTCTCTAGGCCTCCTCCTTTTATTCAAATATGCCATAACAAATATCAAAAGGGATGCTTCTTTTTCTATCCAGTATTAGGCCAGGAATCTTTCCATTTTGCTTCTCATTGTCAGCCTTACATCATATCTGTCTCCTGTGTATTGGAACAAGATGTAGTGGTAGGGGGTCAGGAGAGGCAGCTGTAATACAGGCACATAACTGCACTAGAAATAATCACTTTGGAAATAAATTCCAAAATGGGAAGTATTGTTTGACCTGAAATACAAGCACTCAGGTATTATGGCAGAAGAATTCATATTTCAGCATAGTTTACTTAATCGTGTAACTATATTAAGATTTTCAGGAGCAAAATGAAGTACAACTATTAAAGCTACTAAATTGCATACTAGCTCTTCAGTTTTTATATGTATTTTGTGGTTTTGGTTTTTTTTCTCTGATGAATTTGATACCTGTTAATCTGAGATTTAAATTCTTTACTTTGCTGAGTCCACCTAACTTTCTCACCACTCAGTCCATCTATAAGCGCAGAGGCTGCTTGCATCTTTCTTCTGCATGTTTCTGTATCATTCAGTAAGTCCTAAAATCAAAAAAATGTCCTATTTAATCTAATAATAGAATGCAAAACTATAAAGAGTTATTTTATATATTTTTTCATCATTTTATATTATGACTATTTTATTTCTCATTCTTGAGAACTTGAAGTACATATATTATCTAGTATGTTCCTATTCACAGAAAGAAGGCAATATGAGAGAACATAGATTAATATCTCTTATTTTTATACCTGAACCTCATCCATGTCATTTAAGGTAGCAGGCCCTAACTGCGTGTTTATATCGACTCCTGATACATAATGGTATTGTATGCAAGCATTTTTCATAATACTAAAATACTTTTAGCTCACCATTTTCTCCTTCATTGCTGCATCAAACTTTGCCTGCACTTTATCCAGTTCAGCTTGCTTTTCATCTAATGCCTCCTGAGCCTTTGCTAATTCTGCATTAGCTATTTTCAGGTGGCCTTCCTGTTTTGCCAAGTTAGTCTGCAAAGTGAAGAAATATTAAAACAATAATCATACAAGATTTGAATATACTTTAATGAATTATTTTAAGCCTGCTTAGTTGGTAATCATGAGACAATAATACATCAACATAACTTTTATATTAATATTTACATAAACATTAAAATATTTAATCTGAAAACTGTCACATATATTTTGCAGATATTATTTTTTGTTAAATAATAATGTAGATTAATTCCTACATTCAAGGTTCCTACTATATACTGTCAACTTTATTTCTTTTAAAAAAACTTACATTTAAAGAAGCTGGTTAAGAAAGTAAGGTTTCTGATCTATATATATTGATTACCCGAGAGGAATAATCACTCAGTATTCTTGCTTGATTACATGCTTTATTATCTCTTTTTTTATGTGTACATTCTGTAGCAATCAACAATCACAACAATAGGACGTTGGTCTTTTATCAGATAACAATATAGCTTTTACAGACTAGAAAACCATGGTCCTAAAACAGTGAATCTTCCCATTGCTCCTAAACTGATACTTATGCTGAACAGAGAAAATTCATTAATTTTTTTGAATCATCCACCTGCCTTACTATTGATTTTGTAAACAACACTTCTACCAGTGATAAAACATGCAGAAAAGATTTGGAACTGCCATTCAGATGCTTGCCCCTTTTACTTTTGTTTTTTTTTTTTTTAAACAAAACTAAAACACACACCCCCAAAAAAAGCCAACCAACCAAACAAACAAAAAAACCCAAACCAAACCAAAACTGTGATACATGTAGGGATTAAATACTTGTTTTAGACTCCAAAAAGCAACTATCACTGCAGTTGAGTTTCTATATGGTCTTTACCTCTGATAAAATTTTTCATTCAAATGTTCAAAAATGTCAAAAAGACCACCCACAGTAAAGTAAAAATGACTCTTAAAAATGTTTTACTCAGTTTGGTTCCCACTACTGCAACATAAATCCTTTATTGATGCGAGCGCTGAAACTCTTCAGAGTGCAATATTTGGGCAAGATATCAGTCCTCCACTCCAAGATATAGCGTGAAAGCAAAGAAGGTGTCCAAGTGGAGAACAGTGATGAGTGGCGTTCCTCAGGGGTCAGTACTGGGACCGGCACTGTTCAACATCGTTGTCGGCAACATGGACAGTGGGATCGAGTGCACCCTCAGCAAGTTTGCTGATGACACCAAGCTGTGTGGTGTGGTCGACACGCTGGAGGGAAGGGATGCCATCCAGAGGGACCTTGACAGGCTGGAGAGGTGGGCCTGTGTGAACCGCATGAAGTTCAACAAGGCCAAGTGCAAGGTCCTGCACGTGGGTCAGCACAATCCCAAGCACAACTCTAGGCTGGGAGAGGAATGGATTGAAAGCAGCCCTGAGGAGAAGGACTTGGGGGTATTGATTGATGAGAAGCTCAACATGAGCCGGCAGTGTGCGCTTGCAGCCCAGAAAGCCAACCGTGTCCTGGGCTGCTTCAAAAGAGATGTGACCAGCAGGTTGAGGGAGGTGATCCTGCCCCTCTACTCTGCTCTTGTGAGACCCCACCTGGAGTGCTGCATCCAGCTCTGGGGGCCCTAGTACAGGAGAGACATGGAGCTGTTGGAGCGAGTCCAGAGGAGGGCCACGAAGCTGATCAGAGGGATGGAGCACCTCTCCTATGAGGACAGGCTGAGAGAGTTGGGATTGTTCAGCCTGGAGAAAAGAAGGCTCTGGGGAGATCTAATTGCAGCTTTCCCGTACCTGAAGAGGCCTACAGGAAAGATGGGGAGGGAGTGTTTATCAGGGAGTGTAGTGACAGGACCAGGGGTAATGGGTTTAAGCTGAAGGAGGGTCGATTTAGATGAGATGTTAGAAAGAAATTCTTTACTGTGAGAGTGGTGAGGCACTGGAACAGGTTGCCCAGAGAGGTTGTTGATGCCCCATCCCTGGAAGTGTTTAAGACCAGGTTGGATGAGGCTTTGGGCAACGTGGTCTAGTGGAGGGTGTCCCTGCCCGCAGCAAGGGGGGGTTGGAACTAGATGACCTTTGAGGTCCCTTCCAACCCAAATCATTCTATGATTCTATGATATGAAGGTAAAATGGCTGCAAACCTCTATTTGCAGGACTCTAGAGAGTTTCTTTTTGAAAACAATTACAAAGTAATTACAATAAAAACAAAGACTGAAAACAGCTTTCACTGTACACCGTAAACCAGAGCATATAAATTTAATCTAGGCTAATTTTTTGTTCTGTGTTCTGTCTAGAATCAAGATAAAGACATGGGAGTTTTCTGCTCTTACCATACTTCACCACTAAAGTCTACAAGCAATTACCTCTTAATAAAGTTATCTAAATATATTTTTTAATCCTACTACTATTAAAGTAAATTAAATTAAATTACATGGAAAGCAAACACAAAGCAAGAGATTATGTATTACCTTAAGAGGTAAGACGTCTCTGTTAACACCATAAAATATTGCCATGGCTTGCGTCCAAGAGAGGAGTCCTGCCACATTACCACACACCTTTCTACCATGCTCCAGTGTATAGTCTTCCATGTTAAAGTAAGGCTGGAGTAATTCGACTGTCTCTTCATTGATTGAATCCTTAGGAAACTGCTGTAGACTCTGCAAGAATGGGCCACTCATAAGCTGCAAAAACAATATAGGATATTTATAAGCTATTTACGCATTTTACATTTAAAAGCTTGTTCACAGGTATCTTAAAAAATGTTCCTAAAATTCTTCTGTAAAAAGAGATAATTCATACATTTAATACTATAAATGTATTATTCAGTTGTAACTCGTCCCACATGCCTTCAATTTACTTTAAAGTTTTAAGCAGTTAAACTCCAGTAACTTGGCTTGAAAATTATTGATGTATTTTCCATCTTCCATATTCCTGTGTTGCCATTTAAAAAGCATTTAAGCAGCAGCCTTTCATAAAAAAAAATTAAAAAATGAACAAAGATAAAGCCTCAGAGACACATTTTTAACTTATCTAAAGAATGCCAAAAACCCCTGCTTTTGCATTTGTGAAATGTGATCTAAATTCTTCTGGAAAGGGAAATAATTTTAACTTTTTTCTAACAAATGTTTAACATGTTAAAGGTGACTTATGGAATAACTGCTTATCCCATTTCATTATGTCAGTGGAAAATAAGAAGTTTTGATGATTTCTTAATTCCTGGAAAAGCTTAAATAAAAAGCAAGAGATCTATTCATATCGAAAATTATGCAATTTTTCTTCATTTGCATGACAAAAAAATTGAGGCAATAATATTGGCAAATTAATATACTATTAGAGGTAGAACAGAATTTAGAGAATGGCATGAGAAGGCATAGAAATAAAAGAGTAACCTGAGAAAAGATCAAAGTCCAGAAGGAAGAGATGGCTGTCTGGCCAAGGAATTTGAGGATGGAATATTGAAATGCAGAATGGGAAAACCTACCATCTCTTAGTCAACCAAATAATCTTTCAGACCATCAAGGAGCATGGGAGGATCAGAAAAGACTGTTTAAATGTGAACCTACAAGTTCCTAAAGAAAAAGAGGGGTTTTCCAGGATGTCCTCATCTCATGTTTTCCTGGTTTCAGCTGGGACAGAGTTAATTTTCTTCCTAGCAGCTGGTATAGTCCTGTGTTTTGAATTTAGGAAGAGAATAATGTTGATAACACACTGATGTTTTAGTTGTTGCCAAGCAGTCAAGGACTTCTCAGCTTCTCACATTGCCCTGCCAACAAGTAGGCTGGGGGTGCCCAAGAAGCTGGGAGGGGACACAGCCAGGACAGCTGACCCAAACTGGCCAAAGGGATATTCCATACCATATGGCATCATGCTCAGTATATAAACTGGGGGGGCGTTGGCCGGGCAGCGCTGCAGCTCAGGAACTAGCTGGGCATCAGTCAGAGGGTGGTGAGCATCACTTGTTTTGTATATTCTTTAATCATCATCATCATCATCATTATCTTCCTTTTCTGTCCTATTGAACTGTTTTTATTTCAACCCATGAGGTTTTGGGTTTTTTTTTTTTTCGATTCTCTCCCCCATCCCACTGGGGATAGGGAGTGAGTGAACACTGTGTGGTTGTTTTACCTGCCTGTCAGGTTAAACCAGAACAGTCCTTTTGGTGCCCAACATGGGGCTTGAAGGATTTGAGGTAACGACAGATCTGACCAGAGTGCGTTAAAACACGTTTGTTATAAGCATCGATTATATTAGTTTAATAATCACTGATCACAATGTTGTACTATTTGTTCTCAGGGCTGTGCTATGTAGTGCCTAGCTTGCTGTATGTATTCCCTGCAGTGCTGTTTATCATCTCTGCAAGATGGAACAAGGTTACAGTTTTGTTGTACTGTGTAACATTGGGTTATGATATGATAAAATTACTGTTTGTGGGACTGATCTGGTATTTGTATTCAGCATCGCTATCATCTCTGTACTTTGGGAGCCATCTCAGAAACTATTAGTAATTACACTCTTTACCTTTTCTCCTTAGACAGTCAATCTATGGGGGAAACAAGGGAGGACACTTTCCTCTGTTCCTTCACCTTTCCTTTCTCCTCCAGGCCAGTTACAATAGCTCTTGAGAATTTTGAATATCCTTGGGATGTTCAAACCAGCATGTTCCTATTGCTATACCTCCTGAATGTGTTTCAGGTCTTGTTTAAACAACTGTTTAAGAATACCACCCAGAGATCTGCCCTGAGGCTGGATAGTCATGGGTGATATGGCATGTGGGAAAATATGGGCAAGTATCTACAGAACTTCTCACCTTCAAAGTTTGAAACTTCATTCCCAAACAACTACATACCAATAAAGTGGTAGAATATTTGAAAGGAAAATGCTGTGGCTATTCCAAGGAGGCACAACGTACTGCATTGTGCTGGGCCCTGGCCAGCACCTACCAAACACTGCTCAATATTACATAACACCCTCAGGGAGAAGAAAGGGAAAACAAATCAATAGGCACTGCAGCTACTCCAACCCCTGCGACAGGCACAGCCATTACTCTAACCCCTGTGACATGATTGGTATGATTTATTTATTTGCCATTAGGTCATATGCCAAGAATAGGACAAGGAAAATCTAAAGCTCCTACTGCAAAAGTCTCTAAGCAATTCATATACTACTTGCTACCAAATAAACTCTATTTATATACTATGCCTGTCTTAAAACTATTAGTTTGCATTTTTACAAAATTCTGTCCTATTTTGAGTTAACAACATCATAAATTCTCTGATATGCAAATTGCTATTTCTGATGCTTAAGAAGCACTGAAAACTCTACTTACTTTTAATGATTCTCCCCACGATGGCTTGCAGCAAGGCTTTTCTGGATCCATGGTAACTGGATCTAGTTGCTTCTGGAGTAGTAGCAGACAACAGTCCATTATCCTCATAATTAGGTGAGGAGGTTTTGCAAGTTTTCTAACAGTAGCGATATCCACTGGTTTGATGATCTATTTGAAGAAAAATGTAACAGAATCCTGCATTAATAGCATTATTCTATTTTTCCATTCAATATCTTCATTTTAATGTTTGTTTGCCATACTTGTCTCTGAGGCAAGTTTGTACTAAGTACATACAAAAAAAAGCGTGTAACTGGATTTACTTTGATAAATTTCATAGTTCCATGAAACTTTAATAATTTTAATGAATATATATTAGACAAGAATATTTTCCCAATGCTAAAAACATTACTCAAAAATCAAATTTAAATACATGGAACAGTGGTGTTAAACTTGTCAATCTAAGTGACTGAAGAAAAGTATATTATAAAATTGCATAGGATTTAATTAAAAGCAGTTTCCTTGTAAAATAGTATCTTGGATTTTTAAGCGTTAAGTGTCACCATTTATTCTGAGATGGAGTTGGTTATTTCTGTTGGTTTTTAAGTTATTATAGGTACGAGAAACCACTTTTTCACTTCATTTTCTAGTAGCATCACTGACACTGTACTTAGTTGAATAACCAACACAAAAAATAATAAGTTATTGCAAACTTCAAAACTAACATGTTAATTTGTGTCTACAAAATACACGCATGTTGCTACCTTGTCTAGAAGGAGTAATTACAGACACACTATAGAAACCACAGAATAATGTCTGAGTCCACACATTTTATAAGTAATTTTGTGATAATTTTTGGAAGTTTCATTTATGTCATTATCTAAATGTCAGTGTAAGAGCAAACAATGCTCCTTTTCTGGCTTTTTACATTCAATAGTTTTTGTCACATAACTTCTGCTAACTGGAACAGAAGGCCTTGAAAATGTAATACATCATTCATTTCTGATTCAAGTTCTTCACTTTTTAATTGTTCAGAACCGAATAATGAAATTATGTAATGCAGCAATGCCTCCAAATCTTAAACCTGCTTCTGATCACCCTGAATCCCCTTTGGTTTTTCTTTCTCTTCAAATTAATTGTTTTTTTGGTGAAGACAGAGACAGTCTTTTATTCCTCTTAAAATAAAGATACAACTAGTTAAGTATGAAGAAAACAACCATTCTTTTAGGACAAGTAGTATTCTCTTGAATTCAGAATAACAGATGTTCTAAAGGCAGCTGTAACTTTTTGAAAGATTTTCACCTCCATAATGATTAATTATTAGGGTGGAAGCAGAACAAATACTATAATATAGTCTCTATGTGTTTAAAGCAAAATGTGAGCTCCATAAATATTCAGAGACATGACCACCAACTATGAAGAGCTGGTGACAGCAGCCAAAACCAAGTGACAACTGCATATTGGTGGCTCCAGCTTTTCTTTCATGGGTGACTCAAATAGTACTAACCTAATCAAAATGTAAGAATTCTACTCACATTCAGTGCAGCTTCTGCTTCTTCTAATGCTGGTTTAGCTGCCTCCAGTTTACTCTCTGCTTTCACTTTTTCTAAATCAATTTCATCTACTAATTTTTGTGCTTTATCTTTCACACCTTGAACTTCATTTTTTACTTTAGCTGCAGCTTCAGCACTTTCTGTGACTTCTGCTAGTACCTGGAATTGATAATAAACACATAATATATAAAATGTATAAATCAAAATGGTGAAACAAGTGATTAAGTTATCAGACACAAGAGAAAACAGATATGTAAAGGCTATTTTACAGAAAAATATAAAGCTAACCCTAACTATA
This sequence comes from Balearica regulorum gibbericeps, assembly GCF_011004875.1. Taxonomy (NCBI): domain Eukaryota; kingdom Metazoa; phylum Chordata; class Aves; order Gruiformes; family Gruidae; genus Balearica; species Balearica regulorum. Next base: position 93,340,277 of record NC_046186.1, on the reverse strand, counting down.
TATGGCATTATATAATTATTGCATAAAAATTAACACAATTTACAGAATCCTCACAATATTGTATGAGTCTCTCATCAGGAGTTGTATAGCAAAAAAAAAAATTATTTTTATAATGGATAGAAGACTTTTCCGTGGCTTTTAAAGCCAGTTTTTTATCCTATGATGGATTTTTATCCTATTTGAACCTATACTTTTTCAATACAATAAGTATTTGCATTTTTCACTATAATTCTGCAGATAAAATAATATAGCTAATAAAACTAATGGAAGATGGCAAAACCATCTGCACCAATGGTCAGCCTCTCTTTTACTCCTTTAGTCCAAAAAGACTCACTTTTAATTAGTCTATTCAAAGAACAACCCCATGTGAATTCACAGAATGAAGTTATTCATTTGTTTCTGGTTCTTCAGTACATATATTTAATTCTCTTGTGCATGTGCAACATACTGTTGGTGTCAGAATGTTTTTTGACCAGTATCAGCTACATGGTCAAGGCTAGTACTCTATATACATTTACAAGAACATAAATAATGCTCTCAAATACCTGTGATAAAAAAGTGACAGAAAATCCCCAAAACCCTCAATATTTTTTTTGTGAAATCCAATTCTGGTTTTTTATAGGGCTCAGTAATAAGGGAAAGAAATAAATATATAGAATATGAAGAATATTACCTGTAGTTTAAATAAAAGTCTGTTCTTTTATTATTTGTCTATACATCATCTACTTTTGATGACTCATAAATAGTGCCCTATTAAAAAAGTTAACAAGAGGCTATGTGAATGATTGCCAGAGTTATTTCAAAATGTATATAAAATGTAAATAGTAAACAAAGTGAACTCTACTAGCATATCTGTCATACTTCTGAAATGTAAGAAGTGTAATTTCATCCTTTTCAGTCATAATTTTCTCTTACGAGATAAAAAGCCTTGAAGAATACAGGTAGTCCCTTAGCCATCACTGGCCAAAAGTTTGTTCTCCAGTGTATATTAAATATGCACCATCATAGTATTATGGTATCTTTCAGGAAACAGAATACCCATATTAATACCTAACATATCTTTCCAGAGAGTTATTTTGGAAACTAGATTTCCACCAGACCACCAACTTTACGAACACATTGAAACCTTGTTAATGTAAAAGAGAAAGTATGAAATTGAACTATGATGAACTGTTTTCTAAGCAATTTCAAAATAGTAAAGTCTTGTTATCATTTGTTAACTTTTTATCAGCAAATAAATGCACATATAACCCCAAATTTAATAAAAGTCAATCAAGCACACAAAAAACCCCTATGAAACAAAAAATGAAACGTGATGCTTATAGGAATGGGTAAGAAATGGGAGGAAAACAGGAGTGCACTCAACCTCTGTTGCAGTCTTAAAGTGCCTCACTTTCAGAAGCAAATGCTGAATTGACATGCTACAGAGAGAAGAGTGAAACCTCATTTTAGACTATGATGCACATTTTTTTGGCTTATACAAATTATGAGAAAGTTCTGCAACAGCTTTTTACCCTACTACATATCCTGGTGCTATCCGCTGCCTTTTGCCACTTAACACTCAAGTACTTACTTTATCTGCCTTAACAGATGCCAAAGCCAGTTCCTTCTCCTTAACAGCCAGCTCCTGAGAGAGTTTAGCAACAGATTCACTGGCCTCCATCAGCTTAGACAGACCTATTAAGTGAAAGAAAAAATTCAGAAAAATGAAAACTATGTTTTTCCTAGTTAGATAACACAACCTAGCTCTAGATACTAAATGCCTTGTACCTTGTGTTCTCATTTAAATTTGCGCAAAGGACAGAAAGTGGGTGTAAGCAGTCATACTATCATGATTGTGCTTACTATGGATATAAATAATTGTAATTTAAGGTTTAAAGGTTTAAAACTATTATAAACAAGCTTGATTCTTCAAAAGAGAAATCCATACTTAGGTTTTAGTTTGTTATAGCTGGGATATTACCTGCAATAAAAAATATCATTATGCTCATTAGATAGAGTTCTTAAAAAAAAATAATCAGAAAAACCCAAACAAAAGAAAAAACCCAAACCAAAACAACAACAACAAAAAAACACTGGGGGGGCACGTGTGGATTTGTCAAGGATATGTTGTGTCATAACGTCACAGGACAATCAAAATCAGACTGATGCTGCATTTGTATCACTGCATGAGGAAATAACATAAATATTAAGATCCATAACTGCCTTCCAATAGGCAGTTCTTTCTAGAATGAAGTAGGAAGAAGTGGAGTCACCAAAAGTGGACCCAAAGGTCACAGCAAGATTGCAACCTCCACCTCCTGCATATTGAGTTTACCCTCTCTTGTCCTTGGTAAGAGAGGTGCAGAAAAGCTCATAAAAGCATCTGTGCCCACGTGGCTTACGGCCAGTCTCATCGCAACTCTTAGACGTGCTGAAGCAACCATCCATAGAGACTGGTCAGCCTCACCCTAACAGGTGCCCAGAACGAGATGAGTTTGTTCTCTCTGTAATTATTCAGTCTTTCCCATGCATTCTTTTTTCCTCTCCTCTCTTGCTCATAGATTTCAGCACAGATTTTTTTGCATGCTGAAGCCTCTCTAGCCTCTCCTCTCTTCTTCATTACTGACTCTTTAAATCTTACAATTCACCTGGAAGCATTCCCCTTATCTCCCTCTCTCCCTAAGGGCTAGGGTCAGAGCACATTGCAGTTACACATTCGATGTGCAATGTTTCTCTGTGATGTCTCTCCACTTTTCTGTTACCACATTTCACACAGACAAGCATTCTTTCCTAGCACATTTCTTGTTCTTCTGACACAGATGCCTCATGATCAGGCTACTGCAATTCTACAGGCTTTTTATTATTCCCTGCCAAAAGACAGGTTATTTTGCCACTCCCAACAATAAAGTTCAAAGGTATATTCACTGAAAGACATTGACTTGGAGACAAGAGAGATGTTTTAGAATGCTTCCTTTTCCCAGATATGTACCACCTCCTAAAATACTCTGAGGAGTAGAGGTACATACACACTAACATTCTACCCTCACCCTCCCACTCCACTGACAGCAATTTCCAAAATGGTTGTTACTTCACTGCAAAAAAAAGTTCTGAAAGAGAAGCTATGAAAGGGAAAGCAATACCCTTTGCTGAATTAGCTTTCCTTGCTACAATCCTAGAGTGAAAAGAAAGATGGACAAAGAATGGGAATATGCAGAACAAGAATAATTGAAGAATTTCTGTTATAAACAAGAAACCTTTATAGCTTCTTCAGGTCCACTGCATACTTCCAATCACAAGAAACATAACAGCAGTATCATGCTGGCAAATAATTTTTTTTAGTGCTTGTAGTCATAAAAATTTTTCTGATTTAGCCATTAGGAACAGGAATAGTATTTTTCAGAGGGATGTGTAGAACTCCATGTAAGAACCTTACTGATATCACCTACAATTTATCTAAAGCAAGTTAAAAAGTCAGCATATATTTTGAACCTACAGAGAGAATCAAAGTAATCTTTATGTCTTGACAATATATTTTGTAACTTGTCTGAATGATGACTGCAGAAAAGTAGCAAATATAGGAAAATTATAAAAATCTTGATTAAGATACTAAGCCACAGTACTCTTAGCATCTCAAGGATGTAATTTCTGTCACTTTTAATTAGCAGGACATCCAGCAACAATTTACTGAAATGGCTCACATGCCCACTTTGCCAAAGCTAAACTGAGGTCTTGTAGAACAACAGTTCTATATAGTAAGACATTCTCTACACATGTGGTACTCTACCATGGATTCCCCAGATAGATTCTGAGAGAAGACACAAGATAAGCATTCAGGATTAATTGTAATTTGTCATTGGATCTCAGGTTTTTCCTCATCTGTCTTACAAGATTTTTCACCCAAAGTGACAAAGCAGAAAAGAAATTACTTCTATCTTTCAAAATATGTTGCTTGTATAGATACTATAGTGCTGACAAGCATACTTGCAGTGTGCTTGAGCCAGGGACTTTTCTAGAAAACAGTACTGATCAAGGTATTTCTTAGAATTTTGCTGCTTTAAAAGCATCATGAATTGGCCCAGACATCATTGCATACAGGAAAAACATTTCAACAAGGAGATTAAAAGAGTGACATTATCTCAGCTGAACATAAAATTTAAATCCCATATCAGGATAATCTAACAAACTGAAACAACTTTCAAGGCTAATCTTTTTAACCTTTGACTTTAAGTGATGAAAGACTAAGGATTAAAGGATGGATGTATGCGGTAGTAGCTAAATAATTCATAATAAACTTTTTGAGAAAGTTCCTTAGGATGCAGTAAACGGTGGAGAATGTTTGGAGTCAGGGATGACCAGTATTTTTGTTGTTTTATAATATGTCCTTTCTATGCAAGTGAAACTATTTAGAGTATTTTCTAACTGGCATGAGTATTGACCATAAGCTGACAGACATGATTTTCTGAGCATCAATGATATAACGATGCTGCAGTAGAAGATGTACTTGTACATGGTCATTTTGTTTTGAAGATCACTTAAGAAATTAGTGATAATATCATGTGAGAAACTAGGAAAATCTACACGTGATATTTTCTTGACAGTGTTGAAGCTACTTAGGTTACTTTTAAATTCTATTTGAAAATAGAAGAACTGGAGAAAGAGTACAAACACCCCTCACCACCACCCTCAGAATTATTCAAGGCTCTTAAGACTTTATCCTCATCTCAAGCAGGACTAATGATAAGTTCCAATTTTGAGAACTGGCAACAGATCCATACAGGGAAATTTGCATAATGGAAAAATACTGAGGATCACTTACTCATCTACAGTCCACTCTAATTCAGCTAAGAGTTTGTGAATAAAATAATAATCTACATGTTCTTATTCTTTTCTTCTCTTCCTGTGAAGTGTACCAGTTGCATTGTTAATCATTATTCATCATCAAAATGCTACATCCTTTCACCTTTATATGAAAAATCTTATCATGTAGAATTCTCTATTCTGTCAGATTGATACACGCTAGCTTTTCCCATAAAAACCAAGTTTCCTAAGCTGTTTAGTTGCCTTTGTAGATTCACAAAAGCATGTCTAGATGCAAACTGGAGAAAACTGGAAACGTATTCTGAACCCGTTAAGTACTAATCTAATGCCCAAAATGAGGTCAAACAGATACTCCGAATTAGAAGAAAATTTCAATCGTACTTTTCTGTATTTCAGATCTCTAGTTATAAAATGATCACAAGTAAAAGCTACGTATTCTCCAGCATAAATCTGGAATAAATCAACTGTGAAGCGCTCAGATTGTATAGCGAGAATTTCCACAGACAAGTCTAGAAGTAAATTAATAACTGTGCTTAGAGCTACCTCCCTGTACACCAGTAAATCAGATGCTCTCTCTGGCCATTTTCAGGTTCTACTTTCTATTACAAATACTAAATTGGAAATATTAAATTTTAATATAATGTTGAGATGAATGATTAAGCTGGCAGATTCTTTGAGGCACTTTTGTAAGAGAATCATTGTGAATTGGTGATAGCTGGACTGCTTGGAAATGGTCCCCATATGCCACTAGTTTTGAGCTGTGTTCCAGCAGAACTGATATTAACTGATCACTGAATAAGTAGTCTAATAAAAACACGGATCATTTGAGACCATATATGGAAATAAATGTTTATCCCTATTTTTCTTACCAATTTGCATACGTTCAGCTTGTTCACTAATACTCTCTAACTTTTCAGTATAAACTTCCTTGTAGCCATTGATGAAAGAGAGATAGGATTTAGGTGTTACATAGGTTCTTCTTCCATACCTAAAACATAGTATATTGTCAACATCAACTTTTTGCACGTATTTTTGATATGTACAGCCATTTGATTACTTCCAATGAAACAAGATTATATAAACCAAGTCTTTAATACAGTCAAAATCAAATTTCTTGATAATGCAAACCCTTATTTCCAATTATATTGTTTTTATCCACATAAGCAGTGTTAAAGATTGTTGAATAGTGGGCAAGAAGATAATGAATTTGCAACATAGTAGTAAATATTTTTCATGGCCTTTGCATATATTGATATAGCAGATTTATTTTTCTATTAGCCTTAAAAGACACTTATTAATTCTTATAACACAATAAGTTCAAAAAACACTGTCAGTAGCAATACTTTTGGGATTAATTATTGCATTTGTATAAAATATTACCTTTGGAAATAATTCTCACAGCTTTCTGAAACTATATCATGAAAGAGACTCATGGTTTCCACTACTTGTGTTTTAACTGATGCAGAGCAAACCATATTAAATTCTGAAAGAAAATAACTGGCTACAGCTACAAGAGCTTCCTTGGGCCATCGACTGAACCAATCCATGGTGCACCCTGATATGAGACCAGGAAATTTCAAAGAACGTGCACGGAACTTCTTACCAACCTAAGGAGAGGAATACTGTTAATTTACAATATAATACTTAATTAGGTTGATCAAAATGTTTAATTCATACAAACAACTAAATAATCTAATTTTTCTTGCTAATTTTCTGCTTAGAACACCCTGCACAGTTTTTTCTTTAAGCATTTTGCTAAATTTCCAACATTCAATATTTTATGAAATTTGAAGAAGTTCATGAAAAAATATAAATGTTTCTTAATATTTTAAAACTTCAATTAATTTCTTTTAATTTCCATTAAATTCTTGTTTTTCAAGCAAGAATTTCACAAAGATACATTTATTGATTTGTACTAGGAAATAACATGCCAGGAGGAAAAAAATAAAAATTACTTTAACATTTAAGGAATTACTTAATTTTTCAGTGTTTTGTTTCTAAGTTCTGACAACTGCACTATTACTTTTATTATCTCAGCAATTATAACCAGACTTCACTGATCTTTTTATGTGTCTTTAAATCTCCTTAAAATATAAAGCTTGAATAATCCTGTCACATCTTATAGGATAGGTTGCTAATGGAAGTAAGGAAGACAGATATGAAGAAAAAACTTACTGGAGAAAAGCAGAGGACAACATGCAAGTTCTTCTTTGCTCGAGATAAAAAATATTCATAAAGATTATCAAAGGTAGGAGGACACCGAGGCATCTCTTTTTTCATCACAGGTATTAATCCTTGGGTCATTTCATCCAATTCATCGCGAGCAAATAAATTAGAAATCTTTTTATAAAATTAAAATTGATAAGAAATTAAATTGCATGGATGTAATTATTATAGAGTTTACATATATTTGTCTGTTTACATTTGTATCTCTCTCTCTGCATATATACAATTTAGACACATTAAAACCCAAATTTGTCCCTGATTTAGACTTCATGCAACTCCATTAAAAACTAAGAAGTCTAACTCAGAAAGAATACAGATCTTGACTGGCCAGTGAATACTCATTTAATAAAGGCTACTGAAATACCCATCACAGCTCCTTATCTTTTCCTGGCTTACACTGAAATAGAGATAAAGCAACTCCATACCAAGAGCACTCCTTATTTTAAAAGTTGAGATATTTTAGAGTTAATCATTATTGATTCTACAATTTATTACCAAAATAAATAGAACAAATCCTGCAGTTTCCTGTCATGTTGAGCCTCTTACCTCGCCTGAACACAGCAAATTATTAACATATTCTAAAAATGACTCTTCTTTTATTTCATTATCAGTGAAAATAAAAGTGATGCCTTGTCCTTCTGCTCCAGCTGTTCTGTACAAGAGTTTTAAATCATCTGACAAATTGTTTATATTATAGAATCTAGGAGAAATAAGAAACATCACCTGTTAATTCAAAACACCTCAGAATACTGCTTTTTTCAGATTAGAGTGTTTTATAAATGCTAGTGCAAACATCCTTGTTAAAAACACATATTTTGGCTCAGGAATAGCTAACACATGGTCCAGCTTTTTCAGATTAAACTTAATCTAATGTTGTATACAAACCAGATAAGAATTTATCATTTTCCACATTTTTAAATGGTGACAAAATGGAAAAAAAAAACACCAACCAACAACAACAAAGGCTATTAAAAACATAAGGTTATGACTGTGTAAAGAGAAAGAAATAGCATAAAATGGATTTATATATTTCTTGCATTTCTTACCTGGTTAAAGTGATCTGAAATATTTTATAGCCAGCAATAAAGGAGGCCAACCTTGAAAGACTTTGTTTTCCAGAACCACCAACTCCAACAAGTAAAGCATTTCCATATGCTGTCCGAATTATCCGAGAAATCTATATAGGAAAAAATGGAAGAAAAGTCCATTAATAAATGTAAACTAAAAAGTTCATTAGCAAAATGAAAAATCTGCTATAGTCTACACTTTATTTAATAGAGCATAATGTAAATATTATTAAAAAGGATACCTGCAGAAAATTTCTCCTCTCAGAAGAACACTTGTACATTCTTTAGAAATTTTTTGTAGCTAATGAAAAAGCTGCATGTAAGAATATAGGATGGTTATAATTAGATACTCATAGAATTTATTTAAAGGGAGATATTTTGAGTTCCATTTTATGTCAAAGGCATCATCCTGAATGTGTTTAAAAATATGCATTAAAAAACCCCTTTAGCTAGAAGAATAAATTTACACATTCTTAATATTGAGAGTCTGAAACACTTGGACACATTTGAACTATCATTTAGTCTTATCTTCTATTTTATCTACCTTCGATGTTTCCTTTGAGATAGTTTTCTTAACAAGTCTCTCAGGTACAAGGGCTGGATTACAAATTTACTATGTTATTGCTTTTTTACACATCTGCTGTATATGCATCACATCTTCCTTGGTTTTATTATATGTTAGTGCACTATTACTTTCAAGATACTACAGTTTGCTATGCTCCTCATGTAAATTATGTACAAAATGCAAATGATTGGCATCCACATCAAGCCTTCAGATTCTATTCATTTTTTCCTTCAAAGAAATTTTGGTTTTATGCAGTTTCCTCTGAGCCTATCCAGATAACTATATTAAAATAAAAGTCTAAATGTGAAATTATGAGGGTGACTAAATTCATTGTCACCATAGTGACAGCAGCGCTCCTTTCTAGAACCTAACTGCATCACATTAACTGTATTTAAAAATAAAATTATTTTCTTCTGTTTAAATGCAAAGCAAACAAAATAATTTACTTCACTTGAGGTCAACTAGAGAAGAACCAAACATCTCCTCCTGTTTTGGTTTCACTGTGGCCTCTATGTGCCTTTCAGTAAACAGCTCATCATGTTAAAGTAATTCCTGACATAACTAACACAATTTCTGAAACCTGAGGCACAGTGCTTCATAGAAATCTCACACTTAGCCTTTGGGTCTTTCCCCCTTGTGAAGTGGATTCTGACTTCAGATTAATCCTTTCCTTGTATCTTCCTTTCTGAATAGGGGTTCAACTGATTGCAAACTGAGACTTTCCTCTACCCTACACATTAATTCTACTGCAGCCCTGATTTACATTTCTTTTCATGTGTCTCATCTAATCAGAATCTACCTCACATTATTTTCGTCACTTGTCAGGTACAGATAAATTTGAAGTGTTCTCTGAATTCTTAATGATTCAAAAAATCATTCTATATACAAAATATAAATGTACTTCTTTATTACCTCACCTTTCCTATTGAGGAAAATCTTCATATCTCTGAATACACAGAACCTTAAACAAATATATATATTAAGGTATTTATTACAAAACACGCAAACAGGTAAAATAAATGTAGCTTTTTCCTAGTTCTGGAAAATGACTAGGCAAAGATGGCAAGCAAGTTTGAGGATAAGAGTAACTTTTCAGAACATGCCCTTTAAGCATAGCTTGACCAAATCACTGTTGCAAGAGTTAAACTAATAAAAAAGTAACCCCAAACCTTAATAAGATGTGTCATTGCATCCTTAAAAAACACCAAATCAAGAAATGATCCTCTTATACATTCATTGTATTGTCTCTGATACATTTGCAATTTTTCACAAAGAAATTCAAAGCTTGGAATCTGGAAAAAAAAATAATAAAATCAGTAAAAAGATTCATGTAGCCCTTCAGAATTTAAAACTGCACTGACATTTTTACAAAAACTTGAGTTCATGTATTGGCCACACGTAATGAGATTATCTTGTTAATTCACAGTGAAGATTGTAGTTGTGTTTCAGCAGAAATTTTCTGCTAATGGTAGGGAAAAAAAGGAGTAAGGAGAATAGAAATCAATAAACTACATTTATAAGGCATTATTAACTTTAACATCACTAATACTATTTATTGCATACTAACCAGAAAAATCTAGATATATCTTCACGAAAAATGTGGTAGGTATGATATGAGTTCAGCAATATAACATACTTAATAATTAAAGGAAAACTTCAGTTCCTAGTACTTTAGGTGTAAAATGAAATACCTCCTCATAAATTTTTGGTGCTTCAAACACAAAATCTTCTGGTTCATCACCCGTTGGTTCAGGCATCTCCCGTAAAAAATCTACAAAATATGGTTCAGCTTGGAGAACTTCTGTTAAGCCTGTATCCACATATTCCTCAATTGCTTTAGTAATAGTCTTATCAAACCAGGCTGTATCTTCAGGAGTAATAAATCTAAAAATCATAGATTAGTACATTTAAAAAAAAAAAATGGTTTCTAGTTATAGAGGGAGAAAAACAGGCAATTAAATACTAAAATAAAATTTGTAACATTTCAAAGAAAAATACGTATTAGGCAACACATATTAGACAACAGTCACAGAAATGGATGAGGCAACATTCACAGAAATTAAATGCTTCCATACTCTAAAGTATAATAGTTAATCACATAAAACACAGAAACAACTTGACTTTCCAACTTTCTCCTAGAAATGGGCAATGACAGACCATTTAGTTTCTCAAATGAAAAAGGATGAAAAAGGTTGAATGATTTCCCAAATAACCATGGCTAAGTGACATTTATCACCTTTCAACCTGCAGCAGAATAGCATAATTTATGTTATTACAGTACTGTCTATGAAACTGCAACGAGATAAGGAATAGTGAAAGGAAGACAGTATATGTCACTACAACCTGACTTGATTCTCAATCCCTCTTACACCAAAATCCATAATTAATAGAGGGGGGATATAGGGGGGCAGGGGGAGGAGTAATGCAGATTGAAATAAAGTCTGCTAACACAAATACTAGTGATGACATTTCATTGTTTAAATGAATGTATCTGTATCTGCTCCCATCCGTAGGTTCAAGATGGTTTTAATATAGATTGAGATCTTTGGCTACTGTGATTATCTGAGAAGCAATCAAGAATGTTACTCAGCAGTAGCTGGTAAACATAAAAGGTAAGAACCGTCTCAACCCCAGGAAAAAGGAATGCCAACTGTGAATGTCAAACTACAGAAAAAAAAAAAAATTTCATCTGTACCTCTTTTCTTTTTCAGTGATACAACTGAGAGGAAAATAGGACACACATAAAAAAGCTGTACACAGTGCTCTGAGTTTTCAAATAAGACAAAGAGTACTAAAGAAGTGTAGATATGTATTATATACTTCATTATCGTTAGAAGTTCTTAGTGATGACATAATAATACCAACCACTATGGCATCTAAAAGCAGCATGGAAGAAGAGACTGTGTGACTATGCTCTCTCTCCCCCTTTCTCTAATACATAACATATATGTACAAATACATATCTTCCATGTGTTTTTAAATTCCCCACAACAAATAAATAATTTAAAAAAAACCCATTTCAGTAAATGTCAGTGATATTGCTCCTAATTTTAAAGCAGAAAATAATACACTCAAAGCTGTATGACACTTTTGCATCAGTGGATATGATCCTAACTTCAAACTAAAATTACAACATTTTCCCCCTTTTTATATCAACAGCACTCTATCGTACATATAAATACATATACATCAATTTCAGGGAATTTGTATGTTTGTTTGCTATATGGTAGTTCAGGCACTTAAAAATATCAGCAATGTTAGACTTTGTAGTGGATTTACACTGAGTAGGCTTTCTCAGATTATAGAGAAATAACTATTAAATTCAGTGAAAACTCTGGCCTTCATTTTTATATTCTTGACAACTGATGGATAAGATTTCCTTTTAGATTTCCTGTATGCATTTTCTGAACTCAGCATATGTATTTAGGGAGAGAAGAGAAAGTGAGCAGGATTTTCAAATTATAGTTCCTCTGGGATATTGGAACTGGTCATAACAGCAATCTTCCTTCCTTGGCTCCTAAGTTTGTTAATTCACCTTCCTGGGGAACATGAGAAGGCATCTGCCTGCTGATTCAGAGCTCTCATGGAAGAAAATGAGGGATTCTAGAAGATACAGATAGGGATGTTAAACAAAACTGGTTAACTATGGTCTATGTTTTGTTTGGAATTGTTTCTAACATTTACTTGAAATGGAGGGAAGCTGTTTCATCCATCAGTTTTGGCAATGTGTAATTCATCTCTAAGTTTTATACATCTTGTTTTCTTTCTGTTTCAACTGAGTACATGCTACAGTCCACATACCAACGTATACTTCAGAGGATTTCACTTTGTCCCTCTTATCTTTTGAAAAGAGAGATGGAATTCCTTACAATTCTTTTATACCTTTGCTCTTCGCTTTATTTTTGACAAGTTACTAGAGTGATAGTGATTAAGCCTGACAGTGCTTGACTACAATGCAATCATTGTGTATACATCTTGCCTGCTACCATGCCAAATCATCTGCACCAGACTGCATTTATGTAGTCGGCATCTTAAAATACATAAAATCCATTTTAGACTTCTGCAACCATGTTGAATATTGAAAAAAATTCTGGTCACAGCAGGTAACTACTAAGCACTGGCCAATACAAGGCCTTCAGGTCTAATTAGAAGCAAAAGCAATATAACATGCCCTTTTGTGTCCATGGCAAAACATTTTTCATTACTTTCACTTTGTGATAGCTTTATAAAGTAAATGCAGTGTAGTAAAATACACATACATATTTTTAAGGGTCAACACTGAACTGCAATGCTTTAATCAATGCATTCATCTTATAAAAATAATGAAGACCCTTCCTCAGGGCATCAGAATAAGAAAGAATTATATTCATGAAAATCCACAGCAGGGGTGGGTATACATGAAGTTTTTACTTGCAGCTACAGTACTACACCTAGAATTTCACAAGAAATTGAAACATTGTAAACACAAAAAAATATTACTGGATCTTTAGCACATACAGCTCATTACTGCATCTGTTTTACGAATATTTTAAAGGAGATTTAGAAGAGATGGGCCATTTTTTAATCATAGGCATGTGACAATTTTTTCTGTGAGGAGGTCAAAGCAATTTTAAATTATTGTCTGTGTATCAATTTAGGACACCATACAATCCTGTTTTTTACAGAGGAACTGGCTGAGTGCAGCCAAAGATAAGTGCAAAAAAAAGATAAAAATGTAGGTTAGAACATAAGATATGCATATATTTTGGAGTTCTCCATCCAATTACTAGTTTGATCTATCAGTATGTAGCATGACATTTGTTGGGATAACACCCTAATGCAGACTGCATGTAAAATAAGACAATTTTTTTTCATATTGGCCTAATAAGGTTTATCATATTAAAAAGTTTTACAGATGTATGAGCATAAAAGAAGTAAATGGCTAAACCTACTAAATATAAAATGCCGTAGTAGTTATACCTGTCAGCAATTACTCTGGTACATTCATGTTTAAAAAGTGTTAGGAGGACAGTGCTGCTGTTGCATTCTTCTGCCTTTATAGTTAACATTCCTTGCCAAATTCTAGAAAGGTCTCGAAGATTGAAGATATAGTGGAATTTAGATGGTGTAGGCAGCATTTTTGTCTAAAGAAAAATATTGTTAATATTCAAAATCAGTAACATCTAGAAGGAATCGAGAATAATATAAATTATAAATTTATAATTAATAACACAAAATCTAACCAACAAAACTGCTGATTTTCCACACATAATACTGTGGTCAAACTCTTTCTAAGAAGTCAAAGAAATCTCATTTGTTTGGCAGCAGGATCTAGCACTAAATGTAAAATCCCAAGTCTTATAATTATTTCATATGTTGCTCTGAGCTTTATAATTAAAAATTATAATTTATAAAGAATTTCACTCCCTCTTCCTTAGCTATAGTGATTAAAGCTTTGGGTAACATGAATAAAACTGTAGGAATTTCCATTCATCTGTCTTGTATACGGAAATCTGATATTTTCTAGACTGTATCTCCAAAACTTTTTTATCCATGTTTGTCCTGTTGTTTTTTATTTGCTATAGATATTTTGTAAAGAATATGTGCATAAATCACACTAACAGGCATTTTGTTCAGACTGATTGTGATAAAGTTTTCCCCATAATTTATACCTTTGTCCACTGCCACAATATTCTGCTCGTTGGGACCAATTTTTGCACCATATCACATACTTCAGGGTTGAATTTTCTACATGAATGAAAGTATCCACAACCAATAATACCTGCAATATGCAATTAGTCTCAAGTTGTAGGATATAATAAGGTAGGTTGTGAGCAAGACATAGAAGTGCTTATTTAAAACATTAATTTGCTTTTAAATTACAGATGAAATAATTTTTTTCACACTTGTCCATGGCTTTTCTGAACCAGTGTAGAAACAAGTGGCAGCAACTGCTGGCTTTTAACAATATACTGTATTGGCAAAGTTAACAGAATTGAGAACTTTAGCAACAGAGGACATTTCAGACAGTACAGAGGTAGAATGGTGACCTACGTAGTAACAGTAGTGCTCATATTCTTCTTATTATTTTGCTTGTCCAAAAATAGAAAGACAGGCATTTAAAGGGGTTAATTTCCCTTCCATGTCACTATTTTTTGCTGTAATACAGCTTCAATTGTTTCACTGGAAGCACTCTGAATTTGGACGTTTATACATTTTAAGTCAATTATGGGGAAAAAAAAATTATACTACAACAAGAGAAAGAATTACCAAAAATTTTGTCTATGGATGCATTGGATGGCAATGTACAATTGAATATACAAAACTGTCTTTTTAAACGTTGGGGAATATCATTACGTCCTCCTCCAGGATGTATCATTGCTGCTATTAATTGTACATCTATAATTGTAGTGAAGTCTCCAGGTTTATCCAAGCTGTACATTCCTTTCATTTCCATCATCTGACGAACGATTTCATTTGTTACCTGTAAGTTTATGTAACTTGTACAAATTAGGAATCCAACCAAGAAAAGAAGAAAATGCATCCTGATAATTTAATTTCTTCTTGTAACTCTACCACTAATCCCTAGAGAGAAGTTTTCACTTGAATCTAAACTTAGATTAAACTGTCTTCCTTAGTCATATAGGAGATCTTGGTTTATGTGATTTTAAACAGCAGGAAATTTCTATCAGATCTGTACTACCAGATAATATCAACAAAATACGTTTGTATGCCTTTGACTGAATAAAGTTAAGGCGATGAACTGGAAAAAAATTGGTTTGTTCCATATTTTGCTGCTGGACATTCAGCTCCAGATGTTCAAATTATGCTTTTCAGTTCTCCCTTTGACCTCATTTGAAGCAAAACAACTAATTCTTTTTTGAAAAAGCAAGCTGTTTATTCTGAAAAGGTTATTCACTCTACAGTCCACTCTACAGAACCTGTACGGATCAGGAGGCACCAGAGTTTGCCCCCATAGCAACTGCTCCAACGATATTCAGCAAGCCGTATGTACTCACATACCCTAACAAAGCCACACAACATGCAGCAGCACACCGATCACAAACCATCATCCCATTAAAAATATTTCAGCAATGTGTTGGGGCCATAGTGGAAGACCTAGTGGAGGTTCTTCCTGTTATTGAACCCTGCCTGGGCCTGTGAGGGCTTTTCCACAAACACAACCACCTATGTTCTAGACTACAGTCAAGCAGCTCAGTGTGCTACTCAATTCTAGTTTCAATTTTTTTTTAAAAAAATGAAGTTCTCTCAACTGAGAGTAAAGAATTGATGTATATTGGCATTTAGGTAGAAGGCTAGATCCCATTTCAGAGACACTAAAAACACATGCTTGGCTTCTATATTGACAAAAAACAGCTCTTCACTTTAGAAAGGAGGAACTATACAGTCTACATAGACTCACTTAGATCCATACTGCCACTTAAGTACAAGCCTACTGTCATAACCAGATCTACTACCCACACTGTTAACAAACCAGCTGGATGTTATTAGCAGCCTTACTCCAAACTGTGAGCCTCACAGAAGCCAGAGAGCCTGAGCATTCAAGAGTGCACAGAGGCCCCAGGTTTCTAATTTGTTATTTACTCTGAGCAAATTAAAAAAAGTAATGTAAACATACTTAGTCTTTATGTTAGAATAAACATTCCAGAAGACCTAGCATCCTGGGCTGGAAATAATTCAGACCTAAAGAACTGAGAGACACTTTTGCCTGATTTTGGGTCTGTATAGGCATATGAATGTTACACAAACAAGTTATAGATGGGCTCATCAAAAGCCAAAAATCTTTAATCCAGTTTGCAGGCCAATATGTTACCCTTGAATTTGGACACAGCATTTATTACTTTCTTCAAGGTACGTGTTTCATTTTGCAGAAAGCTTGTTTACTGGTACTCTCAAATTAGTATCAATCTTGAACTTATTAATATGGCACTTTAGTACAGCAATGCTTTTTATTTAGTCTTACAAAAATATGAGAAAGTAGAGATAATGTCAGATATGACACCATTATCCTACATGTCTCATCAAGTAAATCTAATTTTCTCTCCTTTTTTATCAGTGTACCATAATTAGAAGCATTTCCAATAATTAACACTTAATTAAAATATTGAGGAAGTCCACTGATTCCCATGTATACAAAAAATAAAGCACGACAATACAAGAAATAAGTCGTATTTGTTAAAAAGCAGTTTACCTGATCTCCCCATTCATTGACAAATGGCATATTGATATCATCAATAAATACAGTCATTTTTCTTCCTCCAGGAGGTCCATAAGTACTTCCAATGCGTTTGTCCACATAACTCTCTATTGTCCTCTAATAATTAAAGAAAGTTCTTGTTTTACATCTAACGTACTACTTAAAACATATTGTTAAAAAAATGTTATCGCTTTCTGTAACAGCATTTATCCAGTGATTTCCTCTCTTGGTTAGTAGTTTCATCTTTGATTCATCATTAAGGAACCTTATTCTCCTGTTCATCACACTCATTCCTATGCAATTCCCCAGGCTTAGGACTAAGTCCTGCAACCCACCTCTAGCTACCAGAGTTTTTAAAAAGTTTTCAAATTTGGAAATTATTATTTCATTATCAGCATTGAAACCATTATTATCTTACAGTCAGCAAACTAAAATGACATTAATTTTAATCTGACACATTATCTCTGTATGAAACATTACATCTTCTTGTGAATTGTATTTCAGTCTTCAAACATGTCAGGATTAATGCAAGAGAAACTGCTATGAGAAAAGAACATAAACAGATCAGAAGTTATGAATTCTGTTGCATATCCTTTTTTTTCCCCTCTTGCTTCACAAATCAGTATGAAATAGTGGGAAGATAGCACAAACGTTTTGAGAAATGAAGGATTAATCAAAATTGTATTAATTATGAGCAAGCTAGAATATCAACAAGCAGAAATCATATTTTCATCATCTACAGCATAATTTTTATAAATATTGGACTTATTTAGAAAGGCATTTAAGAATCTCCCTTCCAAAGGGTTGCTCTGGAGAGGAATGGAATCTGATTTCAGAGAGATGATTGTCATGCACTATCTGAAAAATACAATTGCATTGGATTTCCCTGAGCTAAGCTCAATTGTTTTATACTTGCAGTACAACTGCAGATCATATAGAGGCAATTTAGATTTCTTTTACAATGATTTCCCAAATGTCTTCTAAGCTAAGTAATGCAATATTTTAACATTTTGGTGGCAATAATCTTTTAACACTGAGTTTTGAACTAAGTAAGAATCAGGATGCAATAAACTAATAAGACATTGATATGTAATTAAAATATATCTTCAAAGTTCTACAGCTCTACAGTCTTTCTAAAGGTACTTGGAACATAAACAATGGCAGAAAAAATACTTTACAAGCAAATGTTTTCCTTAGACAAATATTTTTTTAGTTTTACAAGCATAAACATCATCCTATAGGAGTAATGTGGCATGTGCTGTCCTACAGATAGAATTATTAATAGCATTTTTGAAGCAGATAACAGATACAAGGTTTGTCCAATGTTCTTGTCCTGTTTTTTTCACAAAAGAAAATAATTAGCTGAGTGTTCTAAGACAAACACATATAGAATATTGTTAGCATTAATGCATCATTTTGGAGATATGTGATTAAGGTGAAAAAGAGAAACTGCTAAGAGAAGAGAAGCAATTACATAACAAATTAAGAAATTTGTAGCACATCTAACACATCCAAAATCACCCAATCTTTCAAATATCCTAAGAATGATGACTTAAAATTAAAAAAAAAAAAAAAAAACACAACAAAAAAAACCAACTCAAACTATTTTGAGTGTGGCTCTTTCAAGTATTTAGAAACATTTTAACTGTTTTTCTGCTACATCTCTCTTGGAAATCAACAGATCGAGCTATGTGTTCAGCTAGCTAGCCGAAAATAAAGAGCATATCTTCTGAGGTACTACAGGACTGTAGCAGAGACAAGACACAATAAGTTCCTTTCACAGACTCTGTACGAGAGACGAGGAAGTCTGGGTTTGTTTTCAAGACAGTAATGTTCCAGGGACCCATAACGCACTAAGTAAAGGACACTGAGACAGAGATACTGACTGTTCAATTAATCTTGCATGCATGAAAGGATGCCTGCCGTATTCCGTCTCAGTTTGATATAAACCATGGCCAGAGATCTTATAGATAACAGAAAAGCCCAGCAGGTATTCTGCGAGTTTGGAATTTTAAAAAATTAGGTAGTTAAGCCATTAATTTTCACCATTTTCTTAACATTTACATTAGCTTCTAAAAAAAAACAAAAACAAAAAAACCCCCAAAAAACTGCTTGATTTTGCGATGGAGTTTGTAAGATCTCCATGAGCAGACTTTTCAATCAAGAAATATTCCAGGATGATTACTTTATCCTAGAGGTGGATTTTCACCATGAACTCATTGCTTTGAAGAGGTAATGAAGATGATTCAATTTACAGGATCACATCCTAGGAAATTAGTAGCATTGAATCACAGCACAGTGATACAAATCATACTTTCAATCACTTGAAAAAACTATCTGTAGTATTTGTTTCTGTTTATATGGATTGTTTAGCAGTTATATTGCGAAAGGGAAATCTCTACAAAGCTGCCTTGCTGGAGGACCTTAAAGATTGGATTTCTGATGCTGTAGTCACTCCTGAGCTGAGGAAAAAAAAAAAGAATCAGGGAAAAACTGAAGAAGTATAACCAAAAATTTTCATTAATCTAAAATGAAAAGGCAAGTCTTCAGCAAAAAAATGGATTCTTAGAATTCCGTAATGAAAAAGCACACAGCAATCATAAATATATGTATCTCTATGTGAGTGGCTGTATTCTGATCTGCAAAAATTATTTTTTTACAGAATTTTCTGAAGTGTTTAAGTGACTTAGAGGAAAAAGATCCTTTAGACTTTATTTCTAAATCACTTCTTTTATCATCAGAATTAAGTACACTTGAAATACTTAGCAAGGAAACAATACACAAGAATTGCTTAAAATCTATGTTTTTACCTGAAACATAAATGGTTCTGTGGCAGATGAAAAGTTTAAACATTTTGACAAATGCTCTTCTGGGTCATACTTCTTCACATATGCCTTAACCACGACTGTCTTTGCAGTCCCCTGTTCTCCTGTGAGCAAAACTGCCTGTAACAAATATTTAAATCATGTAAGTAGTATCAAAACTTATAATTAAACATGCATAACAGACCTATTTTAGAGAAAGGGATACTTTCTGTGTCTAATTTTGAATGATATATTATTCTGGTAGGTTTTTCCTGTGTATCCATATGCAGTGACTCTAAAGGTCTGGAGAGACATGATGTAATGATAATTGCAAGTAAGAATAACAGATACTGAACTGTGTACAGAAGTCTTAACTGACCCAGAAATAGCTATGGCTTTATGGTAAATGTTAGTAAAGGTAGGAAACAATTAGATGGATAAAAGGCTGTTGGTTTCCACCTTTTAGAAGCTCCTCTTATATTTCCTTATATTGTCTAAAATACCGGATTCAATCTTTTTCTCTAAATTGAATGTGCGAGGAGATACATAAAAGTGATTTGCAGTGAATATTGTATTGCTCATGTCCCCCGTTAGATAGGCCAGTGAAACTGGTATGAGAGGAAGCAATTTAACAGTGAAATTCTGAAAAAGGAGCTGAGAACTACTCCTAGTTAACAGCAGCAAAGGAAAATAACCTGTTTTCAAAGCAGGCAGTTATTCTTCAACTTTCCTCAAAAGAACACTGATTCCTATCCACTCCTTCTCCTAAATTGGAATTCTAAGTCTGTTACTCAGGTTCCCCAGCCTAATTGTGCTGACATAAACTGACTTAGCAAGAAAGTCCTTCTGGATCCTTAAAGAGTCTGCGTGTCCTCTGACAGCAGTATGTTTTTCAGAATTGGAACCAAACTTGACCTGAGCTTTTTGTTCTGAATTTCATCAACTGCCTGTCATGGACATGCTTGATTCTTTCTCTTAAACATCCATGGAGGAATATGAAAACCAATGCATGTTTTTCAGAATACTTTTAACAAGATGATTTTTCTTGCATAGGGCCTTTAAATCACTTAGTCAGGATATCAAGGTTTGACAAAGCAGATTCTAGGTTAGGATGTTCACAAAACAGTCAGAAAATCTTAGAATTTTTCCCAAAATTTGTTTCCCCTTACTGACTGTTTTGTTATTGGAAACAAACTCCCTTTGGATGAGAATATAATTATTCTGCCTCCTTATCTCTGCAGTATTTACAACCGCAGCATTTGATTCTTCTAATACGGCACTTTTGGCTCTTACAACTCACACTATCTTAATGTATGCCTCACTATATGTATTTCTATTTTTCAAAGTATTTTTACTCCTCTTTGATGGCTTATTCAAATTAAAGGTGCGGAAAATTCTTGTTTCAAGCTGATATTTTGATAGCAAGTATTTTATTTCTGCTTTCTCTTCATATTGTATATTAAAAAATATACATATAATATTATGTAAATTATTTTCTGGTTAATCTGTACACTAAGTGTCATTTCCCTGAAAAAAAATAAAAACACAAAGCAAGCAATAAACGTGTCAAGAAAGAAGAAAGTCTTCTCTGGTTTCCTTCTTATATTGGTAAAATCTTAATCAAAATCAAAAAGTTGCTGAATCAAAGGATTAATACTTCTTTCCTTTCTCTTAAAGCTTTTATAGAAATCTCCCATTTCAGCTTATGAAAGTAAGCTAGACAAGAACCCTTTTCCTTTTTTCAGACATGTAAGAATCTTTTTTTTCTAGCTTTTCTAGCTTTCATCCTACTTATGTTTTTGACAGATGGTATGATCTTCATTATTATATCCACTCCATGAAAGGAATTTAATCAGTTTGCAAAAGTGAGTATGTATTTATTTATGATTGTGAGCACTGAAGTTGATAATGCAGAAGATTCCTTGCAGGAGATTTGAAATGCTCAGGTACACCTGACTGGCTTGCTTTTGCTTTAAATTAATGCTCTCTAAGAGATAGCCACAATGCTACAACATAGTCTCATTCTTCACCCTGTTTTTGAACATCAAAGTGATCAATTAACCATGATAACACAGATGATAGTAATAAATTTGCAGAACCAATAAGTGAAGTCAGCTGTAAAGCATAACTTTGGTTTCATCTTGTAATTCAGCTGTAGCTGGAAATAAAGGTCATGCTGCTGTGATGTGATCCAGGAAGAAAAAAAAGAAGAAAAAGAGAAGATATTTTTCTATCATAGTTCAAAATGTGATTAAATCAAACTTTACCAAATAACAAAAAATGCTTGAACACAAAGCAAGCTGACTGCTTCCATGGAAGGAAACATTCCGCTCAACAGGGAAGCACAGACAAGTCCCATTGCACACTGAACGATAAAACTTTTCTACTGAAGAGAGGAAGGTACGAACCACAGAAACACTGAATTGTGGAAAATGCCAGGTTTCAGACTCTTTTTGGAAGATTTCAATGTTTGTTATTTCCATTACAATGATAGCCAAAAGAATGTTCCTGGAAATATAATAATATCTCTGATGGCATTAGCATACAAAGATTAATTCTTTGTTTCCAAATATAAAGATTTCACATGTTTTTGTAATTTGTGTCAGATACGACAAAGGCACAGCCACATAATGGCCTCTGGAACAGTTTCATCATACCCAATCAACAGGTTTTCAGTCCAAATCCCAGAATTTTATAGAAAAAAACCAGATTCCAGCACTGGCTTATGCACTTGTGGTTTTTCTAATATTGGCTCCAGCTACTAAGAAGGGAGTACCTTGACTTATATTTCACAAGCTGAAAGAGATTTCCATAGGAAGTTGCTAGGGTTATTAAAAGCATTGTGCTAAAGCAACATAAATATTTTTCAGATCTTCCTCTGTTTGAAAATAGGCCTAGATATATTTTAATAACTATTGTTTAACGTCAAAAGCTATGATACCAGATTGGTTCTATTGGTTAAAGCTGTATGAGCGTTCTCTCTTTTTCTATAGTTGTGTCCAGTGCTATTAACTACAGCTTTCTTAACGAGAGGAAGAAGAAAAAAGAAAGAAAAGAAAAAAAAAAAAGAAGAGTGAAAGCTAGGAATTTCAGGTTTTTAGTGAACTGCCTTGTGAAATTTATGTTCCTTGTTTCCCTAATCTGATACAAATCAGAAAAATTAATTTCATGTAAAGACTAAGAACAAGTTTTTATGTCTTTCTCTGCAAAAAATGACAGGTTGTTGGAGTTAAACTTTTATGACAAAAATTATTTTATAAAAAGGATATTTTAAACATTTTGCCTACACACAGAAATAAGCAGAGGTTCATGTTAAGAAAATAATAATAGAGCAATATGTATATAATGATGCAAGCAATGACTAGATACAGAATGTGAAGAATGATTACAACTCCCAGTTACTTTATAAGTAAGTTTCTATTTATTTCATATAATAGGTATGTGCTTAAATAAGTAATCCTGTACTTACTTTCCGTTGTTTTGCAATTGTGTTTATCAAAAACTGAGTTCTGGTATTGTCAACATTTGGAACCAGAATAGAGGT
Organism: Balearica regulorum gibbericeps; assembly: GCF_011004875.1. Taxonomy (NCBI): domain Eukaryota; kingdom Metazoa; phylum Chordata; class Aves; order Gruiformes; family Gruidae; genus Balearica; species Balearica regulorum. Next base: position 93,317,074 of record NC_046186.1, on the reverse strand, counting down.
GTAGTCTGGGACACTATCTGTTGGATAAACATATTCCTGAACTCTTTTACTCCAGTGCTCCCAGTCACCTGAAGTGACCAAAAAAAAAGAGGAAAATATCTCACAATATTTTGTTAGTGGTCAACATTTTCTTAATACAAAACAAAACAAAAATCCTAGATGTTATGGGTGAAGTACTACAAAGTATAAAAAGGGATAAATTTTCTCAAATCTAGCTAAAACACACATAACAAAAGACATACTAAGTCATGACCTCTAATCAGTCTACAATCCTATTAAATATACACATATTTCTTAAATTCATATATATCTATCTAAATAAAAAAACTCCAAAGAATGTTTATGTAGAAACTCATTGTCACACTGCTGGTGAAAAATTATAAAATGTGAGAATACAGATTGTGTATGTGTACCCTAAATCAACACTGCTGATGAAAAAAAAAAATCTGAATTTGGATACAAGAGAAATAGATGTATTCATGTGAGAATAAACCCTGAAGGAACAGTAAGTTGTCTGTGAAATTGTGTTATTTAAACTATAAATCCCTTGTGGAAGATATCATGCTATTAAAAATATCAATATTCACAATATTCAATATATCATACTATTCTTACAGTTTCATAAACTGTAAGATTTATTACTGATATCAGTATAATAAATAATAAATAATTAAGTGGAATTAAAATCAGATTATATTTTTTAACAAAAAATCTGTGAGGAAATGAAATATAAAATTAATATTCATTTAGGCTAAACCAGCCTAATTAAAAACTATATGCTGATTAAGGTAAAAGAAAATAAATCTGTAAGAATGAAATTTAAAACGAAATAAGAAAATGTTACCAATGAGTACTCTATCACTTGTTACTGACTTTTTACCTCCACAGAGGCGCTGCATACAGAATCCTTGTTGCTACTATACTGTCATCAAAAATCTCTACTCGTACGATTGCATAATAAAGACTAAAAGAGTAATTTTAAATTTCAAAGAAGCTATACTCAGTTTTAAAATGCCAATATAAAAAAGGATGTTAGTGCTTTTTCTTACCATAATCAGTAACGAAAAACTCATACATCGTTTGACTGGTGCCAGGGGAGATTTCTGGTAAGTCTAATGTGTTATCATGAGCTCTAATGAAGGCTTCAAGTTTATCTCTACTGTCCAACTCCAGAAGGGCACCTAAACTCCACATTATTGCAAAGCAGAACAATTTATGCAGATGAAATATAGTTGATAAACCACCTTCTTCCTTTGATGGAATCAAACCTTCCAGAAGATTAATAGACTGAAAATATTTAAAAATATTATGCATTAAGAAAATATTACATAATAACTTTTTCTTTTTATACATATATGCACATGCATTATTTATACATATTAAAACTTTAAATCATAATTTGAAAATCAATACATGTTAGCAAAGAATAGTATAAAATTCAGAACTACAAACCCAAGAAAATAAAGATATCTATGTAAAACTGGTTAAAATTTTCAAAGTTACTTAAGTAATTTGATCATCAACTATCCTTTTAAATTATGCCTATATAATAAATGTCATTTAAGAGCTACAGTAACAGAACAGCTTTTTAAGGGATTTTATAAATGTCTAGTGAGAGATTCAGAACTCCAAAAAGTAGGTGGAGCCTAGCCATTTCTTTCCATCTTTAAGAATGGAAGAATTTTCAGCATCTGTCTAATGTATTTATCTTAATTATGGTCAGTTAATGCATCTATCACATTAACTTCTATTTTGTCTTAAAAAAAATTTAAATATCCCATTTTATGATTGCTTCACTGTGTTTCTAAGGAACCAGATTCCATAAATCTACTAACTTGCTATCTACATTTCTGTGATGTCGCTCATGAAGCCAGATGTTTGACTCACTTAGATAACATCACTCATATTCCCTTTCTATACAAGGCAGCATCAAGCACATTGTCTCAAAATAGGTCTTTTTAACAGTGAAGCAGATTTTCAATCAGCTCTTGGAACTAGTATTCTTTATGCTTTTGTAGATCTCATACTGGAAGTGGGAAATAGTGCAGTACTATATAGTTTTAACGCAGCCTAAAGGACCTAAATAGTTAGAAGACTTTTGATTACTTTAAAATTCAGTTTAATTAATAGTGATTAATCTTTTTTTTTACACATCACAATGTTAAAATAACGTCACTTCTTTTCTTTGGAAGACAATCAATTTATCTAATTATTTCCAGGACAGGCTATATTCCAGTTTATCTGAACAATATCTTTTTGTTCCCTCAAATACAAGCTCAAGTTCAAAATTTCCCATGATGCTCTGGGTCTTAGCAATATTCTGTAATAAGTTTTTGTAGAAAGAAAACAGAAAAAAAAAACTGATTTGTAAAACCACACAAATGGTTACAACAAATCAGATGAAAACTTCAGCTTGCCCAGCATCTCATCTGCAAGAGTGACAAAAAGTCGATGCTTAGAGAATGGTGAAAACAAAGGAAAAATTGTCTTGGCTTGTGGTGGTAGTGGGGGTGATACTTCCTGCTGGTATTCTTGTCAGCTTGGGGCTTTCTGAACCAAACACACTTTTTCTGGGTTTAGTAATCTTCTATGTTTTTTTACACCCTGAAAATGTCAACACTGGTCTTGAACCTACATAAACTTTTATCATCTATAACACCCTTTATCAAGACGTTCCACAGGTCTGCTATTCATGGAACTGAACAGTTTGTTTTCTTCCCCCTGTGTGAACTCCTTCATGCTTATCTTCACTGAATTTCATTTGCCATTTTATTACCTATTTATTCAGTCTCATAAAGTCTGTCTACAGCTCGTCATGGTTAGCTGTTTTGTCCTTACTACCTTGAATAATTTAGTATCATCAGTAAACCTCTTCACCTAAAACTTTTCCAAATTGTTCATGAACATTTTGAATGGCATTGGTATCCACAAAGGTACCTCAGGATCAGTGGTAACCTTTGTCCTTCGTAAGAACTGATACTCCAATCACACATTTTCTATCTTCTAGTCAGTTATTTATATAGAAATAAACCTCCTGTTTTCTGCTATGACTGCTTAGTTTCCATGTAAATCCCTGGTAAAGAACTTTGCCAAACACCTTTGTTCCTTCATGCAGACCACAGCAATCAGATCTCCTTTAGCTACAAATTTATCGACTTTTCCAATAGGCTTGTAAGGCAGGATAACCCTAAACAAAAAATGTGTTGAATCATCTAAAAGAAATTATATTTGTTCACCTAAAGAGGTAGGCCAGATGATGGTAAACAGTCAAAAGAAAAACAAATAAGTAAAAACATTAGGAAAAAAAAATAATTCAGGAACAATACTGGAATATACATAGTTAGAAATTCAGTGGAAATTATAAGGAGGAAAGCAAAGGTGAGATCACTTTTTATATAAAACCATTCTGAAGCTGTTGTAGATGAAAAAACATGAATGCTAACAAATGGCACATAATTTGGTACATGTGCATGTGTGGGTGAACATCAAAGCTGAACTTTAGAGGTCAAGTACAAGTTTGCTATCTGGTAGACGCAGCTGGTTTGAGATGGTTGTAAATTTTGAAAACACCTGACCTAAACAAAAGTGGCACATCCTGAATCCCACAATTAATAAAGAGACATAAGACAGAACCACCAGTCAGGAGGCTGATAAGTTACAGTGCTTCTGCACATAGACCATTGATGGCAAAATTGGGATCTTACAGTTCTGCAAAGGAGAGGTGGTGTGGAAAAGAAGGGTCCCCAAATGAAGTGGTCTTGGGGGACGGAGAGGGGCAGGCAGGAAGATGCCTAGAAAGAAGAAGGTGAAGATCCTGGTTGGAGGAAAGATCCTGGAAATGGGGGAAGATCCTGGAGATCAGAGAGATGCACGTAGACAAATGCTGGATGATGCCAAGAAATCTTGTGAAGTAATGGCCAAACCTGATAGTTGCAAGCAGCTGCACAGCACAGAAATCAACACAACATTTTGCCCTACCTTCCCACACCAAGAATTAAATCCTTACTGGGAATGGAAATCAAGACTAAGTGAATGTAACACTGGAGAGGGGAAGCAAGGGAGAAAGTGAACCTGTGAAATGATTAAGCAGAGTAAAACCTCTGGTCTCACTGAGATCCACTAAGGGTTATTTACTCTGTCACACCTGTGACAGAAAGTTATTAGAGATTATAATTCACAGGAATAAATATTCAATACAAGTTAAATCAGGGAAATATTTCCCTGACCAAGCAGTATGTGTAGAGCACTGACTTGCTCACACTTCCCAACAAGCCCTAATCAAAAATAACATAGAAACTTCTTCATGGAAGACTTTTCCTGGAACTAGACAACATCAATTCAGTCAGATGTTTCACAGAAGAAAAAAAGAAAATTATATCTCTAAAAATTTTGTGCATAGCACATCTATCTTGTTTATCATCATAAATTGGCAAGTTAGTTTCTGCCTGTGGACTTCATTTCTATAGGTATCCTAATTCCATTTGATACTGCACAGTTAATCTTTGCAGCATTTACTGTGGCTATTAATTTGCAGCAAAATATTTCAAACCGTTGAAAATCTGAAGCTAAATCCCTAATGAACAGTAAAGAGATATTGGGTGCAAATTGACTAGTTTAATATTAAATTGAAGTGTTATCCAAAATATTATCTTGTCTACCCTCTGATTCAACGGCACTACTGAATTTATTATGAGAGTGTCAATATAAAACTGAGATTACATGGACAAATGGAGAGTCTGGAGACTTAGAATCTGCCGATGACAACAGACTCATAAACAAATCAGCTGGAGACATGCAGCATAGGACTGATGCTTCTTGCCAAATCTACCAGATATATAAATTTATTATTAACAAGTCACTGATAAAGTTTGGACTCCACTCATGGTAGAATTCCAATTGATAAGAAGGTACTGGCAAAAATTACTACATTGACCTTGGAAGAGCTGACTGACAGAACCACGGCTATTACATCTGGAGATAAAAAGATAATTAGAATTATTCTTGACTCTCTCTACTGACACTACCAGTAGGGTTAGACTGACCCTTACCACAATTTGTTTGGTATTAAAAGAACTGGAATGAGACCACTAGCTTATTAAACGTATGCTTCTGAAAACTTACTGAAGCCTGCAAATTCCTGTCAACAGAAGATTAGCCTACATATGAAGCGATAAAGAGAAGTAAAGGTTTTCTTCTGCACATCTCTAACAGTTCCCCTTTTATTGCCCAAGAAACAAATATTGAGTCTGAGGTTTTCTTTGTTAGGAAATGATGTTTTCAAATTAAATTTTATTGCTATCAAATGTTCTCTTTGTCATTTCTGCCCACTTACTGCAGTCAGTCAATTCACAGAGACTTACACAGTATCTGTTTTACCTGCATAATGTAGTTACATTCCAGAAGCTCCATTTTTGGATTAAGGTTTAGTTTCATATATGTATATGCTGGTTCAAAAATTCTATCGTACAAACTTTGTAAAACTTCAGCTTCTTGAGAAGAACGTTTTTTCAGCCATGCCTGAAAAACATCCACAATATTTTTCTGTATAAAATGTATAACAAGGTAAAGTTAGGAGTAGCCAGCAATGATAATCTTACTTGCAATATTGGTCTCCAGCTGAGGGCAGAAGAACTGATGTAGACCATACCCATTCGAGAAACTGTTGCTGGAGAGGCATTCTCAATGTTATGGACCTCAAATAACAGTTTACATGTAGGGCACATAGGAATTCGATCTCCGTTTGCTAGAGTGAGGGTCTTGTTATCATCTAAAACTGAATTTAGATTTTCAATCCAGATTGCATCTACAGGACCATCTAAAATCAGAAACACATTTTCACCTGGAAAAATAATTAAAATAGATGCAGTTCATATCACCATGCTGAAAGAGCAAGAAAATAGGTTTACAAAAGATGAAATTAATGTATAAAAATGTATTTTATTTACTGTAATTTCTGCCATCTCCATGGATGCTCACTACTGTATAAATTGCACACTTAGTTAAGGAACTATATTTGAAACAATTAGTAACAAATGAGGGCACAAGTATATCTTTATAATGCTGAACATCTGTGGTGAGATAACCTTGGCTGGCTGTCAGACAGACACTCTCACTCCACCTCTTCAACAGGACAGAGGGACAAAATAAGGTGAAAATGCTTGTGGGTTGAGGTGAAGACAGATAACTTACCAACTACCATCACAGGCAAAACAGAATCGACTTTAGGGAAAATTAATTTATTGCCAATTAACATAGACTTGGATGGTGAGAAACAAAGACAAAAAACTAGAACTACTTTCCCCCTCCCCCTTTTCTTTCTCCAGACTCAATTTCTTCTTTCCCAACATAATCTAACTCTTAGTCCTTCCTTCTCCTGTCCCATCCTATGCCGTCCCCCACTCTCCCCCCCATCCTGAGTAGCACAAGGGGGATGGGGAATTCAGCATTTTGTTTATAAAATAAGGGTTCTTTGGGCAACTAAACAAGAGGCATTGAATATTCACAAATACCATTTAGGTTAATTAAAATGATCATCACTCATAAATTCTGACAATCTAATTGTTTTTCTTGTATTTTGAAACAAATATAGATGAAAATGCCTAAATTTTGGCAATGAAATTTTAAAATTCTGGATTTGTTTTGAATACAGAAAGTTTCCAATAGAGAAAACATAAGACATTTCCAATATAGAAAATTCAACTTTCTTTTAAAAAAAAGAACTTCCTTTTAGGAAGGTTCCCTAGAAGAATTCCCTTTAATATAAATCTTTTTTTTTTTTTTTTCAGGTACAAATGAATCACTGTGAAAAGGAATTTCAGTATTCCAATCCTAAAATACTGAAATATAAATATGGGTATAAAACCCACAGAAACCGACATTATTTTAAAGCTAATGCAATTAGTACAAGTAAATCTAAAATATAATTTATCAGCTTCCAAATAACACATCTGCACTGTAGGACTGAAGTAGAAAGGAAACTAACAATTTTTTAATGTAGATACACGACTGAAATAATAAATTTTTAAACTGCTGCTCTTTCTTGAGAAGTGAACTGTAACCTCATCTATGTTCTCTATAGTTTCTCTCAAGAGGGAACTTCACCACATATGCAAATTCAAGATGATTTTTTTCAGAATATCATACAAGAGGTATTTTTATGATACCACACACAAAGTATTCACATACCCTTTTTAGCTTTCAGTGTTTTCCTCCACAGTGTAGAAAAGATTCCATCTGTCCAATCATTAGTTGCAGCATCTAGTTTTCCAAACATTTGAGGAGCAGTAATAGCTTTGGGGTTCATCCGCATTTCTCTATGAGGTTGGCCACATTCTGTCAGTGCTCTCATTAATATAGTTATGACCATTGTTTTTCCAGATCCACTAGGTCCAAGTGTCATCAACCCATGACGTACTAGAGAAGTTTCATACAACTATTAAAAAACCCCAAAATATTTTAAGAAATATATGCTTTTGGAAGATTTTTGCTTGCATTTAATACATTTGATAGACAGTGATTATAAATGTATGAGATGATACACAAATTATGTGCTCAGACTTGAAATCAGCATGCATTTACTGATTTTTAGTGTTTTATGGAATAGTACATACCTTCATATCCTAATCTAAGCACGAAGCAAATTTACTATAAAACAGTTTACAAAACTAAATCTTGCCTAAAGTTTCAAAGCAACTGAAAATAATTTTACTAGATTTTAAAAATTATTTTCTGTATTATTTAAAAGGAAAAATTAATGCAACAGAAGAATGACTAATGACTACAGTGCTAAAATACCGGAGTATATGAAACAAACACAGGGACACTTCCTACAGGATTGTGGATGGGTTTAGGTTAAGGACAGGTTTTTTTTCTATTTTTCTTTTAATACTAGCTTTAGGCTTGCTATGGAAGTGGCAGGGTCTGCCTACACAAGTATCTCTTTTTGAATGAAAAAAAAACAAACCTTGCAACTGAAAGGAACAAAAAGGTAATGGTCATCCTGGATGACAGAACCTTGTAAGAAAAAGCACATACAGTTGCGTCCTCTGCAAGCCAAATGTACCAGTCCAGGAGGAAGATCTACAGGCACCACAAATCTAAACTAAGATCAAGTCCACCACGAACTTGACAATTTCAAATTTCTTATTCCTAGTGGAAGATGGAATTTGTTAAGGCACGAGCAATCTTGCTATGATCAGCAATGTTAAGCCGTAAGATGATGAATGTGACTTTAAGCAGGATGGCCTTCTATGGCCTTCTATGATGGGGTTACAGCGTCTGTGGATAAGGGAAGGGCAACCGACGTCATCTACCTGGAGTTGTGCAAGGCTTTTGACACTGTCCTGCACAACATCCTTGTCTCTAAATTGGAGAGACATGGATTCGATGGATGGACCACTCGGTGGATAAGGAATTGGCTGGATGGTCGCACTCAAAGAGTTGTGGTCAACGGCTCAATGTCCAAGTGGAGAACAGTGATGAGTGGCGTTCCTCAGGGGTCAGTACTGGGACCGGCACCGTTTAACATCTTTGTCGGCAACATGGACAGCGGGATCGAGTGCTCCCTCAGCAAGTTTGCTGATGACACCAAGCTGTGTGGTGTGGTCGACACGCTAGAGGGAAGGGATGCCATACAGAGGGACCTTGACAGGCTGGAGAGGTGGGCCCGTGCGAACCGCATCAAGTTCAACAAGGCCAAGTGCAAGGTCCTGCACGTGGGTCGGCACAATCCCAAGCACAACTCTAGGCTGGGAGAGGAATGGATTGAAAGCAGCCCTGAGGAGAAGGACTTGGGGGTATTGATTGATGAGGAGCTCAACATGAGCCGGCAGTGTGCGCTTGCAGCCCAGAAAGCCAACCGTGTCCTGGGCTGCTTCAAAAGAGGCGTGACCAGCAGGTTGAGGGAGGTGATCCTGCCCCTCTACTCTGCTCTTGTGAGACCCCACCTGGAGTGCTGCATCCAGCTCTGGGGGCCCCAGTACAGGAGAGACATGGAGCTGTTGGAGCGAGTCCAGAGGAGGGCCACGAAGCTGATCAGAGGGATGGAGCACCTCTCCTATGAGGACAGGCTGAGAGAGTTGGGATTGTTCAGCCTGGAGAAAAGAAGGCTCTGGGGAGATCTAATTGCAGCTTTCCAGTACCTGAAGGGGCCTACAGGAAAGATGGGGGAGGGAGTGTTTATCAGGGAGTGTAGTGACAGGACCAGGGGTAATGGGTTTAAGCTGAAGGAGGGTCGATTTAGATGAGATGTTAGAAAGAAATTCTTTACTGTGAGAGTGGTGAGGCACTGGAACAGGTTGCCCAGAGAGGTTGTTGATGCCCCATCCCTGGAAGTGTTTAAGACCAGGTTGGATGAGGCTTTGGGCAACGTGGTCTAGTGGAGGGTGTCCCTGCCCGCAGCAAGGGGGGGTTGGAACTAGATGACCTTTGAGGTCCCTTCCAACCCAAACCATTCTATGATTCTATGGTCAACAGTGTTTTTCTCCCATTCAAAAATCATGCTGATCATCAGTGTGAAGCTGTGTGAAGGACAATACAGATTCAGCCTGAAGAATGTGGAGCAAAATCTTCTGTAAACTAGGTGAAGCCTGAGCAGAGCCATAAATATACCTCTCGTTTGATAACAGAGACATGATATTTTAGTTGCTGTGAAGTAACATAAGACAGAATGTTGCCCTTTATAGAATACTGTACAGTATTGTATCTTTTGCTGTCATTCAACAAATCACACAGCAGTTTTGTTTAAGCTATACAAGTTTGGAAATTTTCATAAAGCTGGTAATAAGCACAAAAGTCAAAGTCCTTTTCTTGGTTTACATCTAGTTTCTTTCAAGATACTTAGTTCATAAGAATCAATGATGTAGTTTCTAATTTAAGACTGTACAGCCAATGAAGAAGTCTAGCACTTCAAGGCCTGCACTTTCAGAAAGTCTCTATTCCAAGGCTGCATTTCAGAAAGTTGCAAACATATTTCCATAGTGTATAATGTTTTTAAGTGTCAGTTGATGGAGCTATACTCCCAAAATTACAAATAAATGCTTCTATAGCAATACCATTTTCAGCCATTAGAAATGGTAAAGATTATTAGTCTTAACCATTAACAGTGTTTAACAATTATCCAAAAAGTAGAGATACGTAAAAGATGAAAATTAGAAGACAGCATAATTCTTCTCTGGCTGACAAATTTTACAAAGCAAAATTCAATTTCATCAATTAATGAAATAAAAAAAATAATACTGTATTTCACTAATTAATGTTACAAGCTCAATCCCAGTGAGTAATATAGCAAATAAAGTAAAGCTGATCACTGTTTAAAGCATAGTATTACAAGTAAAAGAGTTCACATCTTGTTGCCTGCATGCAGAAAAAAAACAAAGCAGCAGAGAGCACAGGAAACCAACAAAGTCATAATGTTTAAAAACATCATTATTATCAATAATTAAAGTATGTTCTCAAAAAAGAGTAGAATAAAAAGCATAAAAGCAACATAAAGCAACGATGCTCTAGTTACCTATCTAGCTTGTCAATTTATAATTGTTCAGTGAAAGTCTATTTATTTCTTGAGTTGTTAGTTTGATACATTTGTTAAGTTTGCTCTTCAAAGAAGGATGTGTATAGGGAAGTGTGTTGGCATAAAGATCATCAGAACATGAGTTAACTGTCTTTAATATTAAATTCAAAGTTAGTTGCAAACATGACTGCGTATCAGAAATACAACTATCAGCCATTTAAATGTTATGTTGGGGTACAGGTCCAAAAAGCCATTTAAGCACCTTTTTTCCTTCGTATTAAAAACTACATACTCTTTAATCAACAATACATCTTAAAGATTATTCCACACTAAACACAAATTTTCATAATCCAAAGTTAGTTTAATCATTAAATCATTAATTTACTAAACATAATGTCTTACAAATATTCTGAAGTCAAAACAATTTCTTGCAACACCTTAACAATTTTATCTCTTTTTCTTTTCAATCAGAACACAGTCCAAGTCTAAAGAGCTTGCAACACAAGGTAAACAAAACATACTACACTTCTGCCAAGCTGCCAGCACACGGGGTCTATTTCTCTATTCCTAAAGTGCCAAGAACCAAGTGCTATTCATGTCAAAACTAAGCAACTTTTTGTTTTATGTAAACAACATTGCAACAAGTTTTTCTACACAGTCTCTTGTTCAGATTCTATGTATTTTCTCACTCATTTTTACTAAAACTTTTGCATGCAGGTAACAGAGGGATACATATTCCACTTAGGTGGGGTCTTTCCACAGTATTCAGGTGGCTAATGCCCTTCAGAAGGATGCTAGCTTTGAACACTACAGATACAAATTGATAGTAGCTGGGCTTGTTCGCTACTTGTAGTCTAGAAAGCTTCTAAATCTCTTTACAGCTTTAATATTTCAATCACACCTGTCCTTGAGAGAAATAATTCCCTTTGTATGCCAGTGTCATTCTTGTTACTGACACGATTTTTGGTTCTTTCATTTTATAGTACCTACATGCATGTTCAATTTTATGCTTAACCTTGTTACAGACATATATGCTCTATGCATCCTTACGCTTCAACTCTTTCAACTCAATACATATAAGCTGGATGATTACCCAACCAGTGTATAGGTTCTCAAAACTTTGAGGAAAAACGAAACAAACCAACTTTGTTTACTACAATGTCTGATTAAACTCATCATGATGACTCTTCTTCATTACAGAAATGTATTTAAGTCAGAAATACATACCTCTTACATTTTTCTTTGCCCTTATAAAGGTCTTTTAGCTCTCTCCTCCTACTTAGCAGGAGTTGTGCCCTGGCTGTGTTTCTTCTCACTCTTTAGTTACTGCTTTGGCCTTCAAAATGCCTCACAATTCATCTTATGCCCTACTGCCCCTACTCTGATCTAAGAAACTCATGTTCAGAGACCCACACAGGTGCCTTGCTTCATTCAGATAACTTAGATGCACAACCATATCTGGGAAATGCTGAGTTAATAGCATGCTTTAAGTTATTTTTTCCTCTTCTGGATAATTTAAAGAAATAAAAACATAAGTCCCTTGGATTGGTCTTCCTTAGTGTGGTGTACGCACAACCTTTGTTTTTTCACCATATTAGAAGCACAGGTCCTTGAGTGAGACAGTGGTTTAGCTACTAACATGGTGTTCTGACTCCTGTTTGTTAAAAATGTTTTGGAAAAAAAAAAAGAATTTTTACCTGAACAAGCTTAAGATTCCATGGTGGATGGTTAATTAATCCTGCTTCTTCAACCTGATTAGCCACTGCAGCCTGAAGCTCAGCATAAGTACTACTGTCCAATTGCAATCCCGGAAAAAGACCATTGATAAGACTGAGAAACAAAGGCTCATCTTCATCTATCTGAAACAAACAAAAAAAAATTAAGTGCTTAAATATGATTATCCAAAGAATGTTCTCAAACAAAAATTAATCTCTATTTTAAAATAATAAACAGTAAGAATATATTTTCTAACTACAGATCACAGCCAGGACAAGCCAACAGGACAGCTCACTACAACAACAGCATTTTGATAATGTCATCCATATGCCATGTAAGAAATAAATTCAAAATTGAAAGAAATTTCCCAATCAGTAGACACTGGAATCTATTTGTAAAATAGATTTGTAAAACACCTGCAGCATACACAGGAAAGAACATCCTATCTGGAAAGAAATCTTTAAAAGTCTAACTTAGTGGATACTCAAACTATTCTGTTTATTTACTTATGGTACAGTAGTCAGTCTGTACACAACTCAGTATGTAAAATATCACACTCACAGTTAAGCCATTATTAAACTATTTGAACTTTTGCACCCTGAGCACTGTTTTCAGGTCTAATAAACTCTCATTGCTGTTTAAGAATATGATGATTACCATGTTTCAACTTTTAAAGGATGTTTGAGATTTTTCCCTAATCTTCTACAAAACCCCATGAAATATCTAGTAGACTTGCCTATACATGGTGCTAAAATATTAAATTAGATTCTTACCAGCTTAGAAAGATTCATATCTCTTAGCCCTCTCATAACAATACTTAATTCGCTTTCATTTGGCCTGGCCCTCTTTTGAGATCCAAGAGTCCTCAGTACTGAAAGGATATTCCTCAGACCAAAGTCATAATGGACCTAGAGAGTGGGAAAAGGCTTATGCATCACTAACAAGTTCTCTAGCTTTATTTCACCAGTACACCAAACTTCTCTTGCATGTTGTATAGTACAGTTGCCCTGCCTGGAAAAGGTAGCTAAAATAGTAATTGTTGCTGCTGTTAAGGAATTATTGTATTAAAATAAATGAAGGATATTGAGGATATCTGGGGTAGGGGGGCATTATAAGGTTTTTCTTTTCTAATTTAAATTGAATTGACTTCACCATTTATAGTGCCATATTGAGATTATTCTGTAGCCTCTCCACAGCAGGGTTCTAAAAAAATAAGAGTTCCTTCCAGACTGGGTCTTTCCAACTAAGGCAGCTTAAAGCCAGGACCTCAGATCAAAGCAGTGCTATGGGGACAAAGGCAACTTAAACTCACGGCGTACCTCCTGCAGTTTCTAATTTCCAACTACGTTCTCTAGTCCGAGATAATTCTTACAGAAAAATAACATCACCAGGTTAATTTTTACCTGGCTGCCATGTTTAAGCAGAGAACCTCCTGCACTTGCAACCACGAACTGCCATCCTTTAACAATTAAACAAATGCATGTATGGGACTACATACACATGAATTAACATGGTTATTTGTTTAAAAATTTTAGAGAGATTTGTTTGAATTATATTTAAACTACTTCAATATTTTGTAAAAAGTATAAAACTGATGCTTCAAAAACAGTCTCCACAACCCAAAACCTAAGGGGTTGTATTGTGTAAATAGAAAGACAAAGAGGAAGGGAATACATAACAGTACCTGCTTAGTGAGCTGCTCCTCGCAAAGTTTATAAAGAACAAAGAATTTCTGAGACAAGACTACATTATCAATAAATCCATAACTTGCAAGCTTAACTCTTATAATTATCTGAAATACAATTTTTTTTTTAGAAATTCCATTAGTGTTTCTGAAGATAGGTAAGCAAAGTAAATCTTTTTTTTTTTCTTTCATTTCTGTCAGTAATTGTACCTGTCTATCTGGAACCATCATTGCAACAGTTCTAAATTGAATTTTGAGATTTTCTGGTAGTTCTTGACGCCCAGCATATCCCGGATTCTGTATAAGAAAACATACTGCATTATTATCCACAACAGTAAAAAGGATGTTATTTTGATTGTTCAATAAATGTAAATTTATGCATAAATACCTAGATCTGCTCAGAGTTAGAATTCTTGTCTACTAATGATTAAAATGTGAAGAAAAAACCTCAACCATAACTACAAATTTAATAACCTATGTATAATTGCCAGAGTAATAACTGAATTTCTTTATCATAACAAGCCAGCAATCAGAATTTTTAAATTTCATGGAATACAATCTAGTTGGTTGATTTCTTCTACTGTATTCCCAATGCAAATAAAGTTTTCATTACCATTTTACGGAAAAGGTAGCTTTTGTAACATAAAAAAATCAGTGTCTAGCAAGAGCCAAAATAAAATATAATAATAATAATAATAATAATGGAGGATACAAGCAGTCTACAGTGAAGAAATATTAGGTTGTCCTTCTCTATTTCTTGTGTCAACAAGTCTAGCCTTAAAGTACAGAATCTCACTGAATGTGTAATAGTTTGTGAGTGAATCCTATCTGCTAAAGTAAGAATCACATAAGAAAATGTAATTCTCTTTTAGTGACAGAACTGATTTTAATAACGGCTCAAGAATACCCAGAGAATTATTTTGTAATGACACAGTAAAAATAATGCAGTCAATAAAATTAAAGCATGAAAACTTTACGACAAAATCATATGAAAGAAAATTTTAATGACCAAGGAAGTTTGATTAACAAGAGTTACGGAAACTTGCTGCAAACATGAGGAATAACTCTCGCATCAGGCGACATTTAAGAAATTAGAAGCAGTCAAAAGATATTTATGACCTCAGTTATCATCCTGCACTCAGAAATGCAAGTGAAGATTTTAATTTTCCATAAAGTCATCTTGGATTGCCATCTGCCTTAGGAAACATACACTATAAAATTCCTTGCCCATGAGATTACAGGAATTAGTGCTATGAAGCCTCAGGAACCCCATGGCAACAAGACAGCATACTCTGAAAGTTATTCTAAATCCAGGAGTTTGTGTTTCTCCCTTGGATAATGGTTGGTAACCGGGGTAAAATTATACATACTGCCTTGCATATAGTTTTTACGCATATTATCCATTCAGTTGTGGGACCTAACTTTGATCTATATATACTGCAAAACTTTTTCACAAGTAGTCATTATAAGAAAGGGAACGATGCATCTCAGCTACCACTTGCAAAAACCTCACAGTTCTGTCATAATGCTGCACTGATTCCAGGATTGACACAGAAAGCAGAAAGGGCCCCTTTGCCACAGAAGGCTAAAAGTCAACATCCAGCATTGTATTTACCAGCTTATACACATCCTGTATTAGCAAATGAAGGATCTGGTAATGTTTTCCACACATTTTAAAAGACCTGGTCTTACCACAGTACAAGGAGAGCTGTTTATTCAAGAATCATCATACTTGTCTTCTGTAAATCACCTTGAAGAATTCTTTTTTATATATCCATGTAAAGTACACATTAGACAAGACAAATGTCTTTGAAAAAATCTTTCCTATATCTCCTGCTGTAAGTGAATATTCTTTTTTTCTTCCTACAGTATCTTTCTCGCTAATACTGTTAAAGCATTTCAAGCTAAGGTAGTAAAGCATATTAGTGTTTCAGTCCTCTCAATGAGCACAGAGAATTCTGGAAGTTTGGCCAAACTGTTAGTCTACATAATGAATTGCAATACAGTAATGAAGGGGCATAATTATGAATCTTTTCAATAATCTTAAAGTAAAAATGAAGGCATGCAATTCATGAATAATTAGACTATTTATGTGTTCCAGTAGTTTAGTCTAATTCTATAGCAACAGCACCACTTAACTAATACAATCAGTTATTTTCACCTTGCCATTTAATTAACTTGTATATAGTATAGTTTGACACTTCTCTGGAATTATTACTATATTTACCATTGTTAGGAAAATTCCAAACTCTGGATTTAAGTCTACACAGTCTCCATCAGAAAAAATGAACTGCTTTTTTCTTTCTTTTCTTGCTGTTAAAATAATATAGATTTGTTGTGCTGCTACTGACAAGACAGGCAACTCAATTCGGTTGAATTCATCAAAACATCCCCAAGATCCAGACTGTGCAAGACCTAAAACAGGGACAGAAAAATTTATTATCTGTTGTTCTTCATCCATATTTGAGATATCTGAACTAGATAACTTTTCCTTCAAATAATTAAATAAGATTAGTTTTATTTATTGCCCTGTGGCCAAGGACTATCTTCCTCCAATCCACCTGACTATTTCCATATCAATTTGAATTAATATTCATTCATTTATACAAAATGCTTTAAAAGTGAATCAAAATCAGAAGAAATATTTTGCTATCTTGTGGCATGTGGCAGATCTTTCTTCCAGATCTTTTTGTGAATGTAGCCTTTTACTGTAAAGCAGCAATTCCATTATTTGCAAAAAGCTGTATTATTTTTATTTTTTTCAGATTAACAAGTGACTTAGAGCTAGAAAAGTCTAGCCCTAAATGTTACAACAAAAAAATCCCAAGTTTTTTTTATTTTCATCTGGGTCTTCCAGCCTTCACAATGCTTTTAAATTACTTTTTACTTGCCTCTCATAAATCATAAAGGTTAAAATTAAAAATTTGAATTATTTTTGCACTAACTAGGGGTTTAAATAAAACTCTGAATCTCCTAAGACAGAAAATATTAATCTTAGATCATGTATCTCTATGCATAAGCATTACCATTTTAAGTCCACACTAAACTACAAGTTTATCATGGCATGGTACAGGATATTAACAAAATGCAAAGAGTGGACAATGCTCTGTGTGAACTTGTCTATGAAAGAAAGAGACGAAGAGAGAAAGAAAATTACATGGAAAGAGAAATCTAGAAGCACTATATTAATAACAATAACATTTTCATAAAGGATTAATTTCACAGTTGCCTAATTTCAGTTTGGAAAAATAACATGTATAGTAGCAACTAAGAGACTTGTTGTTCCTTTAACAACTTTTTATGAGAAAATTTGTAGCAGCATTTTTTTCCCTAAATGACATTAAAGTACCAGTAGGCATGTGTACTGAAAGACAGCTATTTCAAACTGAAAAATTTGTCTAATGCATTCAAGGTATATTATTGTTACGCAGTTAAGGCTAAATCATTTTAAAGGGATTCTGTCATGTACTGAAAGATATTTTTAAAATTTGAATAGGTTGATTTTCAAAGGGGCAATATGTTTATAAAACCATAGCTTTAGGTACTTTCATGTCACAATTATTTGCTTGCTAAAAAAAAAAAAATATAAAAAATAATTAATAGTTTCACCCCTTGCTTCTCAATACATACAATGCCATAACTTTGAAAAATGAGCTGACAGAAACCTGATGAAGTTCAAGTGCTTTATCTGGAACAGAGTAACTCCATGCAGCAATACAGGGTCAGTGCTGACCGGCCACAAACCAGTTTTGCGGAAAATGACCTGGTGTCCTGCTTAACAGCTAATTGAGCATGAATCAGAATGATGTCCTTGTAGCATAGCCAGCTGCATTTGGGCAAGAATGTAGCCAGCATGTTCAGGAAAATTGTTTGCCTCTACTCTGCACTTGTGAGATAGAAGCTGGAGTCTTGTATCCAGTTTGGGGTTTACCAATAGAGGAGAAACATTGATATACTTGCATGAGTCCGGCAGATGGTTGCCACAATGGTCAGTGGCTGGACATGACACAGAGGGAGAGGCTGAGAGAATATGATTTGTTCAGCCTGAAGAGAAAGCTAAGGGGAAAGCCTATTGGTGTTCATAACTAGCTAATAGGAGGCACCGAGAAATTGGAGCCAGGCTCTTCTCAGAGGTGCAGTGGAAGAAGAGACAGTGGACACAGGTTTCAATGTGGGAAATTCCAAGTCAATGGAAGTATAAAGAAAAAGTTACCATGAGGATGGCGAAACACTTGAACAGAGGCCCAGAGAGCTTGCGTAATGTCCACCCCTGGAGATACTCAAAACCCAACATGAACAAGGTCCTGAGTGACCTGCTCTAACTGCACATGCTAAATGACCTGTGGAGGTCTCTTCTATCCTACATGAAGAAGTCTTACCTTTGAAAATCCTACCCAAACCTCTGAAGTCCATTTGATCAGAGCAGTTAAAGACGACTACATATTTTCCCAGAGCTTTTCCCATATCTTTCGTTGTTTCGGTTTTACCAGTTCCAGCTGGTCCTGCTGGAGCTCCTCCCATGTTCATTCCCAAAGCCTGAGCTAAAGTTATATAGCACCTACAAATGTTAATTTATATTAATTTATTAAGTCATATGAAAGATATGTGTATATATATAAAGATAATAATGAGTTATGTGATAGATTCTACAGCTCTTATGTTGAAACATTACTTCTTCATAAAGCAGTTCTATTGATTTCCATGAGTGCAGGAAGTTCTGAGCAGTAAAAGTTGCAAAATAACAGCATTTAAACATTGCTTATAAAAGAAAAAAAAAAAATTCTCGTGTTAATCTAGCTTGTTACAAACTGTGAATATTAGATGAGCTAAAAAATTAAATGTACATCACAAAGGAATTTAATTGTCACTAACTCTTTTTGCAGCTATAAAGAACAGATTCTGCTGTTGA
Source organism: Balearica regulorum gibbericeps (assembly GCF_011004875.1). NCBI lineage: Eukaryota > Metazoa > Chordata > Aves > Gruiformes > Gruidae > Balearica > Balearica regulorum. Next base: position 93,298,255 of record NC_046186.1, on the reverse strand, counting down.
ATTCTGCTACCTCATCATATTCTGCAGTATCTTAATCTGTATACATTTCGTTAAGGTGGGTCTGTATACATTTCGTTAGGTTCGTCTAAATCCTCAAGTGTGAAAGAATAAGGATATATGGCCCCTTCCACAATTATGGGTAAAAAGTCTTAACAATTCTAAGAAACCCTCCCACCCCCAAAGGTTTTTTGGGTTTTTTTAAGTCTTAAAAAGTTTAGACTAGTGTTGTAGTTCTATATGAGTCTTAAGATTTTCATTCATGGTACTGTATGGAAGAATAACACTAAAGGAATTAAATTACAAAGTTCCTATACAAATGATGGGGTATCTTCACTGTCAAATCAACTCAACATACTCTGAAAGCATTTTTAACTAAAGTATTTTTGGTTTTAGTCCATAACTGAACAGAGTTTAACAACTAACTAGTTCCTACAGTTTAGCTTGAATCACTGTAATATGTTATGCCAAACATAAACTGCACGGACCTTAATGCTTTCTAACCAATAAGAAACTTTAAAGTGACATAAAGGTTTTACTTGTACAATTCTATTAGGGTCAAGGCAAAATTTGGGGTAGAATTTAACATTTTGTATCAAACATACTTGATTGTTGAGAGCAGTACATTTCACTGCAGAAATGTACTGAACTTTCCATATTGTCACAATAGCAGTCCTATCTCTTCTGGAGAAATAAAAGTACTCAAAAAAACTGTACAGGCACATACTCCACTTAGGTAGCAAAATGAACAATTGTAGGTTGGAAGTTATTTTGGTTCTTGAGGGGATCTTTCTGCAACTGAAGTATCTTTTGGCCTTCTATTTTCTCATTAGGTCAAAACTGATATCTCAAGAAAGGAATAAGTGGAGGAATAATTTTGACCAAAAAAAAAAAGAAGCAAAGAAATTCCCAAAAGGAAAAAAGAAAAATAGTTCTCATTGTTAAGCCACATTTGAAATAAAACTAATGGTCGTTTGCCTCCCAGCTACAGAAGAATGGCAAGTGACTTTATACAGCTGGGATTTTGTCAACATCTAGTTTCTTATGGACAAATCTAAGCTGTTTCCCAGTACTAATTAGATGACAAGACACTGACTGGCTCTCTTAGACCATGTTCAAAGACATTTGTAGCCACAAATTCTTTACAAAATCCCTTATTACGGAATTTAACCTAATCTTTTCTTCAGTATAGAAATACTGCTAAACTATACATTACTGTATAATGATAAAATGGTTAATTTCTGTTACTAAATCTTTTGTTTTCCAAGATTGAGCAGTGATAAAACTTTCCTAGGAATTACTAAGTGTACAAATTAATGAGACATTATTTTACATTTTCTAAAAGAGTATGATTAAGCAAATGCATGATAAGATTTTTCCTAGAATGACCCAGCCCACACAGGATTCAATTCAGAATGTGGCTCTTTGAAGATATATGTTAAATAAACAGTATATATATTAAAAGTATTCATTATGTATAATGTTTTTCTAACCTGTCTGTAAGAGGTGTTATAACCAGACGATCAGTGCAACCCAGAAACTCATTTTGGTAAACAAAATCAACATCTGTAATGGATACCAAGACTTGGTCGAAATCCTCTTTAAAGTAGAATCTAGATTGCTTTAACCACTCAAAATCAGTTGGTGATTTGATGTGCATTTTCACCTTAAACAAAAGTAAATAAATGTATACGTTATAACTGAGCATCCAAGTTTATTGTCTTTGATAACTGTGATAAAATGCTTATTTGTACGAGAACAATGAGTGATTATTCAGATTAAAGTTCCTATGTAAGTAAACTGAAATTCATATAAGCATCACATAATTTGTTCAGATGTATGCTAAACTGATATTACATAATGTCCTGATCACTTAACCTGATCATAACAACATCTGTGTTCATCAAATAAATCTTAAATTGCTTTGGTAGTGCAGCTCACCCTCCAAGTGAAATTAGGAAACAACACACTGCTAAATCCACCAAACATATTAGAACAAAGGGCATGATGAAGGACTGAGGCATGGGAGGCAAATTATGTAGATTCTAATTAGCTTATGTCATCAGCAGTAAAAATATGAGAGATGTAGTGTTGAGGGATGCCATTCCTCAAGGGATGCCATTCCTCAAAGAATAAAGGAATGTAAACAATTTAGCACAGTCTAAAAAGTTCAAGTATAGGATTGGCATTATCTGTTGATTTTAGTAGGGTTTTGTTTGTTTGTCTGTCTTCTATATATTCTCCCTAGGAATGAGAAAGAGAATCCCAGTAGCCTGCTCTCCAAGGGAGTAGGAGAGACAAAGAAGTAGCTAGGAGATAAGGAAGATGTTGCTATCATTGCTGTAACTCTAGAATGGGTGGAGCTAAAGTGCAGCCTAGTGCCAACTGCTGAGATTCTGTAACAAGCCATGAGGAAATTATCTATGATGATAAAGCTAAAATATCCTCAGCAGACTCAACATTTTTAATTATGCAAGTAAGAGTAATACAACAGGTTTTCAAAGAAAGAACATACTAAAAGGATTTTGTCTATCAAAACAATTCTGTAGGACGAAGTGGAAAACTGAAATATTCTAAGAAAAGTGTAAAAATTTGAAGCATATATTTAGATGACAGAACTGATGGATTTTATTCTAGTTTAAGCAAAAGTGTACTATTTTTACTATGATGGCATTATGGACATCTGTCTTACAAGCACATGCACACACCTGTGTAGCTACTACACATAAGAAAAATTATTATGGCAGAAAATGCATTTCATTGTCAGAAATTTGGTACTTTACCAAATCATCAAAAATATCATGCTGATGCACATGAATAGTAATAAGTGTTTCAAATTTCACTCTGTCAAACTTGGAAAGATCATGCGTGGTCTGGCTAATCAACATATTCAGAATCTCCAGAAATCTCCTGTTGGTTACTTGCATGATTTTTCTGTCCTCTTTAGCATTCTGTAGAGCTTCTTCTGAATCCCGTGTCCACAACATCTGAATTCCCAGTAATCCAACCTACAAATTTGATATGTGAAAAAAATACAGAAGAATCACTTGTTGAACACTAGCCTTATTGTAGAAGCCTTAGATGTAATAGGAACCATAAATTACCATATAGAGCATTCCAAATTATCACTACATCCAGCATGATGCTATCTCACCAGGATACTGTGCCGGAGTTAATTCATTCTGCTGTGGTACCGGAAACTCCTTCAAACTTCTATGAAAATTTGTCACATACTGAGATACACACAAGTTAAGGACAATTCTCAGTTTCACTTACAATCCCTTTGTGTACTCCAGTATCACAAACAAACAGATCTTAAATTGTGAAGAGAAGTTCTTCTGAAAATTTCCCATTGCCAATTTGCGGCTAATTAAAAAACATTTTTTTTAAAATGCTGTGCACGTCTACTGAACATGAGATGGATTGCTATCTTTCTTCCACACTGTCATGACTGGGCTACGGCCTAGCATACATTGAACTACAGGTTATTTGGCTTCCAAATAAATCTAGACAGGTACAGGATGCTGTGTGTAAACTACAGTCTCAGATTGATTTTGGTTTACAAAAATCAGGCACACGCATGACAAAATAGGATAGATGAGAACTGTATCAATACCTTTTTTCCCCACATTTCTACATTCACAAGGCACCAAGACCTAAAATATTGACTAGCCCACTCTTTCTACTCTTCTGTCTCCATATACGTGCAGTGAGTTCATGGGTACAGAGATTGTGTAGCAGGAAATCAGTCACCACTTTAGAATCATTACGCTATCATCAGTGGAGTCTAAACCAAATTTATTTTAGAATGACTGATTAGTTGGGGAGGTGTGTGTGTGAGGGAAATCTTTGAAAGTGACTTTTTCATGCCAGCTATAACAGACAGGTAAAAGGCAGTTTCGAGGAAAGAAAACATTTCAAATATTTGTCAGTATTTGGCCGAATTTCTTCTCTGTCCTATAACACAGCTTTTCTTTCCCTGTACTTTAAATTTCTTGGCCAACAACTATTTTCTTCTTCCTGCCCCCTCCTCCCTGCCCTTTCTAACGTAATTCTTTGAACATAAAAGCATTTGGATTAGCAAGACATGGGAAAGAAAATCTTTGCACATGGTAATAAAGACACTTCAAAGTGTCTGACATGCAAAGCAGATAGTCTTTATCTGTTTAAAGATAATAGTAAACTTTTTAAAAATAAATGCTGCTGAGATAATACATAATTACATCATAAATACAGCTTTAAGATAATTCTATTAAATATTTAAGTGTACTGAATTTATTTTTTAAAAAAATTAGCAGTGTATTGGAGAGTTTTAATATTTGCAGAATTTCTATTAAAAAAATTACACCCCGCACTGTACTGATTAGCAAATTACAGAGTCAGAATTTGTACAGGATGGGAAACAATTAATTACTTGTTAATGAAATTTGTGATTTATCAGTAAGATACAGTCTTAGCAAGATGCAAGTCTCTAGGCAAACTAGAATTCTTCAAGATCGTGCAGCCCTAGAAGAAGCCTATCATAGTGACAAATATATGAACTATGAGGTAAATCTTGTAAATGATGAGATAAATAATCATAATCATAGCTCTTATAATCTTAAATTATGAGAGAGAAATCAACCTGCACATGAAGTTTTATTTGCATTTGAAAGGGGTTCAGTATCCATCACCGAAAATATAAACTCTACTTTATATTCCCCAAGAGAAGAAAAAAAGTTATTTTAAAGTAGACTATAACAAAAATAGTATGCTATATATAGGGTACCAAAATTGAAGTCATTAATGATTGCTTTCTACTGAGTAGATCCATATCCTTGTTTCCTCTATGAAAACTTCGTCATATAGACAATCCCATATGCTATTTACATCCCACCTTGCCCCACATACAACCCAGACTGCACACACAAATCTACATCCTGTAATCTCACCTGTGCTGGGAATTGATTAAGAAAATTCAGCAACTGATATCCTGGGTCACTAATTTGGTAATATGCCGCCCTAATTATGCCATGCAATGAAATCTGCTGCACACACAATAAATCCTGCAACCAAAGTTCTACTGGTCCTTTTGCAATCACTGGAGTGTCCAACTGGAAAATTAATAACAGTAAAACGTACCAAATAGAACATAGTTACACAACGTGTGTTCAAGAATGTTAGTTACTAAATAATTACTAAATTTCTATTCAAGACAACTACAGATTTCATTTCAATAAACATACTAGAAATTTCTCTAATGAAGATAGTTTTGTTACATCAATCCCTGAAATGTCATTTGCAATTAACAGTAATTCAATTTAATATATATATTCAATAATAGGAAGATTTATCTATTAACATTTCCAGGAAAAAAAAAAAAAAAAAAAAAAAGAAAGAAGAAGAAAGAAATTCAGAAAATTACTGGAATTTTTTCTCCTTCTCTTGATATAACTGCCAGTATGCGATCATAATCCTTTGGGTGGAAGTCTACCTCATTTATATTGTCAGATATGGAAGGCAGATGTGGCTGTAAGGATAATGCAGAAGTCAGTCAATGTAAATATATAACATTAGCAAACAGAAAAAAATCTTAACGTTATCCTGCAAAGGTTCGTCTGGACCTACAGATGAATTTCAGGCCATATGTAGGTAATAGTTACAGAAATGGCTGTGTAGGATTTTTATCTCCATTTGCTTTTTAACAGTTTCCAGACGTGATCTAGCCAAACAGAGATTAGCTGTTGTGTGAGATCAACTATTTTATCTCAATCAACCCTCAGTAACACTCTAGACTAGCCGGACGAATTATGCATTATGCAAAGCAGGAAAGTCTCACAGGGCTCCTTCTGTTAGTTTAGTTGTGAAAGGAACCACCAGCAAATCACTCGATGGGACCATATACTAGTGTTCTGAATTCTGAAGATTTTTTTAAATTACAGATATTCATGTCACTTTTGTTAAAGACTAAAGAGCAAGAAAATAATTTTTTTCTCAAGCAAAGTTTATAAGAAGAAAATGGTTACATTTTAATGGTTACATTTATAATTTATATAAAATTATATTTATATAAAAATATAAAAAATTGTATTTATATAAAATATAAATATAAATTTATAATTTATATAAAATATAAAATACGTTTTTCCATATTCTAATTTTTATTTTGTTATAAGCAGAAAAAAAATAAATCCCTAAGGTTGTACCTGAATTGTATGAGAATCACTTGCTTGTCCAAGAATTTCAAGAAGGGCAGGATCAGAAACAAAAAAGAATCGTGGAAACAGTAGTCTTTTCTTCTCTAAGTATCTTTAAAATTAAACAATATATTTATTAGAATATTTTAGCTCTTCAAATTCTTCTACATAAGAGTGAAAGTAAGATTGAAATACTATTAATATTTCATATAAACTATTTACAAAATAATAATGTATTAGAAATCAAATATTTCATACCCTGTAAGTGATTTCTGACATACTTCCAACTGTTCATGTAAATGAGGGAGAAGTTGCCCCATAGTCTCATCTCCAACACAGCAGTTAATTACATTTGGGTTTTCATGAGCTCGTTGCATTATTCTTATCCATGATTTGTCAATATTCTGAAAGCGCTTTGCTTCCTATATATAGCAAAAATATAAGTACTTTCACAGCATAATCTGTTGGAAATTATTACACAGATAGCTTTTAATAAACAATAATACGCAAGCATAGTAAAGTTTACCTGAGGTAACTGTTTTGCAATATCTCCCCCTACAAAAACAGCTTCAAGATAAACCCAAAGGTTCTGCACAACCAGCCATTCTTCAATTATGTCTATAGAGCTGCTTAGTTTATAAATCCAGCTCTGAATTTCCTTTTTAAATGGTGTATTGTATCTAAAAAAGGATGAGAAGCAGAAATTATTTAATTCTAAATAATTATAAAATAAATTTATATAATTATAAAATAAGTACTTACAATGGTGAAAAAAAACCCCAAACAACACTTGTTTCACTTAGAGCAAGAAGAATCTTGTGCAAAGTTTCTATCAATCAGATTGATTACATTCAAATGTATTGAGACAATAGCTGCTACTAATACATGAAAGTGTTCTACTTGAGGAAATTTTTCATTAGACATTGTAGCATTCTTTTCAATTTAAAAAAAAATATTCCATTCATATTTACTGCTGATTTAGCCTAATAATAGTACAGTTCCCTATCTCAGTGTGTTTCTGAAAATACCATACACAGTCAATTTAAAATTACCTATTGGTCAGTAAAGAGCCAAGAATCATTAAACTGTCCTCCATCAATGTTGTAATTTCTGATGATTCAGTTCCCTTTAACAGTAACTCTCCTCTCCCTTTGAATGATGAAAAGCTCAGAACTTGGCTTCCCCAAGTGTCAGTTATTTGAGATAGTTTGGCTTCTATATCCTTTTCCTTTGTAGCAGATATACATATATCCTGCAAAGAAAGAACCATTTTTAGAGTCTTCATTCTTCAGAGAAGAAATATTTCCTACACATCTTATAACAGAATACTTGAAAACAATATATGAAATTTTATAAAATACTACAGAAATGTGTCACACAAATGCAGAGGAAAAACTACTAATTTTACTCACTCAAATTACATGTATGGGTAACTGAAAAGTGCACACTTGGAAATACATGGATATACCATTTTGTAGCTTCACATTTTGTTATTCCTGTGTAACAAGATTTCCGAATCATCATTTCTGCAAGGTTTAGGGTAGTGATTTATGCTCATCACCACATGAACTCTCACTCTTATCGCATTTCAATTTATAGAATCACAGAATCTAAGAATAGTTTAGGTTGGAATGGTCATCAAGTCCAACATTTTATTCAAATCAGAGCTTAATTCAAAATTTAGCAGATCACCTTGGAGTGCTTCCATATAAATCAAGCATGAATATAACAGCAGCTTTTGCATGCACATTTACCCTACAAAACTTGCAAAATCCATTGAGAGTTTTTTCAGGTTATGTGGGGGATCTTTTGAAATTGTATGGTTCAGAAGAAGCCATAAAAATCTAGAAAAGTATTCATATTAACTATTAATAAGCATAGAGCCTTCCTCTAAAATTTCTGTTTTATTTAAAAATCTTTAAAGCAACCGCAGAGTTAAAAAAATTAGGTGACTGCGATCATTTGAAGTTTTGTTTGGGGTTTTTTCCCCTGTTTAAAAAGATTTAAGAAAATCATAGAAAATAGGGCCAGGAAGAATGTGAAGAGATTATCTAGAAATGTGTCCAAAGATTCCAGCTGCTACTTCTGTCTTTGTTCACATGGATAAGAACTTCCAAATAAAATATTTTAAATGTGTGGTCTAATTGAAAGCCAAGGACTTCAACAAAGTAAAAAATATTTTTTAAAAAGGTGATTATTTTTTAAATAATCATATTAGTTTTGCTGACAATATAAAATGAACAAGGAGGGGGAAAAAATGCATGTACCTACCTCAATATCATCTTTATGTTTGAGAATTGGTGCTTCCATGATGTTTCGAAGGCAAAAGGAATCAGATTCTATATCAAATTGATGTCCTGTTGTTTCAGCAATACGATCCCAGTGTCTTTGCTTCATTGCTTTGTCAGTCATCATTTCCAACAAAGGACAAGACTCACTAAAATCATCAATTTTTTTCTTGAGATCCAAAAACGCTTGCCAGTGTTGGAGTCCTTTAGGTAGTCTGCGGCACCTGCAGTTGATTGATACAGTAGTAAATGCCTCTTCTGTCAAAACAGGAATTGTTTAAACATTTTAGAAACAGACAGGGAGATATGAAGTAGCTTGTGTTGAGGTCAACATTTTCAATGTAAAACTCCAATTTGTGTCAATTAGTCTACCTTTTTAGGATAAACTAATGCAAATGCCCTACTAACACATCATAACATTTAACAGTTTTAACCACTGATATGTTCTTAGCAAATAAACAGAAATATTGCAGTTTGCATAGCTTTGCTGCTGCTTCTCATCGCAAACATTTATTGACACACAAAAAACAAAGCAAAACCACTTACATTTCACGTATGTAATCCTTGTACAAATATAATATTTACTTCAATTTACAATACCAGTAATACGCATGGCACATATTAACATACCACTTTGGAGACACATGTGAAAATCAAAAAGATATGACCACCTTATCCTCTACTTTTGATTAGTGGTCCTGAAACTATTCACCAAGAAAATGAAAATCATGTATTTCTAACGTGGAAAAAAACCACACACAACAGTAAAACAGTTAAATGAATATACCCCTCTTTGACCACACTTTTACAGAGTCTACACACTAAGAATTAAGCAGTTGACCCACCACAGGAATGTCCTAATGTAAATGATAATGTATATCCTTAGCAGGAAAAGTAATAAACTCTGGATCATATTTCCCTTGGGTTTGCATCCTTTGTTACTTATCTCCCTACCTCCCACTGATAAAATTTCATATTTGCTGTAATCAGGTACAATTCAGCAGTCTGCGTCTGCTTTAGAGCTATGTTGGTGATGTGTGGCTGCCAGTACATTCATGTTGATTAGTTCCCTGGTTGCTGTCAAACAGAATGTTTAACACCTGCCTGCCTTTCCCTGAGGGGGAAAAAGTATTTTGTGTCTGGTTTTGGACTACGATAAAGTTTTTACTTTTATAACACTCATAGACATTTAAGGTTATTTGTGAGAAATCTGCCTTGTTGAATGTTGAAACTAGCCAGCAGATTAAAAACAAATACATAGTATTCAAGAATGCTGAAAAAGAGGAGCACAGATGTGGTCAGAGAGTGACATCACAGATCACCTTTTTCCTTAGAAAACCAGGCAAAACATCTGAATATTTTATAAATTTCTCTGCAGCCATTCTTTTCATTCATTAGTAAAGAGTTAACGTCAGGTTCAGTGATTTGGGACACAGGAATCAGATACAGCAGAGATAGATTTTTGAATGACACTTCAAAATTCAGAAATAATGGAAATCTAAGACCCAACCTTCAACTCTGCCTGTCAAAAGTGCAATTTCAAAACTATGGAAATTGTTCACTTACAATTTTATGCCTTGTAATGACATACATTTGATATATCAGTTAGCCTTCAGCAAAATATGTATTTATTTATTATTTATTTCTTTTTGCTGCCATTACAAAAGTAATTGCCCTTTTATATACTTTTACTTAAACTACATTAAACAAATGTTCATTTCAGAGACTAATATAATTTAGCTCTTATGGAGCTCTGTATTTCAGCAATTAGATTTTAACATTATCTAAGACTGATTTCAAACTGTTTTAATAGGCCTGCACTGCTCTATAACTGTAGTATAGATATACTCTAAAATACCAAATACTGGCACAAGTACAAACATACATCAATTAGTCATGTCTTTATTTTGAAAATTAATAATAAAGATTCTGGAATAATGTTTGTGTTGGGTTTGCGTGGCAAGGTTTTGGTAGCGGGGGGGCTACAAGGGGTGGCTTCTGTGAGAAGCTGCTAGAAGCTTCCCCTGTGTCTGACAGAGCCAATGCCAGCCGGCTCCAAGACAGACCCGCCGCTGGCCAAGGCCAAGCCAATCAGCGCCTCTGTGATAACGTATTTAAGAAAGAGAAAAAACAGTTAGAGAACGCTTTTGCAGCCAGAGAGAGGAGTGAGAAGATGTAAGAACATCTGCAGACACCAAGGTCAGTGCAGAAGGAGGGGCAGGAGGTGCTCCAGGTGCCGGAGCAAGACTCCCCTGCAGCCCCTGGAGAAGTCCATGGTGAAGCAGGCTGTCCCCCTGCAGCCCATGGAGGGAGGATGAGGGGGTGTAGAGATTCCACCTGCAGCCCGTGGAGGACCCCACACCAGAGCAGGTGGAGACATCTGAAGGAGGCTGTGACCCCGTGGGAAGCCCAGGCTGGAGCAAGCTCCTGGCAGGACCTGTGGCCCCGTGGAGAGAGGAGCCCACGCCAGAGCAGGTTTGCTGACAGGACTTGTGACCCCGTGGGGGACCCACGCTGGAGCAGTTCATAAAGGACTGTAGCCCATGGGAAGGACTCACGTTGGAGAAGTTCGTGAAGGACTGTCTCCTGTGAGAGGGACCCCATGCTGGAGCAGGGGAACAATGAGAGGACTCCTCCCCCTGAGGATGAAGAAGCGGCAGAAACACCGTGTGATGAACTGACCGTAACCCCCACTCCCCGTCCCCCTGTGCCGCTGAGGGGGGGCGGAGGTTGAAGCCAGGAGTGAAGTTGAGCCTGGGAAGATGGGAGGGGTGGGGGGAGGTGTTTTAAGATTTGGTTTTATTTCTCATTCCTCTACTCTGTTTTGCTTAGTAATAAATAAGATGAATTCCCTCTCTAAGTTCGGTCTGTTTTGCTCGTGATGATAATTAGAGAATGATCTCTCCCTGTCCTTATCTCGACCCATAAGTTTTTTTTTTTTCGTTGTACCTTTTCTCCCCTGTCTAATGAAAGAGGGGAGTGATAGAGTGGCTCTGGTGGGCACCTGGCCCTCAGCCAGGGTCAACCCACCACACCCTTTTATAAATAAACTTTCAGCTCTCCTAACCTCTTGGTTGGCTTAGTTAAGATCAACTCTTCAACTGATCAATTATCAGAACTACAGGCAGAAGGCTGGTTAACTAAAAGCATAGTGTTATTCCACTCTGCCTTGAAGAATCTTATTACTTTATGATAAACTTTATTCATGGAAGTTTTGTATTTTAGTGTATCAAATACCTTTACTAAAATCACCTATATCTTAATGCATTTTACATCTGTTATAATTCATATTATGAACATACCTGCTTTGAAAATCCAGAAGTTCAGCATTAATTTTTTCAATATCTACATCTGTCCAAAGTATCTCATAATAACCATTGATATTGTTTATTACAGTGTCATATAACCCATACAATTTCTGAAGCAAGCCTAACTCCTTTCTGGGGAAAAAAAATAATAAATCATACCAATAATTTCAATCAGCTATTTGGAAATACATGGTATATGTAACATTACTACAAAAAAATTGAGGTAGATCAATTAGATTATGTTTCTTAATGCATAAAAGAACACTTCATGAATAAAATCCACAAAAAAGAGCAGGCAGTTGGTGCTAAGGACCTAATATCCACACTAAACATATTTGGGGGAAGTTTTGCTTTAGTCTAGTTCTATAAAACTTCCATTCACCCAAAAGGAACCTAGCTTATGTACCCTGAGCTGGCTCTGCAGTGCCAAGCAGAGCATGGCAAGTGGGCACAACCAGTCGATTTACTTTGGAAGCACTCTGTGAATCCGAACTGAAACGCTGATCTAAAAAAAAGCCAGAAAGGGTCAGATCCTTATCTAGTGTGAATTATCATCAAATCATTGAAATGGTTGGTTCAGATACTTTAGAATCTGGTTCTTATTTGTACAGCTATTCAAAAAAATTTACTTTCACAGAATCATAGAATGGTTTGGGTTGGAAGGGACCTCAAAGATCATCTAGTTCCAAACCCCCTGCCACGGGCAGGGACATCCTTCACTAGACCGAGTTAAAGCTCTAGTTACATTTTTCATGTATGATGATACACTGACCTTTCCTTGCCTTTTCCTTGTTCATCCTTTGTAACATATCTTAATAGATAATACTGTATTTACTCATCTACTTATATATAAGTATATATATTTTTTCTGGGACATGCTATTCTGCTTCTTTATATAGTATTTACATGTAGTAAAATAATCTGGAATGGTTCTGTTATCACAATAAATAAATTCTTTTTTATTTGCAAATTCATCAGACCTCTAAAATTTTAATTGGGTTTTTTTTAATTATTTAATTTAAGGCAATGGAAACCTTCCATATTGTAATATTTCCCTCTTCGGTGTACTCTAGGCCTTTCTAACATACTTAATAACCACCTAAGACAGCTGTATTTCCACAGTTACCTGACTTTATGCAAAACTTCATAGTCTGTGACAGGCAATCCAAACAACTGTTCACCAGATGAGTATGTGATAAACTTTCTCCACAGCTCATCAAAGTTAGCCTGATAAAATTAGGATTCATACGGACAAAATGAAAATATGTTTATATTATAAGCTTTCATTTAAAATTGTCTAATATTAAATCATTAAACAGTTCAAAACTTCTCACAGAATAATTCTCTTAGAAGCATATTTAAATGTCTGAAAATATTTTTGATCTAAAATTTTGGACAGTTCTCATGTAATGTAGTACTCAAATCCATATATTGAATTGAAATAATGAGTTTATATAGTAAGCAATAATTTAAAAAAGCATTTTATAAAAATGGGATGTGAAATGAATTCCACATCATTAAGAGGCAAAAAAAACCCCAAAACACATTTGTATCAGATGGTAAAACATACAGCTTGAAAAAAACACTGAAGAGTGCCAAAAAATATAATCACTTTCAAAATACAACTCTTGTCCAAAAGATACGATCACCATTGAAAAATGGAAAGAATTATTTTGGCAGTTATGATCCATGAGGCGTTCTCTTGGCAAAATAATAAATACAGAACATTCAACCAAAATAACTCAATTTTCAGTACATATTAGATGCATTAGGAGGTTTAAGCACCTTCTGTTACTTAGTGCATTTCACAAACTTTGAATTTACTTTTTACAGAGACTATACAATATGTAAGAGACTAACAAAAGTCCTGTTGAAAGAAATCTTCAAGTGATTATAACTTGCAGAGAAAGAAAGAAGGATTAAAAATAGATTAAAAACTGGTTAGGGACGCATGAACAAAGGTTCATAACAAACAAATATCAAGCTGAAAGATAATTATCTAATGGAAAACATGATTTTTAAAAGATTAAAATATTGGCTTATGTGACCAATATGTAACTTGGCTTCTTTTCAGTCATTATTGAGTTGTCGTACTTGACTCTTTCCCTCTTCTACTGCTTTTATTACTTCAAGTTAATAATTTCTGCTCAGAAAACACAAAGAGAGTGAAGCAAGGTTACACATCAATCAATCAATCCTTCCACATTAAGGAAAACATTGCCTGACAGAAATTATAGTTAACATAATACTACATAAAATACCAATCAAGACACACTTACCAAAGATTGTAAATGTCTCTTTTTCTGAACTTGATGTGATAAGCAATAGCAGATCTGATTTTAATTATTTGGAAATTCAACAGTTTATTTTCTTACCTGAAAGATCTGTAGCCTATTACTGGCTTCCTGAGGTGGAATACTTGGAACCATAGGTCCTTCCTTTCAGACAAGCAGTTAACAAAAATTGAATATTAATTCTCCAAGTGACTGAAGGCCACTGTATATTTACAGGTCATCACAAAATGCTTATTTTTTGATTCTCAAAATCCAATCAAGTTATGTATCTTGGTAATGCAATACTTACTATGATAATGGTAAGGAAAGATAACTTATGAAATTGAAAATTCTCTAGCTTAAACTGAATAGGACTGGATTTTCATTTTTCATATTTTGTTCTTTTGCTGAAAATAAAACACCCAGTGAGTGGCCCAAGACTGTCTTTTTTAATGTTGATGTGTGAACAAAGATGCCACAACATATGCTACCATTTCTAAATTAAGTTCTGAATTAAGATTTCATGGTTGTACCACCAGGGATTCTTTTCTCTCCTTACAGAGTTGTGTGCATTGCTATTTATTCAGAATGAAAAGTTTGACCTACAATGATGAATGCTTAGCAATCATGGCATCAAACACTGAGTAGCTCAACAGATTAAAATTCTGGCACACAACTAATGCAAACCAAAAATTTTGAAAAACCAGGTAAAAGTCTTTTATAAGTAACTATTAAATTCATTTACCGTTTCATATGACATTTCAAAGTTTGACACATCCTCCTGAAAAACTGCGACTGATTCTAGCAAATTACTCTTAAATTTGGGCTGAACTTGAACCAGCTCAACTTGAACTCTAGTCTGACATACAAAAGATTAAAATCAAAGTTAATTCTTTAAAAATCAGAAACAGAAATTTAAGTCATGTATAAACCAAAAATTATAAATAAAAAATATTAAAATTCTGAACAAAAATTATTTATTTGAAGTGAAATAGATTTTTTTCCTTTTATGGTGCTATATGTTCAATTTTCAAGATGTAAAGTGGAGAGAAAAAAAAACCACAACCAAAAACCATAACAAAATCTCCCCTCCACCTTTAAGTGAACATGTTCCATTACAAGGGAGTGGGGGAACAAAATGACACAGAAACGGGTGTAGGGGGTGGAATCCTATTCTCTTCCTTCCCTCCTCCCCTCCAAAAATCCTCTCAAAACCCAAAGTGTTAGGGTGTCTTCCTCGTGGATGGCTCAGCCTTCTGTTAAACAATTTTCTTACTCTTTGTTCAAAAGTGTGAGAGAAAGAACAAAGAGCTGCATGAAATGCAACCGTAAAATATACTCGAGTCCTTTCCAGAGTGATCAATCTGTGGGACAGGATCTAACTTAATTGTTCCAACAAAATATCTATACATTTCCATCTAATCTTCTACACTACAGGAAACATTCAATAAACATTGAGCTTTTGAGAGATATAAGACTGTCCTGAGCAATAAAGTGCAAAAATGTGCAGTCACCACTTAGGGGTAAGGGCACAGGCACAGTACGCACTTCTTAAAAACAGGAAATCTAAGGGTAGTAATTTTCTTGATCAGACAAGAATGACACAAAAACTGGAAATGAAGGAGAGCAGAAAGAACAGACACACATAATAAATTTCTCATTTTCTTGCAGGTTTTACGCATACATCTAAAAGCTACAATAGTATTTAAATATTAAAGATCTCTATAAAAATAAAATTAGAAAATGAATATACTGATCAAATGTACTAGTGTGCAACTGAGGCCAGGAGTGAGAAGATAGAGTGGAGTGACAATTGATCGCGCACTGTCATTTATACTCCGAAAAAAGCACAATGAATACAAATGGAAAATAATAGAGTTTTATATACTTACAGCTTTGGTCTGTAATTTATTAAAAGAATATCTCAGTGTATCAACTCCTTCTGACTCCTCTTTTGTAACCTCAATTTCAAATGTATTTAAAATAGCATAGGCTTCCTAAATGAAAAAATATAACCTTAGGAATGATGCATTTTAAGTTCATTTGTAGGAACACAGATCCAATTTATAAGAAAGATTTCAAAGAAAATCTGTTCATGTAATTTAGCATAAAATATTTGTTTTTTTTTTTTTTTTTAAATAAGGCTGATGAATGAAGAACTAGGGAACAACAGCAAAAAATATTTCTTTAAAGATGTCTTGGATGAAATACTGGAAAAAATACACAAACACAATAAATTTAATAGTAAAAATATATAACATTTTATTATCTCAATGGTATTTTTATTCCATTGATCCACATTCCACCTCAATGTAGATCAGGATTAATTTTTCCTAACTGAATAATTATGCACACTAAACTACATTTTTTATATATTTTGTTATATCATCTATCAAATATTTATTGCTACATGTTTGCCAAACTATCTAATGCTTGCATATGTATCTGTTATAGCATGAACCTTTCTTATCACTTGTTCTCATTTGCAATTTGCTTGCATATCTTCTCCTTTATTATCCTCCTCCTACACACATCTCATTATTTAAAAATAAGATAATTTTCATGTTTTATAGTTTCCCAACAGGTAGGCAAAAGATTTGCTAATGAAGACTAACAGCAGCGTGCATTATATTACCTGCTCCTTTGACCTATGATTTGTATTGTGGGCAGTTTGTGATGGCTGATAAACACAATTGTTTATTCCACGCAGATATCTACGCTTAGAATTCTCTTGTTCAGCTTCTGAAGGAGGTGTAGTCTGAACCACTGAAGTTGAAAGGAGCTTCTGGAGATTTGCCTAGTCCAGTCCCCTGCTGCTCAAACCAGGGTCACCTAAATCAGGTTGCCCAGGACCATGTCCAGTCAGGTTTTTAATATCTTCAAGAATAGAGAATCCACAACACCCTGGGCCATCTGTTCTAGTGTTTGAGCATCCTCACAGTAATTTTTTCTTAGGTTTAAATGGAATTTAATGTATTTCAGTTTGTGCCCATTGCCTCTTGTCCTATTACTGGCTGCCACTGAGAAGAGTCTGGTTCCCTCTTCCTTCCTAGCACCCATCAGGTATTTATATTCATTGATAAAATACCCCCTGCACCTTCCTTCTCCAGAATAAATAGTCTCAGCTCTCTCATCCTCTCCTCATATGTGAGATTCTCCAATTGCTGAACTCCCTCCAATATGTCCATGTCTCTCTTGTATCAGGAAGCCCAGAACTAGACACAGCACTCCAGATAAGTCTCAAACCCCAGAGTAGAGGGGATCACCTCCCCCTCAACCTGCTGGCAACACAACTCCTCATACAGTCCAGGACACCCTTAGCCTTCTTCACTGCAAGGGCACTTTACTGGCTTACATTCGATTTAGTGTACACCAAGAAACTCAGTTCTTTTTCTGCAAAGCTACTTTCTACCAAGCCTGCACTGGTATCTAGGGTTATTAATCTTCTGGAGCAGGACTTGGCATCTCCCTTTGTTGAGCTTCACGAGGCTCCTGTTAGCCCATTTCTCCATCCAGGTCCCCTGAAAGGCAGCACAACCACCTAGTGTGTCAGCCACTCCTCCCAGTTTTTGTCATCTGGAAACTTGCTGAGGGTGCACTCTGCCCCATCCTCCACGTACACAGTACTGGATCCAGTATGGACCCCTGGGGTATGCCACTATTTTACTGGCCTCTAAGTAGATTTTGTGCTGCTGATCACAATCCTTTGAGCCTGATAATTTTCAGGCCAACTCATTGCCCACTCATCTAGCCCTCACTTCTTCAGTTTGTCAATGAGGATGTTATGGGAGACAAGGTTAAAAGCCTTGCTACCATTACAGTAAACAATACCCGCTAGTCTCTTGTTCACTAGTCATTGTAGAAGGCTATCAAGTTGGTCAGGCATGATTTTCCCTTGATAAATCCACACTGATTATGCTGAATATTTCAGAGTGTGATAAAAAATACCAAGGATATGTAAACTTAATGAGCTTCTTTTAGCTTCTTTCTTACAGGGACAACTAAAAGAATGCTGCAAATTTCTGACAGCATAAAATTATGTGTAGCTCCATTAATATATTCTGGTTATATTTAAAGATTATATTTAGAAGATTAAGATGTTTGTTTACAGACACAGAAAAGTTAAGAAGAGGATTAAGGCTAATGGAAAAGCACAGAGCAAAAGGGAGAGTATTGTTCCCTTCTCTTGTGCTTTCATCTACTTATTTCTGCATGTTGTCTCCTAGATTGTATTTATATTATCATTTGAGAGAGAATAATTTTTTTCTGTTCTGCATTTATACAGTATCTAGCAAAGTATCTAATATTGATACATAATTTATAATGAAAATAACAAAAAAATATTACTTTGTTTCCCATCTTCAGCCTAGATCCTTCAGGACAGTAAACTCATTGTTTGGGTCCTCAGTTTATCTTATGACTCCTATTATATAATATCATATTAATGAAGATAAAAAATTAAAAGTCATCTTACTTCAATAGGTCCCAGAGTCATATCCATTTCTATTTTATTATCACGTATGATAGATAAAGCTTCCATTGCAAATCTGACATCATCCAAGTCACACAGAGGTCGAGATAATTTCTTCAAATATTCAGATATGAATGACATCATGTCTGTCATTTTCTTTTTATATTCCTCATTTAAATAACGACAGAGGAGCATCTTCCAGGCTTTGGCTTCAATTGCTAAAGCTATTTTCAGTGGTCCTGATTTAAAAAAAAAAGAAAAATTAAAAAAAATATGCAATCTACATCTTAATTTTTTTCTGTTAAAAAAAAAATCCACATCATAACATATGGTTCTTTAACAGCAATTAGAAAAAGTAGACAGGCAATCCAATTACCACATTTTAAGAGTTTCAAAACAATTTCAGTTATACTTAAATATGTTACTGTTGTTTTATTGTATATTATGATATCGGTAAAACACATTAGTAAGTTTATCTAATAAAACATATAGAGAATATTAATAAAGAAGAAAATGCCTACTTATTAATGTAGATTCTTGGAGAATAGCTTTGATATAGAATAACCAAATGCATAAAGATCAGTGATATTTAAATGGTTTATACCTGTTGAGGAAGGCACCTTAGGATTTCAATATCGGGATTTGGAATATTTCACAACTAAAACTGTAAGGTGTCACATCATATCATATGCAGTTTATATAGAAAGACAAACCAACAATGAAGACACAGAAAAGCCAATCATTGGCTTACTAGAATAAATTAGAATTTTAATAGGCAGCATTTTGTACTCTGGTGGAAGAAACTGAAAGATACTAACAGCATATAACCTTTCTACTCAAAACAAATTTTACAGCAGATATAGTTTCTTCTTTAATAATGTGGCTAATAGCCACATTAAAAATCTGATTCCAGAAGGCCAGGGCTAATTCAAGGAAAGTACTGTACCCTCTCCAGAGGCTAGAATAGGTAAATGATAATAAATCAGTTCCCAAACCTAAACTGAGCCCAAGAAAAATATCTGCTTCCCCAGATCATAAAAATGTTTAATATCCTTGTTCTTGAACCTAAAGAACTTGGCTCCCTCTGATTCACTGGTCACAGATGAGGGAGTAGTGTAACCATCAACAGAAAGTCCATATTCTTTTGGATACGTTGCTTCTTATCATTCTTGATCACAGAATAATAGATAGCAAGAGTTTTGCAGAGTGAATTAATTGGCTCCAGAGTGGTCTCATGAATAAGAAATTGCATCCAGGAACTGGATGAGGATATGCAGTCAGTAGTCTGAAAATTTCACTTATTCAAGCTAGGGATAACACGTCACCAAGATCCTAAAATGAACTCTAGTCAAAGTATGTGGCTTTTGTCATCTCTGATGTAAGAGGAAGACAAATTCTACACAGATAGTTTCTCAATCTAATCTCTCAGAAAATGGGGCTTGCTCATTAGAAACATGGCCACACTGATATTTAGAAAGGGATACATTTACTACTTGGGCCTAGATAGCAACCATGATAACATCTGCCACACAAGGTGACACTGGTCCAGAGAAGACGTTAGCTACACATTAATCTGCGAGGTGAGAGGGAATAGTGCCATTGGAATCCTTGCTTCTCTGTGATAACACAAACAGCTTAATTCTTCAACATGCAGTTGTGTGAATAGAATACATTTTTCCACATCTGACTGTTCTTCAGAGTAACATGATCAATGACTACCAGGTTGACAGAGCCACACAAGGTCAGGTACTGAGGCACAGTGCTGTACAGAACTGAGGGAAACACATTTAGGTCTTGGCACCAGCTTCTCTACCTTTAAAGACACTAGAAGTGGACAGGAAAACACATAGTATTCTGAGAGCTGTGGATACTAAATATGGGAATAGCTAAGCAGCTGTATCTCCTGCTGGCACAAATGCTAATAGTGAAAAAGAAGCTAATGCAGTTATGTGCTGTGCTAGTCTTGTGCCAACACCAAATAAGGTAGTTTATGCTTCCAATGCTCTTTATAATCACTGATTGACCCAGTGCAACTCTTCAGCAAGCCTCCATGATAACTTCACATCCATGATAGAATTTAATTTCACCACTCCAGAGAGGAGAAGGCAAGGCAAATGGAGGGTTTTTTTCAAGTCAAATTTCTTGAAAGAGTCTAAGTGCCCCTGGATGATCAGTCAGGGAGGTCTCTTCAGTAATTTCTATTATATTTTAAGCATTTATTTCAGAAAATAAACCAAATAACATGACTATTGTATTCATTATCTTACTGTACATTCAAAGATAAGAGAATGTCATACCTGTATGCAATTCAATTGGACCAAGAAGAATAATGGGTTTAAAATCTTCCATCTCTTGCTCAAACATAGCATAGTGAAGTATTTCTTCTTTAATTTCAGTCAGAGATGGACAGCTAGCCAAAAATTCCTATGTAGTTTAAAATGTCAATCAACAAATGTCCTTTTTCATATTTTTGGTAAAACAAGTGGCAATAGTTATTCAGGAATTACTGAAAATGTATACCAATATTATACCTGGTTTTATCCTTCTGTAGCCTTGCTAACAGTAAAATGCACGTGATGAGACATTCATGTTTGTCAATTTCTCTGTCAGTAACTCTCAAGCTTGTTGGGAAATTCCAATCAAATTTAACAGAGAAACTAATATCCAAGACACATTAAGTGCCTGCTGGCTTTGTGAAAACAGGTGATGAAACAGAGACCAAAAAATGCGTGCCAGCACTTACACAAAGACTACATCATTAGCCTAATCATGTGTGAAACAATTACAATAAAATTCATTTTCTAAGTAGTTCCATGAGCAGAACTCAAGTATAGAAAAGTTTTGTAATTTTGAAAAGCTGCATTTCAGAAACGTTACACAAGAGCCGTATTCAGTATGCCTACATTGCATGGGCAAGTAATAAATGCTAAAAGCTGTTTCCCACTTCTATGCTTTTGTTTGAGAGTACCCAGACAGGCAGTGGAAGGGGTAGCATTGTACTAAAGAAAGAATCTAGAAACCAGGGGGGGTGTGTGTGTATAAAACTTAACTGCATTATTATTGAGGTTTTCACTGTAGCAGTATCCTTTTCTTCAGTAGTAACTAGATCAAACTAATGATATTTATTTGATTAGACTTAAAATTTTAATTAGACTGACATTAAATTCTCAGCTCTGCATATAAAGTGGGGGTTTTTAGCCCACATAAATAGCACAACTTGCATTGTGACACTCAAAAGGCACCAGTGCTCCTGTAGTAAACAAGGTGACACGACATTCACAGATTATGCATATATAACATAGCCTATTAAATAGAAAACGTAAGAATAGAAAACTCAATTAAGCCAAGGTTAAATAAGGTAGATACAGAAACCAACTTTTTTCCTACCGAACCTCTAAATTCAGACTCTAAATTAAAACTCTACTGTAGAAGGATGGTTTGAAACACTCTGAAGCAGAAGCCACAGAGACCTCCAATTCCCAAAACCTAACTTTTTCTTGCTAAATTTTTCTACCATACTTGAGGATTCAACTTAGAGTTCAAACAACCAAGAATAGAATAGAGGACTCTTCTTGGAATAGAGAATGCAAAACTCACCTCCTAATATAACTTCAGAAAGGGTGGTGAATACTAAATATATATTAAACTCAAAGTAAAAGCTTTGCATGGAGAAAAGTGTACAGTTATCAGCACTGATGCTATGGGAATTTCTGTGAGTTGTGGTATACATCATGTCAGACTGGGGTAGTTTCTTGTGGCCTAAAATCCAGAGTTCCACAAACAAAAATTAAAGCAAATAACAGATTAGGACCACTTTATCAGTATCTAGAATGGCACAGAAGCAGGAAAAGCCAAACCCCAACACAAAAATTAGGTAGCATGGTATTACTTCTGCTTAGGAAATATACCACTATTAGTACTGAAAGACAAAATAAGAATTTTGGCTGTTAATATGTTTTCTACATCTTTTTCCTTGATTCCCCCCCCCCCCCCAATGTTTTCTCATTTCAAAAGATAAGATTAATGAAGAACAGTCCTGTAGGTGAGCATCATTAAACTCACCTGAATTTTGGCATCTCTATCTTCTGTCCACAGCACCTTATATTTCTGAAAGTCCTGCAAAACTTCACTAGCTCCTTCTCTTAGAGAATTCATAGAGGAAGAAAGGAGCACAACCAATTTAGAAATATCTTCATGTTCTGCAACACCTGAGTAAAAATTTCTTAGCTTTCTGACAAGCACAACATCTTCAATTCCTTCTGCAAAATAAAATTATATGTAAATGAATGAATGATTAAAGGTCCAGTTAAAATTCTCTTCTAGACCTATGCATGCAAAGTTGAGCAATGATGCCTTTCAGTAAGGTTGAATATCCTTCTTCAAATGTCTGTCTGACTGCTTAATATGAAAGTAATAAGTGCTAGTTCAGGACAGGCTCTATATAGCTAGAGCAAATTCAATCTAGAGTGTTACCAACTGGAAAGAAAATAGTCTTCTTAATTCACAAATGCCATTTTTTTCCACTGGAATTTAATTGTAACTAGAAGATGATGAGGCCTCAAACATTCCTTGTTATTTTGTACTTTTTAAAATTTGTGTAATTAAAGATTTTTAATTGCATAAACTCCTTAAAACAGCATAAGTTTCTTGAACTCTAACATGCTTCAAATAAATAACTTCTTGTTACTCTATCCAATGTTTTCAAAAAAGATGTTAAACTTTGCCAAGTCACATATCAATGAGTGCAGAAATAAAGTTTGTCATGTTTTGCACTTGTCTCACAAACTGCTAATACCAAAGTCTTTTGAGTCTAGATTTTCCTAAACCTCTTGCCTGCAAATATGCTTTCAAAGGCAGTTTAGACACTGGCAGCTGCTACTCCAGTTACACTGTTGATGTTGAAAGAGGAGCCCTGTCTTCTTTAAGAACTACAAGTAAACTCCAAGAAGGAAAATAAAACACAATTTATCATGTCCCTCCTTCATCTTTGATTAATTGCCAAGACAGAATCAGTATAGATACTGGTATCCCTGAGATCTAATGAGCCCGTTCTGTCATAACAATGCCTGAGTATTTTGAAGAAGATTTAAGAGAATGGAGAAGAAAAATCCACTCTTCCCACTCCACACTGTTTAATGGGGGGGATTTAATGCAACTCTAAGTTCTCTTTTAGTCTGAAGACCTTTTCAGGGATCTAGTCACTGGAAACAGATTGATCCATCCTTGCCAGTGTACTCCACAGATCTCATTGGCCAAACATTAACATATACCTCCAGGTGCTGCTGATTAGTAGTTTAAAGCTGATGAAACTGGCTACTTGCTGATGTTGTATTTTGACACAGCAGAGGAAAAGGCTATGACTGTCTGACGAGGAGTTTCCTGTCACCCTGCTTGATGCCCATTAAAGACGTTAAAAATCATACAAAACATAGCAGTAGAGGAATAAAGTCCCAGCTCTGGACTATCAAAAAGAAAAAATTTCCAAGGCATTAAAGACTTTCCAAAGGAATCACAGCAAACATACAACTGTATCGCAGATCACTAGCTCAGCCATGCAACTAAGAGAATCAGATGGTAAAAATATATTTGGGCTTTTGTGGATGCTTGCAAAGTATATGGAGAGATGCTGAGAAATAATATTAAGGAAAAAAGTAGCTAACTAATGGATGCAGGTATATCTACAGTCTGAATATTCACAGGAACAAACACTTGAAGTGTTTTATAATCCATTCTAGCAGTATAGCCAGCAATTAAAATCTTTACTGAAATCTAATTATTAAAGTAGCTCTTGTTCTATCTCAATATTCCAATGAGACCTAGTCTACAATCATTGTTTATGTTTTCAATTATATTGTTATGGCTACATTCCACAGTAAGTAGGTAAAAAAATAAATTAATAAGCTTACTTTGCCTCAAATTAAATAGGAGATTCAGAATCTAGCAATTTTTCTAAGAATTTTTTCCTTATTGTTTCTCAGAGTTCTAACACCTATGTAAGTCTGAAAAGCTATTTGTGAAAAATAAACCCAACAAATTAATTCAAGATAATCCACAGTTGCCCTCTTTGAAGAAAAGTAAGCTTGTTCACAAGTATTTATATATGGCATTTTTATTAAAGTAAAAAGTTGAAATAAGTAAAAAAATCCAAACACTTACTTTCCCCTTTTTTGGCTATTTTTCCTGGTGATCCAAAGCCTGCTGAAGATGCTTGCTGTGTGCCTAATTCTGCTTTTAAACTAGATTTTTGCAAATGTCTCTGTCCCCACTGAGCAACTCCACGACTTACTTCCAGTATTAACTGAATCATGCGATTGATGGCTTGCTGTATATCATCTAAACTGGGAACAATTACCTATTTAAAACAGTTGAAATATTGTTAAAATAAATGCAACTGACTGATTGTCTAAGATTGTCTGATTTTCTAAGACCTCAGTTTTACTCCACTCATAGTGAACCGTGGAACTTGCCCCAGAAGAGAAGCTGGAAAATGTAACTTTAGCAGTTTGGCTCAGAATTGCCCCTAAAAAAATGAAATATACTGTACTGACCTACTATCTATTTCTACAGACATACTGTGGGTAAAATGACAAGCAAGTATGTAAGTAGATGGATTTATTGGGTTTTTTACAATTATTTTTACAGTTCCTACAACATTTTAAACAGCTTTTTTATATATATTTTTTTTAATAGTGTGGGGGAATAAATTCCAAGCCTTGTTTCCTGCATTCTAGAATCATAAAGCATTAAAAATTGCAGGCCAAGATCCTCCTCTCTGTTGCTCTTAACCACTGAGTCCGAAATTCTGTGAGAGAGAATTGTAAGAGAGACGATCATAAAAATATGTATGGGCAGCTCATTTTAAAGAAGATTTACAGCTATATAACCTCTCCTTCTAAGTGCTTATCTATACATATATTCACACCATGGGTAATTTCAGGTAAACAAGATCACCTGGATCAAAGTGTCAAAGGTCCTATTTGAATAAATACTGAATTTTTTTTTTCTCCCAAAGGTAGCATTATCTCAAAAACTTTTGCAAGAGCAGTGTTTAGTAAATTAACGGAACTCCAGACAGTAGCCCCAAAGATGTCAACTTGTATATTTGGCAAGGATTTTGTATCATAATTCTGAGAGCAATCTAATACCCACATCAGAAGAGGAAGAAAGCTCACATTCAACTACCAGAGGACAAGATAAAAAAACCTGGAAGCAAAACAAGGATTCTTGATCTGAATCAAGAACAACTAGCAAACAGAATAGGGTCAGAACACAGGTTCTGGTCTGCCATCATCCACACTGTATAAATGCTAGTATGCTCCCTTAGCATAGTTTGGGATGATGCAAAAAAGCACTCTCCTAGAAAAAATTCAGGCACGGTTTGGCACATAAAAACATGACAAGTGCTGTTCCTAACACACAGTTTGAATGCAAACTCCTGGATTCAGGGAGAAAAGCATTTACTACTGTGGATACACACCATTTCACGTCACCTCACTCTGAGGTCAAAGAACAGCCTTTAGCCCACTTCATTTAGTAGTACACAAACAGCCATAAAGTCCCAAACCCAAAATTTTTTGAACTGTATTGGCAACCATAATGTTAACTGTGTCCTTGTTTGAAAATCATTCTATGTAAGATAAGGCGGAGTAAAGGCACACATCAGTTTCTCAAAAATACTGAGCAGGAAGAAGAACCTACCTGAGTGTGATCCAGGAAAGAATAGAAAAACAGTATTTCTTGTTCAATTTCAGAAGAAAGATCACTCTTCTGATACACTCAGTCCTCAAATATAGTCCTTAGAACATCATCTTATAACTTTCATGTGCAAATCATTATTTTGAAATGATGAAATAATCCATAGGAGTGTTCAGAACTGGGATATAAACTGCTTAAAAGTGACTCTGGTGTTCTATAAACCAATTTCACAGATTGAGCAGTTGCATGCATAAAAGCAAGGATCTTGCAAAATCCTATTAGGATTAGCAAAGTGGTATTTTACCTAGCGCTACTTGATACCCTGGATCAGCCAAGCATTTCAGAGGGCTGGGAAGAAAGATAGATGTACTTCCCTTTACAGAGGGTGGAGCTTAGGGCTTTATGCTTAGACAAATATCAACACAGTAAAAATTCTACATTTTGACAGACCTTATGTGTACACACACAGAGCGTAAATGTACAACAGAATGCCAATATGAGTACTCATTCATATATCACCTTAGAACAGAACCTTTACTTCATTATAATATAAAGATTAAAAGACAATTGGATAATATTAAGTCACCTTCTCACATACAAAATAGCTTACGTATTGCTGACACAGAGTTATCTTAGTCTACAAAAGGAAAACAAACGTATGCATTAGTTATTTGCAATTAAGCTGTCTTTTTGTTCTTTGCACAGAGAAATCCACAGCTCTTTTCTTGGTTTTTGAATCTTCTCATTTTTGTTCAGTGTTCCTCCTTCTGGTCATCTCACTTCCTATTGAGATGACTAATGCCAAACTGAGCAAAGGTAATGTTCATTATTTTTATTCAGCAAAGGATTTAAATCACACAAGGAACAAAACAGTTAAAAAACAAATATGAAAAATCTATTCCGGCTATGCAACTGCTACACATGAAGGAGAACTGTGATCAATCTGCAAAGAACACTGATGAACAGATTGCAATATAATTGCTGAAACACACAAGAGCAATAAAAGGCCAGGTTCTCCAAGTATCACTAAGACAGAAACCAGGAACATTGCAACTGTGAGCACATTTCATCAGTGCACTCAGCGCGCTGAAAGGCCTGAGAAGCTGTTCTCCTTTGAAATGGAACCTGGTTCAGTAGAAGCGTACCCACATCTTGCGCTTGGGAAAATGCAGAGATAACTATAAGAGTGTATTATTTTACCTTACCTATACAACACATAACTTACCACATTGGGAATAGCAAGGTGCACTTCTGCTTTTAGAAAAGAAGCAACCACTTCAGATTTGCTTGGACTAACAGATAACTTTGTTCTCTCAAATGTAGTTTTCCTGAAAATAGTTTTCAAACATGTCAAATACTTCACCATGAAATCCCCCTCAAATTATGTTAGAAATACAATTTTCAACTAGCTTTTCAGGGCAAAACCTCATGGAGAATTTTCACATTAAGTTATTAACTACTTGACAAAACTTAGAGAAGTTTCTTGTTTAAAGTGTAAAGATAATAGGCAGATCTCCATCATTCAGACAAAGGTTACCTTGGATCCAGCCATTGCTTTCAGAATTTTTTACCCAAAATATTTTCTGATTCTGGATTTTAATCTCTCAATTTAAGAATGATGGAACTCTGCCAGTGCTATGAGTAGGGCATAATAAGGTTTTACTGACCATTTCATGCAACAACCTATCAAGAGTAAAAGTTGCTTCATTACAGAAAAAAAAAAAGTTTCAAAGATGATAAGCTAGTACAAAATGATAAATACATGACCTGAATCCACTCAAAACTAAGACTAAAAACAAAGCATAAAGCACAATTTCTAAATGCTATGACATGACATGGTGACCAAATAAGGGAGGATTCAACAATATGATACTGTAGACAAATATAAAGGATACACCCAAATAAATTACTATTTACTTCAATAAGATCAGGATTTCAATACATTTTCTATGAAAATGTCCTCAGAAAAAAGAAAAAAAAAAAAGTAACTTTGTTTCAACAAACATTAATGACAAAACACCACCAACTTCACCCGCTTAATATACATTTTCTTAATAGAATTCTAAATAGGCTTTTTAATATACAATATATTATACTGAAGCAACTCTGTCTCTGAAGTGTATGCCTGTTTGAGTAGAGAAGAATCTACAGAAATTATTACACTGAATACAGGAGAATGATAAAATCATATGGATCTTGCCATTATCACATAGAATTCATAGAGTGCATGGATTATCTTTAACCCATGGGCAAGAACTCCGAAGGCATAGCCATGCTTGCAGAAATAATCTGAAATGAGATGAATGTCTGGGCACACTGCTATATAGGACCTAGAATCGTTATTTAAGTTCTAGTTATTTGTGTTGGATATTAAATTGCACTAACAGCATCTCAAAAGCAATCCCAAGGGAAATACATGAGAATAAAAACAAAAGGGTGCAGGCACAGGGGAAACAATAGTAGAAATAAACTTTATTTTCTGCACAAAACAAAGTGCATAGACTATAACTAACAACAAACAACATAAAGAATTAAAGCACAAAAGAAAAGTGTGGGCCCAAAGCATCACTGCAACAAAAAGTGAATGTTCTCTAGGTTTTGCTTGAGCTAAAAGGGCCTGGAACTGTTTGACTAATGATACATGTGCATGTATCAGTACACGTGTGAACGTGTATTTATATTATTATGTAAACACAGAATTAACTTCATTCTGTTAATATTATTGAAGGAACTTTGCAACTTACTTTGAAACAAATATTCTTTTTTTAAGACTATCCAAGGACAGATGGGTAGCTTTCTGGAGGCTATCTAGCAGCTGGTGACTGAAATAGGCAACTATCTCTTTACATTTCTGTAGTAAATAAAATGTACGTTATTTAGTATTGTATTCAGACATGAACCTGAAGATTATTTCAAAAGGTTTTAAGTCAAACATTTTAGTTCTTGTCTGAAGGAATTTATGCTGTAAGCTACATGAGAAACACAAGGGAAGCTGCAGGGGAAATAGCTTGTAGGTAAATAAGTAAAAGCTGCATGAAAAAGAATATATCATCTGAGCAAACACAATTTGTCTTATTCAGAGACAGAATACTGAGATCTGGCTGAACTCTCATACTTCTTCAGACAAGCTCTCCATAAAGAAAACAAAAATACAGCAATGTGCAATGATCACTAGCACAAAACAACAGCATGCAACCTTGTAAAATTACTGCATTTGTGCTTGCAAGTTCATGAGTCTTTGTTCCCTACTTCTACTTCCCTGCTCTGTTGAATATGAAGAGATTGTATTCTTCAAGGAAAAAGTACAAAGGTGAAGTATTTCTGGGTGAAGTTGGAAGAGGAGGATAGAAAGGATGAATGTTTCTGCCCTCCTCCCCAAGAAGGAAAGCCTGTGTTACAGCTTAGGCACAATATTCTCTCCAAACTTTCACACTTACCCCTCACATGGTGAGAATTCGTTTAATAAAGGCAATAACTGGAATAACATGGAATATATTTTGAAAGCTAAAATCCATCCTAAATTCACTTTGTAGGGAAGCTACTTCATCATTTTTACATGACATATATATTCTCTCTGTGATATCTTTCTGTAACGTAGTATCCAGATATCAAAACTTAGGATACTGTTTACTAAACTGATTGGTCTGAAAAAAATTCCCTTATTACAAAATACCTTTTTAAACTCATCTTCTTTATTATTGCCCTTGCTAGTATCACCATGAGGAGCTGCAGAAGTATTCTTTTCCTTCTCCTCTTCATTATTTCCAAACACTATATGTTTTTCTTTTACTGTAAATTAAAAAAAATAAATATGTATTTCTTGTTAACTGAACTTTGTGTTCTGCTTTGAAGCATGCTGTCCTCTCTCTTTACAGGCAAAACAATATTGCTTTTTATTTTAGCAGGCCCTCAATCAGCTCAAAGAGCTTTGGTTTTATTTCACACAGGAATCTGGTTAAGAGCCCAGCCTATAAGCCTCAGCCTAACAAACACCATGCACTACAAATATGTTATTAAAGGTAGGTAGGCAGACATGGATTTAACAAATTAACAAGATACAGAGAAGCATCTCTTCATCAAGTTCTTCCAGTTGCATCATATTGAACTACTTGGAGTATTGATCCTTACTATGCCTCTATACCTGGAAGAAACTGAACCCAGAAAGAAAAAATCCTGTGTAAGAAAAGGAGCTCCATTACTGATGGATGTATTTTGAGCCTTAAAACCAGAATATTCTTCTCCAACTATAAACTCTTTCTCCTACAATGGTACAGAACCTCCTAAAAATCTTTGTCACACAGAGCAGTGGGAACCAGCCATCAGCTGTGTGAGCCTTGTATGCTAGCAGTTGACAGTCAGTTGACTGTACTAATTTAAACTGACCAGTCAGTAAAGCACTGGCATTTGAGATAGATACAATTCTACTGTGGCAGAAAAGTCACAGAGAGAGGGACAGTACCAAATACCTAACATAGCTGAGAAGAGAGAACATTGTATTTCACTTATGGAGAGGGGAAAAAACATAATTATAATGAGTGACTAAGACAAATGGAACCATTATGTTCTTCCTCTAAAGCAAATACTTTGATAATCTAAACAGAAGGACAGAGTTTAAAGCTAGAAGCTCCACTAATACTGAATTACCTCTGTATTTCACAGTCTAGTAGTTTAGTTTAACAGTGCTAAATGAAGGCAGAACTGTGACACAGGTAAAACTGTAGTGGGAGGGAGAAGTGTGAATGAAAATTAGCTAAAACCCTTCACTTTTGATACGTACTAGCTAAATCTACAGAAAAAGGGACAGCAATTTTTATTTAAAAGATCAACATTATCTACCTGGTATTACACGTTTTTCTGATGTCTTCTTAGAATATTTAATATCATAATTCTCTTCAAATACAGATATTAGTTCTTGAACAGCATCTTCAATGTGCATGCTTTTGTGGTTCAATAACTCAGCACATTCTTTAGTATAAGTCTGTTAAATAAAAAAAATGAATTATCTTAGTATCACTAATTATCTTATTATTGTTCCTCTTCATGGAGAGCCAAAACATTTCCCTGAATATTGCATTCTTCAGACTTATACTATGAATGAAATCAATGAAACAGCAACCTTTTAAAAAGAAAATTGAGAAACTCCAAATCTTTATTCAAAATTATAAAAATCTTCTGTTATATTATCACTCTATTTTTCATAATGCTTTTTTAAAAATTCCATTTTTGAAGTGCAATGGTATTTTTAAGGGCCAGAAGAAAATCCTGAATATTGAAAGGAGGTCACAGTTTGAATCTGAAATTACCCAAATACTCTTTCAACTGTCCTTAACAATTTTATTTACTTGCACTAATTTACTAAACTAAAGATATTTTTAGCCTCATTTGGAAACAAGAAAACTTTCAAATTCTCAAATATGCTTGTTGAAAAGTATGGCTTTTTACCTTCTCCTTTAGAAAAACAGTTTGGAAAAAATAGGAGGAAAAAAGGCTCCATATGTCCAAGTATCTTCATACACAAAAAAAATAAAAAATATCTCATCTAATTGTGAAGCAGTTAGTTAAATAAAAATTACCTATGAAATACTACATCTTAAATATCTCAAATACCTAAGAACCAATTTATCTTCATATAAAATATTTTGGTTAAAATATTTTATTAAAAAAAATTCTATATTTCTACAGTGAGAAGGATTCTTTTCTAGTTTTATATTAATTTACTAAGGCACTGTTTCTAACATGCTCAAGAATTCAAGTTCAAAGATATAAAGTGGCACATACCTCATTGCAGGTCAACATATTCTCAACTTTGATAGGACCATCCACTGGTAAGACAAATAAAAGGGTATTTGATATTTCTTTTAATATTAAATCAATACGCACTTCACTTAAATCATTAACCTAAAGAGAGAAAAACGTATCAATACCATACATTTATCTTCATAGCATAATGTACTCTATAAATAGAGTTCTAACAGGTATACAATATTTTGCAGAAAAATAAAAATTGTATATCTCTACCCAGTGAAAATGCAAGAACCTTGCATAGTAGAAAATCCTCTAGGAAAGTGAATCAGCAGAAAAAAAAAAAAAAAACACTGGGGTAAAAGCACCAACACAAAAGACCTCAAGATGAGAGAAGCAGAGAAAAAAGGAAGCACAACAATGTCTCATGAGTTATGGTAACTTAGGGAATATTTACAAAGGCTAAATATAGTCTGCTTTTCCTGTGAATTATGCTCTCTCTCTCTCTATTATCTACAGAGGGAATTTAGGGAGACAAAATTTAGCCTTTGTTAACATGTCTGCAATGGAGCAATCTGGAACATGAACAAGTGAAAGAACAGATGTAAGTCTGGACATTATATGGTTATTATTGCCACAGAAAACAAGAACTCAGTTGCTAAGAGCGTACGTATTTAAATCCTGCATGGTGTGATAACACAATTCTAAAAAGATTACTAGTGTGCACAATTTCATTTCAGACAGTCCTTTAAAAACAAAATCTTGTAATTCTTAAGTATCTGCCAGTTCCAGGTTTGACAACTGAGATATATGAGTCCTTGAGAAAGTGAAATATTTTGAAGAATTTAGTGTTTCCACCTACTTCTTCACAGATTTCTGGTTATCAGCACCATATTTTTAAATTCATTATATAAGTGAAATTAATTCACAGACAGTATAAGCCAAGACTACTCCTGCACCATAACAGCAATTTTTGAATGAGCTTCTCTTGACAGCTCTTTGAGCTGATCAGCCTTGGAGATTAGATGAATGAGTGACAACAAAAAGAATTATCTCCTATGCCCCAAGAACCTCATCCGAAAGTGGTCCCAAGACTAAGAGTAGCTTCTTTAAACTTGTTTTTCTTCTGTCCTCAAAGTTTAGGAATTGATGGAAAGGAAAAGAACTCTTGCTTCATGATCCTTGCTGTTTTTACAGCAGTTTTAGGCAGACAGGAAGTAAGTCGGACCACAGATCATTTCAGATATGCAGGATACACTGCTGCTAGATTAAATGAAACAGAATAACAAAACAAGCTACATTAATAGAAGATGATTAGATTCTTACTCATGATCTTACAGGCCACAAGTCTAGTTGCAAGTCAAGGGTGGGGGGTCTGCTGTCAGTTGCTTGATGAGTTAAGTCTTCAGTCCTCCTTTTACTCAACATAGCTTTTCACTGGGGTTTTGATTCTAAATTACAGCATTCTTAGCATTCAGTCAACTATAGCAAAGCGGCTTTGTCATGGCAGAATACAAATAAAACTAATTTCTGTCCAGTTTTTAACTTTTACCTAAAATACTATGCATCTGTGATATCCCATCTTGTTTGTCACAATATCATTCATGCTTCTGTTTTACATCACTTTTTCCCTATTTGTTTACAGTATCTCATTCACAGTAATCAAGAATCTAACCAAGTTTACATCTTTTTGTATTGATATGGGAGGGGTAAGAAAGTCAGAAATGTACACGACCTACATATTTAAGGAAAAGAGAATGTATCTACAAAAGACATGGTGATTTTGGATATACTCAGGCTCAGAGAACTTAATTTCTTAGATAGCCAATCTTTTTTTCAGCTTTGGGTTTGAGCAGCAAACAGAGCACTTGATCATAATTATGCTTTTCTGCTATACAGAAAAGAAAGTGGATATGCCCACCAATGACTAACAATCTCCTACCACAGGAGACACAATTTATGGTATTGGTAGGTGAGATCATAGCCACACAGCTCAACTGTCAAGCCAGAAGGATGATCTGACTATCAAGGTAAAGTCTTAAGAAAAAGAACCAATACGGGTTCTCAAGCACGTTAATGGAATCAAAAGAATTCAGAAATTATGCAGCAAACACCAAGAGAGGAAAAAACTACAGGCTCAGCATGCAGAGAACTGTGAGGGAAAAGCATGGTCCTCTTCATTATTTTGTGGACTGCACAAAGAGGAGACAGTTTCACAGCATGCTTGCTATGAATGCAGTTAATGCTAAAAAGTTCTCCACAGGACAGTGTTTACATGGCAGTATCTTCTGTGCAACTGCACTCATGGGCAAGCAATGAAAGAGAAGCAGAGGTTGACTCTGAAAACCAGAGTGATTATCACAGAATCTGAGGACAACAAGTGGAAATACATTCTACTGCAAGAACAGAAGCAAAGATTCAACATTTGAGGATAATAATGGGAGAGAATCATGGAGTATACCATTTGTCAAAAAAAGAACATACTTAATAAAGCAAACAAACTTTGTATATATTTCAAGTTGTACAAATGTAAGTACAGATTAATTTCCAATATGAAGAGCAGTGTACTGGAAATAATGTCTCTAAACTGTCATTTCATTTATACAGTGATCAAGTGCATACCTTTTTCAAAAACTGTTTAAATATATACAGAACTTGATCAGCTTCTTGAAAGAAACTTTCCAGTGTCACAGATGACCAAGTCAACATGGTAAGTCCTTGCCTCAACACAGCTTCCATCTAAGCATAAAAATATAATTTCATAGATTAAAGAAAAGAAACCATTTAAAACAAATGCTATTATTATTAGAATCATTAACATCACTGAAGAAAGAAAGTTGTGTCCAAGTTTTGAAATTTATGCAATATTGGGTAAGGGGAGGGTAGTGCATACTACAGCCTCTGTCCACAACTGTCAAGTGTGCAATGCTCAGCAAAGATCTTCCCTTTCCTGTTCTCCTGGATAGTGTCTTTTAGTGGTTCCCACTTCCTAAAATTAAAATCAAGTCCAGTATTGATCTTACCATTTGTCCTCTAACATATATCTTGACCACCCTCAACAGCATAATTACTTTTCCAACCTCATGTATCCATCTAAAGATATTTTTCATGTCTCTTTTTGAATCACACTGATCATCTTGGCTGCAGTGACCACGAAATGGTGGAATTCAGCATCCTCAGGGCAGCGAGGAGGGCGCACAGCAAGCTCACTACCCTGGACTTCAGGAGAGCAGACTTTGGCCTCTTCAGAGATCTGCTTGGCAGAATACCATGGGACAAAGCCCTGGCAGGAAGAGGGGCCCAAGACAGCTGGCTAATATTCAAGAGTCACCTCCTCCAAGCTCAGGACCAATGCATCCCAACAAAGAGGAAGTCAAGCAAAAACACCAAGAGGCCCCCATGGATGAACAAGGAGCTCCTGGGCAAAGTCAAACAAAAAAAGGAAGCCTACAGAGGCTGGAAGCAAGGGCAGGTAGCCTGGGAGGAATACAGAGAAACTGTCCGAACAGCCAGGGATCAGGTTAGGAAAGCCAAAGCCCTGACGGAAATCAGTCTAGGCAGGGATGTCAAGGACAACAACAAAAGCTTCTTTAGGTATGTTAGTGAGAAAAGGAGGACGAGGAAAAATGTGGGTCCCCTCCGGAATGAAACCGGTGACCAGGTTACCCAGGATATGGAGAAGGCTGAGGTGCTCAATGACTTCTTTGCCTCAGTCTTCACTGGCAAACGCTTGAGCCACACTGCCCAGGTCACAGAAGGCAGGGACTGGGAGAATGCAGAACTGCCCGCTGTAAGATAAGATCAGGTTTGACAATATCTAAGGAACCTGAAGGTGCACAAGTCCATGGGACTTGATGAGGTGCATCCGCGGGTCTTGAGGGAACTGGTGGATGAAATGGCCAGGCCACTCTCCATCACATTTGAGAAGTCCTGGCAGTCTGAAGAAGTTCCCGCCAACTGGAAGAGGGGAAACATTTTTAAGAAGGGTAAAAAGGAAAATCCAGGGAACTACAGGCTAGTCAGTCTCAACTCTGTGCCTGGCAAGATTATGGAGCAGACCCTCCCGGAGACTACGCTCAGGCACATGGAAAATAAGGAGGTGATTGGTGACAGCCAACATGGCTTCACTAAGGGCAAATCGTGCCTGACAAATTTGGTGGCCTTCTGTGATGAGGTTACAGAGTGGTGGATAAGGGAAGGGCAACTGACATGATCTGCCTGGACTTGTGCAAGGCATTTGACACTGTCCTTCACAACATCCTTGTCTCTAAATTGGAGAGACATGGATTCGATGGATGGACCACTCGGTGGATAAGGAATTGGCTGGATGGTTGCACTCAAAGAGTTGTGGTCAATGGCTCAATGTCCAAGTGGAGAACAGTGACAAGTGGTGTTCCTCAGGGGTCAGTACTGGGACCGGCACCGTTTAACATCTTTGTTGGCAACATGGACAGTGGGATCGAGTGCACCCTCAGCAAGTTTGCCGACGACACCAAGCTGTGTGGTGTGGTCAACACGCTGGAGGGAAGGGATGCCATACAGAGGGACCTTGACAGGCTGGAGAGGTGGGCCCGTGCGAACCGCATCAAGTTCAACAAGGCCAAGTGCAAGGTCCTGCACGTGGGTCGGCGCAATCCCAAGCACAACTATAGGCTGGGCGAGGAATGGATTGAAAGCAGCCCTGAGGAGAAGGACTTGGGGGTATTGATTGATGAGGAGCTCAACATGAGCCGGCAGTGTGCGCTTGCAGCCTAGAAAGCCAACCGTGTCCTGGGCTGCATCAAAAGAGATGTGACCAGCAGGTTGAGGGAGGTGATCCTGCCCCTCTACTCTGCTCTTGTGAGACCCCACCTGGAGTACTGCATCCAGCTCTGGGGGCCCCAGTACAGGAGAGACATGGAGCTGTTGGAGCGAGTCCAGAGGAGGGCCATGAAGCACCTCTCCTATGAGGACAGGCTGAGAGAGTTGGGATTGTTCAGCCTGGAGAAAAGAAGGCTCTGGGGAGATCTAATTGCAGCTTTCCAGTACCTGAAGGGGCCTACAGGAAAGACGGTGAGGGACTGTTTTATCAGGGAGTGTAGTGACAGGACAAGGGGTAATGGGTTTAAGCTGAAGGAGGGTCGATTTAGATGAGATGTTAGAAAGAAATTCTTTACTGTGAGAGTGGTGAGGCACTGGAACAGGTTGCCCAGAGAGGTTGTGGATGCCCCATCCCTGGAAGTGTTTAAGACCAGGTTGGATGAGGCTTTGGGCAACGTGGTCTAGTGGCGGGTGTCCCTGCCTGTGGCAGGGGGGTTGGAACTAGATGATCTTTAAGGTCCCTTCCAACCCAAACCATTCTATGATCCTATGATCTCCAAGTTTAGTTATAGTCTTGATGCTATTTTAAAAAGTCCTCTCTTCTCTACTATTTCCCTTACTGAATTCTTGGTTCCCCATGGTCTGTTTTGTCTGGCTTTGTCACCTTCAAGATGTTCAGCATGTAGCTGAAATCAGCTCGTTTCCCCTGTCACTGTATGATCTACACCAAGGTCCTTCCTTCATTGCAGATTCTGTACCTTCAAAGGAGATGGGACTCTGAGGAAAAGGAAACCTTATACTACTGCCAGGCTAGGAAACTCAACTTTTCCAGACTCTCTCACAGAGGTCCCCTGAAATTTTTGCCTAGCACTCCAAAACTTCTCACTGATTTCCCAGTGTAGAGCCATCACAATTTTATGTTTTGCCATCCCCATCATCCTTAAAGTGACAGAAATATAATTTTGCTTAATTGCTGAGAAAATTTGAACTGATCCCACTCATATTTAATTTTAAATAGCCACCTA
This sequence comes from Balearica regulorum gibbericeps, assembly GCF_011004875.1. NCBI lineage: Eukaryota > Metazoa > Chordata > Aves > Gruiformes > Gruidae > Balearica > Balearica regulorum. Next base: position 93,260,480 of record NC_046186.1, on the reverse strand, counting down.
TCATATCTGCTCTTTCATCTTGACATTTACCAAGTCTCTGCTTGGGCTTCACCCACTGTCTTCATCCTAATGCTTCTTTTTGCTATGTCTATATCACAGATAAAACAATCGGTTCAGCTCAAATAGACATACAGCTATTTGCAAATACAGCCATTACTATCACCTTAATATATATATTTTTGGGGAATGTATTTAACTTCACAATGATGAGATGGCACTGTTACAGGTAACTAACATAGCCAATCTAGAAACAGTTTAGGGGTCTACATGAGTTGCTGTCAAATTATGGCACCAACGTAGCCATAGGTCAGATTTGCTCACTCCATCTTTGGATTTGTGTTTTCCTCTCTTCTTCCTATACACCAAGGACTTCTCTCCCTTCTTCAAAAAAGATTTTCATCTTCTGTTGTTTGTACCATGCTCATCCTTCTATTTTGCCAGTTGTTTCCTCTAAAATACAGAGGTGTATGATTCCCTCTACGATATAATCATGTTTACAGTAGTATCACTGAAGTGAAGACTACCATCACTTCATCTCTCTGTCTTTTAAGACCAAGGACAAGTTTTTTGTTTCTCACACCTCAGTACTTGGTAACTATGCAGTTACACAAACTTATGTAAACTCTGCAACCTAAGAGTTCTAAGAGTGCCTTAGAATAACCACATACATACACTTACAAGTGTCTGGCAAAACAAAATGGCTTGTAGGGTAGACATTTTGCATCTCTAAAAACTGTACCTTTAGTGTAGTATATAACCTTTCTACATCACTGAAGAGACTGACTCAATTCACAAGGGTAATAATTCTCTCCAAGCAAATACAATGATAATGACACTTAGTAGCTCAGCTAAATGAAAAGCACAACTTCCCATGAAAACCTCTAAAACTTAAATAAGTGACAATTTACTTCCATGTCAAAGCCAGAGATTTGTGTAGATAAATAGACCCACAAAGTCCATATTTTACATCTCATAGGCACTAAGATTATTCTACTGTAATACACATTATTTGAGCACTGTATGGGGGATGCAAAGAGCAAATTTTTGGTCTTAAAGGTTTTACTAAAAATTCATTAAGTTCACAACATGCAGATCCATCTAAATATTTTAAAATTATAAACTATCAATAAGTCATTCTAACTTCTGAAGTATACTGAAGTACATTTAGCAATACCAACCTTTTTCATTTTTGGTGCCATTAGATTTACAAAAATCATTGGTGTTTCTTGACACAAATCTTCATAACATTGGAGAAGACCCTGTTAATTATTAGAAAGGGTAGTATCAAGAAAAATATTTTAAGAGCTTTCTTTACTGAAGCAAATAACCTGTTATACATCAAATCATTAGAGAAAAACCAGGGAAGACAGTACAAGACTATGTTTGAAAACAAGTGTAGAATTTTACAGACATTACATACCTACATATATAATTTCTGGAATGTAATGAATCTGTATCATACCACACAAGGAAGAATGAAAGCAGTGTTCATGTAACACATTCCTAGTCTTTATGCACAAAGCCAAAGTACGATCTTTCTCTAGAGCTAACAAGAGCTTGAGCTTTAGTGACTGTAACTTGACTCTTGAAATACCTCCTTGAAACTGCACAACATATACTTCAGATAATTAAAGTCACATATAAACTCAGTTTTAAAATATCCTCTTGTCTTATGCCTTACACATACACACACATCTTGTACGGTACACATCATTGCCAAGATATAAGCTTCTCTAAATACTACAATAGCAAATACTACAAGTAGCATAAATTCTGACTTCTCTGGCAGGTAACCTGTAAAATTCTTGATGTTTTTGTGGCTCACCATATCTTCCAATCCAGAAGAATTCCAATCTTTGCTTCTCAAAAATTCTGTAAAACTGAATTTTACTGATTTTCTGAGAGTGAAGGCATTTTGGATAGCATTAATTATTTCATCACCAGAATATATTTAACATGACACAGAGTAGGAGATATATGTATGCTTGTATTTAAGTATATACTATCCCACAAAGCAGCTAGTAGAAGTTTTTCAAATGAGATCCTCTATGTCCACCTGTGCATTCCACAAATTTACCTTAAATTACCTCATACCCAGCTTTAATCTTTATTTAACAATAGAAAAATCTCTATGGTTAATCAGATTTTCTTTTTTATTTTTTAAGCAGCAGTCACGATCATTTTTAAGTTTACCTCTAAACGCAACTTGTTTGACTTCACGTCACTTTCTACTTTTACTATCTTTTTTCCTTGCTCTGGTACCTCCAGTCCCAACTTGATCATACATTTGGTGTCTCGGATAATCTCTGGAATTTGGGGATCAAAATTAACCAGGAACTTCCCAGTTATAGGATGACATGCAAATATTGTGGCTTGTAAGGCTGCAAAGACATTTTGATATCAGTTCCTAAGATGAAAAATTGTTTCTGTTATATAGATTATTATGGAACACAGATTTCTAATATTACTATATAGTGATTAAATATGTATGGCTACTTGTGAAATAGCTTCACGTTTTCAGTTAAAGAAAATATACAACTGACTTCTTTCACCATAGTAGCTTTCTGCCATATATAACCTTTTTCTTCATAAGCTAAACAAGCATCAGATCCAGTCTTATTTGTGGCATATTTTTTCTTAGTTCAACTTAGAAAATTATGAAATTCATTTTCTAAGGACCAGGGGACACAACACTTTCATGAGATGCTAAGTATCTTACAGGAATTTGTTAACCCACAGGATGAATGCTTACATAGCAATACTGCAAAAATCCAAAACAAAATAAAAGCCCAAATAGCAACACAAACCCCTGTGTTGACTGTGTGATTACAAGATTTTATTCTTACAGATCTACTCCTAGTTTTGAAGCTCAGAGAGTCTACAATTTACGTGAAAAATCTACTTTAAAATGTTATTTTTAAAATTTTGACTCTCATTTAATCTTAAAATTATAAAGCTTGATTATCAAGCATTTTTTTCTAGGCATAAAATACTTGTCCTGAGAGAGACTAGGATAATACAACTGTACAAATTATTATAATGGCAAGAAAATAGGAAGAATATTAAATGGTGTATATAAAGAATTTGAATACAAAAATGAAAAACTGTGTGCCTTAAATTTGTTAAACTACTGTTTCCAGTCATCTGCCAGTGCACTAAATCTGCAATCCTCTGCATCAAAATCAAGTTTCAAGGTGAGGGACAAAGACTTGTATTATTTGGCCTCCATATTGGATTATAATTAATTTGCATATTTTAAGGATAAATGAGGCTTAAAAAGTTATCTGATTTAACTTACCATTCAAGAATGGTTTTTTAAAAAGAGTCAATTACATATTTAATTACTTACGATATTGTAATTGTGACATTTCCTTCATCCATGCATTATGATAGACTACCTCGAATTCCACCAATACATAGGCAATTTTGTTGTACAATCGAATAACAGCTTTACCTTCTGGACTTGCCAAAATATTTGACTTTTTCTATTGAAACACAGTACATTCTAATTAAAACCATATCAAAAGAAAACCATACCATTTGTTTTTTCTCAATTTATTGACTATACATTACATAAGAACTCTGTAAGTATAATCTGTAATATTAACTTAAAAACTGTATAAAGTATTTATGATTCAAATTCATAGGGTGATAAAGTCAGTAAGAACTTGTAAGTAATAAATACTAAATATTTAACATATGTAAGAGCAATTACTTTATTATATTGTGATAAACACCTGTAATTCCCAATGAAGTGGATATTCAGTTCTACTAAAAATTGAACAGTAACTAAGAATTGATTAAAAAAAAAATCTCCTTTTTTAATCAGTAATGATATTTATGTCTGTTTTCTTTGGAACAGATTTAGGTGATCATTAGTCCCATCTGAGAAAAACAAGAAAGTGAAAACCTCTCTCACATAGAAGTTAACATGGAAGGAGACCCTAGATACTTTGTAGGAGAATCACTCAAACATTTCAAGAAATGTTATAATGGATCCCAGTACAGCAAGATTCTGACTATTCCAATGAAGGAAGGAAATCCAATACCAAGAAATTCCTAAGGGCCATAAATGTCAAAGCTTATGTGGCTAGTACCAACCTGTATGTTTAGTGGTACAGAAAATGTAGAACTGAGAAGTTCAGTAATGGAATTCCCTGTTTCCAGACTAGTTCAGAGATCATCTAGAGTGAAACTGGTGACGAGATTCTCAGTTACAGTACTGCAGCTATTGTGTAGGTGCTTAAAATAAATGTTTTTTTTCAGTGGTACCAGAACATACACACCAGACAATTTCAGGATGTCAGTCCATATTTATGCCTTAAGCTATTCCTAGCAGCTGCTTGGCAGAGAGATGTGATTCTCCATAGAGAACCCTATGGGGCTAGAGGAACAAAAGAGGTGGGTACTCAGTTAAAACACAGGACATGAGTCCTATGTACAAGCCCTGGGCTGCTCCATTACAAAAAGAAGAAAAACACCACTGACCGCAATGGTGAAATATTTCTTTGGGCGATAAGAAGAAAGATGTATTAAAAATTCAGTGCATGTTTCCAGCTTGGGGTGCTAGTTCAGTGGTAAGTCAAGAAAACACTATATTGTGGATCTACAACAGTGGTTATTGCAGAGTATATTTTTTTAACTAATCACATACAAAAAATCAAGTTGTCTAGCGTATGAGAAGTGACATCATCATAGCCATAAACATTATGGTCACTCTACTGAAGTAAGACAGTTCACTGTTACACAGAACAACTAATTTTCCCTCACACCGGCTTACATGGAAGTAGTTGATTGGTTCATTTATTCTCCTGAATAGCTGTCTCACCCACAGTATCTTTCCTGCAACAGGTGGCATGTTTCGAGCCAGAGGAGGGTCATCTTTCTGAATTTGGTAAAGCTACGACAAGAACAGTATCATTGAACACATGGATTAAATAAAGTCTGTTGAAATGTTAAATGGTTTTTGCTCTGGTACCACAATTTCTCCCTCCTCCCAAACAGATTAAATTTGTTTGGAGTCACACAATGGTTCATTGAGGGAAACATGTATTGCTTTCCCCCACTTGCTGCTCTTCCGAGATGCACACACTGATACCACTGTTGGCATGTCTCCTATCTTCATGATCTCATGCTGTTCTTAGCTGTGCTTACTCATGACAGAGCCCCAAGTACACCAAAAAGCATTTCAAACCTAGGAGCTGAGCAGCCAGTAGTCAAGGCCAAGCCTGACCAGTGCAGCTGTGTAACTTTGGAGCCATCCACCTGCTGTGAAAGCAAGCTGTGCAAGGAAGTGCAGTGAGAACCTTGGTTGTGGCTTTTCCTCCTTTGCTTGGGAACTGCCCTCAGGAAAAACCTAAGCTATATTGTTAACTGAGAAGTTTTACCTGAATAGAAATGTGAACATTGTTCTTCAGACATATATACTTGACTAATAGCTAACATTTCAGGAGTTGGGCTCGACGATTCTTGTGGGTCCCTTCGATCTCATAATAATCTATTATATGCTCTTTTCTACTAACTTCTCATCACTATGCATGTAGACAATCCTGGGTATACAGCCCATGCTGAGGAAATGAAGGGCCCCTACTCACTGAATAGCTGCATTATCGTCAAGAAAAATTTGGCCTAAAATTATCACATACCAAATTTGCATTGACAAATTATTCAAGCACTTTAGAACCACTATTGCAGTGGAAGCAATTCTTTATTAGAAATAAGTTGCTTGGCAAAGATAAAAAGCAATCCAATAATATCTAATAAACAGTTAGAACTAGCCAGTATATTGGCAACATATTCTTGAACAGAAGGAGGAGGAATATTTGTATTCACTTAACTTTAGGCATGCAAACTCATCCTGTGATAACACAAACAGCTGTACTGCTTAAGCAGACACTGCTCTTCACTTCCCGGCCTGTCTTCTTACCCCATACTGTCTCCTGCACAGTGCCAACAAAAGAAATCCAAGCTCCATGGTGAGCTTAAGAGAGGAACTGACCTGGATGAAACCCCCTAAGAAAACGTATCTATTTTTTTTTTTTTGGATGGGAAAAATCAGCCAGGGGTGGGCTCCGTGATTTCTTAAGCAGGCAGTGCTGCTGAAAATATGTTCATCAAATTAAGCCACTAATTAGGGGTTCAGGAAGTGCTATATATGGTGAGTAGACAGGGAAAGGACACTGTAAAGATCCGTTCAAAGCAGCTATGCTAGACTACATTTTTAAGTCACTGTTTGGAGGAATCATTTTCTAGTAAGTGCAGAGTTTACAGATAGTTGGCTCCTCATGTAAACATGTGTTATTCATCTGACAAGATGCAAACATCTCTCAAAAAAAATATTTGCATTGGTCTGGTTCTCCAGATTCAGTTTATATTCATTGAAGAAAAATGGCCATTTCAAGGGAATTATTTAAATCTTGAAGTTAACATGTAAAGTAGATCAGATTAATTGAGTCTAGAACACTTATTTCTTTCTTGAGTAGAAAGGGAGTATTGATGTCTAGTTCTGATGCAATGTTTATTTCGCAGACATATGAGGTCAGGTTAGATGAATTCCTCTCTAAACATTTAGAGTCAAGTGATGTGAACAGTCCCCAGAAGTTAATTCTCATTTATGCTACAGTTATGGTACACTACACACATCATGGAAAATTACTTTATAATGAAAATAAATGCAATTCACCTACATTTTATATCTATTTTATACTGTCACAGCAGTAGATAATAGCCATGTATAAATGCAAATTAACTGTAGAGGCCTCATGTAATAAAAAACCAAAAGGTACATGCAAGTGATGTACACAGCCAGTAAAGAACATACTTTTTTTCTTTAACTGACGAAGGAATAACAGAAAAGATTTTGGTTTAAAGAGTAAAATTGTGATGACACATTTGCCTGCAAGAGCATGTATATCATATTTGCCTACACACTCAGGTCTGTTTTCTGTAACAGGAAAATAGAAATATGATAAACTGAGCATTGACAGTCAGTTAGTGAAATAGGCAGAATAAATACAAATTATTCATATTATAATATTTGCTCTTATTTTAACATGATGTTTAAAATTTAATGCAAAGAAATACCTTTTTAGTAGCTTCAAGTTCTGCTACATAATGTTGAAGAATACTACCAACTGTACGCACTGTTTCTTCTTGAAGGCATGGCATTCTCAGATTTTCAAACCTGTATTAAAAATGAGTACCCAAACTGTTATTTCTAAAACACAAATAGTTTTACTTATTCATTTTTTTTTGGGTACATGAATGTTACATAAAATGAAATGAGCACAAATCCAGGAAATGCTTCTGGATCTGGGAAATTTTTTTTGCTTTGAGCAAGTTTAAGCAAGTTGAAAAGTTCTGCCCTGTTGGGTTTTTCAAAGTTTTTCTTTCAGTATCCCCTTGCATATATATGAAATAAACCGTAATGAAATTAAGAAATAGGAGAATATATTGATTCCCATAAGCTAAAATACATCTTTTATGAGGATTACATGGTTCAGAACACCAATAATGAAAAAAATCTTGATTAGGCCCTTTGTTCTAAAATTCACTGTGTTATCTAAATTGTGCTAATCAGTAATTTGAAGTTACTTTAAAATATTTTAAAACATAATTGCCAATACCTTTGAAGTAACTGAAGTGCATGCTGTGAAGACAAAATTCTCCCAAAACAGGAACGCATAAATGTCTGTATCTGTATCTAAAGAATATATAATTTAGTATAGTTTTTCTATCCATGTAATAGTATTTTGACATCTGATAATTTCTTAACGTAGTAGTATTTGAAATTGTTACTGCTTAAAGCACCAAATAAAGCAGCCTTCACTGGCCTATGCTTAATACAATCAATAGTTAGTGTCAGTCAAGTAATCTCTTAAAATGGCAATTTTAGCAAAGAATCAAATCATGTATTGAAAAGTTGCAACTTTGTTCTGCCCAAAAATCTACCATGTGTCTCCAGGCTAGTAAACCCATCCATGTAGATCATTCTCTCAGGTTTCATAATTTTTGTCATTTGGGCTGCAGAGCGACTAATCTTCAGTGAGGACTGTATGATATATTTTACACCTTCCTTTGGAACGAGGACAAAGAATGGAAAAAGCCTCCCTCCAGACAAACACAAACTCTATGCTCTTTGGAAGACAAACATTGTAACCTATTCACAGTCCAAAGTCTCACTGACATTCAGGGAGATACTGAGGAAGTAGTGATGAGATTCTTCACCAAGTAAGTTAGAGGTAGCAATACTTCACTTACCTCTAAATCTTCAGTTTTTGCCATGAAGTTCACAAAATCCACATCAAATTCTGTTTTTTGTGGATCGAGGATGTCATATTGTTTCTTTTGAACACTTTGGTAGATATTTTTGAATTTTACTGCCAAATTATCTATCCCTTCGATAGTAGACAGATTCAGAGCACAAAAAGTTTGTACTACAGTTATCATCTCTGTAATCTGAAATATAAATATCATACTCATGCTCATAACAAATTATTTGCTACATCCTCTGTAAACTACAACCTGAGTAAAATAAAATAAACAGCCACTTCTCTAACTACAGCATTCAGAAATGTGCTGCTTCTGAGCTTCTAAGTCAAGTATCTTCACCAGAGCATGATTAATTCCATTTTTAACATTAGTTCTCACCACAACCCAATACAAAGTAAAATCATATTTGTTTTTCTTGGTCCTAAAGGGTTTCTTTTTTATATTTAACTGTTAAGATTCAATAGGGAAATACGGAAAAAGAGTTAATACATGACATACGTATAGTGATAATAGAAAGATTTCACAGGATAACAATACCCAACCATACAAATTAGTATATATACTGCATGATAAGGAAAAACAAAGACTCACAGAATTCCTACCCTGTGACAACTGCCCCATTATCCTCTTATCCCTTATCTGACCTTATTCTGCACCTAGGAGCACCTATTATCTTTTCCACAAAAGCTCTGTGAATGCTAGTTTAAAATCCTTTCATCAGGTTAGCAAACTAAATGCTAAGTCCACATCAAGCAGCAGAATCATCTGAAGAACTGTGTATGGCAGTACCAGTTTTAATGCCTTAAGATATCATTCATAGAGGCAAAGATGTGTTTTTTCACATAATTTTAAACCTCCTAAAATGATGCAAGTCTAGATCAATTAGGTTATTTCTCTCCACACTAACAAAGATAAATTGCCAAATTCAGAAGGACATTATGAGGTAATTGCCTGAAGTATTGGAATTACTTACTCTGTGGAAGTGCCTAATTTCTCTCAATAAAGAGTTACAAACTCCTTCACAGGATGATTAAAAGCATGTATGTTGACAAGTGTCCACCTTGTAAACTGTTCTTTGGAGAAGCCCTTCTTCTCTACCAATAATAACAGCACACAGTATACTCACTTTTTCTAATCTCCTACAAAAAGCTTCAGATTTTCCAAAAATGTACATTTCTGATACTTCAAATGTCTTTTCTCCCAGAGTTTTCAAGATCTCTTGCTTTGTTTCATGAAAGCATTTCTGATATTCTTTCAATAGAAACATGCAGTCCTAAAAAGTGAAGGAATAAATAACCATACTCATTATGCTATGCTCATGGGTGAGAGACTGGAGAACTCAAACCTACTGTCATTCCAAAGTGGTTAATTATCACTGAATCTAGTTTCAGTCAACAGGCAGTAATGACTCACATAGAGTGGTTTTCTTTCAGCATGTGTAGCAAACATTTGCAACATATGAACATATGACACCACACTACAGTGAAAGACTGAACACTGGGAAAAGAGTCACCAAAAAAAGAACAGGAAAAATTTAGCTCTTGTTAAAGCAGGGTGGTTTAGAGGCCAGTGAAGAGCAGGTGATGACTCCTGCTCCAAAGGAGATACTAATATACAAGAAAAGCCTTTATCTTATTTAAGAATGGCCAGACTGTTCTCCGGATAAGGATGGAATTTGGCGTAACAGGGTAGTCCATTTGGACCTCTCAGGGGACTCAAAGGAAATTGGTTATACAAATTAATGTATGTTGCCAAGTCTGAGTTAAAGTGAGACTGAAGAATAATCCATCTTTCTCAGTCCATTATTTACTTAAAATACTAAGACCTTATCAGATGTAAAAATAATGACTGGTGAGTAATATAAGGTATATAATCACTGGAATACAAAATCTTCTGTCAGTTCTTGGAAATCAGAAAGCAGATTTTATCACAATATACTGGCAATCACCAGACTGAATATATATATTTATATATAACAATTGGCTATGAATTACAGGAAATGAAAAAAGGTCCTCATTGAAAGGAATGTTCAGATCTTAAAGAATATATAGATACTGGAATGAAGACTGATCACCATGATTAGAAACTGGGTTTATATTTCTCTCATGGAATACTGAGGGCTTGCCAGCTGTAGAACAGTCACAAGATGACCTCAATGAAACAGATGAATTATTAGAATCATGTCATCCTGTCAGGTCAGGAGAGATACATTCAATACATTTTCTTCTGTACCTCTGGACCTAATTTTTAAAGGGCTATGAAATTCTTTGTCTTTCTAGGTAAGACAGGAAGTCAGTAGTTGTGGTCTGATAAAGGAGAAGGTGGAAATGAAGTCAGCATTGGCAACCAGTAACCCCACAGCTGGTTATATTTTGCCATGGCATATTGCACATGCTTAATTTGTTTTTAATATGTCACCATCAGCTGAAGAAGACGACTCCTCTCTTAGCACTGAATTTTCACTGTGTGCCAAGGAAATCTGGTATTGGAAGGAGCTACCGTAACAAAGTGGAGGTCTATTCAAATACTAGGTTCCCCACGGTAGAGGAAGATGGTACCACATCAGATACCCTCAAGAGAGAAGAATGTGGATTTTGCAGGATGACAAAATTCCTTGGTCACACATATGGTGAAGATGGCAATTCCAAGGTCAGTGACGGACCACCCTGATATAGATGAAGCCAGTCTCATTTCAACAAATGCCAGTGGGCTAAGAAACAGGAAAACACACAATGCATCATGAAATGAAACAGTAAAGAGGTGTGAAGTACTTGATACATATTGAGACGGATGTTCTTCTGCATATCAATAGGTAATCAATGGATTTGATAGATAAATAATAAAAGACAAACCTTAATTTTTCCAATGACTGTTGATGTCTCCTGCTCCCAGACACAATACAAGCCACCATCTGTAATATATGCTCTACATGTCGTGACCATTTGATTTGTAACCTAGCACAGACAAATGAAAACAAGTAGCTCTCAAGCTTATAAAGAAATTTGCCTGTTTTGCAAAAATCTAACAAAATTCTCATATGCATGTATTACTACTATCAGAGTTCAGATAAATTTCACCCATGGGAATAATAGCAACTAAATAATATATGTAATACACATGACAAGCGCCCTATAAAAAGTTTTAAAAACACTCCCAGAACTGTGTTTAAGTCCCAAGAAGTATTTGTAAGTACTACAAATCCAACGATACACATGCATAAACACTGAATGTCACCAACCATAACTCAAGAACAAATAGGTGTTATTTAACTCTAACTATTCTACACCTACTCTGTAATCTTTACACTTTGTAGTGCGTGCATCCTTATTTAAAAGCTGCCATTAAAGAATTTTCTATCCTAGCAGTATGTCTTTCCATTGGTGTCCCATGGATATGAAAAGGAGAGAACATTTTCTACTACTCAACCACAAAAATCCAAAGTTTGTAACGACAGCAAGAGAGAGAGAGGAGTACAGGAGTGAATGCAGATACAGAAAACACATCTCAGAGAACAGCTACAGGTGATAATCTTTTTCATCTATTAAATAACATGAATAATTCAAAACAGTTCTCCTGACACATGGGAGTACTGTAAGCAGGTCTTAAGAATCCCTAACTGAATAAAGACTGAAAACTGCCACGCCAAAGACAGCCTCACACTAATACAATGACTGGAGAAGTTGTAAATAGGACCTCCGGTGTCATCTCTGATGATCTTTCAATGTAAACAAACAGTACGGGGCCCTAGAGTAACATAGAGCTTTTTCCTTGATATTTCTTAGCACAACTTCATGTAAACAATTTGTTATTAGCTTCTGTAGTGAAATGCTCAATCCCTTAAACCATTAAACAACAGATACTAGCAGGTGTCAATACACAAATATATAAAAAACAATTACATATCAGGCAATATAAACATTGCTGCATAATCCATACCTAACATTTGAGGTATGGAAAACAGCCCCAGCCATGGATAAATACAGCCTCAAAACCCCACATATTTCTTAATATCCTACTTCAAATTGAACTGTAATGAAAAAACTACAGTAAAACCTGGGGTGACCACAAAAAAAAAAAAATTAAAAAAATGTGGTGCAATAGGAGTCCACTATGAATTTCCCCTATATGCTTACTGGAGGTGTGTGTTTTAGTTAAGAAGGATTTCTTTGTTCTAAAACCATTACACAAACCATCTTTTCCACAAAAGACACTGGTATAATTACCTAGCTGGTCTTCACTTTCTGTTTAAGGTGGCAAAGTTTATGACCTGAGATTCAATTAACTTTTCAAGTATGACTTGCATCTGAAAGCAGGAATTTTTTGTCTTTTGTACCTTTTGGAGGAATAACCTACTCAGACCTGGTGGCCATCTGCTTAATTAGGTCTTCAAGGCTGATAATAACAGAATTCACTGTGGATTCAGTGATTTAGGAAACAACTGAACAGATCAATTCAGATCAGGAGATTAATCAAGAAGATAAGGAAAAAAATAATTTTGTTGAAACATGAATAACAAAGTTCATTCCAGAAGACAAGTTTCTAATTCAAGGTCAATCTTCTCCTGATCACATTATTTAATACCATTTTTTAACAAATGTCCTCTTGATTTAAACAAAAAGCAGGGTTTCTTTTTCCTGAAAAATCATGTAGTTTTTATAATTAATAGTATACTTAATATATTTACCTTTATAAACAATGATGTCATTCTCTCTGAGGTATTGTAGTATCTTGAAACACTGTGAATCATTCGTATAGCATTTATCAAGTTTGGTATTCCATGTGTCATTGATACCTTAAAGCAGAGTTGTGAAAAAAATTTTACTTTCTATTCTTAGCAACTATATTTCTATTCTATTGACAATTTCTACATTGTATTTTTCCCTGAATCACATGAAACTATCTTCAAAATGCCATGGCATCTTAGCAGAAGATTTCTTGTTAACAACAAAAAAACCAAAACAAAACACCCAAAAAAAACCCAACCACACCCAAAAAACCCCAAACCAAAACAAGCTAATAATGCTCAACAAATTTTTAAACCTCAATTAATAAAAACAATAAAACACTCTTAGATGATTTGGTGAGAAATCAGATTAAAGATATTATTACAAATATTTTAAATATGCTATTTTGATGATCAACATTTGAATCAAAAAGTAAAGGTTGTATTTTTTGGCACAAAAGGAGTATTCTTTTGGCAGCTGACAGTGGTTGTCCGATTAATGCTTTTGTTTTCCTCTAATTACAGCTGTTAAATATACTCCACGCAATTACATTGTGATAACAATCATTACATAAGATGTTTCATTCAGACATTTCACAAACTCATTAAATAATTGTCACAATGTTAATTTCATTAATAAGTGCCTAATTTATTCAATCATCATATGAAACATCTAAATCTTTCACACATTTCATGAAATCAGTGTTCATATAATTAAAATCAAGCTGTGGTATTACAAGCATGCTGTAATCCAATCACTTCCAAAGTATTTTGTGAAAAAAAAAAAAAAAAGGTAAAAAAATTGTAGTTTATTAACATTATCAGGGACTTAAGAGTTGCAATTCAGAATATCAAGAAAAAGTAATTTTGACTGTTACCCCTCAACAGAGAAGCCAAGCTCCTGGAATTAACCTTGGGCTGCAAACTCAAAGTAAATACACTAATACTGTGGATAGACATAGCAGACATTTGCATTTTTCAGAAGAGTGTGAAAGAAAGTCTATATGGTATAAAAACAACCCTTGGTGTCCACATGTTGTTCATCACCACAGTCACCACTCCCAAAATGGAATCAGGAGATTCTGAGTCCACTGGCTTTCTTTTTCAATCCTTGATAAAAAAAAGAAAACCCTGAATATTGAACGGTAGATTTTTCTCTGATTCAAAGTCCCGAGTTAAATTCTCAGTCTAAATTTTCATAGGGTAACCCACTTCAGCTACAAATGTGGGTTACGTGTGGTATTACATACACTAAATGCACTTATGCATACTTACATACACTAAATACACTTATGCACACACTAAGTATCGTATTAAATCTGCATGTACTCCATTCCTGATCCACTAATGTTAAAAATACATCTGGAACAATGTTCCAAGAGATGAAAAAGAAATTGAAGTGTATCCAAATTGCTCCAGATTAAACAAAGAATTTTAGTTAACTATCCCATACTAGTAAAATTTTTAACTCTTTAATGGATTTCCACCCACAAATGTCTGTCTTGAAGATAAAACGAATTTTATCTTAACTTCTATGAAGCAGCTCGTCATTATGGCCTGGTACCTGGCACCCTCTAGTGATACTTAGAAGAGCTGAAAATAAACGGCTGCTCAGTGACACCGTTTATCATACATCTCTTCTACTATTCCATGCAGTGTCAGCTCTATGCCATGTATTATCACAGTCTTTTTGCTTCCCCTCAGTTAAAACTTTGAAGTAGGATCCTAAGCTGCCAGAAATTCAAAAGAAATGCAACACTTTCTGACAAAGGACAGGAGGCAGGTAGGACCAAGGAGGACTAAAAAGCAAAGCACAACAAGCAATTTTTCCCAGTGAATTTCTTCCTTCCATCCTGTTCTGCAACAATAATTAGAAACATATACCTGCTATAATAATTAATAGTTAATAAACTCTAATAACTGATACCTTGAACTAGGGCTGACTAGTGTACATGAATGACCAATTATTTAAATTCTGATTAGCTGATACTTCTGCAAAGAGAAGCAGCTAATGCTGCTTTTAATATCAAAATATTATTTTACCCATTCAGGACCTCAGTAGCTTTCATTATTCTCTATATAACTGAAATTTTGGTTACAGCTGTGCGATTATTCATTGACACATATGGAATTTTGAATGAAAGACATTTTGAGATTCTTGTACTATAAAATACATACCTGTTTTAGCTCATTTAAAAAATAATATTGGCATCAGGACCGACTTACTAGGCAATCATGTGCACTTATGTTTAGTGATAAAATACATATTTTAAAATAATTTTTGTATGTAATATATAATAAACTAATGCTTTAACATTTAGCTTGACAGGCATTTAGAAAAAAAAGTAGAAAAATTAGAAAAATAGAACAGTAAATTAGAAAAAAATATTTTAAGCAAACACAAAGAAGATTTCTTTTGCTCTGGGCATTCTACGTAAATACCTAAACTATGCTTAAAGAATGATGAAAGGCATACTTACAATATCATAGTTATAGAGTGGCTGACAAACTTTGTCAAGTGTGCATAAGTATTTCACATTATCTTTCGATTCATTTGCTGCATCTGTGATTCTGGCATCTAACTCTTGCCACATCTAGAGAGAGCACAGTACCATAAAAAACCCTTCATACATAGCGAACTATATCTTTAACTTGCACTGATTTGTCAGAAGAAAACCATGGTAAAATATTTTCTAAAAGACATTGTCAAAGCAGGCAATAAAAGTTATTTTCATTTATGGTAATTTTTGTCTGTATCTCTAAAAATGCCTTATTCTTTCTCACACCAGCACCATACCTAAATTTCCCTCTCCTAATTCTCCTGAGGAAGTCTCTCTCAGATGCAATGACACAAAATAAATATCCCAAGCTTTGTCTACTATAGCAAAAAGCAACATAAAAAGAAAAAAATAATTACCCTTAGTAGTTTAGAATGTCCAACATTCAGAACATTAATGACAGCTTTGCAGTTTGGTCCTTTGATCTGCTCAATAATAAAATTAAATTTAGCAGACACATATTTCCAGTGCTCTAGTTCAGTCAGTGGACCCGAATCATCAGCTTCTTTCCTCATCTGCTTACTTTCAATCAGAACCTGCAACCAATTTGAAGAAAAAAAAAAAAAAAAAAAAGAGAAGAAAAAAACCCCACCCAAATGTCTACTGTAGAGAATAGGCAAATCATTATAAAGAGAAGCAACACACTGAGGGTACTTACTTAAAAAGGAACAAGCTTGCAGCTATTGACACATGAAAATGGTTCTGATTTGGAAAAGCATCCTAAGTCTGAATTGCACTTAATCATATTCTTAAACTGAAATGAAGGCACCTAATATATATGCTCAACTGCTGTCAAACTGGATGAATCTCAAGATAAATTTATATTTTTTCTTAATCAGAATCTATGGATTGAAATGCACCAATTGTAACTTCATTTGTAAAAAAACTTGAAGAACTATTTTAATAAAAACATTAAATATCAAAGTCATAAATGCACTCATGTGGATAAATGCACAGTCAGCTCCTTTTACATGTCTTTTACATTTTTATTCTCATGACCTAAACCCACTTAACATAGTATGCCCTTACAAGTAGAGCATGTCCCAGTCTACACAAATTCTCTATTTTGACAAAGAGTTCAGTGCTTTATCACAGAAGTCTCAGATACTAATTTCTTGGATAACTGAGACCTTACTGTGTAAGATTTACACAGGATCAAAAATTCCCTACTGGGCCTGGTCAAAGATCTTTTTAAGAGTAGTATCTCATACCACAACTGGCAGCAGAAACTTAATAGGTATACCTAACTGTATATATAGTCCTTGCCAATGTTATTACTCCTGCATCCTTCTGTCCTCTCCCCTTCTTACTATTTGTGCATTAGCTGTTTAGAAACTCTTATTCTTGCTAGACTGTAAGTTTCTAGGGATAAAAACTAGCAACTTTATTTCACTTGTGCATAGAAGTGAAGCACTTGGCCTTACTCAGGCAGTGATAAAGCTGAAGCCTTCAATTAACTTTAGGCAAGTCTCACAGAACCATAGAATGGTTTGAGTTGGAAGGGACCTCAAAGATCATCTAGTTCCAACCACCCTGACATAGGCAGGGACACCCGCCACCAGACCAGGTTGCCCAAAGCCCCATCCAGCCTGGCCTTGAACACTTCCAGGGAGGGGGCATCCACAACCTCTCTGGGCAACCTGTTCCAGTACCTCACCACTCTCACAGTGAAGAGTTTCTTCCTAGTATCTAAATCTCCCTTCCTTCAGCTTAAGGCCATTACCCCTTGTTCTATTACTCCATGCCCTTGTAAACAGTCACTCTCCAGCTTTCCTGTAGGCCCCCTTTAGGTACTTGAAGGCTGCTAGAAGGTCTCCCCAGAGCCTTCTCTTCTCCAGACTGAGCACCACCAACTTGCTCCATATTCATGCTGAATTGATGTTAAATTGTCGTTAAAACAACAACTTACCCGTTCAATTTGTCTATACCATATCATAAGTACTTCCTCTAGCTGGTGAACCATGTCAGGATTATCAGCTGCTGCAGATACTTTCTCAAAGGACTGGAGTTTAGAAAAATTAATGTAATCTATTTTTTTCAACTCAACAGTTCCTTCAATACTCATTATAGCCCCTGAAAAAAAAAAAAAGCAATTACAATACAGCACCGATTAAGACTCTAATTGTTTCAATATAATAGCCATTTTATTGCACTCGCATAAATCACAAAATTCTTATTTTAAATCCAGTGTTCCTCCTTAAAAGTAACATATCATTAGAGAATTTTCTTAAGGAAATAATCTACCCATGTATTTATTATGCAAGTAATTGATAATTTTATTTTTCCTTGCAGAACGGGAAAAGTTCCTTGCCTATGTGCTACTGCCTTTAAACAGAAATTCTTAAGCAGAATTCCTCTACCTTGATTGTTTCCTAAATGCAATGCTTACCTTCTAAAAAGGAAAGGTATCTGTTGATTGTTTCCACAAAATTCTGTTTGTCTTTTGTATCTTGTTTGGTCTGACTTAAAGCACCCCACTTATTTGTTGAGAGGATAGCAGGAAGAAAAATCTTTTCTATCATATTCCTAACACCACGTAAGAGTCCTTCAGTGGCATCCAAAACACCAAAGAATATATCCTGCATTGTAACAGAATGACTGTTAGTAATGCAGTAGCTCAAACTGGAAACAGTATTATAAAAATAGTGCGTTTTTTTTTTTTTTTTTAATAAAGGCACTCCAATTTGCCAATGAAAACTTTAATTTAAGGAGATAAAATCTTTACAAAATACTGATACCTACAATGTGACCATAAGATACTGTTCTGAATAAAAGAGGGGAGTCTATAATGATTTAATAGTTTTAAAAGGCTGCCAGGTTATATTTTTGTAATTTCACTTATGTCCCTATCGTACAGAAAGTCTGGAAATTTTTAAATAGTACATAACAATTACAAATATTCTAAATGTCTCGATCTACAATTAAGTACTAAGTAGTGAAATGCAAGTAGCAAAAATGTTCTGAAAGTCCATATCTGAAATTATGTTAGAAGCAATTATCTGACTGAATGTATACTACTTTGGATCAGATGAAATTTTTGTCTACTCTCCAAGACAAAACTTTACAAGTTCTCACTATTTTTAATATTACAATATATCAAGTGTCCTTCTAATCAGCAAATATTAACATACTTCATGTAACATAAATTTCCTTTTCTCATCACTTCGGTAAGGAATTTGATGCAAAATTAATTTTTATGACCTATATTGAGACTCTTAATAAAGACAGATCTTGTATCTTATCTCTAATAGTGCTTTTCCCCCTTCACCTTCTCAGCTCTCAAAAGGAATAAAACATTTTAAATATATAATATAATTTATATAAATTAATAATGGATTTTCTGTCTGAAGAATTTGAAGTCATATTAATTGGAAGATACACATACAGAAGTGATTCTTATCAATTTACTGCCCCTTGAGCACTGCTCGAGTATTAAGATGTGTAGCTATAAATGAGAATGAAGCCCACATTTACCTAATCTGTCTTACATAGTTGTAAAGCAGAAAAACTCATGCTACATAATTTACATAGGATAAATGTGTATTTCACACATTCAAAGACACATGAAAGAGAAAGGTACAAGTAAACTTTTCCTCTCCTGGTATTTGCAAGAAAGAAAGTCTTTTCAGTAAGTCCATCCAGTTTAGAGATTTCAGTCACACCTAAAATGTAATTAGTGCCCTTAACCTCTTTAAAACCAGCAAGGAGAATGAGAAATTAATTTAAATGCTGACTTCTTTCACAAGAGTCCTGTAAGACACTGAATTCACAAGATATCCTGAGTATCTGCTTAAGTAATACAGCTATTTATTGCCTACCCAAAAAGGAGAGCAAAGAGCATGATACAGCTTAACATGCAAAAAATGCAGTTACCAGTAACTTATGTGACAATAATGAAACAAATAATCAAACAAAAATAGCTACTTTAAAAGTTTTTAGATTTTAAATTATATGAGAAAATACCTCATGCATAGTTTTTGCACTTATAGAGCTGTTATTCTTACAACGAAGAAAAAATACGCATAGTCCTACAAATCTGTCCGGTGTATTGTCCACATACAATCGCATTATTTTACTTCCTTTTACAACTCCTGGAATTGTCCGACCACATTCTGAAAAGAATTTCATAGGCGTCACTATTTTCTAAAATAATAGGATCCATGGCTGTAACTAACCACACAATTAAAAATCTGCACCAAACACATATGTCTTACAAAGCAATTCTGGCTCATTGTACTACACTGAAAAGGGAATTTGTTCAGGCCCATCATTCTGGGTTAATTTGCTGGTGACTGAGGTACTTTGTTTATTCACATTCACCCTGTCAAACAGGCCTCATGCCTAAGTGAGAAAATAGAGAATATGAGATACCCTCAGGCCCTCTATGGATATAATCCCATGCAATTTGATCATTTCATATAAATATGTAATGGAACAGCAAGTTCAGTGCTTAGAGAATCATTAGGATTTTAGACATTAAATTCTAATCCTCTAATGACCATGTGAAAACTTTACAAATTCAAATATTTATAATAAATGAAAATTCAGACAGGTTTTATAAAAGTACTTTCTAATGAACTGGAGGCATAACTCCTGTAAGAAAAAGTTGCAACCACTTTAAGATTTCAGACAAATTTATCTTTTTATAGCCTTCCTTCCCAGGACGGCCGAAATTCACTTAAGTTTTTCAAAACAATTTGACTTAAAGCAAGCATTTAAAATATGAATTCTCAGTCCTTATAGCAAAGGACTGCAAAGTTATGAACAAGTAAAACCAGATTTTGTTCAGGGAAACATTAAACAACATTAACAGTAGAAGGCACAATTGCATCTGCCTGTATTAATATTGCTAAAAATTTACCTATTTCTGGTGCTTCTCCTTCTTGATAGAAAATTTTCAATGTTTTACTTCCTCCCTTGGCAAAAAAAGAATCAAAGGCTTCCAACTGTCAAATCAAAAAGTAAATACTTGTTATTCAAAACAATTTTATGTGCTTTAAAACATGCAAAAATAATTTGACCGTGCCACTGTTTAAAGTTTTGGTGGCATGTAATGTTCATCCTCAAATATCACAAGGAGTTACAAAACACCACAGATATATCAACTATTGCCTTCAAGTACTGAACCAGCACACAGGTGGCTTAGCTCCTGATAACTGTGTATCAAAGGTTTGTGGTCTTGTCCAGCAATGCAGAGATACTAGAGGATGTTCTGTCACTCACAGAGATCTGTAAGTCTAAAGTATCAACTGGAAGTAATTGGCCATAAGAGACTTAGAAACATACATGGCAGATTCACATGACTTGGCATACCCTGTTATTGCTGCTCTACCTGTAAATGTAAAAGATTAATTTGTAAAAGAGAAGTAACATGACACATGAGGATTTTATTCTGGAGACATGGATTGCCCACATTGGCTCCATAACCTTTTCATGACAACAAAGATTTTACTGACACATCTGAGGGAGACTATGCTATGTCATAATTAGTTTGCTGTACCTGTCCATAAACTGGCCACCCTAAAACACTACAGGTCTCTAGATGGCCATTTTGATTTTGTCATGTTACACAAGGTGGTTTGGACAGTTAGGATGCAAAGCTTTGAAACAAACACTGCTTGTGTACAGATTATCATTCTGAAGAATTTGCCTGAAATAATAGCTAGGGTTTCCAAAATCTGAATTTTCAAACTGCCCTAGGCAATTTGTGTGTCCTGGTAAAAACAGGATATGTGATTTAGCAGGTAGTGAAAAAAGCTCTGAAAAGCAATAAAAGAAGGTTTGGAGGAGATCAGAAAGTATCGATGTGGTCAAAATTCAGCTTCTTTCACAGTCTCTGCAGTTATCTGCAAGGACGACTAATTCAACAAGATGTGACTGGCTATTCAAACTGCCCAACTGAAGGGCTCAGCCTTGGTAGCGAGACCTCGTTTCCTCCCATCAAATAAAAAAGTCAGAAATTTAGCTAGTAAGTGTGCCTGGAGATGCATCACCTGTTCAAGCACAAAGCATACACCTTTAGATATGGTATATTTCTTATGAGCATGATTTTTTTCCCACCATAATGAAAAAAAAATAAAATCTGAACCAGAACAGTGACAGGAAAATGAGTGACACCCAGGTGGACAGAATTTAAACGCACTCTTCCAAGATGACAACTTTGTGTGAAAATAAAAGGAGTAAAAGCAAACCAGCTCTAGAAATGCATGCTGTGCTTTCACTCTGGTTAATAGGCACTTATGAATAACAGGGTTAAAACTGAAAAAAATACAGAAAAATTCCCCCCCAACATAGTGAAAGTAGAGAGAAAAAAAATGTAAAGTACTGAAAGGGTAATGACAATAATCAGGAAAAGATTTAATACTACAAAAAGCACTCCAACTTGAGAGGAGAGAAAGGTGATCAGTAACTTTTGGGCTTGTATGATTTTACACAGGAGGTAAGTCATGAGCCGTCCCTGTGGCTACAGCTTCTGCAAATAGCTTCTAGTTCAAGTCCACGTGGTACAAACACTCACTGTGTGAATACACATACAGGCTAATGCTTTAAAGGGTAAAACTTAACTCATGGATGTCAAACCGATGGTATTTATATGGGAATTTACTAACTGACAATTTGTTAAAGGACAATGTTGACACAGCCCCAGCAGCCTAAACTGTTTATGAATAAACTAAGACTGAAAACTAGAAAATTTCCATCAATAAAAAGTTTTCTGATGGCCCTGGTGACAGCAAAAAAACCCCAAACCCAACTAACCAAACAAAAATGCCTTAAGAACCCAAAATTCTCAAGTGTCCGAATTAATCCAACTCAGTGCAGAGCAGCAGTTTTTCATGAAGTCAGGATGATCTAAAACTATATACCATCTAGAAACTGTAAAAGAGGAAATGTTAGTTGATTAACAACATTTAAAACACCTCTATGTTGTGTAAGCATAAGAAAACACAGGACTGTTTAAGTACATTTTATGATATATAAATATTAGTAAACAAACAATAAACAACAAATTTGGATCGGGACTAAACTTGGCTTGTAACTGAACAGCTGAAGCTCTAACAATTGATTTGTTTGCTCAGAGGAAACAATATCTGGCTGAGTTTTGAATGCTAAGTCAAATCTCTCTAACAGACAAAATAACATCATGCAATCAGAGAAGGCAAGGGCCATATCTTTTCACACACAGCCATAATGAGTTTTGTTTGCTGAAAGAACAGTTTAGCTAGCTGTTCCTGTTTGTTCAAGCACTTTGAAACAGTATTGTCCTGGTTTTCAGCTGGGACAGAGGTAATTTTCACAAGAAGCTGGGAGGGGACACAGCCCGGATAGCTGACCCAAACTAGCCAAAGTGATATTATATACCCTATGGTGTCATGTATGGGGGGAGCTGGCTGGGGAGAGGGGATCGTTGCTCAGGAAAGACAGGCTGGGTGTCAGGTTCCGGGCAGTGAGAAAATTGCATTGTGTATCACCTACTTTGTATATTCTTTTATTAGTATTGTTGTTATTTTCCTCTTCCTTTGCTGTCCTATTATACTGGACTTACTTTGACCCATGAGTTTTATCTTTTTCTGCCTATTCTCCTCCCCATCCCATGGGATGGGGGGGCCGCGAGGAGGAGTGAGCGAGCAGCAGCATGGTGCTTAGCTGCCAGCTGGGGCTAAACCATGACTCTAAAGACACACAGAGAATGAGCTCTCCAAAGTTCCACAGGTTTGGGATCTACTCACTCTACAAGCCCACTTTATCCCATCTTTTAAACATTCAAAAATAAACAAAGCACTCAAACCTGGAAATTATTTAATGGGTGTCTCCAAATGTAATTACAAGTAATTAAATGGTGCAGGATTAATCTTCCCTCTTATTACTAAATAACACTTTTAATTTTCAAAGCATTCCTATGAAGTTACACATATTTTTGCCACATCTTTGGCATTTCGGTGAGGACTTGCTTAACAAATAAAAACTATCATCTAGAAGATAATAATGTTGGGCTGACATGGATGAAACTTGTTGGAACTCGTGGATGCGACAAGAATCCCTTGGATTAAAATAACAGCAGTAATTATATTTTCCTTGAGGTAAGAAAGATGAAAAAGCCACAATCAAAAACCTTGGGAATATTTGCAAGTTTGCCAAGAAACTAAGCTCAATTATTTACTCGGGTGTGTTGGGTTTGCGTGGCAAGGTTTTGGTAGTGGGGGGGCTACAGGGGTGGCTTCTGTGAGAAGCTGCCAGAAGCTTCCCCTGTGTCTGACAGAGCCAATGCCAGCCGGCTCCAAGACAGACCCACCGCTGGCCAAGGCCGAGCCAATCAGCGCCTCTGTGATAACATATTTAAGAAAGAGAAAAACAGTTAGAGAGCGCTTTTGCAGCCAGAGAGAGGAGTGAGAAGGTGTAAGAACATCTGCAGACACCAAGGTCAGTGCAGAAGGAGGGGCAGGAGGTGCTCCAGGCGCCGGAGCAAGACTCCCCTGCAGCCCGTGGTGAAGACCATGGTGAAGCAGGCTGTCCCCCTGCAGCCCATGGAGGGAGGATGAGGGGGTGTAGAGATTCCACCTGCAGCCCGTGGAGGACCCCACACCAGAGCAGGTGGAGACATCTGAAGGAGGCTGTGACCCCGTGGGAAGCCCAGGCTGGAGCAAGCTCCTGGCAGGACCTGTGGCCCCATGGAGAGAGGAGCCCACGCCAGAGCAGGTTTGCTGGCAGGACTTGTGACCCCATGGGGGACCCACGCTGGAGCAGTTTGCTCCTGAAGGTCTGCACCCTGTGGAGGAGACTCACGTTGGAGAAGGTCGTGAAGGACTGTCTCCTGTGAGAGGGACCCCACGCTGGAGCAGGGGAACGATGAGTCCTCCCCCTGAGGATGAAGAAGCAGCAGAAACACCGCGTGATGAACTGACCGTAACCCCCACTCCCCGTCCCCCTGTGCCGCTGAGGGGGGGCACAGGTTGAAGCTGGGAGTGAAGTTGAGCCTGGGAAGATGGGAGGGGTGGGGGGAGGTGTTTTAAGATTTGGTTTTATTTCTCATTCCTCTACTCTGTTTTGCTTAGTAATAAATAAGATGAATTCCCTCTCTAAGTTCGGTCTGTTTTGCTCGTGATGATAATTAGAGAATGACCTCTCCCTGTCCTTATCTCGACCCATAAGTTTTTTTTAGTTATACCTTTTCTCCCCTGTCTAGAGAAGGAGGGGAGTGATAGAGCGGCTCTGGTGGGCACCTGGCCCTCAGCCAGGGTCGACCCACTACATCGGGTATCCTTTTAGATGAGTTGTGTGCCTTATTAATCACATTTTCTGGCAGAAACAATCGAAATGATGGATAACATTTCATATCAAAGCGGCAATCTGCTACATATTTTGACTAAAAATTGAACATACAGAACAGACTCACCGAAGGGGCATCCAAAATCATTTCTTCCACAGTTGTTAAGCCTAAACCTAGCTTGACACTGAGAACTTCAAATATGTATTTATACAAAGCATCAATTTTTGTTCTTCGATATTCTCTTGCTTCTTTGTATCGAGCCTAAAACATTAAACACATCTTTCAAACTAAAAATACACAAAGTGATCACAACAACGACCTGCTACTTAACTTGCAACTAATGCTGAAATCTACTGTCTAGTATTATAAGACTCCATAACTGCCCTACTCTTTAAAGATATCTAAATTTTCAGAGGTTAACAGAAGAACAAATTATTAAGAATTATTATAAAACATAAAGTCAACTCTGAGGATATGTCAAGGAAAACCAAACGTTAATATACTACAGCTAGATTTTAAGATATTTGTGAGCCATATTAACTGGTTATATTTTGCACAATCAATATTTCAATTTATTATATTAATACAGAAATGTCACAACATAAATTTAAAACTGAAGTATCTAGAGTGGGTAAATATTTGCAGGAACTAAGCCAGGTACAGCTTTGCTTCAGCGTAAATTATTCAGTTAATATCTCCTGCTTCCTTCCTCTACTGCTTTAAAATAAAACCTTAAATACTGCAAACATTGAAAACAAAGACTCACTTTCTGCCAGGAATAATTTAATAAAAGAACTGAGTATAAACAAAAAAGAAAGAAAAAAAAAAAGGAAAAAACCCCAAACTATTAACATAAACTGAATTTCATCACCTAAGAAAAGAACCAGAAATCTATTTCAAGACCTAAGGTTCAATACTAAACCTGTTTTTCTTTTAAAGCTTCTTGCAAGGACAGAACTCCACTAGTGCTCTGGCAAAACCTAGACAACTTTCGGCTTGCAGCAGAAAGAGACTCTCGCGAAGAGGAAAAGCTTGTGATTTGTCGAGTCTGACAAATAGATCTGACAACAACATCTTCTGGTGTAACAGGAGCAGGCACAGAACTCTCTGCAGTGAGATTAGGCCCAGCGCTATTTGTGGCAGCAAGACTGGGCCTAGCATCTTCTCCAGTGTTTGAATTTTCTTTATTATTTTTTTGTATCCCCTCCATTCTGAAATTTGAGGGGGAAAAAAAAAAAAACACAAAAAAAAGCATTAATATCACAATCCAGATTTTTCAAATCTACCTTTTCAAGAAGATGGGAAGGAAGAGTAAGGTAGGGAATATAAAGACCACGAAAAATGAGAGCATCTCAAAACTGACTTCCCAGGTATATAAATTTAATAGTCTCATCAAGCCCTCTTCAAGTTCTTAAGATAATAGACATTTATATACATTTTATTATAGGCAACAAATGTCAAGCTGAAAATGATTACAGAAATACTTTTTTAAATAATTTACCATACCTTTATATTTTGTGAACATATTTCTATATAACAAAGTAAAATATTAATACTTTCACTGAATATCTGATTACTGAGAAACAGAAATGGTTTAGAAAATAAATTGTTTAAATTCTATTTTGCAAAATATATACACATATTCAGCAACTGAGCTTACAAAAGGACTTGCATACACTTCCATATCAGGTCTTAAAGCACTGCTCCCATGAGCACTTACACGTGATTTTTATACAAATGCCCTACCATGCATAATATTCTTAACATACGTGTTTGCAGAAGTAATGCGAGATGGAGATGGATGGTACTATTTTTTCAGTGGAAAATATTTAACTTAGCATCAGACATCTTCAGCATAATGAAACAGAGTCAGACTTTCTCTTAATTCTGCGCCTAAACTCTGGAACATTGCAGTTCATAGGGAATGGATGCCATTGTTCAACAAGGGAAAGGAATTTCTTAGTCCACCTCTTGGTGGCCAGCAACTAGCAGGTTAAGCATCCTAGATGAGGATTTCTAAAACAGCCCAAAACAAAGTATGTTCATGGTTGACTGCTCAGCAGTAGGCTGTTATGCAAAGATGGCTCCTTCCATTTTCTTTCCCTTTCTACTCCACTAGCACATAAGCCTAGGAAAGGTTTGGTTTCTGAATTCCAAGTCCCTAATTCAGGGATACAAAGAAGCATCTAAATCCTCTCTCTCTATGTTTTCCTATTATGAGGCATACTCATCCACTTGCTGGCTGCCATCAATCCCATTCAGTAGATTTTAACAGTCACAAATATATATATATATTAAAGGCTTTATTCAGTGTGCTCAAATCTACACGTGGATTGAGTGACTGGTTTTAAGGCACTATAATCACCAGAAAAGCTATACGTAAAGTCCTTACCTTGTGTTTAATTTTTTTCCTCTAGAAGTAGCTTGTTCAGTTTGACAGGGATG
Organism: Balearica regulorum gibbericeps; assembly: GCF_011004875.1. Taxonomy (NCBI): domain Eukaryota; kingdom Metazoa; phylum Chordata; class Aves; order Gruiformes; family Gruidae; genus Balearica; species Balearica regulorum. Next base: position 93,233,218 of record NC_046186.1, on the reverse strand, counting down.
TTATAATGGAGAAATATTTTATAAAACAAATGTTAAGATATGCCATTAAGGTCATACTCAGTAAAACATAAAAACAAAAGCATAAAAATTACTAGTCTACTCGGACTACTACTATTGTAAAGATTAAAATAACTATAAAGAATTATCTAGCAGTTCTTGGGAGACCTCAGAGCAGCCAAGCACAGGTATAACTGTGTTACATACTTTCTTAGACACTATTGCCTGATTCAAGAAATAGAAAATCAGAAGTGAAGCTGCCATGTAAAGCAACACCTGGTACTACATTACTAGCTCCTTATTTTTGCCCATCAGTAAAATGGCCACCGTTCTATGGACTTCAGCATGCAATCACCTGTTACAGAACATATTCATGTCTTTCTTGAAGTAAAAATTCTAAGAAAAAACAACTTAGGAAAATAATGAAAAAAAGGAAAGCATAAAATCTAAATTAACTAATTCCACTCTTTTCCTTTATGTTTATCTGACTGGGCTGGTAATCTATAAGGTTTGCAGGGGTGCTTTCTTCCTTGATGCTCAGGTGGAACAGGTTGAATGTTAATTTTCTTGCCTTTTAACTGGTCCTTTTGAACTTGGACAGTGAAGATGATACCTTCCTCTAAAGCCTGAGACAAAGAAATGGGGTTCTCACAGCTTTCTTTAAAAACAGACTGCATTGTATACTGGCATCCTCCCTGACTCTCCAAGTGTCTGTACTTGAGATGTGTGGTGGCTCAGGTGAGATTTTCACACTTCAAAAACCAGCATGAACTCCAGCTGGCAACCCATCCTAGTTGTAACAGCAGATGTGCTTTTATATTAAAGCTTCCCTTCCTCCCTTCTAGGGTGCCCTAAACCTTGTCTACAGGACCCACTCATGCAAGAAAAGCGAGTCTGGTTTCCAGCACACGTCTCTGAAGGGAGGATGAGGTGACGGAGGGAAGGAAGGGAAAGCGGAGAATTCCTAAGCATAGAATGTGAGGGATACTGCCTTCTGGCTCTTGTCCGAAAAGGTAGGGTGCCTTAACCGGCGCTTCTGCTATGGCAGAGATGCAGGCAAAGAGCCTTACCGACCTGGCTAGAGCTACGCCTCGCAACGCGGGGAGAGGGTAGCAGCCCCCCAACAGCACAACCGCCGGCCGTTGCCCCCTCAGAAGGCCGAGCAAGCGGTTCCAATGCCTGCTGTGGGGCGATCCACCCCCCGACCCAGCGGCCAGCCCTTCCGCCTCGGTCCTGCGCCTACATAGCGCGACGGAGGGAGACGGCGAGTGGTGATGGAGGTGACCGTTGAGGGGGGAGACGACCCGTAACGGCTGGGGCGCTGCTCGCGCCTGGGGCTCGCTCCCGCCGGGAGCCGCGGGCGCTGGGGCAGAGGCGCCGCTGCCGGCTCCTTCCCGCGGCGCCCGCCTCGACACCCAGCAGCTGAACGGGGCACCGAGGAGCTCTGCACAGAGGCGTAAGCGGCTCGGGCTGAAGAAAACCCTTAATATCGTAAATTCCCTTGCTCTGGGATTGGGTGTGTAACCCAGGGAAGTTACTTCAGTAATGCAGCGAGAATGCTGCACTGCAAAAGTGCTTTTTTTCTTTTTCTTCAGTTATCAAAAATAATTTTAGTCTATTTAATCCAGAAAAGAAAAAAAAATCGTGCCGAGTTTTCGAAAGAGTCTTCTTCTCTTTTATAGCTGAAATAATTGTTCATACTAAAACGTCACTGCGTAATTCCAAAGGGTGTCAAATTTGAAATCCTCTCCCAGCCGTGTAGGCAAAGGCAGAAACCAACACTTCTCAATGCCAAAACGAGCGCACCGCGGGTACGTTTGCCAACAACGTACCCTGAAAGAACAAGGCCATATTTCCACCCTAAGATATCGCCAGTCGGCAGGCGTTACAAAAGAAACCAACAATCCATTGCAGCTGGGTACCTACGCCTGCTTTCGGCATTTCTATGGTATCCTCATAGCAGCTAGAGGGGGCGCACCGTCACATCAACGCGGAGGATCTATGGTTTCATTCCACGCTTCAGCTAATTAACTCCACAATCAGAGGGGCTTTTTCCCGTTAATGCTTATAGGAACCAACAGGCAGCACTGCACCTGATCAGCAACCTCCACAGCAACCCTCCATCCACCCCGCTTAGCACCGGCCCGGCTGCAGGGACGGCCCTGGGGCGGAGCGAGGCACCGCCTCCCTGCGGGCGCCACCGCCGCTTCCTCCTCCCCCTTCTCCTTCTTTTCCTCCTCCTCTTCCTCCTCCTCCTGTCTCGACATGGCGGCTTCAGCAGAGCTCAGCGGCCTCAGCGATGAGGAAGCATACGGCGCCTGCTCGGAGCCGGATGCCAGCACGAAGGTGGGGTGGATGGAGGTGACGAGGGGGCTGCGGCAGCGCCGCTACCAGCCCCCTGCTCTTTGCCGGGCGGACGTGCGGTGGATGGGAGGCGACACGGGGCCGGGAAGAGCGCCGAGAGGGGTGGCTGGGCATTGCTCGGCAGGGAGCTGTCCCGGCGGTCGGGGTGCGCCGCCCCCCTCTTGTGCGAGGAGACCGGCCCGGTGTTTGCCAGCCCGGCGGCTGGGGAGGGGGAGCGGGAGCGGGCGGCTCCGGTCAATACAGCTGGGTTTCACCTTTCGTGGACCCGCTGGGCCGGTCTTTGTGAGCCCCCGTCCCGGGGCCAGGCCTGCCGTGGCGCACTCGGCCGGTCAGCGCTTCAGCCGGTGCGCGGAGCGTCGGTCGGGCTGGAGCTGAGGAGAGCGAGCGCCCGCTCTGCGCTCGGCCGCGGGGTAACGGGGCGCTGCGGGGGCTCCTCAGCCAGCACATGCCGGGGTTGCGAAAAAAAAATACCCCAAAACACCCCAAAGGTTTTTTTTGTTTTTTTTTTTTTTTTTTGTAATTACATTTCAGCAGTTCAACGGCTGTTGTTTTGTTTTTAAATACACCCATGAAGGCTATCCTATCGTTCACTTTTTATCCACTTAGTTGTTCGGTAGCCCTTGGTATATAAAGTTACCCTGCGGCTTGAGGAAAGTACCCTTACAGAATTGCAGGCCGGTTTTGCTGCCAAGATATCATCAGGCTTGACAGAAATTTGACACCTGTGCAATGAAATAATAAAAATAACGAGTTCAGGAGTTTAGCTTTATTTAAATTCTCTGTCTGCAGCGAGGCCCAGTATCACGTACTCACGTGGCTTGTGTGCATTCATGCAAAGTGCTTCATGTGCCGTACAGCTTCATAAAAGAATAATAAAGATAAGAATGATAGCCTTTTTTTCATACCACTGATAATATATATTGAGTGATACCAGTGGTGGTTTTATTTATTTGTTTTAAACGTTGTGTTACAATGGCACACTTTTTTAAGACAAATCTGTATGTGTAGGATCACGACAAATGGTTTTATTTACACTTGATGGTAGTACTCTGTTACTTATAAACCTGGTAGTTTTAAATTCATTACTAACTGGCATCTTTGTTAATACCCAGAATTAATTTCTAGGTGATTCATAAACAATAAACCTTTTTCCCCCCACAGGATTTTTTGTTCCAGCAGACAATGTTAAGAGTAAAGGATCCTAAGAAATCACTGGATTTCTATACAAGAGTTCTTGGAATGACGTGAGTAGAAGTTGTATGCCACAATAAGTTTGTTTTTTCCTACTATTCTTCTGAAAAGAAAAGTTTGTGTTATTTTGATGTAATTATACTAATTGGTCTAACTACATGAACAATGCTGGCCTATCAGCTGATGCCCAGTTGGACAGTCTGGCAGTCTCTGAGAACTCCCACAGTTAATGCTGAAGCTGCAAATGAACTCATACTGGCCTTGACTAGAAACTTCTTTTTTTCTTAAGTAGGTCATTAATTATCAGTGTACAACTTGCTTACTTCTTCCTCACTGAGCCTGCAGCTAACTGGTAACTTTTACAACAGCGCTTATAATCTGGAGTCATTGCTATAAATCTTGAATTAAGTTTTTTACCAGTTCTCAGAGGTGGCTTCCTCCGGTCATAAGAGACCAAGGCAGTGGGAAGCTGGAGACAGGGTCCAAAGTCATGCTTTTGGAGAGGGCTGTTGGGAGACAGATGCCCCGCAGCAGCCTAATGTGTTTATGTTAAGGCTTTGTGTGCTTTCTTGACATTTGAAATGAGCTATTTCAAAACAAAATTCTAGCATATTTTTAAACATTCTGAAATAAGTCCAGAGTAAATTAAACTGCTTCCACTTTGGTAAAGATGTGGGTCTGAGAAAAAGAAAATTGAATACCTAGTAAGCTGAAAAAGAAGTTAGATTTGTTTTGCATGCCTACTTTTTCTGGTTAAATGTCCTACGTAAAAATGGTTGGAAGTCTGCCATGCCATTTCTAGAAATTTGGTGAAAACAGATGTATCAAATATTTCACAGGAAAGTGGGTGACTTTTTACATCTAGCAAAGGGATAAATTTTATAAGCAGCTTTTTCTGAGCTCAAGTATTTTTTAATTGATTAAATTGTCACATCTGAAGTGGATTTTATCACTATACCTAGCTATTGAAATTGTAAATATTTAATCTAAAGGTATGTTTGGTTTTTAATCCTGCTGTGTTCTTAAACTTTGTCTGATGCCATTGAGGTTCCCAGAATGAATAAGTTTCAAAGTAAATATTTTTATTCCTTGGTGATATTTTAAAGTGGATAAACATAAATATCTTCCTGAGGAAATATGGACAAATAACAAGAGTGACAACTTCAAGACATGAGCCTTTGTACTAGCTTTGCTATTCAATTACTGATAGTTTGGCTTTGAAGTATCTGATTCTTCTAATTTTTGTAGGTTTGTAATATGTTCTGGAGTGTTTCTATTTGATAGTTCAAAAGGTAGCTGTTTGAAGATACGGATTAGAGTCAGAAAGGCAAAAAATCACAGCAGTAATTCTTCCATGGGGGAAGCATCTTGGTTTATTTGCAAGCTACCTGATTACTTTTTAAGGTACTATTTCAAAATAATCGTTGCCATTTAGATTGCTTCAAAAATTTGACTTTCCTACTATGAAGTTCTCGCTCTATTTCCTGGCATATGAAGATAAAAATGATATCCCGAAAGATAAAACTGAGAGAACAGCTTGGACCTTCTCTAGAAAAGCTACACTTGAACTGACACAGTAAGTATTAATATAATGAGAGATGACATTTAGCTAACAGTGATTAAACAGAAGTGGATGAGTGTAAATCGTGTTGGATTGAATAAAACATGTAATCATTCCTGTGGAAATATCTTCATTGTGATATAGGCTTAAAATACGGCTGAGATCTTGGATACTTGGCAAACTTAATCTTTCTCTTTCCAGAGCTCTTTAAAACTGCTAGGTGAACAGTGGAACTTATATATGAAATACTGCTTGCTGTATTTTGAGTATGCATGCCATCTGGGTAGGGAAGCCACAGAATTTAGGAAAACTCAATGTGGTTAGAACTTTCTTTGGATCCCCAGAGCATCCTAATAATGTATAACTACTGCTTTTGGAATTTAATCAAAAGAGATTTTAAGTCAAAGCATACACTTCCCACAAACAGGGCAATTTGGTTAATGCTACTAATCATTGTAATTGTTCAGAAAGAATCTCCCAAATACTCCACTGTCTTGCTTAGCTTTGGGACCTGCTACCTGCACTGTTTGTTCCTCAGTGATGGGTAGGTAAACTGACTCAGGCAACCTCTCTAATCCGAATGAGACAGGAGGGTCTCTGACTCGTTCATATGTAGAACCTGAATGCTGGTGAAGGGCTGTGAACATGACTGGATTAGCCTCATGACTATCCCTAGGACCTGTGACTATGGAAAAATCTTGAGAGCTTAATGAATGCAGCCAACAGTTGAAATTCTCTGGTTTCTTAGGAGAAACAGCTTACCCTCCTGAGGAAACTGAACATTTAAGATTTGTTAATTTCGATGCTTTTCTTCAATGTGTAATAATTACTTCTTACAGCAACTGGGGCACTGAAAATGATGAAAGTCAATCTTATCACAATGGCAATTCAGATCCCCGAGGATTTGGTAGGTCTTTAAGTTTTTAAGCTTTGGTTTATTGTGATTATGTTTTTTTCTCTCGTGTATTGGGGAAAAATGGAGTTTCCCATGGTTTTTTAGAAAACATCTATATGAATTCTGTGCAAAGGTTATTGGGTAAGTATATGCTGTAGGCTTTATTTTTATGAGAACTAGTAGAGAAAATATTTTAAACTTGTATGGAAGAAAAGGCTTTTCTAGTAGGTTACTTTGAAGAAAACATACTAGTACTAGGAAAGAAGGGAACTTGCATCTCATCCTTTATGTCTCTTTTAACATGTATGCTGTGAAAGATCATGAATGTAGGTAAACAAATGTGTTTGAGTAATGAGCCACATTTACACTTTTTACAAAGAATCTCATCCTTTGGTAAACAAACACATGCTAATAGTAACTACTGAATGAAGAACAGTAATTGCTCTTGTGTATAAGAATATCATGGTGTTTAAACTGATTTAAATTTGGATTTCTATTTTATAATCCATTGGTTACCCATTTTATGCTAGAAGGAGAATTCTGTTCGTCATTAGCACTGAGGATTGTAGTTGTGTGGCTTGATTTGATATTTTGAGTGCTGGAAAGGTCACTGGCTTGTGAAATAAGTTTCATACTCCATCTAGCCACTTGACATTTAAAGCTTCTGAATTGATTTGTAAGCTCAGGCCTTGCATAGTGCTAGTGTTAAGTCTCTACAAATATAGCATTAATGATAAACTCCTTGTACTGTTGACCTGAGCAAATGCAACAAAATCCTGTCATGTGGACGTGCTTCGAGAAGGGAAATGCAGATGAAAGTTTGATTGAAAATCTTATTTTTTCCTACTCTAGATAATATTATCATCTAAACAATGAGATATTTTAACTCTAAAGTTCCTATTTTAAAAGGCATTATCAAAAAGCCAGCTTTCTGAAGGAGAATAATGTTAATACCCAAAGCAATGTTTTTCTTTTATACAATCAGATCTTATGTGAACTACAGCATGTAAACTTTGCTCAGCATTTCATCTTGTGCAAAAACTTTTTCTTAGAACACCCAGCAATACTGATAGTGTACTTAATTCTTTTTACCTTGTTGCACAGGACACATTGGAATTGCTGTTCCTGATGTCAATAAAGCCTGTAAGAGGTTTGAAGAGCTAGGAGTGAAATTTGTGAAGAAACCAGATGATGGTAAGTCTCGATCAGAAAAGCAAGTCAAGTTTTATCCTTGTTTTTAATACTTTCTGTCTAGTAGATCTTCCTGGAAAGCTGCATAATATGCGTCTAGTGGTTGTCACTACTGTGTGCTAGAACTAGGTACCCCTGCACCCTCTTACACCGTGGGCAGAAGTGACAATAGATCCATCTCGGTAACAACAGTTTAATCAGTGTGCCTTCTCTATGTAGTCTGACCTTCACTAAAATTCACATACTATGTTGATGTCATAGTTTACTATATATACTGCTGCCTAGAGTTATTGCAGAATTTACTTTATCATGGATCAAATTCCCACATTTCATATCTGTTTGGTTCTTATCAGATGAAAATAAGATGACTCAAAAAGACGTAATTACTCCCACCCATTAAAACTGAGTAATTCTTGAATTTTCTGGCTATTTTTTTTTTAAATTCACCTAATGCCACCTACTAGCTATTATCATTTTAACTGTTCTGTCAGCTTTGGTAGAAACAGCCGAATTAGTCTATATCGTATTTGTCTTGTATAATTTTCAGTAAAAAATGCGTAATATGTAGCTCAAATGTCTAGAGAGTACAGAAACAAAGAACGTCTGTGTCAAAATAGTTAAATACAGAAATCAGTGATGAGCAGTCTTGCATTTTTCAACTGGATTCTCTTTCATGAAGAGACCTCATGAGAGTTTTAGGACTGATGTATTCCAAAATGGACATCTAATACTCAGCAGCATGCACAAATCTGTGATAGTTCTTCTTTCTGGCTGTAGAAACTAGACTGTTGCCAGTACTAACAGTGGTTGGTTTTTTGTGTGCATTGGGTGTTTTTCGGTTGGGTGTTTTTTGTTGTTTTGTTGTTTATTTTTTTTTAGTTTGGAAGTAACATTAGTACATGAAGCTTCAGTTTACACATATTGGCATTGATTTTTCTAGATTCCTTGCTAGAGGAATAAGAACAAGTCATTGAAAAGAGACTTAAGTGATTTTTCATCTTATTCACTGTGTTCTCAGCTGAAGCAAATGTAAGAAGTGTAGCTGAAAACTGAACTGGAAGACAGATGTCTTCAAGAATTGAACTTAGTATTTCTAGCATTTTTGAGTTTGAGCCCTTTTTAATTTGTTCAGCACCTGGTGAACCATGAGAGAGTTGAAGTGAGACCTCCTGACTTAGACCTGTGCAATGATACAGAATCAAAGTACATAGGAGGGGAAACTTAGACTGTAAATGGAATAAATCACAGGAAAAAACTCTTGAAGCAGTCAAGCAGTGGGGGAGGAAGGGGAGAGCAAAGGCTGTTTTTTAACATTAAGAAATAAAATTGATGCAGCAAATGCCAAGGAGGAGAAGTTTTGGATTTCACATTTGTTGTTTGTGGTACAAGCTGAGAGACCTAATGTTATTTTTTTTTTTCCTTCATTACTGAATCAAACTTCTACTATCCTCTCAAAAGTTTTTGTAACAACTATATGAGGAATTAGGTTGGTTCTGTTACAGTAAATAGCCTAATAGAGGAAGTAAAGTGTTAACCACACACTTTTAATTAAAAGATAACATGTTCAGCTGTGCTATTCTCATCTACTGTTCAAGACAACTTTTGGGGACCCTGTTTTAATGAGTAATATTGTTTCCAACAGTAAAATTTAAAACATTCCTGCCCTGCATTTGTCTGTTTCATTAGGTGATCCAAATGCGTGCTATAAACCACATTGCGGGAGTGGGGTGGACACAAAAAACAGTAACATAAAACTTCAGTGTTGAGGGAAGAATGATGGGAGATGAACAGGACAGAGGAACACAGAATTTTATACTTGCAGTGTGTGTGTATATATATATATATACAGTTCGAGGAAATACATCAAAACATCCTGTAGCACAAAAATAATTTTTTCTGAATTTAGAGGATGAACACTTACAGGGGCATATGCAGAAAACGTACTTCAGTCAACAAAAGATAGGATTTCAAAGTGACTTTAAACTATAGCTTTGTTGAGAGTGAGATTGCCAATTTAGCATACAAAGATCTAATGCTGATTAAAAACTAATGTGGATGTTTACAGAATTAGCTGTCTAAATTTGAAGTAATTGTCATGCAAAAGGAAAAATACTTTTCAAGGTAGTCATACTTGACATTAAGAACTAGTCATGTAGTCTTAACTTTATTTTTTTTTTCCCTCTAATAGGTAAAATGAAAGGACTTGCATTTGTTCAGGATCCTGATGGCTACTGGATTGAAATTTTGAATCCTAACCACATGGTGACTCTCACTTAGTTCTAATGAAGTATATTATATGAGATGCACATTTTCAGTCCCCTGGAGAAAATCTGTAAGAGTGTTTGTGAAATTCTGGCTTAATGGAGAGGAATCAGTTGTGTTCAGTGTCTCCTCTAAAACTATCCCCTGGACCTAAATGTACTTGAATTCCTTTTTCTTGTCCTGCGATGCCATTGCGATTTGCTTCCAATTAGGAACAGACAACCGTCTTTTAGAAGAGCACTTACACAGATTCTCCTCTTGAACACTATGTTAATAAACTCAAAAGATATGTGACCACAAATTGACTGCTTCTCACGCTGTTTAGACTTAAACTAACAAGAAGTCCTGTTACTACTGATGTTTTCCAACAAGGAGGAAAAAACCCCACAACTTCAGAATGTTTTTTTTATGAAGTCAAAAGATCCTGAAGGCTTCATGCCCTATCTTGTACACTAGAAAATAAAAATGTCAGCCTAGCTTTGACTTGAGTAGTAGCATGTTTCTGAAACTCCTAATCTTACTTATATTATGCGAAGCAAAACTCTTTAAGGAGCAGGCTTAAACAGCCTTGCCTGGAACAAGAAACTTTGTTGAGGCAATAAATCAGTCCAGCAGAAAGAATTCAGTCTTTCAGCTTCTGGCTGCTGATTGACAGCCAAGATAAGAGGTCTCCTAGCTGCTAATAACTCAGAATCGTCCATCCTTTTCCAACACTAGAAAAAACTTGCTCAGAATTTTTATTTTGATGAAAGTCTGGAGCTATATTTAACTTAAATGCTCTCAATGTTCTGCATTAGCTTAATGAAAACAAGTATCTGAAACAACAGTTTCCTACTAGTAGATGTTTTTGATCTGCCCTCTCAAAATGAGTGACGGCTACTGAAATGATACCTGTAAATAGCAGGAAAACGTGACATTTACATATGTTACACAAATTATTTGAATTTATGCTGTTCTACCTGTTACGAACAGTGTAAAACATGTCAAGTTTTGAAATCCTGTTGTTCCTTCCAACAAGGAAAAAGCCCTCTGCCCTGTCTTACTGTGGTTCGAGTAGCACTTAACTCAGTTATGTGACTATTGAGTAGTGTAATGGCATTGCACTTCACTTCCAGATAAAGCATTGCTGAAAACTAAAGAACTGTGACCTGTTTCTTTTCTTTTTTGAATCCTAGATAACCGAATGTCTATTTGTTTTGTTTCATGGATTCTTTTTGGAGAAGAAATCTGGTGATAAAAGATAGAATATGAATTGGGAGTACAGTAGTGAAGATAACTGTGTGACTTGATTGGTAGGATGTTTTAGTAATGAGGATAATATGCAGACTTAATAATTTTCCATAACTCCCTGGCTTATAAATTAAAACAGAAGTGTAGAAAGTACTGCAATTGATTTCTACTATGCTAATGACCTAAATGCTGAGTGTTATTGTCCTCTCTCCTTACCTGAAAAATCCTTAACTCTGGTCTGCCTAATCTTAACAAGCTAGCATATATAAATGCAGTAATTTTAGAGCTCCACATGAAAAATCACTCATAAAACGTAATCCAAGATATTTTTGTTTACCCTTGGAAATGAGTAAAATGGATTATATGGTTCGTCTGAGCCTTAGTAGATGTTGGAAAAGGGAATGTGAAAATGATTGCTGTGCTTAATACCCCCTATGGATGTGCAATCAATCACAAATTAATTGCAAGGTAGACAGTAACTCAAAAGATAATATTTTTTTCAGTTTTCTGTTTGTTATATGAAGCAACTCTGATACATTAAATTGTCATTTATGTCATATTTTCTGGCTGGTCTCTACGTAAGCAGATACTGTGCTTTAGGTTGTGCCTTATCAGTGTCATTCATATAGAACAGATTCTCTCCCTTCTTGAATATTGGCCAAGTTGCCTTTATTCTGCAACAATAACACTGTTGGTTCATGGTTGCATTCTCTATTTCTGCCCTCGCGTACCTTCAGAACTAATACCTACGCTGTTCCCTGTCTTGTTCCTTGTGCGGTTGATTATTCTCCTGTATGTTAGGTCATTTTGATAGAGACAATATAGTTGCTACTGTTGGGAGTGACATCTCCTGAGTGACCTGTCTTAATAGCTGTCACCACATGATCTCACAGTCATCTTCGTTCCAGATGTGGGGCTTTTGACATTGCACCCCCTGCCCCAAGCAGGCTAACTCAGCTTAAAAAAGTGGCAAAGATTTTCTTGAATGCTGGGTTAATTTTATGCCAAGTTTATTAAGCAGAAATGAGGAGTCTGTTCAAGGCTTCTTAGTTTCTTGAAAGAGTAAATAAAGCTGCTTGTTTTAGCAGAAAGTGAGGCTGGCTTAGCTGACTTATGAAACCTCACCCTTAGAAAAGGTACGTAATACTGCAGAATACCTTACAGCAGCAATTAAGAGAACTCCTAATTTGAAGACTATTGTAGTGTAATTCTAGTATGAGGTCTTCTGAAGCTAGTAGGATGAGAATAGTGCTGAGAAGCATGAGAGCTACAGCAATGAGACAAAGCACTCCATTGTTTGTAACTTACGTAGGTTTTGATGGCTAAACTGTGTTTTTCGTATACATCCCTTCTGCTGCTGCTGTTCTGAAATAGGAAGTTAAAATGAAGTAAAACTCAACTGAAGCACAGGTGCTAACTGTAGTTCCTTCAGAATCTCTCATTAGATTGAGTAGTAAAATTATTTAGACTAATAGTAGTCTAAGCAAAGTTGTCTAAAACTAAGTTTGATTTCAGTCAATACAGATATATCATCTAAAGCTTTATGACCAAGGCATTGGCAAGGAAAATCTCAAAATTTTACAAGCGCGTACCTTGGTGGTTTGTATTTTATCAACATAGTGCGTTTCATTCAGACTTGTTTCATTACACTTCAAAGTACAGGTGTGACTGGAAAAGGTATTGACCCAATTGTATGGAATCCAGTAATTAAAACTGGGATAGTTCATGAATCAGATGAGTAAGTCAAAGGGTGTGTACTTCAGTGGATAACTACATGAGGAGGAGCAGGCTGTGTCAAAGGTTTTCCGCTTAGTACTCAAAAGTTAGTCTAAGCATGTTTGCTTATCTTGGAAGGCCCCTTGGTTTTTTTATGTACTTGACAAAGTATAGGTAACGGGATAGATGGTGAGACAATAAAAAGGAAACTGGTAAAAACCCAGGCATCTATAAACAAGTTACAGCAGTATCACAAAGTGGGCAAGGTATGGGGTTTTTTACCAAAAAAAAGTTACTGCTGCTTGCCATACCGAGAACTAATTAAAACCAGTATTCTCAATTATGAAATTCAAGAATAAACTACTAAAGAGAAACACTTAGTGATGATTCTTTTACCCTGCAGTTAAAGATTTTAGATGTAAAAACTTTGGAAATTATTTAATGTTCTCACTGATTACAATGCTGATTTTACTTCTTCTAAGGTAACACTTCTTTTTTGCCAAATAAAGCATGGAATTAGATAGCACGTAGTGCTTTGCCACTTGGAGGGCCTAAGTTTAGTCTCATGCAGTACAGTAGAAATTAGTCTGTCACGTAGAGGCAAGCCCACGCTCTCCTGACAGATGCGCAGGGGCTCCCGTTACTCAGGAAACACATACCGATTGGCAAGAGACCGCAAGCGCTCCGTAACACCTGTCTTGGATATAGCCGAGTACCAGCGGATGAGAACGACAGGGACGGTTAGACATCAGTTGCTCTTTTAAAAGGGTTGGGCATTTGAGCGTCCCTGTCGTCTGAACAAGTGCCCGGGTTCTGACAAAAGCTGGCACCTGCTGCCAGGCTGGCTGTTGCCCACAGGCAGGAGGACGCAGCCACGAAGGTCCCACGCAGCCCAGCCCGGGACGCCGCTATTTCCACGCTCGCCTAGGGAACCTTTCCTGGCGCTGCAGCGGCCGCCGGGCTCTCCCTGCTCACCGAGCGCGGGGGGGGGCGTGCTCGACGCCCCCACCCTCCTGCTGAAGTGCGCCGAGGCGCCGTGCCGGCGGGCAGCCATGCCTGCCCTGAGCGGGGGCAGCGGGACCGCCACCCGCTGCGGACGCTGCCGCGAGGGGGGAAGCCCCGGACGCTCTTCCTCCGGCCCGGCCGCCTCCGCTCCGCGGCCGGAAGAGGAAGGCACGCGAACGGAACTACGGAGGCCGAAATGAGCCCACCACGCTACCGGGACCTGCCGCCGCACGTCAGCACGCAGGAGGACGGCTGCTGTTGCTAAGTGACGTCAACGCGCCGGTTGACGTAGCGACGGCTGCGGGGCAGGGGGTGGAGGCCTTGTTGTCGGTGGGGCTGGTGAGTCCCGGGGGAGGGTTGCGATCGGGTACGGCGGTCCGCGTCCCCCCTGCGGAGCGGGTTCGTGCGGACTGACCGGGCGGCGGCGGCGGGTGGCGGCTCCCGAAGCCTCCCCCGCGGTGAGCTCCGGCCCCTTGGCGGGCCGATGTGCTGCCGCCGGTGGCTCCCACCGGGCGCGGACAGGTCGACCCGGCAGCGGGCGATGGGGCGGGCTCGGGCCGAGGAATTGCCGCCGCCGCCGGGAGCGCGGGCCGCCCGCGGGAAGCAGCTGGGCGCATCGGGCGGTGAAGGGCTTTCACCTGAGGCGTCTTCTTGCGGAGGCGAGGGAGGGGGAGGCCGGGCGGGCGGGGGTCCCCTCCCCGGCGCCTCCAGCCTTGGAAGGCGGCTTCTGGGGTGGCGGCGGCCCTGGCTTCTCAGGGCGCGACCTTGGGCGGATCGCCGGCTCTCGGCCGCCCTCTCTTCCGTGGGTGTGAGGCGCCGGCTTCACCTGCCTCCCCTCCGCCTGCCCCTGCGCTTTGCGACACCCTGCTGTGGGCTTTGTGGTTGGTTGGGTGGTGTTCTTAGGTCGATATTTTGACACTTCGATAGTACACGCAGTATTTTCACGGGTTCTTCTGGGGTCTTAGTACTTAAGTACTCTCCTAAGTTGCGCACTGCCATGATTCATTGGAACTACTTTTGGCTTAGAAGAAGATGCCGTATTATCAGACAGTTAAAAAATCCCCAACTTGATGTTAACTTGTTAGTAGTCTGCCTGTAATCTTGCTCTTTGCTCGCGTAATTAAGGCTCATCACACAGGCCCTTCCCAAAGCCCTGTGCTGGGATCGCTCAATTTTTTTGTGTTATAAGATTTAGTTTGAGCCCACTCACAATGTAGGTGTATTTCGCAAGTCTTCTGTTACAAATCTGTAAATGAGGTCTGTTCACTCATATTTATCTAAAAAAAAAAAAAGCCCCAAGAATTTTCATAAATGGCTTTTGAATATGTTTTGATAATACAGGCCAATTTGATAACATATGTTACTTGTAGGAACAAATATTTACAAATTGCATGTTATTCCCACAAACCATGTGATCATCTTTGTCAAATACCTGTTTTCAATTTGCTGGAATGAGGTGGTGTTGGATACCTTCCAGTTCATGAGACTACCTAAAAATATTTTTTCTTCCTTCTCCTCCCTTCCTCTCTTAAATGTATATTTTAAAGAAGATTAGACTGTCTTTTATGAGAGAATTCCTAGATCAAGGTATCATCTGTTTAGGAAATTAAATATAGTTTATTTTTCCTGCTGGCAGGTATGATGAGAAGAATAACAATAATTTATACTAGTTGAGAGAGACTCATTATGTTGGTTATGTATTTAAACAAATAAAGCCTCTATATTTCTGTATTCCTCACCCTACAGTTTTGTTTTGATTTCCCATTTGGAAAATTAAAGGCTTGCACGGGAGAAAGATCTGCAACTGCCTGAAGTATTGTAAAAAAAAAAAAACCAACCAAAACCAAAAACAAACAAAAAACCCCACCAAAACCCAAACAAAGAAAACAACTACCAAAACTGGAACAAAACTCCCAAAATCTTTAGCTAGGCAAGAGCATTGGATGTATAGGGAATAAAACATGTGATACAGTTTGTATAGACCTGGTTTCATTAGGCCTTCATGTGGGCACATGTTTTCAGGGACATTAATGCTGTAGCAAGAACGTCAGGATGAAATTTTTGTGCCTTATAGTGAACAAATGAATGGCAATATGTTACAATCTTTTTTTGATGGTTAAAAATATGGGCAAAATTAAATTATGGTTCAAAATAAGAAATTCTAATGGTATGTTCTAATTTATATTAGAAGTTTTCCCATAGAATGGAGGGGGTTTTTGAAGAATTTAGTTCCACAAAAATTTTAACTGAGAAATATGCATCTCACTTGTGTTTGCCATAGGCTACATGCCCCCAGTTTCTGATGGTATACGTTTCATACGTTGTTTCAGGAAATGGTACAGTTGTTGCTGTGCAGCTGGATGTTGCTGAACAGTGTTTCTATGAGCTTGCTGTTCAATCTCTCTGCTGTTCAGAATGGCGAAGAACCCTAATTTTCAGGAAGTTGGTCATCTGCCTACAGGCTACGTGCACTCTAGATCTTCAGACAGCTTCACTGGTGAGTGGACCAATGTATTTTCTCGAGATTTTAACTTGAGGTTTTAGTTGTATGCCATTTTGACCAGGTGGTATCAAGTGCATTAACACCGATTTTATATGTGTGTTAATAAATAATCTGCACTTTGTATATTGTTGTTTGTACCTAGCTAAACTTATTCCTCCTCTTCTATCAGAGGAGTATGTCTCTGAGCAGAATGTAAAACGTTAGCATTACAGCACTTAAGTAACGGGCATGTGTTTGCAGATGAGTGGTGCATAACTTCCCATTTGCTTCCAGTCAAAATATTTTTGGTACTAAATTGTTGTTTAGAATGCTGTCATTGAATGGTGTGGTTATTTACCATTAACCAGAGTTAACATCTGCTTTTCTTTTAAGCCTTTGATAACAGTAGGGTTGGAGATGAGACTTAAAAGTCCTGTAAATTTCATTTACTTGATCTTTCATATTCTACATCTTTAAATTTGTACCAATGGATTATGCAGTTATTATTATTGGATACTAAGTATTAGAACATGTATTTTTTTCCCCTTTCTGTTACAATATTCACTTGGAGTCAACTTTGTTACTGTTATTTAGCAGTACAAAGGAGCTTCTGTAGTGAGAATTCTGACAAGATCAAAATACTTACTTGGGTTATAGTCTATGTTGAAATATTTTCTAAAAATTCCTGTTTCCTGAGATGTTAGCTTATTGTACCAGAACTTATGAGAACAAAATATTGTTTGTATGAAAAGATGTGTATATCCATTAAAAAACAAACCATGTGATTTGAAACAATGGTATGTTTGTATAATAGCCTTACTGTCACTCCTGCCATGTTCTGAGTCTATGGTAATAGAAATGGTAATTAAAGTAATATTTTGTTGGAATTTATTTAAAGCATAGCAAAATATTTTATGGAGTAATAAGTTACAAAAGATTGAAATAGTACTCAAATCTCTTCCAATCAACTGAGATTCAATTGATCCAATTCCCATTTCTAGATAAAATAGTGGTATGAGAGAATTATATTTAAGAAAATTCCAGTTATGTAATTCTGACAAAATCTGTATTATCTTGCTAGGTACATACTAGATGCTGAAGGAATTATAATTTCATACCCATGAAACACTTTTGCTCAGTGTTTATAATCCAGACTTATTTAATACGATTTTTAATTCTAGCAATAGTCTGTTTACTTGCATTTATTTCTAAAGTTTCAATAGGGTTATCAGTTATGTAAACATTTTTCACTCATTTTATATAAAAAAAATTTCTAAATTATTAATGAACTTCCTTTTTTGTGCCTGGTATAAAACCAACTCTTCCATGTTTCATTGAAACAGCGCTGCTTTTCAGAAGACTCTTTAGTTATCACCCAAATGAGGGGGGGAAGCAACTGAGTACCAATCTTTGTTGTAGCTCTGGCTTGAGAGTTCTTTAGTAAAGATGTCATTGGGTTTTGCTGTTGTTGCTGCATTTTCTATGCTAGATTACATTTTTGTATGCTCTAACATGTGTGGTGGGTTGACCCTGGCTGAGGGCCAGGTGCCCACCAGAGCCGCTCTATCACTCCCCTCTTTCATTAGACAGGGGAGAAAAGGTACAATGAAAAAAAAAAAACTTACGGGTCGAGATAAGGACAGGGAGAGATCATTCTCTAATTATCATCATGAGCAAAACAGACCGAACTTAGAGAGGGAATTCATCTTATTTATTACTAAGCAAAACAGAGTAGAGGAATGAGAAATAAAGCCAAATCTTAAAAACACCTCCCCCACCCCTCCCATCTTCCCGGGCTCAACTTCACTCCCGGCTTCAACCTCCGCCCCCCCCAGCGGCACAGGGGGACAGGGAGTGGGGGTTACGGTCAGTTCATCATGCGGTGTTTCTGCCGCTTCGTCATCCTCAGGGGGAGGACTCCTCTCATCATTCCCCCGCTCCAGCATGGAGTCCCTCTCACGGGAGACAGTCCTTCATGGCCTTCTCCAACGTGAGTCTCCTCCACGGGGTGCAGACCTTCAGGAGCAAACTGCTCCAGCGTGGGTCCCCCACGGGGTCACAAGTCCTGTCAGCAAACCTGCTCTGGCGTGGGCTCCTCTCTCCACGGGTCCACAGGTCCTGCCAGGAGCTTGCTCCAGCGCGGGCTTCCCACGGGGTCACAGCCTCCTTCAGGTGTCTCCACCTGCTCCGGCGTGGGGTCCTCCACGGGCTGCAGGTGGAATCTCTACACCCCCTCATCCTCCCTCCATGGGCTGCAGGGGGACAGCCTGCTTCACCATGGTCTTCACCACGGGCTGCAGGGGGATCTTGCTCCGGCGCCTGGAGCACCTCCTCCCCCTCCTTCTTCACTGACCTTGGTGTCTGCAGATGTTCTTACATCTTCTCACTCCTCTCTCTGGCTGCAAAAGCGCTCTCTAACTGTTTTTCTCTTTCTTAAATATGTTATCACAGAGGCGCTGATTGGCTTGGCCTTGGCCAGCGGCGGGTCCGTCTTGGAGCCGGCTGGCATTGGCTCTGTCAGACACAGGGGAAGCTTCTAGCAGCTTCTCACAGAAGCCACCCCTGTAGCCCCCCCCGCTACCAAAACCTTGCCACGCAAAACCAACACAACATGTTACAGGTAACTTACTAAAAAGAAATATAGGAAGCTGAAACCTGGGGGGATTGTTGTTTTTCTCGCCATGACACGCATTGTGTAATATTGCATTTTGCCTTATATAAGAAGTACTAGGTTGCGTTTTTCACATGCTCACTGTTGAAGGTGGCCACCAAGAAGTGCATCTTCTGGTGGGGTCTTAGGCAGGAGTGATTTGTAGACCGTCTGACTTAACAAATGCCTTTTGAGATTGTTGCAGTTTTAATGGTGCCTCCCACTCACTGAGAAGACTGTTCTGTTTTCTTTATTTCTGTGACATGAGCAAAGCTGCAGCAGCTGACTCCTGAAGCAGTTAACGAGCTCTGAATACCTCCTGGAAATAGGTTGTGGTGCTGGCAAGAGGCTTGTCAATGGCTTGGCCTTTTATTCTGAAGCTGGTTTAATGTTGTTCTTTGACTGCTAGGAAGAGTAAACACCTGTATGCTGCAAAAGGAGTGATGTGTTTTGATGACAGAAGATGCCAGAGGGATCTTCAGGAAGGGTTTTGCCAAGCTCCCAGCAGCATCCGTCTTTTTTTATCATAGAAAAATACATGTTTAGCTATACAGGGAAGTTGTGAGCTCATAGCAACTTGCCACATCTAAACCAGTTTATTACTTTTTACTTCCTCAAGCAAGAAATGTACAGATCACTTCAAGGGTTGACTGAATTAGTACCATTAAGTAATCCAGTCTGGGAAGATCTGTAGTCATGTATTATTTGATTCTATATTTTGAAGGTGAGACTGCTCTCACTGGGCTGCTTTATATGGAAAATCCACAATACAGATGAAACTTGCATTGGAAATGCATAGTAGTAAACAAATAAATGAGTTTGCATGCTTCTTCAATGTACTAGTGTTACCCACAGAAAGCATATAAGGCATGTATGTAGTTTTCATAAACTTGCCAGTTTCCAACACTTAGTGTGATTGAAGCATTTGAAAGGCTCCTCAGCCAGAGGCTTGTAGACGTCGTTTGGGTCCAGCATGTTTTGTCTGAAAATTTAGAATAGTACGTTGTACCACCAATTTGGAGAGCGTTAAACGTCGAAACAAATTTGTCTTGCAGCTTACAGGGATTTCTAAATTTCTACTTTCATCACTTGCTGTAGTTCAGAGTCTTGATGTTTATAAGGACTGGCATCATCGGCTTATTAAGCAAGTGTCCCCAGTTCAGACTTTCCCCTCTTCTATACACTGATTCTTGTTTAGAGAGAGGTTTAGGTACCCTGCAGAGGGAAGTGTGCTTTTGATTTTATTTATTTAACCTGAAATGAAAACAATTTTCCCTTGAACTTTTCACCCTATTGGCACACAACAACATCCAAAGCTACTGGAAGCAAAATTAGTGTGCAGCTGATGGCATATCCCTTATCATTCCCTGAGAGACTTTTACAGTCTCTCAGTTTTATGCATATAGTACCTGTTCTTATTCTTCAGAGATAAGAATGGATGAAGGAAACAAAGAAGTAGAATGTAGAAAAAATGGAATTAAAACCAGATTTTTTTTAAAACCAAAATGTGATGGTACTTGTACATGTATGAAGTATCATAAATGAAGTTCCCTAATCAATCAAAATTGGAACTAGCAGAAGAGAGATAGTACAGAGTTGCTTGGCAATGTACATGTAGTTGAGTTGCCCAAGTATCGTGAATGAAGATCAAGACCAGCAATTACAGACTTGTAAGGTACAGAAGTCTTGAAGGGGTATCGAGGTTTGAGGTTTGCAGCCAAGTAACAAATACATCCTTTTGTTTGCTCCTTTGGTGTAATAAAAGGGTTTTATATTTTGAGGGCATTTCAATTTTACTGATGTCTATAAACTCTCAATTATGTTGTGATAAATATTATTGCTAGTATAAATAGATGCAGCTGGATGGATGTGAGTTAACTTAAATCTTGCTTGTTACAAAGTAAATGTTAATGGCAATGTATATGTTGCATAAATATGTTCAGTACAGAGTTGTAGTTAATTGTAAATTAACAGCTGCAAATGGAAGAAACAGTCTGTTATTATGAAAAACCATAAAAATTAATTTTCTCTTGTGTCAGGATAGAAGAATGTCTGTACAGTGTTCTGTTTTCCGGTGGTTAGGCTGCTTCCTGGTGTCTCAGCCAGTATTGCTGGTTTCATGCTGTACTGGCTACACGGGCACACAGCTTCTAATTCAGGTAGCAGAGAGGAAAGCTGGGGGGTTGTTCCCATTTGTGCTGTAATCTGTATTATCAATTTAGTATGCTGTATTTTTCTCAAATCTTGTTTTCTGTGTCTATCGCTTTTTCTAGTTTAGTTTAAAGTTCTTCGGGGCTGTGTTTCTACAGTATCTTGATTTTTGGGTTAAGCATTTTCAAATGTTACAGAAGTGCAAATAACACAACCACATGTGCATGTGGTGGAGTAGAAATGACTGGAAACGTGTATTTTCTTATAATACTTTTAAAATGCAGCTTAAAAATGCATTCATGTCGTAAATATTTCACTTGAAAGATTAGTGTGTTTGCTGGGTGCAGGGTATGGCCTCATAATTTTCCTGCTTCTTGTGGTACAGTATCTTTCTTCAGCACTAAGTATGTGCCCATTTTGAAAAGGGGCTAGGCGTTGCAGCACAGAAGGTGTCTCGAGATATCATAGAATCATAGAAAGGTTTGGGTTGGACCTCAAAGATCATCTAGTTCCAACCCCCCTGCCATGGGCAGGGACACCCGCCACCAGACCAGGTTGCCCAAAGTCCCATCCAACCTGGCCTTGAACACTTCCAGGGATGGGGCATCTACAGCTTCTCTGGGCAACCTGTTCCAGTGCCTCACCACTCTCACAGTGAAGAATTTCTTCCTAATATCTCATCTAAATCTACACTTCTACAGCTTAAGGCCATTACCCCTTGTCCTATCACTACATGCCCTTGTAAACAGTCCCTCCCCCATCTTTCCTGTAGGCCCCTTCAGATACTGGAAGGCTGCAATTAGATTTCCCTGGAGCCTTCTCTTCTCCAGGCTGAACAACCCCAACTCTCTCAGCCTGTCCTCACAGGAGAGGTGCTCCAGCCCTCTGATCAACTTTGTGACCCTCCTCTGGGCTCGTTCCAACAGCTCCATGTCTGTCTTGTCCTGGCGACCCCAGAGCTGGATGGGGTAGATGAATGGTGGATGGTTATTATCTGAAACAGCCGACTTCTTTTTAATGTAAACCGAAGCGTATCAATAGAAGCTGATTTCACACCTAAATTCTCCTGTGGGTGCTCTTGCCACTGAGACAACAGAAAGCCTATGTTGCTGAAATAAACCAAAACCAACAAAACTAAAACCTCTTGTGAATTAAGATGTAATAAAATAATTCCATAGAAAATATGACTAATGCACTAATCTGTATTGTACATTAGTTGACAGTCTCCTGTTTTTATGACTGGGAGATATTAGGGGGTTTATTTTCTTACATATATGAGAGAACAAGAAGGCATCAAGCAAACTGAGTGGAAAGGTTAAGAAAATTGAATTGTACATTGTAAAGCTTTGCTCTTTGACAGACTTTGTTTATTTATTAAAAGTTATCCCAATTGTTTATTTTCTCTCGGTTCTAGAAAGTTGATTGGAATTCTGCAAAAACACTGATGTTTTTACTCATCACTGATTTTAGTAGTGACTTGGGAGTTAAGACTATGCTTAATTGGTCAAATTATTTATTTCTTTATAATTTATGTGCATTTTAATTCAGATAAAATTACTTTCTAATGGTAACTTTAATCAAAATTATTTAATTTTTAATTCCTTTTATTGGAAACTTTTTATTTTAAGTAAGTGGATTGACAGAACAACAAGGTGGCAGAGTTCTCTGAGATATTTTCTGTCAGCTAGAATTCTTGATGCAAACTGGATCGAGTCCTGTTGTAAATGAACTTTAAGAGGAAATGTCTTGGTTTCACTTTTTTTGTAATATATGGTAACTTACACTAATTGCTTTTTTGTAATCACAGCGTGATCTTTGCCATTTTTTTAATATTTGTGCCCTTTATAATACTGGTGGTTTTCTTTTTCCCTTTAGGCTATCAATATCACCATCCCTCCAAGATGAGTAACAGCCATCCCCTTCGTCCGTACACAGCTGTGGGTGAGATTGACCATGTTCACATTCTGTCAGAGCATATTGGTGCTCTAATGAATGGGGAAGAATATAGTGACGTTACTTTTATTGTAGAAAAGAAACGTTTTCCAGCACACAGAGTGATCTTGGCTGCGAGGTGCCATTATTTCAGGTGAAGTATAGCTCTTTGTCAGGCTCACAGGAAATTTTCATGCAGATAAGATAAACATTGTTTCTCTATGAACTTTTCACGGTGTAATCATCTGTCCATTGAGTGTGACCTTTTCTGTGTGAATGTTTCCCAGCCCATCAAATCATTGTGTCCAAATACAAAAAGATAAATACCATGTCATGATGTTATTCTTTTGACCTTCATTAAATTGGATTTTGAAGGTAGTTTCACAAATTCAGGAGAAAGATAACTTCAGAAAAGTTCTGCTGTAAAATTGTTTTGATTTCTCAGAGTATGGATGGTGTGCTTCTACGGAGTATACACAATTAGAAAGTTTTTGATGCGTTGGAATTGAGTATTTAAAGAGATCTGACTGATACAGGTTAGAATATATATTTTAAAACTAGGAATAATACTAATCCAGCTTTTCTAAGAGCTGGGCATTTTTCACACTAAATGTAATTAATAGAACTTCCTGATAATTATCTTCCAGTTAATTTTATCAGAGGGATAATAACTAAACTAAAATGTGAATGTAAATTGTGTTCAAACTATCATATTTTAAATAATAATTGTAAGTACTTTGATTTTTCTCAAGATACAGGATTTCAACAGAGTTGCCATTGCTGGGTTTAGAGTAAGGAATAGAGGATCAAGAATCCTGAGATTTGCTAACCTGACACTGCTCTTACAGTGGCACACTATTTGTTTCACTTGTTGTCTGACAATTTTTCTTTTTTTCCCCTTTCTCGCTGATAGCATTATATTTAAAAAAAAAAAAATAGTATGAGAATCATATCTCAATTTGTGCTTCGCAAGCTATTGTTCAAAATGGAGGTGGAGCAATTGTTGTGTAGGACAAAAACATGATGCATTAGAATATTATTCTTGTGCAGCTGCTTTAAGAGCAGAAGCTGCACTTTAAATGCCAAGTATAAGGCTTTTTCTTTTGTAGATTCTTAAACCATATCCCCTTTGTATTCCCCTTGCTGTAAATAGTCATTTATTCCTTTCTACTTTTTGCCTGGTTTTTATCAGGATGTAAATTTCTCAAATTTTATCTTCCTTATAGAGCATTATTATATGGTGGAATGAGAGAATCTCAGCCTGAAGCAGAAATTCCTCTTCAGGACACCACTGCAGAAGCATTTACCATGCTGTTGAAATATATTTACACTGGTCGTGCTACACTACGAGACGAAAAAGAGGAGGTTCTCCTCGACTTCCTAAGCCTAGCACATAAATATGGGTTCCCAGAACTGGAGGATTCCACGTCTGAGTATCTTTGCACAATACTTAA
Source organism: Balearica regulorum gibbericeps (assembly GCF_011004875.1). NCBI lineage: Eukaryota > Metazoa > Chordata > Aves > Gruiformes > Gruidae > Balearica > Balearica regulorum. The sequence goes on along the minus strand of NC_046186.1, from coordinate 93,209,137 downwards.
TATTCAGAATGTCTGTATGACATTTGATGTTGCCAGTCTCTATTCTCTTCCCAAATTAACTTGTATGTGCTGTATGTTCATGGATAGAAATGCCCAAGAGGTGCTCTCCAGCGAAGGCTTCCTGTCGCTTTCTAAGGTACATCTTCTGTTTGCACCTTTTTTTCCTTAGAAGTGTTAATTTTAATCTGTATACAAATTCACGATAAAATACTAACGGGGACACCAAATGCAAGTTTATACCTTAGCTTAACAGGTAACATTTTATACTAGTGAAACTGTGACTGTTGGAAATGTTCAAGCCAAGCTGAACTGAAAATCTTGGTGATATGTTCTGAATTTTTTTAGGTATTTAATTTTGACCAGTCAATATAGCTAAATATACTAAATCCGATGGAGTATTCTAAAAGATGGGAGCAGGCAATCTAATCTTAATTTAATTTATCTTTTTTATCTGTTCTTGAAATAATACAATTTGGCTTCTGAATGCTGCCCAGGGGATATAAAGATTTGAAGATAGCAGAAGATACCCCATTCTATTAATTTCTTGATATAAGCTGCCTCAGTGATGGGTGATTTTCTACTGTGTAAGCTGAAGCATTCTGGCGCTTGCTGTGGTTTATATTGCTGATTGTCATCGTGTTCTGAAATTCCATAATATGGTGGTGGTGTAGGGTGTTTTGGGGTTTTGTGTGATGGTTTTGTTGTTGTTGTTAGATGCATAAATATTTGTGCCCAAGTCAGGCTGTTCTGTGATGTTGAAATTTTCCACTTACTCTAGAGTGTTTTTTGAGCTGGGCATAATAGTGATAGAGTGTTTTCAAGTGGTGTTCACACGAAGCAGTAGAGCATCTTGAATGAATGATGATTTAATTATTTTTTTTAGTGTTTTTAGTGGAAAAGCTGTGATAGGTCTATTCCTTGAATAAGTATAAGACGCTCTGCTGACTGACTTATTAGTTGTCTAGAGGAAAAAATGTTTTTTTCTCTCTACTGCACTCTGTCATGCACAGTTTGTTAAATCTGAGCTCTGAGAGCATGTTGTCAATGAAGAAATTGGCAAACATCATTCATCGGGAAGCACATACTTTATGACATCTTTGGCATAACCAGTCCTGGTATATGAGAGAGATTTATCCTTTTCTTAGGGAAACTCCTAATTATTCTGCTAGCTAAGTGAAAATCAAAGAGCTGCTCAATTCTTTTTATTGTCATTTTGCAATGAGTGGGATTTTTGCATGAATAAAAGCCACTGAAGTTTTTACCTGCTGATTCTGTTAGTACCAAACGAGGAGGGGGGGGAGGGATTTCTGATCGTTAGAAATAGTTTAAAAAGGTGATTCCAAGCCACACTTTATTTTTCTCATCAGTGTTCTTAAGCCTAAGTTTAAAGGAATGTTTTGAACTATACTGCCAAATCCCCAAATCACTTCTTATATTCCAAAGTAAATTTGAAGTAGTAACTAGAATTAAATTGATTTGATTAGTTGTCCACATTTCAATTGTGACTTATTTCTCCCAGTGGGTTTGTAATATTCCCTATTATTTATGTGATGGCTTCTATAATTCTTGCATAAGTAACTAAAACAAGCTACAGTTTCAGCTAGTCACTCCTTTGGAGATTATTTTTAATAACTGCAAGTTAAATACCCATTAATTTTTGCCTTATTTTAATTTCTTTTTTTTTTTTTTTAAAGTAAATTTAATTTTATTTCTGTTTATTTGTGGATTTTTTTTCCACAGGCTGCTCTTCTAAGTATTGTACTGAGGGACTCATTTGCAGCTCCTGAGAAGGACATTTTCCAAGCTTTGATGAATTGGTGTAAGCATAACCCCAAGGAAAACCATGCTGAAATCATGCAAGCAGTACGTTTGCCACTAATGAGTCTAACAGAACTACTAAATGTTGTAAGACCTTCTGGATTGTTGTCACCCGATGCCATCCTAGATGCCATTAAGATTCGTTCTGAGAGTCGGGACATGGACCTCAACTACAGGGGCATGTTAAGTAAGCATCAGGTTTTTTTGTTTGGTTGGTTTTTTCTCATTTAGTGACTATAGCTGTCTGGAGGATATGGTTAGTTTGTGCTTTGAGTTTTTAGCTATTATTATGTATTTTAAAAGGCTTACATAATGAAATACCTTGTTATGTACTGTTCTTGCCGTTTCTATTCTCAAATAATACTAGTCAGCGTGTTTTCTTGCTTTGTATCTCAGATATTACTCAAACATGAATATTGTAATAAGAATGTATTTTCCTACAGGAAGTGCTATTTTAATAGAAAAGCTTTTGCAAAAACATTAAAAATAAAACTGCATTGGCTGCGGGATATTTAAATGGTTTTATATTGATAGTGACTTGGTTTCTACTTCATGAAGATTTTCATCTTTTCTCCACTACTTTTGATTTTTCTCTTACTCTTTGCATGCTTGTCCAAATAGTATAAACAAGTCTTCCAAAACTGTATTAATGGAAGCCTAAAAAATATGAGAAGCCTTTTATTTGACACTTGTCTGTACTCTGTTAATTCAACAAGAATATCTAACACTGAGCTTTAGAAATACATTGTTTGCTATCTAATGTGTGATTTATAGAGTATTTGCCCCACAGCAAACAACAAAGTTAAATGTTCTTTGAGAGCCTGTAGTCTGTCAGTCATGCATGATGAGCCCTGAAAATAACAACTGCTTCCTCAGAACTGCATCTCCACTTTGTTCTCTCTTAGAAGTTACAGATATTAATATTTAAACATACGAGTTTAAGATTAGGATATTGTAAAAGTCTTACCATGCAAGACATGTTGTTGCCAGTGCAGTAGATAAATTTGAAAGAGTTAAATGGTGTTTTCTGACTTCTTTTTCTGTGTATTTATGTTTCAATAATAATATGCTCCTAATCTCAAAATTTCCAGCTTTGTCAAAGTCACACCTTTTTAGAGAATTGAAATTCTGTGTTGTTTTAGTATGAGTTTAGGCTCTTGGGACTTTTTCTGTTTGTAGAAACATTGACGACCACTTGTAATTTCATCATTGTACGTTTGACGGTTTTACGTAGTAGTACTATGATACAGTTAAAATTTTACCACTTCAAATTCTGTTCTTTAGATGTCAAACTTAACATCCTGTTAAAATTCATACTTCTCTTGCCAATCTGCCTGAAGAATTCAAGGGCAACTTTTAATCATTTAGCTTTCAGATCATGTTTTCTAGAGTCTCTCCTTAAGCAAGATTGTTAAAAATGTCTTTTTAACAGGGTGGTGGTTCAACATACTGTTTTGCAGTTGGAGTTAGGCATCATTATCCCCCCGTTAATCTTGATGGAAGATAGCTGTTCTTAGGATGTAACAGGTTTATTACTGTGAAATGATGACATAAAAATCTTACTTTACCATGTTGGTTCAAAGCCCAAGTAGCCAAAAATTGCCCATTTCACTCAGTTTTGTTTAGCTTTACAAACAAACAAACAAAAAACCCAGTTGAAATTAGAACAAAAAAAAGAGGTATGGTGAGAGGTTGATCACACGGAGATACTAAATGGACCAAAACTTTAAAACCAGGAGGAAAGTGATGATTGAATGAAGAAGGTGCAATAAAATTTTGTAAAATCATGAAGGGGACTGAGAGTATAGATACTACATACCGGTATCTATACTAGTAAATACTAATAAATGGTCACTACTTACTATTACCATAAAAGACCTAGGGATCATCAAATGAAATGGAAGAAGCAAAATTTCTAAAATGCTTCCGTCTTTTTTTTTTTTTGTCTTTTTTTTTTTTTTTTTCCTTTGTCTTCCCTTGAGCATGTGTTTGCGGCCAAGAAAGGATACTGGCAATAAGTCTTTGTTCTGACCTAATACAGCTGATGTTCAGAACATCTAATTTGCAGTATTAGAGTATAAAAGTTAAGCAATTACTTCCTTTTCTTCTTAGTACCAGGGGAAAACATTGCAACAATGAAGTATGGAGCACAGGTTGTAAAAGGGGAGCTGAAGTCTGCTTTATTAGATGGGGATACTCAGAACTATGACTTGGATCATGGCTTCTCTCGACACCCAATCGATGATGACTGCCGTTCTGGAATTGAAATTAAACTAGGCCAGCCGTCAATAATCAACCACATCCGAATACTGCTGTGGGACAGAGATAGTCGGTAGGTGCCAAGCTGACATAAAAAGGGAAGGTAATGCATTATTCTGTACTGGTGATAATAGATCAGTCCAAAATAGTCGTTAAAGATTTTATAGAAACACCACGATACAGTGTTGGAGATGACAATGATGAGTTTTATTTGAAAAGACTGTGTTTTTTTTTAAATGCAGCTTTGGTTGGTTACACACCAGACCATATTTTGTGATACTAAACTACCTCATAATATTTCAATGTATTTTATGTGTCTTTATTAAATAATTTATATTACTAATGAAAGTTTATGTAATTTAAATGTTTTTAATTGTTTTCTATTTGCCACTTAGTTTTCAACTGCTTTTATTTCAGTTTGAAAAACAATATTCTAGTTCTTTTGCAGAAAACATATTTTTTACATATTCACATTCCAAACATTGAAGGATTGTTTGTTCAGATTTTTTCAATATGTTAAGAAATAACACACTTTGACAATAATTCATAGATAGTAAAATTTATTTAGAATGTGAATTACTGACTAACTACAGTAGTTATTAGAAGCCGCTTCATGATGAGACTGAAGTATTAACTGTCATGGATGCCTTAGCCAATTTATGCTCAGCTACTTTAAATTACTATGGAATGCATGAAAGAACAAATCATGCATTTTTGAGCAACTGAGTGACTGCTTAAGTAGGAAAATTAAAAGGTTCTTTTTATCTGACAAATTGAATATATTAATTTTATAACTTGCCATGCAGGTATTCAGAAGCAATTTTCTACTAAACCCAATAAAACTAGCTACTTATACTTTTAATACATTATTACCTTTCTGATAAAAGATTAATTTTATATTACTTCCAGACAGTTTAGAATTGCAAAACAGTTGCATTTTGTTTTCTTAACTAAGCCGTGTTATTTTAGAACAGCATACTAATGTTTTATTGATTTTTATTTTTATTTTTTGTAAATTAAATTATTTTTAAAATTTAAATTACAGTTATTAATCATTCAAAACAAACTGCATGAATTTTTAGCTATTGAATTGTTTCAAGTAAGTTCTCCTGATTCAGTTCGACTGAAATTTATGCTTCTGCTCTATTCCTTCTGGAAAGATTGAAAAGTTAAACTTTGAAGGTACAAGGACCTGCTTCATACAATATTATACTACTTGTCCCAGGTGATCAATTGAATTTATAAACCAATTCTCAACCAATTTTATAAAATTTGAAAAAGTATTAGAGACTTATTAATAATGACATATTCTCTAACAATTTTTAGAGAGCTTGTAACTGGTAAAGTCCCCCTCACCTGCAAGGCATAGATCAGCAGCTGCTGAAACTCAGGGTAAAGCCCTTCTTGGGACAATTTATTAAAAAAATTATCTGTTGCTTGGAGTCCTATGCCCTTCCTCTGAAACCTGTAGAACAAACCATTGTTAGTGGCAGAATATCAGACAAGATGGACCTCTTTTGGGTCCATCTTTGGGGTTTTTGTCTTCATAAAATACTGAGGGTACATAGGTTTAGGATCTAGTTTCTGTGTTATCCTGACTTTTTTGTTTTTCTGTGAAAAGTTTGCTGTTGGACTTCCTTTTTCTTCTTCTCAGGTGTAGTACCTGAATTGTCAGGTTTTTCCCCCCAGTAGCTCAACTGTCGGAGATAAATGGAAAAGGAGACATTTGGAGTATTTTTTCCAGTTCTGGGCTCCTTAGTATAAGATACTGATGTACTGGAGTGAGTTCAGCAGGACACCAAAATGATGAGGGCTTGAGCACATGATGTACGAGGAGATGCTGAGAGAACTTCCTTTTTTTAAGAGGAGAAGGCTTAGAAGGGGTAACTTAGTGCTATTCACCTATTTCATGGAAGAATATAGAGAATACAGGCCCAGACTCCTCTTACAGCTGTGTGTGCTGAGGAGGGCAAAGAGTGGTGGACACAAACAACAAGATTTTCTAATAAATATTAGGAAAATAATTCATAACGGGGTAGTTGAACATGGGAAGAGTTTGCCCAGAGTGGGCATGGATATCAGTCCTTGGAGGTATGCAGAACTTTACCAGCCAAGACCTTAAGGAACTTGCTCTAAGATTGTCCTCGCTTTTTCTAGAGATCTTTTCATCTTGTATACTCTTTTAGTGTAAGAATTGCCAGCACTTATCTGCATCTTTCTCATGGGATACATGAATAATGTCTCCAAAGGAGATGTTTTAGCAACTGTTCAAGTGCGTGATGGCTTCTTATTGAACATCTTTTTAAACTACTTAGTCATTTTAACTGTCTCTGTGAAGCTCTGGTCTGTTGGATATCTTTATAGAGATAATGTACATTCTTAACAGAACCAAATACAAACTAACAGATGTGTGTTGTGCCTCTTTTTAGAGGTGTTATTAACAGATGAATTTTAGATATAAAAGTGCTAAGGAGACTGGCTGTCCAAATTACCTCTGCACAAAAGATGCTATCCTTAAGAAAAATAAAAGGCAGAGTAGGCATATACATATGCCTTGTGTATGATAACGGAACTGTATTTTTGAGATAATTTTTCTTTGCTTGGTACCTTCAGAAATAAACAAAAAATAGCATGTTGTGTATTGGTTGCAAATTTACTTTAGCCTAGCAATGGTGACATGAGAATCCCTAAATTCTCACCACCCAGGGGACAGACAGTAACTTTTGAATCCAAGCTACTCAAACTGTAAAATGCTCGAGCCTAATTTGGTCAAATATGCATGGGTTAGTAATAATAATATTATTGTTGCTAAAACACAGTGCATTTATATGAGTTGTGAATATTACACATCTGGTTGGTGTGAATGTGAAAGCTGATTATGCAATTGCCATCTTAAAGACTTTGCATTACCTTTCTAAGTGCATAAATTGCTATTAACAGTGTTACCTAACATTTTAAGAATTTTGAAACAATACCACTTTAGACATCTACCCCTCTAAGTCCTTGGCAAAAAATTTGAAATATTCACAAAGGCATTAATGTTTAACAAAAAATGTCTTTGTAGAACTCTGGAAGAGCAACTCTTCCTTTAGAACTCAGTGTGAAAGGAGGATAAGTGCTAACATTGTGCTGTTGAAATGCCTGTGAATGTTGCAGACTAGTACATTAACAGAAAGAAAATATTCTGAAACATATTTCATGATTTGCTGATCCACAAGTGGAGTTTCTGCCTTATTCTGAGTATCACTGTTGTAGGTATAACATGGAAATAGCTGTGGCTTTTAAGTTTTAGTTTGGGTTTGCTTTTTCTAACAGCAGACTATAAGCTAAACAATTGATAAGCAAGAGGAAGACACAGATTGTGTTGGTGACTTTTATTTTTTATTTTTGATGAGGTAATTTTGGGGTGTGTAAGTAAGTAGTGATAGACTTAAGGTCAGAAGTGAAGAAGAACATCAGCGAGAAAATGATCGTAAAGTAAATTTGCGTTTTTCAAGTGAAGGGTTTGAATTTGCATTTTTGATCTGCGGAATGCTTTTTGATTTTTCTTTATTGATATGGCAATAGAAATAACTGTATCACTGGTATTTTAGATTTATTCCACACAGAAGGAATACAAATGATTATTTTTATGACTGAGTTGAAAGTCTCCATTGCGTTTTTTGAGGGACAATGGTCTCATCTAATTATTGCAGATTCCAAGTGGGATATTTTTAAGTCATTCTGAAAACATCTCTAAACATAACTGCATGTTAGTTTATTTTCACAGCTAGTTTGAAAATAGGGATCTCTTAAAAATCTTAGATACAGGCCTGTAGGTAGGAACAAATAGCCTTCCTTTCAGCACAACTGAAAATCCAGAAGAAAGTGTAAAATTTAATACCTAAGATGTGGCTGCTCGTATTCTAACCAGTGTTTTTGACAATCCATAGGTCTTATTCCTACTACATTGAGGTGTCCATGGATGAGTTAGACTGGATTCGGGTTATCGATCACTCTAAATACCTCTGTCGGTCGTGGCAGAACCTGTATTTTCCTGCCCGTGTCTGCAGGTTAGTTCGTCAATGTAATGTTTCATGGCTATCGTTAAATAACGTTGACACCAGAATGAGTTGCTGGATTTTGCTACTGCATTATGTGTTTCTGATAATGTATAGTATACACAACTTTCATCAGCTGTCTTAAAAAAATAAAATCGTCTATCTTGGTGGATGCTTTTAAAATATAAATATAGATGATAAATTGCAGGCATCTTATTTTGAAAACTCTGATGCTTCCATCATGTGTCTCTTTCTCCTTCCTTTCTTTTTTTCTTTTTTTTTTTTGAGTCATACTTGCTCTTTGTCTTGCAGCTGATGTTTTGGGCTTTTTTTCCACTAAGTAGTAAGCATCATTCCTTGACTGCCAAAATGTTAAAAATGTGTTTACATATTTGCTATACAACTTGGAAATGTATTTTTATATTTTATATATTTTCTGCCGTTGCATTGGAAGAGTGTTTTAAGCAGTTGTGAAAGAGAGGAAGGGGACAGTTAGGACTAAGTAGATTTGAGCAATGCTTTGTGTAAACCAAAGCAGCTCAATGGGCTTAATCATTATAAAAGCGATGATATCTTTTTACTGTAGGTGCTGGGAATTCTGGAAAAGGCTTACGATCGCATTGAAGCTGTCTAATCCAAAAACTGAATTGAGCTCATTGCTAGAGAGGCCACAATCTGTAGATTCCAAAGGTGTTAGATCTAACATCATTAGATTTTGGGTCTATGACTCAAAAAAGGAAATGTCCTGTATTGTGGTAACTATTCTGTAGACGCAAACTTTTTAATCAGTGCAGCAACTCTGGGAATCCCCAAGGAGGGGAAGTGCTTTCTTTTCCCCAAAGAGTGACGTCTGCAACATAGGGTTGCTGGCAAACAGGTGTAGTCTATGGGGAAAGAGTCTGGTTGGTGGGTCACTTGCCTGTCTCTCCTCCTCAGGTAACTATTTCTCAGCCTCCCTCTGCTTTTAGTAAGTCCTTACTGAATGTAACTGACTTGAAATTTGTTTTTCCTGATAAAAACAAAGGCATTCTCACCTTTTCCTTGTAAGGTTTATGATTCTGATGTTCCTATTTTCTCTTTCTGAAATGGTTGGTGCTGTCCTCTTGTTGGTGTGTATACCTGATAAATTTTTGCTTAAAGATGTCTGTGATAAATCATCTAGCAGTAATGAAATGCGTCATGGAGTTTATAAGTGTTTTACATTTCCTGGGGATATCTTTTTTGTGTGTGTGTGACCTTACCTTGGTGCAGAATAGACAGATTGTTAGTAAGCAGACCTTTTTTCCTTCCATCATATTAGCAAGAAGATTTGAAGAGATCTAGGGTATTATGGTGGGACTTCCCTGAATCATCTTTCAAAAGACCAGTGATTCTTTGGCCTCATCCAAAGACTTACCTGAAAGTGATTTTTGTATTTCAACATCAGTTGCTCTGTTTGTCATCCCCTCCCTCAGCTATCTTCATCACTGCGTGTGTCTGCACAATGTTTTGAAAGCATCATTGTTCTGCTTTAGTGAAGGCTCTTTGTAGCCTCGCCTGAAAGTGCAGTGAGAGAAGAGTGGAGAGGAGGTTATTCCAGAGTTTTAGGTGGTACCTTACTTTTTTTTTTTTTTTTTTGGCAAAAAATGACCTCTTGTATGGTCTCTTAAACCTCGGTAAGTCCCTTGCCCTCTGTTGGAGGAGCAGATTGCCAGGAGGGAGTTAATATCGTGTGGTGTTTTTGTACACACAGCTATATATTATCTACTTAAATGCATGCACAAAACACCTGGAAACCTCCCCTTTGCAATTTTATTTTAGCACATATTTGAAGTATACAGTTGTCCAGGTAACTACAGCACAGATTTCCTTATCACATAGTCCTCATGCCTCTCACTTTTCCTGTTCTGCTCCACGATCCCCAGTAAACCTGTTATTTTCTATAAATCTCTGCTCCTCATTATCGTATCCACAGAGTGGTGGGAAATTCCCTGGAGGTGCAGCTACTTTGAAGAGCAAGTGAAAGAGCTAAAGAGAAAGTCATGTAGCAGCATAAGTTTATGAGTACTTATTGTTAAGGAGCAGTAACCTTAAAGCAATAGGAGTTCTCGGTTGTGACTCAATGTGATAATTCAGGGTAGTTTAGGTAAGACTGTTCTGTAATCTCTCTTTACATCAGTGAATTGAAGCCTACATTATATTGAGTGCATTTGCCAGTCGAGTAAAAGTACTGTGACTATAATTTACTGTTCTTTTTATTTTTTTTCCTGTAAATAAAAAGAAAAGGCTATTTTAAATGTAATTAGAGACCTAAAATTGCTGACTTTTTTTTTGAGAAGCTCCATGTTAAGAACTATGTGTTTGTTTGTGTTAATGTAAATAGGTCCAACTTGAAGGTTGGCTCTGCTTTAATTGGGGGTTTGGACCAGCTGACCTCCAGAAGAGAGGCTTTGAGTAAGGGAGGTTATGTACACATACATATTAGTATTTGAGATTTTTATTTATCTCACTTTTAATTAATATTCTGTAGAGAAAGGAGGACTGGATTATTTCTTTCTGCCTCTAAATACATAATCACAAAAACCTCAACATAAAGTAGTTTTACTACTTATGTTTACTAAGTAGTTTACTTAAATGAGCTAAATTAGTTATCTCTAGGATACTAACATACACAAAACAGTAATCCTAAAATACATAATTTTTTGTCATCTAAAAGAGATATGATCTCCAGCGTTGTGAGCACAGATTGAAAATGTGAGCTAGTATGAGATTGTCAGCATGTATTCTTTTAATTTCTGATATTCTGTTTTTATAGATAAGTCTTGTGTGCTTATCAAAGCACGGGTAAGTTTTAAGTGTTTTATATGCTCTGTCTAGAAAGAAATTGTTACCAGATTATCAACAGATAATGAAGAACACCCATTATTTCATTTGAAATTGTAAATGCCTGCTCCATTTTTAAAGGAAGTCTGTAATGCAATTCAGCAAATCACTCAGATTTTATTAACACTACGTTAATAAATACATTATTTACATCCAAATCTAGTTATGTTTTCATATCGCTCCACACTGCTTGTGCTGTGTACTCTTGAGTCAGTGTGACAAGTCCCAGTCCCAAAATTCTCCTGTTCATGGCCAGCAGTACTGAGGAGTGCATTGCAAGTATTGTGTTTTGCTCTGTCTTCTTGCCATTTATTTATTCCCCTTTTGTCTTAATAATGCAGATAATAATCTCTTTGCAAGCAACAACTGAGGGAACCATGCAGCAATTTTTTTTAAAGGTTTGTATGTGTTGTCAGTGGAAGATGCTGGACTAAGTATCTTTTCACAGTGCAGTTTCTTACCCGTATAGATTTGAGATAGGTGGTGTTTGGGGTTTTGGTGAGTTTTTTAGTTGTTTGGTTTTTTTTTTAATTTTTATTTTTGAAAAAGTTGATTTTAGCTCAAAGTGCTTTATGGCCTCACTATATAGGATGACTTCTGAGTAGTAATGGAAAATTGGAGACTAGGGTTATTGACTGTGGTTTTTATTTACACTTTTTTTGAAGCAAAGGAGTAGAATGTGCCAGATTCTGTATGCATTGTTGAAGGACACTCTGTGTCTGATATACTAGAGCAATTGTTGAAACATAGAATATAAAGAGAATATGAGCCCTGTAACATTAGGCAAGGTTAGTTGCCTTTCTGAGTTTCCTTTCACATAAATATTAGTTGTACAAGGTGAGAGCTGTCAAGGGCTGAACTAATGTGTTCACCTGAGTTTTAAGAAGCTATTCAAACATTTCCATGGGCATAAAAATTGATGGGGTGTATCTTATATTTGCATGGTGCAGGTCGGGATTTTTATTTGTTTTTTGAAAACCTTTCACCTTCCTCTTAAGTAAATTTATCCATTTTCAACTCTACAATCAATGCCTCTTTCAAACTAGCCAGATGAAAAAACTGCAACCTTCTGGCAGTTCGTTGGTAAATAAAGTAAATAATTTATACCACAATGAATTAAGACCAGTTCAGTCTCTCTAACAAGTCATTTATTGTATTATGTGTGTCATAGTCTCTATCATGACTTTGGGTTTTTTTTGATATATGGAGCATTGTGGAATATTCACAACAGTGTTAGAGTTAGGGGCATTGCTGTGCTTCCCATGAAAGATAATTTGTACTTGGCAAAGCACATACTAGGCCATCCAAACTGATTAGGCAGAATCAAGTAAGTAATGTAAGATTATTTACACTCTTTTCTTTTTCCTGTTACTTACTTGTATGCTCCAGTCTATGTTTTAATAGGTTCAGAATAACTTTTGCCAGCCATAACCTTTGTCTAGATTAATAGATGGAATATGGAAGGGCAGTGATGAAAGACTCTGAAATCCTGTAAAGAAATGGAGATGAGAAGATTGTTTACGCTTACTCACACATAGAAGATGATTTATTTCTGATTTGTAGGATGTAATCTCTGATTTAGGTATACAAGCTAAATTGTACAAGGAAGATTATTTCTTAGGCATCGAAGCTTGGTGTAACAGGTGAGAAGGTGTTGCTGTATTTTTTTTTTGTTTTGTTTGCTGGGTTTTTTTGGGTTTGCTTTTTAGTAAGAGAAAATGCTAGGTATAATACCTGGGCTTTTTATTGACATAACTGTATTTTAGACTTTTAATTTTTGCTTTAAATACTTTTAGAACAGCCATATACTATGCAGAAAAAGCAAGTAAGAGAGTGGGATTACAGGGTAATTTTTTCTTTATTGATATGATACTGTATTTTTTTTTTTTTTTTTTTTTTAGAATTTCTTTTGGTGCTAATTTCATTGTTAGCACTTGTATAGCAATTTTCATGTCGAGCTGAAGACTTTCTTTAAGGGGAAGACGGGAGATGGAAAATAGTCATGTAAGCAGGTTCCTGTCACAGTTAGGAACAAGTGTCAGGTTCATAGTTATTCCAGCTTCCTCTTTTAATAGTTACGAAGATGTAGAAGAGAATGGTTGTGTATTTGTTATCCTTCTGTGGTTTTTTACTGATTTTTGAAGTGAATATTTTTCTTTCCTATTTCCAAATATTTTTAATATGTACTTGTTAAATAAGTCAACTGTTTACCCTGTCTTTAACCTGAAAAAGTTAATACCATCTTCTTGATTATATTAAAAAGTTAACTCTTTCTTACATAGCACTTAGTCCAGAGTCCTGACAATATTGAATTGTGTTGTGTTTCAAGAAATCAGTGATAAAAATCACAAAAGAGCTGCTTATAGGGTATTGTTCATAACCCACGTGGATATTTGTTTGAATATGGGTAAGCAACAATAGTACATTAATGGAAAAAAAAGGCAGATTTTGAAATCGAGGTAGCAGTTAGAGCAGTGATTCTAATGCACAGCCCTCTTTTTTGGAATAAAAATGCGCAAATACATTAAGTGGATGTTAATACCTCTAAAGATCTTTGAACAGGCAATGCTATTCACTGTTTTATCCTTCTCACTTTTCTTTCTCTCATTTTTGTTTTGCGGCTTCATCTTTTTAGTTTGTCCTAGACCACAAATTTTGAAGAACTTTGTTAAAGCAATTACCAGAAAATGAACAATTTTGAGATATCAAAATAAGCAAATGTAGCCACAAGGTGTCACTATAATAAAAGTTTAAAAGACTTACTGTCTTTCTGTTTAAACTCCTGTAGTAAAACTGTTTTTTCTAGTGTATGTTGTGCTTGTGCACTAAACTGCCCAGATCTACAGAAGCGTTCCAGTTTTTGCTATAGAGAGAGCAAGTACAGAGATGGTACCTTAAATCAGAAGAAAACTCTCAATGCGTTTGCCGTGTTTCATCTGACATTGGATGATGCCGAGTTTTAATTGGGGGTGGGTATTTGCCCAACCAGACCAATTTATAGTTTGAAAAGTAATGCTATTTTGTCAGTAACACCAGAATTTGAAAAAGATAATGAAAGGAGAAAAGGGTCAATTTTAATCTGCATTTGCTACTATTTCATTGTCTTATCTCTTCTTGAGATATTCTAATCTTACTAATCAAAGGGAATTATTAATTAATTATTACTGCATAAATTTTTGGTCCTAAAGCATGTTTCTATTAAAAGAACTGATAGATGCCTGTAGAATAACGCTGAACATGTAGGAAATTGTTTAAGCGTATTCTTTTTCCACTTTTTTAAAAATCTGTTTTAAATTGAAAAATGTTGAGGTTTTCTAATACTGGTAGGTTGAATTAGTAGTGTTATAATATGTCTAAGTGTTCCATGTTTCCCTTGAAGTACTTGGCTGCTATAGAAAATGCGGTGTAGAATTATTTTTACTTTAGAAGATATACTTGTGTATTAAATGCATTTATCAGTGAAGAGAGAATTTCTTGCCTTTTATTAAGCATTGATGATACTGGGTGGGGTTTTTTTGTTCAGTGCATCAACAGTTTTTGCAACCAGTGATTATACCATTCGTAGTCCTCTGCCTGAGTGGAGACAAATTAAATTGTAGGGCCTGTCCCCTGAGCATTGAAAAAAGCAAAATGTAAAAAAGAGTAAATGTTTCAGTACTAATGCATTTCTAAACTAAGAAATGTCGGTAGTTGTGCACAATTATTTTGCAGGTAGTTACATGCAGAGAGATGTGTTTTTTCAAGTATAGGCTAGACAAGATTATTTTTTTTCTTTAATTTTCTTCCGGGCTAGGCAGCCTCAGATTACCTGTGCTTTATGCTGGTGATGGTGCAGTCATTTTATTTTTCTTTCCACTCAGGAGAGTAACTCATTGAAATTAGTTACTGATTAGGCAGCAACGTCTCACCTTCTGCCTTACCAGTAGGTCTCTGACATCCCTATCTGTAGTAGGTACCCATTTTGCAGTTTTCCTGTGCTTGGTGGAAACTTAGTGGATAATAATTTGCCAAAAGGCATTCCAAATATGGTTCAGTTTAAGAAGATGTTGAAACAAGCGAGGTGTTAACTCTTGAGCAATTGAAGCATGGTCACAGGTACCTGAAATAAACTGAGAAGAAAGCAGTATCTGCAGATCTATTTTAGCACTAGCTTTTTTAAGCAAGTAATTCTGCTTTCTTCCCCAGTGGAGAACAGTTTAGAAAAAGCACATAGCTATCCAAAAGAGGCTTTTGAACATTGTTTTAACTTAAAATGCAACTCTACTACATCACTGACTTAACTGAAATACGTAGACTAAGAGTTGCTGGCAGGAGCTCTGGTAAGGCCTTCAGTCAGTCTGAAAAGCATTTGAAAAGATTTTCATCACTAAGTCATTTATATCCTTAGAAAAGGACTTCTTACAAATGGAATAAATAAACTGGGGCAACTGAAACTGTCTTTACCTTCATTACTGCACTGGAGAAATGCATAGGCGACATGTTGATTAGTTACTTTATTTGTACTGTGCTTTGGGAAGCATTGACTGTTGTGTAAGTATTTTGTTTCTAACTGGGCAGATATGCTGATATTTCAGAGTTTGGGGCGGGGGGGGGGAGAACAAGCCTTGCTGCATAATACAAATTATCTTTTTTTCCTTTCTGGGTAACTGAAATCTTAAAATCTTGCCCTAGTTCAAATATGTATGTAATACAGTGATAATGTAATGTCTAGAGATAAGTAAAAAATTATCTTGGTTTGTATTACAGAAACGTATTATTAAAAGAAAGCAATTTTGAAATGTCACTCCAGACCTTTGAGGGTTTTCACTGATGTTATTTTCACAAAACAATTTTCACTGCAGGTGTACAATTTTCTTTTTTGTGGTTTTTTTTTTTTTTTTTTAATGGAGTGAGGAGAGGAGCTAAGCAGTCTTTCTAGTAGAAGTGGTCATACTGAGGAATCTTTATTGGCATGTTTCCAATACCTTCCTTTTTAACTTTGTGAAATACAAGGAAATGATTTCCTGAAGTCTCTGTTTTAGTGACTAGGTGCTGTTTGATTTTCTTTCTATCTTCCAGTGTTTAAATATCTTTTTTTCCCAGTATGTGTTCAATCTGGCACTTTTTTTATTTTCCTAAGATAAGGCAATTGTCTCAGATTTTTCAAACAATGTAGATCATCTACACAGGATCCAAGAAAGCTGTTGCCTCGTCTGGGACAGAGTGTTTATTGATTTAAAAGATCCCTTTCTTCATTGCAGATAATGTGTACTTTTGATCTTAAGCTTGCACCTCTAATTTCAGTTCCAAATGTGGTCCTAGTGATGTAGAATCTCCTTTCTCTACAGGCATAATCAATAACACTTTCCATCAAGAACTATATCAAGGCAGCTTTTTTCTTCTCAAATTCCTTCTCTGTTTCTGCCATAGTAATTTCAGTTATCCTAACCTAAAGAGCCCAACTCAGCTTTGAGGAAAAGCAAAAAAGCTAGTGTGCATTTAAGCTGTTGATGACAACCTGCCAGACAGCTCATCCTCTGAAAATGAGTATTTGTCTGAAAAAAAGCGTGTGTAGGGGGTCAATATAGCTTGTATAGAAATACCTGAGAAATGTGAGAGAGTGCCTGCCGATCCAGTTTGTTGGATATGATTTATAAAAAAATATAGTCTGTTCTGTTATTATTTTTTGGTTTCTAGTTTAGAAGAAACCATTAACTTTTTAAGGGATCTAGATTACATATTTCTCATGTGTGACATAATAACAAGCAGGGGTTTTTGTAAGATGGTTAGAATTTCTATGTATTCTGAATTTTGATGTATTCATTGTGAGTTTCTTAAACTGTAAATTGTTTCTAGGTCTTTTTTTTAAGCTCTTTCACCTCATAAGAGATCTGACATAGATGCAAATTATCAGTAGTTATTCTGCTATACATAAAGATACACCTAAAAACTAAATTATCAAATTGTTCATAATAATTCTACAGCAAGTTGTGTTTTAAAGGTAATGTTACATAAGACAAATCCGTGTTTAAAAGGCATCATCAACACTTTTTTTTCTTTAAATCTACTTCTGTGATTTCGGTTACACTCCAAGAGCTAGAATTGACTGTGAAAACTTGCCATGTGTATTTACAAAGACAGGCTTTTACAAAAGGAAATCTTGTTTTGCCAAATTTGTAAGAATTCTGGTTTATTTTAGGTTGTTGATCAGTGATAGCCTGAAGTTTTTTGATGTTATTGTATAAAGTATTTCTCTTTTTCCCCATTTCTCAGTAGATAATGGGCATGGTTTGTTGATGTGTGTCTGAAACACTGTACCACACTTAAAATTACACATTATGAATATTCAAATTGTATACAAAAAACAAATAATACACTTGGATCACTTTTCAGTTTCTAAGTTTATAAAACAGCCATCTGCCAGCCAACACTAGGCCAATCTCAGTTGTGGAGTAATTTGGACGACGTTAAAAATTTTATAGTAAAGCAAATTTGTCTGTGGTTAAACTTGATTTTTTTCACAAACCTCGTCTTATATTCTGTGTAGCACTTTTTAAAGGTGTAAACCAGTGTATGAATGGGAAAGCCATAAACTAAACTGTTTTATTCAGTGTTCTTTTTCTGCTCAAAAGAAGCTTGTAGAACTGGTGTTGAACTTGAGCTTCTTGAGCTTGGATTGTACTTGCTCTTTCTTATCTTAGTTTCAAGTGGGAGGATTAGGGGGATAGTTCCATTTGATGTAGCTTTTAAAAATGAAAGGAATATTCACCTCCTAATACAGGAGAAGATAGGACACAAACAGTTGAAAATTAAAAACCAAGCTGAAAAGACCAATAAATAAAAATTAACAAATTGGGTCTGACAGCAAATCAAATTTATAGGAAATCAGACACGCTGTGAAAGTGTGCATAAGCATCTTCAACTGACAGAAATGAGTGTGTGAAGGAAAGAAAGCAATGGAAGAGAGAGATCACACAGAGAAAATACAGCATGTTTGGGGAAAGAAAAACTCAATGCAAGTGAAAAAAGGTTTTAAAAGATAGTGGGTTTTACAGTAGGGATAATTACATGAAAACCAGATGTGATTTATCATTTTTAGGCTGCTACTGACAGCAGTTAGTGTATTATTTGTAATGCCTTCTAAAAGAGAGAAAGAGTGATCTTTATAACAGATTCTGCTTTTGGGTTTTGATTTTTACCACAAAGCACTTTTTACAGCTTTATATTTTCATGCTTGTTTTTAATTTGTAAGATTGGGACACATTTCCATACTTCACTGGAGATATAATAAAGATCTTTTAGGAAACTTTAGATACTGTAAGTCACATCATTAGTGATCAGTAAAGTAGTGGCTTCATTACTTTTCTTCATACCATTTTATTTGTTGTTTGTATTGGGGAATAACAGCAGTGATGCAAGGTGTATTAAGTATTGATTTCTAAATCTGTATTCTGTTTGATTCAATTATCCTGTCTCTTCTAACGACAAATTGCAAAGTTGGCTAATCAAGCTGCATTCTCATTAACAACCTAAGGGCCCTGTTGAGTCAGACCAAGGGGGCACCTAGCCCTGTGTCCTGTCTCAGACCCCAAGAGCAGGAGATGCTGGTTAGGGAGAGCCTATGAGCCCGGCCGTCCTCAGTGTTCCCTTCTCCTTACACCTCTCCCTGTCCCATTAGTGTACTTGGCCTTTCATTTATCTAAGGTCCTTCTCTGATCCGGCGGTTTCCAACTGCTTCCACAGCTTCTAGTGGCAGCAAATTCCAAAAGCTCAGTAGCCACTGCATAAAGCAAATGTGCACGGCGCTCTCTTGTGTTCTCGGCACCCCTCACAATGATGTGCAATATTTCAGTGATTTCCCCACCACCTCCTGGCATTTGGCTACCCAAAAAAGCGTACTTTCATCTGCAGGCTAGGAGACTGTGCTAACGAGAACTTTCCTGGGCTGCTTAGAAACGAGATCATAGCTTTCATGGCTCTTTTCTTAATATTGACAGTATTTTGCGAATGAAAAATCTTCTTTTGGCTTTCACAATTCTTTGACCGACCATGTGACTCACATGAGACTTGCATTTTTGTTCAATTCATGTATTAAAGCTTGAAAAAGTAGGATTTGGCAGTATTTCTTTTGCGTTGAAGTTTACACGCTATTTACAAAGATTAATTTTCTGATATACTTTAGAAGCTAAAATTGAATGTGGGTTTTTTGTTTCCGTTTTCCAAAATCTCTCTCTAAACTTATCTGGGAAGTTTCTCAAGTTATGCAATATCTATTTTGAGGGAGAGGATGGACATGCAGGATTTTAATTTTTTTATTATTATTATTTTAGTTAATGACTTGAAATATAGTCTCTTTAAATGAGTGAAACATTCTGAAGTTAAAATAATTGTTTTCTTTCAAGTCCTCCTATGTAGAGTTGAGGGCAGGAATTTGACTGTTTTGCTGATATATTTTTAAGTGGTTACAATTAAACTGGATTGGAAAACTCATGAAAAGCCATTATGAATTTGAAGAACTTGAGGTTTTTTCTGAGGCACTTGATTTTTCAAATGTGTAGGATTTGTGAGGGGGGAATTTATACTAACTTTCCATGTGATTTGACGTTACATGTTCATTTTTACATTAACTTACCAGAAGCCCTTGCTCTCTTTATGCTGTCAACATTTGGATAATGGAGTTTAAAAATAACTTTATTTTGAATTAATTGCTCTTTTAAATAAAGTAATGCATTACTGTTTCTGTAACAAGCTTTTTAGAGTCTAAAAATTAAGAGTTTAAATGTCATATGTTTGGACATGTGAAAAAATCACGAGTAAATTATGAGTACATAATATTAAGGCATGCAGTCAATTGTGCCTTAGGGTGTTTCCATACAGCAGTTATGTTCTTCAGTGCATATTAATAAGTTTTTTATCAGATAAAATTCACTTCTAAGAACTACTGAGATTGGCTTTTTAAATTACTGTTACTGTTATTTTTACTACTTTTATTATGGTATTGGTAGCAAGACAATTTTTCTGTGTAAAAGGAGTATTTATGAAGACTTTCATTGACTTAAGACGATTTAATTATTTTTTTCAGTTTAACTAGTGGTGTTAATGTTTTATTTGGAGAGTGAGGGTTATTTTTGGTTCGTTTCTTTTTTATGAGGGTATTTTTGATTCTGAGTTTAATAGGTGGGAAAACTAAGAATGGGAGGAACACTAGGTGTGTGTGTACACATAGACACTCTTCCCATTCAGTTTGTAGTTCATCCCCTTTTTTTAAGGGAAGGATTTAATATATATTTTGATGAAAACTGATTTTAAAACTTCAGTAGATCAAAATAGGGTGAAGGGCTGGAAGACATTATTGCTGATGATTCCAGTTTGTAGTAAATTATAAAGCATATATAACAGCTATAAAGCGAGATGACTTCCTGTGTCATATTTCATCTTGCCTTCACGGATAAGTGTGTAAATGAAAGGGAAACAAATTGTTTCAATATGGCAAATCTATATTATTTCTTTGGAGTGAAAATGAATGAAATTGAAATAATTCACTCTTGGGTGAAACTAGAAACTATGAACGTATTTTATCCTCTTGCTGCGGATTGACATACTGCAGATTAGTAATAAGAGAATGTTCCTCGTATCATCAACAGTAGTCAGACACATTGACGAGTACTGAATTACAGTCAAGGGGTTCGCCATACTTGTATGTAATTTACACAGAAGACCGTGTAATTCATCATTTTAACAGAAGCTGCTGTTCACTGTTAGAAAATCTATTTTTTCAGACTTCTTAAACCCTTTTTATCCTTTGTATTATGGAAGGTTTGTAGTTACCTGTGCATCTCCATCATCTATGCGTCACCTGATTTCTGGGAGGATACAGAAGGCTCTTTACCATCCTCTAGCATCTGACCGTGTGTTGGCACCATCTCATCTAGCACCTGACTGGTCTTCCCCACAGGGGTCTGGAAATGAATATACTAAGAAAGTTTGGGGTCAACAGCATGTTTAGAACATATTATTTTCACAGCTGACTGACACTCTTATTATGTAGAGAATGAGAGATCCATGAAAGTTGATCCTATGCAAGTTGAACTTGTGAGGTTTGTAGTAAAGATACACAAGCAAGCGAGTAGGAAAAGTATCTACAGCCACCAAAACTCTTCCTGTCACCTATATGAATGCAAAGAAAATCATAGCCAAACTGTCTTGATCGTTCAAAAGACACATCTTTCCGTCCTGCTGATGGGCATGGTAAAGTAACTAGAAAATTATTATCTTCTAGAAATTTTAGTTATATAGTTAGTAATTCTAACTTGCACAGTTGGTTTACAGAGTAATAGTATGGAAAATACATGCCAATAATTCATTCTTCTTTGACAAAAGTTGGTTCCTTTATGTTTTTTTCATAACTGGTTAATTATTAAGAATTCTTCTGTTACTACAACTTCAATGAAAAATTTAGGAGACTGTTCTTAAGCCAATTTGCCTTGTGGATCTGTTTGTTTCTTATCATCAGTGTAAATGCTGTAGAAGTGCAGATTCTCGCTTTAGTTTTCATACGACATGTGAGATGCTCTGCAGAAAAATGTGCTGCTAGGTATTTACTAGGTATTTACTGCTAGGTATTTACTTTTCTAGTACTTAAGAATCGTTTGGAGACCACTTCTGTCAAATTTGTTACAGCACGGAACCATGTAATGTTTCACAGAAACAGTCTGAGAAGGATAAAAGTTGGCTGACTTCACAGCAACATAATTCTAGAGGCCAATGAAAGGTACCACAAATTGCTGGAGGAGTCTAATCTTGCTACATTGCACATATATTTAGTAGAGAGCAGTGAACCTAGATGTGGTGTTTTGAATGCCTTTTAGAGGAGCCTTTTTATATTCACTGACAGTCCTGGGGAACCTCAGGTGACTCTTCCCACAGTGTAGCTCCCCAAGTCGAATGCCTGCAGCAAAATGGTGTGACTAATTCCTGTTTCCTTTGGGAATTGTTTCCGCTTAGGGGCATTCATGTTATGAATGGGACATGTGCATGTAATGGAAGAGATGAGCGTTTCTTTGAGGGAATGTTTGTACAAGAGCCAGGGTGCAGTTAAGGCTTATACTCGGGAAATGACTATTTGATTGATATTGGGGAAAAAATGACTATTGGAAGGTATTTTCAGAAACAGTGCTCTGCATTTAGTTAGAAGTGTATCACTTAAACTTTTGAGGGGGAAGAAATGGTACAAATGAAGTAGCGAGGATGTTGATATGAGATGAATTAAATAAATTCTAAGTTGGAATTCTCAATTTAGACATAATATTAGTTTCTGTCTAAAATAAGCTAAAAAGGCATTTAGCAACTAGGGAGTTGGCTGAACATTTTATTCTGTGCTATAAGGTTTAGTGCACATTTCTTCCAAAAATTATTTTTAAAGAATCCTCCAAATCATTGGCTAAGGATAATTGCTTAAAGCAATGCATGAAATGCAAACTGAGTGTCTGCCCAGGTTGGCCCGTTTTCCTCTGTTAGCTTTGGTAAGTGTTGGACCTCAGTTAAAAATTCTGTGTGTTTCGGGATGATGGTAATTAAACATTTTTTTTTTTAATGGGAGGTGGGGAGAGTGAGAGGAAATACTGTTCTTGACCAGCCTTTTCAGCATTTGGAGGACTTCATTGGTCTATCATTTATAAAATCTTTTAAAATTAACTGATTTTAAAATATATCTTCACTGAATATTTACTCTGTTTGTACTTAACACTTTTTCCCATTTTGTATTGTGGATGACCAGTGTTAGAGCTATTCAGAAACAAACCAGCAAATTTATTCAGTGGTTACATTAAAAAAAAAAATAGGCAGGGGGAAGAGGGCACCTAGGAATTGAAGAACATTCTATTTTATTTTAAAGTAAGCTCAGTGGTACATCATTTAAAACTGCCATTTCTGTGAAATTCATAATTAATCTTTATTATGTAGCTTCATGGCTTACATTGTAAGCAACTGCTGTAATGCAATTGAAAAAGTTGAATATATATGTTCTCTATTACCTAAAAAGGAAATGTCTCAGTATGAAAATGTTATGGACGTTATATCAATTTCTTAGAGTGTAGGTGGGAGAAATTACTATTGATCTAATAGATTTAATAGTTCGTATTCAAAATCTATGGAATAGGAGTAGTATTTTGCAGCCGAGTAACTGCCGAGTGGAATCTTTCAGGCAGGATTCTGAAAGCAGCTGTAAAACTGGAAAATTGCGTTCTTTTGTCTTTCAGGCATAACTGGACTTGAATATCTTCATTTTAGCTTCTAGTGAATTACATCTGCATAAGGAGCTAAACTATGTATTTTATTTCAGTCATTCAGATAAGAATTTGTTTTGGATATTAAAATTAGGAACTGTATGCAGTTGCCATGGAAATTACTTGAAGTAGTTGCAGAGCTTAAGAGGAAGCAGAGGTCACCACAGGAGTCACAAATGGTGGAGAGTGCTTTTACACAGGGTGCATTGTATCAGGCTGATAGGAAGGGACTGAGCATTTTAGTTCTCTCTGTGGTGTTTTTTCCCATTTTAGTAGCCTTTTTAAAGGAGAAAAGTGTTATTTATGCGGTCCTCTGAATGTCTTTTGTTTTGCTTCCTCTCACGCTGCTCCTCCTTGCAACTTCTGGTTTTCAGAATTGGTCGGTGCTACTTCAGACATTGGCTGGAAGAAATGACTTGGCAATACTGTGGAGCTTTCCTACCCACCTAGTCTGAAGGAGAACTTTTATGTTGACATTGTAGTTATCTTGATTTATGGGCCAAGCAGATTATGTACAAACATGTCAGTTCTTCAGTTATTAATAAGCTACAGTCCATTTAATACAGTGGTTTCATTGAATTTGGCTAAAATACTCTTATATTGAGCAAGGAAAAGTTCCATGGAGATGGAATAGATTAATGTGTCTCATCTTAACGATGCAAGATTTGTCATAAAAGAGGAATATGTACAAATTAGCATCACGGTAGGGTAAGAAAGAACATTTTTTTTGTGGTTTATATTGTCTTGTGCATTGTGTTTCAAGTGTTCAGCCATGGTGATTTAGAGTGGACTTCTTCTATAATAATTATAGGTAAATATTTTCAAAGTTCTACATAAGAGTTAATAGATATGGGAGTTGCAATGGGTAGCTAAAATAAAGTAATAACCACCAATATCAAGAACCAAAATGGGGAACTCTTACCCAGATATTCTGAAATATGTTTGTGCTTTTCACTTTGAGTAGTAGATTATTTTTTTTTTTAAGATATAGGAGGGAAATATGCAAGAAATTCTATGAACTTAATTGCCATCATCTAATTAGAATGTTCTGTGCCATACTTTGAGGCGTGGGAGGGAGGGTGGTCTTAAAAATAAAGTTGAAAATTTTGCTCTCTGTAGACTTATGGCCACAGTTGTGTGTTAGAAGAATTGTCATTATAGTTACTGTAACATTAAAGCTTTAATGAATAATAATTTACTCCAGAGTGGTCACTGGAGTAATTTTTGCAGCCTGTTTTCTAGATACAATTTGTGACAACTTCCAAAACTACAAATGGAACAAGTGCCAGCTCTCTGGCATGCTGGCTCATCTGCAGCTGAAAGACATTTTTCTTTTTGACTCTGCTTTCCTCTTTACAGTTTCTGTTGAGCAAGTTAAATGTAGCGGTTCGTTTGCACATTAACAATGTCTTGATACTCACATTCCTCCTCTATCTTTTTGGAGACCTTTGTAGTTAGAAAAACTATTAATTCCTTATTTCATGCTTGCATCCCCTTTCCAGGCCAGGGCTGAATTGTAGGTGATTCATTCTGGCTCTTAAAACCAAGTGTTCAGACAGCTGGTTTCTCGGACTGGTGACTAAAACACAACATGCGTATGCCATGCTATCTGTCACTACTTCATCTTCCTTCAGAAAGCCTTTCTGGACTTGATGGGTGGTTCTTCCTGCTCCTCCTCTGCCTGGGGCTTAAGGTTAGCACTGAGATGGGGAATCTTGAGGCTGAGCTTGTGACTTTCACCTTCTCTTAACCTTATGCTTGGACTGGGAGCGGGTACTCCCATGCTGAGTGTGTGGGAAACTGTCAGCTTCTTATTGAAAGAAAATAAGTCCACGGAGTTAGATGTAGACAGGAACTCCAAGAGTCAAGTTTGAGACTTCCTTTTCTCTTTCCCCTGACTATCCACAGTGGTAGAGATACATGGTGCAGTTCTCAAATCTTCGGATCGCTATTAGGTATCTTTTGCTGGCTGTGGATGCTTGGTGGCAGGATCATACCTAGTTTGTGAGTGAAGAATAGTTCGTGTTCATGTGCACAGTAATTAGCTGAGAAAAACACTCTCTGAGACTAAACATGAATATGCTCCTCACTCTCAGTGCAATCCCCTAGTGACTGCCTTCAGGCCAGACATCAGTCAAGCAGGAAAGTGCTGGTCTTGTCATTCCCTGGAGTTAGGCTGAGACTCCATTTTGCTGAGCTGCTGTCTTCTCTCTGCAACTTCTCATAGGGTTTCTGAATCTTGTCATATTGATCTTTTTTTATTCTGTGGTCTTAATGGTCTTAATTCTCTGCTGAACTAATGCCAGATACTAACAGTTTAAAGCAATCTCAAGTTTGTGTTTTCCTTTGTTTTTAGTTTACCCTGTATGGCTTAATAGCCTAAACATGCTCTCACATGTGGACGGAGGTGGTAAGGACAACCAGAACTGATCACTAATTTATCTCAGTAAAACTGAGACCTCGGTCATACTGCAGGGAAGAGGGAGGGCAAAATGAAGAGGAAAAGTTTCATACTTGGCCTGGGACAGGTCTTAATCCCTCCCTGGAATTGGCTGCTGTTATTCTGGCAGCATATTGCTGTCCTGAGTTGGAAGATGCTTAGAAAAATTTGGACAGCTAGGTGAGTTCTGTGACCAACCATGATTCAACAGCTTGTAGGTACTGATATTAGCTCAACAGGATTAGGAAGGATGTTTTGTTGATGTGAAAATGATTTGATATTTGTGCTAGATAGGATTTGGAACTGTTTCAGTAATTGAAATGGCGATATATATGGCAGGTAGTCAAGATTATTTGTAAAGCATTTTAGTGCATCTTTGGATAATATAATTGGATTAATTCTATTAAATGCAGGATAAGATAGTTCTTGTCAATGTCACTCTGATTTATTCTCAAAGTTACTATCAGAAAATCAGCCTGATAATTACTGTATTTAAAGGGAAACAAATGCTACACTATTTTCTTTCTTGATCCAAATTTTATGGCTTTTACTTGAAATAACATTATTTCATCCTAGATAAAGGCAGCTGGCTTTCTCCAGACTTTCTTCAAAAATAGAGTATTAGCCTGATCAGGGGGATTAAATAAGATCTTAAGAATTGTGTAGCTTGTAAGTCTCAAAAGAGATTGTAGAGGTTTAGAAAGCCTGGACAGAAGAGAGGAATAGAAGGATAAGCTCTTAAAGTAAAGAAAGCCATTTAAACTGAGGGCATTAGCCAAAGAGCAAAGTGAGCTGTATACAGAAAACAGGATTTGGAGCCAGTGTCATGTGCAAAATGTAGAAACGTATACCATGCAAGGCAAGCCTAGAGAATGCTTAGGAATGCTGAAAAAACTTAGCATTTATCATTCTGCCTAGAAAGTATGTTTGTTTCTAGTACCTATTGTAATAGACTACTTGAAAAGGTTTCAAAAGTCTGCAACTGTATCTAGATTAATGAACTAAATAGTCCCAAGGCCCATTCTTTAGTCCTGAAATGAACTGTCACAGCTGTCACAGTTTGGCCGCATCCATCCTATTAAACTCTCTCGGCTTCCAAAATGGATTGACGATGCACATTGCCCACGGGGGGGAACAGCCTCTTGCCTGTGTGGACCCTCAAGCAGGCCTTGAGAAGGGAGCTCCAGTTGAGCTAGGCTGGAATCGCGCCAGGGGCAAGTCTAACACAATAGTGTAGCTAGAATAATCTCAAGACTGAATTCTGGAAGAGTTTTTCGTGTGCTTTTGTGCACAATCCCTGCTGTGCAGAGTGAGGGAACAGCTTGGAGGTAGCGGACCTAAGATGGGGGCCATCAGATCCATGAAAGGATACGGCTTCGGTTTACTTGGACAGCGTGTTTTAAAGAACATGCAAAGTTGTGTGTGTGAGGTTCAACTTGTTAAATGACTGCTTTCGAGAGCTTTGGTAGCCATTTTTCTGATGCACCAAAAACATCTCAGTGTAAGCTGTTCAGTGACACAGTAGATATATGCGTGACCTGTATAGATATATTTGTTTTCTGTTGCGATACAGAGTGAAGCAAAAAAGGATGTCGCTGATAATTTCTTTAGGTTTTGTAGAGCATGTGGATAATATTTAAAAATTCCTTTAGCTTGTAGTTATCCTTTTGCAGATGAGGAAAATAAAACTAAAAGATATTGGCTAATCTGCTTTTGTTTGCAGAACAAACTAAAATCACAAACTCTTATTTTTAGTGCTTGAATGAAGGGTTGGGATGCTGTATATTAAATAGATGCAATATTAGTTGCTGGATTTTTAATAGGATATAAGATGAATAAGTGAGTGAAGCAAAACATGTATTCAGCAATTGCAAATCCAGGATCACTTTGTTTCTGTGGCATGTAAGGAATAAGTGCAATGTCAGTTACTTCTATATAGAAAGTTTAGATTTAATATTTTAAAATCTTTTCTGTTTTGATCTTTGCTGCCATTTTGTTAATCCCAAGTTGTCTAGCATCTCTGAACTGCTTTTAGGATGATGGAATGAGTGATGAACCTGCAGAGATCTAATACCCTCTCAGGAGGATGCTGAAGCATGAGAGTTACTACCTTTAGAGAATGAGAAACCTGGCAGTAGCATATTGCAGTGATAGAGTTAATATTCATTTGAATAAAAGTGGAAGAGGAGCAATAGTGCAAGGGAAGGAGTAGGAAATTAAGTGGTATCTTTTGAAAAGTCTGCCTTATTGCTGCCTGCATTGCTCCTCTGGGAATTTTCCTACTGAGTGCAAGAAAATCAGCAAGCTCTTCTTGAAAAACCCAAGATGAAATTACTGCCATGAATTTTTTTTTTCATGGTGTAAAACCTTAATTTAGATGGGGATGGTTTATTACCAGTGTTTTTCCTGGCATGGCTAAGTTCAATTAATTTCAGATGACAAGCTCCAGGGTTTTGTTCCTCTCCCTCTTCACAGCCCCCGCTTCCCAATGTGTGGAAAATACAATTTGTTATTGGTTTGCCTTGGGCTCTGGAGACCTCATTAAGGGCCCAAAAAAGGGTTTCTGTCTCTGCTGTTGGACTTCTTTCTGTTTTTTCTGTTGATCCGGGGCCATTTGCATTCTCATATGGAAAGGAGTAGAAGGGCTGGAGGATGAAAACTGCGAGGTTTATATTACTTGCCTGTTGATAAAAATGATTATACCACATTAAAAAACTGCTGCTCTTCAGGCTCTAGTGTTAAACTAAAATTTGCAATGCAGAGGCAGGTCAGCTTTCAAATGGGAACCTAAGCAGGAAATCTCAAGTAGTTTTTGTTCTGACAGTTCATATGCAGAATGTCCATTCATTTGACAGTAAGGAAAGGTGCCAACAAAATATGTTTCGTCACAGTTCTGAGCCACCACACTAATGCTTCAGATTCCTATTGCTATCAAAATACTGTCAGAGCACCTCTTGGAATCAAGAGGCTGGACTTTTTAGGCTGCACAGTTGTTCAAGACACTATATTGGAGCAGTAAGCTTATAAGAACTATCATATACGTTCAGTGTATTCATAGCAAAAGCCAATATGCCTGTGAGAAACTATTCCATCCATGCAGTAATTTTAATGTTTAACTTGAAATGAACACAACTGCATCATACTTTGACTAGCAAACAAAACTGTGTGTCTTAGGTATTTAACCCCACATAGGGTACTGAATTCTAATTTAAAGCTTTCTTACTGATATAAAATAAAGTAGGAGTTCAATAAAACTGATTTTCTTATATAAGCAGTTGATTCCCTTACTCTTTTCTCTGGTGTTGTCTTGTAATAAAAGAGTGTGTAGCAAACATAGAATTGATTGTGCCTTCAGTATTTTCACAGTATTTCACAGTGTATTCAATGGTAATGTAAAGCACCTACACGTACATGCACACACACATTTATGTATCTGTATATACATGAAGACACACACATAAACTATACAGAAGGATTTTAAGACTACTGTCAGCAGGATTAAATACAGGTCCTTTACAAATATGATCAATAACTGTTTTAAATTCACATTGTATGCTAGTGCAATACTCAGCTTATGCAACATACAATTCAAAAAGTTGCATATAATTAAGATCAAACTAGGAATACTGAATATCTGGTTAGCTAGATACCACATGTAATAATATTTTAAAACAAATGCTTTTATAATACAGGACTTCTTAAAACTGTTCTTTCTGCCTGGAAGGCTATATATCTAAGAACTAGAATTTGTTCATTAACTAAGATGTAATAAGAAATTCAGAATAAACTACTGATAATCTTCCTTTCCTGAATTCTCACTTCTGAAAAGACCTGCATGTTCATTGTTATGTATTCCTTAAAATTAATTCAAAGATCAACAATGCTTCAAAGATTAATTCAAAGATCAACAATTAGAAT
Organism: Balearica regulorum gibbericeps; assembly: GCF_011004875.1. Lineage (NCBI taxonomy): Eukaryota > Metazoa > Chordata > Aves > Gruiformes > Gruidae > Balearica > Balearica regulorum. Next base: position 93,179,537 of record NC_046186.1, on the reverse strand, counting down.
AAATGTATGACAGCCTGAAATAAGAACATTTTCTGTAAAGTTTTAAAAAGGGTTAACATGGATTTTTATGGCATTAAAAGCCTGCTTTCTTTTTAGGTAGGATCCTCCAGCTTGTACTTGTTACTTTCTTAAAAATGAATATTAAATGATACCAAGTATTCTAGCAGAGACTAAATAGTAGGAAAAGTTCTTTATGGGGAAGCATTTCATGTTTTAAACTTCCGTGCTGACAATGATCAGTGCTTTATCTTATTGTGGAACTAAGGGGTTTTTTATTAGATTCCAAGAATACTGCAATTTTTAAACCATCAGAATGTTGATAGTACAACTCTTGTTAAAGGAATAAGCTGTGCTTCCAAAGCTGTCATGAGCTATGAGTTCATAAAGAAATCCTGATGCTGTGCTCAAGGTAGTATCTCATTCTGGATACCTATTTGAAACTGGTACACTCCAGGGATGGTTTTGTGTCTGTGTTGTTTTCCAGAAGTTGTGAAACTATGATACTAATGTGCCAGAAATACCTGTTTACTGCCAGGGTAGCTTTTCAAAAGAATAAAGATGCACCTTTACTTTCAGTAAATAAGTTTGGAAAAGGCTAACAGGAAGTCCTAATAAAATCAGTAAGAGCCTTCAGAAGGGTGTTCAGACAGCCTGTATTCCCAGCAGGAGTTGCTTACTCCTACTTAATGTAAAAAGCTTTAAAAATTAAAAAAAAAAAAAAATAAGAAAAATGCTGGCTTATTAGGACTTTTCTTGCTAGTCTCTGGGTCATAACATCAGCTGGGGAGAGGTATCAGGAGTCAATAGTGCTTCAGAGCTTATACATGTAAGTTTTAGGCATGCAAAGAAACTAACCCAACCAAAGAGTTTCCAGTGAGTTGTACATTCCTCCAGCACTAGGTGATTCCTTGGATGTAAGCCTTTTGGATTGCTTTCTTGAACCTAGATCAATTTTTAGATCCATAAATCCTTTTTATGTGCCAGAACCTTTTGTGTCTATGGCTTTTGCATTTTGATGAGAGCCTGCTCGGCCCTTGCTGTCAGCAGTTGCAGTAGTGTTGGCTCCCGGTGGATGGAAAGCTCCGTGAGCTTATCTAGGGACATGCTGCACCAAACCAGCGGAGCTCTAGTTTTCTACTTGTAGGTTTGGCTTTGAGATAGAAAGTGGGCCCAAATATACTTAAATAATTAAAATGTTTTAAAACTTGTTTTATTGTGTAAAAATCGTGTTTAGAAAGCATGATTTTTGCTTGTGATAATTAATGCTTAAGAATTTTCAGATTAATTTATTTAATGAATATGGAAATGACTTGATCTTGCATTTGAAAAATAATATAAAGTTTTTTGCTTATATCACAAATATAATGGGAAATCTGGATCCTATTAAGAATTTACTGTTGAAAGTAGAGGTAGGGAGTGAGCTGATTGGAAGACCAGTAAATTCCTCTGCACTTCTTGCAGAATCCATCCTCATTTCTTTGTTTCCAAGTGACAGATGAGTAAATTCACATTGGTATGCGCAAAACTAATATTTACCTTAAAATAAAATTATTTACTTTTAAAAATACAACACAAAATATTATTGCTCATGTAATTTTTGTACAGGTTAATGGAAATAGGTAATCTTTGTCTTTATTAGGTACAATTTATTATATATAAAATGCAACTTGGTTACATGCGTGGGTATCCCTAACCTGTGTGTCATCAACCTCATGGAAATATACTTCAGAAAGAAGTATACATGCAGATTATGGAAACTGTTTTCAAGCAGTTCAAAGTGTTTCCTACTTATGGCCTATGCTTGGAGTCAGAGAAGGTGAATGGAGAGTTATACAAAATGCTTTCTGTTTTGTTCGTGGAAGAATATCCTACGACTATATGAATTAAAAGACATAATTTAAAGGACGTTTCAAATGTTACTAGATTCAGCATCAGTAGTCTTCACAAAGATGATATTTGAAACATTGCTGTGAGAAAAACAGCATGTGAGAGGCTGTAAAGTAGCTAAAAAAAAAGCCCAAAACACTAACCCAAGCATTTTTCCCAAATAACTAGGTTTTTTCCTCCAGAGTAAGAAACATAGATGTATATTAAGTCATATAAAATTGTATTATAATTTAAAGGATAAATTCTTTAGTCAGATAGAATTGTTCCAAAGACTTAGTTGACTTGAACACCTTTTACCGCTAGAGAGTGCTATGCAATAACTTAAACTTTTTTCTCTCCAGAAAAAAAATTTTCCAATTGCATATTTCCTTCTTCACATTAAATAGATAAATGATTAATATTCTTCAAATGGCAAATTAATTCACACTTAACATGCAGACTTTAACTGTAGAAACTTGTTTGAATGACAGTAATGGTTTCGTTGCAAGTCATTTAAATTTTTAAGGTTATAGTTTACTCAAATTCATATAATTCCTTATTTGACTAGATCAAAACAAAATGCCACTGGCATTGTTTTAGCATTAATTTCATTACATGTGTTAAAAAAACCAAAAAAAACCCCCACACCAAAAAAACCCCACAAAAAGCCACCAAGACACACCAAAAACCCTTACCACCCTCACCCCCACCTCACCCCCTGCCAAACCATCAAAAGAACCAATCAACATAAAAACCACCCCAAACCCCTAAAATAAGACTTTATAATTCTTATTTTTGCAGTCAGGTTCATGAGAAGTTACTTGGAAAGAAAGTGTGAAGATAAAAATAGTTTTGAAGATTTTCTTTTTCAAAATTCATATTTTCTCATTTCTTCCTTCTCTGCAGTTTTATAGTTCTTTATAATTCTTCCTGTGTTTCTTATTTTAGTAGACTTATAGACAACATTTGAAGCAAGTGCTGGTTCGATGTAGATGCTGTTTCTACTAAATCTTGATTTTGCAGACCAATTGTGTAAGCTTTTTTTTAATCTATATGATTGTTCTGTTGAGCAGAAGTGAACGTTGTGTTTGCTGAAATAACAAAATCAGTGTAATTGCCAAACAAGGGACTAAAATGTTGACTTACCTGACAGAGGTAGCAGTTGAATTCCTATCTCCTATTGCTGAAGTTACAACCTCAACATTCAAGCCCAGAGATCTCATCAGGAATGTGTTTGCTATTTGGTATAGATTCAGCTAATAAAGGTGTACAAAAGCACTTTATGTGCAGTTTTTAAAGGTTTGAATTTACTGAAATTAGACAACTGCTAGAATGCTGTAAGAGTCTTTGCTGCTTTTCTTATTTGGAATTCATTAGCTTACATTGTGGGAGCTCTCAGTAGTACAATATTTTGTTATCAGGAGTCCGTAGCTATAGCAGTTAGGAAAAAAAAAATATAAAAAACGCTCCCCAACCTCATTATTGACAATGAAGGTACAGCCAGAAGATAATTGGTCATTTATTTTCCTGGGGAGGGGTGGAGTGTGGGGAGGAAATCATGGCATGTTTAATCACTACAGTTTTAGTAGCTTTAGAATGCCTCATCTGAGGGTGTCCATGAATAAAAATGAAAACTAGTTATCTGGTTCACTGAAGTGAAAGTTTGATACGTGTTTTTAAAATTACAATATGTCAGCCAAAACTCCCTCTAATTCTCCCCAGTTTAAACATTTCCATCAGTGATCATATGCCTGTATACCATATGTCCTTTTCAATTTTCTGTCCTCTTCAAACAGATCACTGAACTGACCTTAATCTTTGTTATTCTGTTTTGTTTGCCATTTTTAAAATGTTCGTATAAACCTTTGCATAAGGTCTATTATTTTGGTTTTAATTGCCTTCAAAGTTGTGGTAATCGGGATTCTTTCAAATCCCCCTTTAGTGAAGCTCCCTTGAGAGTCATAGAATCATAGAATCATTTTGGTTCGAAAACACCTTTAAGTTCATCAAGTCCAACCGTTAACCTAACACTGCCAAGTCCACCACTAAAACATGTCCCTAAGCACCACATCTGCGTGTCTTTTAAATACGTCCAGGGGTGGTGACTCAACCACTTCCCTGGGCAGCCTGTTCCAGTGATTGACAACCCTTTTGGTGAAGAAACTTTTCTTAATATCCAATCTAAACCTCCCCTGGTGCCACTTGAGGCCATTTCCGCTCATCCTATCGCTTGTTACTTGGGAGAAGAGACTGACCCCCACCTCGCTACAACCTCCTTTCAGGTAGTTGTAGAGAGTGATAAGCACTCTCCTGAGCCTCCTTTTCTCCAGTCATCACTAAGAATCTTTAGTCTAGGTGAGGAACAACAGTGATGGTACAGCCACATGACCCAATTTTCCAGGTGCTCAGGGCACTTCAACATGCCTGTTCTTGTCACATACAGAAACAATATTTAAAAAAACTCAAGACAGAGTGAGCAATGAAAGTAAGAGTGAATGTTACTATACTTATTCCATAAACAGGCACGTGACATAAAGCTCAGTATAACCTATTATGATTATGTAATGAATGCATTTCTTACTGAACCGTGGACTTTCTTAATTTTACAATCATCTCTGACAACTCTGAAGTTATTTTAGGGTGAGTTTTCATACATAGTAATAGATGACATACAGGTTGGTTGATAAGAAATGCAGTGTGTTCACAGTTTGACAGATAAGCTGTAAATTGTGGTGTAATATAGTCTTAACATTTCCTAAAGAGATTTTATATTTTAATCAGACCTGAAATGTCATAGCATGAATAAGAACAGTTGTGTCTTGGGGAAAGAACTTGTGAGGGTGCTACTAAATTTTTGGCAAAGGATAATTTTCTTAGTTATACGTGTCTTTAGAATATATTTTAATGTTATGTGTGTTTTTCATTGCTTCAGATACATTTATATTGCAGTTCCTCTAACATTCGTGTTTTAGTGATTTTGGAAGGAAATTCCTACTTTGTTCCCTTTTTAAAGAAAAGGACATATAGGACGTCTGAAAAACAATGCTTGTGTCTAGGATTCTGATGCTTAGTTGGATTTTTACAAAGTCATAAATAATTTTATTAGATTTCATTGGTTAGGATTATGTGTGTTCAACTTCAGAAGGTGTGTAGAAGCAGCTAGGGTAGCTTAAATATTGGAAAGCATGTAACATGCATGTGATCCTCCATCTGCATCAGTTGTTCTGCAGCTTAGTATGACCTGGTGGCCTGAGTAAAGTGGAAGTACAGCTGCCTGGCTTCTGATAACCAAACCAGCCCATTTAGAGCTACATGTAATAATACAGCCACCATGTGTCATGCCATGTTGTTGCATCTGTTGGATCTCAGTTGATGGCCCTTTGCCTGCATATTTATTAGGAAGGTGCCAGGTTATTCTGCTTGAACTACTAATGTCGAGTTAAGTGCCTTGGGTAGAGTTCTCTACTTTGCTTTAGGTTCCTTATGTGATTTCAAGTATGTCATTTATCATTCAGGTGCCCCAGTACACCAGCTTTACCACATGAATGCTGCTTGTTCCCATCTTCAAAGCAATGCTGTGAGAAGGGCTCAGAGTTGGTAATGGCTGAATAGTATCTCCCCACTTATCTCCTGAGATGCTCCACTGTTACAGTAATTATCAGTAGTGAGGAAATGTTTCTTTCCTACTACTTTGAAGCAATTGAGGAGACTAAGAAGTTCATAAGCTAGTTTAGCTGTATGTGCAAGTACAATCCTTAGCTGGATATTGGGAAGACTGAAAAGGATGGGAGGTCTTTTTCTCCATTCTTGGGGAAACATTGTCACCTCTCCATTGTGCTGGCTCTGGTGTGTGTCCGGCCTCGTCATGAACAGCTTCAACTCACTGATCCAGGACGAGGTAGTTTTCTGCTTCCTGATGAGTTGAGTTGATTAAGTGAATAAGCACTGTCTGATAAGTGGAAGTGTTGCAAGGAAACAGGTGGAACTCCTTGGCTGGAAGTAGGCAAAGGTGGCGGGAAGCTTGAAATAATAAAATTGGAATTGGAGTGAGACCTCCCTTTTTTGGATGGTAGAGAAATTATTAGATCAGCTCAACTGTGTTTAGTAATTTTATTTTGAGGTTAGCTGATGAGAATTCATGATGGGAATTACCAGGCTAATTCAAAATGTCAGCAGTAGAAAGTTGAGTTACCTCATTATGAGATAACGAATAGGCACATTATGAGAATTTGAGTGTAAGGAAAAGGAAATGTGAATCTAACGTGCTTGGTTCAACAAGTATTTGGCCTTCAAGTTAAATAAACTCTTTTTCTGTGAAATGTTTCTGTAACACTGTTCTGAAAATGAATGTATTTTGATGGTACACTCACCTGTGGTCAGTAGAACTGAATCCACACTGTGGCTATTGGTGTCTATCACTATACTTTGTATTAAACTACTTTATTCTAACTCTGTTTGTCAGATGATTAAATTGATGTATTAATTCTGTCTTTGAATTGGATTTCTTTCCCCAAGCTGAAAGGTAGAGCTCTTTGTTCTTAAATTTAACAGTAACCCTGTTGAATACCAAGACACTTGGAGAAAATGCTGGCTTTTGCTTTTTCTACACCACGTGTATTACAAAAGTAGCTGAAAAGCAAAGAGTAGCCACAGTTGAAATTTCCTTTTCAAGGAACTGTACCTAAATTAAATTTACTTTTTTCTTTTGTTCATCAAGTAAGCATGAATTGATCATTAGTTGGTGAAGCATTTGTTTCTGTTTGGGTTTTTTGTTTTGTTTTTAATTGAAACATGAAATGTATGTCATTGTGGGATATTGTCTAGTGTACTGTCTTCTCTGCTTTTAACTAAAAGCTGATATTTTGAAATTCATATTTGTGTCGGACAACTTTGCAGGTATGTCTGGAAATAAGCTAGAACAGATGAGCATATTTATGTTTTCATTGCTGCCTTCCTCTTCTGTTCCTTGGTGTTTGAGGGCATGTAGTTTCCCAAACTTTGAAGGAAAGTATTCAGTAATAAAAGAGGGTGGGGTGGGGGAGGAGAGAAAAAAAAATTGCAGTAATTTAAATATCAGCCAGCTTTATGTAGGGGAAATTAGAGGAAGAGAAAGGAGGAATCTAGCCTACCAGATTGTCTTAAAGAGGGAGTCAGAAAAAAATTGTATTATGTCTGTGTTAGTAAAAAAGAAACCCCTGATTCATGTGAATTATTTAGAGAAAGCTCTGTCAAGTTGTTTTATGGGGTCCTGGCAAACACCAAACCCCCTGAATTTACGGGTCTCCCACCCCAAACACCTGGCAGCTCTACTTCACTTACATTTTCTCTCTTCATTAAGTGATCAGCAAGAACTACAGAAGTGTTGCATACAGGTTTTTAGAAGTCAAGCTTCCAGTGTACCTCTGAAAGACCTTTTCCTCGACCAGTTTCATGGGCTTGACTCCACTGCAGAGCATACCATTAGAGCCTTTTTTAAAGAACACAGCAATTTTGCTGATTAGCTTCCATATAATATTGTAGGTTGAGAAGCTGATGGAGGACTTTTCATTAACCATACTCTCCTCCTTATTTATCTGCTTTCTCATCTTGCGGTACAATATGACTTCATAAGAATAGCAGTAATAAAAAATTTTCTGTGGGACAAGCTTCTGAAGCATTGAAGATAAGCAAGTCGTGGGTATTTCCAGCGTGCTTGTCTGTTTTTACATTTGTTGTGCTGTTTGTAAGTGAAGTGCTGCTTCTTTTGGTTCATATGGTCTGGGTTTGTCTCATGAGCCCGCTTTGTGACAACAGCATGACTGTATTCTGAGTGGGCATTATTGTAGGTGCATTCATATATTTACATAAAACTGTAAGAGTTAACATTGCACATGCATTATCAAAAGAAAGAGAGTCATGTAATGGAAATAGTTTATGTGGCAAGTCAGTCAACATAGAGGTTTTTCCCTATGTATACTAGAAGTGCTGGTACTTAGTTTGTATATGGCATCCCCCCCGAAATAAGGGGGAAAACATTTTGGATTCTTGTGACTTGAGTGATTGGTAACAAAGGAAATTGTGCTTACCTGAAACTTGCTTCTCTTTCTTCATTTCCCTTCTGTCGTGTTTGTTGTGACTAATCCCCTAAGTAATAGTTGCATGACTTCTTGTTCATCTCACAATGTTACAGCACTGGAGGATCTACTTTCTTTTTCCCAGTATCTGTTAACGTTTTTTCATGGATAATAAAGAAGGAGGGATGGGGGAAAGGCTTTGGAAATGCATTTTCCCAAAGAATTTTTTAGGAACAAACCTATCCAATCAAAATGCTGTTAAACTGTAGCCCGTAGTGCCTGCAGGCACTTTGCTGCAGTGCTCCCTTTTTGCCCTCCCTTTCTTTGCTCTTTTGGCAAAACTGTGAGGAATGAGATATTTGACTTTCACAGGGTTTTGTACTTGCCTTTGCAGAACAATCTGACGAGCCAGGCAATAGCCTGTCTCTGGTGGATTGGAAATTATGTATCAGGTAACACAAAAATTATCCACTGTATTTATCTGTTCAATAATCTACTGGTAGGGTTTTCTCCTGTCATCAGGTAGAGGTCAGAATATGCATCCATGTGTGAACAACACTTAGGCTTTTGCCTATTTTAATCAATATTATTTGAATGGCTATTTTGGTAAGGTTTCTAGAGATCATTATATCTTGTTTCAGTAGTATGAACAAATTTAGTGTATTTCATTTTTACTTGTCTTACAATATTTTACCTTTCCACTGTCCTGAATTCATCTTTTGTTTTCAGATGAAGCTTCGGATAAATGTGCACTTTTTAATGCAGTTGGTCCGACCAATTTATTAACATTCATTGCTTCATTTTGATTCTTACTACTTCATAGGCCTAGTAGAAGAATGGGCAGATATAATGAGTTAAAATATCAGTGTGTTAAGTTTGAAGTTCAGATCTTTGTATTTCTGTGGTGGTAGTATTTTTCTACCTTTATTTTGCAGTTACATATTATCCATGTTGCTAATTTTAATCTTATTTTTAATTGGTTTCATGGTAAATATCTTGATGATACCCTCCCAAGCTTGTATATTTATTTAAAATACAGGAAGATTTTTAACATGAAGCCAACTTAATCAAACTAATAAACCTCACCTTTCCAAATCTGAAATGTGTATGAGCCTAAGTAAATAAAGCAAAAGCAGAACCAGAACTGCTAATTGTGCCACATTTCTATTTGTAACTAATAGCACCGTCAGATATCTTGAACTTTATTAAGTAAGGCACTGTTTTGGAAAATGTTGGGTAGAAGTAGTTCCAGGAGGCAGGTGACTGACTGACCTGCTCTCAGTCTCCTTCATTCAGTTAATTTTAAAATAGCACTAAGAATTCTTGAGTGTTGACAGCAAACATCTGTGAAATTTGTTGTCCCGTTTACCTGTACTGCTGATCTGGATGGAGAATGAGTATTTACTGCTCTTCTTAGTTGCTCTTAGATAACAACTAACATGTTGTTGAACATGTATGTTGTCACCTGCATGAATGATAGTATCATACCGTATGATAGACTTTAAAATTAAGAAATCACTATTGAATTTTCAGTGTAAATTTTTTCTGCAAAGTTGCAAATCTAGTAATTGAATGTTTAGAAATGCCAAAATGAAGGACCCAAAGTAGGGTTATAGATACTACTTTAAATTTATGTTGTGTAATACAGTATTTCATTTACTGTAGTTGCCACTTCATGTTCTTTGCCCAGCTTCTCTTGATCTCAGTTTACAATTCTGAATGTAAAGTGAAGCCACAGGCTTTAAATATTGGGGAGCACACGATGGGCACATCATAGAATGGTTTGGGTTGGAAAGGACCTTAAAGATCATCTACTTCCAACCCCCTGCCATGGACAGAGACACCCTCCACCAGACCAGGTTGCCCAAAGCCCCATCCAACCTGGCCTTAAACACTTCCAGGGATGGGGCCTCCACAACTGCTCTGGGCAATCTGTTCCAGTGCCTCACCACCCTCACAGTAAAGAATTTCTTCCTTATAGCTGATCTAAATCTCTCCTCCTTCAGCTTAAGGCCATTACCCCTTGTCCTGTCGCTCCATGCCCTTGTCAACAGTCCCTCTCTGGCTTTCTTGTAGGCCCCTTTAGGTACCAGAAGGCTGCAAAAAGATCTCACGGAGCCTTCTCTTCTACAGGCTGAACAACCCCAAGTCTCTCAGTCTGTCCTCATAGGACAGGTGCTTCAGCCCTCTGGTCATGTTCGTGGCCCTCCTCTGGACTCTCTCCAACAGATCCATATCTTTTTTATGTTGGGGACCCCAGAGCTGGATGCAGTACTCAGGATGGGGTCTCACGAGAGTGGAGTAGAGGGGCAGAATCACCTCCCTCGGCCTGCTGGTCACGCCTCTTTTGATGCAGCCCAGGACACGGTTGGCTTTCTGGGCCGCAAGCGCACATTGCCGGCTCATGTTGAGCTTTTCATCCACCAACACCCCCAAGTCCTTCTCCTCAGCGCTGTTTTCAATCCATTCTCTGCCTAGCCTGTAGTCGTGCTTGGGATTGCACTGACCCACGTGCAGGACCTTGCACTTGGCCTTGTTGAACTTCATGCGGTTCACATGGGCCCACCTCTCCAGCCTGTCAAGGTCCCTCTGGATGGCATCCCTTCCCTCCAGCGTGTCAACCACACCACACAGCTTGGTGTTGTCGGCAAACTTGCTGAGGGTGCACTCGATCCCACTGTCCATGTTGCTGACAAAGATGTTAAACAATGCCGGTCCCAGTACTGACCCCTGAGGAACGCCACTCATTGCTGGTCTCCACTTGGACATTGAGCCATTGACCGCAACTATTTGAGTGCAACCATCCAACCAATTCCTTATCCACCAGGTGGCCCACCTGTGAAATCCATGTCTCTCCAATTTAGAGACAAGGATGTCGTGTGGGACAGTGTCAAATACTTTGCAAAAGTCCAGGTAGGTGATGTCAGCTGCTCTTCCCTTCTCCACCAGCACTGTATCCCCATCATAGAAGGTCACCAGATTTGTTAGGCATGATTTTCCCTTAGTGAACCCTTAAGAAAACCCTATTTTATGTAGGCTTTTGGGTATCATGTCAGGACTTTGCAGCCCTTGAAGGGGATGTGCCCAGTTCAACAGTGCAGAATTCAAATGCCTGAATCGTGCACCTTTCCTCTATTATTTCCTTTAGTCTTGTTCTTTTATTCCGTACTTTCGTCCTCAGCAGTAATGGAGCAGGTGCCCCGCAATCAGTCTTACACTATTTTAATGTACCAGCCTGAATGTCTCACCTCCCTCTGTATGCATACATCATCTGCTGACTTGTATTATATTTTACTGTGAGGAACCAGAGAGCTTACATCACATTTTGACAAATGAATGGCCATCTTCTTGGGATCAACTAAGCTAACCTAGCAGGCTCAAAATCACACTGCAAGCATCAAATTATCCCTTCTAGGTACTAAAAAAAAAAATCTTGCTTTTTGTAGCATTAAATACGTTAAAGTCTTAACTGGTTTGTAAAGACCGTTCAATTTAAAAAATATGTTGAAATTAAAGCACAGTTAAGAATGTGATATTTACTGATTTTTGTGTGCAGGTATATGTCTAATGTTATGACTCCCCAAAGCTTTATGGAATATCTTGATAAAATGAGATGAAGCATATATGTAAAGGAAATTAGTTACTAAGAGGATTCTAAATTAAATATTCCAGACTTCATTCAGTTAAAACTACAACTTTAACATTTTGTTCATATTTTAGGTATTTTGTTAGGTATTTTATTTTATGCATATGCCATGCAAGTTTCTAAACCCTACAACTAATGTGCAATTGCCTTATTACCCCACAAGGCACTTAGTAAAAGGGACAAAAATCTGCTGTAAATGTTTTTCAAGTTTCAGTAGGAGTAAAAGGTGTAACTTTTTCTTCTTGTTGTAAAGCTTCTCTGAAAAAAATTAGTAGAACAAATCATGGACATGTTTTCCAATTTACTGCCTTGTTCATTGCATATTGAAGCAACAGCAATGCATCATATAACTAAATGTGACTTTAATGTCTTTTCACTGTGGATTGCAAATTCTTGCCCACTGACATTTTAGCCGTTCTCGTTGAGCTGAAGCTTTTCAGAAGGAGCTATAAATGCTTTAAAAAAAGTGAAATAAGTGAGGAAGAATCACACTGGCACAGTTTGATACTAATATTAGCTTAGCTTTGGCAATGCTACTGCAGTTTTTTCTGGATTTTGAATCACTCGTACTTCCATCTTGAATTTTTTCTGTGGAAATTTGTACACAAGTTAGAACAACAGCTAATATTCTATCCTCTAGGTGATGGTCTAGAACATTCCTACCATCTAGCTTATACATCTAAAAGCCTAAGTTTCCTATATATGTATAGACACACACAGTCTCTTACTGTTTCTGGAGAGGACTAAACATCAATAAATGTAGGGGAAAAGATGGGGATGAACTCAGAGCTCTGCCCTTTAGAGTACTGCATTACCTGTCTTGGCACAGAAGCAAATGGTTGAAGTGCATGGATCACGTGTGCTAGGAAGAGGGGCATTGAGAAGAAGTGGAAGCGCTCGAGGCTCCATGGAGGAAGGTGAATGAGTAACATGGTGGGGCAGGAATGGGGTATTGGGGTGTACGTAGACCGTGGGACGCAGGGAAGAGTTTTAGTTGAATATGCTGAGGTGTGGGAATCAGATGCACAGGAATCTTTCAGGTAAGGATGCAGGACTTCCAGGATTCTTATGCGCAATGCAGAAATTTAATGCTTCTGTTCACCTTTATTTGCAGACTAAGGTGGTGCTAAGAATAGCAGAAGCTACTTTTTCACAGCTTTAGACCAGGTCTATATGCAATTTGCACAATAAAGATACTAACTGATAATCTGTCATGGCTTAAGCTAACTTTATAAACCATGGGATATTGGAAGAGCCCACTGTGCATCTGTTGAGCCAGAAGAAACTGCAAATAAAGTGGCATAACATTGCTAATACCTGCAGTCTTCATTATTTAAATCTCAACATGAATGACAGTTAAATATGAGCAGTAAATTAGAAATAGAAGGTTCCGCTATTGCCAATACTTTAGTGCAAGAGAAGAGGAAAAGAGAGTGTAGGTCTGCTGGAAAATTATCAGAGTTTGAGTTAAATGACAGGTAGCTATTGCTATTGAATACGACAAGGGAAAAAAAAAAAAAATGCTTTCAGGAATCTAGCCAAATTTCTACACTTTTTTTTTTTTTTTCTTTTATTCCTGGTAGAAATTCAGCAGTACCAGTCTACTGTAGTGTGTGTCTTATAAGCAGCATTTTCCTTTTCTGGCACAGATTTTTATATGCTGTAACACAGTATACTTTGTGGGATGTGATATAGTAAAGTAATGTTTATGAGGGATGTAAAAACCTTCTGCTCAGGCTGCACAGACATGGGAATGGCCCAGGAGACCTGCAGAGTGAGCCAACATAAGTGTGAGAGAGTGATGTATATTAGTTAAGGATCTTAAATCACCATGATGATTCTGTCATGCGGAAATCAAGTAGTCTTTATTTGCTTTTGCTTAACCCTGCAAGTATTTTTTAGTGGCTTGTTTGGGTCTTTAACAGTTTGCAATATAAATATACCCCCCATCAAACCTTTGTAAAGGAAGTATTGTTTTCCTGCTATGCATTATACTATTTTGCTAACAATATTTTGCTGGTGTGGTTACACCCATTCTACAGTTCTTCCTTGGTATAGACATGTTGATTAGGGGTGTAGTTTGGGTTTGGTTTTATTTTTCTGTATACTGACATGGCTATGCAAAAGATTTATTAAGATTTATTCTTAAGTATTATTGTGCTAGTCGGGGTAATGCGATAGCAAATAAAGGATACTCTATTCCCTTTCAGAAGTTTAATTTTAATTTTCATAAATTCCTTGTAAATGGGAAACTGCTGCTGTATGGTTTCATAGAAATATTTGTCATTGGAAATTTTTGTTAGCAATGTGAATAATGATGTATTTTTAACACATCTTTAAGCTTTACACTTTGAATAGTAAGAGTTTGATTTATTGTATAGCTGACATTGAGAGAAGAAATGTAAATATGTATAAAATAATATATGATGTGGTAAATTTGGGATTTTTTTTGTGTATTGCAAACTATTGCTATATCTGCCAGAGTATCCAACGCCTTCAGAAAAAGATAAATGTATTTAATAAAGTCCTGCCTTTTATCTGAAAGATAGGTTTAAGGGGTTTTCTGTTGGGTTTTTAATCGGCGTTGATACTTTCAGAATCAAATGTATTTTATGAAAAATATTCTTTCCATGTGATATTCCTCGTTCGGAAACAATGTGGTGAATAGAGAATTTAACTGAAAATAGACTTTGTATCTATCCCTTGTCAGAAGACAAGGGTTGGAACTAGATGATCTTTGAGGTCCCTTCCAAGGCAAGCCATTCTGTGAAAGACAACCATTTTAGTTTAAAAATAGAACTGATTTAAATACGTTTGCAAAGTTAAGCATTTACACTTGGTGCACAAGCTTTGCAGTTATCTTACTTCTCTGAGTCTGGTAGTGGTGCTGGTGTGTTGTTTGCATCTTGGTTTTTAACCTTTATCTTTGTTCTCTGAGAGGCCAATGTGTTTGAGTCATTGCTGTTCCTGCTAGGTCAATAGTGTCTGAGGCTGTTATAGCATCATCTCTTATGTCATCACCAAAATTGACCCCCAGCTGAGGACAGTATGATAAGAAAAGTGACGTATTTGAAGTGATTGCTCTGGGTCTTTATCTCTTGGAGCTAAAATAAACATATTGAAAGTTGGCATGATAACCTGCCATTGAATGAATTTGGAAATTGTGTTTTGCTGGGTCTGGAAGTACATTAAACGTATCAAGTGTCTTAATACTGAAGGAAACTTTGATTGGAAAAATTTGTCTGCCCACCTGCTTCTTTCCTACCGTCTCAAAAAAAAAAACCCCACTGATTGGAAATGGTATTTGTGGAAATGAAGTACTGAAGCTGCAGAATGAGTTTTGTTAGCTCTGACTTAATTCTTGCATCCATATCATCAGTAAGATAGTATCGTAATGGGCAGAATAGATTAATCTTTGAGATAAGCAAACGTCGAGCAGATTAATTGTTACGTGGTCTCTTATCGTATCAAAACCAGAGCCTGTGTTACAGACAAAAGGGCAGTATTGTAACTAGCAAAATAATGATGACTGCTGCTGCTGTCTTTCATACCACCCTGTCAAGGTGGTGGGAGCAGCAGCAAAGTCATAGAAATATACCGATTAGAGTGGTAAAATAAATACAACTAATTCTCATTTTATTGACTTACAATATTTTTTCAAAAATGAAATTTGTTGTTGTTACTCAAAATTACAAAGAGTCAAAGCTACAGATCTAGTGTTCTTGAAGCTTCTTTTTGTCAAGCAGCTTATATGAAAATGGGTCTCAGGTGTTAATTTGTTGTTCAGTATTTTTTATTTCCAAGTATTCTTTACTTGGTGTATTCTGCATGTTTTAATTGAGATATTAAGTGAAAAGGAGCTAATGCTGAGTTTGAAATGAAAGATTTTTTTTTTGAAAGTTGACAGTGTTTGTTGGATTGCCATCTCTTGTTCTTCCATAAAATGAAAATGTCAATGAAGTAGAAAAAAAGAACAAATTACAGCTGACTTCTTTACAGCATTTTTAGATTCTTATAATTTTTGTAACGTTAGCTCTTTTTTGATGTTTTTTTTTTTATTCCATCTTTTTATCTCTCCCCTCCTTTCCCCAAAGTTAAAGTCAGCAAAGAAGTTTAGGTCACTGAAGCTTTGATGGTTGGGACCCTTTGGTAGTGTCCAGAGTGCATTGAATGTCTCAAAGTTTGATGATGTTAGTCTAGACAGTCTCTTGTATCTTAACACTGTTGACTGGATTGTCAACAGGTAAACTGTGCTGAAAGGGAAGAGCTCATCTTTATTTCACATGGAAATAGCAAGCTCCTGGCAGAAAAATTTATACGTATATATTAAAAATAAAGAATGAACTATTAGAAGAATGATAAGATAAGTAGGTGCATGTTGCTGTTGAATTCATAGTGAAGAGATTTCCTACAAAAGAAAGTATGATCCCAGGGTGAAGATTAACTATGGAACAGTGTCTTGACTTTCATTTCAGTGTTCTTCTCCATAATGACATGAAAAATAGATGCCGTAAATTCCTCAATGGGATACGGCTATTTTCAGTCTTTGAAATTCTAGTACTAAACTTTATTAACAATCTGTCTGAAATGAAGGAAGATGAAACCTTGAAGCTAGAAAACTGTTACTGTAACTTTACAGTTTGAAGAGCCTGTTGACAAAGGAAAGATGTTATGTTTAACAATGTGCAGACTTTATTTCTTACAGTGAAGTATACTAGTACATCAGATTTTGCTTTGGGAGTTTGAATATACCTTTACCTTGGCTTAAAATTACAGTGCAGTTATCAATTAGGAAAATGAGGGGGGCAGTAATATCATGGATACCATTCTTTAATGCCTGGTTTTTATCTTGTTTTGCTGCAAAGTTCAATGGAGATGTCCCCAAGATGTATACTTGAGAGCTGCTCAGAGGTAGAGTGGGTTATTAGCACCCTGTCAGCCCCTGTACAGGCTTAGTTTGCTTCCTGCAGACCTTCCAGGAAGCCGCTGCCCTCTATTCCTTCCCACTCTGGATGATCAGGTAGAGAGCAATGCCCGCTCCAGCTGTGCAGTCACTTTCCTCTTTCTGTTTGCTTTGTGTATAATATGTGTACCAGTGTTGTGCTTGTTCCGATATAATAAACTTGGGTGGGAAACGGTTGAGCGTCCTTGCAGATGTTAGCCTGGACGTGAGCTGAACAGTCTTCACAGACCTGAGTTATACTCACGTAGAAGTACTGCTCTTCCCACACCCTAGTTTCTCCCGGTCACAATTCCAGAATTGCAATGCCGAGACACTGCAGTGCAGAACTGAGTTTGGGACTCAATATCGGGAAGATGCAAGTATATGCAAGCAGTATAGTAGCATTTATGCGATGGGGTACCTGAGCTGAACAAACCTGTGTTAGACTCAATATGCTGTGCTTAGAAGTGAGTTAGTAGTGTTTAAGTCTGTAGTATGGCTAATCTGCTTGGTGGAAGGGGGGGAACGGAAGTTACTAGGAGTTGAGTACCACTTCTGATTTTTAATCTTTTTGCTTCATTTCTTTTGTTTAAAATACAATGTGTCATTCTTTTAACAATAACATTATTCAGTGTGGCTCTTGATCCAGTAATAGTGTTGGGTTTGGGGATAGGTTTTGCGAACAGTTGTTCTTTACCATGACTAGCATCTGGGCTGGACCCCGGAATATCTCTTGATCGTTTTTCCACTCTGGTGTTTTTCTGAGTGCATATGTACTGCTGCTTCTGATTATAGTATGTATGTTTGGAATCTTGTTTTGAGATACAATAGGTGGTGTTAAATTAGAAAAAGCAAATGGCTGCTACAAGCAAAATTTTCAAGTAAGGGGTGATTGCCTAAAAAATAAAATGGGAGTGAATTTAATAAGAGATACTGCTATCCTTTGCTTTCTTATCTTTTTCTACACTGAAAAAAGGTACAAATTATACAACTACTTAAAGAATATGCCTTTTCTCTGTAATAAGGATGCCACTGGTCTTTCAATAAAGTAAGCATGCTTTCCAAACACTACATTCAAGTTCTGTTCTCTGGTTAGAAATACTCATTTCCATGCTTGTTAAAGTTTTGGCTTAGAGTTTTCCTGATCCTTCTTGACCATGTTTGCCAAGTTACAGGAAGAGTAGTTGGAGAGTAAAAATGTGTATAGATAAGTTGGTATTCCATATAATTAAATCATAGAATATATATTTATTGATTTATCTAAATGATGGTTTGCTGTAGTGCAATTTAGTAATAAGAGAGAAAATGTTTAGTGTTTGTTTATTTTTTGATACGTGAGCATTTATAGAAACTCCTAGGTATGGCTGCTTTTGAGGGATCCGATATTCAAAAACTGAGAACTTAAATGTGCTTAAAGAGTATTTTTTTGAAGACTTAGCTTAATACTTGTTAAGTATGATGCACAGTTATCAGTACATAATTTCATTTATATACTGTATTTATTGAAATTTGAGATCATGGACTTCGTTTGAGTGGAATAGGAAACTATTGCTCTTCCTGTAATTTTTGAAAACTTACACTATCATTCTGTTACTGTCTCTCACCTAACATCCTTCCTCATTAGGAGGACTGGAATATCTCAAAAAAAATAGTATCCAAGCAATGTGTCTGTGGCAGGCCCATCACTCAGTGCGAAGAAGAAAACTTGAGGTATGTTTGAGGTCTTAATATCAGAAGATAGAAATGTCCCCACAATTCTAACTTTATCTATTTTTTATATTCTATTTTTGCAGACTGAGAATTTGTGAAATAATATTTCACAAATCATGATATGTTTTGTGGGTTTCTTTTAAGATTTGTGTATCATGTGGAGGAAAAGGGAATGCAAAATAACAGCTTTGAAGAAAAAGCTGATAATGAATCGTCTTGTGAAATACTGCTCATTCTTCTGTTACTTTATCATGGTCATCAAAGGATAATACAATAATTTTGAAAATTAAACTTTAACTAAAGTACTCAGCTTTATTCAGAGGTGTCTTAGTGGATTTTATCTAGCCTCTTGCTTCTTGTGAGGCTATTGTCAGGAAATACGTATGTCTAAAGGAGCAAGAGTAGCTTTTCTTATGTTACACATATATTAAACAAATGTATGTACATTATCTCCTTATCTAACTCACTTCTGATCATTTTCTTCTTCACTGCTTCCTCTGGTGGAGCGTAGGTGTCTCTCCTGAGATGCAATGATGTGTACTGCATCTCTTGTAACGGAGAGGAAAATGGCTTCATATGAAGAGCCTATAATTTCTGGGTGGGGGCAGTAACTTCAGCTGCCCCAGCGGGACTGTATGTATCTCTCTAATCAGAGTGTAGATTTTCAGGGATAGTAGGATGAGAATTTGTCTGTCAGGTTTCTGAGTTTTGTTCTTTTACCCAAAGATTACTGCATCTAAATAATCTAAGAATGCCAGCGTGAAATATGCTGATCCGTTACCAGCATCACAGGCTGGTGTTACTGAAGTGATTGTCTGTTTTAACATGGTTTTTACACTTGTTTAAAGTGGGAAGGCAGCTCTCAGTGATCTCTTGCAAAGCATATAAGGAGTTGTTACTGACACAGATGAACTTCTGTTTACTCGCTTTACTTGGGCCCCTGAATTTTGAAACACTAGTAGAAATAACATGCAGGTATTTGCATGAAACAAAGAAATACAATAGGTAATCCCTCTTTGCTTCCCATTTAGCCATGTTATAAAACAGGTATTTCAAATAAAAACAAACTCCACATCATTTTACTTCAACATTATTTTTATGTACAATGGGAGAACAAGACAGAGCTAATTGCCTTCCTTTGGTTTGTTACACCTTTCACCACCCAATTTACGTTTAGAAAAAAATATTTTCTTTTTAAATACTTCCTCTATTTATTTATTCAATTAATTTTAACCTCCATATATGGTATGATGAGATAGACTTTGAAAGACAGTTTTCTGTAGTGCTTAGACAAACTTTTTGGTAGAAAATACTGGCTAATCCTTACAGACACTTTGCAGATACCAGCAGATCAGGTATCACATTTTTAGTGATTTCAGTCATTAAATGAAAAAACAAAGTGGGCTTGTTTTTCAAAGTTATAAAACTTCTGTCATAGTGTGCATTGAACAGTAGTTTCTGTGCTTTTCTGGTAGGGTGAGCTCTCGCTTGCAGAGGTTTTTCTCTTGAGTGCAATCTTCTCTGTAAGTGAGAAAGCTGTGAGATTTCTTCTTGTTCTTTTTCCTTAGTGTGAGTAGCAGGGAGACGTATATCTTTCTGTTAGGGGAGGAGGACGAGAGGAGAGGTATCCACGGTCTTTCTGTAGGAAGGTTAAATTAGAATATGCCAGCCTCTCAATTAAGGTCTTTCCTCCTCCTCCTTGTCTTCCTTCCAGTGGAGGTCTCTGAAAGGCCCTCAGTGGTGTATCATTAAGGACACTATTGCATCATATTAAATTAGAAAACAGAGCTATCAGCATCTATGGTTTACGTTCACTCTTTAACACTAGAGCTGAATATTCTCACTGAAGGACTTCCTTTGAAAGGAAGTGTTTCCAAATGATTATTAAAAAAAAAAAAAAAAAAAGGATAAAAAGGTATTGTCACTGTGTTTACCTCTTCTTGCATATGTTCTTGATTCATGCCCCTTAGAGAATATTGTTTAGTAAGGGCATAATTTCGCTCTTCCATTTTGAAGTTTGTTTAATTTTATACTGTACATAATTTCATGACGTGCAAGAGTTAATTCCAAAATTCCAAATTGTTATTTCACCATCAAGCTGTAAGGAGCAATAATCACGTTAGGGAAGAGAAAGTAATTGTTCTGTCACTATTTTTTTATGCAATTTGGGAAATATGCCTAATAAGCTAAACTTCAACTATCAGATATTGTCCTTGAAAACTTAGAATATGTAAGCCCCCAATTTCTTGGCGGTAATAGTTGCAATTAACAATTAGTTATTGTAAAACCAGAAATAAAGTTGTTCTTCTGGTGCTTATAATTTATATTCTAATTCCCATTTTATTTATATAAATATATAACTTGCTTTCTAATCTGCAGAAATCAGCTTTTGAACTAGTAGTTGTAACTTACACCTATTAGCTTGGAAAAGTTATTGATTTTATGAACTCATGGAAAATAGGTGATAGGCACCAAGTTTGTTCTTTTCCCATCTTTAAAAGGAGCAAAAAGAGGGAGCTGAGGAATTGTATCATACAGCACAGCTTCAGTTTCCAGAAAAATATTGGAGCAAGTAATTGAACCAAATTGTTTGTAGGCACCAGAAGATAAAGAAATTACTGTCAGCTAAACCGGATTTGTCAAAAACAGATAGTCAATTTAGTTTCCTTCTGAGGCAGAAAACCAGGGCATGGAAAATAAATAAATCAGTACATATTATATTTTGTCTTTAGTAAAGCTTTTGACAGTAACATGGTATTTCAGTATGCAAGCAAGGGGAACATGGTCTAAAAGAAAATTTACTAAAGTGTATATAAAACTGAAGCAGCATCTGTTGTAATCGTAGTTATATGGAAATGGAAAATGGGATTTTTATGGGGTCTTTCTTGTGTTCCATACTACTCAGTATATGCATAATACTTTGGTAAAAAAAACCCTACCATACTTTTTAAAACTTGAGGATAGCATGAAACTGTGAGAGGAGATGCAGTTATACGAAAGGACAAAATTAGAATTAAAAAGGATCTTGACAAATTGGAGACACAGTCTGAAATGAATAGGATGCAGTTTCCTAAGACCAAGTGTGAGAATCTGTACTTGTACAGAAGAATATGTTTTAAAGAATGAGGGTAGAGGAGGAAATGGTTGAATAACACTTCAGCACCAGAAAGATCTACAATTTTTAGTGAATGCCAAGCTGGCTGTGGGACTGCAGTATCAGCTGTTGCAAAAAAAGTAATATTTGAATATACAAACAAGAGTTCAGCCTGTAGTATGAATCAGCATCATTCATTATTCAGTTCAGTCATATCTGAATTGCTAATTCTGGACCCTTGAGGAAATTACCATTTCATACTTCAAGAAGCATGGGAAGAGTCTAGAAAGGAAAGCCAAGAACCAGCACAGTTTGACCTACAAGTAAAGGTGGACAAACTTGTGACTGACTGGTTTAAAAAGGAGATGTCTGAGGGGAGGCATAAAAAACCTCTCAAGAGGTAAAAAACTTGTATAAAACAAGAGATGAATATGTTCTTCATCTTCATAAGGAATAAGGCAAGAAGTAATAGGCATAAATCATAGCAATGAAAAGTTGGATTTGGCACTAAGAAACACTGTCACACTGGCTAAATACAGGTTGTCTGTGAAAGCTTCGTAAATGGAGAATTTTAACAAGGGGTTAGATATTTATCTGTCTGGAGTGTAGTAAATGTGGTTTGATGTTTCTTTGTGACAGTGTGACAGAAGGGATGGACTAAATGACATCTTAAATTCTCTTTTAAGCTTTTTTTTCTGTGACTTCTGGACTCTGATGTCTAGATTATGTGTGACACAAATTGGTAGTTTGAGTAGAGGCAGCATGATGACCATAGGGTCAGTACAGTATTGTTTCTTAAAAGCTGATGTTTCTTCGGCATTCTGGTTTTCAGCACATGTATCATGAGTTGGAAGTGATTCATGGGATAATCTACCTCTGTGGTACACGTGTAGCATAAGTTGGAAGTCATTCATGGGATAATCTAGCTCCATAGTATATAAACTCTGATTTATTGATTACTGTTTGTGGTGACATAGTATGGTGAAGCACATTTCTTCTATAGTGTATGTACCTGGTTCCATAAGAGATGAAATCTATACTGACAGACACCAAATATAGGAAAGAGATTCGGTTAATGCCTTCCCTGGAAAAGGGCCTGAATATTATCAGACAGCATAGGATCTCGCTTCAGAAAAGGGTCAGACAGAGACAGCAAAAAACTTTATAAATAATTTCCCAGTTTTGGAGAAACCTAATTTGGAGTTTGCATGTGTCAAAACCAATTAAGTCTGTGATACTCATCAGTAGAAAAACAGGCTTCTTTTATTCTGGTACTCATAACATAATTATTTTAATATGTTTGATAGAGTATCCAGGTCTGAGAAACTTGGAAGATTGCCACTGTCATCTTGTCCAAAGAATTTGGGAATCTTTGATTTAACTGATTTTTTTAAAATGCCAAAGGAAAAATGGTCCTTCAATTTTTTCTGCAGTAGTATGTAAAATTTGAAATATTTTTAAGCAGGATTGTCACAAATGTACTGGAATGTATTTTTACTATTAGAAGACAATTTCTTACTGTTTATCGGAAAGATCAGTTAAGTTCCCTCATGATACAATCTTTAAAATAGTTGTTGAGCATGCTCATACTTCTCTTTCGACATCTGTATGACTTTTTATGTGTTGCCGAATAGTCACAGCAGGTGTAATCATCCAATTTCTGCCCAAGTTAGATACCTGCTCATGAACATGTGTGTGTGATTCAATGACAAAGGATAAGCTAGCAAGACTTGGGGAACTTGAATATCCTCTGGACCTCAGGTAGAATCCAAATTGCTAACTTAGGTCACATGAATAGCCCTTTATATAGTGAACTGTATTGGTAAATTGATTTGCTTCATGGGAGACTGTGTTCCTGAATAGCAATATCATTTCAGAAATCATGGCTTTTGAGTGATACACAGGCAGTTGCTTCAAAGGTTTAAAAAGAGAAGGAAAAATAAAAAGGGGGGGGGTGTGTGAAAAGCAAGCTGATTCTGTATGTTACCGTAGAGGAGGAAACATTTAGCCAAATAATTTGTTAATTTATTTGTCCTTGGTAATGCCATTTTGCTGTATAATTAACAATTGTTATAGTAGTCTGGGATGAATAGGATATAATGAATAATTTTTTCCCCAACTGAAATAAGTTTCCCTGGTCGTATAATGTTTCTATTACAAAGAACACAGATGAAACACCTGATTTTCCTGGTGATGTTCTATGGATTCAGTCAATTTAATTTCTGTGGATTTGTTCAAAATAATATCTAAACCTTTTCTTTTAATTTGTGAGATAATAGACGTAACGGAGAGAGAAATGGCTTTTATGCTGATATGCAAATAAAAGGATTACATCTCTATGTTCTGCTGCCATTTTAATTTTTTCCTCCCATTCGTTGTACCAAAAAGTGACATATTGGTTCTCTGTTTCTCTTTTCTGGTTCTTTTAGTAGAAGCAGGTTTGTTTTGTTTTGGTTTTTTTACACAGTATCTTCCATTGGAATGTTCTTTTTCCTAGTCAAAGCAGAGCCGCTCTCCTTTGCGTGTTCACTCTTTTTTTTGCTGCCTCTTCCCTTTGTTCGTTTCTTGTCCCTAGTTCTCCTCTTGAGGTGTTTGGTTTGTGGTGTTTTGGTTTGGTTTATGGTATTTTGGTTGGGTTTTGTTTGGTTTCCCCCCACCTCCTTTCTAACATCTTGTTTCCTGCTTTTATATGTCTCTTTGGTTTCGTCTCCTGAATCGCCTTGGTGGCAGTAGTTTGAACTGATAGTAATGTGAAATTACAAACCTGTTTTAGTGAACAAAGCATAGTGACAAGGCATATTCTGCAGACTTTATATTTAGAGAAGGAGAAGAAATCACATCAATATCTGACTAGAGTAAGAGCTAATCAGTACAGATAACTTTTCAATAAGAATAATTTTTAAGAGTAATTTGAACAGTTAGTAATTTTTTGCAAATGAGATAAAGGGGTTCTGTTGCAATTGTATGGGCAAATGAAGTATGGAGCTTGATAGGAAATAGTGATGTGAAATGGTTGGAAATACAAGCAGTGCTCAAATATTTTAAAAGGTGGAGGTAGAAATTATGTGTAAAGCTGTAGGATGAACATTCACTAGCATTTTGAATTTGTTCAACTGAAGACCATGGAACTGCAGAAGAGAATGAGCTGGGAGCGGGGCCATCTGCGCTCTTCTCCCAGCTGGGGTCTTTCTCTCTATCCAACAAAGTTCTTCACAATAAAGGACGTTTAAAATTAGGTAACCTACACCACAGATTCTTACCTTGGGCAAATAAGTAGCAGAAATTTTATTTTGGATTCGTGGTTTAGACTAGAACTACATAGGAGTGCAATGCTTCGATTTTCCATTCTCTGGGATGTTGGATGAAAAACCGTATGAGCTGTAAAGGCTCTAAAGATAGATACCTCAAATATTCTTTACTTTAGTGACCTGTTAAAACCATTCCATGTCAGAAGTGATGAATAGTTTTTGTGGGTTCTGAGCAGGTTCCTGATCGATTGGTTGCTAGTTAATGAGGGAGAAGAAGGGCAAGAGAAGCTGAAGTCCAGCTGACTGTATGAGAGCACACCTGCCTCTTCTCTTTACTTCATTTTCTCTGTAATGAAGGAACCAATTGGTTTAGAGCGATCAATGCTGACCTATTAGGATCAGGCAGTGTTCTGGCATTGCCAAGGCAATTAAATTCAGCAGAGCAAGGATTAGAAAGCAAAAAAAGAAGGGGCCTGAGACTTTGAATTGAATAAGAGCTACATTGATATTTTAAGGTTGGCAAAAAATCCCAACCCAATATAATTAAAAAGGATTAAGTCATTATCATGTTCTCTTTTGTGTGAGATTGAGAATGACAAGATCGCTGTCGTTTGTCCTTTAAATTTGATAATCTCTGGTCCTGCTTCTGTGACTGGGGATTTCTGCACAATGTAATGTATGTATTTGGAGGAGGCAGTTTGCTTTGAAATTTCATATTGGTACTTGAAAACTTCCCCCTTTGTTGTTTGTTGTTATTCTGTACTATTAAACTCGTAGGCTGTGTACCTTCATAAAATTATTAATTCAATTGAGGGGGATAACAAAAGCCCAAACACTTAGTAAATAATCGTAATACATAATTCTTGTCAAGTGGTAGGCTTAGAAAGTTTGTCATATATTTTAGGATTTAAATAAAATGAAGTTTTTATGATTCTGGCACATCTTTTGTTGCCTTGTGTGGATGTCCTTAAAAGGGAATGAATTTGTTTCCTGTGATAGGTTTGACCTGTCAAAACCAATATATTTGGCAAGTTGAAATTAACTTGCATCAAATATTAGTTATCTGCTCCATATTTTAACTTACAAATTTATTGAATGTGGACGTTAACTGGCAATATTATTGATATTAAAATAAATGCCAGGATGTCCCTTCTACCCTTCATTCCTGCTTGAAAGAGGCTAATGCATTGTTTTGTATGATTCATCCATTCTGAGTCAAGACGCTTCTATTAAAAAACCAAAACAAACAAGCCAAACGAAACCCTGCAGGCAAACCAAAAATCTTGAAAAAATATTTTAGAAATATAGTATCAAAACAATAATATACAAGTATGATTTATCTTTGTATCTGATATTCTCAGTTTTTCTTGATTGAACCATGTTTCTGTAGAAATTAGACTTCCCCTTTTTCCACCTCAAAAAACATCAGAGAGCCTGAATTATACGTACAAAGTTCCTTTAATCATAAATTGCATGTTGTCATTTTAACCTTCATCACATGAGCATCCTTTAGTTTATGCTTACCCTTGAGCACATGAGGTGTGTAATACTATTCTTTCAAGCTTTTAAAACATTTTTTATTGGATCTTTGTAATTGAGTGCTATGTTAAATCAACTTTTTATTTTGAAATCTGAAGCTCATAAGCTAATATGTCAAGTCCATTCTAGCTGTTAACTGTGGCTTTGTGCTGACTTCTTTAGTGATTTTAGGCATATGTATAAATATGTACATATATATGTGTGCGTGTATGTATACAGACCATTTAATTTTCATTGGGCAACCTCGGTGAATATGATCATATATTCTGTAATGAGTGGGAGGAGTGGAAATTTTTATGATTCCACTTTTTGATGTGCTGCTGCTTTGACACAATTGTTCCCCCTTCAGGAGTCTCCACCAGTTAGTTTTCAGATAGTTGTAGAAATTCTTTATGTTTGAATATGTTGACCATGGAGTAAATGTTCTAGTTTAAAACAAAGTATCAAGTGTGGGGACTTCAAAGGTGGTTGTTAGAATTGGTGCATTTCTGCCCTCAGTGTAGGAAGTGTGCTGATGATGGCTAGTGCCTTCTGATGACTTCTATCCCAAATGTATCCTCCTTTAGCATGTATCATCACTCTAATCTCTACTGATAAAGAAAGGTTTTTGGGGTTTTTTGTTAACTACATACTCCAACAGTGAGACAGGTTTAATGTTAATTTTCAGACTGAATTTATTATAGAGTAAGAATACCCAGTGTAAGCCTGTATTGGTTATCAATAATATGGTGAATTCTCTATACTGTGGAGAATACTGATGTTAAACATGTCTTGAACAGACAGTTCTTAAAAAAGAAGAGCCAAAGAGTATTAATCCATTGTCAGTAAGGAAAGTCAGGCTTGCTTATCCTGATCTACTATTGCAGAGCTTAATTGTGATTGTATGGCACTAACAATGTGTATAAATAAAGAAGAAAATTTACGTAACAGAATATTTGAAGTAATCTTTCTGTTTTAAAAGGACAAGTGTATGTTAGCCATGTATGAACTCACTCTCAAAAATTAATAGGTGAAACTGTATGTTTCTTGTAGAAGCAAGGCTACTTTTTCCAGCCCAAAGGGTTCACCAGGTTTTCAGTCTCAGCCTTTTATTGGAATAAAGTTCAGTCTATAGTCCAAACCTTTTATTGAAGTGCAGGTCTGGAATGTCCCTTTCTGGAAGGGGACATCACAGCATAAAATTTATGTAATACCTCTAAAAATGTATTTTTGATGATGATGGTTTAATATTTCAAAAGTCATGAAGGTTTAACTTTGAGTTCTAATCTAAATGTGTCTCAGGCCTTTAGCATTAGTATTTATGAGAACGTGAGTCATTTCGAAGGTGAATTTTTTGGTGTAGAATAGGCATGTTCGGAGACTTCACTAATGCAAAACAAACATGGCTGGAGTCATAGTACAGGTGCAGCTACAGTGCTCTCCATCTGCAGTGTGATAAAACGTACTTTTGCATTTTATTTATTCATTGTAGATGTCCTTTTCTGTTTATGTATGTTCAATGGTACGGCTTTGAAACAGAGGTGGAAAACCAAAGCTGTAGGTGTGGAACTAAAAGCATATGCGCAGGGTTTACCTTTTAGAATACTGACATTCTGCAACAATAGTGTATTATTTATAATAAAAATAATCTTTGAATTCTTACAAATTAACATTGGCAATGCACACCTGACGAGATATTTTCAAAATTATGCCATACTTGTGAGAAACAAAAGTAGTGCAGTAATGGCCCTTTATGCTTTCTGTAATGGCCTGGTGGGGCACAGGTGGGTCCCAACCAGCTAAACTCAAACATGAGGTCGTTGTGCTTGTCATCTACAGACATGCATCTTTAAATAGTATGTAATTGTAATGTTTTCACACAGTGGTTAATATATGGACTTGATCATTACACATAGAAAATGGAATCAGACATTGAGCAAATGATTTTTAGTATTCCAGCTACATAAACATATTAGAGGTGAAATTTGTTCATGTCCAACCACTATATTTTTTTACTTAGTTATTTGTGTAAAATCAGCAAATACAGTATAATACCTGAGTATAAGAGATGATTTTAAATGCAGGTTGATCACATAAAAGTCCTATTTCTATGGTTTGTGCATGTAACAAAATGAAAATGTGATTCTAACATGAGTTAGGCATGCACAATTCTAACTTTGATCTGGCTACTGTGGATAATAATAGCAGCTGAGTTTTAAGGATGCAGGTTTCAGCTACTGAGATTGAGGGTTCTTTGTAAGACTTGTGCTGTAATCCACAATGTAAGGTCTAAAACTGGGGCATTAAAATTACCATGACTTTGTTTCCCTATACTTCAGTCACTTGCTAAGTAAAGCATGCTCCTGGACTGCTTCCTCTGAAACTAGTTTAAAAGGTTTCTATAAACCAATGTTTAGCTTACATTTTGGAACTATTGACTTCTTGGGTTTATCCATCCCTTTCCTGAGTTGACATTAAAAATCTGAAAGTGAGATACTGAGAGTCAGCTGTGTGTATTTAAGTGGAAACCCTGACCAGCCTTCTCTGCAGTAATATTTTTAAAAGCCATATAAAATAATATATAAAAAAAAAAAAGGTCAGGATGTTTGAGTTTGGTGTTGATATAGTTGAGCCATTGGGAGTTGCAGGAAGTCAAGAAAGCTCTGCGATCAGATATGAAATAGATGGATAGAGTATACATGAAAGGACAAACATTACATAATTCAATACCACGATTACCTGCTAAATATGGAGGCAGTAGGGTTCTTAAACATTTTGTGGTGAAAAGTACATAGGTCAGTTACTGATTTCAACTAAAATTTGGAGGCTATATTCTAAGTATATCAAAATTCATTCTGAATATATCAAATATATCATCTATTTCAGGATACGTGACCTAGTAGGGAAGTGGGAAACAGTAACACTAGGTGAGCTGCCAAGGTGAAGGAAAGTGGGTGTGAGCTGAGAGGAAGAGGTATAGTAAGAGATCTGAAAATGAAGTGTGAAAATTTGACTTTGGGCATAGGTAAAGGCAAAACTTAATTCTGAAGTTCAAAGGTTCTACTATATGAAGGACAAAAATAAGTCACAGTCCTGTATCCCCTGTAAATTTCTAGTTAATGAAAATACAGCAATAAATAATATTGACTGCTTCTATTTCCAAACAGATTTATGTCATTATACTGAGAATAATAATATTATGGAGGAAAAGATAGTATTAGCCTGATAATAGCCTCCTAGTCATAACTGACATCAATTACAGATAGTAATAAAGCACTGAAGTATAATGAAGAGCTGCCTCCTGAAACATGTTTTCACTACATTAATATATAACAGTAAAATACATAAACTTCTCTTTTAGTTGCATATCAAAATAATGCTGTACTGTGTTCAAATTACCAGCTTAATAAAGTGAAGTAGATGGTTTAAAAGGTAATACAGCACATTCATGTAAATTGTATTGATGTGCTAAAGAAGGTTATGTCTACAGAATCGAGATTCCCATAACTGCATGGTAAGATTCCTTTAAAAGATACTCTTTACCACAGAGCACTGCTGTCACTTCTAAGGCAAAAATCATGTTATTTAGAGGAAAAAAAATCTTCCTGAAGAAGATACGATACAAACTAATGCCTTTCGATGGCAGTTTTTCCAGTGTAGTGCTGTAATGATCTAATTGGATTTTGAATATGAGAGTTGTGTATACTCCTAGCTACTTTGGGAAAGCCAGATCCAAGGTAATAACAATGCAGAGCTATCAGATATCCTGAGGGTAGGTATGGTGAAACAAGCATGTGAATACACCAGCTCAGCACTTTTTTTTCCCCAACACAAATGTGTAACTGCAGGTTTCTGATGGGCTGTACAATTGTTAGAGCTAATATCTTAAATCACTAATTTCATTCTCACTATCTCACCTGCTATACAGGACAAGGACTATTAAAAAGACTTTTTTTTTTTTTTTTTCCCTTCCTCCTCCCCCCCCCCCCCCCCCTTTTTTTACTTTCCTGGTTCAGGTATAATGGTTTATTTCTTCATTGAGGAGTCACATTTTAAAGTGTTAGCTAAGTAAATTCAGCAATACTCGAGAATTCTGGTTTGTCAGTGCTAGAGATGTGCTATAAGGGCAGAATTCTTCTTCCAGCTGCTATTGAGGAGAAAACAGATGTGGGACCCACATTTAATAAGATGGTATTGGAGATATTGTGGTAAGAGTTTAGATGGTTAGACTTAAGGTCTAACTCTTGTGGTAAGAGTTTAGACTTAAAAAATCTGTTTCACGTTTTCTTTTTACAGAGAGAGAAAAAAATTGTTATTTATGTTTGAGTGGCTTTTAGTACCAAATTTAATGATGGAGGAAAAAATACCAAGAAGATTTACCTGAATTGGGGCCTACTACAGTACCTTCATGACTAATGGAAATATTTCAGTGACAGCATTAAGCTGGGAAAAGAAGGCTTTGCTTTCTGAGTACTACGTGTCTTCTGGACTGAAAAAGGCAGAGGTTTATGGAGAAGAAATAAGTTTCTTCCATTAGAGGATCCTAGGTAGATCATTAAAATTATTTAAGGAGCCTTTATTTTGTCATAACTTGGCTCTAAGCCTATCAATTTGCAACTTTCAGCATTTTCAGTACAATTTTTATATACACAGTGAGTTTATGTTACTTTTTTGAAACAGGTGATGAAACCTCTCTCTGGCACTCATTAATCTATAGATAGCTAAAAGGATGATGGCTTAATGCATTCTGTCTTAAGAAGGTATCCAGACAAAGCTCTGTTTGATTCCCAAATAGAAGATTTTTTGTTCATAGTGAAGGAAGTTATTACTCTAGGGTTTTTTCTGTGGCCGTAAAACTTACTTCACTACAGAAGTAGTCATCCTGCAACTGTTAGAAATATACGTGCACTGGCAGGTACTGACTTTTTCATGTCCTTCCAATGCTCTGTGGGATCTGTTATTAAGTATTTGAAAGGTATTACAAAGGAAGATCAAGGCAGATTTGTGTTGTTTACCGACGCAAATATGCAATATGATCCTCTCTATCAGTCTTCGGTTACTTTCGTAAAATTCTCTCGGTAGTGGTATTCACAGTGGTAATGCTCTTCACTGCAATGCAGTCTGAGTGTATTGTGTTGTGGGGTTAGTGTCGTCTTAGATTCAGCTGTGGTGACCTGAAGCTGCTCTGTAAATGACAAATTGCTGCATTCACCCCAGTGAGATGTTTCTTCCACCACTGATAATGTGTGACAACCTTGTAACTCTTTGGTTTTCCTGGACAAATCCAATAACTGCGGTGAAATATTGTTTGAACGTAAATACATCCTCACTTGGTTTTTCGGTGGAAATATGTTGTTTAATGTCTTGAGACAAAAGGAAAGGTAATTCCTTCATTCAGCTCCCTTTTCTAGGTACTTCTGGCATCAGCTCGTCTCATATGGCTTGAGCTGCATATATTGACAGAAATAGTGGAAGCTTTTTGGTGAATGGTTGAAGGAGTTATGTAGAATTATGTACAGAAGCTTGATTTATTGTGCCTTGGTGTTACTGCATGTATTGGTAAAGATGTTCAGTCACCTTTCATTTGAGCTGGAATCATCGGCGAACTATTCCAGTGCAAAATGGGATTAGCTTAAAGAAAAGGTATGAGCCAAAAAGCACACAAACCCAAACTGATTTCCAGAAATATAATGATTTTTATCATTTTATGGAAAGCATAGCAACTTCAGCTGTTAGGCTTTCTTTGTTTCGATAGAATTAAACTTCATGGCTAATTTTAAGGTACTTATTTATTATGATGGATAAGTATCACCTAGAAGAAACCTATCTGCAGCTCGCTCAGTGTTGAGCAAATTTTGGACAGGTGAGAACTTTATTTCCTATTATAGTGAAAAGAAATAAGATTTAAAAGAAAAGTCTTACTTTGTTTTTCTGGTTACCATTTATTCTGTTGTTCTTCCATTGCCTCCAAAATACTTCTAGGATTTATGACATTAGATTTAAAACAGTTTATTATTTTTGTTTTACCATATGGAGGGAACTATATGACTGGTTATTAAATCAAATTGTTGTTTGGTTCAGGAACAAGTTGAAGGGACCTGAATTCAGTAGCTCAATAAATATATTTCTGTCTTCTGCAGATCTGCCACAAGTTTTAGTGGCATAGTTCACAGACATATCAAATTACTTTCCTATTGTAGGAGACCAGGAACTACATTTCAACAAAATGATAACGTTTTCTTGGGGCTATGGCACCCAATGTACCGCTCCAGCATGATGGTAATGTTTCAGTGAGCTAATAGCCATTGTAATCAGTTGAATTGGTGCGATGTTGCGATGTTGTTCTGAATTAATCAAGCGGTTCTCCTGATTGCTTATTAAATCAGCAAGATAAATGTGGCAAATTGTATTTGATACATGTGGTTCTACTCTACAGCTAAAACAAATCACAAAATAAGAAAAGTGGAAAAAGAGAGGCAGCAAGAACAAGAAATACTTTCGTTAAAGTAGTTCTCTGTCTTTAAAATAACCATAATTCAACTCTTTTCACAGGAACTTCTGGAGATTTTACTATCTGTATACAGTCTTATTATCTGTATAACAGTCCCTGCCTGTGGCAGAGGGGTTGGAACTAGATGATCCTTGAGGTCCCTTCCAACCCAAACCGTGCTGTGATTCTATGATATTGGAAGTCACTGCCCTTCTCTTCTGCCATCTCACTGCTGCTGAGCTGTTGTAGGAGTGTTTGTGCGGGTTAATGTAGGCCTACTTGTAATCCATACTTATGATCATCTCTCTCCATGTTATCTATTATTTCCAGTAAAATACAATGTGATTTAAAAATAACTAGACCTATGAAGCTTATGAGATTGAGTCT
Organism: Balearica regulorum gibbericeps; assembly: GCF_011004875.1. NCBI lineage: Eukaryota > Metazoa > Chordata > Aves > Gruiformes > Gruidae > Balearica > Balearica regulorum. The sequence goes on along the minus strand of NC_046186.1, from coordinate 93,146,583 downwards.
GCTGCACTGTCCATGTCTGATGAACAGTCCCATAAATAATATTTCTTTTGTCTTTTATTTTATAGCTCAGTTCAGGCTTGCAGTACTTAGCAGTTAGGTCTTGAATATGCTAGAAATTGTAAGCAATATAGATTAGACACTGATTAACTCAAGTAGCAACCATATATATATGTAGCAGGTGATACTGCTAAGCAATACCATGTCAGATTTCTCTCTTAAAATGCAAAATTTAGTGAATTTAGAAATAATTGATTGATACTTTCATTGATCTGTCTCACATTAGACATTTGTTTCACCAATACGAAAAACAGGTCTTATAATTTCCAATAAGGCTCCTCTTCCATTTCACAGTGACTGATAGGTATTTTCATGTGAACTTGAGTCTTCATGAAATAATTTCTAAAATGACTCTAGAGAATGATCATAGTTAACAGTTTAGTTGAGCTGTGTGTTGTCAGGAGCAGAACAGCTGTTGCATACTTTAATTATGTTAGAAAGGAACACCAAAGCAATCAGAAGTGACATTCTACTAGTTTAGGTAGGGCATTACTTCCGATTTTTTTTTTCTTACCGTTTTTGCTCCTACAAACATTGCTCTTACTGTTGACGAATTTAAGTTCATGTTTCTTGTAAGTGACATAGTTGCTGTTGGCATGGTATCTGTAAATCACTCTAAATCTGTAAATCACTGGATAGTACAAGGGGTTTAATAACTGCATGATCGTATCTTTAAGGAACTGATTAACAAAGCCATCCTTGCCTCAGATCTAAACCGCATGAATATTAACACTAACTGCTTTATCATAAATGTTTTAAATGTATAAGGCAGACTCAGCTTAATGAATTACCTCACATTTCAGCGTTCCAAAATTGTTTGCACAGCAAATTACAAGTTGAGCCAGCAATACTTTGCATCGATTTTCTAACCACCTCCAACTACAAGGAGTTGTATCCATAGGTACAATTTTCAAATCATAAAAATGTAGATGAAAAAGATGTATCCAATCATTTTTATATTACCAGTACTTCATTGATTCCACTAGAGTATTGCTTAGTACTTTCCCAGTATAGATTTAACATAACAAATAGTGGGTTCCTTGCCTATATCCTTGGATATATTTCTCAGTAAGTAAAAAGTTACACTCTTTGTGGGGGATTTTTTTGTTTGGTTTTTATTTTTTATTATTTTAACATTTCATTCTTCATGTGCATTTATGGAACCGTTTGAGATCCCTGGAGGTCTTCTCTTACTGTCTTCTGCTTATGTGCTCAAATACCTGGAGTTGCTGTACTTCTACTTAGTAATGATGCATCCAAACAAACCTTATGTACAAAGGGTTCTTTCAGTAATTGCCATCTTTTTTTCATCATGTTCATCTTCTTTTGAAAATCCACCCTGCTTTACCACTGTCTGTCAGATATTTAGACACCAGAGCTAAATACAATTTTCTGTGTATATCTTCACTACAGTTTTATAGGAAGAATTTCTATAATGGCTGCAAAGTCAAATTAGGGATAGGATTTAAATACAGATTTCATAGCATCAGAATCTTACTAGTGTCTCCTACCAGATTTTGAATTCATGTGGTAAAAGTCTGTTATGAGATCAGGTGAAATTACAGATTCTTGCCCATATCTAGGCAGGTTCTGGGAAATAGAACTGATTTGGGCTGACATCTGACTTGAAACAAAACCAGCAGATCCAAGTACAGATTTGAGAAATTCAATGGAACTAGAGATTTACGCAATGTGAAGATTCAGATTCAAGCAAGTTTACCTCAAATTTAGGGTTTTCTGTTTTTAAAAAAAATAAAGTACAAATTGGAAACCAGGAATGAAAAAAATACAGTTTGTAAGCTCATTATTCTTGTGTATAGAATACAAAATGTATTATCACATCATGCAAATGTTACTTATGTTTCCATGCACGTCAGTGTTAATTTGGTTAAATATGTTCAGAAACATTGGTTGCTTGGCTGATGTGCTGCTTATATATATATAGTACACAAAGAATTACATATTCTGCGTAATTAGTGTATATCAATATTTTTAGCCACATGAATGCCACAGCATAAAATACCTGGATACACATTTTAGCAAATTAAAGAGAGAAGTGTGTTGTCTTTTCAAACTGCTACACTGTTGCTTGTGTTTGCGTTAATAGTGAAGGTGAAAATGTTTGTTACTGTCCAGGCTTTGCAGGTGTTACATATGCTTTTCCTACTAGACTTCAATGATTTTGTCTTCTGTAAGTGTTTTGTTTGATTTGTTACTGTTGTTTTCTATATTTGCAGCAGGGATTTCCTTTGGTATGAAATAGACTCTAATAGACTTTCTCATCTAAGTGCAGGAAAACTTGTCTCCTGTCAAAAGATAGAAATGTTTTCCATGTTTGTTCTGGCTTAATTCTTTATATATTTATTTATGTCCACTGTTTTTCCACATGATTTAATTCTGGCAGTAAATTTTTCCTCCTGGCTTTTTTTTTTTTCTTCCTGCCATGAGTCTGTTGATTCAGCTGTGTGAGTCTGAAGGATTATACGTTTTACAGAGTTGTCAATAAATGGGGTTTGGATGGCGGTGAATAGCAGTGTTTCCTTTTCCACTAAAAGACAAACAGAATGTCTTCTAATGCCCTTGTGTGCAGGGCTGTATCTCCTGCATCTCTGTGGCAGTGATCAGAATGTGAATGTTAGCGGTTTCTAAGCAGAATACAGGAGATATGAAGTATGTAGGACTAGCACTGGTGCCTCATACCAAATGTTCCACAAAGGAAAATGAAATGCCAAGTTCTTAAGAGCTCATTTTGTATATATTCAATTTAGTACTTTATTTTGGTTCACTGTTGCTGTTCTGGGTTGCTTTGATAGCAACTTAGAGTGGGTATCAGTGCAAAATACCAGGTAATTTCCTTTACCTCTCTTTACTTAGTCTTCTGTCTCAATATTCTCAAGGGATTGGTATTAGTAGTCCTCCAGGGTATCCACAACAGAATCAATGGTATGCTCAGCAGCAGCTGTTATCCGAATTAAATGTGTCAGCTGTACAAATGTAAAGAGCAGAAGTAAAACATAATGTAGTTGTTCAGAAATGTGAGTATCTGCAGTTGCAACAGAGTGCCCAAGTCATAGTTTCGTGTAAAGGTGAAGAATTGCTCTGGGAAAAATAGGGGATGGATGAGGGCATTGCCATGTGGCTGTCTAATTTATCAATCCAGGTAGTTCATTCAAATTTTAGTAGTTTAAGACTCTACCGTGATTCACTAGAACATGCCGTTTCCCTCTAGCCAAAATAATTTTCTTCTTGGGGGGGGGGGGGGGGGGGGGGGGGGGAAGAAAAGAGCGATGCAGGTTTTTCTGGTATTCCTGCCATGGGAGTCTCAGGGCCAAGTGTAGTGTGACTAACTGTGACTACAGAAGTCTGTGACACGTGAATGAAACTCTTGCAGCACTTAAATACTATCAGTATCCATTATTCTCAAACAGGGCCAGAAACCAAAATAAAATTATCTTGTAAAGGGGCAAAATTCTCATGCTGCAGTCCTGTTCACCTGCCAGGGAAGTACTTTTAAACCCCCCAGAGTGATCAAAGTGGGTTTTGGTTTTTGGGGTTTGTTTTTTTTTTTTTTGTTTTGTTTGGTTTGTTGGGGGTTTTTTTCGGTTTGGTGGTTTGTAGTTTTGGGTTGGTTTTTTTTTTAATTTTAAGAATGATTCAGGGTTCATTTGTCTTCCCCCCCCCCCCCAGTCTATCAGTTGAGACTAAAGTCCATTGACAGAGGAGCTAGTCTAGCCCTTGAATTGTGGTTCTTTTACTCTCCTATCACACAAAGATTTATAGATAACTTGGTGCTGTATAAAGCTGCTTTGTTCCTGACAGGAAAGTGAACAATTTCTAATTTCACTGGAAAAACTACCTATAGTGGTTTTAGTGTCCATCCTCCTTGGTTTTGTCTGCCATGTCTCTTCCTCAGAGAGTAATATAATTAAAATTCATAGTTTGGCACCAGGCTTTTGATTATATAGTTAATTCTTCATCATTCCTATGTCTCAGATTAATCAGGCTTGCCCAAGCTTGTGTCACCCACTAACAAAGTGCTCTAAAGTTTTTTGGTTCATTTAGAGTTTGAGCTTTCTGCTGGTTTATTTTCCCCCTTCCATCTTGTGGTAATCAAAGCTTTTAAATTATCTTATAATTCAGAACGCACAAGTAAGTCTGGTCAGCAGTGTTTTTTAATTGATGATATGCTTGCCAAGCACAGAATCTTACAGCAGAATGACTCTGTGTGGCTATCAAAAATATTTAGTATACACCTTTATGTTAATTTAATCAGCATAGAAGATACTTGTATTTCAGGAAATGTCATCTATTAAAAATATAATCTTTAGTTTGCTTCCTCTGTTTTTTCTGATTCTGAGGACCACAGGAATTGCAAGCATGTAGTATTGGAGGTGGGAGAATACCACTCATCTTAGAGGTGAACATATTTATTCTTACTGAACATATTTATTCTTACTACTTGAACAGGTGAAAAGTAATTGCAAAACTATGCAAAATGTGACCTTATTCTTAAGTGTCTAAAAGAATCGAGATGAGATCAAATGTTTTATGATGCAGTAAAAGGTTTTGGTTTATTTCCGTATGGACAGATTTGTTGTTCATAGCATACAGAAGGTACAGAGTGTGGAGAAGTTACTCCAGCAGTTCCAATCCCGCAACTACATGTTGTTTTTCCCTTAGTTGCAAGATGGAAAATATTATGTTAACCAAGCTTCATTTGTTTTCTTACAGGATGTAGTTTTTGTATAAATATGTAAATAGAAAGGAAATGTTATGACAGTTAAAATTCCAAAGTTGGACTCTGAAAGATGCACAGTTACTGAAATTGTTCACTCCTTCAGTCTTAATTAAATATCCTTTGATCCCATGATGATGTCTTATAATATAGTAATTTCATAACAAGAGCCTTTGCGGGGGGGGCAGGGCATTCAGCCTATAACTTTTTCAACATCATCTACCTGGACTTGTGCAAGGTATTTGACAGTGTCCCACACGACATCCTTGTCTCTAAATTGGAGAGACATCGATTCGATGGATGGCCCATTCGGTGGATAAGGAATTGGCTGGATGGTCGCACTCAAAGAGTTGTGGTCAGCGGCTCAATGTCCAAGTGCAGAACAGTGACGAGTGGTGTTCCTCAGGGGTCGGTACTGGGACCGGCACTGTTCAACATCTTTGTCGGCAACATGGACAGTGGGATTGAGAACACCATGTCACAGCATAGCGTGATGGGCTGTGAGCGGGGACCTCCCCTTAGGTTTGGAGTCCTATTACAAAAAGGAGTTGAACTTCAGTCTCTTTCTGTGGATATGCCTTAAAGAACAGATCATTATAGAAAGAGGCATTATCAGCACCAGTGGTCACAGCAGTTCCTCAGAAAAGGGTCCCAGCTTAGGAGTTAAGTTCACAGAAGAATCTGCCTGTGCTTGATGGAGAGAAGGCCTGAGCACTTTCTTCCCAGCTTGCTGTAGACATTTGTACACAGAGCCTGCTCACTCATCTGATCTCTGTCAATGTGACCTAATTATCTCCAGATACGATACTCTTGCCACTTGATGCAGATTTGCTTGTGGGAACCAGAAGGCTGTTAGATTTATGGTGCTTAATTTTCAGTTGTCTGTACCTTAGGGCTGTTAGCAAAGTTGGAGAGCCTCACCTGTTGCTGCGCTGCCACTCAGAGCCAAAAGCCCCATCGTGGTGTGGGCTAGCCCCAGTGGGCAGCTCAGCCCAGTGGGATGGGGGAGAGAATCGGAAGGATAAAAGTGAGAAAACTCTTGCGTTGAGATAAAGGTAATAGGTAAAGCAAAAGCCATACATGCAAGCAAAGCAAAATAAGGAATTAATTCACTGCTTCCCATGGGCAGGCAGGTGTTCAGCCATCCCCAGGAAAGCAGGGCTCCGTCACACATAACGGTTACTTGGGAAGACAAATGCCATCACTCCAAACATCCCATCCTTCGTCTTTCCCCCAGCTTTATATGCTGAGTATGACATCATATGGTATGGGATATCCCTTTGGTCAGTTGGGGTCAGCTGTCCCGGCTGTGTCCCCTCCCAACTCCTTGTGCACCCCCAGCCATCCCGCTGGTGGGGTGGGGTGAGAGGCAGCAAAGCCCTTGGCTCTGTGTGAGCGCTGCTCAGCAGTAACGAAAACATCCCTGTGTTATCATCAGCACTGTTTCCAGCACAAATCCAAACCACAGCCCTGCACCAGCTACTGTGAAGAAATTTAACTCTGTCCCAGCCCAAACCAGTGCAGTATGTTTTAAAAACTTAGTGAGTGATCACATAAAACACGGTCCATGCATGTTAAGCATTTCTCAAACTTGTGTGTGCTGAATAATTGTTCATATTAATTTTGTTACCTGTAGTTTTATTTTCCAGCTAATAAACTGCTCCAGGAAAATGATGAGATGGTACACATAGTCTGATTGCCTGAAGGATACTTTTATTTTTAATCATGACTTGGTGCATTTCCATCTGGTGGAAAACTGCTTAGGAAAATTTACAAATTTTCAAGCATGTCATGAGCTATAATAGGCATTTTAAATTTCTGAAAACTATGCTTTGAATTAAGACTTTGCTGCTCCTATTGAAGTTGTCCGCATTGCAGTTTTTCCTCACTATTGTATTTCTGAGCCAACTCTTGGTTTTCAGCCTGTTGTTTAGTGTTCTTCTCATTAAGATGTACTACTTCAGTATTTATAATGTCTTCATTTGACTCTTCTGAAACAGGTTGTGTACCTTCAATATTACTCTTCATTGGTGATATTTGAAATTCAGATACAGCTTGTTTACCTAGTGGTATTGGGCATTTCTAATAAATTCTACCTTATTTGAAGGAAGGTTGCAGTCTCAAGCTATGGCAGCTTTAGTATCTTGCATCAAATGGAATAATAAACTACAATTTTTATGCAAAATCTGAGAATGTTATTTTAGAAGTTAGGGCATTGAAAGTAATTTTGAAGATTGCATTATTTTAATTTCTACCAAGTAGAAGAATGCAAGATTCAGACAGGTAATCATTCTGATCATTCACCTTGAGAGAGATAAGGAAAGATTAAAATATATGTGTTGTACTGGGGAGAAAGGATGGGGTATGTCATGTCGTTATGTTCTACCTTGCAATAATATTACAATAATATTATAGAACTAATATACCTTAGAAGATTAATGTATACATGATTATTTTAATGCATGAGATTTTGTTTTACATTACCACAGAATTTCAGCTTCCCAGCAATGTGAAACATTGTCATCTATTGTTCCAAATAACTGATAGGCTATTTAGCATGAGGAATAAGCTTTGTTCCTTTCTACCTGTTGGCAGAGAACTTTGCTAACCAGTGAGTGATACTTTATTTAACCTGCATGTGCAGTATGATAAGGATGCTTTTCCTACAGCAAACTATTCAAGTCTGTGTGTCTTTCACTCTCTTGATATATTAAAAAAAAAAAAAAAGAAAAAAATGCCAAAAACAATCAAGAAATTTGCTCTAGTGTTACAGTTTCATAACACAAAAAATCTAAGTAAATTAGTTTTCAAATCTAATTATGAAGCAGTTTCTTGTGTTCCTATTAATATCGTTACAGTTTATTCTCTAAACTCTTTAAAGCACAGAAGCGTAACTGAAGTATGTGAAAGCACCTCCATTAGTAATGCCGTGTTGGTTAGCCTGGGGAGTGTTTTGTCCAAGCAGCGCAACTCAATCAATACCTTTTAGCCTGAGAGACATGAGGGAGTCTCTATGGTGAGCCAGCCTCTGCCTGCACTTACACACGTTCCAAGATTGTTCCCATGTTTAGTCGAATTCTGCATTTGTGATGCTGGATAGAATAATTACTGTTGTTGGATCCTGGTCATTGTCTGTGTATTTAGGGTTCATACTGTGCTCGTGACTTGACAGAAAATAATCTGAAAAGACTGGACCAAATGTCTCTCCCTGTAACTTCAAGGTGGAGGGATACCCTTAGCTGAAGATGTCTAATAGGCCTCCTAAAACTGAAAGATGCTTTCAAATTTCAGGTTAACTTTCTCTGAACAGCAAACCATCAGTCTCCTGAGTAATTTGATTATCATCTTTTCAGTGGATCTTCAGTGTCAGTTTTGCAGAAGGTCAGCTTTGTGAGTAGAAACCTTGGGGTCTTGCTCCTGTGCATCTCATGTGCTTTTGCTAGGGCTGTACCTGATTGTGTGTCACTTGCAAAACCACTGCAAATTATCCTCAGCGCGTTAAGAAAAACTGAGGCTCATACAGTTTTGCCTTCATAATGTGAATCTCAAAATACGGCATTCTGCGTATCACCTTGCAAGCAACTGACTGCTGCACATGGGTGAGTCTGGGGAAAGAACTGCTGCTTCCCTGTCAGCCAAGATTCCTGCGATGCTCTTTGCAGGCACTTGTCACAGTTGCATAGTGAGGGCTAAGTTCTGCTTTATTCTTAAATTCAGGTTCACCTTCTTTATGAAAAATAAATATTTTCTCCAGTTATGCAAGTTTTTCTATGTAGAATGACTTGCAGGAAATTTGCTACTGTGATAATCAATTGATCTGTGAGTTAATATTAATTAGGGAATAGCATATCATTCTTTTTTTTTAAAGTGAAATAGCATATCACTTTTTTAAAGTGAAATTTTGAGCATATTGTATATAAGTTTTGTAATTTTAATCAAAATGTATAATAGTTGGTTTTTTGAAAGAAACTGTATATAAGCTAAAAGGAGCAGAGGTCAACAACTTTGGCAGTTTTAGTGATGTCATAATATTCAGGTAACTTAGTTGTCTCTTGCAGTCATTTGCATTTAATAGGTGGATTTTTAAAATTTTTTTTTTAGAAGATTCTTTTTATGTACAGTAAAGACAAAGGGATATCAGTAATAACAATCAGTGAGGCTTACAAAAGCTCTTTCATAAGGTACTAAAGTCTTGAAGTGTAGGAGGAGATTGAACATTTGCATGGTAAATAGGTATAAGGGGTTTTATTGTTAAAAAAAAAATAAATCTCAGGACTGAAAACTGTATATCTTTTCAACTTGATATGATGAAGAACACAAGCCAAAATGATGCTGTTGGTGAATGGCCATTGTGTTGGAACTATAATTATATTACGTAAGTGAAAGGTGGTTTTATACTGCAGACCAAGGATATTGCTTACAAATTGTACGTTCTGATCCTTCTTAATTGAAATGAGTTCATTTCATACAAAGCTTTCTGCAGTGTGGGTAACCCATTTTGTGTGGTAATGGTATTTGTTTTAGGTAATTTTCTGTGTTGCTCGTTCAACATTTATTGAGATGGTGTGCAACATTTCATGTAGGAATTTTCAAAATTTATAGTAAGAACTGTTGGATCTCTTCAGAAATTTCAGGAATCAGACTGAATCGAGGTTAATGGCTGTTTATGGAAGGTGAAGCCTCCAGGGTAATACAGAAGGTGAATAGGTCACAGTATTCAAGAGCAGCTCAATCTGATTTTCAGTTACAGTCTGGAAGTATAAGTTATACAACCAGGAATGAAACCCAGAGCTAGCTTTGTTTCATATCACTTGACTGGTCAGGATTATTTTTTTTTTGTCATTAATAAAAGACACACTGCCAATGACATTGATATCCTGTACATCCAGTGTTAGAATTAGAAACAGTCATATTAAAATGGAATTAATTTTTGGCTTCTGCACAGAAGCCTCACTGATTTGTTGGGTTTGTCCTGGCTGAGTGAAATCTTTCATTGTGGTGATAAGTAGTTGGTAAAGGGATTCTTTTTGTTATTGTTATTTGAAGTCTCCCTGAGCACACATTTGCACTAACAGGCCATTTCTGAACCAGAACGTCCTTCTTTTTGCTTTTCTTGGCAAATTAGTCCAGAAAGACTTTTTTGATAGATTTCTCAGCTCTTTAAATAATTTTTTTTTTCTTAAATTGTACTGACTAGATGGAAGTTGGATGTGAAAATTATACTCTTTTTTAGTCCTTTTCTTATTTTAGTTTTATTTTTTTAACAGTTACTCAGTTCTTACGGGTCTGCACAATGTAGTCCAACTGAATCATTTATCTTTTAGTCCATAGAATTTTGTCATGCTTAACTTACGCTGCTTACCATTTTTTTTCCCCCCTTATAGGTATATTCGAATTGTTGGGACCCACAACACAGTGAACAAAGTTTTCCATATTGTGGCATTTGAATGCATGTTCACCAACAAAACCTTTACTCTTGAGAAAGGTCTGATAGGTAAGAGATAAAACTGTTTTCCTTTTACATTTGCGAATGCATTTACTGTTGCAAATGCTTGCCTTTTAAGACTGGCCGTTGCTGCACTGTTACTCCTGTTTCCACACAGAAATCTCTAACTTGAGTTAAATGATGCTGTAAGCTTTGAATGAGTTGGCTAGTCCTTGCGACTTCTTTGAAATTCCAGTTCTGTGGATTAATTAGTGATGATGCTGGAATGCTAAAATAAAAATTAAATCAACTGCTGCTGCCAAAACCACTGGTAATTGCGTCACTCTGTGCTGCTAATCTGATTCTTCTTTGCATGTCTCGTGGTATGGTTGCTTTTGCCTCCCATTAGGTTAGCCTGAATTCTGGAACAAGGATGGAGTAACCAGAGCTATTTACTGCAGTGAAGATGGATTTGGGCATTTAGGGCCTTTTACACAGCCTAGTTTCAACAGCTGAAAGTAAACTCTCATGTGCTGATTTTCCCCCAAAGAGTCATAGGCATGCTTAGCCATGGCAGGATGTTATATTGGCTACCCTTATTCTCAGAACGCCACGTTGATGGAGTTCTCTTACCTCTGCAGCTCCAAATATATATTTACTGATTTAAGTGCCTCTACATAGTACTGCATTACTTAAGGTAGAAGTCCCCAACAGACGAACAATACTGAATGATAAACTACGTCAAAATAAGATTTAATACTGATTTTTTGTAATAGTCCAAACAGGGTGATTTCTGTGCTTTCTTCCATATAAACTCATGCAAGCAAGATCCTGAAATTCATTGGGAAGAGTTTTGTGCACCTTTTAGTAGTTATCTAGGTGGGATTTCACACAGCTTGTTACTTCTGTCATGAAATTGAGACTTTCAGCAAAATTCCCAGAGTTCATGCTGGTTTTAAATACATATTTAAATTTTAAGTATGCACCAAAAAAAATTAATTTTTTTTTTTGTGAGAAAACTGTAATAATTGGCTGTGAAAAACTGGGACCCATCTCCTTCAGCTCCATTCCCCATGCATTATACAAAGCCATCGCATGGTTGCACTCGATCTCATGAGGTTTGCTGTGTAACTTCATGATGTCTTTTTAGAAGCATAGAATAAATAGCCTGACAAATCACGCTTTACGAATTTTTATGTTCTTTAGCCCCAAAGTGTACAAGCTGTCCCATAATGCAAATAGAAAGTTTTCCTTTGTAGGGAGTTTACAAGTAGTATTGCAGTTGCCATTGACAAGAAAATAAAATAAGCAGTAAGGAAGAACTATGCTTAAAGAAAACATCTACCTTCAGTAAGCTAGTTAGAGGAGCAACAAAGTAGTTCAAGTTTGATAAAAATCTTTGAGTTAATTTCATATTTAGCACTGTTGGCTATGAACTTCTGTAAACTTCATACAAAATCAGAGTTACTGTGTGCAAATAAGTGATGCATATATCTATATGAATTTGATTAGGACTCAACATATTTGCTTTTTTTTGGTGTGTGTGTATTAACTCAAAGATTGTTTGGTTGTAATAGTAGGCAAGGTAGTAAATCCATGTATGTTTGTGGAAGTGTACTTGTACCATAATTGACTTGTCTTTCAGATACTCTGCGATATTTTGTGGTTTAGTGAGCATTTCAGTGAGACAAACTATTTGAACTGTTTCAGCATTTCATGAGTTTCAAAGATAGTCTAGGGGATGGAGACTTTGTATGACTTGATTAAAATTTATCTGTAGTTACAGAATCTTACAGGTAAATCATAATAGTAAGTATCCCCTGTTGTTCATGGTGATGAGTGGAACTATGCTGTCATTCAGCATGGGTAAATCAAGCTATTGTATAAGGTATTGGAAGTGATCTACAATAAGCAGAGAGAGGCCTGTAGAGCTTTTTATATTGAAGGGTTGGTACAATTAATAGAAAATTAAAAGAGTGAGAATTCAGCGTGTAGTTATTTGAAAGGGGGATGTGGACCAACGTCCAATTGTAAATGAGGCAGCAACAGTTGGATACATGACCTTACAGAATTTAAGATGACAAAGGGACAAATAGAAAGATTTTGGGAGTAGTTGAGGGCAGTCCCATTGTGAAATGGTGCAGGGGTATAAAGGCTGTTCCACCAGAACTTATGGTCATGGACATTACCTATTCAAAAATACTCTCAACAGTTTTGATCCAGTAAAGTGACCTTATATCCATTTAGTGCTTTGTTTTACATACCTGTGATGGTTACTGTAAGGTAGAATGTTGCCGGGCTCCCTCGATCAAGCAGACTGTCCCAGTTCCACTTCTCTAAAAAGTCTGTATGACTACCAGCGGGGTAGTTGGCACAGATTTATTTTATTGCTCTAATGAGGATTCGTAATGTTTGTTTCTATTTCCGCAGTGACTGGATAGGGTAAAGTGAACTGAAAGCAGTTAGGAAAGCTCCACAAACTATATGAAAGTACGCTAATCAGAGTAGGTTGCTTTTAAGCTTGATTGAGTATAGAAGCTTTCATCCTCAAGCCTTGAAAAGCAGTATTAGGAATACTATTGGGTTCATTGTTTATGCAGTATGGTATTAGGTTAGAACAGAAAAGGCTGCTGTTTCTATAACTTGTTTTATTAAAACAATGAAATGTTGGTCAGCCCTTGAAGGCCATATGGTCCTTTCAGAAAGACACTGTGCCCCTTACTTTTACCAAAACAACACTGAAGATTATATGCAGAGTTTGTCATTTGAAACCTCATTCCAAAGAAATAAGACCACTGAGGTATTTGTTTAGAGATCTTATATTGAGATTTAAGAGTAATTATTTATTTATTTTTTGTGAAACCTATTCAATTTGATCAGAAAGCTGTGTATACAAAGAGGGTAATTTATCAGATGTATTACTACTGATACTTAGTATCTATGTAATGACTGTGACTGTAAAGTGAAGGTTAGAAGGCTGGTAAACAAAGAATAAAAATGAAGCGCTGTTTCATGATAACAGCAATTTTATGTTGCTGTGCTTTTGCGTGCAAGGTTTTCATGACAAATTATTATCTTACATATTACATTTAAAAGTTAATATGGAAGATGATTTATACAGTTACTTTATACAATACTGGATGTGATACTGACATGACCCATTGGTAGCTGAGTAGCTGTTTTGAAGTAAAAGTAGCAGGAAATGCTCTTTCTAGCACTGTCTGGTGTTTTAGTGTTGGTTTACATCAACGTTTCATGTCTTGTGAAATGAGGTAAGTGACAGAAATTAATTCAATGATATGAAATTATTCCCTAACGCAGATGTTAGTGTTGAGATGTAATTTTCCTTTTGGCATAGTATTATCTCTAAATGTGTAAGTTAACAGTTCTACATATTAGAATCACAAGATTGACATCACTGTTTCATTTAACAGAGATGTAAATATTTTTTAAATCTCAAAAGCATAGTGTTTGCTTTTAGTGAACTTCCGCTTCTGAAATTTTGAATGGTCTTTAGTCATTAATATTTAATCTAGAATCCAAAACAAATGAAAATTTTCACAAGCAGGAGATGTACTACTTTGGAGGCAGAAGCGGTAACCAGTGTGATGTCATGTTTTGTAAAAGCTTCTAATCTGCCCAGTGGCAAGAAACTACAACAGTGGGTAAGGGGCGGGTTCTATGCAATGCCTTTTTTGGTTTGGGGTTTTTTTTTTCCCTATCTAAATACAGGAAATAATTCTTTTTTTCTGCCTCAAAGGGAAAAAATTGATAACCTCGCTTAGTCCTTCAATCAGTCAAGGACTATGCAGGCATGTGGGGTTTGACCAGCTTACCGTCCTATTTTTAGCCTGGTTAAGGTCGTAGGGAGTGCGATGTGGAAGGCTTTTATATGAAATTGTGTTTATCTGCAGTCTGTCTCAGTCTGTCACACTATCTTGTAACTTGTACATTAACACACGAAAGAGAGAACAGTGAATAATGACTGAAGAGCAGAAGATGGATATAAAACACTGGACTGTCCTTGGTCACCCTCTGGGGAATGCTGTTCAGCGCTCGTGAACCTTCACTTGGTGCTGTTCAGTGCCTTAGGAGAACATTTCCCTTTTAAAAGGGAAAAAAATGAAATTAGTAAGTAATCACTCACTTGTATTTTATTCACTGGAAGTTATTTAAAAAAAATAAAATTAAATGTATAACAGAGAGAAACCAGTCATATCGGTTTCCTAGTGTGTGGTTCAGCTCTGTAAAAGATTGCTGTACCTCTCCCCAAGGAAGCAGTGAGATGCTATTTTTGTGTCTAGTTTAATGTTGACTCCCACACAAAGCTATCATATTTTGTTTCTTCTCTTTTTTTAAAGGTTAGCCTTCTTTCAAAACCATGCAGGTTTACCCAGCAATGTAAGTCAGCTCTGCTGCAAGCATAGCCTTAGGAAAATATGAAAATTTGAAGACCATCTAAACACTGCAGGGATTTTTCTTTTTATACAGGAAAGGACAGCCATATGGTTGGTTTGGTTACTGCTACCCATTCTTCAACAGAGATCTGTTCATATGATTTTAGTTACTTTTTTTTTTCCTCCTCCTTTTTCTTTCTATTTCCAGTGCTGCAATGAAGGATGCATACTTCCTAGGGCTCCTTTGAAATAATTGCTATTTCTGAAAGCCGTCTTCAGGCAGAATGTTTAATGAAGGAGCCCTGTAGCCAGCCAATTGGTTGGCAATTAAAAGTACGGCCCATTCCAATGACTTGAATGCTTTTGTTCTCAGTTACTGGATCAGAAATCATGAGCTCTAGCAGATACCAGCTTGAAAAATCGGCCTTTTCTGAAGTTATTCTAATCCAAAGTGACAATTGGACAATGACAAATATTAGTGGGGTTTTCTTTTCTAGCTAAATAGGTCTTGCAGAAAGCTTTTCACTGGAACAGGCAGAAATGCTGTTGATAATTTGTTTGAAGTTGATATTTCTCGAGTTCTTGATTGAAGATTCAAATGAAATGTAGCAATGTCATCAGCAAGTTTCAGCTCAAGAAAATAAGAAAGAATATGTGGAAGGGGAGACAGGACTTTGTGACTGTACTTTTAATTAACAGTAAAGTCTGTAGACAATATTTTCTACCATGTGGCAAATAAACAAGTACTAATTCATATACTGAATAAAGATTAGACTTAACAAATGTTCTGGTGTGTGGAAAATAATGAAAGCAAAATGCGCAACATCCCTTTAATTATTTAATACAATAAAATTGAACACTGGAATAATAGTGACATCCTTGATTCTATTTTCCTTTTTCTCTTTGCTCTCAGCTTTCTTTTTTGTAACCATCACTTCCTAGTGAGGAACTTTTGTCGGCTCAGTAGATGGCCAGGTAGAGAAGGAATGCAATTTTACCATTAAAAATGGAGCAAATGAAAGCTGAGCATTTAACAGCTGTCAGCATGAGAGAAAAAAAACCTCTTCTTTGTATTAACTAACAGAAAAATGTATTTGCTCTAGTATAATTTCTTGTTTATAGTTTCTTCACAAAGTGATAGTTTTGTGTCTTAAGAGAATTCAGTAAAATGAATGTTGTGATGACACTTCAGCTGAGAACCTTTCACTGACTGTTGCCCAGAATGCAGTATAAATATATTCAAGCAGTCCGTAATGCTTTAAATTACTCCCTTCCTATAAAATAAGACTACTCAGTAGATCTACTGTCTGTTTGTCTTAGTAATTTGAATTAAGGTTCATTAATGGCTTTTTTTGTGAGCTGGGGCAAAAGCCCACTCTGTTCTGTTCCTTCCTGTGTTGCAGAGAGTTGGTTGAGGATTTTCTGTCTTTTTTTTCCCCCCATGTTAGCCAACTGATTGCAGCGAAGTTACAGTGGATGGACAGAAAGCAAAATCTGACCTGTCCAGTCTGGGAGATGAAAGGAAGTATTTTACACTCAGATATGGAAGCCAGTTAATGGCTGCGTAATTTTTTTTCTGAGTACTTCAGCAGGAAAAAAAATTCTTGTGGAAGATAGTCTGCTAAAAATTAAGAAAATAAAAAAACCCCAAACCACCAAAAACCTTCAGGAGTGATAAATAGGACTGAAGTCCACCACACAGTCCTGGTACATTTTTGTCCTGGGGAATCTCTAAAGGCAGTTGAATAACATATCTATCTTATTTTTATATATAGCATAGGTGGCCCTTAGGCCATGCCTTGAAAATGACAATCCTTTATAAAAATACTATTACTAGAATTAAATATACTGCCAAGCTGTTCATTGCTGCATTCTGCAGTGTAAGACCAGGAGACAAGAAAATAAGTTTCAATAAATATTTTGATGCTGCTGTCCTGTAACCTCAATCATCTCCTTTTCTTTGCTAACGCCTATGTTTTCTGTTGCATAAAAGCAAATCAGATTTGTCGGAGCAAAAGTGCTGTATGAACAGTGGAAAAAAAAATTCCGTATTTGTAATCCCTGCTTTTGTTTTCTGTTGCAACATTGGTTATTGGAAAAGCTGAATAGCTGGTGGATTAAAAAAAAAAAAATAGAAACAAGACTGTTGGGTTTGGCAGTATGTTTTTGTAAACAAGTGACCTAAATTGAAGCAGAAATTCTAATGGGAAAAAGGAAGAGAAGCAGAAGACTTGAAAATACAGCACAGATCAGAGTCCCTACCAGATGGTATTTTTAATAAATTTATCAAGCGGATATAAAAGATGATAATGAACATTCAGAATAGGGAGTGGCAGACCCCCCCTAGAGAGAAGGAACAGTATGGCACCTTCTGCACAATGCAATTAGTTAGAATTACTTTCTAATTAACTGTTGTAGGGAAGACCACAAAATTATATTAAAAACACACTAAGACAGTTTCTGTGCGGTTGTTAAGGAGTTTGACTAATCAGGGTAACACCTTCTTAGGAGGTCACGGATTAGTGCCGAAATGTAAATGTGAGAAGGAGCAGGATGATGCTCAGAGGGCATGCAGGTAAAAGATTGGATGAACTGAGCAGTACTGTGTTCAATTAATGCCTTACATAGCTCAGAGGGTATCCAGAATATGCCATGGAGCCTTAACATGAACATTGGTTTTGACACTTCATCTTTTACTTGTTGGGTTTTTTGTGGGTTGTTTTTGTTTGGTGGTTTTTTAACCTAGATTTCAGTAGCTTCCTCTTCCTGCAAAAAGCAGCAATATATAGAAGATGCTTTAATGCCTGTATAAAATGGATACTCACAGATGTTCCCTTACTGCCAGGGAAGAGCAGGAAGCCAAAACAAACTTTATTTTGATGCCAGTACTGTTAGTTTGCATTGTTAGTCTTTGCTTTATTCAGATTGTTCCCAGTGAAGTACTTCTAATGCCTACCACCTGCTCCCCATAAGGATCTGGGAATTTCTGAATGTCTCTTTTCCGTAATAGGGAATCAAGAGGTTTCTAACATAGTAATATGGTGGGTTTAGTGATTTTTTTATGAGCAAACAGAGATGATAGTGGAGTAGATTTTTCAGAAGCCATTGCGTTTCCACTGCCTTGGATTGCTACTTGGCAATGAGCTTGCACTCTTTTCTCCCATTGAGCCCATGGCACACTGATAACTAAATTACATACTTCTAGTAGTTGTCTGTAAAATATACATTTTAAATACTACAACATCTGAAAATGGCTGACATATAGCTATGTGAAATTGCAGAGCTAAGCGTAAGAGTCTCCAGCACTCACAAAAGCGCTAATTTTCCATGAAGAGCTAGGATTCTGTGGTTTAAGTGTGCTAGTAGTGTCACAAGCACGATCTTAAGAAAACCACCAACCAACCAAAACATCATAAAACACACGGCAGAAAAAAAGTGCAAGCTCCTTGCCAAGTCCAGACGTCCCACAGTCCAGACCAGTGCTTTGAACTATCTCCACTTCTCTCTTTCTCTCTTTCTCTCTTTCTCTCTTTCTCTCTTTCTCTCTTTCTCTCTTTCTCTCTTTCTCTCTTTCTCTCTTTCTCTCTTTCTCTCTTTCTCTCTTTCTCTCTTTCTCTCTTTCTCTCTTTCTCTTTTCGGGGGGGGGGGGGGGGGGAAGAGAGTGGGGGAGGTTTCATCATGAAAACAGGAAGAAATTATTTGAAAACTTCAAAAGTTTTGCTGGGCAAGAATTTTTTCCCCAATTGTATTGAGTGCTTTCACATCACCAAAAGAGAAATCCATCTGTTAATTTACCAACCTATTCAGGGATCAATGCTATAAAAATCATGTGTACCACTTGATTGTGCTTCATAGTTCATGTTAAATAAGAGTTAAATTTCCTTATGTTGATCATACTTTCATCTTTTTTTTTTTCTTCTTTTTCCCAATTCTTTACCAGACGTAAAGACCATTAGTATCCAAAGTGTTTTCTGACTGTACGTCTGTCATCTTTGTGTTTTAATTCGCAGTTCCCACTGAAAATGTTGCAACAATTGCAGACTGTGCCAGTGTGATTGAGGGTGTAAGTCGCAGTCGCAATGCCTTATTGAATGGAGACACAAAAAACTACGACTGGGATTCTGGTTACACGTGCCATCAGCTTGGGAGCGGAGCTATTGTAGTACAGCTAGCACAGCCCTACATGATTGGATCGATACGGTAAGAGGGTTTATTTTTCTCTAACTTACGGGCAATAATGAAACTTCTGCTGAGCACCATTATTTTCTTTAGAATATATGACATTTGGAAACAATGGTAATTAGGGGACTAGTTTAGTAATTGTCATTTGGCTTCTTACTTAAGTATAATGGCATGTTAAAAATTAAATATGTGAAGTATATGTCGAGATACAGCAGTGCAATTCCAGAAAATATTACAATTCAGAGGCAGAATAATAGTAATAGTCAAATTGTAAGATTAAAGGTATATACTTGTATTAAAATAGAAATTTAATTGCAGCCTCGCTTGTGGTCAAAGTAGGTGCAGTTCCTCTTATCCACCTCATTGTGAAAACAGAAATGTTTACTGGCGAAAGCCATCATCTAGAGTCAACCAGGTCTCCTTTTCACTATACAATTACTATCAGTTCTTATTTGAACATGGAATGTATAATAAGGGTACAGTAACCTGAATATTGCTTTACAGTGTTGGATTAATGAATGCGTTTAGATCTGGATTGAAGTTCATTGGGCTATTTTTACAGTGGTTGTCTGTATACATATGAACAGCAAACTTTTGGCTAATGTAGAAACTTTGGAAATCGATTGGAGAGCAGGATTGTTCATGGGCGAAGACAAAAATATTTTTGCCAACTTCAGATTCTCTGACATACAAAACATTGTCTTAATGGCTTCCCATTCTTTGTAAATTTAGAGTATGTTGTTGGGAACTGAATTTGTATTCTCTGTGACGATGTAGAAAAGGGAAAGGTTTCTGAAGTTAGAGTACCAGTCAGCAAAGGTTGAAACCCCGGTTGAGGTGCTGGCTCGCAACAGAGACCGTGTACGTAGGTACATATTGCTAGCAACTGGCTCAGTGCCGTCTGCCTGTTAGAGTTCCCTCTTCAAACTGATGAGGAAGTGAGACTTGAAAGCTCTTTTATAACTGCCGATTTCTGGTTTCTGGGTTTTGGTTTTGGCTTGTGGCATTGTTGTGATGGTTATAAAACTTTGAAGATAAAGTTTAAAATCAGACCTTCAGGCAAATCTCTAACCTAACACAAGTACTGTTTTGTCTGTGCTGTAGCATAATGCAAGTCCGGCATTGTTCTCACTGTGTGAGACAAGTTGAATAAGTATGGTTGGCAGCTTTCCACCCTCCATGTTTTATGCTTTTGAGTTTGGTGGTTTTAATGTTCAATTAAGCATTGCATCTCAAGTAGAAAACCAGAAAGACGCAGTACTCGGATTTCTTAAAAGAGGTAATTGAAAATGTAATTACATAATTTTCATGCCATTTTAAACTTAAATTCAAGTAGCAGCGGAAGCTTTGGCCACATGAAAGTGTAAGAGAAGAATATATTGACTAAAATGCATAGTTTCTCAGTTTATAGTCTCTGGCTTCCTTTCTTACCATTTTCTGCTATCTTTCAGTTGGTGAGTCATACCATCTTTTCAAGTCAGTGCAAAAAATTGACTTTCCTGTATTAAATACTATGCTAGTGGTTATTCTTGAGCAGAAGAAGATTTTTAATAAGTCTCATTATTAAATTGTGTGTGAGGTGAACTAGACTTTTGGTTGCCAAAAAATGATAATTGTATAATCAGCAAGTGTGTAGAGCCACTTAAAAAACCCCAAACAACAAACATTATATAATTTAAAAACTAATAGGCATTTAGTGATTTCTGTGGTATGGCATTGTACAGATACAGAATCTCATCTTTCTTTGTCAGCTTTCCTGTGTGTATAGTACAAACAAGATGTACAGCTTGCCTAAAAACCCAACAATAATAAACATCATCATCTAGGGTATCTTCTGACAGAGGAGACTACCTGCATTGCCTGGAGACAGAAATGCTAGCACTATGTCATCTTTTCCTTTTTGTGTTCTGCCTAGAACAAGTGTTTTGAGTTGCAGCCACGTGTGTTGCAGATCATGGGCAGCCAAGGGAAAGATGCCCCTTTGAGTTGGGAAGCGAGGTTTCGCTATGTGGCAGCTACAGCTTTGGCAAACGAGGGTCAAGAAGATGTCCTGTACTGTGCAATGCTAGCTAAAGATGGTGACAGTGGTGTCTTTATTTAGCACCAGGAAATCTGTGACTGGTACAGAAATCAAATTACATATAAACAGAGATTAGAGGAAAAAGTCTTAATATTTCATCTTAAGCAAGAGGTTTTTTTGAACAGAAATTCTTCCACAACTGATTGAACTGTATTCATTGCCTGTTTTCCTGCTGTTTGCTTGCTTGAAAACTCTTGATCTCACCCTCCCACCTTTCCACCTGGAAATAGAAAAAGATTTCCAGGAGCATTTTCTTTAGGCTAGCTGTACACCATGACTGCAGAATGACATTAATTGCTGTACCCCCAGAAACTGAGTCATTAGACCAGTGGGTTTGGATCCTAAATGAATAATTAGGAATTCAAGTATGTGTCTTTTAAGTTCAGAGACATGAATGTGCAGTTAAATATATGTGTATCAGAGACAGTAAATATATGAGCCTTTGAGAAAAGGCTAGTAGATGCTTTTAGTCTGTGGAAATCAGAATACTGCTGGAGAGCGCCTCCAAGACGGAATATGTTACCATGGCAACTAAATTCTGAGTATGAAGAACTCTTGGTACTGAAAGATGCATTAGAAATGCATAGAGAGCTTACTGTTTCAGGAGTATATCTTGTATGCATGCTTTCTGCAAAATTAATCCCATTTTCTTAGAATCTTAGAACCATTCAGGTTGGAAGGGACTTGAGGAAGACATCTCACCCAGCCAGTTCCTCAGAGCAGGGTCAGCTATGAAGACGAACCATCCTACTCAAGGCTTTATGCACTCAGGTCTTGAAAACCTCCAAGGAAGGAAATTCCACAACTTCTTTGGGTAGTCTGTTCCAGTGTTTAATTATCCTCACAATGTACTGTTTGTTTGTTTGTTTGTTTTTCTTTTCATGCAATTCCTGCTTTCCTATGCCTCTAATCCATCTCAAATGTCCTGTTCCAATTTTTGACTGTTGTCTTCTGGTTTTCCCATTGTGTACCTCATTAAAGAGCCCGGCTCAGTCTTTTTGATAACCTGCTCTCAGGTATTGAAAAGTGCTGTTAGGTTCCTCCCCAACTCCAAGCCTTCTTAAGCTAAACAAGCCAATTTCCTTAGAAGCCTCTTTCACGGTGCATGTGCTCCAACCTCCTGACCATCTTGATGGTCCTCTGCTGAATTTGCACAGATCTATCAGTATTGTATTTGGGTCCAAAATGAGATGCAGTATGCTGGGTGTGATCTAACAAGTGTGAAGTAAAGGAGAATAATCTCTTTCCCTTGTTCTGCGGGCTCAGTTCCTATCGGTACAGGTTCATCTGGTGCTAGCCTTCGTTACTGAGAAGGCACACAGGCAACTAATGGCATCTTCTGATCAGAATGACTCCCATGTCTTTTTTAGCACAGCCAGACTGTAGCATTTACTACTGCAGTGGATTAGTCTGTAGGAGGCGCAGGATTTTGCTTTTGTTCTTGTTGAATTTTATGGGATTCATTTTTGCCCACGGCCTTAGTCTTCCCAGAGGCTGGCAGTCAGTCCTCCTGCATGGCAGCCATACTCTCGAGCTTATCGATTGCACCGCGCAGTGTGCTGTCACCCGCAGGCTGCATCAGGGCTCATTCCGTTTCCTTGTCCAGGTCATTGATAAAGACATTAAACAGAGTAGGTCCCAGAACAGACTCTGGAGGAACTCCTCTTGCATCCAGTCTCTGGGTGGATGATGAACTGTTAACCACTACCTGCTGAACTAAACAATCTAGCCAATTTTACCCATGTTGTAGTCTACCCATTGAAACCATAATATCCCAACTTAGGTACAGGGAAGTTATGGGAGACCATATTGAAGCCTTGTTAATATCAAATACTTCTTCGGGTATTTTGGACTCTTGAATTCCACTTCAAAATTTACTCAGAAATTCTAAAACAGATGTAATGATAGTCTGTGCTTAATAGTATTTTCTACTAGAAAAGACCTGGAAAACACTTTATTTTAAAATTATTGCAATTAAACATTGTCTTTTAGATTATAGAAGTTAAAACATTTTCTGATTTAAGAGGTTTATTCTTTTATTAAGACTGCTACTTGGAACAGCTTACAAGATACTTGGAAGAGTTAACAGGGAAAATATGTTACTTTAGGTAGTTTTTCCACGTTGTTGCCTGTCTGGACAGAAAATAACCTTGCTATTTTTCCTCTCTGAAAAGGCCCTTATCAATGACAGAAAAACTATTATATTTAACTTGGAACAGAAAGACAGCAATTGGTGTGTTTAACATAGTAAACATAATTTAACTTTTAAATGGCTAAAACTTTAATATTGAAAAGACTGCCATATCACAATAGCTCTCTGTCTAACTCTCCCTGAATTTATCTGGAATAGAAATATACTATTATGCTGCAATCTTTGGCTGATAACTTCATAGTTGGGGTTTTCTTCCCCCCTATGAATTTCAAAAAAAAAAGAAAGAAAAGAAAAAAATTGGAACAGGGTTTGTTACAGTGTATGTGGTCAAGGGAGACAGAATTCTTTTGTACCATAGTGGTTTTCATGTTAAAATAAATAGAAATATTTTGCATCTTTGTAAAAGTAGATTAACCACTTATCCTGGTTTAATCTATTTGAAGACTTTATTACAAATATGAATACATGATAACCAACTATTTTGCTTTTCATATTCAGAAAAATTTTTAAATTAACAAATGGTATCAATTAGCTTTAATGTGTTTTCTCTTTTCTTATACTATCATCATATACATCTCTTATGCTTTCTAATTTTCCATACCACTTTCACTGATGTTTTTCTTTCTTTGCTGCTCATTTTCTGTGCTTGCCTGACTTGAAAGTGAAATCATAACTCAGAATAAATGATCATATAAGCACATAGGAAATATGCGGGAATTTTGTCTCCTTTGTAGGATCCTGAAGAAAGATTGGTTTCGTGCAAGATAACTACTGAAACATAAATACATATCTATAGAAAATGAAACAGCATGTAGACAACCAGAGGCAAAAATGCAAAGACAATTGTATAAAAGTATCCTTTCCATACAGTTTTTGGGTTTCTTTCTTTTTCCCCATCTTTCAACAAATGTCACTACCTTATGTTTTAATTTCTGTCTTTTGGGTTTCTATAAGTATGCAAGTAGTTTATGAACATGGTACTATCAAATATTTATACTGCATGTGGTAACTACTGACTTTGTAGTATTCAGGAAGCGGCTATCATCCTGTCAGGTGCACAACTATTAGTGTTTGGTATTCTGCTAACACCTTGAGTGTATGTGGTTATAATGCAGTCTGAACTTAACAGTGACTTTTTTTTTCTTTTTTCTTTTTTTTTTTTACAAATCTAGGAATAAAAAGCAAGCAGAGGCAGCACAAAATGCTTGTATAAATGCAGAACAATCAATCATAGGGACACACATGACGTTTAGAGAAATACTTTTTAAAAAAGTACTGCAGCGTCTTTTGATGGAACAAGTAGCCAATATAATCAGTTTCCCACACCTGTAATATGAAATTTTATTTTTATTTGAAAAGCTTTTATTTTATGAGACATTTTCAACATGTGATATAAATAACAGTACCATATTAAATGATTAACAGGCTTAGAGTTTCAATACCCAAAGTGGCATATGAGAAATATGTTTAAATCTCACCATGTTGCAGGGAGTGAGCTGGATAAAGCTTCGTTCAGTTTTTCCTTCTCAGTCCTGAGGGCAAGATTTACTAATGAGCTAATTTTTTTTATTCTAACATAGGAAGTCCTAGGAACAGGGGCAATTTTACTATGAACAGATGCATTTCCAATGAGTATAGTGCTGACTTTTTAAGTGGAATATTCTATTTCCTGTCATTTAATATCTATCTTACCAAAACATTAGCATCTCTACAAAAGTTTAGCCTGGTAGTTTGCCTGGAATGTGTTTCAAAGATTACTGTACCTGGCATAAAAAGTGGCCCTTGTGCTCAGTGTGCACTGGTGAATATTCATGTAATCACCTGAAAGTTTTTCCCTGCTTATCCAGAAAGGCATTTCATGCAGATAAAATTCCAAATGGGTTTCTGCTGTCTGTCTCCCTCCCCAGTCTCTCCTAAAAAAGCTACTGCAGGAAGGTGAAGAAAGTACTTTTAATTTTCTTTCATAAGTCCCCAAGAAACAAAAATCTACATTTAGCATTCATGCTAGGTCACTTTGGGAAAGATTCTGCCAACTTTAATTCACTCATTGTTTGGTTTGTAATAATTCCGAGCCATATGCTTTTTTAAAACCTATTTAACTAGGTTGTTTTAGAAGAGAGCAATTATACACATTCTTAAAAGGAATACGTAAGTCCTGTTAGCCTTTTGCTCTAAAGTCGAACCAGTTGTGTTTTAATTACAGTATTTTTGAAATTAGTCACCAGTGTGCTTCTGATATTGAAACTCTTGATCATAGCTTTGAAAACATGAACCAAGGAAACAGCCCTGAGCCCCCAGGATGAAAAGGATCGTATTAAAAAGCACAATTAGCTACATTTTAATAGCCTTTCTAAAAGAAAACAAATTCACGTATGTTTTTGCTTTCCCCTCTTTTTATCATTTAGAGGACTTGGTTTAAATATAAATGTTAAATCTATTCAGGTTCTGTTGATTATTAGTAGTTACCAAATCCAGGATTTTAATCCATAAACTTTTTTTTAATAGAAAAATGTGTTTCCTTCAGTCTCTTGAGTATTTGGAGACCTTCAAGCTATAGAAAAGCAGAATGGGGAGGATCTGATGAAGCAGGGGGAGAGGGGTTGGAGTTGGGTGGTTTTGTTTTGGAGTGTGGGTTGGTTTGGTTGGGGTTTTTTAAAGTCTTTCATCATGCCACAGGCAACTATTTTTAGTTTTTACTAAGTCAGCTCTGAATTTTTTAATTTGCAGTATTAATATGTGCTAAAAGGCTTCTGTTAAAAGTGTTTTATTTTAGCTGCTTAAACCTATTCTGATAGCTTGTTATTTTTGGTAATATTAATGAGCTGGGTTCAGTTGACAGCATCTAGGGAGTTTATTTTAAATCTGCTTGTCCAGTAGACCTGATTCCACTTTGAATGCTGGGATTCAGAAATGGGAAATAAAGAGCTAAACTAGATAGTTTAGAAAAGAAGATAATAGCGCTGTTTTTCAGGGCAAAGATACCGACACACATGTCCTTAATAACCAAATTTGGAAGACAGTCCAGCTTCTGCTTGGGACAGCATCTCTCTGTAAGAGGAAGGAATCTGCATTCCACAACTGGCTAGGTCATTTTCCCCCTCTAGCAGTATTGGTTTTTTAAATGTTAAAAGTGAACAATAATTTTTGCAGTTATATTCCTCCCAGCAGAGGTAGTAGCTGAAAGCAAAAAGGACTTCCTGAACTGGAAGAAAGAAATGTATAATAAAAAACTTGGGCACTCTTCTAAAAGATGATTAAAGAGAGGACAGCTTGAAACTCTGTGCCTGGGAAAGTCTGCAGTGTGGCACAAGTTCCTTTTCTTTTGATATATGTCTATATTTTCATTGGCAATTAACAGATTCTTACCTATTGCACTTTGAAAAATGTGGATCTGTGGAAGTTCTTCCTCTCAGCTGGAGAAAGAAACCAGGTTATCTGTATTACCGGGCTTTCACAGTTCTCTGTACGTGTGGCTGTAGTGATTCTTATTTAGAATAGAATAGAATAGAATATTTCAGTTGGAGGGGACCTACAATGATCATCTAGGTCATCATTGCAGTTACAGCTATTTTGGATAGGTGGCTGTACTTTGGTTATTTGACTACAGCAGCTTCATTTGCTTCTGTAACAAATACTCAGATTTAACCAGTAATCCTAGTAAGTGTTAGCTAACTTTGACAAGAACCTGAGGATCAAGAGATGGCAGCAGTTGGTAACAGCCAATATATTGCAGTAATTTATTTTCCGTTGATGTACTGAGTAAGGGTTTAGAGAATAAGATTTTTAACAAAAACAAAATCAGCAAAACATCATTTTCCATGACAGACATAATGTGGATTGTTCAGATAGAATATTGCAATTCAAAAACTGCCTCTGGTCACCTCTAACTCAAATTGAAAAGATTTTTGAAATTTGTTTTTGATCTCATATTTCTCATTGAGTTTATATGAAAACAGTAAGAACAGCAGTTAATTTTTCTAAACTGTACCCTGCTAATCAATGGAATGACACTATCCAATGGTTTTGTGCAAAATGTAGGCAAAACCACATCTATTAATCAAAATATAGACAATATTTAACTGCTTGTAAAGAAGAAGTTGTGGAAGTGTCTGCCTCTGTTCTGGCCAGTCCATT